>NC_134648.1:52829702-54196487 GCF_030463565.1 Pelecanus crispus
TGAGCTGAGGTCAGTCTGCACTTATATATGTCCAGAAAGGCTTCATTTTATTCCTTAATGAAGAGGTGTAAGGGTAGGTCCAAAACTAGTCTAAAATGTCAAATTATCCTTTCAAGCTCTGACTGTCTTCATCAGCTAAGCAGCTGCCCTCTACAAGCTGTTCTTGCCTGTGTCACCGCATGTTGTACAATCTTACCCAAAGTGATAGACCTGCCAATTGCGTAAGGTCAATCTGCAAATGATTCAGTTCCATCTCTTGTTGCAGAAAATGCCTTAAGAACCTGGCTAATAAAATGCTACATATGTGTACAAACTTCAACCACTCTTTTCATTCCCAGTCATAGACAACGATGTAACATTTGAAGAATTTGTTCAGTCAGAGCTAAAATGAAGGATGGAGCTCACACTGTGGGAGAAAGAAATGTGGCCACTCCTTTCTGTCTCAAGCGCCAGTTATAGACTTGTAAAGAAACCACAAAGTGACAGAAAAATAGTGTTAAATTACCACTTTTTCCATTGACTGAATGTAAGAAATTATAGGAAGTTTAAGTCAGGGGAGTCAAACCCTCTGTCTTTTCATGTTCTTTTTCATTTTTCCCTCCCCCATATTTGCAGGTACCTGCTCCAGGCAGGACTCTTCTAACCCATCTCTAATTAATACTTCACCTAATCGTCTTGTAATACCGCTAATTGTTCTCAAACAGGCGATTTAATCAACACTCTGCTAACAGGCAAAGCTTTATTCTCTCCACTATTTTGTGCTTTGACACAGGGAGAACTTAGGCAAATATGTGCCAATTGCTTTGTTTCCATGTAATTTAACAGCAAGACATTATTTTCTCATAAGAGGTGCTTTGAATTTTTACTGCTAATGAATAAATTAACTAAAAAGGTTAATCTGCCTACATGTTTATGAAACATTATGCAAATTGCTCTCAAAAAGGTTTAATGGTAATTGAAAGCAATTGAAAGCCATGGTACATTTCACTCAATTTTAACTTTTTTTTTTTTAAAGTATACAAATTGCACTCATTTTAAATTTTACAGATGTGTAGGGCAAGAGATCATTTTTATAAATTTAAAGTAAAAGGAGTTTTCTTATAAATTTTCAGCTTTCCTGATTCCCAAGGTCATGGGATTCAACTGAAAGTAGACCAATGAATTGTGAAGGATGAGTGTGGTTTAATATTTTTGTTACTAAACCAATAATATTTTTTAACACACATTAAAGAAATTGACAAAATGATTGACACACCAGGTTTTTTACTGAGGTTGTTTAAGATATACTATCCACTGCAGAGTACTGTGAGTTCATAAGAGCTGAATCTTGCAGCTGTGATGCATATACTAAACTCAAGGTTCATGCCTTGAATGAGATTACAACTCTTTAACAACTTAAGTAAGTTGCTCAGTTTCCATGATTCTATTCCAAATTCAACAAGGGAATACATTAGATCTGGTCTCAGGGAGATGAGACATGTTTAGAAGTACAAAGTAAGCCCCATATTCTACCTTTATTAACAACTGGTCCTGGTCCTTTGATTGAAAAATAACGGAATGATAGGGAGAGAGGGAAGGGACAGAAAAAAATGCAGCAGAATTTGGTCCTGTAAGTGTCTATAAAAGACGTTCAAGGAAAACAAAACAATAGATCTGTACATAAAGGTTTGTATTCTGAAAAAACAAGAAAAAAAGAGTTACTCCTCTGACTGTCATATGTGATAGCCCCATGGCTTAGGAAATATTTATTTGCAGTCAAATCACTTGTATTTATTTCATTGCTGTGTTCCTTTTTTTGGTTGGTTTTCAAAACAATCTGGATATTTGTTATATGAGGGAATGAGATGCATTTCCAAAAGGCAATAACAACCTTACCCTGAAAATTAATGCTTGCTTTGCCTAACTGCTAAAATGTTTTAGGCACTTGTATAAGCATTTATGTTTTAGCAACAAGATGGACATTTTTTCTGCTTGTTTTTTGGTTTACACTTTCCTAAAAGCTTACAAAAACACCCAGATTATAACAATTTTTTTTAATATTGTAAATGTTCACTCATTATTTTTTTATGAATATTTGTCTTAATCTGCTGTGATTTTGAAAACATTTCCTTTTTTTGATTTGATAGTTTTCCTTTATTTAAAAATTATTTTTGTGGGTCATCCTTTCTTTTCTCTGCATTTCCTTTTGTGGGCAGGAATTGCTGAATAGAAGAAGGAAACAAAAGAAGAGAAAGAGGAAACCCAGTAGTTTGTTGTGAATATATTCATGTTATGTAAAATATATTCATCTACATAAAAATGCATTTGAAAATTTTCAAGCAGCTCTGTTTGCAACTGTTTACTTTAAACATCCCTGCTGGGTGTTCTAGATTAGTTAGTTGCATTGAATGCTGCTCAGAGCACTGCCTTATATCTCTTTTGGAAAGTAAAAGTAGTGCAAAATATGTGTTTGCAGTACATGCAATCTGTGCTGACTGCCAGCAGGTTGAATAGTAAGGGATTATCCTTGATTTAAGAGTTCTCAACTTTGTATGCTTGCAGTGGAAATCAGCAGAGCCCTTGAAGGTAGCAAGATGCTGACATGAAGAGGAAATGGCTGCTTATCCTGCACCAGTGGCCTTGTCTGGGCAGCTTGCTTCCTCTGTTGCCTCTAGTAGGCCAAAGCTGCCCACTCCTGCATATCAAAGCTTACTGCAACTATCTCATCCTCATACCTTCCACTGCAGGGCAGTCTTGCTTAGGAACTTGAAGTATTTTTTGTCTTTCACTTCTAGAAGATCCTACTACTGGGTATCATGTGAAGTGGAGATCAGTTCTCACTTTCTGCTAATATCTCAAATAGGTAATGAGGGTTCCTTAATTTTTTTTTTTTATATTCTAGTATGTTTTTATTAAAAAAATATTTAGAAACATATGAGGTTTTTTGCTGCTGTTTGGAAAAATCATAACCTGTAATCCTGTTCAAATTCTATCTTAAAAGACATTGTCATTCTCGCTCCCACTTCTCCTATGCAGTGACTGTCATAGCCAAATCTCTCTGACAGTGTTTTTCTGATTTCTCCCATAAATGTTTTCATTAATATTTTATATCCTTTTCTTCTTGTACTTGAATAGGTTTTGTAAATCATCGGTGTTTCTCTGATCCCCCCCACGTCTAGTTATAAACATAAATCTCCCATCCTTTAGCCTCTGCTGGGTGTTTTTGTTCTGCATTTATAAATTTCACTATCCTTTTCCCTGGTAATTCCAAAATGAGTTTCTTTGACCACAGGGAATCAGAAATCTGATTAGAAAAAAAAATGTTTCAAAGAAGATCGTAGCAATGCATTTAATATTAGTAATACTTCCCCTTAATTACGTGAAGTTCCCCACCTGGTGCATAAAATTTGTACAGAGACAAGTGAACTGTGAACAATTCATAGATTCAGGGAACTGATCCTCTTTTTCAGCCTGGATAAAAGTAGGTTCCTCCATTTCCCACACTGTAAAGTGCTGATTTGTCTGTGAATATAAATTAGAGAAGACTTAGAGCTGCTCAGAGTCACAAAACCTTGTTGTAGCAGGTGGTGAGGATCACTGGCATACTTACCACTTTGGCAACTGCCTCACACCTTATCCAAGAGGATAGATTCAAAATCAGGGCGGCCAGGAATCAAGCCCCAGCTTCTCATACAGTGCATAAGTACCTAAAGGCTCTATTCAGTACATAGGCCTTCACGTTTGGGATATGAATCACCACAGAATAATTTTTCTCATAAAATTTACAGCATTTTCTACTTCTGCCCATGTCAGAGAAATACAATATAAGAAAGCTTTCTTTCAGCAATTTTTTCCCAGATCTGGCTTGGAGCCAAATGTTCACAGTTCCACATTAGTGGCAAAAAGCAGCCAAGTATTTCTTCAGTTTCAAGAGGGAGGAAAAAAGAGAAGTCTACTCTATTTTCTGCTTGCAATCCAGATAACTCTTGACTGAGCATAGAAGAGCTTGTCACCTGGTCACTCCTTCCTCCTTTATGACTGTCTGGGAATCTGCCAGAAAAATATCCACCTGCTTCCCAATCATGACCATGATTTGTGGTTTGTGGTTTATAATTCATCTTGTTGCAGTAGGTGCAATATACTGCCTTCTGTGCTTTCCCAATAGTCAATTGTGTCATTAGTCATTTCTGTAGCAATGTAGCCCAAGAAGTTAAAGGTTTTAAAAGGAATACTGCTCACACCATGAGGTTTGTTTTCCACCCCATCGTAGTTTTTGGCACACCTCAGAGGCAAGAAAGGACATGGCCACTTTCCACCTAAAGACCTCAGCAGAGGACCAGACCAACCTACTGATTCGAGCTGGAGAGCAAGGAGAGGTCACAGAACTGGTTAGCTACACCTAAAGAACACAGCAGAGAAGTGACCTCATGGCTGCTAGATCACTCGTCTTCCTGAAGCTCCCAGTAACAAGAGACCCGGACAGCAAACAAAAGCCATTGGAGAGGTTAGTTATACAGTCATAAACAGATAGCATGTACTCTCAAATATTTAATGAGTCTGAACTGAAATGTCAGACTTTCCTCATCACTTCTGATCTAACTTCTTACCCAAAAGGCCTCAGCAACAGAAGAACTTCAGCTGGCTAGGATTACTTGCTACCAAAATGTTATTTTTAAAAAATAAATCTCTTGGTTTAGATTTGAAAAAACAGAGAAAAAAAGTGACTTATTTTCTGTATATTTTTGTGATTCAAAAAATGTTGAACATTTGGATGTTTTGCTTTCCCTCAGACCCAAGAATTCTTATGCCAAGTAATGCCCAAGGGGAAATTTTTACCTGGTGTTATAATGGGAAGCCTGGCAGATTTAACACATTACTCCACTGCTTGCCTCAATTAGATCTCATTTCTGTGGTTATTGGACACATTTCAGATAGTCTTGACCATCAGACCCTTTTAAACTCACATTGCTCACAGTTACCCAGGGCAATATTATTGCAGAATGATTTAACAGCCTCCAGTTAAAGGGAGTTAAAGTTCTCTTTCCAAAGAGAACATCCATAAATATGCTGGGAATATAAATTAAATCCTTCTATACATTTTGCTCCTATTTGTAAATAATGGTCTCAGTTCAAACAAAAGTAACGATATCAAGAGAGAAATTTGGATACTTAAAAGAGGAATCAAATTGCAATACGTATAAATTGCTGTTAAAAAGAATACAGAATACAAAACCTGTACAATACCCACTTCCCAATTTTGTTTAATTCATGGAGATCTGAGCAGTTTCACCCTAACTGGAGAATTCTTTCCTTTAAGCCTGACTGGGATCTAGATGCTGGGTGGAGTCACCCCTAAATTTCTTAATTGTACGAGCAAACCCAACTCATATTTCTGTCACTGAATTTGAAGCCTCATAGCTATTGCCACTGAATGCTGATGCCAGCATCTGACTCTCATACAGTAGTTCTATAACCAGACCCCTATGAGGGAAATTTTCCTCCATGAGTCCCCTGAGAGTGGATATCTCCCATCTCCCAGAAGAAGACAGAGATGGAGAACAAGTTCTAGCTTAGGTTAGGATCTAAGGGATCTGACTGAGTTTTCATTTCTGCTCTAACACCTAAGCACATAAATATAGGTTAGCTATTGAAGTGTTAGACTTAGTGGCAAATGTTTCCTTAACTCATACCTGAGACACAAACTGCTTGGACTGTGTAGTGTTCAAAGTCTGGACCTGGATCTCACATTCTTAAAAAAAAAGCTTTTGATCTTGCCTGTAGCAGTCAAGCCCTGAAAATGGAGCTAGCTTCTCTTCTCCTCCATCCCTCCAACTGTAATTCTAGACTCAGCTTTCATAGAACTCATGATATGGCCCAAAATATTACAAAAACAGGCATGGAATAGAGGTGTAACTCCCTAGAACATAGTTTACAGATAGTCAATGTATGGAATTTAACACTAGTGTTAAAGTATGCAATTAGGCACCTTTAAAAATCTGATGTGCATTTAGTAAGCATTTCACAGTAACAATCAATACAAGTGAAGCAAACAGTTCAGTGTAATCATGTATCAGCAAATCAAATGCAGACTGACATGGTATACCAGAGTAATTTATTTCTGCTGTTGATTTCAATGGAAGTTTTGTCTGTTGACCTACATATGCTATGTTGAATTTAGTCCATAGAGATTAACAGCCATATAAGTTGACATTGAGTCAAGTGATCATATTCCAAATGAGCATCAAAGAGTGAATTTTTATTTCTGAACACTTAAGTATTCAGGAACACATTAGCATTCTATTCATAATATAGGGTCAATGAAAATAAATTTGGAAATTTGGATTTCTGTTTTCCGGGAAGTCAGAACCCCAGAACAGTCCTCCCCCACTGCACTGCACGTGTCTACACAGAGAAGCATGGGGTTTTTTTCAGTTATCATACTTGATATTTAGTACGAAGGTAGGTAAAGGAAAAGCAGAAGAATCCATCACCTCGCTGCTGAAAATTTTCAGAGCAAGTTACATATTTGGTTCTGACTTCTTGTGCATGCTGCAGTAAAGTTGACAGGCATGACTCACTCTCTGCTAACACTAAATGCAACAGTTTGGCCTGAACAAAACAGAACTTGAAAGAAATTTCTTTGCTATGTTACTCTGCACCCTTTCTCTCACCCTTTGGGGACAGCCTTTTAGTAGGGCCTGTTGTGATAAGACAAGGCGTAATGGTTTTAAACTAAAGGAGGGTAAATTCAGACTACATACAAGGAAGAAATCTTTTACGATGAGGGTGGTAAAACACTGGAACAGGTTGCCCAGAGAAGTGGTAGATGCCCCATCCCTAGAAACATTCAAGGTCAGGTTGGACAGGGCTCTGAGCATCCTGATCTAGTTGAAGATGTCCCTGCTCACTGCAGGGGGGTTGGGCTAGATGGCCTTTAAATATTCCTTCCAATCCAACCTATTCTATGATTCTATGATTCTCTCTTCAGTATCTCCCTATTGTCTTTCATTTTATATATAGGATATTATCTTTCCAGAGCAGAAGTCATCATACATAGATCTGACAGAAAGCTGTCACAATGCAAAAAGTAAATAGCAGCAATCTTAAAGGTATACTTCAAAAGAAATTTCTTTCCTTTGATATATTTTACAGTGCTGTGCCTGTAACCATGGCATTTCAAAATAATTGCTCCAAGATGAATTCTTAAATTATGTTTGGAACATCCCTTGCAAAAACACAGTCAACTGAATATTATCTGCATTCTAACAAAGATTGCCCAAGTATTAATCTTACAAGCAAGTTAATAGTTCTTCATTTTGACTGTTTCTTCTATGTAGCCCACTTGCAGGAGTAGATTAACATTTAAACAAAGGTATAGAAGATACAGGAAAGCAAGAAGAAACAGAAGGAAGGACAACACTAAGAATGCACAGCAATGCAATAGCACCATATTCTAGTCTGCTTGACATTATAAGAGTACTGTGCTGAACTGTCAATAGTTTTCTATCTGGGTCTAGAGCCTAAATGGCTTGTGGCTACTCCAGGATGAACTTAAATCATTTTTAATAAAATATGTGTAAGGGATAGAGTGGAAAACAACAGAAATGATGAGATTTTCATGGCCACATAACAGTAAGTTATTTGATTTCCCTGAAATTCCAGACACAGAGCAATTCCATTCTCATTGTAGGATGTTGCCCTGCAGCATGTATTAGAGCTGTCGCTCTGCTGTTTCACTTCTAGTGCATTACATATGTGTACAATACAGTTCTGCTCCCTGAGGTTAAATTTTGCTCATTGTACAACCAAGGCCCTGAGGGTTAACACACACAGTTGAGGAAGTATTATTTTGTCAATTTTGCTATAGAACTCTATCCAGCTATGTGGAAATTCTTGGTTTACTGTCCTATTTGTGCATGTGTTCTTTCTCTGAAACATATTATTTTAATATTGTTCAATTTAAAAGGTCATTCAAAGAAAAGAAATGGAAACTTCATCTCTGAATAACATTTTCATGCTGGAAAAGAAAAAGGAAGATGGAAACAAAGATCAATAACTTTTTCTAATCTACGGTAGCTATTGTCTGCATGACTAAGTGCTGCAGTCAGTACTAGCAACACTGATATTGAGATTTGTCATGCATATGAGTTCAGTTCAGATACACAGATTCATCAGTTCTGATGCATTTGACATAGCCAAAACCTCTAAGACTAAGATTACGGACTCCTGCGCACTGTATTAACCTAAATGGTTAATTGGTACTAACAGTGGCCCTCAGCTAGGTCCTTTTAAAACTGTTTAACATGTATAGTACCTTCTATGCTTTATGTCTTATGCCCCAGTGATAAACAGAAAGCATCAGGCATGCCAAAAAGATGTGAAAGGTTAGCTTGTGTTACATCAACAAGGGTATGTCATAAATAAAATAAAAGGAACATGATGGAAGGCATCCATCTTTAAGATGAGGGGGAAGCAGACATCTGATACGTTCAACTGTAGTACAGTTGAAATGGTGCACGTCCAACACCAAGTGCCATGAGATTTTCAATATTTATGTAGACCATCTGTAATTTTATTAGTGACTGACATAAAAGTTTTCCTATCAACAAAAAGTTTGTTGAGGAATGTGTCTACATTAGAAGGAAGAAGGGCTGAATTAAATATTTATTTGAGACTTTAGCCTATAGTCTAAGTGTCCTAACCTGAGGCTTTGAAAGTTTTCTTCCCCCCACCCCCACCTCCTTTTTCCGTTTACCTAAGTGAGCTAACATTTTGTAAAGAATCCTGAAAGGTTGTGTTGTATTGTATATTGTATATTAGATGTTACTATAGGGTTGTTCTTTTGAAAACCAGTTAAGTATGAAATAAGAAAGTTCAGATATATCAGTCATTTGGTCAGTGTTATTTCCTTGGGCTTCCAAAAGGTTTATTTAAAAATAATGCTTTTACTGCTATAGAAAAAATTAATTGTGTTGGCATTTGAAAGCATTTATCTAAGTCAAATGATCTCAAGAAATAACTTTGAATGTCTCCTAGATAACTATTGCTTGTGTAATACTGTTGATTCAAGGGGGCATACATTAGGCATCACCTGTGACAACAGCCTTGTGATGGAGCAATGTTTTGACTATCTTATAACCTCAACAATTCTTTACAATATTTAAAACTAACATATTTGAAGGACTGAAATAAAAAATCATGAGCACACTGGGGATAGACTGTAGTATATAAGAAGATTGTTTCATCTATACTAAATTTTATTTTACAGTAATATAGCCTTATAATTGCTTTATTTATTATAAATAATTTACAACTTTAGCTTTCAGGAAGCATTCAAGGTATTTGAGTGGAGTCAAAACAACTATTTTTGTTCTCTATAATGTGTTTGATGTTTCAATAGAAAGTCCTCATCAAATATGTAACATCACACTGAGGGGACAGTTTTTCATCACCTCAACCTTTACCTTCTGTGTTAAAATAACACATGTGACATCAGAAAATAATATGATACCAAATCTTGAATAGGTTTCCAACACCTAAAGGCACATCAAAAGTTCTTCACTGCTGTATATCTGTTGGTGGCTATACCATCTCCTAATGTCTTATACCTACAGAATGCAAAAAATGTCTGTGGTTACCCTTCCCTAGAGTTCATCTGAGCAACCACAAGATTAACGTCCATGAGAAGTTCCTTGATCCTCTAGCTTTAGGTAACAATCTTGTAATTAATAAATTACTAGCAATCTTACCAAGCCATCACTCTAGTCACTCTTATCAATTCTTCCACTAGTGGACAGCATGTTACTTGTCCACAAGCTTGTGCCTGGAGAAATGCTGTGGTGGATTAACACTTCCACAGGCTGAAAGAATAAACTATCTTGGTTTTGTTCATTAGCATGCATGAATGAAAAATTCAGAACATATCAATGAAACATTCAAAACTATCTGTGATTCAAAAGGTGCTATTGTTTGGTTTGGACACAGAGTCAGCTGAGCTGCTTTTGTTCATCAGCTGACTACCAGTATTTACTGGCTGTCAGAAATTATTTTGCAAAATACAAGAAAGATAGTTAAAGTTGTATTGTTACAGAAGGATACTAAAATTTCATCCTGTTAGGTCTACAGAATTTTGGTTTTACTGTTTTTTGAAACTGATTATCAAGTTCATGTAGATCCAAATCTCCAGAGTTTTGCAGTAAAGACCTCAGCATGACAAAGGTATTTGAAGAGATGCCTTGAATAGCCTGACATTTTGCAGTATTACATGGATTAAAACCAGGTTAATGTAAATGATCAACCAATATGGACTAATGATGAAGTGTGTCTAACTTTCTTGAAAGGCAGACACAAAATTAATCTGTTAAAATTAAGATATGTATAAAATCCTGTTAAGCAAAGTTAGCTTAAGGTTTGTCTAATGACAATCCTAGCTGCTTCTAGAAAGTGATAGCTACCAGATGAAATAAAAGGACTGAATTCCCAAATCTTGTAATTGAAACTAAAACCACTAAGGAAAAGTGCTTGCGTGAAACAACTGTTAAAAGAACCAAAAGGGCACCGTGAATCCCAACACTTTTAACTATTAAATATTGGAAAGGTCAGAGGTTAATCTATTAGACTCCCAATAGAAACAATATAATTTCACCAATCAATTCATTTGCTCAGTGGCATTATATTCCCTCAGTGAACTGCCTTGTGAGATACTTATTTTTAAGACAATAGTCAGCACTTAGGCAAAAGTTACTTGGAAAATTAATATTGAAATCAACAAACCAATGGTTTCAAGGCCAGAGAAAATTAAGGCCTGAGGAGATTACAGATGACAGTGGAAGTGCGTGTTTGAGATAGTAGGAAAGGTTATGAAGAAATATATGGAAGAGGAAGAGGAGGGTGAAAAAAGGAAATAGCTGATCCATTGCTAATGAAACATGTGTTTCCCTCACAAATGCTGATATAACCTTACAAAGGAAGAAAAAAGCCTACATAACCTAGCAACTAATGTGATCTGTGTTTACCTGTTACTTTAAGTAGCAATTCAGACTCTCAAATTAGTTTAACACAGAGAAAGAAGAAAGGGATAAGAAGACATAGGCTGCACAAGATTTGCAGGCAGATGAGAAGAACATGAAAACGTTTTATTTGACCTTCATGTCAAGGGGTGTTTACTGGAATAAATCAAAATCTACATAGAAAATCCTGATCTTTATATTTCTTCTCTATGATTTTTCAACTGCCTGACGCTCATTGAACAAAAAATAAGGCAAACTAGATTGGGTCTAAATTCCAGTTCAATAGTCCCTTAGGGGTATTTTTTTTGGCACACATGTCAAAATCAGGACATTTTGTCATACCTTTTTTTTTTCCTGATATGACCGTATCTTTCTCAGAAAGGAGCAATTCACTTGGAGTAAGCACTAGTGTCCAAGAATGCTATCAAGGAAGATAACGTTTGGTGGAGTAACTCATGGTTTCATTTTGAGAATCATGTGGGGTTTTAAACAATATTCTGGAGTTACACAAATATATATAAAATGTTTCCGCATATAAACTAACATATCCAAATGTGGAGAAAAGCTTAAAGCAATTTGTTCTTTGTCTACTATACTGACTGAGGAGAATCTGAAAAGAATGACTTGGGACAAAAGCATAATTTTATTACAGTCTTTTGGACTCAGGAATTTTATGTTGTTACTTTTGCAATAACAGATGTTTACAGAAGCTCTCAGGCTCCTATGTGCCACTGAATGTCGAGCTTGTTCACAAGCTCAGGTGCGAGCAATAGCTTACAATAAATTTCTATTACTTCAAACTAGCACAACTGATCTTGACCCTCGGATAGGCAGATTTGGTACTAAAACTGACATAGAAGTGGCAATCTGGGCAAATAGTCTGGTGACCTTGTGAATGCATAAGTTTTCATGTCATTCTCTGACAGGGCAATATAGAAGCTTATCTATAGTTACATAATTTTTACAATGGTCACCTTAGGGTCACTTAGCTAAAGTAAATTCTAGCTTTGCAGATACTTTCCCTGATCAAATACACATGAAGTCTCTTGGAATTTAGGATTTCAATAAAATCCTTAACACTTTAGATTTTTGTTACTAGCATTGTTGGTATCAGTCTGTTTCACATAGATTTCACATATTTCAAGGTATGTTATGTAACGTTAATCATGTAACTTGGTTTTAAGATGTAAAGTTAATGTAATCCCATTAAAACATAGCTGTGGATTTCACCTAGTGTTTATAAATCAGACCATATTGTAAATTAAGTCCTGACTATAAAGCTTTAAATAAGAGACAATATCTTTTTTTTTTCCCCAAAAAAAGCTTCTGTAGCCTTTATTATTACCCCGTTATTTTTTCTCTCATTAAATGATGTAGGTGCCTTTGAATCACTACGACAATTTTTCTGCTGGCCGCTGTTCTCTGCTGAGTTCCATCAGGCTGGCACCTTATTCTGTAAACTAAGAATGTGGTAGAATCTCACTTTCTTTTCTGTTACAGTTCTCAAAAAAAAATTAAAAGGTTCAAGCTCTGTCAAAGAGGTTTAAAATTATCACCTCTCCTACAAAACAAAAGTACAGGTGTTTTGAAAGTTTCCAGCAGCGGCTTGGAGAAAGCTAGAAAGCAGTTGTGACAAGCACTCAGGTTTCCTTATTGTTTTTCCATATGCTGTGTCAATGTTTCCGTGCATAGCTTTATACATATACACTTTGCTTTTTTCCTGTTGTATTGAGTGATATGAAACAAACCTTGGATATAACAGAATTTTCTTTCCCAGTTCTTACTGTCAGTTTGTTGTACAGAACTTCCATTGGTCTCGCTGATGTGCAGAATATAGAACTCAGATTTGGTCTGTGCATACACTTTTTTCCTCTATCAGAGATAAGACATAACCACAAGGTCTTGTATTTGAGATAAGCAGGTCAGCTGGTAAAAACCAGTAAAATATTTTGCCCAATATACTATTTTGAGAATATTTCTTGATGGTTTTTTTTGCAGTAAGTTATGTTCAGGAGTATGAGAAAGTCTCTGTCACACAAGCTGTTAGAAGTTGCTATTACGCACAAAAAGCACATCTCGCCTTTCATTTTGACTTACTCTTGATTTACGCTGAAGAAAGCAATGCAAGAAAATACTGAAGCAAAATCTCCATGACAGAGTACAGCTCATCTAATTACAGATATGCTGCTTCGATTCACAAAATGTCAGGTGCCTCAGGAGACCTCAGTTTACCAGAGAGTTCATTAAAGTGAGACCAAGAATTAACTTGTCCCCAGATCTCTATCCAGAATGCCTGTAAAATCTGT
This sequence comes from Pelecanus crispus, assembly GCF_030463565.1. NCBI lineage: Eukaryota > Metazoa > Chordata > Aves > Pelecaniformes > Pelecanidae > Pelecanus > Pelecanus crispus. The sequence goes on from NC_134648.1 coordinate 52,842,997, forward strand.
AAGTAAAAATCAAACCATTCAATACTAAATTTTTGTGTAGTTTTGCCAATGCAGTAACAAAGAGAAAGATTGAACTTGGTGAACCAGAGCATATTCAGCATGGACCACAAGATGGTTGGGAGCTGGAGCACTTGATCTGTGAGAATAGGCTGAGAGACCAGGGTGTGTTCAGCCAGGAGGAGACAGCTGTGGTGGGGTGACCCAGCAGCCCCCCAGTACTGACAAGGACTGACAAGGACTGACAGGATTATAAAGAAGACAAAGTCAGTTTTCACATCAGTGCAGGGTTGGAGGATGAGAAATAATACAAGCTGAGACAAGAGAGGTTCAGACTAGATGTGAGAAGAAATTCTGCCGCTATGAGGACAGTCAGGCAGTGGGACAGCCTGCCCAGTGGCTGTGCAGTCTGCAGCCTGGTGGTTTTAAAAACCCAACTGGATAAGGCCCTGAGCCCTGGTCTGGTCTTGTAGCTGAACTTGCTTTGAGTAAGAGATTGGACTAGGGACGTTGTGAAGTCCTTTCCAGCTGGAATTATTCTATGAACCTGTCATTTTCCTTTTCTGTGAAACTCAGATGGACAGCCAGCCAGGTTAGCTCAGTTGGTTAGAGCATGGTGCTAATAACACCAAGTTCACAGGTTCAATCCCTGCTTACTGCAGGGGCGTTGGGCTCGATGATCTCTCAAGGTCCCTTCCAACCTAAAGCATTCTATGATTCTATGATTCTATGAATGGCTGTGTTAGGAAATCCATTTCTGAAGACCATACGAGAGACGTGATGAGCCACTGGTTCAGTTTGGTGAGACAAATGCTGCATGTGTAGATTAGCAATTCTGGAAAAAGCTCCAGGAAAATTAAATTCCAAAATACACATATAATAATAAAAAACAAAAGTCTTGGTACACAGCAATAAGCATAGTCTCAAGGTTCATTCAACAACTTGAAATTCGTAAATGGCACAGATGCATTATACCTAATTCAGATTACATTACATTACTTTACATTTGACTGCAAATGCATTGGCTTTTGCATGTGTTAAAACATATCTAAATCCCAAAGAACTGACAATCTCAAATGTCAAGAAGGATGAAGTGTGAGTGAAAGGAAAAGTTATTATATCTATTGGTATATGACTGAGGCACTGAGAGATTACATTAAATGAGATTGGCCCCTTTTTATGACAGTATCTCAACTTGTCTAAAGCCCAGACAGGTATCTTAATTATAATCACATTCATGTTTTCTTTGCAGTGTTACCTATGCCTGTATAAAACAAACTACCTCTGCATTGGTAAATACACCCTATTAAACTGAAATTATTGTCAGTGCATGTGTGCCTACTCCCTATATAGTTTCCACTTAAATTTTTATGACACACAAAGAGGTTTCTTCTTCCCTTTTGATGAACTTAGGATTTACACATGTAGCTCCCATTAATGTTAATAAGGAGTTATACATGTAAATCCCCTCCTTTTCCCCAAGTATTGGTGGTAGAACCAATGCAAAAGTGCTCTCTGTTTTTTTCCTCACTGATCTTTTTCAGATGTAACATAAAACAAATCTCTGGGACTGGAAGAATTCAAAATAAAATGAAAAATCCTCCCTTTCTAACTAATGACTGGTCTGTTTGGCTTTTTTCTCTGTTCACAAAAACTTTTTTGTTTTCCCCAGAGTGGCAAAAGACATAAAATAAAAAATAAGACATTTCTTCTCCCACCCAAAAATCCTACTTGAAGCATGGCTTTACACTTCTTTCATATTTGTAAAGTCTATAATGAAACATTTCCTTGCACAAGCTGTTTCCTCTGAACGATTCAAGCTGAAGTTTATGCTGTGCTCCACCAAAATTCTTTTTAACTTCCATTTGTTAAATATGACATTTCTCCTAAAACTCATTGATTGAAATCCTATGCTCTGCAAGCTCAGTCACCACCTTCTTCAATTTCTCAAGGAATGTTTCAGCCTAATGTGTATCTTAGTTTAACAACTGATTTTATGACTTTTCTATGTGAGACAACAGCAGAGGATGGCTTTTGCAGCACAGCTACTGGAAAAGGATACCCTTCGTTCCTTTTGCCTCACACACTTGAGCACTGCCTACATATACCTTTATGACAGCTTTGGGATCACGCAATGCCTATAAAACAAGGGATACACCTGAGATTCAGATTTATAAATATCCACTGTCATGTAGGTTATTCAACCCCAGTCAGAATTTAAGCTCCAGTTAACCTCATTTGTCTCTGGGTCTGGTAATGCCAGAGCCTCTGTTGATCATATGACATTTCCAAAGGGAAGAAGAAGTAGGTGGAGATGATCAAGTTATATAAAAAGCTGCTGTTGTGAAGAAAGCTCTGGAGTATTCTCTAAGCGCAACAGTGCCTGAAAAAAACCTCCTTGTAGATCTACCATGTAGAACTTTCTGCAGTGACCAGAGCCATGCTTCATTATGTGTGTAACGTAGATAGGCCTCCAGCCCTCTCTGAAAGACTGGTTTTGCATGGCAGTGTAGATGCATCCATTTATTCTGTAATAGGAGCACTTTTCTAGACTATTTTGGAAATGGATTAAACTAAGCCATGAAAAAGTTTGGAGAAGAAAAAAGTCACCAGGAGACAGGATCTAAAGGAATTGAAACTTGCATTGTAGCTAGTTCCTCACTAGTTCCCAGCACAGTTAAGGTCATAATGTGACAGAAGCTTTTCTTGGAAATATCTTGTTCTGCTACTAGCCAGATAGGTAAGTAGCATCTGAAGTTGTGCAGCATATTTGCAGGCTGATCACAGACTGCCAACTTTAAACATTCTAGAGGCAAATGTTTTCTGCAAACTATATCTCAGCTCCAAGTTTTTAATCCTTTGTTTTTCTCTCAGGATCTTCAGGTTTATACTGATATTGAGTCATTTGTTATAAACTGACACAAAAAAAAAAAAAAAAGAGAAAAGAAAAAAGAAAAAAAGGCCTCTAGAAGGTCATTGGGCTGATGAACTCTGCTTTGTTGAGAAAGGTGAACTTTAGCTGATTTGTAAAGTATCACTATAGGGAAGGCAATAGAGTAAGTGAATTCATCTGTCACTTGTGAATAGGAGTTTTGGTATCACTGCTTGAAGGCTGAATATGGAAATTCTCAATGCTGATGAAATGACCATAATTCCTCAAGGTTGTGGCATGTCTGAGAGGGATAGAAAGCTGTGATCAGAAAATCTAAGCAACAGAATTTACAATGCAATAGCATGCTCAGGAGGACATTTTACTCTCAACCAGCCCACAAAAAGCATAAATAGAAAAGGCTAGGCAGATCTCTAGGCATTTAAAATGTCTAATTTCTGATTGTGTTTTGAGATAATGTCAGTTCACTTGAAAAAATTTGATTTTGCTCTTCTAGCTGAAAAAGGTAATTTCCACCAATTGCTCATTATACTCATTAGCATTCTTAGAAACTAACTGCTTGTGGTGGGAATTTGGAGCTGGCATCATAACATATCAGGTGATGCTTGCTGTTGCTGCTGGCCTCCAAGCCTTCCAGGAATTCTGGATTTCCACCCAAAAACTCCAGCCAGAAATTAATGGAGCTCAAATCAAACAATACTGAATAGTCACACTGGCAGCTATGCTTAAGAGAAGCTATGCTGCCAGTAAGAAACAGAGCCAGCTGAGAATCACAGAGACAAATGCTGGCTTTAAATCTTGCCCCTAAGGATTGAATGAGTCCTTTTACCTTGGGAAGATTATGTACATTTTTTGCACAAATGCCTTTCTACCAAAACCAAGAGAATCCTAATAGCTGTTCTACTTTACATAGCCCTAAGATCTAAGCATTTAGCCATTTTCTATTATTAATTCTGAACTACTTCTAAATTTTTTATTCATAAGAAATGTTGATTCCGATCTGTTTTGCCCTCATTTAACACTACTGCTCTGATATAGAGCATGACCACAATCAGAATTATTCATTTTTTGCATGTGTGTGGGTATGTGAAAATAGTCAACTTCAACTTTAAAAAATAAATCATAAGATCAGGAAAAGATAGTAGCTGGGTCTAAATTTACAGATACTTTGTTGATCCTGAGCAGGTTAGAATAATCACAAAATCTAAACACCTGCACCTTGTCTGTGCTTTGCAATCACAAAGTCTTGGGGGTGGTGGGTTAGGTGGACACCCCAGATAATGGAAAAAACCCCAAAATAATGTAATAGCTTACCAAAACATAGAACTGAGTCATTTTTCATATCTTTCAAGGATTGAAAGTGCCTATGTTAAGGAAATGCTTTCCCTTTAGAGGTTACTGCTGTCTAGATGCCTACGGCTAAGATCTAGAAACTTCTACCAAGTTCTTTGAGACACAGTTAAGGAGATTCTTCTAAGCTGTTGATTGAGGAGAGTCACATGTTATAAATGGATATGGATATTTCTACTTAAAAGTGGTGGTGGTTCTCAAGCCAGTGTCTTGTGTTGCTCTTGGGTGGAAGACCCATTGTTCTTGTTAGTCTGAGGAAATAAGGCTTATTTTTTCAGGAAAATACAGTTAATGCCAGCTTGCAGGAAATCTTGCTTCTCTGCACTCTTCCTTCTTCTTTAAGACTCTGTTAGTTTACAAATGCGGAATGATAAGAAGAAAGGAAAAAAGGCAACCTGATTTTGTCGCTTGGAGTTGTATGTGTGCAAATATCTGTTCTCCAGAAAATGTTTGTAGGTTATTCTGGTTCTCAGGCCTTTCCAGAGCTCTGTCATCCAGAAAATCTACCCAGGCTCTGTCAAAGGCTGGTATCAACTTCTTTCTTCCTTCTTTCTGCTTTTCATCGGATTGTATGATCTTTGTAGGCTTTCTGCACTGCCATTTTGAGGCATCTAAATCCTACCCACTAAGATACAAAATGGGGATTATAGACATCTGATTTGGACATTTGGATTCTACACTGTAATCTGAAATCCAAGTGGCATCCACTTATATTTTAGGGATTTTTATTCTTTTCTGAATCTAAGTTAATGCACATAGTAAGTAGAAAATGGTCATAGCTTTAGAAAACCTTAGCATGACATAAAGTCACACTGTCATCATCACTGGGTCAATCAGTGTCTAACCTTAAAAAATCCATCTATTTCACTTCATGATATATAGGGTGACAGGTTAGAAGAATGCCCCCCCCCCCTCCATGTTTTCAGAATCAATGTCTCTTAAATGCTAAACCAGCTGGTTAAATGTGATGAAGTAGTGTGAGAAAATTCATGAACTGTCAGAATTCAGAGTTGCTTCTTTGGGGTTTTCTTTATGGTTGACACAAGCCTTGTATGTAAGCTTTCTCTTGAGCCAGGTTTAGCCTGTAAACTTTCCCTAATGGTTTCTTCCAACTTTAGGAGCTGCATTACAGGGGTATGGTTAATGCAAGTATACTCAGACTTGTGATAAGAGTGGTCCTCTCATTCCTACCTATTCCCCAGGTGCAATACAATGCCAAAACCTCTGCACTTTCATGTGATTTATTTAGGAGTTGAGTGTCTCCTAAGTCCTTGTGCATAGCAATGCTGTGACGATTATATTCCCACTTTTCAGAGAGAGATGTTATTCCTTTACTTTTTCAGTGTTTGTGGGACAATCTCTGTGTGCCACTGATTTGAGTCATGAGCTGGAACGTCCTCCAGCATGAATTCATGAGCCAGCAAAAGCACTCAACTTCTGATGGCACAATCAAACCTGACATCCTGTCACAAATGTGAGGTTTAGGCAAATGATAGCCCGTACTGCCACTGCTGCAGCTATCTTACTAGTCTAAAAGCAAATAAATAAAGAATTGTTTGTAAGAAGAGATAAATCTATGTAGTTTTGAAGTTCTTTGGCCTGAGAAAAATGCAAAAAAAGACTCTGCTCCAAATGTTTGACAGTCATGGGAAGACAGGTCTCTGACAGAGAAGCAAAATGAACTAACAGCATAAACTGCCCTCAGGAACTGGGAGCACTAAGAAGTGAATGTTCTGACCTTACTGCAATGGGAGAATTTTCATGACTGGAAAACAAACACTCTGTGTTCCTCCCAGCTATGTTGGAAGGATTTATTCTGGGTAACATCTGAGGGAGGTGTGCAATTACAGTCCATCAATAAAATGGGAAATGCATCACACCAGCAAACAAATAATGCTAAGGATAGCAATACTCCATATTTCTCTAGTGTCTTTAATTTTCAGGTTTTAAAAGCGCTTAGCATGACATTCTTTAATTAAACCTCAGAAAACCTTTCTAAACTACTAGTAAACTGAGCCAAATTTTAGAGAGCGATAACCAGGACCAAAAAGTTTACATGATCTACCCAAGGTCATACAGTTTATCAAAGCAGGAAGAGAACCAAAGTCACTGAATTCCAAAGCTTTGCTTTTACCGCTGGCGCCTGTTTCCTGTACTATTTGTCATCTGTTTCGTAAACTATATTGGAAATGGTTTGAGGAACCACTGGAACCAACATTACACAGTCTACAGAAATGTAGTCAAAATGTAATTTAGTAAAGGAAGTCAGCTGGAATGAGTCAGACCACAGTTCTAACTCAACTTAATTATCTGGGTTGTTTTCCTCTGTTAGCAAAGAGCAATGATAGGTTTCACAGAAGTCAAATGGAAACAGTGCAAAAGCAGAGTTTGGAAGCTGAAGTCAAAGAATTCACAGTGGTTGCCACTAGATGGCAATGCAATTAAATACTACCTGTTTCACTGGGTCTGGTTCAATAGCCCAACTGCGGCTGTAGTAATTGTGATACTGCAGTAGTACAAATGTCCCTACCCCTAATCTGCAGTGGGATCCTGTGGTGCTAGCTGTCTAAAAGCAAAATAAAAAATTATTCAAAAAAGCTTGCAATCAAAACATTTGAAACTAAACACAACTTATTATGTTGATCTAAAATAATTACTTATTTGATGTGTGTAGCCTAGACATGCACAAAGCTTGTACAACCAAAGCACAGCTGAGAGTTGCATCAATGTTTATTCTTATGTAACTGGTTGAGGGCTTGTACCCAAACTATCTCAGGTTTCCTGTGTAATCCTTGTCACATTATTTACATGTGGCCAGGCACTTTTCTGTAAAATCCCCAGCTTTATTTCACAGTAGTCAAATCCTTCTTTTTGAAAGTGGCCTGTTTCCAAGCCCCAACTGTTGTGAAGAAAAGTTTGCAAACAGGTATTCTAAAAGTAATGAAATTAAAAAACTGATCAATAAAAATAAATTAATAAATTAAAAAAAAAAAAAGAAAAAGAAAAATGAGACAACATTCTGATTTTTTTTAAAATTAAAGATAAGATATTGATGGCTTAGCAAATAATGTAGTTATCAGAAGGAGCATAAAATATAGAAAGACTTACAAGCTCCTAAGCTCAGAATGTGGTAATTCCTTCAAAATGTTTGAGTTTATATTTCTAATGACTGCTGCTTTCTTCACAAAATGCAGCTGTGCTACCAAAATTGTATAAAAAAGTAGACCTTTTCCTATTCTTTACCCCCTACAAGTGGTAGCAGTGTTCTGAATCATAGCAGAAAAAAGCTCTGTGTTCCAACTCAAAATTTCTACCCTTCCCCCCCATTGATTTTGAAGCTTGAGGATCTTCCATAAGCTTAATTTATGGACTAATAAAATGTATTTCTGAGCCAGAAGTAAAATATACAAAGTGGGAATTCTTTGGCAACTGATGCCTACCTAAAATGAATAGAGAGTTCAGGCCCTAAATCAAATGCAAATATTAACTTTTAGCGTCAAAGGATAAGACAATGTCTTCTCCTGGCCAGGAAAGTGGTGAGCTGAACATATTTACAATACTTCATAACTGTCGTCTTGTTGGTTTAGCCTCTTCCTTCACACATTTTTGTCATTTTTTCTTTCTAGTTTTTAGGCTTGACCCTCAACAACACAATTTTTTTCATCTTTCCTTGTCACCTTTGTATTTTTAGCAGAGCTGGTGTCATGCAGAGCAATGGAGTGCCCACTGAAGGATCTCCACAGGAAGATTTGGAAATCCAACAAGGACAGTAAGTTTTAAGGAATGTGTTTAACACAAAGGACAAATCATAGCTATTGTATAATTTTCTTTCAATTTGTTTAATCTATGTCCCTTAAGCTCACCAATTCACCATTCATACAAATGAGGGGTGGACAGAGGAAATAAGACAGCTGAGCTGCCAGCATCTGTGACAACACATGACAACAATGCTGCACCTGCTGATGCTAATGGGAGGCAAGGGCTAAACCCTATTGTTGGCATAGTAAACCCACATCTGTGAGGATGTCATTTCCACATGTATGAACAGTCTGTAGATATAACTAATATGCCTGCTTTGGACAATGATAATGCACCACCTTCCTTACCAACACTGAGAAAACATAAATAAAGGAAACCGCAGGAAGCAGGGAATAGACTGAGCATTTGCTCCCAATCCTTCTTTTCTTTCGTCTGCAAATGAAATGGTGATATTTTCTACTGCTTTCTTCAGTGGTCTGTTTCCATGTCTGTCTGTCTGTCTTGTTTCCCTTCCTTTCAGATGCAAAGCAATAATTGATTGGTTTCTGCTGACATGTTTTGCCAGAGTGATGTGGCAGTTTAAATAAAAACAGTATGATCTCCTGGGTAGCTTCTGAGACCAACTTTCTGGATTCTTTGCTAATCCCCAAAATGTTTTCTCTGGTTTGTAGTGTTACCCTGGCTAGGTCACTTTCTGCCTCTGCTTTATCTGTACAATGGAGATAGTAAAATTGCCTTGAGGCGTAGGGGAACTATAATGCTTAGACCATTCATTAGGAAAGTGCTTTGAGATCCTCAACAACATGTAAAATATTCTTCTTCAAAGTGACCTTGTAATTTCTTCCATCATTACTGATGTCTCTGGAGAAATTATAAATCAATAGCTGAAAGGGAAAGGGTATGAGAAAAGTTTTAGACAAATAAACATAAAAAAAGCAAAAAAAAAAAGAAAAAAGAAAGAACAACAGAATTCTTAAATGAATAAAGAAGGCTTACTTGAATTGTTAAAGAGAACTATCTGGACTTACGTGGGTGTTTCACTATGGGGTCAAGAATAATATGAAAGGAGCAAAGACAAATTGGAATTGTAGAATACAAGGGCAATAAAACCAAATAAATCAGTTCTAAATGATGAGATTTGTGATCCTCCAGAGAGCAGTGTTGCAAGAAATCCCAGTCTCATCTCTTCCTGCCCACACACATTCTTTCTAATAAGATCAAAAAGACACAGGCAGCTCCATGGCCCATTTGAGATCTATTCAGCTACCCTAAGGAATGGGCCCATTTTTCACTCGTTTCAACCCTTCCCCTGCCTTCCACTCCCCCAAAACCCCAACAATATAGTGACGGCAGCATCTGTCATGCAGTGATGCAGCACAAGATCTGAAGATCTTTGCTTTCCAGGTGCATAGCTCTGGAGCACAGGGCAATTTCTGGGATTCCAGATGCTGGGGATCATCATCACCATCAAAGTACTCTAAGATCTACCATATGTTCCAAATCCTAGAGAACTTCATAGACATGCAGGGATTAACTATATCTAACACTGAAAAGAGCCAAGAAGCTGTTCACTTCTAAATTACTTTTTTCACAGATGTTAAGAATCTTGTGTACAGGAATCAATAAAACTAGGTAATATTAAAGACAAAATCTTTGGGAATAATCAAGCTATCTAAGGTGGTTCATTTCTGTGAAGTGCAATCAGCTTATGCAAGTTATGCTACTAAGCTTCTTTGACACAAAATATTTTGAAAAGCCTCATTTGGCTAGAAATTATTCATTACTATTGATTGCCAGCAGATATGACTGCTAATTTGCATATTATCAGCTGGTGGATCAAACAAAGACTGAGAGCATACAGGAACACTGTCTTAAGGCAAATTGCTCAGAGCACTATCAGAAAAAACCCAAACCAGCCCTGCTTCTAATTTAATGAAAGACAAGAAATTGAGAACAGTTTCAAACTGAGACCTGAAACTTTCTAAATTAGTGTGTCTTTTTGGGTACCAGTTGAAAAGTAATTTTTGCTTTATGTCTCGTCTTTTTCAGTGTTTTCTCTCCCTTGAAAAATAGTGTTATAGAAAATAAAGAAGAAATCTTCTCTATTGCTAAATTCCAGGATTGACTGGTGTTGTCTATTAAAAGTGATAATGAGAGATTTCTTCTAATTGTAACTAAAACTTGTCTTAGCCCACATTGCTCATATGGCTCATGGAATTACTATTCCTTCTAGTTATTTCTTTCTTCTCATCCTCTGGATACATTGTTTTCCTTATTCATACACAGTATCTATTTTGTGTTGGAGCTGCAAGCACTGAAGAAATCCTGCTCTTGTATTATTATATGATGTTAAATCAGGTCTTCTTAGCTCCTTGTGTCTCATTTGATTTCAAATAAATTTTGATAAAAGACAAAATTGTTTGGCAGAACTTATGCCATCCATTAAAATTTTGGATATTCCAAGTACAGTTCTTGTAATAGTATGATCTGGTAAATTGTATTATTGCCTGTGATTTTCTATGAGATTTATGTATCACTTAATCTAAACACTTTAGTTGATGGAAATGACAGCTAAACAAATAGGAACAAAAAATAGTCAGGGTAATTAGAACAGGCTGCATCCAAGGGCAAAATCTGTGGAAAAGACTTCAAGTTCAAATTCAAGTTTTGCAGAACAAATATGACATTGGAGAGATGAATTCAATGTCAAGAACTAAAGATGATTTATTCACCAGGCCAAGAGGGAGACAGAAAAATGTAGCAGCTGTATGCTGTACTTTCAGTGATCGTGAGAGAGCTGGAGGAGAAAACTAGCTTCAGAAAAGGGATTGTAGTAATCTTATCTAGAGTAAAAACACAAATTTGCAAACCAATGTTTCTATGTAATTAGAGAGTAAAGAAAGACACGGATGTGGCCTGCTCATCAGAAGGAAAAAACCAGATTGCTTGCCAGTGTGGGATTGCTGTATCCCACATTGTTAGGTCAGATAGGACTGAAATATGATGCTTAGGAAAGTTTTGCTGAGTTCTCCTCTCTGTATCAATATATACTGCAAACACAATATGTCGAGGTCTCAGCGCTGTCGTCTCCTTCATATAATTTCCAGATCTCCTTTGTATTCCCAAGTATGTATATTTTTTCCCACTTCATGCTTCAATTGCATTGCAAATAGTCCATGTAACTTAGCCTTCACTTGAAATACAGAATTCAGACATTTTCAATGCCACCACTCCATGCACAGATTTCCTGCCACCACCACTGTAGAAGCTTTTCCTACTTCTTTGCTTATCAGTTACATTCTGAAGCACCTACCAATGAAAAATATGTAATTACAATTAGGGCTAAAATTAATGACAATAACAAAGAACTGTGGTACAGTCAAAACACAGAATTAATGTATACATCAGAAAATTACTTAAAAATTACATGCACACAGAACTGGAACTAATCTTCTTCACACTGAGCTTCAAAGTTTTACTCTTTTAGGCTTTGGTCTATGGGGTATCCTTCTCAAAAGAAAGTAATAGGTACTTTATCTTCTCAGTGAGGCAGACATTTAAGAGAATCTCTTTTTCTCTCTCTTGCTATCATGTAAACACACACATCCTTCATTGAAACAGGTTAATCTCTGAAGGTTCAGAGGTTCAGTGCAGATGCTTATGAAAACAAACCCAAGCTTCTGGTTTAAAGTTTCTAGCAATCCTGTGGGTAGAAGTTGCCTTGAATGATTTACTGATTTTCACATTTTCATTCTGTTCAGAAATACACTGAAGATAGCAGCATTTACTTTCAGCTAAAACCAAAACCAGAAAAAAATGGATAAATTTCTCTGTGAAAATTGTAAGTCATAGAGTTCAGTCATGTGAGGTACTGGGTCTGATGGCTTCCTGTGAGATATAGCATTTCCTCAGTGTAGTCAGTGAGAACCAAAGAACTTGAAGTCAGTTAATCTGATTTTGAATTGCAACTGTTGTAGATTAAAGAAGGTAAAAGTCAGTCACAACCTGGCAAAGTCTTCTGTGGCTCAAGTTACTGAAAGCCATAGTTTTGAATGGAAGCTGAAAAGGTATAATTTCTGTGATAAAGCCAACACATTCTGAGAACAAAATAGTCTTTTCTCATGAGCCCCACTTTTCAGCCTTCATGAAAGTAGAACTTTTTATATGTGAAAATTGCATATAAGTACTTTTCACAGCAGTGGAATGTACAGCACAATTTCTAAAGCACCCTCTGACCTGTGGATGTTTAACTCAATAATTTCAGTCTGCAAATACTAATGGGAACTTTTTTCTCTAGCTTCATTTCTATAGTGCACATTGAGCTATTGACTGACATTTAACAACCATGTTTAGGCTTCTTCAGTATAGCTTTACACAATCATAAGGGATCCTGATTCCATTCTTGGAACCAAAGTAAAAGGGAGACAAAACAATATTCATGTATCTGTTTAGAAATATCATCTGCATTATGACTTAAAGCTACAGGAACCAGTTACTATTTGCTAATGTTATCAGATAAAGCAGATTTCTACAATAAAAAATGCATAAATAACACAATTATTAAAAAAATATTGACAATGATGGTCCTAATTGTGAAATTGTGCATTTTTTTTTTTTATATTTGTGATCCCTGATTACTGATACACAAGTGTGGTCTTTGATTGGGTAGTAGAAACTTGAGGTCAGGCTATTTTCATTGTCCTACAGTTAAAACTCCATGAAGTAAAAGAGACAAGAGCTCAGACGATTCATCACAAGCTGACTGGTTTTCCTTTCATTCTGGCACCATGGTTTTAAGCATCCTTTCTATTATTCTTATCTAACCTTTATTTTTCAACTGTATCATTTCCCATCAAAGCAGCAGGATGTTTGACCTCTTGCTATTTTTATTCTTTCTGTGTAAGTTGAACCAAGCACCTTTCAGGCACAGCAGTATATGGTTTTTGCCAAACAAATCCACTGAGGCTGAGGTAATAACCTCAAAGATTCCTCAGTTAGTCTTAAAACATTAGTTTAAAACTAAGTAATTGAGTCTCAACCATAAATAAGAAGGCAACATTGCCTGCAAATTATCATGCACTGATCTCATTCATTGTGTTTGATAGAGATTTCTGATGTCATTTCTGAATTACAAATTTTTCATGAGTTTTGTCCTAATGCTCTGTAAAGATGGTGTTTGCGTGCTAACCCATATGAGATTTCTTAAGAAACAGATGAACAACTTTTCAGATTTATCAAATTACACCTGAGTATGACTTGCATTTGAATTTAAGAATAGAAAACCACTTAAGAAATCTTTAAAATTCTTGCTAGACATTATACTTTACTCAGACATTTTAAGTTAACACCTAAAATTAGATATGGTAAAATTTAGTTTCCAAGCCTGTTTAGACAGTTAGTAGAGTTGTAGATGTTTAGAATAAGAATCAAATGTAAGGAAGTGAGTGTCAGTAATGTCATTTTTACTATTGCCTACCAGTGGGGTTTTCTTGTTTTCCTATAGTTTGGTCCTCTCCTGTCAAAGTTATTCCAGGTAGTTTTAAGTGCAACATTAGGTAAAGTGCATGTTAACAGTTTTGCAGATCTGTTTAAATAATTCAACATCATATTTAAAATTTCATTTCAACAAATATTTGTCCAGAAAGGCTTGAAATCACTTTGCATGAGCATTTAAACCAGTCTTACAGTCTGAGCATGCATGTGTCACAGCAAATCTATCACAGAAGGTACACAGGTTCAAGGAAAAGTGAATTTACTTCTTTTGGGTTTGTTGTTGTTGGTTTTTTTTTTTTTTATTTTTGTGGGCTGTTCCTGAAAGCTCCTTTTTAGTACTTCATCTTTTCTAGTACTTGTCTTCCTCAGCTCAAATGCTTTTATGATCTATGTAATGCCCCCTGATGTTTATCCCACATGGAATTGTCTGTGCAGTGCCGAGACTGGGAGACTCGGAAAAATATATGGTTACTTGTTTCCTCCACACCTTCTTCAAACTGAAACTGAACCCTGTGTCATCTTTTAGTGGAAAGTTTTTGTTTTGGGTTTGGTTTTTTCTTGCTCAAATGACCACAGTGCACTCACCAGGTAATAAAACACCTTTTAAAAGAAACATATGAGGCTATATCCACTGAACTCCAGCACCATTAAACATTTATCGATACAATAGTACATGTTTCAGTGTGAAATAAACATCAGGCTCTGCAAATTTAATAGTTTCCAGTGGAGGGAATAGAAAGGAACAAAAAAAAAAAAAAAAAGAAAGGAAAAAACCTCGAAGAGTTTTTGCAGTCTCAAGAACTGGACTTAACAAATAAATAGTTCATGATGTGCCAAAACTGAATTGCCAAATGATTGACCACATCCTATATTGCACAAGGAAAAGGCCGCTGTTGTTTTTACAAGTGTGTTTCATTCAGCGTTTGACTTCATTGTGTAAATATTATGGAGCTGGCTTTTCAAAATTAACCTTTATTATAGATTAGCTGCAGACAGGGTTGGAGAGGGAAGGAAGCATAGAAATTAGGGGACAGGAGAACCCCAGAAAGTCTTAATCCCATATTTCCTGAACTGAAACTGCTGAAATCTGAAAAAAAGTTCTAGGGGACTCAGAACAAAGAAATATATTTTAAAAGCTGCTTGCTCTTACATCTGAAAAGCAATAAAGAAAAAAAAATGTATATATATTTTCAGGCACTAGATGGAATTTCCAGGGTAATAAGCAGATGAACAGTATGTTACTAAAATTCTACAGCTGTGGAAAATTTTTAGATTCATTTTTGCCATCAGAACTTTCAAAGGATATTTAAGAGTTTTGAAAGGATTTTCAAAAAAACCTAAATGGCTTAGGAACCACTGCATGCTTCAGTGGAATTTCAGTTCCTAAGGCTCTTCAGTGCACTGGAAAATTCTTTGTGAGAATATGAGCAGCTGGACAAAATAATGCAGCTTCCATTCTGCATTTTGGTGATACTTTCACCTTGAACCCCTTGCAATGATAATTAAATATTAGAAGTTTCTGGGACAGAGACATAGCCTTTCATGATTCCGTGATTAGTTTTGAGAAAAGTGGAAATAAAAAAAAAAAAAAAAAAAATTGTTCTGGGAGTTGTCATTAAACTTGGGCCAGTAATATCAAAACAGCATATTATGTTCCTAAAATTCAAGAGCTTTTCAAATTCTTTGTGTGTTCCAAGTTCTTCCTGCTTTGGAAAGTGAAGGGTATTGAATAGCAATGAATTCCTGTAAATAGCTCCCTTCCAGCCGTTTGGTCTCACAGTCTGCTCCAGCCAAGATGGATTTACAAGGTATGTGGAAGATGTGGACTGACTTCTTTTCCTCCCCTAGTTCACTAATAATAAATGTGGCCTTTTGTTGGTCACAGATCATAGTCACAGCTCACAGCCATTCCTTTCTTCCCCTTTGCCTGATTCCAACTGGTCAAGGCTGTAACCCAGGCCACTGTATTTCCTTTCTTTCTTAACAAAACGTGAACATAGAACTTAGCAAATTATGTAGAATGGGTTCATTGCTTCTTATAAAGTCAAAATACAAAGGAAATGCTGTGGTCAGTTCAGGTAATTCCTTGTTTTAATGTGGTATTAGTCACTAAAAAAATCACTTTCCTTGTACTTTCTTTATTCTTCCTTTTCCTTGAGCATCAGATCCTTAGTCTAAAGAAGAACCAATAACACTGCCTAATCTCATAAACTATGTATGAGTCTTAATTAATTAACACATGAAAACTGCTTAGAGAACTCAGTTCTCTAAGAGAGAGAACCAGAGGTTATTGTTGGTCACTTCTTGTATATGATTTTCAAAATGTATATACTCTTTACATGGCCACTGGGAAATCCTTTAAGCAATATAAAGAAAATGAAATCATGTTTTATGCATGTGCATATCTTATTCAGGTGAATACATCTTAAAGTCACTGACAGTATTCAGAATAAACCTAAAGAAGTTAAATTCTTTGTTGGCCATAATATAAATTTGCAGATGACACCAAGTAGGGTGGGAGTGTTGGTCTGCTGGAGGGTAGGATGGCCCTGCAGAGGGACCTGGACAGGCTGGACCGATGGGCCGAGGCCAACTGTATGAGGTTCAACAAGGCCAAGTGCCGGGTCCTGAACTTGGGTCACAACAACCCCATGCAATGCTACAGGCTTGGGGAAGAGTGGCTGGAAAGCTGCCTGGCAGAAAAGGACCTGGGGGTGTTGGTAGACAGGTGGCTGAACATGAGCCAGCAGTGTGCCCAGGTGGCCAAGAAGGCCAACAGCATCCTGGCTTGTATCAGGAATAGTGTGGCCAGCAGGAGCAAGGAAGTGATTGTCTCCCTGTACTCGGCACTGGTGAGGCCACACCTGGAATACTGTGTCCAGTTTTGGGCTCCTCACTACAAGAAAGACATTGAGGTGCTGGAACATGTCCAGAGAAGGGCAACAATGCTGGTGGAGGGTCTGGAGCATGGGCCTTATGAGGAGCAGCTGAGGGAACAGGGATTGTTAAGCTTAGAGAAGAGGAGGCTGAGGGGAGACCTTATTGCTCTCTACAACTACCTGAAAGGAGGGTGTAGTGAGGTGGGTGTTGGTCTCTTCTCCCATGTAGCTAGCGATAGGACAAGAGGAAATGGGCTCAAGCTGCACCAGGGGAGGTTTAGGTTGGAAATTAGGAAAAATTTCTTCACGGAAAGGGTAGTCAAGCATTGGAACAGGCTGTGCAGAGAGGTGGTGGAGTCTCCAACCCTGGAAATGTTCAAAAAATGGGTATATATGGCACTCTGGGACATGGTTTAGTGGGCATGGTGGTGTTGGGTTGATGGTTGGACTGATGATCTTAAAGATCCTTTCCAATCTTAATGATTCCTAGTTTTTACTTTCATTATAAATAATGCAGCCACCAAGCCAGGAAACATGAAATTGCTACTCTACCCTGAATTGGTTTAGTGGTGGACTTGGTAATGTTAGGTTAATGGTTGGACTGGATGATCTTAAAGGTCTTTTCCAACCTAAATGATTCTATGATTCTATGACTCTATAATAACAATTGCTTCATTCTGAAAGCAATCACGCTGTGTTGATTAACAAAACATACTGCTAATGTTATGCTCTAAATAGGTTAACTACGTACAATAGTTCAGATCCCTTCTGAATTGTAAAGACTGCTCCTGTATGAAGGTTGGGTTTTTGGTTGGTTTGGGGTTGGTTTTGTTTTTTTAGTCATTACTTTGCATGGCAGAATTTTCATATGTGTAACATTGTTCTTTGAAAATGCAGAGCTAGTATCTACTTCAGTAGCATATAATAACTTCCTCCCCTGGGTTCCGCTGTGGTACAGTGATAAAAATTTGATGATAAAGGTAGAGAACTGCTAGAAACTGTAAGTCATGTTTGGTAAATAGTGAGTGGGTGTGAGTTCTGAAGATAACCAAGGATATGATAGGAAAACTAACATACTGTAAGTGGGTTAAGATGGTAGCTGACTTACTGTCTAAATTACAGAAACAGAAGATGAGGCTGCAGGCTAGGAATGTATTAATAAGAAGTGGAGTTTAGTCTAGTGGTTTCTAGGATTGTAAGATGTGAAGAGACCTCCAAATTCCAAAATTAAATCCAATCCAAGTTCAGATTTTGAGATGACCTACTTTAAACTCAACCCCATATTCAAAGTGGAAAACTTATCTGACAATGTATTGGATTAAGACTTCTGAGACACCTGGTCAAACCTGACCTAGAAATACTCCTATTTTGCTTCTTTGCATTACAAGCAAGTATAAAAGACAGTAACTGATAAAAAATTGCATCACACATAGTGGGAAAGTATCTATTGATCCCTTTCCCCACACCACTGCTCTATTGAAATGCAAGCATTTTTAAATGTTTTTCAAAATGGATATCTTTTCTTCTCAGTTCCAATCTTTTCCACTTGTTTTCCTCCAAACTATGTGTCTAAAGATGTCATGACTAGGATATATCCCCACTTTGAACTGAGTCATTGTAGAATGGTACCATCACAGTGGCTTTCTTTAAAACTTCAAAACAGACTTAACCCACAATGTAAGAATAGTTAATTTAGAAATGTAGGTTCTGTCATAGCTTTTCTATATGACATTGACCAAACTATGCAATTTCTCTGTGTTTCATTTGCTTTTTAGTTAAGTGGTAATAGTGCTGGTCATTGATCTTTTGTGCACCTTTTCCAGTTCAACTGAAAAATCTTTGAAGAGGTGCAACTCTTACTATTTACATAATTTAGAACTTTTTTTTTTTTAATTTAAAAAATAAAGCTATTAGATGCCTGTTTCAGTAGATTTGGTCTTTCCCTTTTGCTCAGCATTTTATACCATTTTAACCTAAACTTCCTCAACCCCAGTATGAGGATATAGGTTTTCTGAATATAAGGGGAAAAATTCTTCATAATGAGAGTGGTCACTGGGAAAGATTTCTAAGAGGAGTCATAGAATGTCCATTTAGAAACCCAGCTGGATAAGGACCCAACCAGCCTAATGCAACTTTGAAGCTGGTTCTGCTTTGAGTGGGAGTTTGGAATAGCCGACCTTCAGGGGTCACTTGCAAACTAAATTATTTTATGCTTTTGCTGCACTTGAATTCTTTTGCCAGTACACTCAGTTGTTCCACCAGTCCATTCCCATAAAATCATTAATTAAGAAATGGTTGGCCTGGAAAGCTGCTTACCAATTATGGGAGAGACTCTTGCTCTTTCTAACACAACTTATGCTTCTCCAAACAGTGCTCACCTTCCTCTTTGTTCAGTCTTTGTCAGATAGGGGAGGAAATGTTTGTGGCCAAACTGACAGAGGAATAGGGTTTCTGGGATATTAATGTTCTTTTTGTGCACAAGGAGAAAGTATGTTCAGTCTAATACAATTGTAAATATATGAAAAGATAACAAAATGTCAAGAAGGAACAAAAATAAAATATTGCTGAGAGAATGCAGGGAATGTGTGACAGTTTTCAATAAAGGGTTAAAATTCTGAGGCTAAATGAATTATTCTCTGACGATACTCTATTTTGAAAAGCTTTGCAGAACACTTTGCATTGACTTATCACTGAGTTTTGAACAATTAAGTGTCTCAAGTGGTTCTTCAAATCTAGGACAACTCCTATTAAAGAAAAAGGATAAAAAGAAAAAAGATATTGTAGGTTCAAAAGACATTTACCATACTTGGGAAGAAAAAAGGTTATAAAGAAACAGTTAATTAAGAGGAATAAGACAGGAAAAAAAAAAAGAAAGAAAGATGCAAGACAGAAGAACAGATTTTCTCCCATCTCTCATATCCCTGTTTATATTCTAACAGTTTTGAGCAGTGAGTGCTAGGAATGGAGAACTGTTTTGAATGAAACAAACCTCTAAATCCTTCAAAAAACCTGCAAGTTTCAGGCATAGAAAAAACAATATTTTTGCTCTACCCTTTCTCTTTCTTACACTAGCAAACCAAAGACTGTATCGCTGTAAGCGTATATCTCGGATATCTTCCAGTCTAAATAAAAGTAGGAAGAACTAAAACACAGTTTACATCCCAAGACATTTTGGATAAGTTTTCTTAGGTTCTGCTAGTCAAGAAAAAAAAACAAGTTTATATGTTGAGGTACTGTTATTATGAAATGCTGTATGTTACATGTAACACATTTTATATTCCATTTTCTTTACAAAGTAATAGATTGCATCTGGTTTGGGATTTTTTTTTTTCCTATTGTGTTTTAGTTTTACAGTTCTTTCACCTATAGTCTATTAATGATACAAGTTCTTTGGAAGACCTGCATGAGAACAGCCTGGAGGAAGAGCATAAATACCATAATGTGTTTTTTATTCACTTGACTCTCTGCCACAGGAGAACGTCATAGGAAAATTAAACTTTTTGTTTATTATGTACTCCAGTTACCTTTGTTTCTGTGTAACATAGTTATTTAGAATCTCTTAATAATACCCTGAAGGCAGTATTGAACATCCAGATTTCATCTGCCTTTGTAAGCACCAGATGTAGTAAAATCTATACAGTCTCTTTTTTTCCATCTCTAAGAGTAGAAAACAGTCCAGCCAGCTACTGCTGTGTGGCCCACAGTTAATAATGGCCATTAGAATATTCAGAAGTAATATTCAGTCAGAAACAAGAAGACTGGCTGAGATTATCACCTTTTTTTTTTTTTTTTCCAGGAGATAAACTGTTCTTTAAACGTGATGGAGGTCCATTTATATTACATGTACATCATCATGGTTTAATCTAGCTGACTAAATGAAATAATTTGCACAGGGTAAAATCTGAACTTTTCTCTGCCTTCACAAATGATGAAATCTCGTTCATTTTGACAGGCTGGAAGCTGCTCAGCCCAGTGTTTCCATTTTAGTTTTAAATGGGCAGTTTTAAATAATTTTTAAAAGTTATGAATGTAGTCCTCAAACGTGCGAAGGAGATGTTAGATGGGAGAAAAATCAGGGCCTGTTATTTTAGAAGGTTTAATTATACAATTTAAGGAAGTACATAAAACCAGTGTTACTGAGTGCTGTACAACCTTTTTACCTAAGTAATAAAATTCTAAGCTCTATGAGCTTATTCACAGCCCTGGTGAGAATAAATTGTCTTAGAAATTTGTGTTCTGCCTTTTCAGTTTTTTATTCTTTTTTTTCTGGAATGTGCAACAGTTAGAGATCTTGCAAAAGACACATTTTTGCCTCTTCAAGAATATAAACATCTTGAAAGGTATAAAGTAAATAGTCTGGCACATCTAATTCCTGTCTTAAAGTCTACATGAGACATAGATTAAAGAGAACCAGTGCAAATTTCCTACTTGGTTGTAGCTGGGAAGTTAGACAATTTACTTCTAAAGAATGTACAAAGGGTTTTTTACTAGCCCTTTCTGAGATATGAAGTTGATACACAGACATGGAAAGAAAGATTATGAACAGGTCACAGTTGATCAACAGCCTCAAAATACAAACATGGAACTATTTTTTTTAAAAATATATATACCTCATTAATCTCAGTCGAAAGTGCACACTGAGATATCTATAATAACACTCAATAATTTGATTTAAACTCTGTCCTAACAGTTCATAATCTTCCAACCCATCCCAACGCCCTTGTCTTTGATGTGTTGCTTTAGCAATGTCAGTTGTAAAAAGTAATGAAGGGTATTCTAGCTAAGCTACAGAAATCTTCACTTCCAATTAAGACAGACATATAGAGCTTGAAATCAGAGTCCACAAACCATCATATATGTATTACTATATATATTGTGTCAAATATAACCTGGATCAATGCCTGGTATAGGGACAAAGATACAAGAACTGCAGTGGAATAGTTCCATTTCAAGGAGTTACAAATACAGAACTTGGCAAAGAGGATCATAACATCACTGCTAGTCCACAAGAAACCTTGTGAGAACAGCAAATGATTTTGCTGTGGAAGATGAAGGAATTAGTAGCCATGAACAAAAGGAATGTTAATTTTAAGATCAAGATAGTTGTGCAAGCCAATGTAATGACAAAAATAGTGATGGTGGCCACATGTGAAAAGCCATAGGCAGGAGTACACAAAATTCAGTTTTGTGAAGTTTTCCCTTTCTAATTTCTAATATAAGAGTGATGGGAACTAAATATGGGGGGGGGGGGGGGGGAAATGAATTAGTAAATACACAATTTATTACTATACTACTGGAAAAACTATTCCCGCATTTATTTGAATACCGATATGAAGATCTTGGTTTCGTGGTTTTGTTTACTCACTTTGAGCTCCCTGACACTTTAACAGTCAAAAAAAAAAAAAAAAAAAATTGAATTAGCAAAAGAAAGCCACTGTCAAATAGAGAAGACAGCTACCCCATTTAAAGTAAGAAGACCTCCATTTTGCTCTACAGTTGAGGGAAGAGAATCTGGATGGATTCACTGTTCAGAGATAAAGTAATAAATTACTAAAACAGACACAGTCATTGCCTGTAGGAGCAGAAAGCAAGGGATTTTATTTTACATATACAACTAGGAGAACAAAAATTTGTAGAGAGTGTGATGTTGTCCACTACAACAAAGAAAGAGATTTGGCAAGATACGGCAGATGTTGAATATTTTCCTATAGCTGATATACCAGGATTCTGTAAGGTGCTATTAGAGTAGAAAAACAGAGCATTAAGACTATCCACCCAATCCCTAAAACCTTTCTAGTTTTCACGAGTTCCAGTAATTATTAAGTATTATATATTTGATTCGGGGGGGGGGGGGGGGGGCGGTGGGGCGGGGAGCGGTAGGGAAGAGGGAAGCTATTTCCTTTTGGTTTGATTTTAAGCTGCTGTCTCATAATTTTTCTGGGACTACACTAATTTCTTTATTATTGTGAAATGAAGAATAAACTTTTCAACTCCACAGCACTTGTGCTTTTGTAGACCTATATCATGGGTTTTTTTCAATTATCTGTTAACCTTTTCATATGGGCCACTTCTGAACTCTGAGCACTGAACTGTTCTGAGATCCTACTACTAATCTTCTTCCATTGTAAAACATTATTATTTAATGCTACATCTTGCTTCCTTTCAACCAATAATTAATTCACAAAGATCTTTCCTATTATCTCCTGGTGCCCTTCTTTATTAAGGACCTCGGAGGAAAGACCTCATATTCAGGAAAGCTTTTTGAAAATCTGAGTATATTACACACAGTGAGAGTAGATATTAATTACATATCGATAGTGGATTGATTCTTTGTGTTAGCATTCTGTACTACTGTTTGTTCTGTTTGTGGTTTGAATGGAAATAGTATCGTTAAGACTTTTTAAGGATACTGGAACTCTTATTGATTCTTTAGGAATTGTGTTGCACCTAATACCCAGTGATCATGAACTACGTCAGACATTATAAGAAGAAAGCGTTTGTCAAACTAGTATTAAGAGACACCTAAGCAGAATCATAATGCTCTCTAACTACTTGACTGATTGCTTGAACATATTTTAAATTTAGACTTTAGGAACAAAGTAGTTTATATGTTCTTCTTTTTATCTGTCATGCCTACATGACATATTATGACCATAGCTGTTGCCAGACAAGCTGCGCTGAAAATAGGTCTGGTCAAAAACTTTCTGACAAAGTGCATAACATCAAGAGAAAGCTATATTTTTATTACATTAATACAAAGGGAGTGGCTGTTGTCAGTGGTGTTTTATCGAGCAGTGTGAAAACTGCAAAAAAATATTTATCCAGTTTTCAGAGATATTTTCACAGGAAAATAAAATCTGAAAATTTTTTTTAGTTCAAAATTGAGTTTTCATGGTATAGTTTTCAAACAAAATTTTTCAAACTATGAAAAGTTTTCTTTTTAAGTCAAAGCATATTCATGAGGCCATGTGTCACTTCCCTTATCTAGCTCCCAAAAAGTTCTAAAAAGCCACTGTGCAAAATTTAGGGGAAAAAAGTTTTGTATTATAACAGGGTCTTTAGTTATGCATAGATATAGGCCCCTTCTCCACTACTGTCTGGTTTTAGTATCAAGGAGATCTTTGCAAAATTCTAAACCACCACTATCTTGATTCTCAGAGCTGAAACTTCAGGATTTAAATTAGATAACCTAGCTTCTTGTGTAACTGTAATTATCCACTCAGAAGCACCAAATTAAATAAGGCTTCCACAAAAAGTACTTCATTGTGGAATGTAGAAAGGTGAAGGAAGGAAGAAAGAGGAAATTCAATAACTGACAACAATAGTCCACTACAGACAAACTATAACTCCACAGGATATATAAATAAGAGTCTAAGCCCATATCTTCCTAGAGGGTTGTCAATGGGATCCTTGACTGCTGTACCCAGCCACAATACACCTGAAGCTAATTAGCCTGAAAGAATCTTGAATTTCCCAGGCTTTGGCACTGGTCTTAGAATAGGCTGTGGGTAGGGAAGTCTCTCCTAAGTAAAAGATGATCTGGAAGAGCCAAGAACTAGCTGGGTTTTGCAGATGTCTGTTTCATCCTCCCATCTTGTGATGACTTCAGATCTTCAGAGACGATGCAGTACCTTTTCCACAAAAAAACAGGAATGCTTCCTTTAATGCTTCCCCATGCAAATTTGTTCCAAAATCTGTATCCCAAGATTTAAGCCGCAAAATTAGCTTGGAGTGACCAAAACCTGGGACACAGCTTTGCTGCACAGGATTTTCCCAACATGATCATCTCTTTGTTATGATATGGGTGTTTTTCACCAAAGTAACCTAAATCTTAGCAAACACTAAATATAAATAAAACCTGCTTGATGTGTTCCTCACTCCCTTCTGTTCAGATTCCCTTGTCCTCACCCAATGACAATGGTGTGTTTACACTGTTCTGCAAACTGTCCTCCATTTCCCTGCAGCCCTCACAGCATAGCTGCTCTGTTCTGACTTAGGCCAACACAGGAAATGATTGAGTTCAAAACAATAACCAATTTCTCTAACACATCTGCTCATAATAACATTACACACAGAAAAAATAATAATTTGTCTTAGCAATACGAGTGTACAGCACAGTAGTCTTAAAGAGGCACCTTTAAGTATTAAAATTAAGTTAGAAAAAATATATATTCTTTCATGTCATTTCTTCTTCTACAATGTCCCCATTTTCAGGACAGAATGCACTGTTTACACAATCAAAGCTCCTTGGAGCATTGCTTTTTGAAAAGGTCACAGTCAATGTGACATGTTTTGGTAGTTGCCAAAGGAGCTTTTTTACTACAACACCTCACTACGAGAAGAAAGTATAAACTATCAAAGTACCTAGAGACTGTAGTCTGAAAAAAAGAAAGGGGGCGGGGGGAGTTGGGGCAATAAGAGAAAGCTTCAGTAATATAAAGCCATGAACACTCGTGTTTTCATTTGAAAGTACATGAACAAGAGTGTTTATTTTAGCCACTTAAAACAACAATAACTAAGTCAGGAAAGATCATTATACTGGAATTAAGGAAACTATGCATTTATAAAAACAGTCTCCAATAACAAAGTCCCTCCTGGAGAAATGCTACCTTCTCTGCTGAATGGTAAGCGATCATTTTGTGCTGACCTAATTATTAGTAGCTTGAAATGGACAGAGTTAATAAAGTGCAATCCTATAAAGTTTTCATTGTTGATGATAGTGTTACTCTGTTCCTAAATGGATGGAGATTTCCTTTCCTTCCCCTGCTGTTTCTTTCTAGCGCATTTTTAGAAATCAGTACATTTTCACTACTGTCAATTTTGTATAGAAAGGAAAAACAAGCAAACAATGAAAGCAACTGCCAATGTAGAACTGCAGCAAATCCCATAAATTAATGATAATTTTAGAAAACTAAATCCTGTTTACTTACACAAATAAAAACCCCAAACCCCAAATCTTCACAAAGTAAGGACAACACTTGCAAAAATCACCAAAATTGATAAATTATGTTCTCTATAAGTGAACATCATCAATAAGCAAACATTGGTCCTGCTGAAATCTGTGCAGAGCCAAATAGTTTACAAAATTACATGAGGTGTTAGTTTTGCAATTCTTTCCCTACTGTTAGCAAGCAATCTGCATGCTTTAGGAGGGAATATTTCTATAGGAAATTTGTTCCTTCATGTAACCATGAACTGGTGCTAGATTTTCCATCACGAGTATCTTAGCTTAAGCACTTTGGTCATCAGTCAGTAACATAACATATAAAATATACTCATGTCCCTTTGAAAATAAGAAGCATGTAAGTTTATGCTTTTCTGAATAAAGGTTTAGTCAAGTACATGCTTGAAGTTAAAGGAATGTGTTATTGTTTGGCTGAATCATGCCTGAATTCTAAAGGTAGGGATTTAGTTGTGGCCTTACGTTTTCACAGGGAATCAGTACATACCAATCCACATGCTATTAGTTTTTGGGTTTTAGTTTTATTTTTATGTAATGTATGCTTGCTGGAGAGATTTTATCTCAGTGTAATTTCTGATATAATTGCCTTGTAGATATTTGGTACTGTTGAAAACATGCTTGTTCTGGTTTGGTGCCTAAATAGGAATTAAGGTTGTTATCCAGAGGCACATATGTGTGAAAACAGCAGCCTATGTCATTTCCACATTGTAAATGTACTTGTTTTCTCTGGGTTTGTAATAAATTCTGTAGTTCGCATTTAAAAAGTGTTTTTCCAACTTTTCAAGCTATTTAAAATCTGTCATTTGAAAACATTTTCTTGAACTGCTAATAATAAAGCCACTGAGAAAACGGCCTCTAAATTTTTTAACGATCCTACCCACAAAGCCTAGTAAATGGAAGCTTTTATATTGTTTTCTTGAAGATAATTTAGTAACAGGTAGAAGGTATTTGAAAAGCACACACAGTGTAGGTATACATCTAAATTAATGAGATGCTTCCTGGGACTGTAACACTTGCTGCAGTGGAGTTCTGTCCTTGCTTGCATATTCAAGGAAGGTGATATATAACTATGTTATAAGAAACTTCCCTCCCACTCCTCTGACAAAAAAAAAAAAAAAAATCCGTAACATACATGAACATAAAAGGAAAAAGGTCCTCCTTTTAAAACTCTTTATAATTATATTGTAGAATTGTATTAATTTCACCTTGGTACCAATCTTACCTTGAAGTCTAGTCCCCTTCTCCAGAGAGAAAGTGCGTCATCTCCATCCTCTTACAGTATAGTTTGCTCTTTGAAAGTGTCTCTCTCCGCACATTAAGTGGAGGAGTCTAGCAACTTGCCGCTCAAAATATATGCACACATTAGACATTTTGTTGTCATAATATTGGGCATTTATGTGCCCAAAGTTGAATGGAATTACTGTGGACTTTCATATCTGTCTTCATATATAAGAACTTCTTTCAATGAATGCAATGCAAAGCAATGCTCATGCTGAAGAAGAAAGTGGAAGATGGCTTTACAGGTCAGGGATGTGTTTCTCTGTTTTGCAAAGGCAGGCTCAAGTTCAGAAAGTAAGCTCCTGGATAACAGTAGAAATTATTTAATTTTTTTTTTTTTAGTGGTCACATCCATACTTTAGAATTATATACTTGCTTTTTGTGGCTTCTGTATATCAACTTTAGATTTGGGCAGGGGGGGCAAGAGGAAGGAGTGTACAATGTCATATTTTATAGCTTGAATCTAAACCCACTGGTGTCACAGGAGAACTTTATGATTCACTTTGTTCAATTTAGGATCAGTTCCTTGCAGTTCTTTTCCTTCAGCCAGAAAATGTGGTCATATCTTTAACCTCAGAAGTTGGTACATATCTTGAGCAGGGACAAAGGGCATTGTGTGGCTGCTAAATTTGATTTGTGTCACATAGTACTACAGAGATGGTGTTTAAAAATGTCATCACTCTTAATGAAGCCTGGTAGTGGCAAGTTCGAGTAAACACAGCCCTAGTGTGTCCTGCTGCTTGGAGGCAGCACTCTCTCAATGTTTATTGACACGTTTGTCCAGTGTCAGAACTTGCCAACACTGGATTTCTTTTTAAGAATGATGAGGGGTTTAGAGATCCATCTGGCAGATGCCTGCAAATTCATTGCCAGCATGAGGAGGAGAATAAAGAAGAGTAGGGAAATGACCCCAGGAGGGAAAGTTTTGAATGTTTGGTTTCTAAGTTGTGGTAGAAAGCTTGCTCTTAAAAACAGAAGCACAAAAGGAGAGCTGAGCTTCTTTAACAAACATTTCACTTTTATTACTTCCTTCTCATCAATTCATTGCTAGCTTCTCTGGAAAAGATGGCAGAAATCCACAAGTTGACAACAAATTCTGCCTTTATTTGCAAGGGACAGAGAATTCTCAAGAGCTGCTCAGAGCTCACTACCACTTAGTGCATGGAAATACTATGGGTTATCTGAGGCTTTGATCTACGAATATTTGTCCTTTTTTCTGAGCCACAAGAGAAGTCTGAATATTAAAATGGACTCCCAGATGGACAGTTGGGAGACTCTTGGTGAGAAAATAACACCCAATGGTGCATTTGTATTCCAAACATATTTATTTTAATTGTCTGAATGTAACTTTTTATGTGTTCAGTTTACAAAACTACACTGGCAAACACATTCTACCAGGAAGAATACTCTTGAATAATACATTCCACCACCAATGCTTGAAAGTTACTCAACTAATCAACAAAAATGCAGACTCTGCCTTTATGGTTTACTTTGCCTTTAGAATGTGCAAATCAAAGCACATTCTCCCTGACTGTTTAAGAATATAAGCAAGCAATTCAGGGAGCAGAAAGAATAATACATAATTGGAGTTGATAATATTCAAACTTAATTGACCAATAAAAAAATTGATTATATCCCATAGTGACTAACTATTCTGCTTTCTTTTCCAGACACACTGGTTGCAATATCTGGCCCATTTCAGCTTCCTCACCTCCAGCCTCACTTCCAGCCATCTATTCTTTTCTAGATAATTTTGATTTTTCCATCCTCCTACCTCTTCTAAACACTCTGTCACAAAACTACAGCACTGTATCTTCTCTCCAGGCCCACCTATCACTGCTGATCAGTAAGCTTCACCTCTTCTTGCTGCCTTTGTATAGCAGGGATATCTGTCTCTTAAGATCGGCAATACAGTCACAGATGTCCCTCTGACTTCTTTATTAAGATAATGGATAAGCTTTAGATTTTTTCCCAACCATCACTGTTGCCTCTTCACAAAATTTCATGGCTTCTTTTCCAAAGACAACAATTTTAATTTTTGTTTGTGAATTTGTTGTCTTGTGCTCCCAGCCCCCTCACCTGTAGTGCTGCCTAACACAAACTTAGTAAAAATCCATAGTATTTACACAGAATGGTTTACAAAAAATGCTCAGACCAAGAATTATTTATTTCAATACAATTTTTGAATACTTCCTAATTAATGAATTAGGACTTCCAAGAAAGCTTGTGGATAATTTCAGCTCTGTGTCTAATTTGATAGCTGCTTAGCATGTGCTGATATATTGTCCAGCTTTTCAATCAGCCAAATCTGCATAACAGTTTTACTAAGATAATTACTCTTCTACAACAGAATAACAAAAAGGAACATTTTTTAAAATTAGAAATTATTATTATTATATGCATGGCTAAGACAAAGACCGGAGCTGCACTATGATAGACAAATGTCCCCAACCTGCAGTTCATGAATGTGTTGTAGATGAGGGCCTTGACATTGTTCATAACCACGGGTAATTAAAAAGTTAAAACTGGGGCTGCCATTGTTGCAACTGAGATCAATTTAAGCAGTAAGCTTTTTCTGCAGTTTTGTAGTTGTTTAACATTGTTGACCACAGGCTACCAAAGCCCTGGTCCACTGGGTTAGATGGTGCATAAGAACTGAACAAAAATGCAGTCTCTGTCTTGAGAGTCTATGCTCTAAGATACAATGAAGGGGAAACAATATATTTGCAGATATGAACAGGAAAGTATTTTCATTTAAAACATCTATGGTTTAGCTTATAGTATCTTCTTTTTGTAAGCAGTTGCCTGCTCCTTGTTGCCACCATTATCATTGTGCATCAGGCACCATATCATCAATTGTTAATTACTCTCTGTCTAAAGGGCCACTTGCTTGCACTATAATCCTGTCTTTCTGTCCTGGTTTCGGCTGGGATAGAGTTAATTTTCTTCCTAACAGCAGGCATAGTGCTGTGTTTTGGATTTAGTAGGAGAAGAATGTTGATAACAGGCTGATGTTTGTGGTTGTTGCTGAGTACTGCTTATGCTAGTCAAGGACTTTTTCAGCTTCCCATGCTCTGCCAGGCGCACAAGAAACTGGGAGGGGGCACAGCCAGAATAGTTGATCCAAACTGACCAAAGGGCTATTCCATACCATATGACGTCATGCTCAGTATATAAACTGGGGGGGGTTGGCCGGGGAGCAGGGATCGCTGCTCGGGAACTGTCTGGGTATCGGTCGGCGGGTGGTGAGCAATTGCATTGTGCATCACTTGCTTCGTGTATCATTATTATTATTATCATTATTATACTGTTACTATTAGCATTACTATTTTACTTTATTTCAATTATTAAACTGTTCTTATCTCAGCCCAGGAGTGTTTCTCACTCTTACTCCTCCAATTCTCTCCCCCATCCCATCGGGGTAGGGGGAGTGAGCGAGCGGCTGCGTGGTGCTTAGTTGCTGGCTGGGGCTAAACCACGACAGTCCTTTTTGGCGCCCAACGTGGGGCTTGAGATAACAACAGATTAATCAGAGTGTATTAAGGAGTCTGTTAACAGTTGCCGGTCACGATATTAGTTCTTCTGATCTGCACCATGTTCTTTTTTTTGCAGCACGCGTTAAAGCTTGCTGTCAGTTTGTGTAGTGTGCTATGCTCTGCAGTGATTCATGATCTTTTGCTTGGGAGGCTCCTTATCAAAACCCTGACCTTGAGCATTCTTTGGTATTTGGGTTTCATACAGAAGTCACTACTGTACTTCGGGTACTACCTCATAGAGAGAGTTAGCAATTATACTTCTTACTCTGAGAGGCTTGTTGTGGAGGAAATACAGAATGGCACCTTTGCTGCTTTCTTCTATGATGTTTCCTCCTTCATTACAACAACTTTCCTGTATCTTGAACAACCCTGGGCAGTTAAGATACTTCTATTGATAATTCTTGGGAATGTTGTTTCCATTTTGATAAAGGTCAGTAAGCAGTTTAAAAATACCATCCAGAGATCTACCCCAAGGCTGAATAGTTATGAGTGGCAGGGTGTGTGGGATCGTATGCGCAAGTACCTAGGGCAGTGGGGACCTCCAGTGTTTTGGAACTTCACCCCTGAACAAGTGCAGAATCCTGAAGAATTAGTAAAGTATTTGGAAGAAGTATGTTGTCACCCTGGTAGCTCCAGAGAGACACAAATCATTGCAACATGCTGGGGACTGGCCCATGCCTATCGAGCCGTGGTCAACGCTAATCAGTACCCTCAAAAGAAAGAGAAGGTCTCTGGATCTGATGACAAAACAACAAGCACTGTGGCTACTCAAACCCCCACTACAGGCCCTGCGGCTACTCCAACCCCCACTACAGGCCTTGCAGCTACTCAAACCCCTGCCCCAGGCACTGTGGCTACTCCAGCCACAGCCATGAGCACTGCGGCTACTCAAACCCCAGTGACAGACACTGTGGCTAAACCAGAGAACCAACCTGCGCCGGTATCAGTTGCCCCTATACAGAAGAAAAAATACACGAGGAAATCAGTTCGTTTAGTAAGGGATGAAGATGAACCAGGGCCATCACGAGAACCAGAGGAGGAAGAACCCATAAATGAGATGGTGACCACCCGATCCCTATCCCTGAGTGAGCTGCGAGATATGCGAAAAGATTTTGGTCGTCATCCAGGCGAGCACATCATCACCTGGCTGCTCCGATGCTGGGATAACGGGGCCAGTAGCCTGGATTTAGAGGGTAGGGAAGCCAAGCAGCTGGGATCCCTTTCCAGGGAAGGGGGCATTGACAAAGCAATTGGAAAAGGGGCAAAACCGCTCAGCCTCTGGAGGCGACTTCTGTCAAGCGTGAAGGAAAGGTATCCCTTCAAGGAGGATGTTTTATACCGCCCAAGCAAATGGACCACCGTAGAGAAAGGTATCCAGTACCTGAGGGAATTAGGCGTGCTGGAGGTGATTTACAGTGACCTGAATGATGAGCGGTTAACCAAAGACCCAGATGAAGTCAGGTGCACACAATCCATGTGGCGGAAGGTGGTACGGAGCGCACCAGCATCGTATTCCAACTCGTTGGCAATACTAGCCTGGAAAGACGACGAGGCACCAACGGTGGATGAAGTGGCTAGACAACTCCGGGACTACGAAGAAAAGCTCTCTTCCTCCCTACGGGCCTGTGTCTCGGCTGTGGAAAAACTGTCTGAAAAAATATGCCAAGAGTTCCAACAACTCAGAGAGGATCTGTCCTACTCCCCACCTGCACGGACCAGTGTCTCAGCCATTAGGAGTCAACGTCCCTATGCTCAAGAGAGAGGATATAGAGGATACACACCACGGGGCACCCTGTGGTTTTACCTGCGTGATTATGGAGAGGACATGAGAAAGTGGGATGGAAAACCCACCTCAACCTTAGAGGCACGGGTGCGTGAATTGCAAGGAAAAACTATTAGAAAAGGCGGTTCTCCCAGGAAAATTGCAGCTCCAGTTTCCAGTGAGCAGTTCCCGAGACAGAGTAAGAGGGCTAATTTTACTTCCGACCTTGATCAGGGAACTTTTGATTCACATTTACAGGAAGTGAACAGCGAATACTGTGACCAGTGTTAGAGGGGCCCTGCCTCCAGCCAGGTGGAGGAAAGGGACAACCGGGTTTACTGGACTGTGTGGATTCGATGGCCTGGAACGTCAGACCCACAGGAGTATAAGGCTCTAGTGGACACTGGTGCACAGTGCACGCTAATGCCATCAAACTATAGAGGGGCAGAACCCATTTGTATTTCTGGAGTGACAGGGGGATCCCAACAGCTAACTGTACTGGAAGCTGAAGTGAGCCTAACTGGGAATGAGTGGCAAAAGCACCCCATTGTGACTGGCCCAGACGCTCCATGCATCCTTGGCATAGACTACCTCAGGAGAGGGTATTTCAAGGACCCAAAAGGGTACCGGTGGGCTTTTGGTATAGCTGCTTTGGAGACAGAGGAAATTAAACAGTTGTCCACCTTGCCCGGTCTCTCAGAGGACCCTTCAATTGTAGGGTTGCTGAAGGTTGAGGAACAACAGGTGCCGATTGCTACCACAACTGTGCACAGGCGGCAATATCGCACCAACCGAGACTCCCTGATTCCCATCCATAACCTGATTCGTCGACTGGAGAGCCAGGGAGTGATCAGCAAGACTCGCTCACCCTTTAACAGTCCCATATGGCCAGTGCGAAAGTCTAATGGGGAGTGGAGACTAACAGTGGACTATCGTGGCCTGAACGAAGTTACACCGCCGCTGAGTGCTGCCGTGCCAGACATGCTAGAACTTCAATATGAACTGGAGTCAAAGGCAGCTAAGTGGTATGCCACAATTGATATTGCTAATGCATTTTTCTCCATCCCTTTGGCAGCAGAGTGCAGACCCCAGTTTGCTTTTACCTGGAGGGGTGTTCAGTACACCTGGAACCGACTGCCCCAGGGGTGGAAGCACAGCCCCACCATTTGCCATGGACTGATCCAGACAGCACTGGAACAGGGTGAAGCTCCAGAACATCTGCAGTACATTGATGACATCATTGTGTGGGGCAATACAGCAGAAGAAGTTTTTGAGAAGGGAAAGAAAATAGTCCAAATCCTTCTGAAGGCTGGTTTTGCCATAAAACAGAGTAAGGTCAAGGGGCCTGCACAGGAGATCCAGTTTTTAGGAATAAAATGGCAAGATGGACGTCGTCAGATCCCAATGGATGTGATCAACAAAATAACAGCTATGTCCCCACCAACTAGCAAAAAGGAAACACAAGCTTTCTTAGGCGTTGTGGG
The DNA here is from genome assembly GCF_030463565.1 of Pelecanus crispus. NCBI lineage: Eukaryota > Metazoa > Chordata > Aves > Pelecaniformes > Pelecanidae > Pelecanus > Pelecanus crispus. The sequence continues at coordinate 52,876,387 of NC_134648.1, forward strand.
GTTTTGGAGAATGCATATTCCAAATTACAGCCAGATCGTAAGCCCTCTCTATCAAGTGACCCGGAAGAAGAACGAATTCAAATGGGGCCCTGAGCAACAACAAGCCTTTGAACAAATTAAACGTGAGATAGTTCATGCAGTAGCCCTTGGGCCAGTCCGGGCAGGGCAGGATATTAAAAATGTGCTCTACACCGCAGCCGGGGAGAATGGCCCTACCTGGAGCCTCTGGCAGAAAGCACCAGGGGAGACTCGAGGTCGACCCCTAGGGTTTTGGAGTCGGGGATACAGAGGATCCGAAGCCCGCTACACTCCAACTGAGAAAGAGATACTGGCAGCATATGAAGGGGTTCGAGCTGCTTCAGAAGTGGTTGGTACTGAAGCACAGCTCCTGCTGGCACCCCGACTGCCGGTGTTGGGCTGGATGTTCAAAGGGAGGGTCCCCTCTACACATCATGCAACTGATGCTACATGGAGTAAGTGGGTTGCATTGATCACACAACGGGCTCGAATAGGAAACCCCAGTCGCCCAGGAATCCTGGAAGTGATCATGGACTGGCCAGAAGGAAAAAACATTAGAATATCACCAGAGGAGGAGGTGACACGTGCTGAAGAGGCCCCACTGTATAATAAATTGCCAGAAAATGAAAAGCAATATGCCCTGTTCACTGATGGGTCCTGTCGTCTCGTGGGAAAGCATCGGAGGTGGAAAGCTGCTGTATGGAGTCCTATACGACAAGTCGCAGAAACTGCTGAAGGAGAAGGGGAGTCGAGTCAGTTTGCAGAGGTGAAAGCCATCCAGCTGGCTTTAGATATTGCTGAAAGAGAAAAGTGGCCAGTCCTTTATCTCTATACTGACTCATGGATGGTGGCAAATGCCCTGTGGGGGTGGCTGCAGCAATGGAAGCAGAGCAACTGGCAGCGCAGAGGCAAACCAATCTGGGCTGCCGCATTGTGGCAAGATATTGCTGCCCGGGTAGAGAACCTGGTTGTAAAAGTTCGTCATGTAGATGCTCATGTACCTAAGAGTCGGGCCACTGAAGAACATCAAAACAACCAGCAAGTAGATCAGGCTGCTAAGATTGAAGTGGCTCAGGTGGATTTGGACTGGCAACATAAGGGTGAATTATTTATAGCTCGGTGGGCCCATGATGCCTCAGGCCATCAAGGAAGGGATGCAACGTATAAATGGGCTCGTGATCGAGGGGTGGACTTAACTATGGACAGTATTGCACAGGTTATTCATGAGTGTGAAACATGCGCTGCAATCAAGCAAGCCAAGCAGTTCAAGCCCCTTGGGTATAGTGAACGATGGCTAAAATATAAATATGGGGAGGCCTGGCAGATTGATTACATCACGCTCCCACAGACCCGCCAGGGCAAGCGCTATGTGCTCACCATGGTGGAAGCAACCACTGGATGGCTGGAAACATATCCCGTGCCCCATGCCACCGCCCGGAACACCATCCTGGGCCTTGAAAAGCAAGTCCTGTGGCGACATGGCACCCCAGAAAGAATTGAGTCAGACAACGGGACTCATTTCCGAAACAACCTCATAGACACCTGGGCCAAAGAGCACGGCATTGAGTGGGTGTATCACATCCCTTACCATGCACCAGCCTCCGGGAAAATTGAGCGATACAATGGATTGTTAAAGACTACCCTGAGAGCAATGGGTGGTGGGACGTTTAAACATTGGGATACGCATTTAGCAAAAGCCACCTGGTTAGTCAACACCAGGGGATCTGCCAATCGAGCTGGCCCTGCCCAATCAAAACTTTTACGTACTGTAGAAGGAGATAAAGTTCCTGTAGTGCACATGAAAAATATGCTGGGGAAGACAGTCTGGGTTACTTCCCCCTCTGGCAAAGGCAAACCCATTCGTGGGATTGCTTTTGCTCAAGGACCTGGGTGCACTTGGTGGGTGATGCGAAAGGATGGGGAAGCCCAATGTGTACCTCAAGGGAATTTGATTTTGGGTGAAAATAGCCAATGAACTGAATTGTATAATATTAATTGCTTTATAATACTGTATGTTATCTCTTAACTATATGTTATCTCTTAACTGCATGTTAATATAATAATATAGTAGGTTAATATTAAGTATATAATACTATATATTATGATTGCTATATGCCACATCAATGGTATTGCAGTAAGAATTGCCCAGCCTAAGGAAAATGAACTTTGATGAAACCATGTTGGAATGAGAACTGACTTCAGCATGCAACAGTCCAACACTGCACACCACCTGTCCTGCTCTGAAAGACTGTGATGACAGATGGAACCCAAAGTCATGGGCTAAATGAACTCAATGGACATTTTAGAGGGATGGGCCATAGACGAAGGGAATGATATCTGTGTGTATATCAAGATAGGGAAAGGGGTGGTGATTAATTGGAACACATTGGAAAGGGGAGGGCCTGTGCATGACGTAGATGGTATAGAATAAGGGGTGGATACTGTCCTGGTTTCGGCTGGGATAGAGTTAATTTTCTTCCTAACAGCAGGCATAGTGCTGTGTTTTGGATTTAGTAGGAGAAGAATGTTGATAACAGGCTGATGTTTGTGGTTGTTGCTGAGTACTGCTTATGCTAGTCAAGGACTTTTTCAGCTTCCCATGCTCTGCCAGGCGCACAAGAAACTGGGAGGGGGCACAGCCAGAATAGTTGATCCAAACTGACCAAAGGGCTATTCCATACCATATGACGTCATGCTCAGTATATAAACTGGGGGGGGTTGGCCGGGGAGCAGGGATCGCTGCTCGGGAACTGTCTGGGTATCGGTCGGCGGGTGGTGAGCAATTGCATTGTGCATCACTTGCTTCGTGTATCATTATTATTATTATCATTATTATACTGTTACTATTAGCATTACTATTTTACTTTATTTCAATTATTAAACTGTTCTTATCTCAGCCCAGGAGTGTTTCTCACTCTTACTCCTCCAATTCTCTCCCCCATCCCATCGGGGTAGGGGGAGTGAGCGAGCGGCTGCGTGGTGCTTAGTTGCTGGCTGGGGCTAAACCACGACACTTTCCTACTTGCCGGAAAATGATTAAAAAAAAAAAGATCAAGTCTTTCTTTCTGTTTTACAGCATGAGAGAGAGATGTTTCAAGACACTTATGGAGTGATTTTCTCCATGATTAATGATTACAACACTCTGCCCAGGGAGAAAAAAGAAGTTCTTCTTGCATACAAAACCTGCCATACTTTCCCAGGCTTTATGTTATCCTGTGAAATTGTTGTTTTTTTTGGTTTTTTTTAATTGGTATCTACATATAAAGGTAGAGGGGTTTAAACCCTCAGCTACACTACAAGACCATGAAAAAACAGGACACAATCAGGCTCACAGTCAAGCTCATAAAGGTATACTGTTGATGGGAAGTGTCAAGGACTAACGTTTGAATTCATATTCATAGGTCTTATACTAGGCTCATTTATATTCATCACAATATTCAGTTTTAGAATTTCCAATTTTTTTCTGCAGGCTCACAAAGGAAAATATCTCTCATTTCCTTACTCTCATAGTTATTTAATATCTCAAATGAAATTAAACATTTATGTATGCTCAAATAATTTTTAAAAGTGAGAATTTTGCTTAGAATGAATACAGTGTTGAAAGAGGGAGGAGAAAACAGAAAACCAGAAAAGCCCAACAATTGTTTTGACCGTTCAGTTTTTGATCACTTTCAAACCTAAAAATAATAATTCTCAGTAATGAGACTCATGGAATTTGAAGTTAGACACAAAGACACATACCCTTACAGCTACTCATTAGCTGATACCTATTTGATTCCAGATTGCATCTGTACTCAGTCTTACTCTAAATGCTCTAGTTGATGCCACTTTATTTATCTTGGGTCGGCTAGTCTACACTTTCTCTTTGGTGTCAAATATTTTTTTGATTCTGGTGTAGCTGACCCTTTCTATTATTTTAATCTAATATTTACTTTCATTCTCTCATGTTGCAACTACTGTTGTCCTTGCTTTTACTTGTTAGGTAATTCTAGACGGTTATATCCTCATCACTCCTTCCTCATTACTGAGCCAAGTTGCACATATTCAGCTTATTTAAAGTATTCTCATAAATCATTCCTTCCAACCCCTCAATATTCTTTGTTGCTTTTCTCTGAATTGCTTCCAGTTTGTTGACTTGATTTGAATGAGATGCCTCAAGTTGAAAGCACTTATCTCAGGGACATCTCAGCAATACATATCTTGCTTGGCAGCTCATATTGTAAGCCAAGTATTCAGCTATATCAGACTCTCATATTTCCTGCATACATTTGTGGTAACTTATGACAACAAAAGAAAGGGAAAAAAAATACAGTTCACAGGTGAGCAAAAAGTGATTTTCACTAGTTCTGATGATCATCTGGGGTGGTAGTTGAGACAAAATTGAGCAGTGCTACTTATGAGACATACACTGTTATGTGCTGTGTGTTCAGATGAATTTTGCAGTGAATTGCACTCATCTACCTTGTTTATCTAATGTAGCTGGCTGACTGCAAAAGCTCTCCTCTGTGTCAAACTACATTAGCATGATTGTCAATGTAAAATTAATTGACAAGCCTGGCAACAGGCAGAGCTATCCCTTCAGGGCTTGGAGGTTAAACATCTGTCTGAAGTGATGTTTCCTAAAAAGCTTTACATAACTGCAGCAGTATTTTGGGCAAGCACTTAATGTTTCAGCTGATGGAAGTCAGCAATGAAGAAAAGACAAGACACAGACACATGAGGTGATGTGTTGTGTTATAGCTTGCTGACAGCCTCACCACTGTACCAAAAGGTTACAATGCTCAGGACGTATAAGCTTTTAAACTCCACCTCCATGTCTGTATACGATTGCATTTGGTACAAGGTGCTAGTGAGCCAGCCAATTTGTGGTATTTTCTACTGGATGAGTATTTATCTTGAAATACTCATTTCTGACACACAGCTAAAAAAGGTTAAGTCAATCTCTTAATCAGAAGGTTCTTTCAGAGATGTGTGGTAAGGGAGAGAAACCACGAGTCTTGACTATTTTGAAACTTTATTATCAACCTACTATAGATGTGGCGCAAACATCTTAGCCAGAAAGCAGTGATGGTTTCTGCAACTGGGTTAATCAACCTAAGATGTCTTTCCTTTCTTTCACTAAAAAATAGGCTTTTTATGACAGGACCCATTTTATTTTAAGGTAGAATGTATAACATACATATACATGCGTAAAACATAAATAACATGTTTAGATTGATAATACCTTGGAAACTCTTGTTTCTCTTCACTAACTCCTATTTCAATTTAGAACTAAGTGAGATCATAAGGCAGCTTATCATCCTTAGTTTGGTCTGATGCTGTCTGATAGCCAATTCAGCCCATATCTACTTTGAGTTAATAAAAAGAATGTAAAAACTCTTCTGAAAGTTCATTATTTGAGAAGCCTAGGTAGACACCAGGAACCACACCTACCCTCAGAGTTTTACCCTTGAGTCCTGTTGAAGGCTCCTTCCTGAACAACAAGGGAAGCAGGACTCTGCATGTTCTGTCCCTCTACCAAATCCTGAAGACATCCAGATCATACTCTGGTATTAACTTCTGAAGTCACGTAATATGTTAGTACAACAAGGTATGTAAAGAAGCAGCTCCAGTGTACTTTCTCACCCTTGTTCAAGTCAGAGAAAACATAATACAAAATAATGCTTGAATTACAAATAATGCACAAAATAACTTCTTTTTATTTCAATACTATTTCAAATGTCAGAAATACTGTAAAAGTTTTATTTTGTGTTCACAAGGAGTCAGAATTTTTAAAGTATATATTTAAGTAGAGTAGTGAAGATGACTCAGGGATTTTTAAAGATAAACAAATGAACTTGAGTATATCAGGGTTTGTATTTCTTACTCATACTTACTTGCTTACATTTATTAAGTCTATGATGGCTTCTCCCTAAAGGAAGACTCTAAATGTTCAAAGTCTCATACTTCTCTTTTTGAGTAAGTCTCATTCTGCTCTTTTCAAGTCTGGCTGTAGTCTTAAAGGATTGGCATGCTTTCCTCATCTTTTGCAGTTCATCCATTGCAGCGTGCAGATCATTCAGCATCCAATCCTCCCTGGAGGAAAGCTTATAACGTGAATTCACGTGGGATAGGAAATCTTCCCATCATTAAAATAGAAATTTTCATAAAGGAAAAATAGGTCATGGATTTATGTCCAACCCCTAAAGTCTTAAGTGAATTGCCTATGGGAATGCACTGTAGGATGTAGTTAGCCAAAAAACAGTCTGCCCACTGAAATATTTTATTTATTTATTTATTTATTTAAATTCTCAGTGCAAGGACAAGCTCAATTAAAGTCAAGTCAAGTAATTAAAACCACAAAAAGTCACAGGCGTGAGATTATGATACAGTGTTTTCTTTTTAAGCTATTGTTACCTTACGGCTTAGCATTTCTGCTGGTTTCCATGTTTACAAAGTTCTTTTAACTTTAAACCCTCAAGCATATTGGCAGTAGCTATGTGAAGAGTTGTTAGTTTGAACATGAAGTAATGACTATACTGGGGAATACATCAAGAAATGTTAACATTGTGTATATAGTGGCTTCATTTATTTATATAAATTCATCATATATATTTGGTAATCCTGAAGACACTGCTATAGATTTCATTACTAAAGCAACAGAATACTTCTGCTCACAATCTTAATTTTTATTTATTAAATATAAAATAGGGCTATAGAGGAAAAAAAGACAAAAGCTAAAAATTCACTTTCAGTGCTCAATGCAATGCCTAATTTCTAGGTGCCTGTACCTAGTACAATATTCATAGTTTTAACTTATGCCATAGGGGATATCTGAGCACCAAGAGTAGAAATTCACAATAGGTAGCAATTCAGCCTCCTTACATGCAGTGCCATCTGAGTTGGCTAGCGATGCTTCTACAAAAAAACATTGAAAGGAATGAATGAACACTGGAATGTTGGTGAGAAGTTGAGATACCCCACTCCAAGCTCAAAGAAAGAAACTTCCCAGCACCTAGAGTTAATAGCCTTGAATTGTTCCTTCTAATCTACCCCTTTTCTGGCAAAAATTGCAGAAGGATCACCTGTACTTCTTGGGTGGAGGCTACAGAGAAAGCCACTGAAGTATATGAGGCAGATGGTTCAAAGCATCAATTATATTCTTTTTCTGTGATTAACTTCACCTCCTGTAGAGCAAAAATGGTTTTGAATGGCCTTGTTTTTGTTGGAATTGAAGAGGAAAGTAGAGTATTTTCATCTTCCTTTTTCAAAACACATAGATTTATGGAAATTTTCAGCAACAGCTGTTAAGCTGTCAAGTCACCAGCAAAACGCAGAACTGAGAATAGAGGCCAATCTGTTAAATGAAGCCTTGCCTTTGGAAACTCAGGAATCTCAGTACCTAAATACTATTTTTTTAAAGAAACTTGTTGCCTCTGCAATGTAAGGTTTGTTCTCTACAATGGCCTTTGATGGTGAAATCTAGCCACAGAATGCATCAGACAGACTAGGAAATAACTTGAACCGTGAAAGCAGATCAACATTTGAATCCTCTCTATTTTGGAAACATGATTTGACTAGTGATAGGTGAACTTTTCAATGTTCAGAGGCTTGGAGTAGATAAACATAAAGATTAAGAGTGAAATTCTGGCTGTAGCAGAGTCATTTGAATTTTCTGTAGCCCATCTAATCAAAGCAGTTGCTCAGAGCCAAACTCAGATTTTGTGTTTGTGGAACTAATCCCACTGTGTTCATTTGGCTGCTGCTCATCTATACCAGAGTTGAGTTTGATCTAATCATGCTGCAAAGTTAGTAGGTGTCATACTTCCTTACTCCCTTTTAAGAATAACTGCTCCCACAGATGGGGTATGTCACCCTCCTAAAACAGGGCCTAAAAGAAAATGAACAAAAAATTCATGGTAAGTTGCTCCTTACTTCTATTTCTTCATTGAGGACAGAAGGAGCAAAATTTACAATAAAGAACAATAAACTTAGTGTGTTGGGATTTTTCCATATAAAATTTGGGAAAAAATCTTACTATTTTAGGATCCATATCCTCACTTTCCTAGGCCATTTGACACAATTTTGTTTGGTTGGTTAGAGTATATTCTGTGCATGTAGAAATGGATAGTCTTTCTAACTGGTCATCTCTCTGCACATGTAGAAGTTCAGAACATTCTCCATTATTAGGCAGGAAAAAAAAAAAGAGAGTTGCCCCTACAGAAAATTTAGGGGAGTTCCCACCTGGGGCTTGCTCCACTATTCTTCCAGTCCTCCACGTTATCATGGCAGAAGAGTAGTTAATATGGCAACAAGGGAAGTTAGGGCAACCCTCCTATAACCCTGTCATTTTAGCCATCAAACTACCCAGAGTAGCCCAATACCTTCTGGAAGGCAATAGAGCTAGCAAATTCTCTTCTTTTCCCTTTCAAAAGTGTCAGCATGGACTGATGATGTACATTTTGCACATTAAATGAATGTATAAAGCATATGTAAAAATCTCATGGTGATGAGATGGTGAGAGAAAGAAAAAAAACACAACAATTTGTATTCAGTATCAGTTCCTGAATGCATGACCAATTATAAGTGCTGGTTTTTTATATGGTTTTGGCAGGGCTGAACTGGAGTTTATCACCTGAACATTTCACACAGATGTGCTCATACCTTTCAGTAAAGCCTTATAGCTTATGTCCATTTCTAGTTTATTTTCACTTTATTAACACAGTGTAATTAAAAAGCCTTTATGCGTACGTATGAACATATAAGAGACACAAGAGAAAAGTATTTCACTCACATGTCCTGGAGATGAAAGTGAAATTCCTGAGAACAGAGAGTGGTGTAGTGGAAAAATGTCTGTGAGCTTTGTGATTATGACTGCCAGAGCATGGCACTATGTGTAGCAGAAGAATATTTCTTCCAATAATTGAATACAAGAACGTTTGTTATGATTTTTCCTGAATAGGCAGGGAAACGAAAGCAGAAAGGTAAAAAGCAGAAACCAAGAAAAGAAGATCTGAAAAGAAAGTGGATAATCTTAAAGTAGCATCTCAATAATTGAGGTCGTGTCTATATGGTCACTCAGTTACTGTGCTAGGCATGCATTAATTATCTGACGCATGATAGGGGTTACTAAATACCCTGTACTTAAGATATGGAAAACTTTCAGGATGTGGCACAACTGAAGATTAAAAAAAGGAGAGAAGTACGTTCTGGACTATTTTACCAGGTCTTAATTCTATGTCAGTACCCTCATCCTAAAAGAAAAGTAGTCGGAGTATTCCCAAAATGGATCCCTCTCAATTGCATGTGGTAGCAGATTTTGTTTCCCCTCAATCTTGCCCTGTCTTCTCCTTCTGTTTCCATGAGTGCTTTTCACATGCTTTTGAGGGGCACACAGCCTTGGTTTTATGACCACCTTTACCTCAGTGTAATTGTTTCAATGTGCTCACTATAGCTTTAATACTTCAAGCCATAAAGTTTAAAGACTTCAGAGAATTCACCTGAATGGAAAGAGTTGGTGATGATTGAAAATGACATACACTACTGTTAATTTAAATAAATACAAATCAACCTGCAGCAGTGTTGTCCAGGTGGTTTGTTTCTTTAGCAGAAATAATGGGGTGGGTCGCAAATCCAGAGTTCATTAAGATTTAAAAAAATCCATTTGCTAAAGAGAAAATGCAAAAGCTGCCAATAAAAGCTTTTGCACAGCCACAAGAATACTGCTCTCAAACTTCTTGAATTTTTAATGCATTTGGGAAGAAGGGAGAGAGGAGGAAGAGAATTAATACAGATGTTTTCAGAGTGAAATATTTCAACATTTTTAATGGACTCCAAAATGCAAACTGTGAAGCTTCTGTGCCTATTGCAAAAGCAATGCAGTTATGTCATTTAAGTTTGAACAGAGAGGGTTTTTTCATTGCCAGAGAAAAAGGTCGCACCACACAAACTTCAGGAACATTTTACCTGGCTAAAATCTCCATCCAATGCAAAGAATACTTCAATCTCCTTTTTATTTTTATTTTTTTCTTCTTTCCCTTTTCATCAATTTTTAACATTCAAGGAGAAATCTTGCTGTGTACCTTCTATATCCTCTAACATGGAGACCATCCAGAAACTTGTATTTGTCAAATGCATTTTCTTAAATACCAGCACACCTTTTTTATTGTACCTCAGAAGGATATATTCTGCAACAGTGCATGTAAGACTGGATGGCACAAATCCTGATGCTATAGTCATATACCAGAAGTTATATTTACCTTGTTGCTGCTTCATTTTCATCAAGATTTACTAGTACAAAGATTTCTCCCATTTTCTTTGTGTACTCACTTAATGGTCCTATTACTCTGTTGAATGCAGCATCCTTATTGCACTGTTTTTTTTCACTGCAACTATACCTCATTACAAACTTGTGTTCAATTTGTTTTACATTTACATTATGGTCTGTTCTAGTATTACTGTTTAGTGGGTACTTATATCATTAGGTATTATCTGTTATTCAGATTGTCATATGCCAGATTTTGTACTGAGCTGAGTTTTTTCTAGGGTCTGTCTCATTTTATAACGCTTTAGTCAATGAATGTCACCTGTTCTCATTTATTTGATGTATTGCTGCATTTTCACTGGTATTCATAAATTCTTCCAAGTTATTATCATTTGTAAATGTAACAGTTAACTTTTAATTTCTCTTTCTAAACTATTTTTATGTATGCTAAATAAGACAGACACTATTACTGATTATTGCAAGTTGAAAACATTGAAAACTTGCAGGCAACTAAATTTTTTACAGATTTGGTTAGATGTATTTAATTTTGGTTCCTCCTACTGTTATGAAACCAGTGATTTAAAAGACTGACATACATAATATATTTTTAAAGCTTCCTAAAATATTCTATGATTCCACACAGAGAAATGTATATACATTTGTATATATGTACTTATGATACTCTTACCTCAGGAAAATGCACTTGTGACAGGGAAAGAGGTATGATGTTTTAAGTAGTTGACTGTTGGCTGGTCAGTTACACCTGAAAAAGAAATAATCTCCTTTATTAGACTGATGTGAAGTTATTTACCATAGATGCCCCCCAAAAAACACACTCAAGAAATTATTTCTATCATGCAAATATGTGGTTTTGCATATATAAATAGATGCTTGTACACATTTGCCTTAGTAATTTAAGGACAATCAAAGAAAACCTATCCTACCTGTTGATTAATCTGTCCTAATGCAATGGCAAGCACCTTATCACCTTTAATAGAAAAATATAAAGAGAAGTTTTCTAGACATCAAGTAGCTCAACAGGGCCAGTGTCATTATCACACTCTTCTATTCCTTCTTCTCCTTTCCATGAGTCTTTATAAGAACTTTTTTTTTGTTGTGATTTCAGTCTTGTTTACCCTTTTGGTCGAGGTGTTCATGCTATGAGGCAAAATCCCAAACTTACAAAATACTAGGAAGGTTCAGCAGAGAGGTAAAGTGTTCAAATGCCTGGCTGTTGGAAGCATACTCACACCTTATTTTGTTGTGAACTTTGTTTTATATTGAGTATAACATTACTCTTTCTCAGATAAATACAGAAACTTATTCTGTCATAATAAAGTGATCTAATAATTGGTTCATTGAGGAATACATGTGCTTGCCCCTTTAAAGTGTTATACAATAAACTTAACTGTAAATGCAAAAAGTGTTACACAATAAATAGGCTTTAAGCCCGGGGCATTATTTTTAATCACTTTTCAGTTCTTTCTCATATCCTTCTATTCTTTAGACTAAAAAAAATATTATACCAATGTCAAGCACAGGGTAATAGGTTTTATTCTGACAGTGTGCAGAGTCAGTAAACACACCTACTTAAAAGAACTGGTTCTTTAATGACATACTTTTATTCATAATATCAAATAGGCATAATTGTCATGTCCATATACTTGGTAACATATTTTTGGTTTCTTTATAGCATTTTCATAATGGATAGATTTTTCTATGTGAAATATAAATATTTTCTTCTTTTAGTGGAGTTAAAATGATCTAATCCCTTGAATTTAATTAAGGAATTGACCTATAGGATGAAAATGGACACGCATTGATTTAATTCCAAACTGCACTGTTTCCAGCTCAGGGTATTCTAATGTGCTAAATGTTCTATATGTGTATATGTACATAAACTTATATAGGGAATAAACTTAATAAAAATTCAATATTTGTTTTAGCTGAGCCTTGCAAAGCAGCTATTATCTTAACCCCAAACATATCCCAGCCAAGCTTTGTGAAAAGCAGTGTTTGCATCTTTCTTTCTTTTATAAGAACAAGACCATCAGTATATATTTTAAGAGAAAAGTGTATTTGTAAAAAATCCTTTTCTAAGCTAGAGTGAGAGGGTTTCCTGCAAACAGGAATTCCTGCTGTCTACTGCTATTCATAAGTAACCAGATGTATCTCCATTCTTCCACCACTTCTCTTTACCAATAATGCTAACCTCTTAAAGACATTCTATGGGGCATCTATTTTCTTGATCGTCAAAGAAGCCATCTGCTGAAGAAAGGTCCCCTTGATTAGACTGGTGAAGGATCCTTCTTTGACATTACTGAAGCTGTAATGTTTTATGCCAGCTAACAATCTGGAGCACAGTCTGCCCAGCCAATCATATGATAGAAGTAGTAAAATAAGAGACAACTTCTTGGTCTTGAGGAATGTTCGTGCTATTCTAAGCACATTCCCAATTGCTTCTGACTAAAAGTATTTGTTCTTATTTACTTCTGTGTATTTGTTTTAAAAATATACATTTCCAACATATTCAGCATTGGTTTGGCAGCCTGAAGAGCTTCACCAGGGCATGTTATAGAATACTGAAGTAATCATCCTGCTCTATTAGTATTACCTAAAAACTGCTGGGAAAAAGACATCTGTGGTGGTGAAACATTTGAACAGCCTTCAGCATATACATACATAATATCATTGACGGCTCTTTATCACACACAGGTTAATTTGAGGATTTATACTCCTGGGCCATCTAAGACAATGTTTTAGCATTAAAATATGCATAATACAGTGCTCTAAGATAAAATACAGCCTAAATACAAAAACAACTTTTGAGGTGATTCATTTTTGCTCCACCTAAGACTACAACAGTTCATTTGACCTTCTTTTAATTCCATCATTTCCTAACTTTTCATTTTTATTCTCCCTTCTGCTACTTGCCAGGATGTTTATATAGCCCTTATGTGGATATGCAGACGACTTCTTTCTTTCAAAACTTTGGGGAAGGTATGCAGAAGATTTGAAAGAATGAGATGATTATAAATTTTCTTGAAGTAAACATCCCAAAATTAAGGTAAAATCACTTATAAAAGGGTCACAACAAGTGTTATGAATTTAATTCTTTATTTTCCTAGCAGAGGAAGAAATTATAAGTAAATGTCAGTAAATAATTCACAGGGGGAATACAAAATACTCTGTGTGTGTGCATCTTTAACAAGAGGTTTGTCTGTTCTCCAAGTTTATGAAGCAGCACAACCATCCTTTCTTTAAGAGAGAAGATTGATAGACATTCCAAATATTTCCTCTTACACTGTCACTTAAAAGTTGGTAATTCATTGTACTTAGAGTACTGTGGAGAAACATACTGCTCCCTGATTTGAGGTATTCAAAAGTATCAAGTCAGTGAATATTAATGTTAATAACGAGTAGAGTTGTAGGTAAAGGACTGTTTCTGCAAGAACTTTCATGAAGAAAGATGTTTTGGGAATCAAGGCACCAAAAGAAAAAATGAATCACCAAGTTTAATTTATTCTGCATCCTATTGCTGTCTCAGTTTTGGATGTTGCTCAGTTACTGACCTTTTTCAGGTAGTTGTGGAGAGCAATAAGGTTTTCCCTCAGCCTCCTCTTCTCCAGGCTAAACAATCCCAGTTCCCTCAGGCAGCTTTCCAGCCACTCTTCCCCACACCTGTAGCATTGCATGGGGTTGTTGTGACCCAAGTGCAGAACCCGGCACTTGGCCTTGTTGAATCTCATACAACTGGCCTCAGACCATTGATCCAGCCTGCCAGGTCCCTCTGCAGGGCCATCCTACCCTCCAGCAGATTGACACTCCCACCCAACTTGGTGTCATCTGCACACTTACTGAGGGTGCATTCAACCCCCTCATCCAGATCATTGATAAAGATATTAAACAAGAGTGGCCCCAAAACAGAGCCCTGGGGAACACCGCTCGTGACCGGTCGCCAACTGGATTTAACTCCATTCACCACAACTCTCTGGGCTTGGCCAGCCAGCCAGTTTATTACCCAGCAAAGAGTACACCTGCCTAAGCCATGAGCCGCTAGCTTCCCTACGAGAATGCTGTGGGAGACAGTGTCAAAGGCTTTACTAAAGTCCAGGTAGATGACATCCACAGCCTTTTCCTCATCCACTAGGTGGGTCACCAGGTCACAGAAGGAGATCAGGCTGGTCAAGTAGGACCTGCCTTTCATGAACCCATGCTGGCTGGGCCTGATCCCCTGGTTGACCTGCACATGGCTGTTGAGCGTACTCAATATGAACCACTCAACAATATTACCTGGTACCGAGGTCAGGCTGACAGGCCTGTAGTTCCGCGGATCCTCCTTCCAGCCCTTCTTGTAGATGGGCGTCACATTGGATAAGATATGACCAGTAATTTAAAGAGTAGTTTTAGGAATGTAATACCCTAGAATGAGAGGACATACAGAGTAGGATTCTAACACTCTGTCTCCCACTTACTCTACAATGGTTCCCGAAAATTAGTCCTATCATATAGGGAAGATGTCAACATTTTTGTCTCAAATTGGGGAAAATAAAAGGAGATACTGCAATTTCAGGTCTTTTTTCTTGTTTAATTTGTAAAGGTAGTCATGTTTTGACATTCTTGAGCCATGATATTTAACTGTGAGGTTTGTTGTTTGGATAACTCACCTTTACAATTTCCCTTTAAGTGAATTGCTGCTGGACTGTTTCTCTGGTACTGTACTTCCATTTAGTTCAGTTGTCATACGGTATTAGTAAACAATGTTTAAAAATTATGGTAAATTAAAAATAAAAATGCTGACTGACAAGAAATCTCCCATTGTTTTTATTCCTCAGCCACTTCATTACAATCCGTCCAGTACAGGGCAACTAACAAAAAGGAAACAAAACATACTTAGACTAGATTTTATTACAGATAAAACCTGAAAACTGAGAGATTAGGCAAAACTATATAGGCCAGGTCAGCATCTCCGGTTATCAATAGCTGCAGAAATGTCAAAGACCCATGCGAGTATCAGGCTGGACAAAGAGGGAACTAAGAAACCCCATATGCAGGAAAATGACAGTTCTTGAGAGTGCTTTCAAAACCTGACAAAGCATTTGACACAATAAGAGTAAGAGGCACCAGCGAAACTCTGGAAATGCAGACGGAATTGTCATGTTTCTTTGCATTTCTTGAAACTGATTTTGGAGCTTAAAAATAAAAATTATTTTACTTTTTGTGTTTCTTTCTAGAGGTTTACCTAGAGTCCTTTCTCCTAATTTTGTGTAGTATTTAATGTTATTGCAAATGTTCTATGGCTCAAATAAAATACATTGCATACCGCTACCAGGCAGTGAAGCTTAGCTCTTAGCTACATCCAATATTCTCTCTGTAACAGCTCTCTGGAAACTCACATGAAGTCATCACCTTAACAGGTTATACCTATGCTGATTTACCTTATTTTTGCTCAGCTATAGAGTGCCTGAGTCACAGAAACTGTTTAATAGAACTGGCATCCAGCAAGCATTAAGCTGCAATTAGTGAAGTTAGCATTTTTTCTCATCGAGTGCAATTTCTGTTTTAGAGCTTAACATGACAGTTCACATGAGTGAACTTTAGCTGAGAAGAGGGCAGCTGCTGTTTGAAAAGTGCATTTGTAGTCACTTTTTAACATTGACAATTTACACTTCCCAGTGGCACAGAAGAGAAGTAATTGCTCGTTTGAGAGACTGCTGGAAAATATATTGATAGATACATGGAAAACTGTTGAAAATTGCAATTTTTCAATCTGTTTTGGGGGAAAAAAATAATTTAAATTCTATGCAGTAAAACAGAAAATTTGTCAATACTGGCCATTTTATAATGCACTTCTCAGATCCAAAGAAAAACATTAAAGGATGATAGAAAACTAAAACCTCAGTCTTTACTGGTGCAATGTCTGAGATTTCTGGTTTTCAAGGCATGGAGGACTCAAACATTTCAATACTGTTCAGTTTTACCCAGAAATTAAAAAGCAACAGGTGCAGCAACATATAGTAAGGTTTTTTTCTGGCAAGAAGTGTTAAAATAACAAATGAGTTTATGTATTCTGGACTATCTGCTATATTTAAATAGTGTTGAAATACAGAAATGAAAGATGCATGAAAACTTACAGTATTTTGATTTTGAGATGGCAAAGAGAGCAGTTGCAAGATCTCCATCTAATGAAAACTACTTTAGACCAGATTTCTAAAGATAATTAAGTGACTATAGAAATTCTGTTGAATGAGATTAATAAAAGTACTTCAGTAGGTGGAGTGCCAGACTGTCATTGAAGCTAGGATTGTCAGTCCTACTGCAAATTCTACTGAATTCTAGACACACAAAATGCTTCAGGAAATCTGTACCTTTAATTGTTTTACTGATAATGTAAAAAACCCCACCCCACCCCAAACCTCTAGAATCTGCTACTATGCAAGTATCTCTGTGTTTCTAGTATTTCAGCAGTATGCTAAATTTAAAAGAAATAAAATAATAAATTTAAAATAAATAATACTCTATTTTTTTGTTTCTAAAGATTTTTGGCTGTTTCTGGATGCCTATTGTCTTGCACATGTAACAACAACTGATATATCCAAAGTAGTGTATTTTTCTAAGGGATCTGCTTGTCCAAAAGACTGTCATTTCATAAGAGTTCTGATGAAAAAAATTGGTTTTCTTTCATGTTTCCTATAGTCTTGGTGAATAGTAAATTACCTAGTTTTATAGGCCTACCCTCCAGATCCTTTTCTAAAGATAAAAAGTTTGTTGGCTTACAAGACAGAGGTAATAGTAAGGTTGTTAGTGGGCCTGCTATGGATCTACTACTCCAAAAGCAGGAATCCAAAAGGAATTTCCACCTCTTTTATGTCATTTTTTGATACTATTCTACAATTTTAAAATATGAATTTCATGCTTTATCCTCAACCACTTTTCATAGAAATGCTTTTGCTGGAATCAGGAGACCAACATTCAACTCCCTATTTTCAAATACGTATTAAAAGAAGCCAAAAAAAAAAAAAAAAAAAAAAAGACAGAGAAAGAAGGTTCTGGATTTATCATGTGTTAGATAATTAAGAAAGAGGAATGAAGTTACAAATGCAAAAGTAACCAAAAGGAACCTATTAATAAGAACTTCTACAAACTCTGTATGGCAACTGTATTTACTGTTAGATGTATATTCAAGCTGAATTACAAAAAAAACCTAAGAGCAATAGAATTTAAGAGGGCTTAAAGCTATCTAATCCCTTGTCAGCCTGACATGAGGCTATTCTTCCTACGGTTTTGAAACATAGTCAAATTCAGTACAATTATGTCATTTTTACAGTCCTTGACTAGTTAGCTGCCTTCAGTGTTATTAACCAAGATCTTCTGAAAACTTGCATGATTTTGTTTTCTTGAGTCTGTCCTCTTCCGGTCACACTTTGACTACGTAACACAGTTGCTGTTTCAAAGAACAGGAAACATTCTTCTCTTTCTTCTCACCCTCCATTTCCAATTGCTTACTCCTTCTATTCTTGTAGGGCTTTTTCCTACAGAAAATGTAATGCACAAGTCGAATTCACAGTCAAATAAGCCTTTCATTGCTTATTGTTTCAGTACAATTTTCTTATCTGACAAATAAAAATTGTTCCCATTAAATCATCTCACAGTAGAAGTACCAGCAGAGGCTCTAAAGCAGAACTGCAAATATAATGCCCTTTTTCCATGATAGTGTCCTGCTTTAAGTGCCATTTTTTGTCTTTGATTCACTCTAGCTCTTCAGAGCCTAATTTTCTTTGCACCTGTTTAAGGTGTATTTTCTTTCAAATTACACAGATAAAACTCTTGTCTAGATACTCATCTGCTAGCTTTTCAATGAATGCAATATTTTCTCTCTGATTTGACATCCACTGATAAGTGCTGACCCACTTATATTCATGCACTATACTTTCTTCATTGCTTTTTCCCTCCCTTTTTAAATTCTTCCATCAGCTACTTCATCATCTCTTTACAGCCGAGCACAATCCACTTTCCTTCATTTTCAAGGACCTTCACAACCTTGAAACACCCAGCTATCATATCTTATTTATGATAAAATGTCAACTCACACCTTGGATGGATGCACCACTGTTTGTTATATTTTCAAATAAGCTTCATGTTGCTTCTCAGACATGGGAGGAGTTTCTCAGAAATATTTTCAGAGCAGCTAACTGTTACCATATTTCATCTGTCCCCTCAAAATTCTGCATCATGATGCTTATGAAAAATGCTGGTATCAGTTTGGCTGCTGATGTACCTGTTGCTACTGCATATTGATTTAGCCAATATTGCCACATGTTTTTTTGTATTTATCCACATCTTACTACTGGTTTTATGCATAAAACACAAGTTAATTGGGGCGGGGATTGTCTTTTATCCCTGTGTTCGATATGTTTTGCACCTTGGATTATGGGTTCATGAATGCAAAAGCCAGCTATGCTTTCAGTATGACATAAGAGAGTATTATGCTTTCAGTGATTGCATCAGATTTTTGATATTTTTGGCCATATAAAAGCAGAAAATGAATGAATTTAGGAAAAGCTGAATCTCAGCTTTGCTCACGTATGTTTTCACAACCACTGCTAGTGTTTTTCTTAGTCATGCTCTTTCTCCATAGCTGTAGCTGAACACTTTCCCTGTCTTAAAAACAAAAATATTTGTTTATTCCAGATTTTTGTTTCATTTAGTGTTGTGATTTAACCCCAGCCAGCAACTAAATGTCAAAAAACCACTCGCTCACTCCCCCCATAGTGGGATGAGGGAGAGAATAGGAAGAGTAAAAGTGAGAAAACTCATGGGTTGAGATAAAGACAGTTTAATAGGTTAAGCAAAAGCCACAAGCACAAGCAAAGCCAAACAAGGAATTCATTCACTACTTCCCATTGGCAGGCAGGTGTTCAGACATCTCCAGGAAAGCAGCTTCCATCATGCGTAATGGTTACTTGGGAAGACAAAATGCCATATCTCTGAACGTTTCCCCCTTCTTCCTTCTTCCCCCAGCTTTATATGCTAAGCATGATATCACATGGTATGGAATATCCCTTTGGTCAGTTGGGGTCAGCTGTCCCAGCTGTGTCCCCTCCCAACTTCTTGTGCACCCCCAGCCTACTCACTTGTGGGGTGGTGTGAGAAGCAGAAAAGGCCTTGACGCTGTGTAAGCACTGCTCGGCAATAATGAAAACATCCCTATGTTATCAACACTGTTTTCAGCACAAATCCAAAACATAGCGCCATACTAGCTACTGTGAAGAAAATTCTCTCTCATTGAGAGACATAAAAGTTATAGACAATTATATATTCAAGATACTGATGAACCACTGATTTGTACAATGTATTTATACTATTGTTATTATATCCTTTATTATTTAACAATACAACCTTGCATCATTTGATTTCTTGTAACTACTGCTACAAGTTCGACATATGTTTCCATTGAGCTATATGCTGTAAAAGAATGCATTAGAAAAAGGAAAAGTAAGAAACAATAAATAATGAGTACATAACTTTAAAAAACTGTGCTGGACTTATATTGCACCCATCAACCATGACAGGCATTGTCAGGTCATGTTGTTGTGCCTAGCATAAGTATA
Source organism: Pelecanus crispus (assembly GCF_030463565.1). NCBI lineage: Eukaryota > Metazoa > Chordata > Aves > Pelecaniformes > Pelecanidae > Pelecanus > Pelecanus crispus. Next base: position 52,896,259 of record NC_134648.1, read on the forward strand.
AGGTCTAGGAGGCTGTAGTGATACATTTGGCAAACAAGCAAAACAAGAACGTATTGGCTATAGTGCAAGTGATCACACAGGATCAGTGGTCCAGAACACCACACTTATGTGAGTCAGATCAAAATGGAAATGGAAACAATTTGAAAATCTTCAGTATAAATCTTTTTTCCCCATTCTTTTAATTGATGGATCTTTCTTTTTATTTACTGCTGGCCAACTGGCCAACAGACATATGGGGCTCTGGCAGTACCTCACCAAATGTGGGAGCATCATGTTCTAAGCAACAACCACAAAAAAAAAGCAACAAAGACTTTTATCAAAGTAGCATCTATGTTGGGGATCATTTAAACTGGATGTTTTGCAAACAACAGTGCTGAATCATTCCCACTTTTTTGAAAATCTGCCTGTATAGACAATGACAAAAGATAGCGGGCACAATGACTTGTCTGGAGCTACCTAGCAGGTCAGTGGATGAAAAGGGGACAGAAATTATACTCAGGATTCCTACTTTTGCTTCCTAAAATGGGATTTGGTGGAATTTAATTGCTTCATACTAAGATTCATCTGCAATAGTTGTATTTAAAAGGTATACTTGTCTTGGGGACTGAGTACCAGGAACACATACTGTCTGGGAATAAATTTTCTGCTTTAGCAGGGTTGTTTATTGTCATTGGCAGATTACCTCAACTTGCTTAATATCCTTAGAAGTATTTTGAAGACGTATAATCTGAATCCAATACAGTGCATCACAACTATAGTCTTGCATCTTTTGCATAACAACATATTGAAAAAATATTCATTCTGTAAGCAGGAGTCTTGTTTTTCATTTTTTCCTTAGCCTGAAAGGTTTCAAACCCCCATCTCTCACTTCCTGAGAACATAATTTAACTTCTTGGATATAGACTAGTCTGAGTGAGGACATTTCACATCTCTTTTTGTATCTGAGTCAATGCAGATCCAAGAATGCTGGAGCCAAGGGCCATAAAGAGTGATGTAGCACTGAGAATGACATGTAGGGCCTGCTAGTTAGAGCAATCTGCTGGGTGGCAGTTGTTCTCAGTTTCTGCCTTACTCCTGGGATTGTTACTATTATAAAAGGCAGATAAACCTAGGAAGTTTTCTTTCAGACCAGAAGTAAGCAGAATAAAGGAACAACAAAATGTAATAATAGTAATAATTTGTATGTGAATAAGTAAGAGTGCAACATAACCTGTGCAAAGTCTGCTATGACTTTCCTCAGAGCTCTGCTTCCTAACAAGCACATATTTAAATCCTGAAGATGCAGAGAACAGAAGCATATATATTCATAAATGTCGCTATTGCTAGTACCAGCAACCCACAGACACTACAAAGCTGGCATGCCAAATGTACCTCAGTGGTTGTAGGGAAGAAACAGTATTGAAGACAAACGTGCATATGTGTTTGCATGTATATTAACTCAGAAAATGAAGAACATAACTTTCTAATTAAATGAGAGGTTTTAGGAAAAGTGGAATAACTGGAATCAGACCAGGCAAGAAATGCAAGTGGCACTGTAGTCACCTGAGATGCTTCTTCTATCTTTATTGTTCATTATTTAATACATAACTTGTATGTGTGCATGTACTTGGGAAAACAGACATTTGCTGGATATTTATTACATCCAAGAAATAAATAAAAATTGGTTCTAGAATTACTGGATGTAATCTGACATTATCTTTATAACCATGTAATAACTGCTTGCCTATTTTATCCAATTTTTCTTCCCTGCAATGAGAATGGTATACCTTTCACAGTAGGAAACCCTTTATTTCATGCTCTCCTCAACTCCTTGTTCTTTGATTTTCATCATCGTTTCCTGTTGAACACTGAGACACGTAACAGGAATATTCTGCCAGAACAGCAAGGCTACTGTGGCTTTGTATCCAGAATTCAGATCATGTCTGCAGCAGTTGGAAATGATATGACAGTGTCTTTTCTGCCAACATATGATCATGTTTTGATTTATATGTTTTGTCAGAGCAGAGATAGGGTACTCACTACAGCACTTTTTTTCACTTTGCTTTTTTCTGAGAAGAAAGTATGTTCTTCAAGTGTTTTCCACATTTTCAAGAACATTGATAGTTCTCCACCTGGCCCATGTGTTTTTAAGTTATCCAAATACTAAAAATTTTGTAAAAATACAACATCTAAATACTACATCTGGTTTCAAATGCACACCCATATATTTAAGAAGCACAGATGTGTATGCAGTAAAATAAAGGGTGTTTCTGAATCTTCTATTGTTGCAATCCTTTCATTTCCTCCATAACAACCTTTTTTCATTATTAGTCCAGATTCCGAACTATTGGGTTTACTGGCAATACTCCGTTCACGCCAGGGAAGCTGTGCTGATTTATACTGGCTGAGAAATTAAGCCTCTGTTTTCCAGTAACAGTATTCTGTGGGTAGATTTTTTCCTTTTCTTCCTTTTTCCCCCCTTTAGTTTACATTTCTGCATTCATTTTTTTCTTTCCCTGAACAAAGTTTTTTCATACTGCAAATGCTGGCCACTGTAGTTTTATTAATTGCACTGTTAATGTCATCCTGCATTCCTTCATGACGAAGGATAGCACTGTATTTTGTAGGGAGAAAAAACTTCCAAGGGAGCTGTGAGGGCTCTCGTGTGTGTCTGTGTGTGTCTTGTGGTATTATATTAAAGTTATTTCTTCAGATGTTTAGACCGTTTGCTTAGTGACACAAGTTTAATAGGCTTTATGATTCTTCAGGCCTAAATCACCAGGACTTTATTCCAGGTGTAATTCTGTTGGCATCTTTAGTATTATTCCAGAATAAACCTCTAGCTATTCTGTAGCTGATTAGGCCTTTTATTTTTAGAGACCTTTAGAAAGCAAGGATACTGTGAACTTGCTGAGTTTGTGTCATTTAATTGAATATGCATGAAGAGAATTTAAAGTATCAACATTCAGTGCTAATCTGTAGAGTTTTCATTTAAAGTCATCTACCTATTTTTAAACATACGATCCTCATTTAATTAAATATAAATTGAATTGATATTTCTAGAATAACATGAGTAGAAATCCATGACTTTAAATCCATGTCCGCTGAAATAAATGTGCATCATGTAAGCTACATTATTATGTTTTCATAAAAATAAGTTATGATCTTTGTTAATATGTGTTAAACCTAAAGTTTACAAGTTAGCAATAAAATTAAGAAACTTGTTGACTTGGAGTCAGCAGAACTGAAAAGTGAAAAGAATTACTTCATAAATGACAGTTTCTGACAAAGATCAAGTCATGCTTCTCTATAGATTTGATGGCAAATGTTGTAGATCTCAGGCAATGGATTAAAAAAAATTGGTACAATGGTAAGAAAACAGGATAGCTGACTGGATAGGAGACCATTTTATTTCTTAAACATTGCTCGTAGTGCTATCACACAGTTAAAAGTGTCACCTTAGAAGCTGCATAAACATTGTTTTCTGCACCTTGTGTGACAATAACACACTAATCCAGAGTGAAGTGTGTTATCTTTTCTGTGAAACGGTTACCACAAGAGTAACAACTGCAAATGTTAATACTATTGCTATTTTTTAGATTATATCTGACACCTCCATATAGGCAACTAAAAATATGTAGGAGGATAGGGGTGCTAGTAAACATGCTTAGTCGAAATTCTAGTCTTATAACAAAATATAAAGGAAAAAGGAGAACAACAATAAAAAGGGAAGATTTTTGTTTTCATTCTCATATGGCTGTAACATATGAAAGAAAACCATACCCTCAGCTTCCTCATATGGGCCAGCATCCAAACACAAAATAAAGTTTGTATTAAAGCATAGATTCACATTTTTAGTGCTACATTATTTAGACAGTGTGCCCTTTACGCATTACATTTGCTGTCTCTCTCTGTGAGAAAGTTATCCATTTATGAGGGTTTATACTACCATCTAGTGTAATCTTCTTTCTTTTTAAGAAAATATTGTCTTACACATTAAAAAAAAACCCTGTTGCTGATCTTACTGAATAAACTCTGCTGAAAATACATTTGTCCATGTATTAGAAATAATGATCTTTCCTTAAGGTCAAATATTAGTTAAGATTATGATTCTAACTGGTCAGAATCAAAGGTATGTTTTATTAATTACAGAAGCAAATTTGGATTTTAGTGAAATGGCTGCCCTCCACAATCCTTAATTCAATTGGTGAAGAAATTCCCAGCCTTTACCAAGATAACAGAGGCTTAATTGGTGCCCCTTCCTTTCTTCAGTATTTTATATTAAAGAGTGGAAGATTAATGTGTACCAGGCAAGGATGCAGAAATCAAAAGTAAAATGAAGCAACAAGCCATGTTTTAAATGCAGAGACCTGCTATTTGAGGCTTGAATCCAGCAGCTTTCAAGCATACATTGCTGGTTTAATTTTCAGAAGGCAAAGAAAAGGAGTCCAGTTCACCCAGGATACTTAAAGCAATTTCCAGTGGGACTATTAGGAGTTTAGAGTTTGCCTGTGAACCTAGGTAATATGTTTGAGCTGTGGCTAAATGAAGAAACAGGAAAGATTATGTAAAGGCTATATAACCTATATAATGAGGGTTCTGGGAATCAGGATTTTATCTTCCTAATTGATGCACATTCAGACTGGACCACTATAGTCCCATGAGAAATTCAGGCTAAATCAATGGGATGCCTTCTAAAGTAACATGTAAACAGAAGGATGGGCTGAATTTACTTGCAGCCTGATTAATTACCAACAGCTCTTCCAAATCTAATAAATGTAACAGGAAATGAAACATGGGGCCCAATCCAAGGTCTAGTTAAGCTTTTATTTGGCTTGAAAAGAATTTGTGTCCATTACTTCCTACCAATTAGATTAATTTAGATATGTTGCACCTAGAATTTGAAGTCAAGGGAAAAGAAGAGAAAAAAGAAAAGAAAGAAAAATAAACCATAGAACCCCCCTCCCCCCCCAGCAAATTACCCCAAATCACTATTCCTCTTCAAAACAGAGCAATAACATCCTATCCTAAATTTCAAATATCTGCCCCTTGCCATCTTTTTAGGGCTAGCACATTATCGAATTTATTGTATCTGGTGATTCAGTCATTTTAGAATTTGATAATGATAAAATTTTTCTAGAAGAAACTTCTGTTTCCTGGCTGTGAGGGGTGCTTGATCATCCTCAACAATACCTACTTTCCCAATGCTAATATTGTTTTTCCTTACAGGCTTTTGACAAAGCTTAGTTTGCTGCTGCATGTGTTTGCTTGCTCTCTGCTTGCTGCGTTACTGATTTGTGGAAATCTGGAAAGAAAATACAAAACCTCTGTCCTGCAATGTCCAGCATCATCCTCCTAAATTCATTTCAAGGCATGTTCTGGCATTTTACTGCTGAAGTGAACTTATTCAAATTCTTATTTTTCACCAGAGAACACACATGTTTGTAACAGCTGTATTTCCAAATTTTTATATCTTTTCCCTAAATTTAGCAGCTGACTTAGGAGTTGATGTATGTGGTAGTTTCTGAAAAGGAACTGGAAGACTGCAGTGCAATGGTGAAACTATATAAAATGAGATAATTTGTAAGTGTGTAGCTGGTAAATTCACAGGTTTTCACATGAGTTCTGTTGCATTTCATGCATTGGACACCAAAGTAAGTTCACAGTATTGAGACACTGGCACCTGAAAACTGAAGAAGAAAAAGCTTATTCAAAAACTTTATTAACCTCCTGTGGTATTGGTCTAAAATACACATTGTATTTCCTGTATGAAACTCTATTTACTGACATTACAGAATTGACGTTTCTAAGTGCCAACACAACACAGCAATTTTACAATAGCCATGAGTATAAATACAGCCTGATTACACTGCATGTTATGGTAAATAACATTAAAGATAATCTGATATAGTGTATTTCAAATCATTGTAGATAAAATTAAATTTGGAAATTCCTTCATTTAATGATTTTAAACAGAACATGTCCATGTTAAATAATTTATTTCCTTTGAAAGGTGTTCAAAAGAGCAATTTAATGTCAGCAAGGTGGATGTTCTGTCTTTAAAAAGGATTAATTCTAACCCTTTAATTATTGGAGATTATCTTTCTTTTAGAAGAACTAATTAATGTCAAGGATTTTCTTTCCAGTAAAACTTTAATTGGAAATGCTCTGAAATAAATGGAAATCACTCCTTAAAACATTTGGTATAACATTGACTCTGTTTTTTATGCTCCCAATGTAGTTTTATAACCTTTTTCCTTACACTTTTATTTTTTTTGTTTCTTCCCTTTGTGTCTTAATAACAACTTCTATACTTCAAAATATATCTATTTGCTTATAGATTTATTCACTATTTTAATTTGCGTTCAGTATACAAACTCTGTATTTGTCACTATAAATGCCAGAGTGCTCATCAGTAAACCAGACCCCTTAGAAGTGGTTCTGAACTTGCATGACAATGATTGCTATTAAAAATTCACATATAAGCATGTGATTTCTACAGGACCTGATAGCATTTTGGCTCACTTCAGCATCATAGCTAAAAGCATAAAACTTGAATTAGTCCAGCTGAATTAGGTTTGATTCTCTGAATCATGGTTTTCTAGCTCCGTAGTATCATATGGGTTTAGTCTCCTAGGGCCTTATACCAAGCTGTTCAAAGAAAAATTATGTTTCTTTGTGACATGAAGCGATATGTATCAACAAAGACTTTTAGAGAACAATCATTATCATTACTTTCAAAATGGAAGACACCATTTCTTAAAATAAAAGAAGACATATAATCTGTCGTGATATCTTTTACTATAATTTCAAGTAAATCCCGTGGTTATTGTAAGTACTTAGGAATAAATGATGATGAATTTGTAACATACTTTCTTCTGTCATATTTGGTATTGTCAAAATTTAAATTTATATATACCCTTACTTCCAGAAAAACGGATGTTGAAAATTTAAGTAATGAAGAAGTTAGCAAAAGAAACAGACATACAGTTTAGAGGGCTGTTTCAGGTGCTATTGAATTCCTTAGCTTTTAATACAAGAACAGGAAATACTAAAATTAAAAGGAGTAAAATTCAAAGCCTGCAAAAGAAACATTTTTTCACTCAAAATGAGACTATGCTTTGTTACCTTTTCCCAGGAAACTACAGAAATCATGAATGTTATTAGAGTGAATTGGATGCTTGTACAGATATTAATGATTTTCAGTTATCAGAATTAACCTTAATAAACACTGCATTGTTATGGTTAGACATAATCATAACTAATAGCTATCCTTTGTGTTGTTCTGCTGAAAGGTGTGATCTTGGCACCTGTTAGATGCATGATAAGGGAAAAGATGTATCTCTGGTAACTCTTAGGTCCTTGTGAAATTCAGAGAAACATTTATATCTGAAAATGATACCATAGAAGTAAAACAAAGATAGATCTCAAAGCTTTGGAATGAATAGAAGACAGGTTTTGCACATCTATTTATGGTTAGAATTGGTCAGGAAGTTTCAGAGAAAAAAAACTTCGGGTTTTTTGGTGTAAAAAATACCTTTTTTTGTAAAAACCAAAGTGTTCTGATAAAAGGTCATGTCAGTTTTATGAACTTCTCTGAAACATGGCCTTGGGAAGCTGCATGGCTGCATGACATTCCACCAGGTGGGACAGTTGGAAGAGCAACATCATGGGGTGTGTGACTTCAGGAGAGCTCTGCTACACATGCTGACCACAGCTTGGGGACCCCCAGGCTTCCTAAATTTCAGGTCTACATTCTTTACTAGGCTCGTTTGTCACCTGCTGTATTTTAGCTGCCCTGTTCTGATATTCATAGGAGGGAGAGGTTTATGAAAAGTGTAAGATTACTGTATTATTCTACCCCTCTTTTGTTCTGATTAAATATTTAAGACAAATTTTCTCTAAACCCTTCTATTTTGTATTTTTTTTCTTCTGTCTTTTGTTTCAGTAACTGCATATGCTAGTATTTTTTAGTCCTGTATCACTCCAAATAACAGAAATATCTTTTCTTACTCTATCAATAGACAATAGCTGCATACAAGAGGTGCATTTGTAAGTATTCAATACTCTTAACTTCAAGGAAAACACACCTAGGTTGATACAACAGACGCGTCTTTAATTTGCAGGTTCAATAAGCAACCAACAAAACCCAGCTAAAGAATAGGAAGCTCTGTATATGTTGACTTCTATGATACCTAACTGCACTATGCATGATGTTACCAAGTATTGAACAGAATTTCTCAGTCAAATCAGATTTGCTTAGTAACGTGCTCAATAGGTGTCTTGATCCTTTGTTTCCATTATGAGTTCATCTAAGAAGGGTGTTCCTAAAGCATACGGGATCTAATCTGAACTAAAGAAATATATATAAAAAAAGAAAAGATACAGTATTTATTGCAAAGACATTGTCAACTTTATATACCAAGACTGGAAAAGAGACAAAAAAAAAAAAAAAAAAAGACAAAAGTGTATGCTTCACATAAATTAGCCAAATTAGCCAGGATGTGTGCGTGCTATAACAGAACAATGATAAACCTACTTTGTGGGTCTGCTGAGACTACATGCTTGGATTTTAGAAAGTTGGAAATTGAATACAGACGCTGAGAGAAGTGATGGAGGGGGGAACTTGTAGGTGTTCACTGCTGAGATTCTGTAGAACACGCATTAAGCTGCATATTGTAGTAATTAAGGCATCTCTTTGAATTGTTTTCAAAATTTAAGCAGATCCAGAGGACCTAGTGAGAGAATTAAGGACTAATTACATTAAAGCAGTGAAGATCAATTGCATGTATGTTGGTAGCTTTGCTTTATTGTTGTCTTAACTTGATGAAGCCAATCATAATAAGGAAGGATAAAAGGTAGTTAATCTAATTCTGATTACAGAATCCTTGTTTTCAGTGCCAGATAAAGTTTTGTCAGCATTTCTACAATAACCTTTTTCTTAAGAACTTTACATTTGTGCAGTATGAATCACCTGAGACTGGAATTAAGCATCCAGGCTTTTCATATGTAGGGTGGATATCTTTGACCTATTTAAACAACAGCAAAAAAAAATTACTCTGGAGACCTCCAAGCTACAGATTCCAAAAATGTAAGAGCAACATCTGGACAGGCACCAAAATATAAATAAAAGCTATATACATTTAAGTGAAATATAATTAAGCTAACTTTATGGCCACTTTAATTATTCATTTTTTTGACATAATACTAAATTTGACTTTTAATCAGAATAATCCTGTATAGATAGACTTTTCAGTTTATGCTAAAAATGTCTTTGATTTGTATTTTACTTCCTCTGCAGTGCCTGATTTTACCATGTTAACATTAAAGAAGTCAGTCAGACATAATCTGGAGTGGTCAGAATCACTCCCTTGTTAATATGTTTAGTTCTGTATACTCTTATATGTTAGTATACACCTGCTTCTGTCTATGTGCCATTACCTACGTCCACAGGAAGTAGAAAACAGGACCTGAGTTCTGCTATAGCTCAGCTGTGGAACCCATTCATAGGCCTAAAAAATCCCATATGCTTTGTCTGCCTGGCACAATGCAGAACTGTATTACAGCTAGACCATTTAGAAGTGTAATAATAAAATAAAATTAGAAAAACCAGCAACAACAAACCAAAAAAAAAAAAAAAAACAGGTCAGCAGCCACCCTGCTAAAGTGGATTGGCCGTATAGCTCGTGTCTGCTTTTGGCATCCTAAACAGCTTATATAGACCTCTCTTCATCTAAGTTTACATGACACTTGTTTACATCATATCAGTACACTTATTATTTCTTTACACTTAAGCATATCTCCTTGTAAAGGATATGACATGTGCATGTTACATATATAGCAGGTATGTCATGAATTTTAATTAATTTCACCAAATACTTTGATACCTTCTAATGGATAATCCCATGTGTATAGAAATTTTTAAAAAATTACTATAAGTATGGTTACTTCTTATGTAACTTTCAACTGCATAAAAGCTTTCCCAATTTTCAGTAGATTTGAAGCTGGTGTTTGTACTACTTCTGCAATAGTATATCAACATATAAGCCTGTTTATGGCTGGTCTCCAGCGACAAATAATGATGTCTTTCAAATATTTTTAGTACTTAGAACTTTATAAGAACTGAGAAATTTTTATACACAAAAAGTTTTGATTGGGTGGAAAGGAAACTGGACAAAAAATTTGACAAGAATCAGTGGGGTATTGGCTACTGGTTTGTGTGAGCTAACATTTTACTCTTCCTTCCATGCAGAACTAGCCACAGTGTTTTCACCTATTTTTGTTTCACTGTTACACAGTGAAAATGAAAACTATATTCCATACAAAAAGACAGTTATTCTTTAAAGAAGAATTGAAGAGAAAAAATCAAAAGAGGAATCAAACAAAAGTTTAGAAATTGAAGAAACATTTTTATATGTTTAAGCAGAAATAAGAGTCATTTTGTGATTTACTCATGCTTTAAACATCTTTTTTTCTTTGAAATGCAAGCTGGTTATTCTTTTGTAATTCAAATTATGATATTCCAGATTTGACAGAAAAAATCAACAGAAAAGCATTCAAGACATTTTTAAATCACAGTTTGTAAAATATGAATATCAATTTCTTATCTGGATTGGAAAAGTGAAATATTGGAAAGTCAAATATTGCCATACTATAAAAATATAATTCTTTCCACACCATCATGTTCTGCTCATGTGTTCTGTATTTATACCCTGCTTAGATTTATTTTCTCTTAAATCAGATCTCTTGTACAACTATGCTTATGCTTTTCCTACTTGTTTGTGATTATAATTTTTGTGATTATTTTCCAAATACACTAACTTCTTTCCAAGACCATCCCTCTCACTAATTCATTGTGGACAATGGGAAGATCAAATGCAAAAATGGAATTTATACAACAATGAACATTTTGTTTCAAAACGTAAATGAGCATTTCTGGGATTGTTCAGCACTTTTTTTCTGAAGAAGGCAGCACTGGTAGGAGCTAAGCTGCTTTGCAAGAATGCCTAGCAACACTCAGCTGCTATCCCCGCAAAAAGAAAAAGGAATGGACCAAGTGGTGTGTCCCATCATCTTTCATTTAATGGTTCTTTAAGGACATGAAGAATAAATGGAAAAGTAAGGTATACAGCTTCCAGATTATTTTTCTTTTTATATTTCAGTATTTTTCATTTAAAAATAATTTTATCAAAGAAGAGGAAGGTACATTGCTATTTTTATCTTGTTAATAGTTTCTAAAATACATATATATTGAAACAATATTTCAATGTTTTAATATTTAAAGTTATTACAATCTGTGTTCTTTCTGATTTTAATAAACAAAAGAGGAATTTTAGTTTCTGACACCCATCATACAATACCAACACACCAGGAGTAAACATTTGGAAACCTTAAATGGAAGTTCTTACAGTAACAGACCTGTTTCAGAGCTGACACTTTCAGTCTTTCAGGTGAAGTGTTTCTTATCAAGCAGACATTAATGTCTATTTAAAACTATAACAGATGAGTGGACTTTGTTCTCAGTGCTGTAAAAAAGTAAATTTTTTGCTCAAAGTGAATAAATACTGTGGCTTTTATACCGTTTTTTCTTTTGTTCTGAGTGATCCCAGCCATGCATACTGTGATCACACAGACTGTATGTGTCTATACAAAGGAATCACTTTAGTCTTGACTGAAATGATGGCACATGCAGGGTGAAAAGATTCAGGTTTTTTAACAACAGTCTACTCAAAAATTTAAGAAGAGGAAAACCAAATTTTACTGAAGTTACATAGGAAAATCTATAAGGATATCAATGGGATTTCAATTAAAAAAGAAGGTTTAAAGCTAGCTTTCAGAATATAGTAGCCATAACTTGATATCAGTGTGGCTAAGAGCAACAAGTTCAGAAGAAAAACAAAACAAAGCTGACTAATCACATCACCCTTTCTCCCCTGGCTGAATAAGATAGCTACAGAAAGCACAGCTGATCTCTGATGAGCATTTACTAAAAACTTTCTGCAACTGCCAAAATACATATTTGTTTGGCCAATATGCCAGTAATAAAGGCAAGCAGTGGCACAATGGACATTAATAAACCCCACAAAACACACACTGTTTCGGTTTCCAGTGGCACAAGTAGGAAGACACCAAGATAGGTCTCACTTTCCATCCTCAGCTTACACTGCTGTGCCTGGGTTTGCCTTCCCATCCCCATCCCCACCTTTCTCCACTGCATGATTTAAGATCAGAGTGCCAGCCTTAATTCTGAATTTCCTGACTTTTATGGTTTAAGTCAGTCCCTTAATGTTATCTAAACATAATTTCTTGGTATTTAATATAAAGAAGCTTTGGTTCTGAAATAGAAAGACTTTGATCTGCTGGGGCTAGAGGGGGGCTGCTGGGGGAATGGGGTGAGATTTCTATTATTTCCTAGCTCTTTCACACTGTGCTACTTGTGAAATAATTTTCCTTTTTTGCTTTTTTCTAACCAGCTAGCAAAGATTTACTGTGAGGACCACAAAGAACTCTGTCACGTGAAAGATAAAACTGGCTTTGCCGGACTGGTTTCAATGGTATATTATTTTGTTTTTCTATATGTAAGTGAAGAGAGTGTATCTTCATTATTAGTGTGAAAATATTACATTTAAACACCTTCTACCTTCCCTTTTTCAATGCAGAGTTAAGTATGATGATCTCTGCTTCAATTTACTCAAGTTTTGGTTTAAAAATACTCTCACTGACAGTACAACAATGTATGTGTCAACATAGATGCCTAGACTAGCAGATATCAGATCTGGCATGTCCATATGGTACCCCTAAATAATGCATAGTTCAAGTTTGGAAATTACAGAGCAACATCTAGAAGGCTAGCAGGCAGCTACCTGCTTGGAAGAGATCATTAGTGCACGTGCACTACTGAGCAAATGGAGACACAATTCTGTCTGAGTTGGGGTGTTTCTGCTGGGATTACAGGTAGTAGATGCAAAGTCATTTACGGTGCCTCTGCCCCTATGAGGCCAAAAGGCCTGAGGTGTTGCTACTACAAGTCCTGGAAATATGCAACAAAATGGTCCAAGTGAGAAAAAATGAAGCAAGGAGGGCTCCATACAGAATAGCTTCTAAAACCACAAAATGCATTCTAGGGAAAGACCTATATGCTGTGGTTTTGACTTCCTTTGCTGAAAAGAGCTTTCTGGACTCCATGGAAACATTGAAAAAGAGAATTACCAGACTTAGTGATGGAGTGACATGAGATGGATTAAAAAAATAATCACTTGTTTACATGTCTAAATGTCCATCGCAGCTGGTTGGTATGGGAACATACTGCCTTTCTCTAGGAAATGAGAAAGTGTTAAGACAAAATATCTGTTCACTAAACACTGGATGAATATGTGTTTTCAGAGAAGTTACTATGAATTTACAGCAATGAGAAAACAGAATCCAGTCTACTGCATACCTCTCTTGTTCTGTTGCTGTAGATGGAAGAAGGATGCCACAAAGGACTCAAAAAAAGGTTGAAACACATTCATAACCATCAGAAAACAGGCCATGACTAGCAGCCAGATGATGAGCAGGGACTGCCAAAACTAGAGGAAAAGGAAATAGGAAAGATAAGACTAAAACCAACAAAAATACCTGGTTAGGGCCACCAAAAGAATGAGAAGCTGCTTCTGTAGAGGGTCAGCAATGACGCAAAGCTCATAACAGAAAGAAATTATACTAAGTACCATGTGAAAGAAAAAGTAAACACTGTATTTGGTTTGCCAGATGAGAATGAGATGTAGGATTATAGATGGCAATGTGCCTAATTATAAGGGATCATCTGTGAATAGCTGCCTTTGATAAAAGCAGAACTTTATACTTATCTTCAGGGCTGACACCAATATCAGATACAAACAGAAAAGGGCCTTTTACTCTGTCAGAACTAAGTGCTTTTGCAAATTCTTAATAAGTGAGTCCTGAAGCTATATCTGGGTTGATTAGACGATTAAGAACAGTCATCACTCAGTTGATTACCAATGGCTCAGAAAATTAACTATTGAAGTTATAAATGTTTGATAGCTGTGATCAAACTGTGGGTCTCGATAAAACACAATAACAGGGAGACAGGGATAAATCTTTAGTGTTTGCTGAAAATATTTTTTAAAGTACTTAATGCCCAAAACCACTTACAGAAATCTAGATGTCTCTTGGAAGTACCTGCAGGGAAGATGTTAAGCACTGCTGTAAATCTAACCCCTGGGGCCAACACAAGGATAGTTGTTTCTCACTTTAGTCAGCAATATTTGTTCTGAGCTCAGGGAACAAAACACTTTAATTAAGTCACACAGTCACAGCACTGAAAGTTTCAGAGTGAAACAATCACATTCTGAAAACAAAAAGTCTCTAAAACAAATGTTTCAGGAAATGAAAAAGTGGTTTACCACTCTCAAAGATGAATTGCAAGCTTTAATGAAAAGAGTAGTCACAGATGTTCCGTCTTCTTCCCTCTAAACAGTCACTAAATTCTGTGAGATTATTTTTGAACCAAAATCAGTTGCAGTCTGATATCTAGCATAGTCATACTTGCAGTTGGATCAAAATACAAAGGTTAATGTGCCATGTACAAAGAAGCCAAAACCCATTGTTAGATTTTTGCAATGTACACACTTATGCATATTTGCATTGTTGATTTTCTACAATGTATTCCTGGCCTGACTTTGTACTGTGTAAGAGTTCCCTCTACTGGCTGAGCTACTGGAGCTGATTTTAATATCACCAAGCAGCTTGCCGTCTGATTCACAAGACTTCAGGATCTGAGTCTAACAATTTTTCTTGCAGTTTCTCTGAAGGATGAGGAAAAGGCTGAGGTACCTAATGCCTTCTTTGCCTCAGTCTTTACTAGTCACCAGTTATCCCCAGGGTATTCAGCCCCCTGAGCTGGAAGACAGGCATGGGGAGCAGAATGGAGCCCCCATAATCCAGGAGGAAGCAGTTAGAATCATAGAATAGAATCATAGAATCATTTAGCTTGGAACAGACCTTTAAGATCATCCAGTCCAAACATTAACCTAACATTACCAAGTCCACACTAAACCAGTTAAGGGTAGACTAGACTAAACCATGTCCCAAAGTGCCACGTCTACCTGTTTTTTGAATGCCTCCAGGGATGGTGACTCCACCACCTGTCTGGGCAGCCTGTTCCAATGCTTGACCACCCTTTCCATGAAGAAATTTTTCCTAATATACAATCTAAACCTCCCTTGACACAGCTGGAGCCCATTTCCTCCCATCCTATCACTAACTACTTGGGAGAAAAGACCAACACCCACCTCACTACAACCTCTTTTCAGGTAGTTGTAGAGAGCAATAAGGTCTCTGCTCAGCCCCCTCTTCTCCAGACTAAACAATCCCAGTTCCCTCAGCTGCTCCTCATAAGACCTGTGTTCCACAACCTCCACCAGCTTTGTTGCCCTTCTCTGGACATGTTCCAGCAACTCAATGTCTTTCTTGTAGTGACAGGCCCAAAACAAAATGAGTGGCTGGAAAGCTGCCTGGCAGAAAAGGACCTGGGGGTGTTGGTAGACAGCCGGCTGAACATGAGCCAGCAGTGTGCCCAGGTGGCCAAGAAGGCCAAAAGCATCATGGCTTGGATCAGGAATAGTGAGGCCAGCAGGAGTAGGGAAGTGGTTGTCCCTTGTACTGGACACTGGTGAGGCTGCACCTGGAATACTGTGTCCAGTTTTGGGCCCCTCACTACAAGAAAGACATTGAGGTGCTGGAGCATGTCCAGAGAAGGGCAACAAAGCTGGTGAAGGGTCTAGAGCACAGGTCTTATGAGGAGCGGCTGAGGGAACTAGGATTGTTTAGTCTGGAGAAGAGGGGGCTGAGCGGAGACCTTATTGCTCTCTACAACTACCTGAAAGGAGGTTGTAGTGAGGTGGGTGTTGGTCTCTTCTCCCAAGTAGTTAGTGATAGGATGGGAGGAAATGGGCTCCAGCTGCATCAGGGGAGGTTTAGCTTGTATATTAGGAGAATTTTCTTCATGGAAAGAGTGGCCAAGCATTGGAACAGGCTGCCCAGAGAAGTGGTGGAGTCACCATCCCTGGAGGCATTCAAAAAATGGGTAGATGTGGCATTTTGGGACATGGTTTAGTGCACATGGTGGTGTTTGGGTTGATGGTTGGACTGATGATCTTAGAGGTCCCTTCCAACCTTAATGATTCCTAGTTTTTACTTTCATTAAAAATAATCCAGCCACCTAGCCGGGAAACATGAAATTAATTATTACTCCACCCTGAATTGGTTTAGAGGTGACTTGGTAGTATTAGGTTAATGGTTGGAATGGATGATCTAAATGTCTTTTCCAACCTAAATGATTCTATGATTCTATGGAAATATACAAGAATTACATTGAACTCTTGTGCAATTTAGGAGCCTTCATAAAAATGAGCTTATCCATCCCACCAGTATAGTGCCTAAAAAAGCTTAGAGCCAGTACAGTGGTGACAGAGAGTTCCTAGCCAAAGTTGATCGACCAAAACACAATTCAATAAGCAATTGAATATACAGGTAGTTGAAATAACAGGAACAATTTAAGTAGCAGGATTCAGTGTATTAACTTAATTTTCCAGACCTTTAAAAGGAGAAAGTTACAAGACCTACATCATATAATACACTGCAGAGATAGGGTTGTCTTCAGGCTGCTCCAAAAGATATTCTCATCAGTCTTTTTTATCCTATCATCTTACACACGTGTACTAGGTGAAAGGATCTCAAATTAATATATTAGTTTATAAAGACCTATTCTTCTCTATTCTTCTTTTAAGGTCCACTGATGAAAACCCAGGATTCCCTTACTTACTAAAATTGGTTATTTGATCTTTATTCACAAGGGGCACAATACTCTTATAGGTGACTAATGACAGTTCCTGAATCCTCCCTTAGAAATATATACCCTCGTTTCACTTACACTTTGAGGACACTGAGCAAATCCATCATGCCTATGTATTTTTACCTGAGAGAAGAAATCTTTCTTTTCTCCTCAACAAAGGCAACTGTACTGACTCCTAAGCTCTTCAAAATCTGGACTCTATCAATGAAAGGGAGAGAAACCAGTGGAATTACTAAGGAAAAAAGTAGGAAAAAAACAGTTTAAATATCAGAGAGAAAAGCAACAGAGCAGACTATCACTTTGAATTGAAGACAGAAATTCTTCTAAAAGGAAAGGTTCTCTCTCCTCTTTTTCAAGCTGTCTTGATCAGTAGAATGCTCAAATGTTCCCACAATAAAATCAAATCAAGACATGGCCATAGGAACACTACAGGACATTTGGGCAAGACAATGTACCCCATTTAGTGTGGAATATGTATAATATTCCTTTTTAGGGGAAAAAGGTATTACTACATTACTATTTTTTTCCCTATGCTAGGGCATTAGGAACTCCTTTCTCACTGGAGAAAAGTGAGGGTGACACATCAACACAAAAGTTAAGATTACTCTGAGCAAATATCATTTGTTGCAATGATATTAGCAGAGCACTCCAAAACAATGAATTTGGGAATTTAAATCATTTGAATACAAAATAGAAAGTTTTGAACTCAGAGGATTAGACAGCCTTCTGCTACAATTGCTAATGCTCTATTTTAAATTGAAAGCAGAGATTCTCCAGAATCTGAAGCATCAACCATAAACACCAAGCTACAGAGCCTATGTTATCATCTGACCTATTTCCTTCTAAAGACACCTGTGCACCTATTGAATATGTAAAAATATACTTTTTTATTTATGTACATTTATTGAAATGTAAAGGTCTGTAGAACAAATTCATACTTTATAAAGTACTACTAGCCCCACTTTTCAGATGGAGAACCTACAGGGTAGGGAGGTCAGTTCATCTCACATATTGTGTCTCTAGACCAAGATATCACATGAGTATGCAATGAAGTGTGTCTTCGTCTTGCATGGGTCTCACTGGGCAGCTCACAACTGAAATTTCTACATTAAAGGCAGTTTGCTGTCCTGTTACAGCTCAGTCTATACAACCTAGACAGCAAGAACCAGAAGGATCCACAGCGCAGTAATCTCCCAACTTCCACAGGACATTGGTTTAATTGTGCTTTATTATTGTTTCAAAGTAAAGCAATCAAAGTTTGACTAAAATATACCTTTCTTTCTTGAGAGACAGTTAGATGAAAGCATAGTGTTAAATACACTAAGACTGAATTTCAGAAGTGAAATAAAACATGAACTTAAGAGTTTCTCACTGATTGAAGTAGAATTATTATTTTACACTGCTTTGCTTGTACAAGCATAGTTTGTGCAGTAGGAGATTTTTATCAATTCTGGTTAAATCAAACAGTACATAAGGTATAATGCATCTGTCATGATGATTAGAAGGTGCTCCAAACCTGAAACTCCCCCCTCTCCCAAGAAATGAAAGGTAGAAATATGTTTTTGTTTGTGATAAATGTTAATATTAAGCTCTATTGTAGCACCCACAAACCCAACTGAAGTTAGAGTCCCATTGTGCTGGTCTAATACAAACATGTAATAGCAATGACAAATTTCTAACCTAAACATTTTGCAGTTTACAAAGTAGTCAGTGTGTGATATAAAAATATAAATAAAAATAATTTATTTTTGAAGGTAGATTTAACATTATTCCCATTTGTCCTGGTTTTGTCTGGAATAGAGTTAATTTTCTTACTAGTAGCAGGCACAGTGCTGTGTTCTGGATTTAGTAGGAGAAGAATGTTGATAACACGCTGATGGTTTAGTTGTTGCTAAGTACTGCTTATGCTAGTCAAGGACCTTTCAGCTTCCCATGCTCTGCCAGGTGCACAAGAAACTGGGAGGGGGCACAGCCAAGATAGTTGATCCAAACTGGCCAAAGGGCTATTCCATACCATATGACATCATGCTCAGTATAGAAACTGGGGGGTGTTGGTCAGGGAGCAGCGATCGCTGCTCGGGAACTGTCTGGGTATCAGTCAGTGGGTGGTGAGCAATCGCATTGTGCATCACTTGCTTTGTATATTATTATTGCTATTATCATTATTATATTGTTGTTATTATCATTACCATTTTGCTTTATTTCAATTATTAAACTGTTCTTATCTCAACCCAGGAGTGTTTCTCACTCTTACTCCTCTGATTCTCTCCCCCATCCCACCGAGCGAGTGGCTGCGTGGTGCTTGGTTGCTGGCTGGGGCTAAACCATGACACCATTTTACACAAGGGGAGCACACAATGCAAGAGAGATCACGTGAATTACAAGAGGATACTGAAGCAAGGAAGAAAACTCACTTCCACGCCCTACCCATTGGACCAAAGCTTGTACAGAAGAAGGCCACACAGCCAGAACACAGTTGACACAAAATACTGGGCTTTTTGCAAAGTTTAGAAAAAACAGGTGAGGCCAACACAGGAGCCAAAGTCAGATTTCTCAGGACACAGTCCATTAAGCCTATTTCTTTCTTAAAAATAAACTTTTGTGGTCAAAGGCTTTTGCTACATACCGAGACACTTGTTCTGTTTGGACATCCCAAGGTATACAAATCAGTAAGCTTTGGCTACAGCTGAAATACTTTAAAAGAGAAGAATACTATGGAGCCAGGAGAAATTGGCTTCTCTCCTTACCTACCATCCATGTATATAGCCAAAACCTACTAGACTTTCTGAGGCCCACCCAATCCAGCATTGTTGGAAGTGTGCCCCAGGGTGTGGTGTGCATTGTGGTCTGGAAAAGCCGTTTCTGGTGCACCTGAGGGAGGAATGAAAGTGGGTCTAGTTTGGAGGAGTTTTGGGGTTCTCAACAGACCCTTCAGACATACTAAAGAAAGGCCTGGGACCTGTAATATGAAAGCCTGCTGTGATCTGGGAAACTTTTTTGTGATTTATTTTTTTGTGGTTATGGGGTTTATATTCAACAGAAATGAGTAAGTATGAACTGGGTGATGGGTAAAATACAAGGTCAAATAAGGTGAGATGAGAGAGTCAGCTATAATTAACAGTTAAACAGGAAAAAATATTGCAGATCATTTCTTAATATTATTGAACTATCTGCAATGTAGTCAAATAATGAACACGTCTCATTTGTGAACAAATGTATTCATCAATTAATGAGGGAAAAGCAGGAATCAAATAAAAAATTCACAAATACTATTTAGTCAGCTCAAGAGTGGAAAAGGATTCTTATGTTGAGGAAACTACTCTCACTGAATAAATTATTATAAAACAAATAGAGCACATGGTGCAGATAATTAGAGGACTGTCCTCTGGAAATAGCCTTCACTCAACAAATACAAATCCTTGACATCTTTATTGTCTAAGTAAACTTAGGCAAATACTCACAACAAAATTAAATAAAAGATATTTATGAGAAATTAAAGGGAGGACAGGGCAAGAAACCTAAAACAGATGTTGCTTTGAACAAATATATTTTATGAGACTCTTCGCACTAGATTAATTAATCTGAGAGAATCAGCGATGGTGTACTGCTGATGTTAACCACAGCAAACAGATATGAAACTGAAGATCATTTTTATCTCTCTTTGACAGCAACATCTGGCTTCTTGGCAGGCTTTGTCAACTCTTGTATTGACATCTCCAGCAATGCCTCTGTATCCATCAGTGCCACAGGAAGCCACTGCAGACTGACCAATTACAGTCATTATCCATTACAACTCACTTCTTTGATTTGATGAATTTGACCTTTTTTATTTTTTTAATTAGGTTTTTTTAAAAAATTATATCCAGGGTAAATTTTTACTAAAAATATAAAGGATGGAAACTGTTATACAAAACTTCTACATTCATTTACATATAGTTTCCAGACTGCTCAACAGCAGACCTCTCAAGCAGATGTGTAAATATACAAATGTGTGTTAGTATCTTAAGGTCACCTTTTAAAACAAGCTTTTGTTCTTGAGTGAATAGGGATGGATTTAAACATATATTTGTGCACTTTTCAGAATAAAAGCCATTAATTGGTACACCATTAATGATCATAATTAGAGGGAAGGAACTGAAAATTGTAAGTCATCAATGAATTTTCAAATTATTTGTAAAGTAAATGCTGTTTTCTCTGTCTCCACACAGTAAATAAATAAATATCCTTTGTAAACCATCTATCTTTGAATGGAAGAGTGCTTACTTTTAAGAGAAAATGTTTTCTCTAAACATACTTTTTACTTTAACAATAAATAAAGCTATATATGTGAAGGTTTAACAATAAATAAAGCTATATATTTGAATGGTTTTGAACTAATGAAGAATAGATTTAGAGATCTCTAAAGGTCCCTTCCAACGCAAAGCATTTTATGATTCTAAGGTGTAAACTCACAGGAAAATAGTTATTTTTGTCTTTAAACTGAACTTCAGGGCTGAAAGTGAGCCTGAAAATATTATCTAGAACATAATCTGAGTGAGGACCTGCTACCTCTAGTCCTTGAGTCTACCACTAAAAAGAATTACCTAAGCTTTGATGAAAAACAGCATACCAAAAAAAGCCTCAAAACCAAACTGTTATTCACAAAGATTCTCAAAATTCCATGAGATGTTTGTTCCCATTTGTGGTACCATTTTCCAACTATATACATTGCTAGTCTAAATTTCTCTTGATTCTGATACTTCATTTCTTACATAAGACATAGATATTACAAGACTACTCTATTTCCCTGTTTAGTGTCTTCCTTTAGATATTAAAACAGTACAATCCTTTCAGCTTCACTCTAATTTTATGCTTAAGCTGCACTAATGTTAAATAGAAGAGTATAACTGGTTGCTGTGTTTCAATAAGATCCATATTAATAATTTGAAATACCATCTGTTTCACAGCTAGCTTGGCATCTACTATAGCCCAATCGCTTTTCCTGCAGGGCTGCTGCCCAGCCAGTTATTTGGCAGTTTTAAGTTGTGCACTTGGGTTTTGGTGCTAAGAGCACCCTGGGGTCAACCCTTTATTCTCTGGAAAGTTTGTGGTATAGCAAAACATACAGTCTTTTTGAAGCATCTACCTGTACAGTTATGACAGGTCACAGGTTCAATCCCTGCTCACTGCAGGGGGGTTGGGCTAGATGATCTCTCAAGGTCCCTTCCAACCCAAAGCATTCTATGATTCTATGACAGTAAAATAGTGCCTCATCAGGCAAAGAACTTGTAGCAGTTTGGGAAAGGCTAGGCATCCAAACTTAGGCAAAATCAAAGCCTGCCTCATGCCCTCAATGGCGGGGAAAGAGCTGCCCATCTGGCCCCTCTACAGGAGGCCCTGTACTAGCACATCTAGCTAAATGCCACAAGGAGCCTCGGGGAGACCAAATCTGCTATGTAGGACTGCATTGCATGTAGGTGCCAAGGTCTTGGCAGCAGCGGGGCTGCAGGGAGAAGAGGTCTTTTCCAACCTAAACGATTCTATGATTCTGTGATTCTATGATTGCAGCAGCTGCCCTGTACTGGACAATGCTGGTTCCAGCCAGCTCCAGCAGACACACTGCAGGACACCACTGAGTCTGTCAGCCAAGCTGGTGGCACCTCTTGGAAATGTCTTTTAAAAAGGGTGGAAATGCTGGACAGGCAGAAGAGGAGGGGGAAAAAAACTGAGAAAAAGCAGAGGGAGCACCAAGGTCAAAGAAGGGGGAAGAGGAGGAGGAGGAGGTGCTCCTTAGCAGAGCAGATATTCCCAAAGGGACTGCAGCCCATGGAGAACCTGTGCTGGAGCAGAAAAGAGTGAGAAGAAAGGAAAGGCAGAGAGAAACCGCTGTGTCCTGACCCCAACCCCTGGTCTGCTTGTTGCTGCACTGAAGGGATTGAGTAAGGTCTGCAGCAAGAACAAGGCAAGAGGAGAGGTGACTGGGGTGAAGGAGTGAAGTAGAGAATAGAAAGGTACTTGAAGTGAAGTGAGGCTGGGAATGAAGTTGAGCCTGGCAAAGGAGAGGAAAGGTATTTTTTCCCTAAGTGTTTTAATGTTTGTCTTTTTTGTTTGCTTGTTTTCCAATACCCAAATCACTAATTACATAGTTATGTTACTTGGTAATAAATTCAGTTAAATTGCCCAAATCAGATCTGTTTTGCCTATGACAGTACTTGGTGTGTGATTTCCCTGTCTTTATTTGACTACGAGATTTCACACACTTGTTCCTCCTATTTTCTCCCCCATCCCACCAGAGAGAAAGGAGTGAGCGATTAGTTGGGTCAGTGCTGGGCTACCAGCCAGGGCCAACCCACCACAAGTGCTCCATGTCTGAACATGGCATGGTATCAGCTGATCATAATATGCCTAGATGGCACATGCAGAGCACATACATATGTTTAATGTCATTTTATCCCTTGGTAGCTGCAGAGAGGTACGTCATCACTCTCACTCCTACCTATGGATCTGTACCAATCAAATTACATTAATGCCCTGGAATGTAACTACTCCATGACACCTTGCTTCTGACACCTCTGGTGGCTATAGTCCAGCCACTTTGTTGTGTTTTTTATGCCTTAACAGAATCCTAGGAAATACAGCATAGAGAACAATATCTGTCTGGTTATGCCGATCAAGGTATCAGCAATGATCTTGTGAGGCAAGACAGCCACGTTGCCCTGGCAAATAACTCAGTTGCTGTCTTGGTGTGGCCATCACATCTGGATATCAAAGCATTGCTCTGTTTCGAAGCACTATGGTAAGCTGAGGCAAACAGCTTAAACTCTTCCTTTTTATCTTGTAAAAACAGAAGGGATAGGAAAGATATCTTCATACCAGATAGGTTGTCTGTGATAACAAATTCATTAGGAATGAAAGTGCATATTTATTCTGATCTTTGAAATGCCTGATGTAGTTTGTGAGGTATATAAATATCACTGAGTAAGATCATGCCATCCTAGTGCATCCTATCCTAAAACTAACTACCAAACCTTAAATTGAATGGCTTGTTGATGAGGTCTAAATGTAGTCTAATGTGAATTTGCCAATGAGCCGAAATGTTTCTGAATGGGCTGGCATGGAATCTAAATGTGTATTGAATTTGCTTTGATAATCACAATGTAAGCACACTGGCTTTCCACCATTTGCTTTCAAACTGAGAGTTGTTTCCCCCAAACTTAGTGGCAACATTAAAGTGTTTAAAGCCAGATATATTGGACAGTTTTTCAGAAAATGATCAGAAAATGATTTAAAGATTACAATCAGAGAGAGAAAAATACTGTTTCATCACCAAATCACCAATAACAAAATAGCATAAGAATAGAGCACAAAAAATCTATCCTGAAGCAATCTAGGCTGGCTGATGGTAAGCCTGCGGCTGTAGTTGACAGTGTGTGCATACATGTATTTGTGTGTTCACATGTTTTTTCCCAAGGGAAAACAAAGAATTTCACCCTGCAGTTCTGCCTAGACATTACTTCAAGCAACTATGATATATTTTTGGCAGGACAATGTGAAATGGAAAAGGACAGATTGTTTACTAAAAGAAAGCAAACAGAAACAAGATACATTTATACAGTGCTGAAAATGACATAGGCTTGCTGATATACAAGACCCTCATTTTGTAAAAGTTCAAGGTAGCTCATGGTATCATCTTAATGAAGTGAACTGTGCAAATAAACAGCCAATTGAGTGGTAATCACAGGGCATGATCTGGAAAGGTTAGACTTGACTTGAGGATACTGACTGATTAATAAGAATATAGAAATCTTTCTCTACAGGTCTAAAAAACTTTTCCGCCAAAACAGATTATTTTTCCCACATGCATAAATGAAGTTTGTGGGTTTTTTTAATAAAAGTAAGTCTTGCAAGTGCTTTATGGGTGCTCTGTGCAATTGGATAAGGGCTGGGAGTCAAGGTGGTAGTAATGATCCACTGGTGTGGTTCATCATAGAGGGAAGCAAAACCTGCTGGATGCTAGGTTTCTCAAACTCTTCTAATTTCTATAATAGATTCATAATGCCCACAAGTCCTACCCAATATGACCTAAGTAATTTTCTTCTTTTGATAAATGTCAGATCTATTTTGCACATTTAAATGTAGGCAAAATGCTGTATCAACCAAATTCTGTGCTAATCTAGTTTAGACCGACAATGTGATCTCAGTTGTTTTACTCAATACCTTTTGTTCTCCACTGTCCACCTCTGTTAATAGTCAGACCCAGGTTTTATTTTATATTACCTATTCATTTTTTAATGCCATATTTGCACTCCCTTGGGAGAAGCACCATATGAACCAAAGCCTAAATGGCTCCAGTTCCACAAACAGGCCCTTAGAATTAGTTTAGCGTAACAATATAAGCTGTCTCTGCATATGTGTTTGCACAGTACATAGCACAGGAAGATCTTTATCCTATTAATGGGAGTACTAGCATTAAATGCATAAGAAGTCTTTTTACCATTTTTAATGCATGAAACTCTATCCAATTGAAAGGAATGAATGGTGGTAATATTGATAATCACAGAAATATTTGTCCCTGATTCAAAGATTCAAGGAAGCTTTGTCAAGACAGCAACAGTCAGCAGAATCTGTTACTATCTGAAAATGACAGAATAATTTAGGTTGGGAGGAGGTTCTGGAGAGCATCTGGGCCAAGGTCCAGCTCAAAGCAGGTATAATCTTACTTTTATATTTTACTGCTTTCTCACAGTTAAAAAAGTTGTGTGTGCATACATGCGCATGTGTATGTGTGTAAAGAAGATTCTGACTAAAGATTGAAAATCAGAAATAATATTAGTTTGAACTTTTCTGGCAGTGTAGTGCACAAAGTAGGACAGACTGCTTAGACTGAACTTAATCCTTTGGTGTGATCATTCTGGACACTGGCTAAGGGCAGTAATGAGGTCAGCTGGAAGCTTCCTTTGTGTCTTTACTGAAGGCAATTAAATTATTTGATGTCTGCAATTGTTATATAGGGCATTTTTGCACACACATAAAGCTACAGCAAACATAAGATTTAAAATACAATATGAAAAAATGCTGAGAAACAGACAAAAATCACAAATAAATGTGCTTGTATTACAAAAGCTTGGGCAATGTGCTGCAGCAAATAACTGAGGTTTCTGTATTTACTGAGAAAATTATGGGGAACTGAAAAATAAAAGGCATGTATAATCTAGTTACAGCTGACTTAGTCTGCAATGTCAACGGTAAAAAGTGTGAAAACTGTAGCAGACTAGAAAGAAATTAGAGACATTCATGAATGGAGCTGACTGCTGATACCCACTGCTGCCTTTGAAAGAAATATTACTATTTTAGCATTGGGAAAATTGTTTTTCAGTCATGTATAAGGAAGAGGCTGTTGGATTCGGGAAGAATGCAACTAGGGTCATGCTGAAAATGTGGAAACCAAATTCATTTGTTTCTCCTCAGGCAAATCACAGTTTGGGCTGACCAGCTAATTACCCTAACCTTGACCCAGGGGGAGAGTCTGACTTCTCAATAACTTACAGGTGATTCACTCTTTTCCGCTAGTTGAGCTGTGTGTTTCCCCTTTTGAAACTAAAGCAATCCATTTGGATCAAATTATGCATGACAATTTTGGGATGTAAGTTAAGAAATGAATAGGAGCCAAGCTAAACCTACTTTCTAGCAGCAGAGACTGAGGTTTCACAGGTGAAAGGGTTTATTTCCCCTCTTTATTATTTTTTCCCTCCAAGATTATCCTTTGAATTTTTGTTTACACAGTTGCTAAAAATTAAGAGAAGTTGGGATCACAGATGTTTATTAGAGTGTAGTGATGATATACAACATCTGCACAAATGGTGAGATATGAGATGTGATTCTGAATGCCAAGCAGGTAGTAATTGGGAAGCTGGGTAAATCAGTAAGTATAAGAAAAGCAGATCTGAGCATTCATCCAGAATGCAAACTGACCCTGAAATGGTAAATGTTCACTTAAGTATTTTTAAAATAGTTACACCTGGGTAGCCTGCTTAGTTTCTGCCTACAGCATTAGTGAGGGTTCCAAAGTGAGGGAATCTCACCTGAGGAAAGAATATTAGTGAGAAACTAAATTAATATAGTTAGAACATGCAGGAAAGTTAGAAGACCCCCATCCAAAAAAGTAAGCTATAGATATTTCAGTTCTCCAAAGGACTCAGCAAAACTTTTAATTTAGTGAATACACTCTATCTATATCTGGTGAATTTTGATGAAATCAATAATATATCAACAGTGCTTTCTCCAATAAATGTTTAGAAGTTATTTATTTTCTTGAATTCCTGCTTAATTTGAAAAAGTTTGATGAAATTTATCTAAAGATAGAGATTCCCAAATCACGTTGCAGAGAATCAGAAAATAAGTGTCTGTATTTTTACAGCAGAAGGTAATTAATCCTAATCTTAGCATTTATCAATTTATGATTAGATGTTGGCTAATACTGAACTAAGTGCACAATTCTGGTTTCTTACTGTTTCTTGATTTCTTCTGCATTTAAGAAATTATAAAACTGATTTCATTTTCGTGGTGCATATGTGATGGTTATTTAATATGTATACATTACAGTAAATGAAAACATGATTAAAGGGAAAAAATTACTATGATGTTCAGAGATCTGTATAAGAACATTTTAAATAGTAAAGTAAATATGATGAGAGGACCTTTTCATCTTGGGAGCAACACATTCCAAGAATGAGAATACTTTTTAAAGGAGGAGTAAAAATACCATGACTATTTAGTGTTGTTTTGGTCTACTATCTGATCTTTGCAGTGGCTTAGAGCAGTAAGTCTATAAATAGGCTGTACCTAAACTCATCTACACACATTTGTTGAAAGATATGACAGCAACTCTGATTCATATTTGTTTTCTATAAGAAACCACTGAAATTGTCTTATTCATTATGCTTCAGGAATTTATACCTATAGTCACATTTACTGAAGAACAGGGAAATCTCTTGAATCAATTCACTGTAGAAGTATGGTTAAGGCACAAATTCATATTTTTCCCGGGCAATTCAGAATAGCAGGACAGCTGGGATTTCAGTGGAGAGGCTGCTTCCAAGTCCCTGTCTCTCACAACTGAATAAAAGTTAAGAAGAACCTCCTCAATTAGCTTTGTAAAATAGGATAGTAATTACACCATTCTTGGTTTCCAGTTAGATCTCAATGCATCAACATAAGCATAATCAGAATTTTTATTTTATTAAATTGTCTGTGCATTACATTTTATGCTATATATCTTATTTAATTTATTACACAGAAAAAAAAACACAATTTGATGAAATCTTTGCTACTAAACAAGTCCGAACAGCTAAAACAGGCTGATGATCTTTGCTTTCTTCTTTTATAGTGAAATAGATCAGATAAAGGAGCTTTGCACAGTCCTTTAGAAATATTTAAGATCTTATATGTTTTATTTTTTGAAAATCATCCTCCAGCTTCTATTTAGCAAACTTGAATCTCTTTTGCATTTTCATTAACCTCCTTAAGCCACTTAAATGATTCAACTGAGTAAATGTTCCTTGAATGTTAAGCTACTGTAGACACTGCAACATTTAAGCATTTAATCTTTTAGATGTAAGATGCAAGGAGAATGGAGGTAAATTACAAATCTTTTGTTTGCTGTCTATAGTACTTCCTAATGATTAGGCAGCACTAGAAGCACCGGATGTCAGTTGTTTTGCATAACTAGGAATCTAGACAAAGTATTACTAAGCCTTTTTAGGTTTAAAAAATCTAGGTCATAAAATGAACAACCTCAGCTTTGGGCCAGATCCTCAGTTTGTGCAGATCAGCATAATGCTAAAGTCAATTGAAGTACATTGATTTACTTAATCTGAGAAGCAATCCCTTCGTGAAAATCTGTATCTTCCCATCAGAACGGGTAAATCAATATGGGCAAACTAAAATCAGATCTACCTGCAAGTCAAACCAAATGCAAGTTTAAGCTACTGAGACTTTAAAAAAAAAACCAACAAAAAACTGTCTACCTTCTTTAAAACTGCTTTTCATTTTTGAGGATTCTAGATGGAAGTCAGCATGTCAAACTAATATCAGAAAGGGTTCTTTTGCAACTTTGCTTCTGAACAAAAAGCAGAACTTCTAGAAATATTATAAGAAAGCCTCAGGTAATGCATAAAATACAACTAGTGGTTATGTATCTTCACAGAAATGAGTGATTATTTGTAGAAAAAGACACGATACTATCTCACTAAAAACATGGGGGTTTTAAATTCAAGAGCTTCTATTACTGCTTTGTGGAAAAAGAAATATAGACATTTTAAAAATATGTAAGAGTTAAAACCTCAGGTACCAAAAGGGATAGAAGCCTCTGATTCTCATAACAGAATCAATAGTCTCTGACTGAATTGCTTGGAGTCCCTAATCAGCCTGGAGAAAGTTAGTCAGCTTAGAATAGGGCCCAAAATATAGATAACAGTTTACTCAGTGGGGTATTTCCTAAACCAGTTAACAGAGAAACCCAGAGAAGCAGTGGCTGTGCTAAATGGTGAACTCTGTGTTACTGAGATGCATTTCTGTTCACCGGGCCTCTCGCTGTACCAGGTATCTTTCACCTCTATTTTAAATGCAATATGACTCACTGCTTTCCATAAGAAGTAGCTGGAGGAGGATCTGTTACTGTGATCCTTTCATTTCACACTGGAGCATCAGAGACCTCATATAGGATGTGGGAGTCCAGGGCACCAAAACCTGCATCTCACCTCCCACAGAGTGTCCTCATCAGCAGGCTGAAGGCAAAGATGTGGGGTGGAGCGCTCTGACTCCCGCTCCCTTCTTGGGAAGCTGTTCTGCTTTGTGTCAAAAAATTTCAAGATTCACAGTGCCCAAAAATAAAACCCTACCTCTCTGGCTTCGGTTTTAGTACCGTTCTTCCCACTGCCTCCCACACACAGCCCATTTTCTCTGAGTGTGAATACATTTTATAGAGAACCTTTTCTGTAATTATTCCACCTCTGCAACAACTGCAATCAGCACTCAAGCCAGTGACTTTGACCCAGTGACTCCAGAGCCCTTTACAAGGATGGTGGATGACCCACTTCAACAGCTTAATACCTCATAGTTATGATGATCAGAAGATCTTGAAAAAAATCAGAGTTGAAGCCAGCTTTCTCATATTGACATCTAACCTTTGAAATGCAAGATACATGGGGAGGAGAAATATGTTTTTCTCTTCTATTCCTCTTGTATGTAACAAATTTGCATAGAGATCCTTAGTACAAATATGTGCCATGACTTCCGTCCATCTTATAAATCCCAATATAGTTTAAGCACAAGGTAAAACCCATGTTATTTGGTATTGTCAGTCTTCCCCTGTCACATTTTGAGCAAAACTTTAAACTTCCCCTGGTGTTTGAATAAAAGTTAACTGCTATCACCTGAATCTGTGCACTTGAAGTGGTGTGTGGAAGCTTAGCAGTAGTTTTGAGAATTGCAGTTTTGGAATCCAACCTCTAAGCCGTGCCAATGACCCACTATACGTGCCGCCAGCCACCCTCCAAAGTCCCTGTTGCTCCCATATGGCAGAAGCAAGAAGAAATTTGGCTTGGAGTGAAGTGAAAAGGATCTCTCAGACCTGTGTGCAAATGAGTCTGCAGGCGTCTTTCTGGAATTTCTAATTCCAGTAGACTAAGAAAAATGAGATTGGCCTTTTCTGTTGGCTGTCTTGTTTTTAAGAAAAGCTGCAACGATTCCTTGTCATTCCCTTAATTCAGTTCTTTTCATTCAAATAATTGCTGATACCATCTGTATCTAGTTGGAGTAACGCCAATTCAGAATCATTGCCAAAATTTCCCCACCAGCATTTTTCTGGTCAGAATATGGTAAAGATCTTCTTCATACATAAAAGAACAAACAACATGTAAGAGAAAGTAATATACTATAGCGACATGTTTCTTACACTCAGCATTCCCATCAAAGAATTTCTCATGAAAACCACTTTGTTAGAAATTGTTAAAACAGAGCCAGGACTGATCATTTCAAATAAATACACAGCTTGTTTACTGAAGAATCTGTGACTGAGACCTGCTAACAGCAGTTTATGTAGACATGCAAACAGCCTTGACTTTAATTTTACTGTGGAGGCACAAGCAGTCTTCAAACCTCTGCAAACAACAAGCTGTGAAATATTTTCTCATCAGATCAATACTGAAAATGTGATAGAAATCAGTGTGAGCTATATAATTGCAGAAATAGATACTGCCCTCATCTCAAGTGCATATTGATCTTGCATAATGGGATATTATGTCCTTTAATTACTTTGCAGTATGCAAGCTTATAACATTATCTACTTAAACAGCACTTTGCTATTTATTCAGCCTTAAAGTACATTTATCTTTGTGGATTAAAATTGTGCATGGGCGTAGGACAAAACCAGTATTTTTATGCAAGGCTTACAGAATTATCTTTTTTAAATACTTTTTTGGTTTTATTTTTTATTTTGTAATACACTAAGCAGTTCAAGTCTTTGTGATGAAAACACTAGAGATGAATTCAGGTATTTATTTTAGTGGCTTGCCCTTTAAATTTTCTCTTATGCAGTACATTTTCAATCAAGACATCTGGCAGACACCTTTGGGGCCTGGTAGGTATGAAAGTGTTCAAGTTTACAAAACTGAGAATGCCAGACAGCAGTTTATTTACCTCTTGATAATTGTTCAACCACCAATCACACCATGTCCTTGATTCACACCATTTTATCATACTTAGCCAGACTCAGAGTATTTTTATTTTCTTTCTTTCTTTCCTCTTCTGTAGTTTTTTCACTTCTTTTTTTTTGTTTTTTTTTGGCTTCCTATCTGATAAAAAGGTAAATAGGACCTGAAGTCTTAACAAAACTTTTAACCCTTTCTCTAGTGTTGTTTTTCTCAACATATATATCTGTGGTGTGGATACAACTTTTGAGAGCAAAATAATTTGAGTAATCTTTTTTTTTTTTTTAACATCAGCCAGTGACTTATTAGGCACTCCTGCCCAGACTGTATTGTATAAACTGTACTTGGTACTCTGCAAAGATGACTGTAAGACCGGGTAAAAGTAAAAGGCTGTAAACAAATAATGATCTTGTTAGAAAATTAGGAAGGAATAAGGTGCTGAAACTCTCTCTCCACAGCTACAAGACCCTAATGTAGCAAAGCAGTCATGTCTAAAAATATCTCAGTGTCTGCAATGAAACAATGGCCTTTGCTGTTAGATGTGGGTCTCTGCAGTGTGTTAGGTGGTAGGAAATGGGCATCATCCATCTATTAAAAGTCAGAAGCCAGATTATTTTGGGGGGGGGGGTGCAAAAGGAGAAAAACCTTAGATCTGCATTCTCAAGTAAAAAGCAATTCTGTCAGCACAATGTGCAATTAATACCAGCTCAGAGAACTAAATGGGTGCACAGAAATATGTCTCAGAGGCAGAAGTTACACCACTCTTATTTTATCTGAAACAGCTAAAATTTCTTCTCAGCAGCTCCTGTGATGTTAGCACATTTGATTGGGAAAGATGCATTCAAACATGTCAACATGAAATTTTGGTGTTATATACATAAAAGCAGTATTTTCGCGGTTATGTTAACACATAAGTATACTGAATATCAAGACGATGTTACTGCTCTGTTCTTATGACTAATATTAGAGTAATGCAGTTCAAATCAATGTCTAAAATGTAACCTTCTACATAAAAGAATGGGATAAAATCTGAGTTATTGGGAGATGGTAACGATGTTTTAGCTGTCAGGTTCTGATTAATGTGCCTTTATCAATATATTATATACATTCTTCAGTACAGTAATTCTGTACTATTTGCTGTGAGAAAGATGTTGGAAGAAAATCAAACAGTCAAATTGAAAAAAAAACCAACTGATCAAGACTTTTTTTTGTGTCCTTTAATGCACATATGATACTACTTCTGCCCTCCTCCTTAAAAGTTACACTGTAATTTTATGCCACTAAAATTAGAGAGACAGGAATACCAAAACAGTGATACTATCATAACATAGACTTTGGTAAAAGTCACTACTCTAAACACCATTGTCCCAGGCAAATTTGCCCAGCCCAAAACTGTGACAGTACTTTTCCTGCTACACAAGATATTAAGCTAAAAGAGTCACTAGTCTAAACACCATTGTCCCAGATGAATTTGCCCAGCCCAGAACTGTGACAGTACTTTTCCTGCTACACAAGATATTAAGTTAAAAGGAAGTCAGATTTACAACATGACTCTGCTTTCAGTGTATCCAGACACTTGAGGATGAGCTGAAGGTAATGCTTGAGTTTTTATTCTTTGTGGTAAGCAAGCTGTTAGCCAAAGCAAAAAGTCAAGCACCTCAAGATGCTATCTCAGTCATGGCCCCAGGCTCTAGCTTAACCCAGACACACCAATTTTGACAAGTTGAGGCACAGACATAGGCAAAGGTGAATCAAATGGAAGGAGCAACTTAAATACTAAACCTGCCTTTTGGGTAGATAAAGAAATGAACTTCCTTTTAATACAATGAAACATTCTAAAGGATCCTTTGGTCTTTTTAAAAAGAGAGAATATTGTTGCCCGTGTTCTCACTGCACGTAAAAGAACAAACTACAGCCTTGAGTCAGGTAATGGGGAATTGCTCACCAGACCTCCACCACTTCTCCTGGTTCCTGGACTCACTTTTTCAGGTATGGAGTCCCAAAAGTTCCAGGGACGTATCTCTGAACAACTTGCTCAATCCAGGGAACGTTAAAAGAGTCTGAGCCCCACAAAACTAATGATGAACTTAATGTAGGCCTGATTCTATAATATCTTCTCCTATTTCAGTTGTCTCTCTACCTCTGTCATCTTTTTGCAAAGTGCAATCTCACACATAGTTAAAAAAGACTGAACCTTATTTTACAATAACCTTTATTTCTTTGATCTTCTTTTTCTTAGGAAAAGGGATTGGAAATTATCATATATAATATACACTGGAATTATTTTTATCTGTTGAAGAGTGGAAATTAAGAAATAAATGGGAAGAAATGTAGGTAAGAACAGTACCATGTAAGAAAAATCTGACATTAATTAATCCTGACTTTTCACATATCTGGCTCTTCTGCTGACTGACTGTTTTATTTATAGGGAACCAGGGACATATTTTTAAAGTGTTGATATATGTAAAGCTGTAGCTGGATATATGGAACTAGAACTGCAAAAGGACTTGGGCTTTTAGATCCGGAATCAGTGAAGACATAGGCATTTTGATCTGGAGCAGATGCATGCATTAAGTTTTGCTGGGAAATTCTGCTTCTGAACATGCTTAGCGGTGCTCCAGTATCAACAGAACTGAGCTTAAGTCTGTTCATCTAAGATGCTGCTAAGAATCTAACTCACTCCAAAATCCCACAAAGATTCTCAAATGAAGTCTTTTTCTGGCTATCTCACTTAAATGCGTCAAGCCAATATACATAAAAATATATCATGTGTTTTTCAAACGATGATTCTGTTTCTAGGCAAAAGGGAGCAATTGCCATTAGATTATCTTAGTTTGGAGCCACGTGTTGAATTCTTGGTTGTCCTTCAACTTGCTTCCCCCACATTTGTTAGCAAAACTGAGGTTATAAGCACACTATTCCCCTAATGAATCAAAATTATCTAGATAAGAAAAAAAAAATCATTAAGAAAGTGTTTGTGAAAGTATTGATGTTAACCCAAATCTTCTTGACTGAATGTAGATAAGAAGTGATCACAGGTTTGGCTTTCATATGAAGTCTGAATCGGCAGCTATATATTGCAATCAGTTAGAAAGAGCAAGCTGCTCACCTGGCATTAAGTGATGTCCTACTTAAATGTACCATCTACCATCACTCTTATTTTGAGACACTGAACATACCTATGAACTGCCCAAGATGTGGAGGTGCCAGACTCAACTGTGTACTCCACAGCAAGAGAGTCAAACAAACTCAGCACCAGCAGCATTCTAGATTCAGATTCAAAAACATATTCAAGTGCTTAACTCTCACTGGTTTCCATGGAATTTACATCCTTACAGATGTAAGTATACAATATAAGTATATATATAAGTATATAATAGATGATCACTGTACAAACAGTGGTGTCAACAAGAGTGAGAGAATACTTTCACACTCAGATAGGCATGATGTGCTGGCAGTGGGAAAGACTTTGTCACAAAATTCCTGCAATAGCCTGTCAGGGGTTTTTTTTGTACATAGATTACCTCTTTGGTACAAGTGAAATACAGTGCTTAGGATTTTGAAGACCAAGGTAGAATTTTCAGACATTATTAAAATGAAAGCTTGCTGAAACAAAGGAAAATCTGAGCTGGGCTGTGCAACATAAAGCAGCTGACTATTTAAATTTTTAAAAAGGTGTAATATTTCTGATACACAGAAATCATACAAACACTTTTGCTTTAAAAATACTCTAAATCTTCCAGAAAGAAGTAGTAGTAGTAATAGTAATAGTAATTAATAGTAATAGTAATAGTAATAGTTATAGTTATAGCTATAGTAGTAGGAGGAGGAGCAGGAAGAAGAAGAAGAAGAAGAAGAAGAAGAAGAAGAAGAAGAAGAAGAAGAAGAAGCAGCAATTGAGGGGTCCTTTCTAGGCAAAAGAAACGTCAAATATGAGTGCTAGATTATAGAGGCATTTTTATGAAATTGGATTTTTCCTATAATCACACTTTTGTCTAATACAATATTTTGGCCATCAATAAGGATTAACTAAGTATTTCTTTTATAGACAATAACCTATTTTCCAACAATGTCAGGTATTTTGATCAAACTAAAAGGTGAAATTAGCATTACCAATAAGGCAAATAATTTTGTTCCTGAAGCTTTAGTCATATTAACTAAAGGATCAATATGAATGGTGACTGAATTATCTATGATAAGTATGATAGCATATTTCATCTTGAAAAAATTAAAATCTTTTATTTCTTTTGCAATGGGTATTAATTATATTACAACTAAAATGTGTCAAGTGTAGAAGACTGAAAAACTGAATAACTTACAAATATTATACAGAATGGGACTGAGTTATAATGGCTGAGTGAAAAATTACTTTCTGTTATAAAATGCAAAGAACTTAGATACAGCCCACCCTTCGCCACAGCCCTGTGCCAAAATATCTAGCATCTAAGCATCTAAACATATCTTGTAAGCATACGAGTGTATACAAATGTTACATTCAAAATCCTGTTTATACATAAAAAAGGGAGCACACCTTATGTATGTATAAGTAAAGCCATGAATTTATTGTTAGTATAATGGAAATCTTAAGTCTAATTAAAAATTATCATTATACAAAGGATAATAATGCAGTTAGAATATTTTAGCATCCTTTAGCTGCACTTCTCAAGGTCCCTGCTATTGTACCAGGTCTGTACTTCTTTACACTACATTATGTTAGCTGTAAACATCTCATTCTACCTGGAACAACTGCTTGTTATTGTTATCTATGTAAAACTGTAGTTGTATCATACTAAGATAAACTGAATTAAAATAAATTAGATCTAGACAACTGGTCAATTAGAGAAATTATAATTTCAGCTAAACCAAGAAAAACAAAGCTACAAGCATTATGAGCTGTTACTAGCAATGGTGACACCATATTACAGGGCTACATGGTTGCTCATGCAGTCCAGTAATGTGCTTGTCAAAGCAGCCAACACTGGCAGCTTCAGCAGAAAGTGTAAAAAAACCGAACTACGAAGATGTGAGATAACTATATTGCCTCTTCTATAAAGGTATTATAATTTCCTTAAGTGACATTCATGTTACTTCTAAGACATGGCAACCTTTCATGTTAATATCAGGACCTGTCACATTTCACCAGTACCTCCTTTCCTGAAGTCTTATGTGACTGCAACTCTTGATAGTGTCTAACATTTAAATGTAATTATGCTCTGATCACTCTCACTCAGTCACTGTGATCAACCCTTGTATTAATTAGTTCCCTGTGCTCTTCTTGTGTGCTTTAAAATTCTGTTTTAAAAGTGCACCAAAATAAGCAAAGCAAAGCTACATGCATGCTATATATCTATGTATAACGTGCTATATGCTGTATAACCAGCTCTACTTGGTTTCTGACATGATTGGAATTATAGAAGATAGCACCACTAGAATATAATTCAGCTGATACCATTTTATTCTGATGCCTACTTATGCCTTATGGCTACAAGGACATTGATATAAGAAGCAGCAAATTTACCTTACTTGCTAAAATACATCCAAAAAAAAGATATTCAAGCTTAATTGCTGAAATGGGTGAAAGAAACAATTGCAATATTAATATATCAGATTCCTGGAGAAAAATACTTCAGGAAAGTATTTCTTGTAGTTAAGTTATAGAAGGGTTTTTTTTAATATAACTTTTAATGCCCTTTCCCCAGAAAATTTAAGCAGTTCTTAATCATTGATTTCTCTCTTGAGATTTTTCTAGTATTTCCAAGTTTATCTTAACATTGAATCTATAATTTATGTATAATTTTGTGTTAAGATGCTTGGTAAGGTGAAAATGTTGCCATTTTTCTTCTTTAAGTAAAAATTATATAATGTATATGTGCATATAAATACATTGATAAAATATGATAAAAATAGAAAGGTATGATATAAACTAGGCATTTGTGCAGCTAATGAATAAACAATGTAGTTTTAGTTCTGGGTATATGGGTAAAAAACAGTAAATAGAGTTTATGTTCACAGCTGATTAACAATATTCAAACTTCATAATATTGACAATTGTAATAAAAATTATTATATACAGTTATGGGATTAATGGAAATATATTTACTAGTTCTGTTTATTGCCTTCCCTTCCTACAATTTGTATGGAAACAGGGGAATAAATTAATTCACCTTTTAGAGAAAATCATAGATTTTTATTCCATATTAAGATATACCAGCAGGTAAAGCTCATTTAGGGCTTAGTCAAATGCAGTGATTTTAAAGATTCAGTAAGTTGTTAGGCATGCAATGTGTATGCTTCTAGCCTAAAATGGATTACCTAGGCTTTCTCAATGAAGACACTAAATGTTTGCCTTAGTGTATGTAAATCATGTGCAAAATTGTATCCATTTTTTCTTTTCCCTGCTTAAATTTGAACCAATAGTCAAGCAGGAACACAAGGAAGCTACATTTGATTTGGCAAGCACCTCCTGGTCAGGTTTTTCATTCAGCAAAACTTATCTACACTAGATTTTGATTTATGACACAAATCTAAGCTCTATAACACGGTGGCTTGGGACAGGTGTTATACTATTTCTCATTTGGCTATATATCTGATTTGAAGAGTGTTAAATTAGTATTTTAGTCTATAGCAACTTGAGGTTTTTTTTATCATGCCCATGAAGCAGTAAGCAAAATGTATACATAAGTGCAATAGCTATTTGAGATTAACTCAGCTCTGTTCTCAAAATGAAGTTTTAAACAGAATCCTGTGAACACACAACAACAACTGCTCAAAATAATTGCAGTAAAATGAAAACGATTTTGTCACAGTATGAAAAACTGATGGACAGTTGCTTCGTGAGTGTTCTTTTCATCAAGCTATTGAACTTGGCTTTGAGTCATGCTGATTATTTCTGCATGTTAAAGCAGTTAAGTGAGAAGCAAATCTCTTAAACATATGGCAGGTCTGATTATCATGTGAAAGCCAGGCACGCCAAAGATTTGGAGAACACATTGCTCTAAATAGACTTGAAAATGAAAATTAAATACCAGTTTTAAAATCCCTACTGGAAGGAGATACACTTTTCCTGAGGACATATGCCAAAATTTAGGAATCGGGTAAATATTTTTTATTTTACATTTATTAAAAACAGTGGTCGATTTTCTGTCTTTATAATAGATGGCTCATTTGGTAAGCTCTGACAGCCACATCTGCTGGAATGAGAGAAGGAAAGGAAGAGAAGGAGAAGGGAAAGGGAAAGGGAAAGGGAAAGGGAAAGGGAAAGGGAAAGGGAAAGGGAAGGGGAAGGGGAAAGGGGAAAGGGGAAAGGGGAAAGGGGAAAGGGGAAAGGGGAAGGGAAATATACAGTTCAAGTTCTCCATCCTTAAAACCAAAACACCACTCATCACTACACTCTACAAAAGGACTCTGGCCCATTGCCTGGAGAATACCCTGCTTATTTATTTCTACATATTTATTTTGTAATATCCCATAAGCCAGGATTTGTTCTATTTGCAGTTAGCAAGGGATTCTCCATCAACATGTCTATACTCTAAGTCTTAGCAGTAAAGTATAACTCCTTTCATTATTAGAATTTGAATTGTGGGATAAATCCCAGTAGCTGGAAAGTACTGGAACAGCACAAAAGTCCTATTTCTTCCAGAACAGGTATTTAAGCCTACCAGAAAAGATACTTGGCCATAGATCTATTGGATGTTTCGCCTGGAAGATGAAGATGGAAACCAGTCCAACAGAATTTCTAGTGAGAGAGAGATGAGTACAGGGAACCTGGCTGGACCTAGAACTGCAGAAATGAAATAGTGCTTTGCGATAGTGCTATAAGGAACTATTAAAAAGGTAGAATTACAAACTTTAGATAAAGGTAATATATGTAAAATATTCCCCCTATACCTTTGAATTTTACTAATAACCGGTACAAATAATGATCAGGAGTAGGTGGGAGAACTAAACAGTGCAGGCAGCAGATTTTTATTTGTTTATATAATTACATAGTACCATTGATATTTCAAATGCTTGAGACCTTAGAAAAGAAAGTTTATGCAAGAATTAAATCCTTCTCTTTGTGGTATGTTAATGTCCAATTTATTCTTTGATCATAATCTTTGCACTAGCTGTATCAGTTCAGAAGAATTCTCTAGATTTCATTTTTGCTCTTGGCTGGTCAAGCCAAGATTATTCAAAACCACAGTTTTCTGGCATGACAGGTGCTGTGGATTTTTTTTTCCTAAAGTTTATTTCATACTACTGAAGGCTCAAAAAGAGACAGGTAGACCTGTTACAGAATTAGCCATTTTTGGGTGTCAGAGATTATCTGTTACTGTTTGTTGTTTAAAGCATGAATTCTATAGAAAGTGTATTTTTGAATGCTTTAAAAAAAAAAGAAAAAAATATGGTTGTGAAGACAGCATCATTAACAATATTTTGGAACAGCATGTAACAAAGAATACATCTTACAAGAAAAACAGCAGGAGGATATCAGGTAAGCAGAATGTAATTACCCATTTTGGAAGATGGCCAGCACACCAAATTTAGAGGATGTGTCATCGAAATGACAATAACCTGTACTTTCCATTCATTTATAAGACAGGTCTGAACTGGTTTTGCATTTCCTGAGTCATATGAATATTTTTTGATGCTTTTTTTCAAAAAGAACAAAGCATAGCTTTCTGTAAAAATGTTTCACAATGTGAAATCATGATTGTTTAGGAGGGTTGGGTCTTTCACTATTTTCAACCTACTGAAATATTTTATTTTGACATTTTTTCACCTTTTATTTTATCAAAGAAATATCTGCATTAAAAGGAAAGTGTTATAATCATAAAGTGTTGAAATGTTTCTTTTTTTATATCTTTAAAAATATTGCCAGAAGTGTTCAGCATTTGACATATTCCTGTGATTATTTTTCTATAAAAAAATGTTCATTTGGAAAACTTCTGATTAATTCCTATTCATATAAACTGTATTTACTCCATCTTACATTGCCCGACATCACCAGTTAACACAATTTCAAGAGATTGCAGATACCCACCTGGAGTGTCTCTGCCCCTAAACAACTGAATCACATTGATTTAAAGGAAATGTTTTCTATTGTAACACTAATACTTCTTTTTCATTGAAAGTTCCTCTTCTAATCCCAAACTAGCTAAATTATGAAGTACCACATGAAAAGGTGGTTGCAAGCTACCTGTTACTTTTTAGTCAAAAAAAGTGAACACTGCTGCCATTCACCTATACAAAAATGTCTTTCCCATGACTGAAAATTCATCAACGAGCTTAGTTGCTGCTTTTCTTCCAGCAACTGCTAACCTCATTAAACTACTGAAACCCATGACAACATTGGTGTGGTCTGAGTCATTAGAAGATTTATTTGTCCCACTAAATGAGGGGAGAACAGACAACGTAATTCTGGGTTTGCAAAGCTGCTTCAGCTGTGGCTGAGACTGTTATTGGTAACTGCTGCTTCTGCTGATAGCTTTACTCTTTATTTCCTTCTCCTAGCTAGTCATCCAACTCCTCTTTGAAGAAGAATACACGCAAAAAAAAACAAACAAGAAAGATGTCACCTGGATGCACATCTTCCTAGTTGTCATTTTACATAGACATCCTGCTGGAAAGCACTGGATCTGATGGACCGTAATGTTGTTCAATTGCCCCTGACAATAACGTATATGCTGTCTTTATTTCCTGTCCTTTCTAGGCTTCCTTTGCTTGTAGTCGATTTTGTGAACTGCAGAATATATTGCAAAAACTTGTAGCTTTCTGATTCTGGAAAGATCAAAGACAGAAATAACAATCAATTTTACTTGTTTTTTTGTTCAATGTAGAAACCTTCCTACTTATGCATGGTTTAAGTACTAGTTTGCAACTTCTGTGGTCATAAGTTTAAGTCTTATAAAGTGTTTCCTGCTGAAATGTCATGCTGGCTAGAATTCAGCAGCAAATAAATATTGCTGTCCTCACTAATTTGAAACAGTGTGAGTTTTAAACCTTTAGCTGCAGGAGATTTATTAAGATTGCAGTTTTCATCACCCTCCTTTCAGTCTATCAAGATAGGTCAAAACTGCAAAAACCGTATTTTTCAGAATTATTTCAGTGCTGCAAATTCCATTACTTTAATTCCTGGCTTATAATACAACATGAGACCAAGAACCCTAAGATAGAAATAAATACAGCAGTTATCCATTAAAAAGTTTTAAGCTTGAAGTTAACTAACTGGTTTGATCAAAAATGATTTTGACTTTGTAAAAGGCTGACAGATTCTGATGTATGGCTTTGCTCATTGGATTTTGAGTTACCATTGCATTAGTGTGATCAATTTCTTTTAAATTGCTGAACATTCTTTGGGGTGTATTTAAGAAGGATGTGTGCTTTTGCTGTGTACATGAAGATTGCCTGCACAGAAAATGCACTGTTTTGTTACTTCACAAATTTTTACTAACTACCTATGAACTCAATCTTTATTTCATATATTTACAACTTCTCTAACATGTTCTAGGGCAATAAAACATTACACCATGATGGAAGGCATAAATTAATGAAATGATGACTTTTATTCCAGTAATTTTCAATATTCATTGTTAAACAGATTTGTCACTAGAACCTTACACACACACTTCTTCCCTGTGCTTATGTGCCATCCATTTATTCAGTCTGTCTACAGATATCTTGGTCCTAGGCAACCAAAATACTTGCAGATAAAACTGTAAGTGTTACAAAAGAGGAGGTCAGTGAAAGAGTCCAGAGAATTTCATTGGGGCCTTTCATCATGAATGGAAGAACATTAGGCACATATTCTGAGATTTTGAAAAGTCATCACCCAATTTTAAAGGTTTTTTTTAAAAAGAACATGAGGTTTACTCTAAAAGAAAGTAAAAACTTTAAAGGACAAAATATCTGTACAACTGCCATTCATTGCTTCCTGTTGCCGTTATCTTGAGGCCCTGAATAATGGTAGCTTTTACTGGTTAAGTGCAACAAACATATCAGGCAACTTTTAACTCCTTCAATGATATATTGATCCTCCTTCCATGGTATATCAATGAAAGAAGAAGGATGAGGAGTGTGAATGACTATATGTGAGTTTGCATTAGCTAGGACAGGGCCATTCTAATACTCTCCAAATTTAGCTCTCAAAGAGAAAGAAGTTAATTCACAGACCAAGTTATGAAGTTCTGTAAAGTAAACACGTGTCTGTTTTATTAGGTCATCTATTTTGTGTCACTAATAATTCCAGCTTATTTTCTACAGCATTACAAGCCCAAGACTTTTTGCAATCATCTCATAAATGCAGTGGTCAAGGTCTCCTGCTACTCGTCTATTTGTGTATAATATTTCCTTAAATTATTATTTGACATTTTATACCACAGGATACAATTATTGAAAAATTTTAATTTTGCATGATGTTATGATAAAAAAACCTAAGTCAGCTCTAGTAAAACTAAGGTTCAAATACTTTTTAATATAGAGGCAGGTGATGAAGTCTTCATAATACTTAGCTAGAGCTGATCAAGTGTCATGTAAGGACATAATTTATCCTTCAGGTCTCTGTTCTGTGGTTCATCTTCAGGATGTAAGAAAATATCATGAAAACTTTCTGTGGAGTAATAGCTAAATCACACTTTTGTCCTATTCATCATGATATGTTACCTTCTCAGAACCAGTTTCAGTAGTTCAGAGGCAGCTTTCCCCAGATACGTTCCCTTTGAAAGACCCACTGTATGCAAAATAAGATTCAAGGGGCATTTGTTTGTAAAATTTCCAACAGAGTTTTACATATGTTTTTCCTTGAAACGATGCACTGGTTTGCAATCTAAAACATGCATATCATTTCCCAGGTCTTTATTATATTGCCAATACTCATCTTTTATGAGTCCAAAAATACAAACTTCTGTAGCACAATATAAACCCATTGTATCCAGTTAAAATTAATTATATCAGCAGAATATTTTAAAAGGTACTCAGGCCCTATAAGGTTTCAGCTCCAATTATAAGACATATAGTGAAATTACATGTTACGGAAATGGTCACTAATATCTAGAAGTTGTGGGGCTTTTTTCTTGAAATCTTCCTGTGAACTATTATATTTCAAGAAGATTTGAATATTATTCTTTAAATGAGAAATCTGTTTAAAACTGTTTATATCATTCTGTTTACTTACACATATTTTTATATATGCACAGATATATATATTTTTATTCCATTCCAGTAACAAGAATGTTATTCATGTAAGATATATCCATTGTTAAAACTGAGTAATTAGATGCCTTACATATCTAGCCTCTACTGTCAGTGTAGATATCTGACTACAACAGGGAAATGATAAAAAAAAATTAGAAGGGGAATGACAGAAGATCATAGAAGTATATATCCATTGATTTGGGGAAAATGCTGGTTTTGTGGCTTTTAGTAGAATATTTTATATAAAAATACTCTTTTTTAATGAAAAGGAGCAATTACTCTTTCTTAAATTGAAATGAAATAGTCATCAATATTACCCAAAGTTTAAACTCTTGCCTAAAGTCTATGTTAATCAGTTAAAATGCTTGGAAACTTCAGTCATTTTAGGTTTGATCTCAGCAAGGAAAATATTTTAAACTGTGAATTTCAGAACTTCTGCATTTTTGTTGGAATATTAAGGAAGAAAATTTATTAGACACCTTCTTTAAGAGGCCTACTTGGACATGTGAAGAGAAGGATAGTATTAATAGGCTTAAGAGAAAGATTTTCTCCAAAAGTTAGTTTCATTGAAAAGCCATGCTTTAGCAATACAAAGACAAAGTCCTT
Source organism: Pelecanus crispus (assembly GCF_030463565.1). Taxonomy (NCBI): domain Eukaryota; kingdom Metazoa; phylum Chordata; class Aves; order Pelecaniformes; family Pelecanidae; genus Pelecanus; species Pelecanus crispus. Next base: position 52,940,560 of record NC_134648.1, read on the forward strand.
GACTGAGAATCACTTGTTTCCAACTTTCCTTAAAAAAGGCTACTATATGTGAATGGAGACTTTCATGGATGTATCAGCTTGTCTACAATGTGACCTGCATTCGAGTGTTTCTATAGAGACTGATATGAATGAAAATGCTCTTCTGATTCAAGACTTAAAAGTAGAGGTGGGATTCCTCCCACTGATGTTTAATTCCTCCCATTGACTTCTGACATAGGATTGTGGATGCCCATATTAGTAAATGGAAGTCAATACAGACAGTGGAGTCTAAAATATATAGCTATCTGCTTTAGGTCCCCTGCAGAGGGACCTGGACAGACTGGACCGATGGGCCACAGCCAACTGTATGAGGTTCAACAAGGCCAAGTGCCGGGTCCTGAACTTGGGTCACAACAACCCCATGCAATGCTACAGGCTTGGGGAAGAGTGGCTGGAAAGCTGCCTGGCCGAAAAGGACCTGGGGGTGTTGGTAGATAGATGGCTGAACATGAGCCAGCAGTGTGCCCAGGTAGCCAAGGCGGCCAACAGCATCCTGGCTTGGATCAGGAATGCTGTGGCCAGCAGGAGCAGGGAGGTGATTTTTCCCCTGTACTCGGCGCTGGCAAGGCCACACCTGGAATACTGTGTCCAGTTTGGGGCCCCTCAATACAAGAAGGACATCGAGGTGCTGGAGTGTGTCCAGAGAAGGGCAATAAAGCTGGTGAAGGGTCTACAGCACAAGTCTTACGAGGAGCAGCTGAGGGAACTGGGGTTGTTTAGCCTAGAGAAGAGGGGGCTGAGGGGAGAATTTATCACTCTCTATACCTACCTGAAAAGAGGTTGTAGTGAGGTGAGTGTTGGTCTCTTCTGCCAAGTAACAAGCAATAGGACAAGAGGAAATGGGCTCAAGCTGCGCCAGGGGAGGTTTGGGTTGGAAGTTAGGAAAAATTTCTTTACGGAAGGGGTGGTCAAGAATTGGAACAGGCTGCCCAGAGAGGTGGTGGAGTCACCATCCCTGGAAGTGTTCAAAAAATGGGTAGACGTGGCACTTTGGGACATGGTTTAGTCTAGTCTACCCATGATTGGTTTAGTGTGGACTTGGTAGTGTAGGTTAATGGTTGGACTGGATGATCTTAAAGGTCTTTTCCAACCTAAACGATTCTATGATTCTATGAATTTCTCTCTCAACTCCATTGACTGTATTGGCCTGATCTCTCCAGATTAAACTGTGAATTCAGATAGCTGCACAAAGGTAACCAGTGTTCTGTAAAGACCAGTGGCTCAGTTTAGCTCAGTCTACTTTAGAGTGAGCTGAATAGTGTTTTGCACATCCCTGAGTGCATTGACTTGCACCCCATGAACCATGGTGCAAGCTTACATACTTGATTCATAATCAAACACCTAAATTTAAGTATCTTAACTTAAAAATTAATCACTTTTCATAGGTTTGATTCATTACCCCCACATATGTGCATAATAGTATTTGAGGTGCCCCAGAGCATCCAAATCAAAAAATCTGCACAGACTTGGCAGAAGTGACAAAAGATCAGGGAGTCCTATATCATTCTGGAACAATAGCTGGAGATCAGCAACGAATATTTCAAATGGCACTATACCTCCATGTTTGGGCATGAATCCCACATGTCTTAATCTGGAGATGAAACACATGCTTGAACTTAGACAAACTGAATCCCCCAGTGCATTTCACATTTTCTAGATTAGTATCCTTTAGTAATGAAACTGGAGAGAACTACATGAACTACCACCTCACACACTTCTTTATTTTACAAGCAAATGATAGACACGACATTTGTTTGAATGAAAAATATAAGCAAGTTTTGAAATATCAAAAGTTGTCCTGAAATAGATTTTTCCTTCTCTGTTCTGTTCTAGCTAGAAGGAGGATTCAGGCACAGCAAGCACAGAAGGTTGCTTTGTGCAAAGAAGAATAATCACAAGGTCGTTGAGGCCAGTATTGGGCTGCTGCTACGACTTATTTTAGTGCTGAAAGTTGCTAAACAATGAAGCTGCCAACTTTTTCTGCAAGCATTTATTTTATGCTCTCACTATCAGAAAACTTGTCCTTGTTTTTTACTCTGAAGAATCTGGATATGGAAACAGTGGGCAAAAAATATACAAAAATATTCCTAATTTGTGTTCCTTAACAAGCTGTCCACTCCAGTAACTCTTTCAGTCTTTCCTAATGTGGTATTTCTTCCAGACCTCTAGTGACAGAAAAATCCTTTGGATTTTTAGGCAAAGTTGTATTATAGTGATTTTCTTCACATTTGCTCAGAAGTTTAAACTTTGCAATCATACCATAATGAATCAGAGTATTTGATTTTCTGCAGCTAAAATTAGGGAAATCAATACCAAAACTGAAATCCCATCAAGGACTTTAGGTTTATTTTTCACTAACTGAATGATTTAAAATCTAATTAATTATATCTCTATTTATCCTGTAGCTGTTTCTTAAAGGACAACCTTTGGCAAAAAACAACCTCTTTCTGTTGGACAGCTACAATTTGGTTTTTTATAATTTCAGGTTTCAGGTGATACTAATTAAAAACTTTGATAAGAATTTTCCTTTCATATTTCTATTTCCAATCTTGGCTGGTTTAAGAAAGTGTAGAATAGGAACATTCACAAACATAGAAAGATTTCTCTAATGTTTACCAGTTTGGTGATGATCACAGGAAAGAGAACTCTGGGATTGGGGGATGTTTTTTATCTTTTGGTAGGGTTTTTTTGCTTTTGATCTATTTTAGATTTTGATCTAATTTAGAGCAATATCTACCCAAAATTGTCTTCAACAATGTTGTCCTGGTTTCAGCTGGGATAGAGTTAATTTTCTTCCTAGTAGCTGGCATAGTGCTGTGTTTTGGATTTAGTATGAGAAGAATGCTGATAACACACTGATGGTTTAGTTGTTGCTGAGTACTGCTTATGCTAGTCAAGGACTTTTCAGCTTCCCATGCTCTGCCAGGTGAACAAGGAACTGGGAGGGGGCATAGCCAAGACAGCTGATCCAAACTGACCAAAGGGCTATTCCATACCATATGACGTCATGCTCCGTATATAAACTGGGGAGATTGGCCAGGAGGCAGCGATTGCTGCTCGGGAACTGTCTGGGTATTGGTTGGCGGGTGGTGAGCAATTGCATTGTGCATCACTTGCTTTGTATGTTATTATTATTATTATTATTATTGTTGTTGTTGTTGTTGTTGTTGTTGTTGTTGTTGTTGTTGCTGTTGTTGCTGTTGTTGTATTGTTATTGTTATCATTACCATTTTACTTTATTTCAATTATTAAACTGTTCTTATCTCAGCCCAGGAGTTTTTCTCACTCTTACTCCTCTGATTCTCTCCCCCATCCCACCGGGGTAAGGGGAGTGAGCGAGTGGCTGCGTGGTGCTTGGTTGCTGGCTGGGGCTAAACCACGAGAAATGTGAATGAAAACAGAGTATTCTACTATATCTGGAGGTAGGTCAGAGCATACAGATTTCCATCTGTGACGTTTGATTACTGCAGCATGAATTACACATGAATTCTTTTTAAATACTCCATGCTGCTGAACTTTGGAAAGTTAAGATTAAAGGTAAATATGAAAATAGACTCCTCATTCAAGATTACCATTTAGATACAACAGTTTTAAAAACAACAGCAGAACAACAACCAGTTCAGTGTGTATTTGAGGTGAAGGTCTGTACTTGGATTGTAGATAGTTTCAATTAACTGCTAAATTGCAATGTACATCTTTACATGTCTCCACATTTCACATCTGTATATGCTGGACAGCAAAGCAGAGCTTGAAAATCACACTCCACTTGCTGCTTTTGTTTTTGAATGACAGAATTACTTAGCCAGGTTTGTCAGCTGATTTCCAGCAGAGTGATTTTGGACTGTTGTTTTATTCCCTAACCAGCCACTCAGCCATTTTCATCTCTCTGCAGGTCCCTCTGTTACCTTCAAGTGTCTGTCCTTTGTTTAATTTTCTTTCTTGGTGGGGATTTCTACACCATCTTCACTATGCCTATTCTTGGGATAAGCCATAGTAACCATCAATGGCAATAGTTCTTCTATTCTGTCTTTGCTGTCTAGACAGGCTCTTACTTGCGCAGTGCTTTAGCTTTTTCATGGTCTCAAGAATGCCTAAATGCTGAATATGATACAGGGAATTCTACACTCCTCAAGTATTTAGTGTTACGCTTTCACAACTTGAAACAAAACAGCCATTTTCTCTCTGAAGGACATATGTTTTCATCTTCCATCTTGGAGAAATCTCTCTGTGCATCATTTAGCAGCACAGAAATTGTGACACAAGGAACAGAATGCCCTGATAGCATTTTCTCCACTACCTCTCTGGGCAACCTGTTCCAGTGCCTCACCACCCTCATTGTAAAAAACGTCTTCCTTATATCCAGTCTAAATCTACCCTCCTTTAGTTTAAAACCATTACACCTTGTCCCGTCACAACAGGCCTTGCTAAAAAGATTGTCCCCATCTTTCCTATAGGCCTCCTTTAAGTACTGGAAGGCCGCAATAAGGTCTCCCCACAGCCTTCTCTTCTCCAGGCTGAACAACCCCAACTCTCTCAGCCTGTCCTCATAAGAGAGGTGCTCCAGCCCTTGGATCATTTTTGTGGCCCTCCTCTGGACCCGCTCCAACAGGTCCATGTCCTTCTTGTGCTGAGGGCTCCAGAGCTGGACACAGCACTCCAAGTGGGGTCTCACCAGAGCAGAGTAGAGGGGCAGAATCACCTCCCTTGACCTGCTGGTCACACTTCTTTTGATGCAGCCCAGGGTATGGTTGGCTTTCTGGGCTGCAAGCGAACATTGTTGGCTCATGTCCAGCTTTTTTCCATCAGTACCCCCAAGTCCTTCTCCGCAGGGCTGCTCTCAATCCCTTCATCCCCCAGCCTGTATTGATATCGGGAGTTTCCCTGACCAAGGTGTAGGACCTTGAACTTGGCCTTGTTGAACCTCATGAGGCTCACACAGGCCCACTTCTCCAGCTTGTCCAGGTCCCTCTGGATGACATCTCGTCCTCCTGGCATGTCAACTGCACCACTGAGCTTGGTGTCGTCTGCAAACTTGCTGAGGGTGCACTCAATCCCATTGTCTATGTCATTGATGAAGATACTAAGCAGCACTGGCCCCAGTATGGATCCCTGAGGGACACCACTTGTCACCGGTCTCCATTTGGACATCGAGCTGTTGACCACTACCCTCTGGATGCGACCATCCAACCGATTCCTTATCCACCGAAAAGTCCACCCATCAAATCCATATCTCCCCAATTTAGAGAGAAGGATGTTGTGGGGGACTGTGTTGAAGGCTTTACAGAAGTCCAGATAGATCACATCTGTTGCTTTTTCCTTTTCCACTGATGCAGTCACACCTCCATAGAAAGCCACTAGGTTGGTCAGGCAGGACTTTCCCTGGGAGAATCCATACATAGCACTCACTCTCTTTGTTGCCTTTTATATAAATCAGACTCTTAGCCTTTTTCCATATATTCTTTTTTCCTGATTTCTGACCAGTGTCACTGCTTTTCTACAGCATCTCTCCAAATGTTTGACAATATTCTTGCAAAGCTGTTTATTCCCCATCCTATATTGCTTCAGCTGATTATGCCTATTAGATGGAAATTCTTCCATACCTCTTTACTGAATGGTGTTCTTTTTTTTTTTTCTTTTTTTAAAAATCAATCTGTTAGGAGCATTGCATTTGAGTCCTGTCTCCAGTGTGTTTGAATGCATACATGCTGATCTTCAGACAGTGAGTTGTCCCCCAGAAATCTCCTTGGATGACTTATCCTTTATGACTTATCAAAGTAATGAAGCTGGGCTAGAAGAACATGGCACTGACTTCCCCCATACAGCAAGATTCACACGTTCATTAATAGCTGTTTCAGACTGGTGGAACAGTCTCAATAGCGATGGTGGAACATGGCATTAAACAGCTGTCTTATAAAACACACATTTTTCCCTTTTCAGATTTGGTGAATGCTGTTAGGAGTTTTTCAGCAGAATGTTATCTTTTCTGTCCAATCTGAGTATTGTATGGGAACAATTTCAATTTTATTGAATAACTTTTCTACCAAAGGAAAAAACTGAATGAAATTCAAATTAGCTTCAGAAGGATCAAAACACTTAATTTTCCTAATTAATACAATATGGTTGGGGATTTTTGTTTCTATTGGTTTGGGTTTTGTTTTTTATGGTACACTCATCTATGACTATAAATACTGTTTTAGTGAAATCACTTGTTTTGAAGCAGGGTATACCAGTTATTAGCAATCAGATAACAAAATGTGAATTAAAGTATCTGACAGTGGAATGTATTCTAAAGAGTGACTCCCTTCACCTGTGTGGGTGTTCAGAAAATATACTGCAGATGCATTTCATTAGTCTTTTCATCCTTTATTGTTCCGTATAAACAGATTGTTCAGTTTGATTCATTTGAGAGATACTGAACTCCCAAAGTAAATAGTCTTAGGTATTCAGGCAAACCAGAGTGTTATAGTTTCAGACTTCAGAACCATGAACTGTAGTCACGAACAATCAACTGCCTGCCAAAATAACATAAAGCTGCTTTTTTGTCTTAAATGCCTCTTCACTATACTGTTCAATAAAAGCAATTTGTGCTGTCCATGGTGACCTTTATGTGGTATTACATGGTTTACAGAGGAAGTGTGTCTGATCAATAGTTAGTTCTTAGGGATGAGAGTAGCTAAACTCTTGGATAAGAATAGTAGTTGTGGTAAGGCTGTGCTCTGTGCTGTGGGAACACAGTTTATTCAAATTAATTCGTGATTTGTTTAAAAACCTGTCCTTATTGCTCCAAATACATTGCTAATCAGAACAATTTCTAAATAAACAAATTTTAGCCTATGGTTTGGGTATTTTTTAAATAATGGTATTTATGATTAACTACCAAAACCATGTCAGCACTTTGAGAGAATTATTGACTGTAAGAAAAATAAATGAAAGATGCAGGTGTGCGTTTACAAATGTTTCTTCACCCTCACATACATTTCTGCCAAGATTCATGATTTTGTATTGTAGAAGCTGTTGGTATTTGTAATGAATTAGTTCATTTTAATCTACTTAATCTGACCCTATTGATGAGGTAAGGACTTAGACAGAATAATGTAATGTCAGTGGTATAAAGCCAATTTCAAATTCAACTGTTAACCTCATAGAGATTTTATAAAAGATCTCTCACTTTCCCCAAAATTATCCAGTAGAACTTTTTCACTGTTGACCTTAGCACCAACTTTAAGAAAAGTTCTCTTCTACAACACAATAAGCATAATCCCATTCTCTACTTAGCTCATTGAAGAATAAATCCATAATCACTTAAAGCCATGTTAACTCTCCTTTACTATGGTACTTGGCTTTATTCACCGGAATGATTTAAGAGGTAAAACAGAGATTTCATTTAATATAATAGGAAACATTTCAAATTTAAAACAAAAGTAAAAACATTGTTGTCAGTAGTATCATATAATAATCCCTCCAATTCCACTGTTTGGAAACTTCTGGATTTCCTCACATGTGAGGATGTGGATCAGCTTGTCTTTGCATTCACTACTACCCTACTGAATACTTTATGTTTTCACTCTCTGGGCTAGCAAGAAAATGTTCCAGTTTGCTTCAAATGAGGAATTCTTTTTGGAAGGGGAAGGACAGCCCTGCTGTATACTTTTTTGCTGCCTTCCTGTTTGCTTCCAACAGCAGTGAGACTTGAGCCACATTTTCATCTAACCATGCATTAGAAATCTAGTCATTACATCTCATTTAATCAGACTCTAGCTATGTTTCTATGATGTTCAGCAATAAAAGTAACTCCCTAATCTGATGCAGTTAAGAAAGTCTGAGAGAAAATGCAAAAGAGTAGGCAATAAATGATTGGCATTTGATGGATTCAGTTGTGGAATTGTTATACATTATATTAATTTAAAATTAAATCAATTTTACTCTCTCTTACAAAACTTTGAGAAAGTTTTATTTTAATATTATATAAATTTTTCACTTATATCTGGCTATAAGAAGAAATCTTTGAGAACTTTGTGAAGAAATTGCTTTATAGAAATAAAAAGAAGGCAGATCTTTTCATTAAAAAAACATCAAACCAACCAACCAAAAAAAAAAAACAAAACCAAACCCCAGACCACCACCAAAAAACCCCAACATAAAGAATGGAAGAATTAAACTAAAAAAATAAACTTTGTATGTAATTGCACTGTAAGCTTTGTGGTGGCATTTCTAGGAGGATGAAGAGAGAAAGGGATAGGAAAAAAAAGAACTATCAAATAAATACCTGAAAAAGAATGATCAAACAAATATTTGATCATTTCAGGGAGAATAAAGGTCACTGCTATCATGGCTCAACAGCAAAGATTTGATCTTGGAAACTTGAAAAATCCTATTTTATTAAAAGTATGTCTTTTTCTATATTGTATTATTCCTTTGGGCAAACTTTCAGTGATAATAGAAAAGAATGCATGGGACCAAGAGAAAGGTAAAACGTATGATGTTCATATTGTCTTCAGCCTTTTTACTTTCTCCCTCATTTAAGTTTTAAAGGAAGAGCATATTTCAAAATGCACTTACCTGTAGCAGCAAACTGGGTAGCAGTGCATCTACTGTCCATAGCATCCTTTCCCCTCGCTGGTTCTGGCTAAGCAGATCAGAATCAACCATTAAAAATATACCTGCAGATTTTATGTACAGAATATTTCAAGCATTTAAGCAATTTCAACCAACATTCTACAAGCATTTAAGGTAACCATTACATTTCAGAAGTCCTCACTGAAGCAGAACAGAACGTGTGATCCTGTTTGAAGGTATGGTACCAAGACAATTATTATGATAAGATGGGAACCCCAGGCCCTGAGACAAAATTACTCAGCCTTCATCTTCTAGGTTTCTCATCAATTTTTATCCTACTTCATGTTTTCAGCTTGATGTCAAATACCAGAGCAATTCATTTCTATATTTTGTTTTTCCTTTCAAACATAATTCAGATGAGAGCAAAAATCTGAGACTAAGCAGGAAGTATAAACTACTATTTAAAAAAGAACTTCACAAAATATTCACCTGTGTTTTAAATCCAGAAAGGAAATAGAAGTTGGGTCTCACTGTGTCTGAAGTTGCATGTATATCTTCATTGATTAGTATATACATAAAATGTTGAGGTGAAATCTTGACTTTTTGCATTCAGCAAGGTTTTTGACCTTTCATTTCTCCACTTTCCCATCTGAAGAAGAAGAAAATGATGCTGCCTCCTTTTTTGTGTACTGCTTTGAAATCTACTGAAGAAAATTATCATTCTAAACCCTGTAAAGTAACTTATGTTACATTACAAAATACACAGTAAAAAGTAGAAGGTTGGCTGAAGTGCTTTCTTGCTGATACTTAAGACATGTATCTGTGCTAAACAATTTATACAGTTTGAGCACAGTAGCTTGCCTTAGAGAACCCTGCTGCTTCACTTCTTAATCTTACTGTTCCTGTTATAGTAAAGATGCTGCCAAATACACCCATATTCTCCAAAATCTCTTACCTTTTCTTTTGCATATGTTCTAATCTTCAATTAAGCTGTACATGTAACACATATAGTTACTGCAAATGACTGAAATTTTGAAATATTTCAGCTAATGAAATACATTGGTAGCTACATTATTTATGTTATCACCAAGTGATCTCTCACTTGTTTGGATTTTCAGAACTTTACATTTCCAAACTTTTTCGCTGTCCTAGAATCTATAACAGGTTTGTAACAGGAAAGGCCCTTGAGGGGAGAAGAACAGAATCTCAGCCCTCTTGAAACTCAGAAATATTAAATTTCACTGCTGTCTTTTGAAAAAGTGCTTATTTCCAGACATAAACATTTGATATATACACATGGTAATGCACTTGCTTGTTAATGAATCACAAAAAATAGAATTCTTGGTAGTGACAGTTGCTTTGTTTTTAGTAATTGATAAAAAATATGTTTGTTTGTTTGCTGGTTCTTTAAGGGGAGGTTGAAATTTTTTAACTCAGCCATATGCAGGGGCCAGTGCCAAGAGGTTCCCAAGGGCTATGAATTTACTGTAGCTGCAGAAAGGTCAGAGTTTATTTCTCCTCTGCAGACTTTTGGTGACAACTCAAACACATTAATGGAACATGACCAAAAAATTGTCTCCTTTCTGTCCTTCCCTTCATTCCCATAGACAACTGCTTTGTGATGAAAAGGGGGGGTGAGGAGGGGGAATCATAGAATCACAGAATCACAGAATTGTTTAGGTTGGAAAAGACCTTTAAGATCATCAAGTCCAACTGTTAACCTAACATTACCAAGTCCACACTAAACCATGTCCCTAAGTGCCACATCTACACATCTTTTGAATACCTCCAGGGATGGAGACTCAACCACTTCCCTGGGCAGCCTCTTCCAATGCTTGACAACCCTTTCCATGAAGAAATTTTTCCTAATATCCAATCTAAACCTCCCCTGGTGCAGCTTGAGCCCATTTCCTCTCATCCTGTCGCTAACTACATGGGAGAAGAGACCAACACCCACCTCACGACAACCTCTTTTCAGGTAGGTATAGAGAGTGATAAATTCTCCCCTCAGCCTCCTCTTCTCCAGACTAAACAATCCCAGTTCCCTCAGCTGCTCCTCATAAGACTTGTTCTCTAGACCCTTCACCAGCTTTATTGCCCCTCTCTGGACATACTCCAGCACCTCGATGTCTTTCTTGTAGTGAGGGTCCCAAAACTGGACACAGTATTTGAGGTGTGACCTCACCAGTGCTGAGTACAGGGGGATAATCACTTCCCTGCTCCTGCTGGCCACACTATTTCAGATTAAAGCCAGGATGATATAGGCCCTCTTGGCCACCTGGGCGCACTGATGGCTCATATTAATCTGGAAGAGGAGGAACAGAAGGGTGGTCAGTGCTGTCTCCCTTCATGCCTCTGAACTCAGCTTTTGAGACATCAATATATGTATAGAGTTGTATTTCCACATCACAGTCATATGAAGAACATTTCAGGGGCTGTCTCAGTAGATGTGAAAGTATTGCAAACTGCTAATTTGCACAGCTAGTAATATGCCCTCTGTACCACGCAATGATACTGGGGAAGGAAGCACTTTTATTACTGTCTGATTCGTCATGTCCAGGCCTGTTGCCTTCATCCTTAAGAGCAAAGTTCCAGTGGCAGAGGCTCTGACAAAATCTCCTTTACAGATATGTAATTAGAATATTCCCACATGTCTTCACAGTATTATGTCTTTATCAGAAATGTTATATTTAAAGGTCTGTGAGCAGAGGTCACAACATTGGGGATAGGCAGAGCTGATTTAAATCATTTAAAGCTGAAGCTTGGGTGACAGTTTTCTAAGCCAGATGTAATTTATTTTACATTCTTTATACATATAATTTAAACAAATTTATTTCCACTGACAGGAGCTACCTGACACTGCTGGTGATGGAAATCCTTAGGAAAAGATACAGACTACACTGTTGGCTTTTCTTGCTGTGCTCCTGCCAATGTGCCTCAGCAATTTCTGAGCTGGGGAGATATTCTGATGTCTGTATTAGTCTCCTCACATCCTCATCAATGAAAGAAGAGGGTGAGAACATCCATTGAATGCTTGACTGAACTCAGCAACTGATTCCACATGTGGTTAAGAATTATTTTTAGAAGAAGAATGTTCACCTCTGCCTACAGTCATCATGAATATCAGACTTTCCTGTTCCAGCCCATCATTAGCCACTCTTTGAAGTCTGTCTATATCTCAGAGGCTTATGTTGGGCTCCCAGATAAAGCTGAAGGCCATTACAGAGAAACATAGTAAGATACTAGTTTTCCAGTAATATCTTCCATTATAAGTAAAAAGCAAAAAATAGCAAATGATAGGATGCAAGGGGAAAAAAAGTGGTTTATATTACAGATGTGGAACTGAGGCAAAAAATTACAACTCAGGACTGACCCCACAATCACTTGACTCTTGTTATAATGCTCTGTCACAAAACTACTAAGATTTCAGCTGCGTCATCTTGGTTGGGGTTTTGAAAATACAGAATCAAAAGACTGTCAAACATTACTCATTCCTTGTAATAAAAGTACATAGATGAACAGAATTAGTTAGCCCAGTAGACTTAGACTGAATCTGAATATCTGAATATTTGAATATGTTTTTCAGATGGGAAAAAAAATCCCAAAACAAAAAAAAGATGCACAGAACTATATATGAAATTAATAGGATCTTCCCTCTTCTATTTAATAGCAAAAGTAGAATGTCATGGCTAAAAGAGATTAATTCAAACTGGATTTTAGTCAAATATCTGACATGAAATGATACCAGATTTTAGTTTAGATATGGAACTATTTATAAAACATCTATGTAATCTTTGGTATTGCTTGTTTTCCTCTTTTTTTTAGCTAAAAAAAAGCTTGATGTTTTATGGTCTGATGTAAATTTTGTACAGGTTTTTAGGGAGAATATACTTATATTGGTGTAACCGTTACTTGTATATTTGATTAGTCATGCTTATTATTTTCAAATTTAACATCAGGAAAATGAAAGCTGGGATTACTCTTACATTATCCTTTTATTTGCAGTACAGGGTTTCAAGAGGATCCTTTAATTATTCTTTTGGATTAGAACACTTTTTGTTTGGATGCATTGTTTGTACTTCTGTGACAGCTCTTTTATGGGCCTCATCTACACTTCCACATCGCAATTTTGGCCTTGCCTGGGAAGAAGCCATATATTATTCTCGATTTTTTGTGTACATACTTATCATAGAGCAGATAATCTGTGAGAGAAAGAGCGAGCCAGTTGTGACAAAAAATAAATTTCAGCAAGTCCCAGTAAACTCAGTGCTAGCTGTTATGCTTCTTAAGAGGCTCTAACATGCCTATAATGCCGGAACAAAGTGAGGATTTTGTCACTGCAGAGGTTTTACATACCCTGTAGTGTAATTCCCTGATGTCTGTAAGTCACTTCATGTTCTCAGGGGGAAATGAAATGTGCCATTACACTGCATTCTAAGCAAAGATATTGTAAATCTGCTAATTTTTATATCAATTGTGGAAGCAAAAGAGGTTTCTTCTACTGGGGCAGACACAGTGGAAGAATCACTTACAGATTCCACAGATTCACCCTTCTATAGGTTTTTGGGTTTTTTTGGAGAAAGCTGTCATGATCACAGATGAAATATCAGAAAGGTACAGTTCTACCCACAAGAAGGCAGTGGCATTGAGCAACCTTCTGAATATTAAATAACTGCTTCCGAAAACAGAACTCTAAGGCATTTGTCCAAAATTTGTTAAGCCTGATCAGAACAGAACAAAATGAAAGTCCTACAAGTAAATGTGATTGCAGTATAGCACTTGGCATTTTTTACCCTCTTTTCTTTGCAATAACATAGTTTTTTTAACACAGTTAAAAACAATTTCATTAGTATCACCCAGGACATATTCCCCAGCAGACCCTGTAGCGTGACTGTGGTTTCCATACAGAGGGAACCTCACATACCTGGACTTTATAAAGAAATGCCAGCATTGTTTCCTGCACCAAAAAAATGGATGTGTATTTATCTGCATGCATTGCAGTATATTGGATGCAAACATTCATAATGGATTCTACCAGCGTGTTACATTGTATGGACTTTGCACAGCCAATCATGTAAACAAAGCCGACAGCCTCAATAAGTCTCAATTCTATAGGAAAGTCAGACTTAATCTGGTTTGCAAAATGCTTAGGGCGCTTAATATTACAAGTACTGAAATCATACTAACAGAAATCAGGTGATGAATGAGATTTGCTTCAGAAGTTAACACAGGCACGATAACTCTTCTTGACAAATAACCTTCTTTTTCTCTTGAAATTACTTTTTGCAATTTTCTTTTCCACTTTTTCTTCCAGATTAAATTTTACCTTAGATATTCACTTGACTTTTAATTCTCATATTTCTCTAAAACACTGTCATTAACTAAAGTATTTCTATAATCATTTTCCTATGGCTGTGATAAAAGACTTAATTTGAAAAGCCAATGAAAAATCCAACATATTTATTTTAAACATGTCAATTGAAACCAAAACTTTCTTTTCTCATGAAACTATTTTCAACAGCTACAGACAGTACATTTATTCCTTACTTAACTAGGGGAACTTATGAGCTGTTTAAGGTTTTACAAAAGCTTCTGAAAAAATTAAGGTTAAAATATTTGTCCTATGGAAATCATTGATAAAACTCTACTGTAATTCTATGTTTGGTCAACCAGTCAGTATGCTTTGATTCAAAGTGCCAGCGGGGAACAGATAGCAGATGGATAAGTCTCAATGAACAGCTTCTCAATGTGTGGATGTAGCAAAAATAAGAAATAGTTAGGAGTGATGTGCTAATTTTAAAAGTAATACTTTATGTTTCAATACATGTATAGTATTCTGCACTACTGCTTTTTTTTTTTTTTTTTTTCTCTTGTTTGGTTTTATTTCCTTTCTGTCTATCCATGTCCATTATGACAAGTTACAAAACATCCACTAGATTTTAATTATGGTTGCTACAGGTCTGGGTTGGGAATAAACAAGTAGCTGGAATAGAAAGGTTCTGTGTTCTACTACTAAATGTTCAAGCATGTAACTCATCCATTTTGGTGTGTAACTTAGTTCATAATATTTCTGCTGTTGACAGAATTTTCAATCAAACTAAACATTTAAATGAAAGGCAGGTTGGGATTTGTTTCAGTTGTTTGTTTTTTGGTGAATGATGGACAGGATGTTTTGATCATTCAGCCTAGCTTCAGCTTTGTTTCGAAAATGAAAACAGAAAGAATGAGGAAAGGAAATATAATTTGTAGAAACAGATCTTATAAACTTGCAAGCATAGACCCACATGTTAATGAACAGTAAAAACATATTGACTCAAACTTCATAATATTTCAAAATACCAATAGCTTTGGCCTGGGAAAACAGGCATAAAAATCTGAGAAAGGTGACTTCAGCAATTGAACTGAATGTCTGTTGGAACTAATCATGAAATGGTATTAGGAGTTATAAAGAAGTAGCAAGAAGGACAGCTAGACCTCATCAAAGGTTCAAATAGATAATGATATATTTTGATTTGTTATGATACTAGAGTGGGAAAAGTTGTTTAGAAAAACTGAAATATTAGATCCACATAGCTCATAGTCCTGATTTCACTAAAGGAGCTACTTAAATCATTTTTACTTTGTTTGCTTTATGGAAAGAATATGAGAGAAAAATATCTGCCACAAATGTTCTGAAATTAAGATACAGTCTTTCCAAATGGCAGTTGCAGGGCTATGATGTTACTTGAGACACTTAGGTTAAATCCAGTAAGATTGTACTAAGATCAGACATCTGTAAGATCAGACTGTATGCATAACAGCCTGGAAGCTCACATGGAATTTTGTCATGCCAAACTTGGCCGTAGCTCCAAAAGACTCAATGAAATTTCTTCAAGGACAAGTGATTCCACAGATGTTTGTGAAGTGACTGAACCTTCAGAAATGCTGAAAAGAAGGATTTTTTTTTGAAAGCGATTAGCTACCTTTGTTCCTTTCCACTACCAATAGACAGCAAAAGAGCTTGAAATTTAGATGTCAACAGTTTCCTGTAAAGCATGAACTTGTCTCCAATGATGAAAGAATATAAGCCGTAGATAGTAAAAGTGTTGAAGAAACAGGAACAAGTTCATAAATGTATTCTGCAAATATAATATATATTAATACCAATATACTTTAGTAATGGAATGTTGAATGAGAATACAAAATACAAATATTGCTTTGTTACAGCATGGATGAATCTGATCTTCACCTACCTTTATGTTCTTTCAACCCACAGAGAATTTATTGTTTTTCTGGACAGAATAGTAAATTTTTCCTGCTAGAGTAAAATGTTATTCTCTAGCTGTTAAAGTTACCCATGAAGAGCTGTTTACTTTTCAGAAGACAAACCTACCAGATTCAGAACATTATCCTGTGTGAAAGGAGTTATACTCTCCCAATGTACCCTTCTGCCAAGGACTGTGTAATTCCTTTACCAACAAACCTTTTTGCAAATGTAACACTGCTTTTGCCACTGTAACCTACTGAACAATCCATCCAAATTCCAACCATACACAGAAGAATCAGCAACTTGTACAGGAAGAATAATAAAGATTTTTTTTTTTTCAATTTTTCTATATCTTTTTGGTACAAATAAGAATAAGGCAACAAATATTGAATTAAAATTGCAAGAAGTTGTGGACTTCTTTTTTTCTTTTTTGTTTCCTCAGAAAGACCAAACTGTAGTTTTCCACTTACATATGGAAATCATTGAAATCTGTCTCTAACTTTAGTTATCTTCAAGGGTGGTGCAGAGCAGAAATTAGAGCTTTCCAGGACATTATAATAGAGATTAAGTGTCGGCACTAGTGAGCTGTTTAAAAGCATTTCAACACAATATTTTGTTCTTACACACTTAGAAGGCTTGTGAACCAGTAAGAGGACCACACCCTGGAAAAAAAGAGGTTACTTGGATACATTATATTTCTTACAGGTCCACAAGCTTTGTGTTGCATCATTATACTTTGGGTTGCGACCATCCTAGGAGATGCAAAGCAAATGGGAGTCAGAATTTCATTTAACAGTGAATTTTCTAAATGTACCTCTACTGAAGAAGCAGCTGCAGCTAAATAACCTTAGTGACAACCTGCTGTGCAAACACTCTTCAGGAGGCCTGATTCTCATTTACACTAAGCCCGTTTTCTCTGGCAGTGTACTGATTAGGAACCTTTAAGACATGGTAAATGTAATTTTAAAGCCACTTTACACAGCCAGAGCAAATCAAGGGGGCTAAGGATAAGTGAAAATTAAGGTCCAAGTATTCTATGATTCTCCTCATTTCTCACAGCACTACTGATAGAGTAAGCAATTACTTCTTAAATAAAAATATATCAAATATATGTGGTTTATAGAGCTTATTGCAGCAATGCAAATCTAAAAAGGAAAATGAAAGCAAAGTCTATAGAAAAGTTGCAGCAATTTTCTTTAGACCAGCCGACCCAACTATAAAACAAGCAGAGGCTTTTTGGCACAGAAGCTTCATCACACCCTTCTCTGATACAATGATTAGGCCTCTAAGCTCAATTTATAACCGTTTAGCATCTAATAGAAAGTGCCTTCCTTCACCATGGTAAAAAATATGTAAGAAAATGCATTCAGGAGGGCAAAAATAGGAGTAGTACAACATGGCCCTTTGTCAGCCTCTGAGTCTTTCTTTTCGTTGTGCTTTCTTGGTCATGCATCTTATGCATCATGCATCTTCTTTCACACCATCAGAGAATTTACATTATCTGTGAGTAAATAGTGTACTTTCTTCTCCATTGGAATTTTTAAATTTCCTACTTATCTTTAATCTTTCTTTTTCTTTTTTTGGGGGAGGGTGGGGGGTTTATTAACCTCCATTGAAGAATGTTAACCAGTTCTTTTAAAAAAGCATGGACAACTGATTAGACAAGAGTCAGAAAGATCACATCTGTTCTATTTCAACAGCTATTGAATTATGAGTAAGTACATCTCCTGTTACTTTTTCATGACAAAATTAGATTGTTTACATTCAAGATTGGGAAAAAAAAATTACTTCACACATTTCTGACACCAGAGAAGTGTAGAGGTATACGTTTCAAGATTGCAGAGGAAAATTTTCCCAAGAAATCTGAGAAAGTGATACAGTTTGAGAGAAGTAACAGTCTTTGAGTTTATCATGAAATTAAACAAAACACAGCAAACCAAAAAAGACCAGAACAGTGGAAAGCAGAATGAGCTACGTTGCATTGGTTTGTGAAAGAAATTATTTTCCCTTGCTTCCTTTCAAAAGGAAGATCACAGGATGAGTAATCAGTGTAAATCCAATGCCAGCCATTTAACTAACTACATGAAAAGCACTAAGGCCATTACAGTACAGTCATTTATTCATACCATAACAGTTTTGTTAAGGTCAGTTTGCATGAAACTATATTGTTGTCTTGTACAGTGTTTTCTGAGAGGCATAATTGCAGCAAGAGGAAGTAACCAACCAAGACCCTGTTGCATATATCCAAAGCCATTTATAAGTCAAAATTAGGAGAAAAATAAGTTTGCTCCCTTTTGGTGGTGAAAGCCAGTATTGACTAAGACAAATCTGAACAGAAAATGCTGAACCAAATACGTTAATATTTTCCAAAAGATTGATCCTGATGTGAATACCATAGATTAGACCTCTCTGTGCAACTGAGCAGCCTAAATATATAAAGTTTAAATAAATTTGGAAAAAAAAAAATCTTTGAACTATAGACTGTCATGATGAAAGAAATAAAACAGATTTATCAGGAATATTAAAAGAGACAGCAAAGAATTATTATCAGAAAAACTATTATTTATGCCTTCCCTTAATGCACCTCGTGTAAATATGTTATGATGTTAATACAACATATTAAAAAAGGAAATAAGACAGGCATACAAAGCCAAATTCACATCACTGATTTCATGTATATTTTTTACAAGAAATACATTATAAGCAATATCATATAATAATACAATAACAATATCATATACAATAACATATGTAATGTATGTATATTACATACAATATAGAGACATATCTAGTTTTTATAATAAACAGGTCAGGAATAATTTTGCATAATTTTGTGTTTATGAGTGTGAGAAAAACTATTGATTTTGGAAAAAATTTACTCAAAATGAAAATGAAGATAATGGGTCACCCTAGGAAGAAGCATTAAAAAAAAAAAAAAAAAAAAAAAATTGCCATTCACAGTGATAGCAGCCCAAACTACCTGTCTTGGAATAGTTCCATCTTGGCTTTCTTGATCGTTAATTTACCATGTAAATGATTTGGATTATCTCATTATTAACTATCTCAGCTTCACAAGTCTTTATAACCAATATGAGGAGGCACAGGAAATTATCAGCAATACATAATTTCCACTAACACTCTTGAAATGTTTTCAGACCTCTTTAGCTTTTGAAATAATTATTCTCCTTTATCTATTGCCAAATCACTTAAAGTGAGTTTTATGCAAACATCATGTTTTTTGTTCAATAACTGTCACCTCACCACAGAGGAACATAATGAAAAATATTAATCATTAATTACTGATGTAATTTTTCTTTCATTTTGACAGGAAATATTTTCTCCCCTCAATATTTACACCTAATAGTCACGTGACACCCCAGCAGTTTATCAATTCATGATTAACTCAGTTAAAATTCAAAAGTTTGGAAACTTATCTGAACTCAGCATTTTTTTGGCCTGCAGACTTCAGCTAATAAAACTTGACACAGCCCCAGGCTGAAGGTGTTGCACAAACTGGAGCAGCTCCAGGCATGGTGACTCTGAAAACCTGCTCTTTTATCATGGTTTCTTTTTGTTCCCAGGAGACAGCCACTTATTATCAGTCTGTGAGAGAAACTGGAAGCTGCTACTAACAGCTTATGTACACTAGATGTTTTGTAAGTTCTTGAGACACATTGTAACATTGTATCTGTATATATTGGGTTATATTAAATGGAAGCCGCACGATTAAAGACCTAAGGAGGGAAAGAATAGCCCAGAAGAAGCAGTTGCTCAGCTAATGCAGATAGACCAAAGAAGAGCTTGTTAAAGCTCTAAAATAATTGAACCCAACCTGAGAAAAACAGATAGGTTCATAAACATATGACTCAAAAAGTTCAGATTGCTCACATTACCATGAGATAGACATTCTCGTAGAATTTCTCATTTTATTTCCTTGTTTTCACCTATTTCAAATTAATATTATTTTTGCTTAATTATTATTTTGCTCACATTTATACTTTGTGATGTCAAATTCTATAAGAGAAAGACAGCAGAGGCCTGCTTTCAGTATTTAATGCACAAGTTGCAGTAACCGATGGCTAGAACTGTGAAATTCTACCCTGGATTATTTAGAGACAAAAGACATGGGACCATAAAAGCAGTGTTAAGGAAGAAAGTGAGGGGACAGGAGTGAGGGAAAGTGCAACAAGTTTTATAAATGTGGCAATCTGAAATACAGAGAATTACTCTTCTTTTTTGCCATCTTGTGCCAAGCAGTTCCTGTGATCAGTGAATTTTCAGTCCAACAGAGGATGTGAGATGCTTAGGTGGTAACATTGATGAAAACCATCTATGAAAATATATAAACAAGCTACCTAATGCCTTCCTCTTCAGAGCAGGGTTATTAAGTATTTCCTGTTTATCCTCTCTAATCAAGCAGGAGGTTATAGCTAAAATTCCAGTGTTGGATATATTTGGAAATGCAGGATAGAGTTACTAATATCAGATGTTAGCTAAAACAAAGATATTCTGAAATCCAGTTTTGAAAAGATCTCTATATTTATCCCAAGTTTTTGTGAACTCATTTTTTTAAGGGAAAACAAGGCAGTTCTGGATCATGTTGACCATTGCAAAGGCCAAAAAAATACCTCCAAAAGAGTCTTCTGAAATAAAGTTTTAAACTCTTGAACACAGAATCAAAGAAAAATTTAGGTTCGAAGAGACCACTGGAAGTCATCTGCTCCAAACTTTTTCTCAGAGCAAGGCCACCTTCAAAGTTAGACCAGACACCATAAAGCTTTGCCCAGCTGAATGTTGAAAGTCTTCAAGAATGGTGATCCTGCAGCTGCTCTAGGCAACCCGTTCCAATGTTTAACTGCTGAGAAGGGGAAGAATTTTTTCCTTATGCCCAATTGTGTTTCTTGTGCTGCCACTTGTGACCACTGTACTCTATCGTCTTATCATGCATACAAAATGACTCTGGTTCCATGCTTTCTGTAACTACCTTTTTAAGTAGCTGAGGACTGCTATTAGTGTTACAGAAGTATAACTACTACCTATACTCTTTAGACTTTTCTCATCCAAGCCAAACAAATTCAGTCAAATTTTTCTCTTCTCAGGTCATGTGTTGCAGCTCCCTAACTATCTTGGTCACCTGGCAAAAAACTCTCTCCAGCTGACCTTTCTCTTGTACAGAGGGCCCAAAACTGGACGAACTATTCAGGATGCAGTGTCAGAAGTGGGAAGTAGAGGAGACTAAGCACAATCCTTAACTTGTGAGTTACCCTCTGGATCATGCAGCCCAGGGGGTGTGGTTAGGCTGCATGAATGCACTGGTGAGCCACATTCAACTTACCCACCAAGGCTCCTAGGACTTTTTCTGCAAGACTGCTCCCTGCCTGTACAGGCACATGGAGTCGTTCTGTCTGCACTTCTCCTTGTTGAACTTCATGGGGATCCTCTTGGCCTGTTCCTCTAATGCCTGACACTGTTCATGTCACACAGCTCATCCACTTACAACTGGGACAGCATGCTAATTGGTCCTTACCTGAAACTAAAGGACTCTGTGTACATTAAAATAGTAGTGTTATAACTTTATCCTTTAAAAAAATCTGTACTTTGAAGTGAGCTGTGCTGACTAGAAGAGGCAGTATTTTTCATTTAACATTCAAATGTTAACTACATGACTAAAAGTACCTTTTTTTTTTTTTAAATGACCTCTTCTCATCTAGAGGTCTGTGGAAAATGAAGCGTTACCTGGCTTAACAGATTTCAATCTCCTGCATCGTGTGCTTGAGTGATATTTTGGAGCCTATTAAAAGGGATTTAAGATTGCACAGCAGGAAGACAGAAAAACAGAGCACTAAATGTTTCCTTTCAGCTCTGTTTTCTAGATTATACAATGAGAGATGTGTTACTTGTTATTTCTTTGGTTGTGATGATGTGTTGATAGAGTGTGTCCCATCCCTGACATGCAAATTACGCAGATCGGTGTGCATTTTCACTTAAACAGTAAAAGCCAACAAATGAGGCAAACAAGACAGAAATGAGAAACAAAGCGTGAAAACAAAGTGACAAAGAAAACTACTTTGGGACAGGTGCCTCATTCTGCTAGGTACTGTCTTCACTGACAGCTAGATCTCTCTATTCTCAAAGATCTGCTATCTAGTCAATGAAGGTAGAAGATACTCTGTTCCTTTTTTTCTTTCTTTTTCCTCTTATTTTGGTATTTAAATGCTTTAAAAATAAATAAAAGTCAATAACTTCTTTAAAACAAGATTAGCATAATTTTAGATGTTAACAGATAGTAAGCAGGACATGAAAGGTTGGATTAGTTATTCTTTTTATGTAGGTGGAATGTACATGTACATGCTTCATTACGGTTGGTATTAACATTTGATGATATAATGCACGATTTATACAGTGTCTTCTATATTAGAACATGACTGATCTATTAGGAGAAGACGGCTTGTTTTCTTGTTGGTTTGTCAGAAATACAATTAAAAATATGATGAAGAACGGCTACCAATACAGAAAGTAAATATTTTTACATTTTCATGAATGTTTGGAATGTTAATAAGTTTTATATCTCTCTAATAACATTGCCACTGTCCTAAAAAAAACAATTAAAGAAGTCTGTATTTCTGAGATCTCTATTCTTTTTTCATGGCATACTGGGCATATACATATTCCCAGGCAGAGCCTGTTACACTGTCCTGGGAGATACATTATAGAGAGTCAATATCCTGCCATGCATGCAGACTTAAATATTTGGGGGAGGATGTGAAAACATTTCCATTTACATGATGAAGTAAAAGAGATTTCCAGCAGAGAAAAGGGAACTCACTTAAGTTATAGATATTCTGCACTTGGATGTAAACAAATTAATATGGAAAATAAAGACGCATATTAAAGCACAGCTGGCAGCTTGATGTTATTACTTCTGCAAGCTACTATTTAATAGCAAAAATATTTTCTCCTTATTTATTCCCCTTCATCAGATAACATTTGTGAACATTAGTTAAAACATCACAAAAAGCAATAAGTAGTATATCACTGGAAAAAAAAAAAAAGACATTGAAACAAGTAATTTCATGAACAACTGAGTCAATAAAACTTGGATTTCAAAGCCATTGCTCCCTAGATACTCTGTGTGTGTGTATACACTGAAAAGCTTTGGTCTTGAATACTGGTCTCCAGATTGTCTAGCTCCTGGGCTATGTTTTGGAACCAAGAAAATAGTTTCTGCTAAGTCAGAATCTGGGAGAGATTTCTGGGACAGGTGCAGAGACTGTTCCTTGTAACTAATAAGGAATGACAAAATGCCAGGTTTGGCTTACCTTACAATACCTGTTAAAACTATTCAAACAGTCCTCGTGCCTTCAAACATCAGGACACAGTTTCAGCATCATTCTGTAAAAACTCTACTGTAGTCAGAGGCAGAATAGCCCTCCAAGTACTTGAGGTACTTTAGCCTGAAGCCTTCATATATACATATATACATATATATGTATATACATATATACACATATAGACAATATGTGTACATATAGTACAGGTATATACAGTATATATGTGTGTGTGGTTTTTTATATATACTTTTTTTTTTAACATATTCATACTAAATTATAATTGTCATAGGAAGATTACTTGGGTCCCAGAGGACACTGAACACAAGAGATATACGTTGGACAAAGACAAACAACCCTCATGGAAAGTCTTGTTTCTGTCTGAACATCAGGAAACAACTTTTCACTGTGAGGGTGATTGAGTACTAGCACAGATTGACCAAAGAGGTTGTGGTATCTCTATCCTCAGAGATATTCACAAGCCATCTGGACATAGTCCTGGACAGCTTGCTCTGGATGACCTTGCTTGGACAGGCATTTGAACAAAACAACCTCCAGAGGTTCCTTCCAGCCTCAACCATTCTGTGATTCTGCGAATGAATGGAAATGAAGTTACATATCTGATGCTGACAGATACCCATCTGGTAGTGTAGGTGTGAGCTCTGTTGCCAGCCTGGGGGGAACTTAAGAGGTTATTCCTTAGTGGGGTCATGCTTATAGTATCTCCTCCATGTGGCATTGCAAAACAGACAAATCCTATCAAACATCTAGTATCTGTGATAGCTCTGTTTCATTTGTCTGATTAGTTTATGTTGGCTATTGAATTTGCAAGTTTCACTGTGAGGAAAGCCACAGATACACAAACAGTACTGTCACATCAGTCTTACCACTCTTGAAAAGATGACTTTCTGAAACAAAGGATAACTTACTACCATTCCCATCACAGCATGACAACGGAAGAACAAATACTTCCCTGCCCTTGCGGTACATTCCTTCTGTTCTCAGAAATGGGGGTTTCTCTCTCGCTTCATGGGTTCTTTTATCATGCTGAAGTCATCTGAACATTTTACAGTGGACTATCCTTGCATAGTCTATGCAGTTTTATACTAACATAAGGAGTTACACACCTAAAAATTGCTATATTTTTGACAACAGAATTATACCGATGCAGTCTTCACTGAAGAAAATTAAGCCAGTGCAAAGCTGTTTAATATAGGTGTAGGCATAAATCAGGAAACCCATACCCTTACACTTGCTGAGTCAAGAGTATCAGTGAAAAAGATGCTACCCTCACAGACCAGGAAAGATTTGTAAAGAATCATAGAATCATAGAATCATAGAATCATAGAATCATCTAGGTTGGAAAAGACCTTTAAGATCATCCAGTCCAACCATTAACCTACACTACCAAGCCCACTCTAGACTAATCAAGGGTAGACCAGACTAAACCATATCCCGAAGTGCCACATCTACCCGTTTTTTAAACGCCTCCAGGGATGGGGACTCCACCACCTCTCTGGGCAGCCTGTTCCAATGCCTGACCACCCTTTCCGTAAAGAAATTTTTCCTAATTTCCAGTCTAAACCTCCCCTGGCGCAGCTTAAGCCCATTTCCTCTTGTCCTATCGCTAGCTACTTGGGAGAAGAGACCAACACCCACCTCACTACAACCTCCTTTCAGGTAGTTGTAGAGAGCGATAAGGTCTCCCCTCAGCCTCCTCTTTTCCAGGCTAAACAACCCCAGTTCCCTCAGCCGCTCCTCATAAGACTTGTTCTCCAGACCCTTCACCAGCTTCGTTGCCCGCCTCTGAACACGAATCTTGGAGGGTTTTTTGGTTTTGGTTTTGTTTTCCTTAGGAATAAAATGTTAGAGGTGGGAATTAAACCAAATGTTTTAAATTATTTTCTCCAATGTAAGTAATATATGCAATAACACAAGAAGAAAAAAAACCCAAACAAACAAAACAAAGCAAAACCATCCCCAATGCATTCTTCTCAGGTGAGAGGCATAAACAGTATTTCTAGCACCTGTCAGTTCATATGCAGAAATCTCCATTCAAGAAGGAATAAGGCAAAATAATTTACACAAAGAACAATTGCTTTTCAAGCAGAAACAAAGGCAATACATAAAAATCTTCAGTGGTATACCTGTAAGAAAGGTTTTAAAAAGCTAAGAAAAAGGACACATTATTTATTTTCTGCTATAGAAACATTCTTAGAGTTGACAGGCTTGTCTAAAATGATCTATAATGATTGATTTAGCCTTGTTGTATATAGAGAAAATAAAATGGATAAATCTAAATTTCATCAACGTTACTTATCAGTTTGTTACCAGTTTGTCATGTTAGCGCAAACATTCCTTGTACTTCAAATCCAAAATATTTGTCCAATGCATAACATCACAATGTATTTATTCAGTATTTGGCATAGGTTGTGGGGGTTTTTTACACAATCATGACGACATAAAAGATGTCTGTGAAAACTTGGTTTCCCAAAATATTTTCAAATTTTCTAGACATCTGAAACTTTGGAGGGTGCAACAGGTTTTGAACATAGCTAAAATCTAGCAGTACACAGTCAGTATGGGCCTTGGCTGCTTAAACCAGCATTTCACCTAACTCTACCCATCTCAGAGTGGATCGTCTTATCTCTGCTACATTGTAGGCTCTCTTTAGAGTCAATATAAACCAAAATTTCTCCATAAATCAGTTCTTCCCCTTGTTCTTAGGATGTGTTCATCTTTCTGTACCATCCATAAAAGTAACTTATACTGCATACTTTTAATCTCATTTTTCCAATGAAGAGAAGTTCATGGAGACTGCTAACACAAAGGAATGGTATCTAATGGATGACTTGCAAACCTAATTTGATGTGCCATATAGCTAAAATATAATTTGGTCAAGTTTACATTAGTTTTCCTCACCTTCCCATGGAGGTTCTCTTATGAGCCACACCAGTCCCTATTCCACCATTACAGTCTGTCTCCACTCTGTTCATTCTTCTGTCTCATCAAATCATCTGTACAAGATTATAAATCAGAATGATTCCTGTAGATACAAGAATGAAACATCAAATAGATACAAGTGGGTCTCTTGCTTTGTTTGGTTTTCTGTATTAATGAGTCCTTTGAGTGAAAGTTCAGAATACAATGTCTACCACATTTGAAAAACAAAGTTTACATATGTCATGACATCTGTTAAATGGTAAATGGTGATGGAAGCCATTTGATCAGCCATTTGAAGCTATGCTGAACAGAGTTCTGCAGTGTCCACTATAGAGAGTAACCCAGTTCTAGAAAGGAAAAAGGATAAAATAACATAGAAAGTCTTTTCTCCCACCATGAATCTATGAAAACTTGTAAAAAAATCTGGTATGAGAAGATCAGGAACCACAATACTTGCTATTGTAAAGCAAGAAATACAGTTTCCTGGAAATGGAAGTGAAAGCCTGAAGTCAGAATAACCATAATGATTCTATGACTAAACTGAGCTAAAATTAAATTCTGGAAGCCTTTTTAATTATTTTTCATTCTCTGTTAATGGAGGATTAAACATTGGTTCTGGTGTTTGTCCTATAAATTACAAAGTTTGTTCCATGAACAAGTGCTAGGTTTTTCTTTATTACACTTGTTCAACATTTATGAGAGGAGAGAATGGCACTAACTCACCAGAAACTTCAGAGAACTTCAAAGTGCTATCACAAAGGGATATGACATCATTGCTCAAGGTGTGTGACATGGTTTAAATTAAACCTCAGCATGCAGGAAAGAAACCCAAACTTGAAATTTCCAAATGACAACTTAGATACACAGGGCCAAATACTTTTCGCTTTTGTGCTGTGCCTAACAGAGCCAAGAAAAACTAAGATACAACAAAGGCACTTTTTATGCTATCTTTACCAACTTTGTTTAAGCAAGATTGAGGCTAAGAGACATTTAGAAATACTGTAGGTAGCATGTTAAAAGTGCACAATAAATGTAATGGAAGTAGAAATAGACTATAACTACATTCACACATGAGGTAACCTAATTTTTTCTAAATACATATTTGTGCTTTTGTTATGTTTTTATAGGCTGGATTAATTTGTTAAATTTATTAGGTTCATAAAATTCAAAGCATGTTTATGTTGAAGTGTAAGACATACATTAAAACCATCTGAAATATAATGAAAAGTATAGTACAAGGCCAGACGTGACATCCGTGATGGATCACTGCTGATTACCTCTGCAGTGGGACCTGGTACAGTTCCACTAATTGGGAAGTACCCTGATGTGGTTTTGCACAAGAAAACAAACAAACAAACAAACTCAGCACTCTGATGTCAGATGGTGTCTGAGGTTTGGCAGGGAGGAAGAGGTATGTAGAAGCTAGAACACAACGTAATGTTTCAGGCTCTCTTTTAGTGTTATCATTTCCCTAAATTAATAACATTCCAGATGAAAATGAACTCTCTGTTCAAATATGACAGCATGCAGTGACAGAAAATGCAAACATTTGGAGTAATAGCTGTTTGAGGTTTGACTGTACTGTATAACCAACTGCTGATTCCTCCTCACCTCCTTCTTTCATTTGCTATTCCTTCCACACACATTATGGTGAGCTGCTGTGTTGTTCTCTGACGTAGAGTTGCTGGCAAAGTGGTAATGCATTTTTGACCTTTTAAAGTTTTAAATGTTCCCACTGACTTAAAGATATACTTTAAGTACACTCAACTCTTGCAATATGTATTTTAAACACACTTGAATGTATTGTCCTTTATACAGTATTATTTTAATCTTTGGGGTACACTAAATGAGTCACATTTTCATAATAGATCAATTAAGTATGCAGCCAGTATTTAAATAAAAAATGGTTGTTCATTTTTCAAACCCATTCTTTTTATAACTTACATATACTTACTCACTCAAATAAAGTTTATCAGCATGAAGTGTGAATATTATATTAATGCATAAACCGGGGGGAGAATGTTAAAACCCTTTGCCTTTCAAATGGTAGCAAAAAAACATTGATGTCGAAGTATAAAACTACATTGCAGAATGCTTTTTATCAAAACTCCACTTTCTGTATACCCATGTTATATTTCTCCTTACATATGTTATAACTCTAATTCTAGACAATTTTTTTTTTTTTTTACTTGTCTTGTTGCTTCTCAGTTTAATTAGCTACTACAGTACTTACGGTCCAGTACTATCAATTCAAAACTAGTAATTGCATCATCCATAAAATAATATGGCATGTTTTCAAAATAATAAAATTAATTTCTGTAACATGAATGTATTTGTGTATAAGCATGTAGGAGTAAATCTAAGAAACCATCAGCTGGTTTTCCCCCTTGGGTTTTGTTCCTCTTCTTTTTCCCCCACCATAATGTTCCTTAACAAATGACCTTATTTTCCTTATGGAAAGTGGTACCTCTGAAAAATAACTTGTGCTTCTACCTGAAGATGGACCTAATTTACTTTCTAGGTAGATCATAGTTAGGCATAAACAAAACCAATGCAAACACAATTTTTATGAAAGCAAATGATATGAAGTAAATTGAATATATTCAAGATATAATCAATCTACTTGGTGACATTTTCTAAATTATTGTTTTCTTAGCATAACATTTCATTGCTTTTTAAAATTTTTAGACAGGCAAAAGGCACTATTACCAAATGCAAATTCTTTCCAGCTGGACAATTACTCTTATTTTCAGAATGTGTTTATATCTAGACAACCTACATTTCCATAGGCATTATAGGAAGCAAGGTATCAATGACTCTTTAAATATTTGTCTTTAAAAAAATTTCCTAACAGGCATGTATTAATATTATTATAACAAATGGAGGATAACTGGTGTTAATGAGCAAGATCTTAAGGTGGGGTAAATCAAGAGAGTTCTGTTAGAAAGAATGGAACCATGCAAAGTTATATTAAATATGCACACAGTGAAGTCAGAAATAATGTACAAAATTGCATATCTTAAATAGTCAAGCTTTTAGTAATTCAGTTTAAATTGATTAAACATATGCTAGTGATAACAAGAGCTACAGTGTCATCTTTTAGAGTCATACTCTTTCCATGCAACCTTGTTTAGCCTTTGCCTCCACTACTAATGACCCATCATTTAATAAATCAATGTCTCTTTGAACCTTATTAATGTATGTGAACAAACAATTATTTATTTCCATGGGGCTGTGCTCTGAGGGTAACCTGTTCTTGAATGTTTTCTCTGTTGTTGCAAAGGTTACAGAAATATATTAGAGCAGTTGCTTTCTAGCCTCCCTGAAACTGAATTAACATAAGACATAAAACACACTTCACACTAAGCATTTCTTTCACTGTCAGTTGGCAAATAATAGAAGGTATTTTCTACCTGAGAATGAAATCACTGATCATCCAATTGCCTCTCTCTGACAGTTCACATTTGTTTTCAGGACTTTAATATAGGTGTGAATATTACTTTATGTACAGGTCATGAGTCCATTACCTGAAGTTCTGACAGATTTGAAAGCAGAAGGAATGTGGACTAATGAAAACACAAAAACTTGGGCAGGACTGTCAGTCACTCATTTTTGAGCTTTGGGTGAGGATGATCATGACTAAGTGTGAGCCGCACCATGTTCATGATAATGTGGTCAAAGATACACTGACAAGAAAAATAATCACTGGAAAACATTTATATGAAAACTAATTCAAAAAAATCAGGCCAGGTTCAGTGAGCAGCTAAATAAGACAAGTAAAATAAAAACCAGTAAAGAAATGGACAGTTTAAAATTTTTTCCCTTTTCCCATAACTGATGAAAAGAGGACATGTGATTAATTAAAAGATGGCAAAACCCAAAATGAACATAGTTCATTCATGTATAAATAGTAACCTTCACTATGTCATCATGCAGTCTGAGCTTCAAATTTAGAAAAATTTAAAGAATGTTTTTCTGTTTTTTACATAAAATGATAGCCTGAATTAATGAAAAGAGATAAAGATCAAATTGTAAATATGTGTGAGAGAGAAGGAGAGCAAGAGGAAGACAAAGATGAGAGGAGATTTATATCAGCTTTATTCCAGTGACAATTTTTTTTCTACAGGATGACACTGAAGTTCATCTCAGGATTCTTACTCAACACCGTCTTGGTGATAGTGTGAAAAAAAACATAAACCAGTTCTTCCTATTTGATTTTGCTTTTAATGCAAGGAGAAAGAACCTGACAGTGAAATTAAGCAGCAAGACATTAAGATGTATTTTTGAACATAGGATATAAATCTCCAAAGGAACTCAGTGCTATAGTACTCAGTAATGGCAATATTTACTAGGAGAAGTGCAGAGGATGTGTGCAAAGAAGTTGAGACAAACCTTCCTGAATTTTGAGTGACATTGTGTGTTAAGTAACATGATTTTTTTGTGGTTGTTGTGAATATAGATGTGCCTGTCATTTGAACAAAAAGTTTCTACTTTTTATTTGCACATTGCTTCTTACCAGGACCCTTTTTTCTTAATCCAACAGAAATAATAGTAGGAGTTAGACAGTCTGTGGGTTTCTGCCAGATATTATCCAGCTTCAGCAAAAGGTGAGTAAAATTTTAAAGGTGAGGTATATTTTAAAAATACCACTCTCTTGTCCTAGCATGTGAAATAATTACTAACAGACAAGTTCAGAGAGGAGCTTCTGGTAGATAAATTGGTTCACAAATCTTATCTAGGGAAGCAGATCCCAAACTGCATAATACAGGTAGGGGACATACTAAGTTAGTAAGCTTTGCAGAGTACCAGTCCCTCCTAGGAAATGAAAAGAAGACAGTATCAGTCTTGGACTCCTGAAGCGCAGATATTTTTTATGTGCACTTCAAATGCTACAAAATTGGTTAGGGCATGGTGCTAATAACGCCAAGTTCACAGGTTCAATCCCTGCTCACTGCAGGGGGGTTGGGCTTGATGATCTCTCAAGGTCCCTTCCAACCCAAAGCATTCTATGATTCTATGATTCTATGAAAATGCTTGAGAACCATTTAATAAAGGGAGGTTTTTCACCTTTCTCTGACATATATAATAATGACCATGGCTGCAGACAGGGTTTTGAACTAGGTAGGTACTTATTCTTGAAGGAAGGAATTTCTGAAATGTATCTCTCCCTGGTGCAGAGTGCAAGAATTTTCTAACACAAATCGACTGTGAAAAGCACCAGGTAGGAAATAACACATAGGAAATATGTGTTGTGTCACTGGAACCATAAATGCTGCTTGGCTAGTTATTTTTCTCTACTTGACATGGCAGAGCTGAAACAATTGTCCACACTAAAATGAAACTGAGACAATAGACTTAACATTTCTGCATAATAAATATATGTTGTGGTTTAACCCAGCAGGCAGCTAAACACGACACAACCTTTTGTTCCCTCCTCCCCTCCCCAGAGGGATGGGGGAGAGAATTGGAAAAAAAAAGAAAAAAAAAAGTAAAATTCATGGGTTAAGATAAAAACAGTTTAATAGGACAGAAAAGGAAAGGAAAATAACTACAACAGCAACAAACAACAATAATAATAATAAAAAAATATACAGAATAAGTGATGCACAGTGCACTTACTTACACCTGCCAACCAATGCCAAACCAGTTCCCGGGCAGTGGTACCCCCCCTGTCCTGGCAACTCCCCACAGTTTCTATACTGAGCATGACATCATATGGTGCGGAATATCCCTTTGGCCAGTTTGGGTCAACCGTCCTGGCTGTGCCCCCTCCCAGTTTCTCGCTGGCAGGGCGTGAGAAGCTGAAAATTCCTTGTCTAGTGTAAGCACTACTTAGCAACAACTAAAACATCAGTGTGATATGAACATTATTCTCATACTAAGTCCAAAACACAGCACTGTACCAGCTACTAGAAAAAAAAAAAAAAACAAACCAACAACTCTATCCCAAACGAAAACCAGGACAACATAATATCTTATATTTCCTATACCAAATCTACTAATGTTATTGCCCAGTCCCTCTTCATCTGATGCCCCCATTTCCTCAGTGGTACATTTTTTACTGGCTGCTGTATTCCACAGTGAGCAAGATGTGCCCATATTTCTTAAATGAAATACACACCTGATATGGAAAGCCTGCTATCTACATATTAAGAACTTGTTCCCTACAAAGCTTGTATTATTCCTACAATTCTTGTACACATACGTCTCATCAGTCACAATTACCCAAAAAGGGCAAAATTAATGTAAAGTCAGTAGACCAGCCCAAGGTTAATGTCAACCTTCTCTACTTGCAACTTCTTTTCTGGAGATGGAGCTGACTTCTTCCAGGATCACATTTCTGCAGATGAGCACAAATGATTTTCTTTTGTGTCTGTGATCTCAGAAATAAATTCCTGTGAGCCACCTTGGAATTTGATTCCTGGCACTTCTGTTCCAAGCACTACCTAATTCTCACCTGAATACTTTTTGCAGGAGTAAGAAACATACTCGCCCAGAGCTGACCTTCAGTGAAAGAATAAATATCAGCTCTCCCTACTCAATCTGTCCAAACAACCTTTCTTTAGTTAGCATACTTTATAAATCAAGTTCAAAAATTTGATGTAATCCCAAATGCCACCTTTTAGCAATTTCTAAAAGACAGCCCGTACTCAAGGTAATTTTTCCTTATATGTTGCAAATATGCTCATACGGGTCAGACTCAGTTCACCAAAGTTAACTCTATTAAATGAAGCTACACCTATTTACACTAATGTGCTAGCCCACTGAAACTCTGAAGAGTTAGTTCTCCAGCTTTCTATTATTATACCATTTTTATTTTGTTGAAAAGTAGCAGGATTTATTTCTGTTCATTATTATGAACAACCATACTCAGAGAAGGCTAACAACAATTACCCTATTTTATCGTACTACTTACAAGACATTAGGGACATAGGCATCTTGACATTTGCATGAAACATTTTAATCTTCACCAGACCTTTCAGTAATGGATCAAGGACAGTATATGGTCTGTATTAGGCTGCATGGCATTAATGACTAAAGGAGATTCTTCTATTACACTTGGTAAAGGACATACATGCAGTAAATCAGAAAGCTAAATTTATACATGATTCTCTGTAATACATTGAAATCCTGAATGTTGGCAAGAGGTATTTTTGTCTCCTTTTGATTATATATTCTGAAGGGTTACAGTCCATTTCTACATACTTCTGTTAAATTGTATCTTTCATGCTTTGTTCAGTTTTAGCTATCCTAAACAGTTACCAAAAAAAATCAGAAGGAACCACAAATAGAGCAACAGGAATGAGTAAGATGATGGAAAATCAGGCTTATGACACACACACAAAAAAAAGAACTAAAAAAGAACTAAAGTTTGGCTTGTGTAATCTAAACAAATAACTATGGGTATATGATTACCTTAAATAAATAACAACCATGTGTATATGATTACCTTGTGGAAGCATTTGAAGGGTAGAAGCACAAAAGGCACAGAACAATTGCTTATCCTGTTAAGCCTGATTGTGTTGAAAAATATTCAATTTTTTCTCAAAAAGTCACCAAAGTTCTTGGAATTTGTATTTTAAATACCATAAGGATTCTATTTAATTAAAAATATACTGAATTTAGTGTATTGATTCATAATGTCTGATTATCATGGATGGACTTTTATAAGATAGGATTATTCTTTTTTACTGATTTATTCTGATAAAACATAGTCTACCATGCTAAATGGCATATTCTTTTTATAGATTCCTTGTCACCTCTAATTCATCTTTACGTAAAGAAAAAGAACATTGCAAAGAAAACCTCTTTAGCAAAAGGACATAAAAAAACGATAGTGGTGTGTGAAATGTGTTTGATTCAGAATTCAAAGATTAATTTTACAGCCATATGGGTAAAGAACTTTCACGTTTTGAAATGAAAATGCAGGTTCTGGAGTGTTAAATTTTTGTGCCGCATGGAGTATAAACACGTGTTTGGTTAACCTCAGTAAATTCAAATGTGTAACAGAAAAAGCTTATTTATGTTATATATTATAACAGTGATGTCATTTAGACTGGCAACAGTGATCTATGAAAACCCATTTCTTGACAACAGCCAAAATTCTTACATAAACAGCAACCATCCAAGATTTCAATCCTTTAAGAGATGCGTATAAACCATATTTTGCATTCATATTATGGAGTGTGTTTGGGTATGACGTGACAGTTGTCCAAGCAACACAAAAGTTCTGCAGAAACTAGAGACTGCTGTGGAAAACACAGTAGAAACACCTCGAATACAGGTGAATACATACCCACAAAAATGAATATGCAGAAAAGGATTGCCAGTCTTACTGCATATGATTATTATGGGAATCAGCAAGTTAGAAATGCAGATTTTTTAGGTCCAAAGCCATCAAGTTGTACTGGTATGTTATAAATACAAATAATAACCCATTGTATTTGCAGCTGTTCAGAATAACATTGGTGCTGTAACAGTCCCAGCTGTGATGAAGGCCCACTTGTGAAATTTGTACATTAGGAGTCCTTACAAGGAGAATTTACAATCTGAAATCTACAACTTTTTCATACTTATACTCTGCCAAGTCCCATTGACTTCTCAGAAGGTAGAAGACCCTACAGTCAGCAAAAATAGGATTGGATCCCCACAATTTGAGATGTATTGTCTGTTAAGTCGTCTTCTCTGTCTTCCAGGAAGGCACGGAAGGAAGGGAAAAAACATTTATGTTCTACTTCTTTTCAACACTTTATCATCGTTAGCCAATTTTCACTGTCAGGAGAAAATATAATATGTAGTCATCTCCCAAATGTGTCTAATAGAATTAGAGTATGCTATAAGTACTCTCTTTGTTGCAAATACATACTTTAATGAAAGTGTTACTTTGCATGGGGTGTTGCTGGGGAAGCTGACTCAGGAGCCTGGTTTCTTTCACAGTTCATGACAAGAAAATCAATATAATCGATAAATAAATAAAACTACAACACCATTAGATAAATTATTCTCTGATTTCCAGTCTCAAACACTTTTTAATCTATTCTGTTTATGCATTTCCATGAACAAAATCTTTGGATGTGAGATCATGTGAGACCTCAACCTTATTTCTCTGCTTGTAAAACATTTTTATCTCAATCATTCTTTTTTAATGATCTGCTCAGATTCAAAATTTAATTGAAAACTTGTGAGTCACAAAAAGGTCACATTGTATAGTAACCTCTGAAAAAAGTTGTCCTTCCCATGTGAAAACAACAAATTAGTTTTAAGAATATATGCAATTCCTACTGTTTCTTTTCAGTGAGCCGAATAACATATACATTTCCATGCCATTTGTATATACCTTTCTTCTGAAGCTGTGCAGAAGGAAAACCAGATGAACAAGAGAGAAAATAAATCACTGACACTCACCCTGAAAATGAAATTCTGTTCTTGCAAAGACAGCTATGAATAAAAATCCACCATTGTTCTCTGTCTCCCTGGCTTGGCTTCTGGTATTTCATAATCTGTTTGGAAGAAATGAAATTACTTGAAATATATCATAAATTTGATGATGGACTGAAAGATTTTAGTCCTAAGAATAAACTCTAAGGATCCATCATTCCATTTCAATTAAGAGAAGTACTTTATCCCGTATTAACAACGAAAAGCATAAGTGTCGAGTCTGCTCACCTGAGCTACCCAGAGCTAAAGCTAAAATGCAATTAAAGGGAAAATCTTGCTACTATTCTGTTGGGTATTCACCTTTTCGGAGACCATACTCTCATTGAAGTAGAAGATGTGTTGTAGGTGAATTTGCACTGTTAAACTCAATAAACATTGTCCCTTCAGACAAACTAAGAATGAATCATTCTGGTAGTGGAATAGATATTTAGATGACTTATTTCTCTCTTTATCATTATGTAACTTGCAGCAGAGGACCTCTCAAGGATAGAAGGAGCCAAATACAATGATTTTTTCTTTTTTTCTTTAATGATCCATAATCTCTTTATATTTAATCAGACTGAAGGATGATACCCGTTCTAAACTCTCGGTCATCAGTGAGCGTTAAGGATCTATACCATGTGGAAGGAACAGAGTCACATATTGATAAACATGTGAATTTTGATTATATAGAGACTAACTAAATATGCAGTCCTATGACCTTCATAGAGTGTTTAGACAAGTCATTGCTGGGTAGTGTCACATAGGCTTCTTAGTCCACTTGCATCTACAGGCTGAAGTTCTGGACTGCTAAAAACTTGAATGGAGGTTTGCCCATTTCCAGATCTAATAAAAGTCCTCTAGGATTTGAATCAGCATTACAACCTATTCCTTATTACTCTAATGAAACCTGAGAGCACAACTACACACAACAGACATAAATCAGTCCTCTACTAGTCCTTTTTTCCATGTAGTGCTGCAAAAACAGATTACTGGGATTAAATGGAAATTTGGCTGGTAGATTTATCGAAAGTTCAAACTGCTCTACAAGGCTCTTCCAGCTTTTCTTCTTTCGCCTTTAATTACCGACATTCTTTTGCTTTCAGCTTGTCTTAGGATTGCTACAACTTCAGTATTGCTTGTTACACAAACATCTCAATGTACTTTACCACCAGCTTTTGAAAACCACCAAGTTCTGCAGCTTGCAATTAAGAAACCTCACTGTCTTGGGCCTGCATATATTTTTAATTATATAGAATATTTTGCCTAATAAATTAGCTATACTTGAAAATATTTAAGAAGCTACAAAGCACTGTATATTTTAAAATTGGAAAGGCATCATTTAGTCTGTTTTGCAGACAGAGGGGAGAGTTCAAAATTACCTCATGACATTAAATGTTCAGTGGGGTCTTTATTTCATTTCCAGTAGGAAGTAGTGTGTAAGCATTCTCCTGGAGCCTTCTTATATTAATTTACTATATCTATGTTGCCAGGAAGAAAACATAATTATGTTCAAAAGTAATCAAATTAATCTGATCCTTTTCATATCTTCAGAATAGACAAGAAAGTCACCATTTCAAACAAGTAAATAATCTAAACAAGCAAATCAATTTTATTTCATTCTAGCCAGAGCTCAGCTCTGCAACAAAATCTGATATCCTAAGATGAACTATTTAATTTTTTATTAAATTAAGTATTGATATGACATAACAGTTACCAAAAGAAAAAAAAAAAAACATTTACAGCACTTTCTAGATACACTAAAACCCTATAAGAATCATAGTAAATTATTTTCATTCCCCTTCACCTGTGGGCCTCAACCCTGAATGGGACATATACCTGCCAAAACCAATGCCATGACATATGCTATAAGGGTCCACAAAAATGAGTGTAAAGAAAATGCCTGCTGAATAAAAATTTAATAAATGTGTAATAAAAATGCAACTGTCAAAAAAGAAGGAAAATTATTTCACCTGATTTTTATGAAAAATGACAATAAGAAAAGGTCTAAACAATCTGTTCAAGGAACTCTCTTCTAAGCTTTCAGGAATTTCATCTTTTTTGGTCTGGTAATCTATTTTGTTTTGCTGATTTTTGGAAGACCATCTTAGATCCCCAAATTTTTAGGGGGGTTGTTTCTGTTTGCTACAAATAAGTCAACAAAATAAAGAGAAAAGACAAATTAATCTTCATGACAAAGCAATAAGGGCACATGCTTAACTGAACAGACCAACAGCAAGAACAGTTCTAACAACTGAAATGTTTTGTATTTATATAAAAGCAGGAGATAGAGGGTTAGTCTTAGGAGTAGTCAAACACAGGAAATTCTAGATGAAGATTTTACAGAAAGAACACATTTCTTTTAAATTTCAGCCTTTTCTTTTTAAAGTGATTATTTTACAATGTGTTTAACATGGGAAGTCATAAATAGTTCCTCCTCTTTATACTTCCATGAGAGTCTACTGTGAAAGACAGTAGGTGGGCAAATTCAACAGCGATTTTAAAAGATATCATATATTTTTGAGGTGAAACAAATATTTCTCTAGAGCTATATTTCTAATCCTGTCTTCATCAGCATGTCTTTCTTTGGAATCAAACAACACTCATAACAGAGGATGTTTATAATTACCTTTGGTATTTTTAGGAGCTCACCTTAAGAAGTCTGCAAGTAGGATAATAAGAAAGTATGGTGTAATTCTCTTCAAGGTCAATACCATAAACCTATTTTCTTTCTGAGGAAGTTATTCGTAATATTCTGTATAGCTCTCACTTCTGACAAGCTTGGGATTCTTAGCCTCTTCTGTGTTAATACATTTATCTTTCTTCATCCACCTTCCTCCTTTAAAAACATTTCTTTATCTTCATCTACTGTATTAAAAAGATAGGATCTCCCACCCTAATTAATACCATTGAACATGCCTACACCGATGTACTGACATGATCTCACTCCACTCTCCATCTCCAAACTCCGTTTGTACTGGAAGTCATGCAATTACTGTAATTACAACGGTAGTGAAGTGAGGTAGCAGTGCTGGAGATGAGCTAACACAAATATTAGCCTGGTCTTAGAGGTGAGCTATCCCTGTTTATATGACATCGAGCTAACTGCAAGTAGAAGTAGACTGAACTCACATCAGCTGGCAAAATACACTGTAAATGGTATCTTACCACACAGAAATTCTGCCACAGTTATCATCAGAGAAGACTAAAAATACAGCACAGTCTGGCTTGTGAATAAGAGAGTACTCCATCTGAGATTAACAAAAGAAATTTTAAATTTAAAGCATTTTTACTAGTGTTACCGTACCTTAGTGTGTACATGATCCAACCCTTCTAGTTTACAGCCAACCTCTGTAGTTCATATCCAGTCTTTCTGCAGTCAAATCCTATTGATTTTTAAAAGAAATTTTTATTTAACAAGGTTGGTAATATTTAGACCTTGAGAAGACAGACTCCTGATGAAAGGAATTGTGTGTGTCTTTCATAAGAAAGAGGGCAGTATCTGAAACAAATTAACATTGTCCCTGCTCACAGCAGGGGGGTTGGGCTAGATGATCTCTAAAGGTCTTTTCCAACCCAAAGCATTCTATGACTCTATGATTCTATGAATATTAATTAACAAAATTCTCTCAAATAATTTGAAAATCACCAATATTATGACTTATCATGCAATATACCCCCTCACCTACATGGTGAAAAGGGCATAAACAGGGAAGGGAAGGATGTATTAGGTCTCATTTGGCTCCTATCCCCTTCTCAACAAAGATTCTCATGGTTTTTTTCCCCCTTTCTTTGTTAAAAATTGAGACTGTCTATCTAAAGGAAATGCAACACAGAACCTACAGTGCACAGACAGGGCAGGCAACTATGTCTGTATGCCACTCTTTCTTCCCTGATAATGGGTTGCTCTCCACAGCTCATATTTAACTGATAAGCCTCACATATATTAATGTCTGGGCTGTGAATAATAGGATACAACACTGTATGAAAGCTCACTATTATCCATATACCATAGACAGTGACAGAGGAAATTTTTTTAAGCTATTTTCTGTGGGTTGCCCATAACCTACCTGAAGTAATCAACCTCACAGAAACACAATAAGAGATCCTACACCAAAACTGTTGATAAAGGAATTATGAGAAGAAGGAATGTATTCCTCCTGTATGAAAGCCATGGAAGAAGGCCTGATTCTGCTTCAAACAGAGTTATGGCAAATCATTTAGCAATATGCTTGGAAAAGAGCTGCAAAGTGTCAGATCAAGATTGAGTCACTTGGAATTCTTACAAAGAACATGCAGAGATTCAGCAGCTATTACTCCAACCTATAAGGTTAAATGAAAGCCACAACCCCCTGAAGTTTGGCCACATCACATCATGGCCTTGTATTGAGGCTGGATTTCATCTTTCCCAATCCTCTCATAAGTGCAGCTGCATAAAGTGTGAATAAGCAGTCTTTATGTGTTGCTCATTAATTTCACCCCCAAGGAACATATTTTATAAAGTTGAACACAGTATCAGAAATCAGTGCAGTACAAAATTTGCTTTTATTGCTATGCTAGCCTATTCTAAGAAGTAATTTCAATCAGTGAGAGCCAGGAAATCATGAGTTCATCTCAGTTTTGACAATGACTCCTTGTGTGAATTCTAGTATGTCATTCAAAAGCTGGTTTTCCAAAGGGACCTCTTAGTTTGGGCACTTTTCGTCTTGGGTACCTGCTTGCTGAGATTTAGCATGAAAACCTGGTTTCATTGGAGGGCCTTGAAATTTTATGTTCACAGGGGTTAAAATTTCACCCCTATGATTCTTGTTAGAGAGTGCTGAATTACCAGTCCCTATTCACTTCATCTGATCAACAGTTCAGCATTTCGACAACCATGCCCTTTCTCCAGATACACATTTTATTAATATTTCCACCATGGGATAAACAGTTAAAAATAAAAATAACTTTTGTTTTCAATTACAGTGCTGAAGACTAACATTAAACCCAGTAGCTGGGAAAGCACCATGAAGTTGTGAGGAAAAACTATGCTCAAGGTAGGGAGGGTTTTAACTCTTTCCTCACGAGGATTCCATCCTTCTAACCAAATATTGTGAATGCCTCATAGACAGTTTTTGCAATTAGCAACAATATCTGAGCTACCGTCATGGATCACAACAGAACTATTGAATATTCTTTTTGCTTTCTACCCACAACTAAGGCTCCAAGTTCACAAATCCAGATTTTTTTTTCAATGCACCCATCTATGTGTTCAACTGTCAGGCACTAACTATGATTATATCATGCTATGACAAGTTTGAATGCAATAGTACAGGCAAAGGGATGCATAATATAATTTCTTTTTCTTAAACTTGTATACGGAGCTGAAGCTTCAGATCTCTGTGTTTCTGACTTAATAGTCCACCCAGAAAATTAATGGAGACCCCACTAGAAATGGCAATGAAGATTGTTTGTCCCAGGTGATTTGCTAAATAATTTTGACCTCTGCACACCAAAACGATGCAGTTCAACCTTTTATCTGGTCTTTTTTAAACCAAATACTGAATGTTAAATTTTGAACTTGAAGCGTATTTGTTCTGGTATATGCTTGTCAACTTTTCACTTGTTATAACTTAAGAAAGGGTCTTAAATATGCAGTGACCTGATGTACTGACTTTTCAGTTTCTCAGTGTGGTATATGGAACTGTACTGAGTTTGTGTGGCAAGGTTTTGGTAGCAGGGGGGGCTACAGGGGTGGCTTCTGTGAGAAGGTGCAGAAGCTTCCCCCATGTCCAACAGCTTCCCCCATGTCCAAGACGGACCCACCACTGGCAAAGCCAAACCAGTCAGCAATGCTGGTAGGGCCTCTGCAATAATGTATTTAAAAAGGGGAGAAAACTGCTGTGCAAGAGCAGCCAGGAGAGGGGAGTGCAAAAATGTGAGAGAAACAACTCTGCAGACACCAAGGTCAGTGAAGGAGGAGGGGGAGGAGGTGCTGCAGGCACTGGAGCGGAGATTCCCATGCAGCCCATGGTGAAGACCATTGCAAAGCAGATTGTCCCCCTGCAGCCCATGGAGATCCACAGTGGAGCAGATATCCACCTGCAACCCATGAAGAACCCCACGCTGGAGCAGGTGGATGCACCTGAAGGAGGCTGTGACCCCATGGGAAGCCTGCAGTGGAGCAGGCTCCTGGCAGGACCTGTGGAACCCTGGAGAGAGAGAAGCCCACACTGGAGCAGGTTTGCTGGCAGGACTTGTGACCCCATGGGGGACCCACGCTGGAGCAGTCTGCTCCTGAAGGACTGCACCCTGTGGAAGGGACCCATGCTGGAACAGTTCATGAAGAACTGTAGCCAGTGTGAAGGACCTACATTGGAGAAGTTTGTGTAGGACTGTCTTCCATGGGAGGGACCCCACACTGGAGCAGGGGAAGAGAGTGAGGAGGAAGGAGCAGCAGAGACAACATGTGATAAACTGACTGCACCCCATTCCCCACCCCCCTGTGCTGCTTGTGGGGGAGGAGGTAGAGAAGTTGGGAGTGAAGTTGAGACCGGGAAGAAGGGAAGGGTGGGAGGAAGGTGTTTTAAGAGTTGGTTTTATTTCTTATTATGCTAGTCTGATTTGATTGGTAATAAATGAATTTCCCCAAGTCGAGTCTGGTTTGCCTGTGATGGTAATTGCTGAGTGATCTCCCTTTCCTTATCTCAACCCACAAGCTTTTTGTCAGACTTTTCTCCCTTGCCCAGGTGAGGAGGGAGAGTGACAGATGGCTTTGGTGGGCACCTGGCATGCAGCTAAGGTCAACCCACCACAGGAACAGAGGTGAAAATTCATTTGGTGCTTCCAGCCAATAATGACCTTGCGGTTCTGCCAGCTGCCAGTCGTTCTAACACAATTCAGAGTTTTTGTTTTGCAGCCTGCTTAAAGAAAGCAGCTTTGGAGTAGGTGCAAGGTAGATTAAGAGGTATTGTTGGTGCTGTGTGGTCTTTCATAATACTCTTTTGCACTATGTCTGGTTTCATTGCTTACACGAGACCCTTATAAGGTAAAGAAATGTTAGATTTAAAAAACAAATCAGGCACCTAAATTCCATAGCTGAGGTTCTTGGACCCTCTGCCCTAAGCACCCTGAATGTCTATTTACGCCCTTAAAGTTCTCAGACTGTCTATCACTAGAAGTGCTTCTGCACATTCTCAAAAGTATTATAGTTTCCACAGGATTGAACGTTTAACTCATAGACACATGCCATGGTTAATGTCCACACTGTGAACTGCACCAAGCATCAGATAGAAGCTAAGACAAAATCCATCAATCCAAAATGCATGTAGTGCTAGTATGTTGTTGTCTAGGCCTTATTGGGCAGACAAATCCACTGCTTTATTTTTAAAATAAGCTGGGTGAATTGTCTGCTATTGTAGCGGCGCACAACTTGTTTCTACAATGGTCATCAAACAGCAGAGGAAATGAAATAGTAGGTTAGAACTGATAAGTCAATTTACACATACAGATGGATAAAGCCCATTTAAGACCTGATACACTCATACAGGAGTATGCTGCTAAGAAAAGGGATCAGTTGACTTTGCAAGAGCATAAGTAAATGCTCATGACAGGGCTAAGTAGAAGATAGAGCAGCAATGAAATCCAGAGATTTAAGAGGCCTGGATAACTCGCCACAACATCAAAGAAAGGCCACAACCTTTTAAACAGATTTGATAAGAAGTCATGAAACTGAATTTATCTTGTATATGGAGGAAGCAGAATGAGGAACCATTAACAGACAGAAATCCTTGAAAAGACAGTTTTAAAATATCCCAATATACTGAAGTGCTCATAGGAATAGGGTTTCATAAAGAACCCAGTAACAGTTTCCAAAATCAAAATGCAGTTGATGCCTCTACTTAATTAGTCCTCTCCATAGCCCTACATTGTTGTCAACATTATTTCACAGGTAGCTGATCAATGAACTTAGAAGTTACTTGTCCTGTATAACATTACATAATAAATCAAAGCAGAAATAGTATATTAAGCAGCACATAAAATTCATCCTCCTCACTTCCCTTTGTGCTCTGCAGCTTTAGCACTGTAGACCATACTGAGCTGAATACCGCAGATGAGCCACTGGACAGGAGTGAGCAAAGAGGACGCAGAAAGCTTCAGAGCTGCTTGCTACACCTACGTTTATGATTAGGTAACCATCTGCACTATATGTTGAGTCACAGAAATTTGGTAGCTTGCATCTGTAATATTCGACGA
This sequence comes from Pelecanus crispus, assembly GCF_030463565.1. NCBI lineage: Eukaryota > Metazoa > Chordata > Aves > Pelecaniformes > Pelecanidae > Pelecanus > Pelecanus crispus. Next base: position 52,984,324 of record NC_134648.1, read on the forward strand.
ACCACTTTGTGTTATTTTTCCTAACAAAACACTTAGGCCAAATTGTTTCAGTGAAAGACTATATCTGGAAAAAAACATGCACATCATACAAAGGAAAATAATTTTCCATGGCTGTAGGCCACTTCACTGAGAACAAATGACTGTTAGCAGCTTTTGCTTTCATACAAAAAATAGAACAGACACGAGAGTAACTTGTAGGATAAATTCATGGATGGTGATAGATTGACAGACCTACGTGAGGCCAAAAAGTTCCATCAGCTTCCAGAAAACTGGACAAATAAGCAAGCTTCTTATTCAAAACTAACTTGTACTTGTCCTTCTTTAGAGAAGACAGAATGATAAATGGTGCTCGTAAGGAAAAGGTTTTGAAAGCAGTGTACTGAGCTAGAGAAGGACTGTGCCAAACTTGAATCACTGACTATTCATAGATTCACAGATAACTGACATGTTTGATTGGTAGAAGATTGCTTTCTATAGTGAATTGACAAGTGATTTACCCAGGTTTACTACGATGCCGCGACTAAAGGGATTTTCCATTGTGATTAATAAAAATATATGACTAAAATTTTAAAAAAGTAGTAACTGTAACACTCTGTAAGAAAAGGAATACAGAGTTAGATTTAAGACTAGAGGCATGATTTCTATGCTATTTTCTGTTCAGGTTGATGACAGCCCACGAATTCCTGGAACATTTTGAATGTGATGATGCTGAATAACCACATATCAGCTAGTCTCTAACTGATCCCTTACCCCAAAGATACAGTTAGTTATTATTAAACTTATTTAATTTATTATTAAAATGGATATTGGGGTCGTAAAACACTAACAGCCATACTCCCTTTCAATATTTTTGTAGCCCATCTTTTCCACTACAAATTCATTACCAGCTGAGAGTTCATCCTCTGTTATATGTTGCTTAAGAAAGAGTCCCTGAACTAGCTTCATATTGCATTGTTAACCCTTAATTTCCCTTTCTATAGAAATCTTAGTCAATACAGAGATAACATTCCATAGTATCTCTGCCTTTTTATTGCTGAGCCAGTGAAGAGAAACCTGATTTAACAAGTCAACATGTTCAAACTTCAAAGTGCACTGAAAGATGTCCCAGTTTTCCCATATTCTGAATGTCGTTGTATACGTTTGAGTGATCAAGATGCCAGTATGTTTGGCTGATAGATGTTCTTGAATAAGAATCACTCAAGATAAACATGAGTTTAGGTATTTCATTCAATAAAATTGCCACAATTGCCTCAAGATTCAACCCATAAAGGTGTAACACAAAAAAATAAAGCAGTGCAACTAAGTTACTTATACAGTGTCTTTGCATTGAGCATAAATATCAGGGAAATTATTTGATTGTTCTGGTTCTATTGATTGTTCTTCAGATGTCCTGATATGGTAATTAGAACACACCAGCAATCATCAAGTCTTGATATGACTTTATTTAAATTCACTAGCTTCATTCTTATCTGCTCTCTTTATGCTTAATTTTGCATTCTGCATTTTCTTCAGGTTTCAGTATGTACATGAAATGCAGCTTTGGTTTTCTTATCTCTCCTTTAGCAAATTGTGCTTTGGATCCAAATTAAGCAATCAAGCAAAGAAAACAAGTCAGCCTCACATAATATTGGTTTGATTTATGTTGGTCATAAAATATCAATCATAATTTTAAAGCAATTTCTTAAAAATACCATTATAATCACCTTTTAGAGAGATTACTTCACAATGATAGAATAATGCCTAAAAAGAAAACAAAGCTGTTGTCTATTTGCTTGAAAAATGATAGAAAGCTGTGAGGCTCCCTCTGTAACTTTTCTAGTTATGATTATTTTATTTCATGTAAAGAACAGCAGAGTAGAAAAAATGCTTAAATAGAAAGGTGATAATAGGTACTTAAACAATCCTGAGGAACTAATAGGACAAGATCATTCCCTCCTCTCTCCACACTACTTTTCACACAAATGAAACATCCTGGAAGACCTGTCTAACAGGTGCCCAACAGAAATAGATTTGCTTCCCAAAATTCCCATGTTGCTTTAGCCTTGTGCCAGTAAAATGTATGGTAAATCCTTCTCCTGAATGCTTTCTGTCAAGTGTTGAAAAATCAGTTAACAGGCTAGAAATTTGCTTCTTGTACTCTGTGTATAAGATGCACAAACTCCATGAAAAAGACATACAGCAAGCCCCACTTGCATCACCTTACCCAAAATAAGATTTAAAATAAGTCTTTAAAAACCTGCCTTATGGCTGCATTTCTCAGTGATTGTGCTCCCTGTACCGATCCAGTTTTAAGGAAAAAGATTCAGAGATGATCTCACTTCTGAGCTACAGTCCAGTTAAAGGAGAAAGAATCAACATCTGCTCCTTGTTGTCTTATACCTCTTTTCTATATCCGTATTTTTCATGTACTTTTTATTTTGTGATATTTGTTAGAATAATAATATCATTATGTGTAGCAAGAAAAAGGGGTTAGAAAGAAAAAAAAAAAAAGAAAATCTTTCTGAAATCTGTTAGGCATTGTATTTCTTCACCATTTAGCCTAGTCTCCTGTGTGGCAATAATTAGGTACTAAAAGGTAACTAGATTATTACCGACATCTTAATTTTTTTTATACCATTTAACACCTAACTAGGCGTTAAATCCATAAATGAAGTAGTTCTCAATAGGTTTCAGAACCCAATAGATTTTCACACTTCAAAATTTTTCATTTGATTCATAATAATTTTATCCTATTCAGCTGCATCCCAAAATCAAATTTGCTGAAAGAATCATCCAGAACAGATTCAAAATTCATAGGAAATAAATGGTTCCCTAATGATGAGTTGAGTATACAAGGAAATCTGCCAAAACATGTATGCTTAGGAGGCTATTTTTATAAGTGTAATAACCAATGTATTAATGTCTGTTGCCTTTGGCTCTGGTGGAAATAGCAATAATAAGAACAGTGTGAAAGAAAAATAAGAAAAAAAGGCCATAACAGAATAAAGAAAAGCTATAAAAAAAAGAAAGACCCAAAGCATATTTATTCATCCTATGTATACTCACCAAGTTAAACAGTAAGTCTGTTTCAAGCTGGATTTTCTGAAGAAGCTATTTTCATCAGAAAAGAGACAGGTACCTGACTGAATTTGCTCTATTTATTCTCTTTCAGGCACTGCTAGTTCAATTAAGCTAACTTGTTTTCTTTTTCTTTGAGTGTCACAATCTCAGGCCTGGACTACAATATTTCTTGATTTGTTCTGTGTCTTAGGTCACAGTCAATCCTAAATGTTCTGCAAGTAACACCTACTCATTATTTTGATTTAAAAAAAAAAAAACCAACAGAAGAAATAGTGCTTTATTTTGTCAGAACAAGGTATGTGCATTATCTAATTAATGATGTATGGAGCAGATTAGACCCTCCTTGGTATTTCCATGCCTACACTGTGGTTGCCAGAATAAAAGCAAAAAAACCTTCTTTGTGCTAATGCATTGAGCATGAACATACAAATGTATTATGGTAACAAAACCACGATGGTAAAATTTTGGCTGGAACAAGCGTTAGCACATGATGCTAGAACATAAAAATTCTTATAAGCAAGAAAGTGAGTAACATACATGGAATACTGTTTTTATAGCCATTCTCCTTAGGCATAAATGAAATATTGACTTTTCATTAATGGTAGTATTCATATTACTGCTATTTTTCTGTGTAAGGACTGACTTCTACAGATGCCTGAGGAGGCAAGCAAAATGATGGAAGCAAAACAAGGTTTTCTAGGTTTGCCTGCAGTGTTACAAAATAAAATAAGTTTTCTTGTGGAAAAAAATCAGAATGAATCAAAAAAATAATGCCTGAAACTTTTGTTGAATAAGTAGGAAGAAATACTCTTTAGTTTACAAGATACAAGAAATATACAGATTGCATATGCAGAACAATCCCCCTTACAACATTTTGGATTGCTTGCGTTTTACCCACCTCCTTGTATGCTTCTGGAGAGACCAGACTTATGACTCTAAAAACCATTGGCAATTCAGTGTCAGGTGTTTGGTTCTTGTCTGAGACCCACTGGGGCCCATAACTGGCTGTTGCATGGGCAAAGAGCAGACAGTATGGGTTTAAATTCTATCTCTTCATTCTCTTGAGTGCAAAGATTCATTTTTTTGGAAAAGTGGAGAAGAAGAATAAGTCATAGTAGTATCTACATTTAAAACAACCAGCATAACTGATCTAACATGACAGAACAGTATTTTTGGAAAGAACAAGACTTTCAAAATTATGTATATTTTACATATACATTGCTTATGCCCAAATTTATTTATCTCACAAACAAATGGCAATGACAGCTGGGGATACTGGTGGCAATAATCATTCCCAGTCCTGGTTTATGCGATAGCTCAACTGAGATGTGAAGTAGGAAATGTGCTGTTCATCCTCTTTTTCCTATTTGGGTTATGCTACCTCATGGTTTCAAGCTAGGACCTAACATAATTTCCCCTGCTAACCTCCCTTATTCCTACAAACCAGGAGTCCAGTCTGTCTGCATTTTTATTGAATCCTACCCCCTTCAGAATTCATGAAGTTGCTTATTTATGGGTTAAGTGACTCCACAAAGGAAAGCAGGAGACCATAGCAGGCACTAAGCTCAAAGTTGTGCACTTACTGGCAAAATTTTTATGGTAGTTTGACATCTCCTTTGTCACCCAAAGAAAATGTACCAATCTTCTATTCCCTCATCACTGCAAAAGATAGCATGTCCACCAGAGTAATATTTGTTTTCATATCTGAGTTCAGCAGACTTGTACATAAGGCTTAATAACTGCATTCAAGCAAAAATATCATCAGACACTAAAACGAACATGTTACAGTTCTTCAGTTTTTATGGTCTCCGTAGAAAGACAAATATTTCAAACAGGACACACGTAAGTATACAAACAGAACCAGTTTTTCAAGGCAAGCAAGATCAGTAGCAACATCTCTCCTGTATGCAGGAATGATTAATATTTCTGTGAAAGATTGGATTATTTTCTAAATATATATTGAAGAATTTTTTATATTTTACAGAATAAGAGAATTGGAGAATAGTTGAGCTGAAAGGGACCTTTGGAAATTGTCTTGTCCAACCCCTCCTGCTCAAAGTACGCTCAGCTTCAGCAGGTTGCTCAGGGCCATGTCCAGTTGGGTTTTGAATATCTCCAAGGATGGAGACTTCATAATCTCACTAGACAACCTCTTCCAGGGTTCAATCACTGTTAAAATAAAATTGTTTTTTCATATGCCTAAATGGAATTTCCTGTATTTTAGGTTGTGACTATTGCCTCTCATCCTGTCACCACTGAAAAGAGCCTGACTGTAATTTTTATTTCACTCCCTCTCTCCAAATAATTACTACATTGATAAGAACACCCCTGAGGTTCTCTTCTCCAAGCTGAACAATCTTGACTCTGTCAGCCTGTCCTTGTATGACAGATGCTCCCATTCTTTAGTAGTCCTTGCAGCCCTTTGGTGGACCAGCTCCAGTATATCCATGTCTCTTCTGTACTGGGGAACAGCACTCCAGATGGGGTCACACCATTGCTGAGTAAAGAGGAATGATCATCTCCCTAGATTTGCTGGCAATGCTTTTCTAAAACAGCCCAGGATGCTGTTGACCTTCCTTGCCACAAGCGGACATTGCTGGCTTATGGTCAGTTTGTGGTCCACCAGGACCCCTGGATCACTCTCTGCCAAGCTGCTTTCCAGTCAGTTCACCCCAGTCTGTCCTTGGGCATGGGATTATTCTTCCCCAGGTGCAGGACTTTGCATTTGTTTTTGCTGAATTTCATGAGGTTCAGCTCCAGGTGGGCTTTGGCTTTCCTAATCCCATCCCTGCACACTTGAGCAGCATCTCTATATTCCTCCTTGGCCACGTGCCCCTGTTTCCATCTCTTGTACTTTTTTTTTTTTTTTTAAATGTATGAGTTTAGCCAGGAACTCCTTGCTCATCTATGCACTCAGCCTGCCAACTTTGCTTGACTTCTGGCATGTTGGAATGGGCCGTTCTTGAGCTTGGAGGAGGTAATCCTTGACAGTTAACCAAGATTTATGATTTTCTTTCAGGTATTCAGTAAAACATTAATCTGGGCTACACTGCTTCTTCAAGAGAGAGGAAGACAGACCGCTCTGTTAGTGACACTTCATAAGACAGTCCATAAAATACATGTTCTTTCCTTCACATCTGTTAACAGAATGACAACAGCCCTTACCACTTTCATAACTGTAAAATAGTTCAGTATCTACATTTAAAATGCCAAAACCAAAGAAAATTACCAATTACAAATTACCAATTAGACTTCCAGTGTGATGGCCTAGATGTTTTCCTACAGTTTATAGGTCAGATTATCTTTCCGTACCTGCTTCAGCAGAAAAATAAGCCTGACTGAAATGAGAAAAGAGGTCCACACTGGTTATGAGGTAGACAGAAGGGTGCATTAATAAAGGCTTGAGTGTGAGCTTCCGATGCTCTTAGCAATATTCTGCTGATAGGCTCACTGAGAGTTGTGTACCAGTATCTCCTGGGGTCACTCTCAACAAATGCACAGCATTAAATGATCTTGTCACAATTTTGAAGTGCTGATCAGTATATTTTTTGGGTGAAAGAAAACCTATGTTCTTTCATGAAATAAAACCATTTACCTATAGTTACTAAGTAATGATTGCTGTAGCGCTCAGCAGTACCTATCTACATTTTTCCAGCTAAATTTTTGCTTCCTCTATACAGCATGGTAGAAGTAGGCACTAATGAATACTGATTCTGCAAAAGTCTATATGAATTTTTTTTATGAAGGTTTCCAAGATCTAAAACTTATTAAATTGGTTTGACAATCTTATTCTAAAAATGTTTTATTAGAAATACTACTACCTTCAGGCAGGTCAGCAATTTGACAACAGTCTTCTTTGATATGTTAACGTTTTTGCTGTAACAGAGAACATGTGATGGAATTCACTTTGTTGTCTGCAAGAGTAGGAAACTAGATTCAGTAATTTGAGAGATCTTTTCCAATCCAATGTTTCTTTCAGTTGGAACTTGGAAGTACAGTATTTGCTTTAAAAAGCTATCAAATGGCAGTGAAGCTTAAAAAGATTTAATAGGTCACCTGCTCCATTTATCTATTAGCATAGTATTGCTCTTTTCAGTATTCTCCTTAACATTTTGTTCAGTGCAGTTTTAAATTTCTCAAGTGTCAGAGGTTCCATCCCCTCTCTCAAAAGACCAACTTGCAGGAAAATAGCTCTTATGATAGGAAGTCTCTCTGGCTACATCCATGTCTTTTATCAGTACGGTAGTGACTGGTAACCCCTGTCTAGGTTGGGGAACTATTCAGAATAAAAGCAACCCTTTGCTGAACATTAGTAGTAGAGAGACACAAAAAACTAGTCATACAACAGTGAGGGTCTCAAGCGAGCTGTCTGATCTTCAGAAAACTTAAAAGTTCTCTAGATTTACCTGGACTAAACATTTTTACTGATTGTGGAGGACTGAGCTCAGTGACCTAGCTGATCTCGTCCACTCAACACATTATGCTATGTCAGATTGTCTAACTCTTAACATTTATAATGGTCTGTATTCTTGATTGATGCCAATATCTAATGTCTCTGTGTCTGACCAATCCTGCATTTCTAAGCAGTCCTGGATTGTCACCTCTCCTGCTGGTTGATCCATCTCTATCACACCCCAGTCTGAAACCATATGGTTATTCACTTACAGGTGTCACTTCTTCATACACTCTGTTCCCGGCACTCCTATATGGTTTTGCAATCTGCTTTGGCTTTTTGCACAGTGAATACTAACAAGGCCCCAAAGACATCACTCCGTTGCAAGTTCTAAGTGGGTCTTTTCACTTTCTGTGAAAAAGCTATCCTGAAACATTATGTCAATGATGCTCTTTCCATTCTCTTTCAGAACTCACTAAAACAGCTTCTTCCCGTGACTGTGGAGCCATTTCACTATGGGAATGCTGTGACTTCCACGTATATTACTACAAATGTCTAAACTACTGTAAAAATAGAGGCAGCAAATCTAAAGAGAAGGAAACATCCAAATGGAGTTGAATATTGCCTTGAACTTTATTATTGTCTGCGACCATTTCCAATTAAGGTAGAAGTGAAAGCTCCCTGACTATCAAAACATGGATGCTCTCAAACTATTTGTTAAAAAAAATGTCTTCTAATAATATCAAAGCAACTGCCTTATTCATTCCTATCTTTGTTTCCCTCATTATCCTCATACCCTATAATTTTTAATCCATTTTCCTTGGAATTACTAGATAATTATATAGCAGTTTTACCTACAATTCTTAAAGAAGGTCTCCCAATCTCTTTAGAGTCATATATAAATATCATGATCACAGTTTAAACAGATGGAGAAACTGAGATGCTGAAAAATCACTTAAACGTTTTATCCAGCCTCAGTTCAGAATAATATCCACAATATGTCTAAATCATACAGAGGTGTGGGATACCTGTGTCTCTCAAGTAAGTGAGGTCCACAAATGGAAATAATATAGTCAGATCTATTATGCTTCTGGGACTTGAGCTATGATTTCTATATGGCTTTGCACTGTGGTATGTCCACATCTTTGTTAGGTGTCTGTAATACTGCTCTGCACTGTAGCAGTGTAGCTGGGCCCTCATATAGGCCCTTAAGCATATTTATTTTTCTAAGTTCTACTGATGGTACCAGGGACTGAATGCCATTGTGAAGAGGTTCTTATCTGAGTACCTACTACTTCTCTTTCACAATAAGCCAATGAAATACATTTTTCAGTTTTCTTGTATTCCAATGAGTTTGGATATAATGTCCTGTATTGATACCTTTACTATATCAAATTTTACATTTTTTTTCTTTTTTTTTTCTTCTGCCATATTTTTCTTACAGAAAATGACATCTTGTAATATCTTTGCTATAGAATAATGTTATTAAGAACTAATTGAGGACCTGCCAAAAGCACTCTGCTGAAAACAAAATTCATTTGCAGCAATATAGACACATAGCCTATCAGTAAAGAGAGAAATATGTTTCATACTGCACATTTTCCTGAGCACAACCTTCTTTATAATAGCATAAATTTATATATGACTATGTAGGCATTGCAGGGGTTATATTCAAGTCAGTGTAGAATTTTTTTGTGCTGCTGCCCTTGTTTTATAATATTGTATTCTTATTTCATTTCATAGCAAGAGAATGATAAATTTCAGAAATGTTTTTGTATGAACTTGAAAAATCAATATAATAAATATGAAAGCATACACACACACAAAGTAATAAAGTAACTAAGAGACTTTATGGAAAATATATAGCTCAAATAACACTTAAATTAATTAGAAGGCTGAAGGTTATCACAAACAAAGGGTCAGATTCAGCTCTGGTTAAAACACATATAATCTAAAATTCCTCTTTGTAACTATGCATAAACTAGATTTCTAAGCTTATGTTACAGTCATTGGAAATTTAGGTCTTGATTCATAGCTGCCTGATGCCATCTCAGATGCCTGGGCTTCCAGAAACTCTAGGAAAGTGGGAGACTGGAGGCTCAGCCGGGGTAGAAAAATCAGTGTATTCTACTATATATAGGTTTGCCTGGACCTAACATAACATCTTCCTATGCTACTGCAGGGTCTTAAAGAAGCGATCTGTTTTTTACAATGGGAAGAAAAAGTATTTCCAACTTTGGAGGACTTACTCCTTTCTGGAATTGTGAAATACGTGCAAAAGAAAAAAGAATTAAAATCTCCCACAGTCAAGCTATATGGTTCTCCATATTCATATCCATTTAGAAAAAAGTGAATATACTATTAATTATACCAAACATTTCAACCAGAAGGTAAAAGTCAAGGTGCTACCTATTAACATCAAGCAAACAAGCATCTAAAACATACAAATAGAAAGCAGCATTTATGCCCTTAGCTGATGTTTCTTTTATTGAAGGTGACTTCACATCACTGTACCTTCCATAATGAGGTTAGAGAACACTTTAACAAGTTTATTTCTCGATTCATATTTTTATGAAATGCAAATGAATATAAATTGTGTTAATGATACTCTCCTCCTTATCACTTGAGAAATAACTGTTTAATATTTTTCTTTAAATCAGAGAGGCTCACTTAGGATCTTGTCTTGATCACATTTACTTCCTCTCTTTATTTCTCTCCTTTATTTTTCTTTTAATAGGACTTGCCACTCCTAGTCAAAACTATTATTTCTGTAGTATGCCGATCAGTCTTCCACAGTTGAAAATACTAGATGCTTCATAGGAAAGTGCAAAAGACCTTGCAAAGGGCAGAGGATCATCCTCCCTAGTGAAATCTTTGCCAAACCTCTAAGAGTCGAGACATGTTCTGCTCACGAGATTTTTATTTCCATTACAAATCTTGTTCTTCAGTACTTTCTTATTATAAATTTTCTTATCCATATCTATATATATGCATATTGATTTGCTGGATATAGCACAGATCTTGGTTTTGACACAAAATAATGCATGCCATTGTCTAATTCTGTAGCATGTGAAAAATATACTTTATTTCAGCAGGTTGGGACAGTCCTCCTTTACATACCATTTGAGGTATTTAATTCTTTCATTTAAGATAGGAACACTAGGAACTAGTAATCTACCATGTATTATTTTGTGTCTGTCTCATAAAAGAAGTAAGCAGACCTTTCTCTGTAGCCTTACTGTATGTTAAGTTGCTGACTGAAGTGGGGACTTTATCACCTATGATTTTATCAACTACATTGAGATACCTACACTAGACTTCAGGAGCTATCAGCCCATATAAAAAAATTTTTCAAAAGTTACTTGAAACGAGATGGTTTCTATGAGCACTGAATGACAGAGCCACAGGACTACCCAAATCTTGAACTTCATAAACCAATATCACCTGTCAGAGACAAAACTGGAATGACAGTAGTGGGAGTTGTCACAGGGAGAAACTGCTCCATCATGTGAGCAAAAATGAAATCAGAATCAAAATGGTTTATTAATGTATTAGCAATGCATAACAAACTGGCAATCAGTGAGCTATACATTTTGGATGAGTATCAGTAACACTGCAGATGAACAACTATACCGGATGCTCACAAAATTTTAATGAACTACTAAAAATATCTAAACAGCCTTCTGTTACTAATCCCCAAAGCTCTAACCACACACACCCACAGACACATGCACGCAGTCACATATACATCCCCACCTCCCACAGGATACATGGGTCACAAGCATATACAACTTTTTCTGGTAGTGTCGGTTCCCTTATTCACTCATAGTGTTCACACTAACATTCCTACCTTAACAAATGTTGTTATTAAGGTATGTCACCAAGGGTAGGGCCATGCGATCACTCCCACAGGAATGGTTCCTTGTTTATATCAGGAATAAATGTGTACCTATTCAAAGGGATAAATAAAGAAGTAAAAACAAAACACAAACAAACAAAAAAGACAGAAAACTCTGAATCCAGGCATATCACAGGCCTCCCATTGTTTAAACCTAATAGTTTGGTGATAATGCCTTTCTCTCTGGCTCATCTTGACACAGATCTGAAAAAAAAATAGACTCGGTAAGGATTGTCCTATAAAGCCTTCAATACTTGTAGAGAATAACAGCTCAGGAATACCAAGCTTATAAAAAGACATGCAAAGACAGGAGTAGGTGGGGAAAGGGGTGACTTATTTCAGCTGAAATATCCACCCCCATAAAGATTAATATCCAGATGCCATCAGCTATTCAAAGAGAGGAAAAGAATGGGAGAGGAGAAGGAGACAGAATAAATGATATGTAGCAGTAGGCGATGAGTTCTCACTGTGCTAGGGGGTTCAGGCAGGCAGTGATCAGTTGCAATGACATAAACTGCAAAATGGAAATCTGAGTTCCAAATCTCCCTCTTAATGGAACTAGATCAGAAGATGTTGTGTTTTACTGTAAATAAATGGAACCATTGAGTGGCATACTGTTTTCTCAAGGTTTACGTTGACCATACTTGCAAGCCTGGCTCACAATTGCCCTATGTCCTGATCTAAGATATGACACAACTGACAATATATCTGGCTTTAAAAGTCCCTGAGCCACAAATGGATGAAGAAAAGAATACTCTGGGGCAGTAGGACTAGGCACTTGTTCTGTTCTTGTGCGCCTCTTTAAGATTTGGTATTTGCAACTATTTGGTATTTGAAACAGCATGCCAGCACAGAGGGACTGTTGATCTAACTGTGTACCCTTGGGTTTACATTTTATGTTCCCATCTGATGGCCTCTTTTCTTTTCCTCTTCTTTTCACAACCATCTCGTTATAATCATAGTAGCCTACACTCTTCTGCCCAGGAACTTTTAACTCTGACTTATGATTTTGGTGACTTTTTCCTCATTAGAGCAGCAACTTCTATTCCTCATCCTTCCAGCTCCTGTTTTTATTCTTGAAACTTAATGCCTAAACTTCCTTTCCACAACATGGACTTTTCCAGAGGTGAGGCATGTGACAGGACCACATACCACTGGCACAGAAGTCGATTAAGTATCACAAAAAAATTATTAACATCTTGTGAGTCAATGGAGAATTAACCTTACATCACGGATATCTACATAAGCCCCTAAGGTGTAGACCTGGATGAAAATGAGGGTGTTCTGAACTGTTATGTACTGAGATTAATAGTTAAGAGTCATACCCAGAAAGCTAAGTGGATCGAAAATTTCAAGAGCATCAGATTCCAGCATCTGAACTGGAGTCCGATTTGTTAACAACTTAAGTGTTGCAGTGGGAAGCACTTCGAAGCACCCAATGAGGAATAGGTTTACCTGTCCTACAGGAGCCACAATCTCTGCTAAGTAGCCTTGAGCACCATCTACTGGCACTTTCTGGTTTAAGTCCTTACAAGCATCCCGACTCCTGAAAGAGGTTTAGCCCTGGTCACTAGATGTCTTATGAACAGGCTGAGCAATTAATTTCATGCCTAGCTGACAAAGCATCAAAGGGCCAGATTAGCTTCTATCTAGAAGCACAAGGAACAGCCAAAACAGTAGACATGGTACTGAGATCACAAAAATATTCCTGGAAATCTGTGTATGCTGTGATTCTGCATCACCTTGCTCAACACTGTAGTTGAAAAGTCCAACACTCTGTTCTGGGGAACTCAGAAGGAATTTACATCATCCCCTCTAGAGCTTTGTCTGGTGCTCTCATACATGTCATCACCACTAATATATGAGCCTAGAGAAAAAAAAAAATAGGAGGACAGCTTCCACAAGAATATAAGAACACTTCTGAGGAGCAGAATTTTAAAGAAAAAACTGTTGGAGATCAGGATTTTAAGGAACTTGAGAATCATACTCAAAGATATCTTATTGGCTTTCACAAAGACAGAGCAGAAAAGTATAATTGCACATGGATCAGGACTAAGTATATGATAAGTTCTTGGGTTTAAATGATATGTTATGGAAAAAAAGTATTTGGCAATTGGAAGTTATAAATTATTTTAAACACTTACACAGATAAAAGTAATAATAAATCTACAACTATTTATGTAATGAGGTACTCTTCTTTGGTCTTGGTGTTATGGTTTTTTGGGGGGTTTTGTTTTGTTTTCTTTTAAGTTCTAGCTATAGAAAGAAAGATAAAAATGTGTTTCTGGAAATAAGAAATTTTTAAGACTATTGAACTCTCTGTGTTCAGAGTGCATTAGAATTGTGTTATTTAAAACAGAACTTCCTGTAATTGCCATACATTAAGAAAATAATGCAATGTTCAATGGTGTACTAACAATTGAATTTATTGCAAAGTATTAGTGGATTGCTCTCAAATTAGTGGGAATTAAATTTAAGTAAGATGCAATAGCAAGTAGGGAAAATGCAGCCCTTCTGACTGCAACTGTGTTTGAAGTCCATCTTAAACTACATTGCCAATGTACCTGTCCCAATGGTCTTGTCTTTATTTTGAATGGACTGTTCCTTTTATCAGGAAAGGAATATGAAAGGGTATAAGATACTCAGTCGGCGTTGTAGTACCAATAAGTCGAGGACATGTGATTTATACCTCTTTTTTGCTAGCAGTACTGTCACAAAAAAGTTGAACTGCATGTGAGAAACCAGACACATATCAAAACCAGATGGCTGAGTTTCCACAAATTTAAGGTTGTTTGTTAGATAAAAAGTCACACTGAGCAAGCTGGTCCCATTCTTCCCTAAAAGCTCTTTCCTTTATTTGTCAAAATGGTGCACAGTCATATGTCCTATTGGGCTTCTCCCTGGTAGATACACAAATAACAGTGATTAAAATTTATTTTATGTTTGTATTCATTTATTCATTTGTGTATGTGTGTCTGTGTGTGTGTGTTTCCTTTTTTTCTGTGGTGAAGACCTACACTTAGTTGCCACTGTATTAGGTCATTGTAATATAATCTATACAGACCGTGGTAGTTGTTTTGAAATGTCAATAACCTCATCAAATGAACAGTTTTATTAGGTGGAAAAATACACATGCCATAGACTGTGATCATCCTCTTCTTGATTGTACTGATTTAATGCAGATTCATTATTAAAAGTGGCTGTAATCCAGTATGTATCACCAATCTAAGGAGTTAATCAAGGCAAATACAAACTTTTTGGACTGTACTTTATAGGGATTTCAGACTTTCAGTCTCTTTGTCTGCACTTATCCTTTAAAAGAAGATGACTAATATGATTTTCTAATCAAATTTGTAACTCAAAGAATGTAAATTGCACATCATATTACCAGAGCAGCGATCATCAGGAGGAGTTACTGAAAAGAGAGAAATAAAACATTTGAAAAGAAAGAAAACAAAACCCCATCCAGTATGTTAAAAGGTTTGATTAATTAGTGTCCTGTTTTGTATTTCATATGTCAAAAAAGAAAAATGAATGTGTACACTAGAGCCATTTACTGTGCTCTTGTTCACCAAACAAAGTATCTTAAATAATAAAAAAAAAAATTATACATTAGAGTATTCAGGCAAGGAGTTTAAAATGGAACAGATGACAAGCCGTTGGGCTAGTGCTCTGTGTTTCAAAACTTTGTAAGAAACTTTGGAAACTTAAATTTCCTCCTAATGAACATTCTAATAATTGTACTAGCTTAACACTGAGCCAATACAAAGTTATTAATCATAAATCTAACCCATAAGTCATAAACTTCTTTATTGAAAATATAATTTAGTTCTGAATACAACCTACTGAAAGGCTAAGTTCAAAGGTTAATGACTTAGAATGATCCCCCTGCATTTCTTATGGTATGCTAATCCATGTAAGTTTGGGGTTTATACAGAAACAGGGTGAGCAGGAGACCCCTACCATTCATGTAACAAAACATCTTTAAGGGAGGAAACTAATACAGGTAAAACACTTCACAGCTGGCAAAGGAAGTTGTTAGATTACAACTTAGATATTTACCACCAATATTAACGTTCATGTATTCGTGTATGTTTGATGGTATTCATACCATATTTCAGTAACCATGACTAAAATTAACCTTTTACTTCAGATGTCCTATTATGATAATTATAGCAATTAAAAATAATTATCTTTGATATCTTTTTGTGACTAAGCACTGGATTCCAAAGTAAAAATTCATTTTTAGTTTAAAACCTCCGAGATAGGTGCATATTGACAGCCTTCTTGGAAATGAAAGCATTTAAAGTATACAAAAGTGAATGTCCTGAGAAAATCTCTTGATTTCTTTATTTAAACAAAAACTAGTCAAAGGCAGTTTTCAATTTTACCACCTCTGGCTGTATGACTGCTACTTCTCATATTCTAGTAGAAATGGTAACTGAAGGAACAAAATTAACTGGGGATTGCCAAACAGAATACAGTATTTGTCAGAGGTTATAAACTCAAAGGGCATAAATATATTTAGACATTAGGACCAATAGTCTTTCCACATACTGCTAAGCAGAAAGTATTTAGTAGTAAGATACTTACATAAGTTAATAAATGTGACTGTTCTGCTAGTTGGATACACACAAGATAAGAAGCCCCCAATTCTTCATGGAGATGTTAAGTACAGAAAAATTTTGAGGTAGTGCATTCAAAGCGGAAGAGTCTTGACTACAGGGAGATGAATACTCTGTACTCTCTACACTGAATGTTATGCCTGTGCATTTTTATGTCCTACATGGAGGACTGTTCTGACCCTATAGGCATACGTCAAGTATATCTGTAGAACACAATGGTTAAAAAGGGACATGTCTTTTTATTTCACTGCAGTTATGTAACAAAAAGAAAGAGATCATTTGGGAAGTTATTTAAAAGCATCTTTATATAATAAAAATTACACATTGTTTTCAGTTCTTTTACTTCTAATTCTCTGAACCTGACTTTGTACAGACTGCAACAGACTGGAAGGGATCTTATGTTAGAGAAATAGAAGAATATCCCTCCAGTGGATGCCAACAGTTAGGCAATTCCCATCATCTTGCCAAGAATCAGACTATTACACTACTGGGAATTTACAGAATGGCTGTGAGCAGCTGCTCTGTAATCTCAAGCTGCCCTTAATCCTCGCTGAAGTTTCACTTCTGTTGCCTTAATTTTATTGTGAATCTTTTTGCTCTAGATATCAAATGTTAAACAAAGAATAAAACTTTTTTTTTTTTTTAATTAAACAGCTCTAAAAAGAACAAGAAGGTATTTTATAGCTTATTCTTTAGCAAAACAAACCTATGGAGGAAACCCCAATTATATTTTAGAAAGCTGAACAAGAAGATCTCTTTTAAAAAAGCTGTGTTTATAATATGTTACAGAGACATGTACCTAATATAATCCCTAACACAGAAGAAACTCACTAACAACTGTGAAACCTATTGAAATTTAGTAAATTCAAGAATTAGTGTAACAACAAAAATGCAAGAGAAGATAATGCATCACAAAATATACTTTCTTCATTTACTCTGACAAGTGAAGCCTAGTTTTAATATTTTGTGATAACTTATGAGCTAGTAAATAATGTGAAACATATATTACAACAATAATAAAGCAGGAAGCTTTTATAACTTTTTTTCCAGTGGTTATTCTGCAGCTGGGTTATGCCCTTAGCCCTGGGGCAGTTTGCTTCATAACATAAAGGAGTCTATAAACAATATCTGATATTGCATCCTTTAATATTTTTTCCCAAAGAGATTTACTAACTCTTTGAATGTCATAGAAGAGAAGACATTTCTGCTATGTTCATTGATGGGAATATTTTTTTTTTTCTTTTCTCAAATAGCTAAGGCATCTGCATTGAGATCTAGAGCTAATCAAAAATAAACTTTGGATATTTTTCCTTTGGATTCAAATTTTTACTGGTCTTGTGGTAGAAAAATTTAAATATTTTAGTGATGTCATTTTTAGAGATATGAGAAGTTATGTTTTTCTTGCTGTAAGGTAAAGACATTGCTCAGATGAAGTTATACACAAGCTGTGGTAGAATAGGGAACCAAATTATGCTTTTATATTCTCCTTGCAGGCTGGAATTTGTTTAATAAGATTTTCTATAAAAGCATTTACTGTGTACATAATGATAAAAACTTTAAAATCCTTACAGTGTTGTTTTTCTTTGCATAGAAAAATAGGGACATAAAGAGATGTAGCTTTGTTCCAAGTAATGTTGTTAAATGCATTCTTATTCAGCTCATCTGTGCTATTATGTCAGTGAGCATTATGTCTACAGTGCTCTGCCCCGGAATAATCATAATTAGTGAGATTAAATTGGAAACAAATTTTTGTTAGCAGTAATTTTAGAACTTGTAAAAGGTCAGGAGAAATGCTGGGAGAATTTTACTCTCCACCAGTGTGCAAAATAGGCTGGATCATTACAGGGGAAAATATTAAAACATTTTTCAAAAGAAATATGTTTGCCTGTTAAATCTGTAAAAAGGCTATAGTTAATTTATGTGCCATTAAGGAACACAGGTTTTTGTTATACTGTCTATTATACTCTTCAAGAAAACGTTAATACCATCTGCCACTTACAGGACCTGTGAAAGACAAAGTAAGGTTTTCTTTTAACTGCCTAAGGCTTTCTCATGCTTTCCTGCTTTTTAAGTACTAGCTGGAAAAATGCTGTAATGATAGAATGATATTTTCACATAATTTAATCCTATACTTTATAAAAAAATATTTTTTCTTCTATTTTTTTTGTGAAGAATGCAGATTTTTCATAATTCTGAACCAACCCAATGTACTAAATTCAGCACATGCAGATGCTTACAGGGGAGATATGTTTTGGTTTGTTGTTTTTTTGATTTGTTTGGGGTTTTTTTTTCAGAAAATTATGAGTATAAAATTCTCTGGTTAGTTATACACTTATGTTGTTGGGGCAGTGATCATGACTGCATACACAAGTACCAGTTCCATGTTCAACTGGTAAATGGCATTTGAAAATCAGTTACAAGAGTATACTGTAACTTTCCAAAACTGATTTGCTTATGAGTACTATTTATTAGCACTTTTGCAGCTACTGACCTCAAAAAAAAAAAAAAAAAAAAAGTGCTTGTATTCTCCAATTTATAGATCACAAAACTGACACAAAATGGTCTATCTGAGCTCCCAGAGCAGACTCGCAATTTTCCCTGAACTGCCTTCAGTAAAAACCATCTTAAAATTGTAGCCTGTTGGTGGCTAGCATCCCTAAACACAAAATTCATGAGGCTTATAGTTCAATAAACAGTCAGCATTGGGCAATAGCCCCTTTATATTTTAAAGAAGGCAGTCATCTAAGTTCACGTCTCTGATCAAAGTAGATATGAAGCTGTAAAATATCAGGAGAAATTAATCTCATACAAAAAAGACAGCCCTACTTCAGGAACAAAATCTTATCCTAAAATGAAAAAAAAAAAAAAAAAAAGGTGATTCCCTGAATGTCATTTACCTGGGCCAAGATACATAGATTGTAACAAATAAAAATTTCTCTACAATTGAAAGTGACCCAAGGAAAAAAAAAATTAGGAATCCTATCTAAAATAAATGTCTGTTTTCACTCAGCCTTCTGAATCATTGGTATCCAGACCACCAAAACCAACATGTTAGTTGGTACAGTCCTTTCAGACGGAGCACAGATCCGTCATCTGTGGATGAATCCATCATGGTGATGGAACCACATATGGAGTCCTAATCTCAATAATAACATGCCATAAATAGGGATTTTCAGTGGGAACCGATCTCAAGAAGCTTCCCTATGAAACTTTAAAATGCTGCTCACGTTTATACAAGGCTAAGCCCTCAGTTATATTTTCTCAGAATAGGATTGAAGAAAAAATCTGGTTAGTACAAGCAATATTGAACTATCAAACTTCTGACTATTCCACAAACTAAAAAAGCCACAAAACAACTCTGATTCTTTAATGCTGTCATATAACAAGCTGTGAATTCATACAAACATTCCCTTAGAAAGCTATCAAATACAAGACCCTCTGATCAGTTCACTACATGAAGGGAAAGGGAAAAAGCAGAAACATTTAAAAATTTGACCCATTTTTTTACTGAGTTCACAGTAAAAGTCAGCTAGAGAGGAAATGAGTTGTTACATGATTCCAGCTTTATGTGAAAAGATAGAGAAGTTGCCGAATGCATCAGTAGTATTTGTCATTTAATCGAATGAGAAATTACAAACCAAACTTAGTAATTCAGCTGATACTGAACATATTACCTTTCCTTGATATAATCACAGAGAAATTCACTTCAAATTAACTCTTGCAAGTCAATTAATGTCTTTTATAAATCTGAACAAACATTTTCTTCTCAAAGAAGGTAAGCACAATTATCTTCTCTCCTGTTTTTCATTCGGATAATCTTTGCATGGAAAGAGATGTCTTGTGTTTTAGAGGTCACCTGCTCCTGCTGTTTGTTCTGCCCCTGAAGTCATAATCTTCTGTCTGTGACATCACAATTAGTTTCTGCAGAGCTGATTATAGCCACAAACAAAGGATTATGACTTCAGGTGAGGGATAAGCAGCAGGAACAGATGAGCTCCTGAGGAAAATGTTCCCTGTTCATGACTGTATCCTTAGAAACAAAGTACAGAAAATAGAGGTTGTGTTTGATTTAAAACAAAACACTTTATATGAGATGGCAGTATCTGTTAGCAGTTGCCTATTGGTTACATGCATATAATTATCTTCGAGATAAATGCTGCTTGATAAAAGCAAGACATGGAAAATATTCAATATATAATGCCAAGGTGACCAGAACTACATTTAATTTAGATTTACAAGACCCATTCCATAAGATAGATAAACAGTGCACTTCACAATATCAGTAAAGATACATTCCCCGCATCAAAACATTTACAGTCTACGTTAAATGAGAATAAGCAGAATTGTAAACAGGACTGAAGTACAAGATGTCAGGGCAGAAAAGAACAAATTAATTTATAATATAATTCTGTGGGAGGCTAATGTATATGTCTTGAAACTAACAAATGTAGATTTTAGTATGAATTATTATCTGCTCACTGTTTAAGAAAAAGGTTTCTTTATTGCCTGTCACTTTAACCCATTGAGAGAAGCAGTGTTTTTTGTCTAATGGTGACAGCAAGGGGCTTTGAGACTCCACCATTTGCTTGCTGAATGACTTTAAATAAGTCACTCAGTGCATCCAGATCTCATTAACTGCTTTGTGAAATGTAGCAGTGTAGCCATTACAATAACAGGGACTTTTTAGTCCTTCAGATGGGTGCATGTTCCAAATGTCAGAAATATCTATATATAAAAATATATATTCATTCTTTATATATAAATATGCTCATGAAGTCTTTGGGCCAGATTCTCTGACCTACTGTAAGTTATAGGCCTGAGAACCAGTGCTCCTACTGAAGTCAAGGATGGAATGAATTTCCCAAACTTCACACATAAAGAAATGACAAAGTTACATCGTAATAGAAGTACTGTATGAAAAACATTTTCCCTTCTGGTTTTGGGCCAAGAAATAAATTTCAAAGATATCAGAAATTATACTTCTTAGTAATAAATTAATTATTTCAAAAAAATATTGTTGTTCAGGGAAACAGACCCCCACACACACCCTTGAGTAAGATTGAAAATAAAAAGCTTTTTAAAGCTGAAAAAGTTCAGCATGTTGATATTGTACTTTGAAACCTGAAGAAGTCTTCATTTTGGCTCTGCAGAAATATAATATCTTCACTCAAAAGCTTTCCAGGTATTAATATTTCAGAAATTATAACTAATCTTTTTAAATCTTACCTTGATGAAAGAAGTCAAGCAGTTAAGATAAAGCCCTTAGTCTCCAAAATTTCCACTTGCCCAGAGGATATTCCACTGGGCTCAGTACTATAACCTATATTGATTTTAGTTTATATAAATTATCTGTTGCCTCTCTCACACTACCGTAAGGGTACCATGCGCACAGGCAAATTAGAGGCAGGCTGGTGGTAGTGAATTACTAGGCAGACGGGCTGCTGCTAACACTGATTTAATTATTTCTTCAAGAAGTTAATACTCAGATTTAACTTCAAGTATTGTCCAGGCTGTGGCCAGATGGCTAAGGGAAGTAATACCTATTAGGGTTTGATCTGACTATGAATCATATATTTAAAGTCAGTAGGGAGAAAGAAATAAGTAGAATAGTAAAATTAATAAAGTACCTCATCTAAGTGGAACTAGTTCAGAAGAAATAAAAAAGGCCTGAGGTCAGTGGTAAGGTACGATAGGCTGAACCAGGTAGAAACTAAATACATTTTTTTGGCTGCTTCTGACATTCAGAAATATAAAATCTCCATTTATCCCTGACTTACCTCTGGGCAGAAGGCCTATGCATAAATACTTCCAGTTTCCATAAAAACATAGGTGGTATGTAATTTTTATGCAAGTTCTCATCATAAGAATGAAATTTAACTTGGGCAAGTTATTTTACTTCTCAGTGGATCTAGTAGCTAGATCTGCAAGAGATCTGTGTAAGGTTGCTTGAAGACTGATTTATAAATGGGGCTAACCACTTTCCTGAAGGGCTTAAAAATATGCTTTTAAACTCTCACACTCTATTATTGCACATGACAGTTATAGTTTCATCTTTAACTGCTCTGAACTCTGTTATGGAGTGTTTTGAAGTGCATGAAAGCCTATGATTTCTGGCGGCACTTAAAAGAGATGACTTCTTAATTATTGCACATTGGCCTGTGATCCCCTCCAGCTGTGTGCCCCCATAGACCACCAAAAGAAGTTATTTTTAATTGTGTAAATATCTATTGCAGCATTTGAACTACTATTTGGGGCTCGGCTAGAGGCCAGCGTACCTGGGATTAAACGCCACTGTTCAGTCAGGTAGCTCAGCTGCAAATCCATCGGGCAGTTGGTGTAGAAACCTGTGAGGAGTTGGAGAAGGAGCTGGTAAGAAACTCGTCTTGAGACACATAGGGAAAGTTTCTTTGGAAACTCCATTTGGCAGGTATAAGGAGACAAGAAGGCTGAAAGGTTGTTAATGATTGCTAAATGAAAACCTTTACAGAGACAAGCACAGGGACTCTTTCCAAGTGATTATGAACTGGGAAGCCCTGGGTAGGATACTTAATAAACATATCCAAACTCCAGGTTGGGAAAGACTATTCTGGAGTTCTAACTCTTTCACATTTGGAAGATGCTGGAAGGCAAAGTATAGAGAGTACCTTGAAGGCAAGGTCCTGAGGTGTCTGCCTACTTTTATTAGTGTCTTCTGCATACAAATACTTACTGACAGAAACAAATGGCAGATATCACAGGGAAAACCTGCTCAGCTCAGACAGAAAAAACAGGGGTATTTCCCCATATGTAACCCTTTTGTTGGAGATGCAGGTGCTCCAAATGTATGTGTAACCATGCTAATCCTTACTATCTGATAATGCTCACAGTGGTAAGAAAGCCCCCTTACAAGGTGACCTATGCACACCCCAGGTGTGGATCTTCCTCTTGTTGCAACCCATCTTGCCAGTGCATGTGCTGGACACTGGCTGCTTGTGGCATCCGACAAGGAGGACATCCTTGCTGGCCAAGGCAGTGTTATGATGCTGTGGAGAAACTTCTGGTAGTGTCAAATGAGGTTTGACTGCTGCTGTTTTCATCTTCCAGTTCTAAAGTCTCTTCCCTCTGTTACAAATTTTTGCTCTTCTTTTATACTTAATTTCTTTTTATAGTTCAGCTGACTCTTTCTTTCCACCAAACACTTTTGACAGTACTTTGGTTACTGTTTAATCAGGCTGATGGTCATCTTAAGAAAATTTCACTATTGCTGATTTGCTCATAACGTTATCAGTTTTGGCTAAAATCCTCTCTCTCAGAGGTGGATAAAGTAGTTCATTCATGCCAACAGTTTACACTCACACTCTTCCCTTATTAGCTGCTGTTATCCAGGCCATGTCACCAAGAGAGGGCCATGTGGACATGGTAGTAACATCCCTGAGTATTGTCACACATTCTTTTCTCATCCTGCAGTACAACTCCCATTGTGTCCCACTGGCAGTGGCATTTGCCCCTTACACGATAAAACCTTACAATCTATGCTATAGGTTTATTCGATACTACAAGCCAGAAAATCTACCCTGTAATACAGAGGCTGGGGTTTTTCCTCCTGGCTTGAGCTAGAACCTCATCATTATTGGCCCCATGCTATTATGTTTAATTTGTTTGGATAAATCAGAGATTTGAAAGTTAAGTACTTCAGAATAATCAGTAAAACTGTGCAGTGAAATAAAACGCTGCCTTTCCCAAGTCAGAAATTAATAAAAATCAAGAATGGTATTATTTGCTGTGCCAGTGCGAAGGGACTTATGTTCCAAAGATTTTTTTTCACTATTGTCATGTAGATCTTGAACTGACATTGCACACCCATCATCACTTGCAGGGACAGAGACGCCACAGTACATCAACATCTTTAATGACAACTGTGACATATCTTGCATGAAGAGTCTCCCATGTTTATCCTTAAGGATGTCAGTTTTCAGGCTTGTTTGTGGGCTATAAGAGCAATATCTTCAATTGTATGAAAATGCCTTCAAACCCAGGCATATAGGTTTACAAGAGGGATCCTGGATTATTAAGTCCTGTCTCCCAGTGTTGGAGATATGCACACAATTTAGCTGATTTTATACATACGCCAGGCTTTGTCTTAAACATAGTTAAGTTTTTCCCTCATGACATTAAGAGGTGATTTTATTTTCCAGATTCTTATTTCCCTAATTTTAATTATTATTTTAGTTTACAGCCTGAATGTTTGTACCCATGATCAGTTTATATCAATTTCTTCTTATACCAGCATTATCTTTCAGCTATATGAATTTTTTTTCCTTTCTCATGCATACCCACTTGATGTATTTTTAAAGTGCAAACAATTTTTCCACATAATCTTCAATTTTCTATCTTTCAGTTTTCACCAATAAGACAGATTTTTCCAGCCTCTCAGTTATCAATGTAGTCTTTATAAATCTGTCTATTAAATGAAAGCAGTAGCTCTGTTTTCATTTAGTTCTTCAGTATAGCAGACTCATATATGAGGTTCTGCATGAAATTTCATCGGTGGACTGTGCCAGCATCTCCTGGAAATATGTTCTCTGGTACAAGGGTCATATTGGATTTTTCCATGGCCACAGCATTTCAGTGTCTCATACTCATATTGTGGTTAACTAAATATTGTCATTTCATCAGATGTGTTTTCTGGCCAATGTATTGCTACCTTTACTATAAATTTATCTCTGAAACAAATCTTATGTCTTTCTTTGTGGCAGGTAGCTTCTGGAAGAGAGATACTTCCAAAGCATGATACTTTATGATACCATGCCTACTAAATGTTTTTGGTTTTTTTTTAATTTTCTGTTTTATGACAACAACCTGTTGAATGTTTTTGACAAAAAACTCCTAATCATAGAACTCTGGTTTTTTGATGTTGGTGTAAAACTGTCTTTCCTCCTCTCTGCCATCCTTCCTTCTGGTGATTATCCTATTTTCTCTTTTCCTTTATGATCTCCTGAATGCCATTTTCATTTTTCTTTGAACTCCAGACTTGGATCTTAGTAACAATTTGCCTCTTTCTTCTTCTCCATCATGACCTCAAACTGTTGTATGCACACCATCACTTCCAGTTCTCACACCTTCCCTGCTGTAAACTTTCACAGGTGTTTAAGCTTGTGCTTAAATGAGCTGAAAGGTAACTTGAGGGCAACTCCTTCACTGCACTCTGCAGATTCTGCAGTTAGGTCATCTCACCATCTCCTATGCTCTTCAGCCCACCTGTCGCAGTAGCTATCCTTGTTTAAACAACAGAAAATAAGAAAATAGTACTCTGTGTTGTCCTGTACTTTTTCACCAGGATGATGCCTAGTTGACGTTCTATCTTTTCCTGGATCAGTCATGCCTTCATTTTGGTTTGTCATTAACTGTTCTTCATCTGTCACTTAAGGCAGAGCCCTGTCCTCCAGCCAGTGCTGTAGATTAGTACTCCCCAGACTTTTAGCTGTGTGAATAACACACATTGTCATAAGCAGACAAACTGAGAAGAGAAAGTTCAAAACCCAGCATACATATCAAAAAAACTTAAATTTTATTCTAATATCTCATGCACCAAGAAGTCAATTTCATGCTTTTGAAGGTCAGTCTCTAATTTTGACTCAACAAGTGTTGTTTTTTTTCTTGGCAAGTTGCTGTTGTAGAAGTAAAATTCTTTATAATAAATTATAATGAATGCAGGTATTCCCATCTGAGAAGATTTGCACAGAACTGCAAAAACTTGCAGAAAACTTATTTTACATTTTATAACTAAAGATCCAGCTTGGTGGCATTGTTAAGGATGCTTCTAAACACTGTCAGATTATTGCTTACTAAGATGGATTATTAAATACAGTATTGACTGCAGTTTTTCCTTCGTATTCCATGAGTCATCTGTAAAATGTAGCTGTACTTGCTCTGAATAAAAAGCCTCCCAGCTTCTAGATAGAACTTTAGAGTTCAGTTAATTTGGACAGTATCTCTTCTGGAGATGGGATAAGACATCTTTAAAGTTTCACTTCTCTTGTTCTTTACCTCAAACTGAACTAGGCAAGTGAGGCTGGTGTCAGAAACCTAAAGTTATTCTGTACAGAGCAAGTAAGCCTAGTCACAAAGAGGATTTACACAGAGCTTTTAAATACTTCACTTCTTAGATTTCACCAGAAGTTTACACTAAGTTCAGGAAATAAGTATTTTTCACTGTCCATGCTGTAGAGATGGCATTTGAATCCATATTTTACATTCCTTAGAGCACAACCTGTGTCGTGAATCTTTCTGTCTAGATTTGTTTACTTATGTTTTGTGTTTGTGAGGAAGAGCCTAAGAACCACCTGTCAAACACCCAGTAAATTTAAGAAAAAGAACGCAAACCCAAACCAAAAAACCACCTTCAGTTGAATTTCAGTTTAGCATGACACAATAAATAACTGTGGGCAAAGTTAATATATCAGGAATGCAATTACAAACTTCATGAACAAGTATATTGATTTTATAAAATGGATGCATTCTGCCACATCATCCACTGCTGAAGAGGTCATAAAATGAGAGGCTGGTTTGTGGTGCTTCCTCCCATTATTCTACTGCTGCAATGTTTCTTATCTTTGAGTTGTTTTGTATCTCATCTTTGATCTGTTTTGTTTCTCAGTGTTTGTTGAAACATCTTTCTCAGACCCTTGTGTACCTATCAGTCCTGCCAAATACTGCTGGGGTGCCCTCACTGCCACATCATGATTCTTGTCTAGCTGAGGCATTTCAGGGTAAGAGCTTTAGGAGGATACCATGCCAAAAGATGCAGAAGGAGGTGAGACATGCAAGACACAGGATTCTCAAGCAAGCATTCAGTTTTCTGTTCATTTCAGCCACAACAGCTAAGAAGAAGAAAAAAAAAAAAAAGTAGTTTTGTCTTTCCATGTATTAAAAAACATGATTTTAAAAACTATTTTAATTTATCTTATAAAAATATTTCTCAGCATAGTTTTAGAACTAATGCATAACACTATCCGTATTTGCTGCACTCACTGAGCATTCATTTATATGTCATTCATTTGTTCCAGTGATTGAAATGTCAGATTACCCACATATCTCCTATGCATGGTAAATCAACTACTTTAATTGTATTTTTTTTTCCTAAGAAATTGGTGGTGTGGTACGTTTGAGCACATCTCTCTCTTGAAATCTCAGCAAGAGACCACTCAGCCCTTTTTAGGTTTATTCAAAGATCAGCCTTTGGCTTTTAGATTTTCACATCTGATACCTATTTTTAGATTACATACACTATTCAAAGTGAGGATAATATTAGCTAAATTGCATTCAGAATTTCCAGAATTTCATTGTCTTAACCATCTTCTCTTCTTCCAATATGTATTTAAACATACTCAGAATTTTGAGGTGCTTAGTTACTACAGGGAAAATAATTAGATGTGCAGCCAAGTACAGGAAGATAGAAGGCACACAGCAGAGAAGAAAAACATGAGACAAAAAGGATATTCTAATATTCTGAAAAGTAAAATATTTTTTAAAGAAATTATCCAATACCAAACAAAAATAGTTAAAACAGAAAATTTTGAAATATTGTTTCGTGTGTTTGAATAACTCTTAAATTTCTGTTAATAAATATTCAGAAAAATATATTATCATTTGAATACATGAAGAAAGCAAGATTTCTCATTTTTTAAGATTTAAAATATTTTTGAGACTAAGCAATTATGCCTTCAAAGTAAAATTAACTCATCCAATATCAGACAAAAAACCTCTCTTATATGTCTTCGTTAATGGATCAAATCTCTCAAATAATTAATTTACTCTAATGGATAGAAGAATACTAGCAAGAAGTATTAACTTTAAAATTCTGAAGAATTATTTGGAAAAAAATTAGTTCTGAAGAGATCTTTTAAAAATCATGTCATCTTTCATGAATATGCAGGATGGCCTGATTTCATCCAATAGATCATTCTTTGTGAATTATCTGTTCTTCTTTCACTGTGAGTGATACATCTACTGGCAGATGAAGAATTATTCCAACTCAGTTTCTCTATCTGGACTAGAAAGAAGTTTAGACAGAGAGCTATAGTAGGTCTTCATGATTCTTACATGTAGTGTAGGAATCATAAATCACTCAGCAGGGAAAGGAAACTATCTATTCTATCAATTGAAATAGACATTATAAAGCTGGAGTTTCTAATTAAAATCAAGGACAGTTATCCCAACACCACCACTAAGGAGCCACAATACTTGGTTTTTTGTCATGATTTTATCAACATATAATTCGGACAGATCTTGTTATTTCTAATTAATATGCTTGAGCGCTGTATTACTGCCCTCTCCTTAAAATGTAAGTAGTTTCTATACACCTGTCTCATTGCCTTGTTAGTGTTTGCATAAATGGACTACCTATATCCTTTGTAAGTGTATTTTTGTCAAACAGGCCATGCTGAAGAAAATTACATTTTTTCCTAGATGGTCAGGGATGTAATCAGAGGAATCAGAGCAAAGTTTAATTTTACATTTCCTCTTCTTCATGTTTTCTGTTTATTTTGTCTCAGTTGAAAAGCTTAAGAGTGGATAAATCTGTAACCTCACTACTCTATCAGTCCTATACTTAGTCCCAAGAAAGCAAAGTTCAGGGCATGATAGGCAGCATAGGAAAGTTTACAGGATATTCTTTCAGCAACATAGAGGAGTTTAGCCATCACAGCTGATAGAAAGCTTCTTTCATCATCATGCTTGTCATTCCAAAGGACAAAAATACACAAATTGACCAATGAATCCCTCCTATTCCATGTAGTTGTTTTATCTTGCTTAGCAACACTCAGTAAAGATGCCTGTCATTACTGTCATATCTTGTACAGTTAAGCCTCACAGTCTATCTGTTCTGATGGTTTACTCTGTCTGATCCTGCTGCCTCATGTATTATGCTTGGACCCACAGAGGCATATGATGTCTTCAATTAGAACCGAACTGACTTTTGGCTAACAAGTTTGGATGCAAATGAAAAAACTTGCAGTAAGGAAATTGAAACATGTGACAAACCCAGGAAATGAAAAATTGCACAAAATGCTCACTGTAATGAAAGTCTGTTCAGCTCCAGAATTAAATAACCTACACTGTAGCTGAAACATACAAGATGAAGTATCTGGATTATTCCAGAGGAGATAGTCTGCACTTGATTTAATTTACAGATGTTTAAGGAAATTAAAAACTTTAACAAGAATCATCATGCTGCCCCACCATTTGACTTAATAGGCATAATTTCAGTTGAGATAAAAGATCTACAATTAAACACAGTATCTAAAATACTACTGATCGCAGTCTATAACTTCATAATAACTTACAGATATTAATTGAAAACCACAATAAAGCAGGTAAAATTAATGCTATTTTTTCCCCTCAGACTTTGAGATATAGTAAAGTGACCTGTATATATATACAGGCAGTTTTGGGAGGTTTACCTTTTTTATTTCAAAATTTACTGGCCTGGCAAGTAACCTGTCAAATCAAGAAAAGAATAAAAATGACTTTCAGTATTTTGACAGTTTCATCCTAACTGGCATGAAGATATATACTATGTACTTAAAAACAGATATCCAGTTTTACTGGAGTAGCAGAGAGGAGCCTCCATAATAGACACTTGCAGATGCTAGACACTATAGAAAGTTTCTTGCCTCAGCAGACTGCAATCTAAATAAAAAAGAAAAGTTAATCTGATTGGAAATTCCAATTTAAATTAGAAAAAAATGAATTGTTTTGGTTAGATTTTTTTTATTGATGAATGTATTTCTTCTTTTGTTTACAACAATTCAGTAAGTGAAATCCAAAACTTATGAACTGTCTTAGTTATTCATACTCAGACAAAAAGAATGAATCTCAGTCCTCTGTTGATTTAGATTTCTTTTCAGAGGAGTAGCAGAATTATTGCAGACCTTTCTCTTGTAGTAGCAGTCATATTACCAGTGCCCTAGTGAATGCCAACATTTTCCTGTCATATTATATACAGAAAGTATACTGAATATAAACAACACAAAATGCTTGACAAAGAAACTCTGAGGAGATATGTTAAGCAAAAGGACTGCTATCTTAATTGCCTCCTCTTAAATATTAAGCTTCCTCAGTTTGAGTTATAGTGAGGGTATTTGGAATAAGTCAGGTCTAATTATGTTCCATTTTCTTAAGAGCCATTTTATCCTGACAGCATTTATAGGGTTCAAGAGGATCAGAAAGACAAATGTTTTCACTTATTTATACAACTTGATGGAACATTCCATGTCTCGCACCATGTTTCATATAATTTCTTAAGCAAAGAGAAGAAAAAACCTTGAAATATGCTTTTCATATTTTCACCAGTCAAGGTTTCCACAAAGTTGATGTTTTGCAGATTAAAATGCAAGTACATCTGCACACCGAATGGAACAGCTGTGATCAAATGAAGATGTTTAAGTACTGTATGAATACACACGTATTTATGTATCCATATATATGGTTGCAGTACTTTAAAACTTTGTTATCATGTGCTTAAAGCTCTTGATTTGAGAAACTCAGCAAAAGTGGGATTCATCTCATCTTCGTTTAGATATCAAAAGATAGTCTTGATTAAGTTACATCTGTAATGTGCTTTCGCAGTCTGTGAAGAACAAATGGCTCCCAATCAGGATGGTTTATTAAGGGTAAAGAATTACTCTCTCATGGAAAGTACTTTGGCAAAGCCTGTGCTGGCTTAAGATTGAGATCACATTACAGTTTATGTTCGCTGAAAATGACAAAGCCAAATTATTATATGACTTGAAGATCCCCATCTACCAGGAGATCCCCTTTGGATTTATTATTGGGAGACACTGGAAACAACATTATTTTCATGATTTTCAAAAATCATACTAGTTTAAGAATTTGAATAATTCTTTTCTTCTATAATGACCTGGGTTACCATTAATATTATAATACATAATGTTCTGCAAGCAGATGTAAGCTCACTTCGTGTTTGATTGAAGCCAGATAGGCATGAATCAGTATTAAGTAGGTGTCATGGTTAAAGCAGTTAAGAGCTTATAAACCTTTATCACGGTGCCTGAACATCAGGGTGAATATAAAAGACAAATCTTCTGTAGAAGGTGTTAGTTAATGCTATATTGGTCAAGTAGGAAATCACAGTGGGTACTGACCCCATCAGGAAGAAAAAGAGAATAAAAGATAGTTAGGAAGAAAAAGAGAATAAAAGATAGTTAGGAACAAATGATGACTAAAGCATAGTCTTTTTCAAACTGTGACTATTGCCACATCCATTTAGCACTCAGACTATTTCATAAGAACAGCCAATTTCACACATTTCAATTTCATAGAATTATAGAATAGCTTGGGTTGGAAGGGACTTGTAAAGGTCATCTAGCCCAACTCCCCTGCAGGGAGCAGGGACAGCTTTAACCATATCAGGTTGCTCAGAGCCCCATCCAACCTGACCTTGAATATT
The DNA here is from genome assembly GCF_030463565.1 of Pelecanus crispus. Lineage (NCBI taxonomy): Eukaryota > Metazoa > Chordata > Aves > Pelecaniformes > Pelecanidae > Pelecanus > Pelecanus crispus. Next base: position 53,015,748 of record NC_134648.1, read on the forward strand.
TCCAGGGATGGGGCATCTACCACCTCTCTGGGCAACCTGTTCCTGTGCCTCACCACCCTCATTGTAAAAAATCTCTTCCATATATCCAGTCTAAATCTACCCTCCTTTAGTTTAAAACCATTATTCCTTGTGCTGTCACAACAGGCCTTGCTAAAAAGATCATACCCAGCTTTCCTATAAGCCCCCTTTAAGTACTGAAAAGCTGCAATAAGGTCTCCCTGTAGTATTCTCTTCTCCAGGCTGAACAACCCCAACTCTCTCAGCCTTTCCTCACAGGAGAGGTGTTCCATCCCTCTGACCATTTTCGTGGTCCTCCTCTGGACCCACTCCAACAGGTCCATGTCCTTCTTGTGCTGAGGGCTCCAGAGCTGGACGCAGTGCTCCAGGTGGGGTCTCACCAGAGCGGAGTAGAGGGGCAGAATCACCTCCCTCAGCCTGCTAGCCACACTTTTTTTATGCAGCTCAGGATACAGTTGACTTTCTGGGCTGCAAGTGCACATTGCTTGCTCATGTCCAGCTTTTCATCCACCAGGACCCCCAAGTCCTTCTCTGAAGGGCTGCTCTCAATTTCCTCACAGGAGATCAAACTTTATTCCAGTACAACCTCTATTACTCTCTTTAGAATTGAGATCACAGTTAAAATCATCCTATGGGATGTCATATCCCCTCAACACTAACTGGAACAGGAGTTGTAGTACATTGCAGGAAGGTTTGAGATAAGATATTTTTGTTTATTATCTTCAGTTCTTATATTTCCCCTTCATTGATGTTCTATTATTTCATATAGAGACTAGTAGGAAATATTGATATATTATCCATTTATTAATAAAGATTTTGACAGCATCTTCTAATGTTTTTTATTTGTTGTAGCTGCAATTTCTGTTGTGTTGGGTATAGAGTAATTCTTGTTATTTAAATATATTACAGTTATGTTAGAATTATATGCAAGATATCCCAACACAAAATCAACTGACTTGTTTTGGCTACTTATAGTGTTGTGACAAAATACTATGGAAAATGTGTTTTTAATAACACAGTAGTAGATGCTAGCTGACTCAAATAGTTTGTTGAACATGTTAGTAGGGGAATATAGTTACAGCAAGAATAAACATCATAAGAGACAGTAGAGACATAGCAACAAAGTATTTAGTATTGTTTTAAGTTCAGGCTGTTCTAAACACTTGTACAGGACACTGCAGCCTGGGACTCTTTCTCTGAAAGTGCTTCCTTAGCATCAGACCTTCCCTACATTCAAAACCTATGATTATTTTCTAGTACTAAGTGTACTGACCTACAGTAATCTTTTGTATCAACTATACTTCATGCAGTAAAATGCATTTGAACATCAGTTTACCAGTTGTCATCATTGGACTAATCTACATTAGCAACTGGTATGATGCAAAGATAGAAAGGTCAAGGTTTCATGTGTTGTGGACCAGTATGATTCTAGCACCATTGCTTGTTTACTAGCAATGAAGCTTGCAGAAGTTGCTGGTCCTACAGAGGTGATGTATGTCTATGCTTAATAGATTATGCAAAAAAATTTTCTGTATCTCAGATTGTCTTGACATTACTTACAGAAACTTCTGCATACACAGAAAGCAAACTGCTAGAGGACCTGTGAGAACATGTGCTTTCCTCCCAAGGATGGTACCTTCTGCCCATAATGCATGTGGGGTGCCCTCAATAGCATCCCAGAGGAGCTCCACCTTGGTTCCTGGTAAATATTCCAAGAACACATACAACCTAAAAATTTGCAAATTTGCATCTTTTCAATGCATCTGATGCAGTCAATTGGCAAAGCAGAGGTACCCAATGTTACAGCAATACTGGGCTTTAAATTAGTTTTCTTTAACTAAAATATTACTTAATCCTAGTAGTAGAAAGAAAGAATAACTTAAGATAAAAATAATCAACTGCACTCAGATAAGCTTTAGTACTTTATCTTTCAAGCAGAGGAGAGCGGCGGTGTTAGCATCTATGTATTTTAAACACCCAGAAGATTTTGCTCTGGTATAAGAAAATCCTTTTATGATTTTAGCTTGTTCTTCCCGAACATTGTTCTTCCAATTTCTAGCCATAGAACTATAATCTCCTAATTAAGATAGCTCAAAACACATTTTTAATAAGCCCAGAATTTATACCAAAATGCTTGTCTGAAATCATGTCTTCCTGCCTGTTTATCAAACAATCTGCTATTAAACAATGTTGAGAAACATTCCAATAATCTGTTCAACATATTGTGTTAATAAACTGTAAAGAATTGTTCTGCATCATTTCAGGTGGTGTGAGCAGATGTGAAGTGAAGCTTAACTAGACTTTCATATGAATCTCTACAAATCAAAAATACCACTTTTCAAAATTATCAATATGCACTTAGTACACTATGCCAAACTGTCATACAACTCTGGTAACAACTTTTCATAGACCCAGCATTGGGTTCCAAAAGGTTTCAGTTTCACAGCACAACTTTCTCCCCACATAGTAGTGCCTGATGATGTAGTAGTACTTAACATTTCTGAATTTTATCTTGGTTTTCCCAGATGATGAATCACTTGAAAACTCAGTAAAATTATTATTACTGTAAAAAGCCACCTAGATTTTATCAAATGGGCCCAATCTCAATTTTCGAATCTTCATACTTAGCCAGTCATGACGATTATCATTCCCCTTATTTACTTCATCACATCTTACGGCAGTATAAAATTCATTTAAATAAACTTGGATAATATGCAGGGTACAAGAAAGGTGATGCACATGCTAAGTCTAAAAGAGAGGTACAGTTACAAAATTTCATTCAGTTTTGGCTTTTACGTGGTTAACAACATTTCATTTTATATTAATAAAGTATCTCCTTCCTAATGTAGATTATCCAGGAAAGAACGTAATTGCACAGAAATGCTCCAGAAAATCATTTGCACTTGCTATGCAAAAATTAAGACCATGAGTGAGTGGCTTGTTTAATAAAAATGAAGATTTTTTCCAACTTTTAAGCAAATGCACATGGTAGATAAATGCTTTTCTCTTTGGCCATTGTCCACAGAATATCAGGGCTGATAAAATACACAGAGGATTTATTATTAGCTGCCGAAAAAAAGTACTCAAAGACATTGGTCTGCCAACACACATCCACTGCACTGTTGCCAACACTTGAAGGGGCCCCAAGACTAGGTGAATCACTCTGTGGTCCAAAGCACCTTTATTACCATCCTCATTGTATTACTATCCCCTTGGTTTCTCACTGAATTTGACATTTGGCTTACAACTGTAAAATTCCTCTAGATGATTTCATCCAGAATCACAGCTGGACTCCTTCTTGAGTTTGCATTTGTAATGAGCATATTATACTTGGGCCTGCAAGCATGAATAACACTAATTCCTTTAGGAGAAATATCTTAATATATATGATTAACTGACTACAGAGTCTGCCTTCTGTCCATCCTCCTATGTCAAATGACAGCCTAATATAGCAAAGCAATACAAGGAATTGGCTATAAGGAAGGTACATTCCATAGCTGGAAACCTAAGTTTTGCCCTCCAGTTTTCCAGAAATGTGTATTTTACCATGATTAAAAATTATGGTAATAATAGTAGTCAATGAGAAAGCCACAACTAAGTCATTCAAAATACCAATTAAAAAATGCAATTCTTTAAGACCCATTTTTACAAATAAATCTGTAAGTACTTAAATGTGCTTCTGAGTAAATGTTTACAGGCTCAGGAACCAAATAATCTAGCATGTAAGATGCAAGCAGTGGAAGGCTTTGGAAGGCCTATCACACAAAATCCTACCTATTCTCTGAATAGTAGTCAGAGATAAAAGAATAGCAGGGATGAGTGCCTATGGTTGTCCTACAGCCAACTTAAATCATAGGGTGAGACTCTGTCCCCAGTGAAATCCATGTATCTCAATTTGTAGAAATACTGTGTAAAAAAAATAGCAGACATAAAAGTACAGATTATTATAGAGGAAATAGTATTATTTTTCTTCAAAACACGTGGCAGCCATTATACAAAAGTTCAGACTAAATGTTCATAATGGTCCCCTTCTGACTTTAAAATAAATTAATCTAAAGGTGGGGAGGGGGATTTTTAACATATAAAAAATAGAAGTAGAAAAAGACATCAGACATAAACCTTAGGTTGTAAAATTTTAATAGCACATCAGAACTTCACCCAGTATAAAAAAGCTCAGGGTTAATTCAATGAACATTTTTTCATATCACACTTGTACTCAAGCCTTATCAGTTGACCAGTGTAATCTTTCTAATTGTCCTTTTTTCCTCTTCCTGTTTTATCTCTAATTTATACTGAGAGTAGCCTTTTTGTTCTCATTCAAGTAAAAATCACTCATACCAAAACTCTTGCAGGAAAGCCTATATTTATGAACTACCTTACTCACTTTCAAGATGAAAGATTTTTAAATTAGCTTTAGATAAACATTCCAGTACACATCCTGAGTTGGAGCAAGTCTGTATAACCCCATTGATTTCAATGAAATAGTGTCTCTTTAAGCCTACTAAGGATCTGGACTGCAGGTTTCTGTAAATTTGAGTGATACTCATCCTTGAGTCTTTGAACTTTATCTCAGACTATTAATTGTATAAACTCTGTACAGTATCTCTTAAAAAAAGGAATGTTTTACTGAGGGTTTATAGTAAATGATGACATATCTTCAACTTATTTAAAGTAACTGATATAAAATATGTTTTAAACCATACCAACGCTTTTTACAATGCTAAAACCGACAGTGCTCAGTTCTTGCTCTGAGCAAACTCCAAGCAAAATTTGTGGCTTTTAACAAGTAAGTTTAAGATGGAAACTACCTACTTCACAGGGGATTACAACACACAAGACTATGGGAAGTTTTGAGATGAAAGGCACAGGAGTAAACTTTCAGTGGTATAAAAAGCTGTCATAAGTTTGTCATTGTCACCACAAAGCATCATCACAGCCATCACCAGCATTTGCTCAAGTTCCCATTCAGTATAAAAGAGCATGGTATTTCCATAAATAAGGTGATTCACATAAATTTTTATCACAGAAGTGAATATGTGCATTTTTGGAAGCTCTGTGGTTTTGCAGTACAAAAAAAAGGGGTTTTTTTTTTCTCTAAGTTCCCTATGGTTGTAAGCGTATTGTGCTACATCCCAACCTTTGCTAATGAATAGTCTCAAAACTACTTTCTCCAGTGTCAGTTTGCCAATTCCCACTTTGATCCCGTGTAAAGGTACCAAAATGCTCATAAAAACACAAACATCATCCTCCAACAACAAATCCCTGCCCCCCCAAACACTGAATGAATAATTTTAAATGTTAAAAAAAAAATATGGTTTATAAGCACAGCTTTTAAACAGAACATTTGGTTAGGGATTTTGCCTCGGTCGGCCAATTAGAGACTCAGAAACATTGTAAGTTTTTTTCAGGAGGAGGAATATTGGAAGCAGTGGTGTCGCATTTTTTACAATCCATGGTGTTAGTGGTCTGCAGGGGGTGCATGATTAGCAAAAGCTTAGGGCTACATTCTGCCCTCGATCTGCATGAAGAACCAGCATTCACATCAAGAGCATACACAGACCTCAGGCAAGTTATGGCCTGTAGTTAGGAATGACATGCTAAACTTTTCCTGAAATAATGTCAAACACACTGCAGTGGTATTGATTAACCTAATTTTTCTGTGCTTTTTGCTCTTGCTGTGGTGATAAACTGCACTATTACAAGCTGACACAAAGCCTGAAACTGCATTTAGAGTAATGAATGCCTTTTCATGACACAAAAGAGGTGAACCAAAGAAGTATTTAGACTGAATTAGTATCAAGTACAGGAAACCAGGAAACAGGCAGGTAATGTATTTCTCCTAAACTGCTACTCCTGTGTTGAAGAATGGTCCTTTTTCCCTTCTTTTCCCAGATCTTTTTTGCTTGTCTTTACTGAATAGAAATTCTACCAGAATCACCAAAACAGGTCACCATGATTCAACAGTGATTCACATAATTCAGGATCAAATACCACACAGTGACTGCTGTCAGCTGCTGCCAAGAGATGTCCAACACAAGTTATTCCCCTCTGCTTCTCTCCTTCTGTCATCAGATAAGATTAAGAATGATAAATAATGTTTCAATGTATGTTTAGCACAATAAACCCAAACACATTGTAAAATACAATCAGCATGTGAAGAGAAACTCAACAGTTCCAAAGGGAAATGGTACTAGTCTCTCGCAGGACAAAGGTACCTGCTCTGAGAACAGGAACCTACAAAGGAGATCTTTCTCCTTGCATCTTCTTCCTTCATTTCAATGACAAAGTATATTTCCAGTTTACTAATCCACAAGAGTTAATGAGAATCCTCAGAAATGTCGGATGGTGTGACCTGGAGTATGATGAGGTGAGTACTGCCTACTGATTTATTATTTAATGATAGTCAGGATGCTGGTCAGTTGCTCAGACTAAGAGACACTACAGAAATATAGGACCAGAAAAGACAGAAGGCGGCATTCATAGACAATTGATTACTTAGATAATCTCTATTTTGGATATTGTAAAAAAAATATTTTCAGGTTTTCCCAAAGAACGTAATATTTTATAAATTTAAAAATTATTACATTTTAAAGAGAGTCTGATTTTCAATTAGTTTCTCAGTTCAACTACATGTATTTCAGAGGATTTTTATTAGTTTACACTAAGAAGAGGGACCAAAATACTGAAAATAAATATTGAAAACCTACTCCCTTAAAACAAAAAGACTTCTTACAAAAGTGAAAACCAGTCATCAGTAAGGCAAGCAGGTATCTTCTCATTCAATAATTCTCAGTAATGATGGTGATGATGTAATACTGCAACTATACTGTAGCAAATAGAATGATCAGTGTAATAGGATGGTCCAGACCACAAAATACCTAATTTTAAATGTATAAAATGCCTTTTCTTAGCTTTAAGGGAATAAGCAATCAATATTTTGTCCAGATCAGTAATCAAATACGTACACAAACTTTGTCCAGGCTGCTTCTCTAATGGTAATGGAAAAGCTTTCACATGAAATTTCAGTATTTTTTAATTTTCTTGCAGACTTCTGTTACTGCCTTCTATTCCCATACCAAACTTCATGTATAAAATGCAAAATGTACACAAAGGATATAAGGAGATTTTCCAAAGACTTTAACTTAGAAAAGTTAGTCCATTTCCCATTTTGAGGGAAGAAGTGCATCAACGGTAGTTTGATATAAATTAGTTCACTCAAAGCTGCATTGCTCTAAAATGTCTCCTAACTGTGGTCCAGAGGAGTTACCAAAATTGTACTGAAGCTTAGGAGGGTACAGCTTGCAGACTTCAACATCTGTAGCTGACCAGTTCTCTTGGGGGAGGGGAGCATACAGACAGGAAGATGAGGAGTGGATGTTTTCTATCATCATCTTTTGGTCCATTAACCAGCTCTGAACAAATGAGACCTGGTCAGTGTACATTAATTAAAATGGTCACATTTCTTAGTAGGAAAGTTTAGGATTAAAAAGGATTAGCATATGTCATTCAATAATTTCAAAAGCCATCATTAGATTTCATTTCTTCATTTTATGTTTTTAATGGACTATGGTGTGTATTAGAGAATAACATCTGTTGAATGTATTTAATCTCCAATTGGTATTTGAAATTATTAAGTCCATATTAAGTTTATTTTATAATTTGTCATCTAAATGATAATTGATATCTTTCCTTTATGCCTCTTTAGTTTTAAATAATGAACATTAAATGAGCAGGCTGTGATAGAGAAAGGCAGCAGAATTTTCTGGTTAACTTTGTCTTATGAGCAGCTGAACACCATTCTGAAGGGCTTGTAGGACAACATTCAACCTTTGTTTAACCTTTCTAAATTTCTCTCACCAAATAGAAAGAATTAAAAGACTGTATTGGTTTTGGGTAGCATAATTTTGGTAGCGGGGGGGCTACAGGGGTGGCTTCTGTGAGAATCTGCTAGAAGCTTCCCCTATGTCCAATAAAGCCAATACCAGCTGGCTCCAAGATGTACCCACCGTTGGCCAAGGCCGAGCCAATCAGCAACAGTGGTAGCCCCTCTGTGATAACATATTTAAGAAGGGAAAAAAAACCCACAAGCCCAGTGGGACACAAAACTGAAGCTGCAGAGAGGAGTGAGAATATGTGAGAGGAGCAACCCTGCAGACACCAAGGTCAGCGAAGAAGGAGGGGGAGGAGGTGCTGCAGGCACTGGAGCAGAGATTCCCCTGCAGCCCATGGGGAAGCCCATGGTGAGGCCAGGCTGTCCCCATGCAGCCCATGGAGGTTAATGGTGGAGCAGATATCCACCTGCAGCCCGGGGAGGAGCCCACGCCAGAGCAGGTGGATGTGCCCGAAGGAGGCTGTGACCCCGTGGGAAGCCCATGCTGGAGCAGGCTCCTGGCAGGACCTGTGGACCTGTGGAAAGAGAGGAGCCCATGTTGCAGCAGGTTTGGTGGCAGGACTTGTGACCCCATGGGGGACCCATGCTGGAGCAGTCTGCTCCTGAAGGACTGCACCCCATGGAGAGGACCCACGCTGGAGCAGTTCTTGAAGAACTGTAGCCCGTGTGAAGGACCCACATTGGAGAAGTTCACGGAGGACTGTCTCCCATGGGAGGGACCCCACACTGGAGCAGGTGAAGAGTGTGAGGAGCCCTCACCTGGGAGGGAAGGAGCAGCAGAGACAAGGCGTGATGAACTGACTGCAACCCCCATTCCCCATTCCCCTGTGCTGCTCAGGGGGAGGAAGGAGAGAAAACTGGGAGTGAAGTTGAGCCTGGGAAGAAGGGAGGGTTGGGTGAAAGGTGTTTTAAGATTTGGTTTTATTTCTCATTACCTACACATGTTCTCATTCCTTTCTCCTACTCAGTTTTGACTGGTAATAAATTAAATTGATTTTTCCCAAGTTGAATCCGTTTTGGCCGTGATTGTAGTTGGTGAGTGATCTCCCTGCCCTTATCTTGACCCACAAACTTTTTTGTTAAATTTTCTCTCCCCTGTCCAGTTGAGAAGGGGAGTGATAGAGCAGCTTTGGTGGGCACTTGGCACCCAGCCATGGTCAAACCACCACAAAGACCCAAAGGCTATTTTTGTGCCATTCAATTCCCAAAGTCCTGACAAAGTGAGCCTGTTACCTTCAGTATATTTCCTCTATGTTTTTGACAACAGAGTTTTATTTAAAGCACTTGTGACTTCATGAGATACTTGACACTATGCAAAAGGTGCTGCATTTCATATAAATTAAGTAATTTAATCAAACTACATTTAAATTTTCCAGTAAATCTGTAGACACATTAGCAAGCCCACACTTATTTTTTTAAGTGAACCTGAATTTTGATGTAATGTCCCCTAAACCAAATATAAAAGAGCAGAAATAAACATATGTAACCGAGTGTAAGACTTATTTTGGAACATTTTCTTCACAGTCTTACTCTCTGAACCAAACCAAGCCACCATGCCTTCTTAGAATTCCTTTACGTCTAATTTACAACTTGTTAACTTGTCCTTTCTACAAGCAGTCATATCATATTCTTAAGCACTCCTTTGATATTGTCACAGCTGTGGGATCTAGCCTATTTTTTTCAGGAGGATCTTTTTTTAATACCTAAAGAGTAATTGCAAATTCACTCCCACCTCCCAGAAAAGCCTGCTATGCTTTGGAAATTATATTTAATAGAAATTGACAAGCAAATTAAAAAAATAAATTGAGGTTTAACCATTAAAATAATTTTGAGAAAGACATTCTTAGTCTAAGGTCCTGTATTGGTGAGGGGTTTGCTTAAGCCTCAGAGTTGAGCATTCATGCTCAGTGGAGCTGGAGTTTCCAGTCTCAGCTATTTCAAATAAGCCTTTTGTATTTCTAAAGCAAACAAAACCAGGCTCTACTGGAGAACTGCAAAGCAAAAGCTAGATAAGCCAAATACCTTCAAACCTTTGGAAAGATTCTTATTCAAATGTGAATCTCGAGGTTTGGCATCTTTTCCATGTCCTTGTAGTGTTTTGTCTGTGGATACCTGAGCTGCAACTGTAGAAGTCGGGCTCCAGTTGGCATTGCCTGCCTGGTAAGATGCTATGAAATTGAAGTAAGACTTTTTTTGCCTCACACATTCAGCCAAAATATTCCCTTTAAATTAGCAGAAAGTATACCTTCCTCAATGCTTCTAAACATACAGAATTTATCCAACCTTTCTGTGTATGTATGTCTATGTGTATGTCCGTGTGTGGGAGCAAAGTGTGAAAATCAAGTCTAAGCCAATGGTCTGTATTCTGTCCTAGAAATTTAAACCAGGAAGAAAAACTCTATCATTTAAAAGCATTCAGATAGAAAGCTTCAAGGCAGGGTCAGACCTGCAAATCTCAAAAGTATTACTTTTATAAAAGTACTTATTTCTAAAATAAATTTTAATCTGTGTAGGGAGCAAAGTATCACTTCCATAGGTTGCCATTATCTTGAAACAGTGAAAGGAATGTGATTTTATTTACTATTCAGATTTATGCAAAATGTTTTAAATTAGTTTCAAACACCTGACTTAAGAATTCTCCTTATGTATGGATTTGATGATGAGGCCTGCACACTTGTGTCAAGGACTACTAACACAAATGAAGAACACATCTATGTAATGAACAAAGAAAGATGTCTATGAATAACATAATATCTGTAATACCTGGCTAGATCAGTCAACTTCTGGAACAATGTTAACCAGTCTGTGTTTCCAGATGCAGAACAAAAATTTGCTGCAATATAAGGAAGAACAAAACCCAAACCAAACCAAACCAAAAAGATTTTGTTCTCAAATATGAGAACAAAATAATTCAGTTTTACTCAGTTATGCACACAGACTTTCTTCTATGAGACCTCTAGTCTCAGCAGTTAGTCATATGCAGCCTGCCTTAAGCAACTGCTTATTTTGCTTATGCTTTATTCTAGACCTCCCCAAGTATATTGTGTCAGTACAGCAGAAGAATGGATATAACCATTAGTAGTCCCATGTTCTGAGTTACACAAGTGGAATACATCTAATCTATTAAAAAAAGGAAATAATTGCTCTCATGAGGTTTATGATTAGAACCTGTCCATTTTTAAAATGGATTCTAAATAGAAAATTTCTGAATTATGTTGGCAATTAAAAATATGAGGTACAGTTTTGCCTACTCATGTCACTGGGGATTTGGTCAATTTCTTCAAAGACGAGAGAACAAATTTAAAATTCAAACCCTCTTATAATGATCATGTGTATTAAGCTTAAATTGCATATGTTTACAAGACTAAAAATAATAAATGCAACATTTCCTCTTCTTAGAAATTGCATTCCTATTGCATCTTTAAATTATTGTATTTTAAAATTACCATAATTTATACATTCAGATGGCACTTCTTTTCCAGTATAGTACTAAGTGTCCTTTCAGTGAACAAATTAAAAAAGAAAAGGTATGAGTCATTAATTATAATGTGCTACTGACAGAGCAAAAACAAGAGAAACAAAAAATATATGCAGTAAGAGCACTAACAGTAACTGAAGGTGGGCTTAGATAGGATAACAAATGATTTGCAATTAGTCTGAAAATCATAGTGAACAGGATCTGAACATTTTTGCACTTTAAATTTTTCTGTACTACCTTCATTCCTTTCAGCCACTGTTGTCAATTTTCACCCACCATGAATTCTTTATTCTGGCCAGGATCTGAAATTAAATGATAAAAGACTGTGTTCTTATATAGCACTTCGAATTCAAAGGCCTAAAAAGCACTTCACCAAGACAGCCACTGTTATTATCCCTTCCTTACCAGTTAGGAAATAGAGACTTTTAGCTTTAGAAAACATCCACATTTCCTGAGGATTCCATCTGACCATTATTTACTAAAGAGACATATGGGCTGAATAAAGTTTTGTATGTTGTAGTGCCTGTGTATACAATCTTTTGCTAACCCTGAGGTTCACCTATAACAGATAAGAAATCCTATGGAAGAAAATGTTGAAAATGTACTTTTAAACGATCAGCTCACCAAATAAATTGCTCAGACCATTCTTATAATTTATTATGAGTTCAGAGGTTCAGAAAGCAAACTAATTTTTAAATTTTCTCTCAAATAAAACATTTTCAAACACTTCTTGAAGATGCATTGATGTCAACTAATAACAGATAACCTTTCTGGTATACAACATGATTAAATGGAAGTCAATTTACATACATGAGTTTATCTCAACAGGGATTTATCTGTTTTGTTTCCTTTGAATTTTTCTGTCACACCTTAAATTTACCATAATTCTGTCTGGAGTAAAAGAGGCTCTTCATTATAAGACATGAACTTACTGGTAAGGAAACTTCCTCTTGTTTTCATCCTTACAGATAAAATTCAGAGTAAAGAGCCCAGATAATTTCACATAACTTGCCAGATCACATAAATTTCATTACCACTTTTAGTAGCTTAACAGCCTTCCTTTACTTTAAACTAAAATGTAGTAGAGGGGCCAAACAATTTTACAAATATATAAAAATAGCAGATATGCTCATAACTATTAAGATGTATATAAGACAAACTTTGTCACATAATGTCTTCATGACAAAAAAATTACCAAGATGATCTCGCATGTGCTTTCAATATCATACAGTAACATTTGCTGTCTTTTTCAGGTAGATACCATGTTGTGAATATTTTATCTTTCCACTAAATATAAACACACACAATGATATGATGAGAAAAAGGACCATAATGCATTTTAAAATAATGTGGTGCAGGTGTGCAATATATTTGGTACCTTCAAAGCTAAAAACAGCTTTTAACTTCAGCAGCCTTAAATTATCTCTCTAAGTGTTATATTTTGCAAACTAAAGGGCTTAGCTCTATCAACAAAGTGTGTTGGTTGGTTTTTACTTAACTAGCATTACAAAATGTACGAAAGGTTCACTTTGTGAAAGAGCAGTATTTTGAGTCTGTGCTCTTACAATAAAAATACTTTGCAATTCAGTTGCATTTACATAGTATTAACACATTTACAGCATCAAATCATTAGTGCTAAATTACAGAACAATTTACTTTCAGATGTTAAGAATCTGGACACAATAAAGGCTTTAAATTAACAGGCTGATCATTTGTGTTTAAATCTGATGTTTTCCTTTACATGGATTGTGACAGTTCAAGACCTTTGTCATTTGAATGAATTTCTGTAGTTTTCAATGATTTACAGACTTTTTTCAAACTGCTTTCCTTTTTTCTTTTCCCAAAATAATGTTTATCATTAGAGCCAATATCTGCCATTAGCTATGGACCCTGTAAATAACGCTGTGCATGTGAGCTTGTCTCAACAATGCCTGTGCAATTCTGCCTCAGCTACTACTCTCCTCCACCCACCTTGACAACCTTGATTACAGGTGTCAGAGAAAGATCCAAAAGTGGACACCTTTCAGAAAAAAACTATTCCTGTTGAATTGTTCACCAGTGAAACAAGTGTTGAGCAACAATAGTGAAAACTTAGAAGTCCAAAGTAGCTTATTTCCATACAAATATTTATCAAAAGCATTTCTTAATTTTTCTGTATGAAGGTTTAGCAATACCAATAAAAACAGATCTAGATCCTTAATCCTTATGCACCCATGGACTTCATATTTTTCAAGATAAGTTGTTCATTGACCTGTTTCCAACCTGTTTAAACCTGTTTCCAACAACAGACACAAAAAAATCAGTATATGTAATACCTGGGAATGAACACTGACTATATAGGTATCCACCTTTACCTACCTTTGTCTGCATTAAGTATAGCAAGATTTTATTTTCTAACCTTGTTCCTCTATACCATACTCAAGTTCGATTCCTAAAATTACTGTCATTTATGCCTCTAAGACTATCTCCTGACAGTCAAAAAGGAGTTTTTATTAATTTACAAGTCTAAAATAGATCTTCTTACAGTTGAAATCAAATAGCAGAACTCTTAACAATCCAGGTAACACTGGCAATTCAGCAGTAATCTTGGAAACTTGTCTTGGACTAAAGACCATCAGCATTATCACTAACTCTTTCTAGGAGGAACAGTAAAATGATCAAAGATCAGTCAAAGAGTAATATCATGAACAGCACCCATCTCCTAACTTCCAGATTTGGTAAATCACAAAAATGAATTAATTCAAAGTTTGACATGCAGACCATTAAAAATTATGTTATCTCCTCTACAGATATAAATTTGTTATCGTAGAAGAGTGAAGGGCTGATCATTCAGACTAGTTTTGTTTCTGAAACTAAATGTTGTTGCAATCTTTGTTTATCAAAATGAACAAATGTGTACGGAATTTCCTAAACATAATTTTTCAGCTGTGTTTTTCAGTACCGTAAAACTCAGGAGAACAGGTCCTTTGGATTTTCCCACAAACAAGAAAACCTTCTTTCTTCCATAAAAATAAAATTGACTTATACTTTATTATAATTTTCAAATAATTAAGTTGGAAAGAGGAAGAATGCAACTTGTGCAACCCAGCCAGTGATTTCTGATTACTGTCATACTAGATGCAGCTCATCTGCTAGTTATCTATGACATCACATATTCACTGGAAGGTAAAAAAAAAAATTCCTCTATCTTCAGGAGGCCCAGGTTAAACAACTGCGTTGCCGTTGACTTGAGGAAGTGGGGAGAGAGGACAAGACACAACTTAAAAATTCTGCTGTTGGAAATTTCATCTGAGAAATAAATCTGAGATGTCTGAGATTTATTTCAAGTATGCACATCACAAACTTTTGCAGAGTTAATTCTCCTATGTAAAGGCACAACAGGAAATTTGGCCATGCACAGTGCCTAAACAAAAGATATGCCCTTCATTGATGAAAAGCTGAAGACCATGCCAAAATCCCTTGCTATAAATTATTGATGTTCTTGCTGGTTTTGGCACAAATGTAAAGGAGTTACCTGCCACAGAGTGGCAGGCCACAATGTGGCCATGGAGACTCAACTTCTGTGACACTCATAAGCTTGTACGGTGAATGCAATAGGTTCCTTCTGCCTCTTAGTGCTGTTTTTAAGACCACAAAGGCTGCAGTTGGAAGCCTTTTTTTTTCATATTGGTTTAAGCTCTTTCTATTGGTGTTTATGACTGCCTGCTGGTTTACAGCCATGTTACACTCAAAGTATTAAAGCAAGAAAAATAAAAAGACTCATTGTCTCACAGCTGTACTCTCAGTACCTGGTTTACCTATATTTGGTTTTGTTGTTACTGGGGAAGATTATTTATTTATTCATTCACTCATTCTTGTTTCAGTTCATTTCTAAGAAATTTTTTTTTGGGGTGCTGTGTTCAGGAAGGCAGTTCACTTTAGATGAGCTTGAATTAGAATTAAGTTTTAAAATATAAGTTCCAGCCTGTCTGTATTTCTCCCATATCGAAAAAAGAGGCTGAGGTATCCTATAGTATTCCTTATATTGTTTCTCCTGTTCACTCCACTTAGGAACCAGGAAAGTAAGAAAGTTTCAGAACCTTCAGGAGAGGAGTGCTTTGTGCATGGAAGAAGTGTTTTGTGTTCTTGGAAAAAGTGAAAACCTTGGGATTTTTTCCATTTCATGGTTACTATTGAACTTCTGGTTTCCTAGTGTCCAAGCAAATACACCCTTTTCACATGACCACAGATGATGATCTCAGGTATCTTTTGCTGTCTCTGCATAGGAACAACAATATCTTATTTCTGTGCCATTTAAGACCGATGCTGAGATCACTAGCCAGGCATTTTACTCTATTTCTGCTTTTACTTATCTGTGAAATGGAACTTTGGAATGGAATTTAATTAGGGTGTGTTAGAGTGCTTTCAGATATGCAGATGAAAAATACTTCTGTATCCATGAAAATGTTATTATGTTCTCACTTAATTAGATAAAAAAATCAGTAAGACATTTTTGTGAACTGTGTGTGTATGCCTTCAGTTTGGTTTAAAAAGCTCTTTCATGTAACCCACCAGGAATGATCAAAGGGGTCACTGTGTGCGAAACAACTTTTTCAGTCTCTTTGGTCAAAAATTGTAAAGAAGCTTCAGAAGACAAAATAGTATCTTAAGGCTCCTTATTCTTCCAGCAGTCAAGTCTGTTGTAACTTGAGAGCACTCTCTGAGCTGCAAGAAACAGAAACTTTGCTGTCCTTACAGAAGTGATTTGAAATGTTTGTATGCTTTGCCTAAAAGTATTTGGTTGCTATTGATTGTTGTTGTGAAATGTGTAAGGGTTTAACAAAGTCATTAATTTGAAATTGAATCCAATTCCCTGTTTTTCTGAACACTCTCAAAAATTCAGTTAACCATTTTATCTTTCTGGGGATTTGGTTTTGGTGGAAACAGTATAGTACAGTCTACATGTCTGTCCAAGAAATGGAATAGGATGCCTTATGCTCCTTCTAAATTAAAAAAACTGTTCTCAAGGAAATCTGAAATTAAAAATATTGTTGATTCAAAAAATGTGATGATTCAGGTAAGAAGTGGCACATGAAATCCAAACCTTTTCAGCTCTGCACATCATTAATGTATAATAGAAACCTCAGTGAGCTGGTGATGACAAAATATTATTGCTATGGATAAAAGGTAAGCTATTCATCACCACTGGACGCATTTTTGTTATTTAAATAGACTCCTGGGCATGGAGTGATGAGAAGATGCTTTGCCCTGGAGCACAAATAAAATGGCACTTCCAGAAATTGAAGGCAATGCATTCAGATTTCTGAAGCATGACTGAACCCTAATCATTGATTCAGCCAAAGTAAAGTTGTTTTCTCTCAACTTCCCCCTTAATTGTACAGAACGACAGACACCCACCACAAGCTAGTGTACGGTGTACAGTGTACAGTGTGTACAGTGTACAGTGATTGTATGATGGGCAACAGGCACAATTTCCAACATGACAATTCTGATTATATGTTAGTAGAAAATGTTTCACCTTGTGTGGTAAGACACTGTAACAATTGACCAGAGAGGCTGTGAATTCTGCACCCCTAAAGATACTCAAAACTAGAGAAGGCCCTAAATAATATCATCTGCTTGGTCCTTCTCTGACTAAGGTAATTTGACTAGATGACCTCCAGACATCCTTTTCCAAACTAAATTATTCTATGATTATACAACTATTACAGTCCATTCCCAATAATGATGGAGTTAAAACTGATATACACAAACTTTCTAGTATCCACGTCTTTCTCTGGCATTATCTCCACCCTTTTACTGCCCCTTTGGTGCTAAAATCGGGGTACTAATCTTTGAAGAGAAGCATAAGTATGGGGATATGATAAATTGGTAGCACCTCAGGTTCTTCTGTGGGAGAAGCTTTGAAGCTGATGCTTCCTCCTCACTCTGGGTCTGCCTAGGGCATTTTTATACATTTGCTAACACAGTGCTTATTTGATTTTTTCTCACTAGTTCACAGTCTGGTGGCATATTCAAATTTACTTTGTAATGTAAACTTCACATATGTGTAATACTTGTTCTTTTTTCTCTTTTTTGTCTCTGAAACAAGTGCCACTCAGCTCTCAAGGTTGCATTTTGTTAATGACCAGGAAATGACCATTTGTGATCTGTGTTAATAGACCTGGTGCCTCTAGTAGTGTTCCTTGCTTGCACTTTCCAGGCCTCTGCAATTATCCTATACTTGAACTTTGGGGGAGTGTCTGTTACAATCCTCTGGTTTTCTTCAACAGCCTTCAAGCTGTGGTTTCCTGATAACGTAACTAAGGTTTTATTAGCGCAAGCTCATCACACATACATCCTTGTTCCAGGGTCACTGAATCATTCACTTTACAAAAATAATGAATCATACAAAGACATATGTATCTACAGACACAGGTAAATATAATGCTTTGGTAACTTCTTGCAATAAATATCCACTAGTTACTGCAGTATGCACATTATCAAAATTATTTTACAACACAGGATAGAGCCATGGTAACTCATAGTACTTTTTTCCCCCAAGAAAGAACAAAGACTCAGTTTCTCTCTTTGTGGGAAATTCAGCTTTCTCCATGCTTCCATGTGCTATGCACCTGCACCCACACAAAATGACAATTCACAGCATTAGCTCCACCATCAATTTGTTGTGTCCTAGCAGTTTTTTCCCATAACACCCATTCTCAGGTTGCTACCTCTTAGCATCCATTTTGCTGCTGTCAAGTCACAAATTTATGAAGTGTTTATAATTAGAGAAGTTTTACATATTACAGAAACAACCAATCTGTGAATGTTTATTTAAATTTTTAATGAATTTTCATGAACAGTGCTGACTCCTTTTCGGGTTCACCGTCTGTGGATTATTGACAGGAAGGCTTACCTCTGAATCCAAAAATTTTAAGCAGAATACTCCTGAAAAGTACAGACATTTCCAGTTATTAATAATATTTACCTGTTCATTATTATGGCTGAGAAGAACATCAAGCACTGTCTAAAATTTCAGATCTCATGAAAGTCAAGCAAATATAGCAGACTGAAACTATTCAAGATATTTATATCCACAATTATTATCTGAGAATAATTTTAAGTTAAGATAAAAAACAGTTTTATGGTACTTAAAGCAATTAAAAAATATGCAAACTTTGTGAAATTATTTGCCCTTAGTTATTTGCTCAGCTATATATTGTCCATATTTTCCCAGAACCAGGTACATAAATAGGAAATAGGCTGTAAGTGAAGATATATACAAGACAGAGCTAGACAGACCTAGACAGACCTCAGCCTGCCATGGCCAATTCAGCATGGGTACATTAAATGATTCCTACTCCTCTACCTGTATATATCTTGGAGTGAAAACACAGTGATGAGAAAGCCTAGAATCCCACTTATGTTAGAATAGCTTAAGTGTCATGTTTATGGCAGAGATGATAATAATCTTCTTGCCTTTTGGGCAAAAAACTTATGATATGTCATTTGAAAAAACAAAAGCACAGATATATGTACTCATTAGATTAGTGACCCCAACAGCTTCCTGAAAGTCACTGCAAGAACTCTAATAAAATGTGCAAATCATAAGATGCTTCTCAAACATTCCCCAAAAAAGTGAGATAAGCTTATGGAATCCTTAGCAGCAGAGGCAAAAGATTTTGTTACTTTTGGTAATATTTATTAATTTAATTCTTTATGAAATAAAAAGCTAACTATATGTTTAACTATAAGCATATTCTAGAAGCTTTAGATGTTTGCCTGTTCAAATAGGTAACCAAAGTTCCTTGACTTAGACACTGTCAGAAGTTGTCTTCTGATACAGCTGATAGCTGAGCCTGACTTGGAGTAGAAGGCAAGAATAGTAATTAGAATCATAAAATTCAGAATCGTTTAGGTTGGAAAGCACATTTAAGATCATCGAGTCAAACCATTAAATTAACACTGCCAAATCCACCACTAAACCCTGTCCTTAAGCACCACATCTATGCATCTTTTAAATACCTCCAGGGATGGGGACTCAACCACTTCCCTGAGCAGCCTCTTGCAATGCTTGACTACCCTTTCCATGAAGAAATTTTTCCTAATATCCAATCTAAACATCCCCTGGTGCAACTTGAGGCCATTTCCTCATGTTCTATCACTAGTTACTTGGGAGAAGAGACTGACGCTCACCTTGCTACAACTTCCTTTCAAGTAGTTGTAGAGAGGGATAAGGTCTCCCCTCAGCCTCCTTTTCTCCAGGCTAAAAAATCCCAGTTCCCTCAGCTGCTCCTCATAAGACTTGTTCTCTAGACCCTTCACCAGATTCATTGCCCTTCTTTGGACATGCTCCAGCAACTCAATGTCTTTCTTGTAGTGAGAGGCCCAAAAAACTGATTACAGCATTTCAGGTGTGGCCTCACCAGTGCTGAGTACAGGGGGACAATCACCTCCCTGCTCCTACTGGCCACACCATTCCTGATACAAGCCAGGATGCTGTTGGCCTTCTTGGCCACCTGGGCACACTGTTGGCTCATGTTCAGCTGGCTGTTGACCAATACCCCCAGGTCGTTTTCAGCCAGGCAACTTTCCAGCCACTTTTCCCCAAGTCTGTAGCATTGCATAGGGTTGTTATGACCCAAGTGCAGGACTCAACACTTAGCCTTGTGTATTGGGTCTGTGTGGCAGTGTTTTGGTAGCAGGGGGGCTACAGGGGTGGCTTCTGTGAGAAGCTGCTAGAAGCTTCCCCTATGTCTGACAGAGCCAACGCCAGCCAGCTCCAAGAGGGACCACTGCTGGCCAAGGCCAAGCCAATCAGTGATGGTGGTAGCACTTCTGTGATAAAAACAACAAGACACAAAACTGCAGCTGCAGAGAGGAGTGAGAATATGTGAGAGGAATGACGATGCAGACACCAAGGTCAGTGAAGAAGGAGGGGGAGGAGGTGTTGCAGTCACGGGAGCAGAGATTCTCCTGCAGCCCATGGGGAAGCCCATGGTGAGGCAGGTTGTCCCCATGCAGCCCATGGAGGTTAATGGTGGAGCAGATATCCACCTGCAGCCCGGGGAGGACCCCACACCAGAGCAGGTATATGTGCCCAAAGGAGGCTGTGACCCCGTGGGAAGCCCATGCTGGAGCAGGCTCCTGGCAGGACCTGTGGACCTGTGGAAAGAGAGGAGCCCATGTTGCAGCAGGTTTGGTGGCAGGACTTGTGACCCTGTGGGGGACCCACGCTGGAGCAGTCTCCTCCTGAAGGACTGCACCCCGTGGAGAGGACCCACGCTGGAGCAGTTCTTGAAGAACTGTAGCTCGTGGGAAGAACCCACATTGGAGAATTTCATGGAGGACTGTTTCCCATGGGAGGGACCCCATGCTGGAGCAGGTGAAGAGTGTGAGGAGTCCTCCCCTGAGGTGGAAGGAGCGGCAGAGATGATGTCTGATGAACTGACCACAACCCCCATTCCCCGTCCCCCTGCACTGCTCAGGGGAGGAGGTAGAGAAAACTGGGAGTGAAGTTGAGCCTGGGAAGAAGGGAGGGTTGGGTGAAAGGTGTTTTAAGATTTGGTTTTATTTCTCATTAACCTACTGTGATTTGATTGGTAATAAATTAAACTGATTTTCCCCAAGTCGAGTCTGTTTTGCCCGTGACGGTAATTGCTGAGCGATCTGCCTGTCCTTATCTCGACTCACGAGCTTTTTCATTATATTTTCTCTCCCCTGTCCAGTTGAGAAAGGGAGCAATAAAGCGGTTTTGGTGTGCACTTGGCACCCAACCAGGGTCAACCCACCACACCTTGTTGAATGTCATACAGTTGGCCTCAGGCCATTGATCCAGCCTGTCCAGATCCCTCTGCAGGGCCTTCCTACCCTCAAGCAGATCAACACTCCCACCCAGCTTGGTGTCATCTCCAAACTTACTGAGGGTGCACTCAATCCCCTCATCCAGATCATCGATAAAGATATTAAACAAGGCTGGCCCCAAAACAGAGCCCTGGGGAACACCACTCATGACCGGCTGCCAACTGGACTTAACTCCATTCACTGTCACTCTTGGGCCCAGCTATCCAGCCAGTTTTTTACCCAGCAAAGCTTACGCCCATCCAAGCCATGAGCAGCCAGTTTCTCCAGGAGAATGCTGTGGGAAACAGTATCAAAGGCTTTACTGAAGTCCAGGTAGACAACATCTACAGCCTTTCCCACATCCACTAAGTGGGTCACCTTGTCATAGAAGGACACCAGGGTAGTCAAGCAGGACCTGCCTTTCATGAACCCATGCTGGCTGGGCCTGATCACCTGGTTGTCCTGTACATGCTGTGTGATGGTACTCAAGAAGATCTGCTCCATAACCTTCCCTGGCACCGAGGTCAGACTGACAGGTCTGTAGTTCCCTGGATCCTCTTTCCGGCCCTTCTTGTAGATGGGTGTCACATTTGCTAACCTCCAGTCAGCTGGGACCTCCTTACTTAGCCAGGACTGCTGATAAAGGATTGAAAGTGGCTTGGTGAGCACTTCTGCCAGTTCCCTCAGTACCCTTGGGTGGATCCCATCTGTCCCCATGGACCTGTGTGTGTCTAAGTGGTGTAGCAGGTCACTAACCATTTCCCCTTGGATTATGGGCACTTCATTCTGCTCCCCGTCCCTGTTTTCCAGCTCAGGTGGCTGGGTACCTGGAGAACAACTGGTCTTCTAATCTGAAGGTCCATTCTAGTCCTTTTTTCTACAGTTCTATCATCAGGAAAATATCTCAAAATATTATGTAAACTATGAAACTGCTACTCTGAAATTTACTGCACTGTGAAATACACAGGTATATCCATCTTTTCATATGTCATAAGACTGCACATAATAGAAATGTAAATATTGCATGATGTTCTGCTACTGTTGTTTGCATCTGGATGAACTAGTTTGCTTTTTGTTCTTCTTGTCTGGCAGCCAGGAATGTGGAACACCAGAAAATTAGCAAAGAGACAAAGACAGAAAGAAAGACAGGAGCTCAATAGGGGGTAGTAACATGCACACAAATGGACAAAGCCCCAGAGAAATATGTAGGAGTGGAAGAGAAGAGTCTTTTTAACAGGAATAGGGAGATTCATGAGCAAACCAGCTTTAGAAAGCAATCGGAACAAGAAATGATACAACAGAAAGATATCATGACTTGTAGGAGGAGCTTGGATTATATAAGAGTTCTAGTCTTCAAGGAAACTTCTTCTAAGAGTTGACTATAAAATAGTGGTTTTGTTTAGAGCTGTAGATTAGATAATTTAGAATCCTGGGTGAAATCTGTCATTATGATAGGTGGGATGTACAGATATTTAGTAACATCCTACTTTCCCTAAAAGGTAAGCTATTTGCCTGGTAGCATATTACTAAGTGCAGTGCTTGCAAGGTGAACTCTAAATTTACACCTTATCATATCTCATTTTGGACTATTTATGTAGCCTCATTCCTCATGCACACATAGATGTAAAATATAATCCTCAAAGTCTCTGTGGCTGGAAAAGTTGTACTGAAGCTTCTGGGATATGCTGGGAGTCTACACAGAGCTTGGAAACCTTCTATAAAACAGGCTGAAGATTCAAATCTGAACAAAAGAGAGAGATTATCACAAGGCAGAGTTAAACACTTCAGCTCTCCAACCAAAACACAGAGATATACAGGTACTGAATTCTAAGGTTCACAAAAGACCAAATGCTAATTAGAGGCTCTTACCAGCAACTAACAAAACACATCTAAGAGAGATGCATGGCTTAAATCCTTGTAAATATGTAAGTCTTGTCTGGCAGATAGCACCAGCTTTAAGATTGATAATGCTGTATAATCTTCAGGAGATAAGCAACTAATTGTTTCATTCAAAACGAAAAGTGAGGAATCAGTTATTTCCAGAAAGGGGAAAGAAGGAGAAATAAACAAACAAACAACTCACAGTTAAGAGAAATCAGAGACCTAGGTTCAATTCTCACACCTGCCTGAAAGGGCTTGAAATTTTATCAGCCTGTTCCTAATCTCACTCATTGCTACTGGAATCTAGAGAAAGTGTTGACTCTCCTGATGGACTAATGGATAGTTACTTTACATGCAAAATAGATCAGCTTCCATGGAAAATTAATCCCTTCTTTAGAATGTTCTAAAATATACGATCTAACTTCAGATCTATTAACTGAAAAAGAAATTACACTTCTTGCATTCTTTTGATGAAATTGAGCATGTTCTTAGCATGCTTTTCTCACAACTCTATGTGTGAAAGGAAATGTCTATTTTATGACCCACAACATGTATCACCATGCAGCTGGACAGGAGTGATCATACACCAGCATAGATACAAGAGTTTATAGGAAGAAATGTATATTGACAATACATGGACTTTAAATGCAAGGTTAGTATGTGCTTATAGAACTCCTTCCCCCAGGGGAGAAAGAGATCAGAGAGCAACAATGATGTGCTCTACTGAGGCACACTTAATTTAGGCATATAAACTAGGAGAGGTTAGTCACCATAGGCTCCTTTATGTATAACAAAGAGATTTGCATGTCCATAGGGTCATTCCAATATTACTCTGCCTTTCTGCGTCAAGAAAGTCTTTGATAATTAAGCTTCTAACTTGGGTACCTCAAATGAATGAGAAAGATTTTGTGGGGTGAATCTATGCTACAAGTTTTTTATTAAATTGTCAGTGTTCTGGAAAATTCAAATTATTACTTATATCAGCATAAGTCTGAGGCAAGCCACTTCCACAAGGTTGCCATTTATGTGACTTCAGAAGGTATAACATTATCCTGGTGATAAATGGGCATATCATTTACTGCCTGAAACACAAAAGTACTTTTGGCAATGTGATAAAACACAGTCTTTTGTGAGTGCCTGATTGTAGCAGTTACCAAACACAGCTAGATTGATTGTATGGAAAGTGAAACCACAGCGTTCCAATGTTTCAGACAGTGCTTTCTCTCATCTTCTAGAAAATGTTTTCATATCAGATAAAGTATATCGCAAGGTGAGAGTCCTGGTGGTAAACTGGGAACCATTGTGTAGCTTGCCACATCTCACAGAATTATAGAATCATAATTTAGGTTGGAAGAGACCTTCAGATGTCATCTAATCCAACCCCCTACTCAAAACAGGTCTAATTAGATCAGGTTTCTCAAGACCACGTCAAGTCACATTCAGGAAGATTAGCCAGCCTTCCTGGGCCCCTTTGGATTCCAGGGCAGTTTCTCCCAGAACCCTGCCAAGCAGGTTCCTAAACAAGAAAAAAATTCGCTCTTCTGAAATCCAGCATGGTAATTCTGATGTTTATCTTGCTCATTCTTCTCTGGATCTTAAACTCCACAGTCCTCTTATTGTTGCAAGGCTGCCCTTGACCAACATCAACCATCATCCAGATGTTCGTTCTTGTTTGTGAGTAGACTGTCCTCCCCTAATTGGTTTATCCATCACCAGCAACATGAAATTGTCTTCAGTACTTTCCAGAAATCTTCTTTCTTCTTCTGCCTCCTCTTCTTGATCAGGATGTATGTAGATGCCTACTATAACATCATCTGTGCTGGTCTGTCCTGTAACCCATGCCCACAAGCTCTCCATTGCTTCATCTCCTGCCCTAGGACAAAGCTCCATGAATTTAAGTGACCCCTTTACATAGAGCATAGCCCCTCCTCCTTGCCTTCCCACCCTCTCTCTTCTGAAGAGCCTGGATATCCAATGCAACATTCTAACCAGGAGAGCTATCCCACCATGTTTCCATAACAAAGAGCTATCTCTGTGACCATTCATGGACTTCTAATTCCTCTTGCTTGCTCCCCATGCCACACACATTTTTTTTATAGACTCTCAAGATGAGTCTCAAATCAAGCTGTTTTGACAAGGAAGGTGTGAGACGCTACCATGCTCTCCCCAGGACATATCTTCTCTATGCCTTATGTTCTTGCTTCTCTTTTGGATATGTGATCTTACTCCAGGATACTTAATTTAAAGCCTTCCTTACAAGGTTAACAAGCCTGTTTGCAAAGACACTGTTGCTCCACACGGTCACATGCATCACAGACCTGCTCAGTAGCTGTCACTCCTTGAAAAGGGTTCTATTACCATAGAAGCTCACAATACCAGCCAGATATTGACATGTTGGATGCGTCCACTTCTGCTTGAGCTTTGCTCCCTTGCTGGAAGGACTGGGGAGACACCATCTGGGCCCGCTGCCTTCTACCCTCACCCCATGGGGTTGGGAGTCACTCTTAACATGTTCTGGGTTACCCCTAGCAGTATTGCTGGTGTCCACATAGAAGAGAAGCAAGGGGTAATGGTCTGACAACCTGACAAACCTGGGCAGTCTCACTGTAACATCCTGGCTTCTGGACCCCAGTGAACAAAAAACCTCACGAGACACCGGGTTGGGTGAGCAGGTTGCTGCTACAGTTCCCTGCAGAAACGTGTCTCCTAAAATTAGCATTCACCTTTTCCACTTTGTGTGGATATTAGGTTTATCAGCTGGTCCTGACGGGTCTTGCTTTTTCTCCCCAGTGCCTGACACTGAACCTATCCCACAGCAGTGGGTTTGAAAGTGGATCAGGAACCTTCCTCTGACTGCCAGGAGTCATCAGCTCCCAGCCTTCCCCATTACAGCAGCCACCCTCCACTGCGCATGTGACCAGGGCCCCCAGTTTCCCTCATCCCTTGCTTCCTGTGGCTCAGATTTTCCTGCAGATTTTCCTTGAAGACCCTCTCAATCTCCCCTTTATTTTCCTTTCTTGCCTCTCCCTGTGACTCAGCTCCTTGACCGGAACTGCTCCTGCAGGAGACACCCAACCTTCTCCGCAGCCCTGAGCCTGAGCAGCCCTGGTTGGTGCTACGTGGTTGTGAAAACCACAGCCGTGCCATCTCCAAGTGGCCCTGATGTAGCCCCATGCAGAGCAGCCGCCCCACTGCAGCACTGACTGTTGCAAGACCCGCAGGGCCCTGGCTGCAGCTCTGTCTGTCTGTCTCTCCCTGGTAAGGACAGCAGACAGTCCCAGTGGCGCCCCATACCCTGCAGTGCTCACTCCAGTGCTGCCTCAGAGCAAATGGCTGCTGTGTGTGGACCCTCCTGGCCTTCCAGACCTCCTGCTGAGAGGTGCCCTGAGGAGACAAAGGAATCTGCAACATATTTTCTTTAGACAGGAGCACGCACAGACATCACCCATTACCATAGCTGCTCAGTATTACGCATTCACCCCTTGTTTATTTCCTCTAACAAAATACAGCTGGCGTTGGCTTGAGGATCATGAATCAGGGCCCTAGGAAAGCCGGGTTTCTTCCAGTGATGCGATATAGACCGCTGCTGGCTATGCCTTCCATGGCAGAGCTGATAGAGGACTGTTTCTGAGGAATTACAATATTCTAAGTTGGCCCCAAATAATCTGAATAGTGCTGAATTTGCCTGCAAACCTATATACCACGTGGAGAATTTTATTCATCCTTTTTCATTTTGCCTGAGCAATTCACTGCAGAAATAAATGCCTGATTCCCTGCAGGAGTCAGCAGTATGTGCCAGCCACTAAACTGAAGGAAAACATATTGTGTGTGAGCAACTGTTTACACTCTGAGGTTTAAAGCATTTCCTATTGCTAGGGAAACCATCATGCTTTGCTCTGCATATTTGAAGTGGCTGGCTTGGCCAGATCGAACCTGGTAGAGATCATATTGTGCTTGGAAAAGAGAAAAGATAATAATAAAAAAGAGGAAGCTAGTAATAAAGATACCTTAAAAAGATAAGGAAACAAATTAATGAAGGAGAGAGACAGACAAGAAGACTATGTTAAAGAGAGATAATATATCATAAAACTACTTTCAAATTGCATGTATTTGCCTACGAGTTTCCTGCTCTGTAACTTTATTTTCTGCAAACTGTGTTCATCTAAATAGAGTCTAAAGTCTCAACTGATGTAATTTAGCACATCTTCAAATATTGTAAGGGACATTATGATTCCTAGAATTATGGGACACCTGACCCACCTAGACCTTTCCTTTGAGCCACCATACCATTACATTTAGAGACCACATCTGGTCGGGGATGGAGTTCTCCTGTAGATGCGACTTTGATTAATTCATGTGCTGCAGTAGCATTAGTATACAGACATCTGGACTGGAGGTACCAGAGCTGCTCTTTTCCCCATCAGGAATTCATATATAGGCAGGAAATGCAATCAACTCAAATAGTATTTGTTAAGGAAGGTACTGTTTTCCTTTTAACACCAGAAACAAAGAATAAGGAAAAAAGATTATTAAGATAGCAAGATTTCTATGCACCAACTTTCCTACAGGGAAATTAGATACATTTTCCCGCTGTTATATGAAACTTTGGAGTTTGGATTTACCTCATTACAAAACTTCTGTCTTTGTAAGGGGACAGTCTCTAAAGGCAGTCAGATGTTATATTCCCCTTTCTGGACTTCTTATCCTTGCTGATCAAAAACCCGCTTGAGCTATACAGCAATGTAGAATCAAGGCTTCATAATACTTTTTTTCTTCCTCATTGTCGCTGAAGTGTTATAGGTAAGTATTTATCAGGATTCACCTCTCCTTCTTTGCTATTTTCACCTGGGAAGGCTGATGCGATATATTCATATACATCCTTTCAGCAATCAATCAAATTGAACATGTGACATTTTTCTTCATGATAGTGCAGACTTGCTCCAGATGCACTGAGAGTGTCTCATACAAGGTATTGGTGCATCTTGGTGGAAGAGAAGCTACAAAACTCTATTGCACACCGAGGTATTAATGGCAATAGAACATATTAGGTTGCTCTGATGCTTTGGCTGAGAAGAAAGAGCAGCGTTCTCTTCTGATTCAAAGCACACAGTACAGGATATGCATAATGCAATAGGATTTATCCATTTCCATGCAGTAAACTGGAAAAAAATATGGCTTTACAGTTCCTACAAGTTCATTGAAACATACATACTTCAGATGTGCTGTTTTTCTTCCTATGCATACATGCGTGCACACACATGGAGAGTTGCAGTATGTAGGTACATAAGCACTTCATTAATAAATACTAGAGCATCATATTACTGTTATCAGAAGTCAGCAATAAGATGAGTATGGGTTTCCAAGAATAATGCTTTCCTTGTCTGTGGAGAATGTTGAGTACAACATTCAGGATAATGGATCCTAAGAAATAAAGGAAATACCCTGCAATGCCTTTAATATTCCACTTAATGAAACAAAAATTACCTGTGTGTATATATTAAATTCAACAAGTGTGAGCAAAATCAGAATTTGTACTCTGTTGAAATATAGTTTTGTTTTCTTTTGATGTCCTTTCCAACCCTACATCAATTCAGCCACTGGAAACTCTCCCTCAGCTTAGCATGACACCTGAATAGAATTAGAAAGTAGAAAATTCCTGGGAGGACAAAAAATAACTATTGTATTCTCAGCTGCTTCATTAGATAGCTAGCTATCAGTGTGAGCTCTGGTGCACAGGAAACCTCCTGCTATTTTTTGGACCTGCTGCTGATAGCACTCTAACTGACTTTATCCTCTTGATAAGTCTCCCTAGGAATTTCCAACCTACAGTAGCCACAAATGCTGCTACTATTTACTCACCTCTGCAAGTATTTTTATAAGTACAAAAGGGACACCTCCTTTTCTTCCATAAAGTAAGAAGCTGACCTTCACAGTTTTCTAGTAGTGAACAAAAGGATGTGAGGGACCAAGGCATCCATAGAAAAGAAGGAAACTGTATTTGCTGAAAGCTTCTAAAGGATCTTTTACCCTGATTATCCTGGGTAAAGCAGAACAATTTTTTGGTATTCATATAAGCCATAAGAATAAAGTGAGAAAGCAGAAACCAACCCTTTTCTTGTTCATCTGTGATTAGACAATTCAAAATAGTGTGACAATATCAGCAATTACTATTTGTATTTCACTTAACTCCTGGTAAGGGACCAGAGCCCTGTTGTTCTAAAAACATAGAATAAAACAAGTCTTTCTAAAGGATATAATCTGTCTACAGTGCTAACAGCCTAAAGCATGGGGAAGGAAAACAGACACAAAGGTATGTGAAATGCCTTTCCTAACACTGCAGAGGTATTATAGTATTCCAAAGGTGAGTTCATACCAATTCTAAAAATGTGAGGAAATAGAAGACTTGGAGAGGATCAGAAATCTATCTCTGAGTGGGAGAAAATGAGGAAAGCAGTATAAGAACTCCTCCAACCAGGCTTTGTCTCTCCATTCCCCTACTGGGCAACCACATGAAGAATGTAACATTTATGATGAGCCAAAGAAAAGGAGTGAAGGGACAGAAGGTCAATGGGGCCAAAGTTTGCCTGCAGTTCATAGTCCACATATTGTGGCTGTCAGCTATGTAAGGTTCTCCTCCTTCTGACTACCCCTTCTCTGTATGTAGTAATAAGCTAAGTTAATTTATGTGGAGTAAGATGCTGTGGATGCACTTGAAGCAGCTCATGTTTGCTGAACAGACCGCAGTGTCCTCAGTTAATGTATATGAAGATGTTGGAACAGCGAGGTAAAGGCACATGGACTGTAGGGGGTTTAGGGATCACTGGCTATGGATACAGGGACCTGACTGAGAAAATTAACAGGAGACAATGAGGGTACAGTGTCTATCAGCAGCTACAGCTGGAGTGTAAGGATCTCAGGGTGTAAGAATTTGTGGTGCCGGTGTTGGAAAAGAAGGGGACAAATCAGCCAAAAATATTGTTATACTCAAGGTAGCTGGAATCTGGATTGCAGGGACTTGGGAATGGAAAGGAGTTGTGTTTGGGGTGGAGGGAGAGGTGGGAAGGAGCATGTCTCTATAGGGAAACTAAATTATCACAGTTGTCAGTTGTGTCCACAGATGATTTTTTAGGACTGGATCTCTCACTTTCTTTATGATCAGGATTGAAAACGCCCTCACTATCTAGTTTAACATAAACTTAAGAGGTTACTAAATCAGGCCAGACTGACCGAGAATCTGTAAATGTCTATCTACCAAAACAGAATTTTAAATATTAACCTGTATAGTTAAACTCCTATTAATTTTGACAGATGATGATGACTATGAGATATGTTATCGTATATGTATTTGCATCACCTGAATTTAAAAAGATATGTTTTAATAGTTGCTTACTGATATGGCACAAGTCACACCCTAAATGTATGGATACTTCCATTCTTTAGACTGAAATCCAAAGCAGTACCCAGAAGCAAATCTTTGAAATGGTATGTGACTGAATGGAGAGCTGAACAAAACCTCATACACAACCAGGTCAGCTCCTGTGGAGTATCTAGCTAAGTATTGTTAACACACAGGAGGAATCCATGACAGAATTTCGAGGTATTTTCTGTGATAGTCACACACTTTCATGACAATCAGAAATGCTACTTGGCTTGATTTCTCATAGATCCTATGAGATTTTTCATCTTACCCTAAAATGACATTTAGAATAATTGCAATAAGGCTGTTGCTATATGCAGGACTGACTGATTAATCCATTGGCACATTAAGAGAGACACCAGACAAGCAGTAGCAGGTATTCTCTTAGCATATATTTGCACGGCCTTATAAACACATTGATGATAGGTTTATACATGTCATTGACACATGGATCAATCAATACAAACTCAAAACAAGCATTACTAATAACTGACTCGTGTTATGACATACTGTGATAAACAGATAGGCATGTAACCTATATTTTGTGCTACTTTGACCTTGCATCATCTCTCCATGGCTTATATATGTTTTAAGCCAACAGTAAATGTTTTAGTCCATAGACTATGAAGCTGTCAAGTACATCATATATAAATACTGGGGGTTTGGTTTTGCTTTTACTTGACCAGCTGTAAAAAAACATAGAGCTCATGTTAGCTAGCATAGTGGTATATGTTATTATCTAATAAGATAAAAAAAATCCATACAAGTGTGGAAGTCCTTTGAGCACAACATAACATAGTTACATTCATTTTCTTCTGTTGTACCCACAAGTGTAATCATACAGTGATACGCTTGTTCTTTATTTATATTAGAGCTATTTGCTATGAATTTTTGTGTTATAAGTCCCATGTTCATAAGTGAGCGATACTCTCTCTCTTTTTTAACATAGATTCCTAATTTAAAGGGTGAAATTGCAAATGTCCCCTGGTGAATAGAACAACATTAATGAAGTATGTAGGGAACCATGTACAAAAGACAGTGACTCCAGCACTATATGCACACAGACAGCATGGCCCAGATTCATTCTATTTAGCTACTTTAATGTACATGACTAAATTAAGAGCATGATTACTGTAGGCTATCTGCATTGTTAATGGAGAGAAATGAGCAGTTTCAGATGGCAATTTACTGGGTATGAGATCTGAATCATCCTCTGAATATGCCTCTTTCTCCCCATTGAAAAGAACTTGGGGCAACTAGGTGTCCATTTTAGAACTAGGTATTTAATGTTGAGATATTAGGTATGTTATGTATTTTATGGTGGGAAGACCTCGGGCCAGGGTTACTCCATGTTATTTAGATAGGACATAACAATCAACCTTCTAATCGAAACACACGGTCATACCTCTGGATCTTGACAGCAAGAGTCTAAGTTAACTGGAAAAGAAAATAAGCCAGGTGGGAATGAACAGCCATACATAATTTTAAAAATATATTGCTGATGTCCCCTGGAGGAAAAATAAAACTGTATTGTATCATATCTTCTATGTGTTAGGAAAAAAATAGAGATATGACAAGCAACATAATTTGGAATTTCAAGCATATACATACCCTTGTGTATCCTACTTTGGGGATAAGCACATTTTTCTGGATGGCTTCACTTGTATACACATCTTACTATGTAAGAGTCATCCCCTGAACAATTCTGCTTTTATGTTATTGCAAGGATAAAATGCCTAAAGCAGACATTTGAATATTGTAGTAATCTGAAGAA
This sequence comes from Pelecanus crispus, assembly GCF_030463565.1. Classification (NCBI taxonomy): domain Eukaryota; kingdom Metazoa; phylum Chordata; class Aves; order Pelecaniformes; family Pelecanidae; genus Pelecanus; species Pelecanus crispus. Next base: position 53,048,032 of record NC_134648.1, read on the forward strand.
TTAGTTTTGTGTCTATGGCACATGGCACAGCATTTTTTCTTTACCAGTTGGTGGGTGTTCTTTACCTGGTTGCCCATGTATGAGCTACTCATCTTCAGTGATCTTATTGAGCACATAACTGGAAATAAGGACATTTAAAGCAAAATATGCCAGGGAAGATGTTACAGTGAAAGAAAATAAAGTATGACTCATTGCTACAAAGCAGTAATCCAAACTGCACCTGATGTTAAACTTGGACCCTGATCAGTTTCTCATTTGACGGAATGGTGCCAAATTAATTTTTTTGACAGGAAGTAATAGTAGAAAATTCTTTAAAGACATGGACAATTAGATTCGCCTATTGGATTACATTGTTAGTTGTACAAAGGAATTTCTGTTTCATTGCACAATATGTTAGGAGGCCTATCCGTTGTTTCCTTTTTATGGCTGTATGATATAAAATATGTCTGGATTTTTTTCCAACAAATTCTTTTAATTTACTTCATCTGAATGTCATTGGTATTTTTATGGATCTTGAGCTCACCTTCAGATGTTTGTTAACTTGCCAATGGGTTTACTGACAGTTACATGAGGAAAAGGAATGCCATGGCTCAGTTGGTGCCAACTTTTCATGATTTCCTGGATGCTTAGTGGGCAATGGGTCTTGCTTCTGTGGGAAAAATGCCAAAATGGTAAAACTTAAGTCTTTTGCATGTGGGAGAGGAGAAGGGGAGGAGCCCATGCACAAACAAACATAGGCACATAAATATACATATTCTTTGGCAGAACAGACACACAAAGAGAATTTTTCCACAGCAGCCCTTTTCATGCAATGTCTTTTATAACTGCAAAACTTTCTGTTCATGAATGCATATACACTCTCACTGATATAATATCTGCCTATGAAGCAGCCTGAGATGTATATAGATTCTTCATATGCTCCAAAGACTTCCTTGCAATTAGGATCTATCTTAAATATCTTTTCTTTTTTAAAATTTTGCGGAATATCCTGTGGTATGCTTCCAATATCCTTTATTTAGCACCTGTCTCTGAAGGGCCTATGTCACAACATAACAATCCCCTGTCCAGATAGGACTAACCTCTTCACATCTCTCAATAATATCTTGTGCTTTGCCCAGAAGGTGGCAACAATATAGTTTCTTTTAGGCAGAGGACACAGGTAAAGGCGAAGGTGGTAATTCTTGACTGTCTATCTTAGACACAGGCAGAAGCAGAAGATATACCTTCTGGTTCTGCCCAGATCACAAACTCTTAGATCAGTAACCCTAGTCTGTGCCCTATTGCCCCAGGAAATACTACTGGATGTGATCTCAGCCAGTAACTTAAATGTCTACACTGAATAATACCCTAGGTACAGAACTCCACTCTACATTTATAGTATTCCCCAAAGTCCCAATAGACTCCCAAGTATTGAATTCTATTCAAAAAAAGGAGTGCTATACACATCACCATGCAGAGTTTTTGGAATCCCTTTATTCTGTTTGAGGGTGTTCCTCACATTTTTTGCATCCAGCTGAATCTCACCAAGAATCAGTTCATTACTCTGATTTTACCTGTCACCAGTAAATATTTCACACTGCTGAATTGTCCTGTGGCTTTTTCTCATCAAAGATCAAGCAAGTGGTACAAATCTTTTTGGAAATAGCAGAACAAACTATGACCCTTGCTTCTTTAAAACTGCAGAGTGTCTTAGAGATGGTTTGAAAGGTCCTAAAGCTTACAGATTATGGGACTAGCCTTTATTGCTCCAGGCTGCCAGAGCTAGCAATGCTACCATGGGATCTTGGTTGGAGCTGAAGTAAGATACCTGATGATAGAAATCTTAAACCTAGGAAGTAGTTACTATCACCTGCTCTCACATGAAGATGAAAAGAATCCTCTGAAGATACCATCTTTCCAAATGCAAGAAGATACATAATCCTTATGGACCCCTAACCATGACCATGTATTCTTTGCCAAAAATGGAAGACTTCAACAGGCACAGTTCAGTATTTCAATTCTGGTTCAAAAATATATATATATAAAATATATATATATATGTAACATTTTTATAACTATAGTACTTGGAATAGTAATGATAGAAAACATTTCATTTCTTTCCTCATCCTAAGGAGCTGTGTATATTGGCTGTATGCTAACTCCTACTGAGGCAAATGGAGTAGCTTTCTTTATTAAAAAAGAAACAACCCTCACTGAAAAATTAAATATTTTTGAAAAGCACCAGAAAGCATTTTAAAGCCTCTCCCTGACAGATGATACCTCTCATCATTTTTTCTAGGGCAGAAGAATTTGCTTTCAAAAGGATTCCATGCAGCTTAATTATTTTTTTAAGACAAATAAGCATGATATGGAGCAAAATGAGAAAATGTAAATTACATCTGACAGTTTAGTATCTGTTCTGCAAAATATCTGAGTGCTACCCACAACATTGTATCTTAAGTCAGAGACGTACAAAAATCTTCAGTGTGGTTTCATCAGGTACTGAATTACAAGCTATTCATGAGTAAATTGTAGTGCAGCATGCTTTGGGTAAATCCTGAAGTTCTCAATCTATACTCCTTCAAGTTCTTAGTGCCAGTCATGAAAAAACACCATTGATGTCCATAATGTTGATGCCAACAAAACATTTCACATTCTTAACTTAGATGTGTACTTGGGCATAAGTATTTTGCAAATAGTATAGTTAATAGAAGGAAAATTAAACTTCAGAAGTTGCCTTGACAAAATAAACAGCGTATGTTAAAAATTTAATTGAGCCAAATACTTCTAGGATGTGGTGCATCTGTTCTTCATCATGAGACTTGAAATACCACCCTGCCAAAACACACAGTGACTTCCTTCTGACCTGTATATCCAGGTTCTATACTGCAGAAAGAGGGAAGGAGAGATGAGGTTATGCCCGTGTCTTGTCTTCATGTTTTATAATGATCATGCCAGGGCACATATCCAGCCTTGGGGGCTAGAAAATATTCCCAAACCCTACAAGATACACAAAGTCTTGAAAAGCAGATACTAGACAGTACTACAACACGACTGTAAGGATGGTCAGGTGCCTGAAGCTCATGACATACAAGAGAAGACCAAGGGAATTGGTTTTGTTCAAACTTAAGAGGAGAAGGTTCAGGGGACACCTTACTGTTGTCTACAACTATACAATGGAAGAGTGTGGAGAAAGCAAAGACAAACTTCTCAGAGGTAAACAATGATAACATAAGAAGCAACAGAGAGAAGTTGCAAGAAGGGAAATTCTGAGTAGATATTAGGATTTGCCCCTCTCCCCCAAAAGGTAGTCAGCCTTTGGAAGAAGTCAAATCTCCATCTTTGGATATATTCAGAACTCACCTGGACAAGACCATGAACAACTTCTTTTAATTGACCCTGATTTGAGTAGGAGGTTGGACTGGATGGTCTCTGGAGGTTCCTTCCATATTGCATGATTCTGTAAGTCCTGGAGTAAATTATGCATACTAAGTGCACAGGCTTTACTTTAGAGAATAATGTATGCGTGGGAGGGATGATCATAACAATCGTCTACTACTTTCTGTCCCCTTACTAAATATTCCTGTACCTTTCATCAGATATTCTGCAAAAGTCTGCTTTTTAATACTGGCAACCTAGACCCTGAAGGCAGTCGCTATACTTCACACCAAAATCACAATGTTGATTTCATTTATTCAGATAATGCAGCAAACAGGAAAGTGCTAAGTATACACTTGTTAAGACATCAGTATAGTGAAGTCTAGTTACCCAGCAGCTTTAATTTAAACCAAACTGTTAGCTTTAATTCTCTCCTCTGCAATATATATTCCAGTACATTTTACTACACATTTGGTAATTCATTATGTAGTTCCATTTCATTTGCCCATACTAAATATTAATTTTTGTTTTTCTATAAATGTATGCATGCATGCATAGATACATTTATACACACATATATGAATTTCCATCTTGAGCTGCAAGTTATTCTTTAGAATAGGTAGAATATCTGCCCAATATCCATGGTATTACTAGTTTTGATTAAAGCACAAGCATTCTGGATTTTGTAATTCATAACCATACCCATTCAAGAATGTCATTAGTGTTAATAAAATTTAGCTCATGTATAGGGCTTGTACTGCCAGCTCCACAACTTTTTGAGTTAAGTCACTAGCTGACACATACATTTAACTTGCAGTTAATCAGTTCTGAGCTTATATTGCTTATATGTCATTTTTCCTCCAGCACAATCAGGGGAAAGATTGTCTGATGGTGCCAGAGCCAGTTCTGCCAAGGTTTATGCCAGAATAAAATTTCTGTACCACCAGACTAATTCTGAAAGAGTTTTATGGCCAGAATATCATCAGAATGGTAGGAAAAGCCTAGGTTGGACTGATAAATTTAGCTTCAAAATTCCAAGATAAACTGATACTTATTTCCCAGCCAGAGTCAAACAGTACTTTGTCACAGTTGTTTAGAGAACCAGCAGTATAGTTCACACTTTTTCTTGTACCCCTGTGCAGTCCCTTCTTTGACTCAAATATACTTGTAGAGCAGGAGTAAGAGATAAAATAAGATCTAGACTGGGATTCTTCATGGGGTTTCTAGAGTTCAAATTTCTATCCTTTGCTCTTAAATAATTTAGCTCCTTCTCAAAACTCCAAAGTAGTTAAAATAACCCAAAACACACAAACCAAAAAAACTCAACCCCCGAAGCTGGTTTCTATAACATAAAAGTAGAAAATTCTGCAAAAAATTACATACTCTCATTAGGGATTTCTCCTTATTTGGACCATAACAAGAATTTCGGAAAGACTTTCTTCAAATATGGGAAAAGTTAAAATAGCTTTTGAAACAAGACAGTGTTGAAGGCACAAAGAGAGAGTTTATATTCATCTCTTGTCTGTCTGGCTCTCTTTGCTTCATATTTTGGCTGGACAGAATCCTCCAAAGCAGTAAATCATTACAGGGTTTTTTATATCGTATTAGCCACACCAAATGCTAAGATAACCCAACACAAACAGCAAGGTTTTCATAAGATCCTGATGCAGGAGTAGCATGGCCCAAAGGGCCATAAATAAATTTAGTCAGTGCCAAAAATGGATACAAGTCCAGGAGGAAAAGAGTCTTTCTCCTGGAATTTCATGTTTCCTTCCTGCTTGGAACATTATTATTCTTGGCTGCGTATTTATGACTATTCTGCTGTATGTGGATGGATATATTGATGTACATGTAAGTGAACTTGTCCTCAGAGGCTAACATGCAGGCAAACACACAGACACTTTTCCTTTTGGCTTTACTTTTCCCATGTGATTAATTATCTTCGTTATGCTATGAGGCAATATTACTGCAAATAGATGGAACAAATGCAGTCATATCTGGAAAATCCTCACATTTCTGCAAACCAACAAGCCACAAGAAACTCAATAACATTGCTGTGCATGAATTTAAAAGGGTTGCCACTAAGTCCTGTACCAATTTAATTTTTATTTTTGAGCAAATATATATTAATTGCATGTGGAAATATAGAATTTTGACAGGATATTAGAATCACTACTCCCTGATCTTTCTCTTCCTCCATAATAAAGCATTTTAGATTGCAGAAGGGACAAAGATCTCTGATTTAAATGACTTCAGTCCAGTTGTGGGAAAAGACTTAAGACAGTTACAAATATCCATGGCTAGCTAGATGCCATGACAAACAGCCTAGTTACCGTAATAAAGTTAAGGTTATTCGAAACACATGGCTTGATTTCAATAAATACAGTCTCTTAGTACCAGAGAAAACTATTCCTATTTCATAAATCAAATACCTAGAGTAGTTCATTATTCTAAAGATTTCCTGTGATAGAATGCATTTACAGGTATATATTGTATTGACTATGCAAAAGAGCTGAGTGCTAAGGTCCTCTACACAGAAAGTTACATGCACTCTTTGTGGAAATAAACCTGAAAAGATTTGCTTTAGAATAAAGCCCTTTTTTTTAAATCTAATTGAATGAGACTTATCTTTTATTTCTGCTATGGAATATGTTGTGAATTAATACTGCTTAAAACAAGCCTGTAAAAGAAAATAAAATATTGTAATTATCCTTATGCTAACAACATCTCATAAACCTCAGAGGTCTTCAGCATATACACATGCAGGCAACCAAAAGCTGTTTATCACTAACCCACACCGAAATATTTCCCAGTCAGCTGCAATAGACTATATACACTGAGGGGATACCTGTCACTGTGGACATGCCTTCCTCTTCAGTTATTTCTTCTCTCAGTCTGTAAGAGAAACCTAGGAAAACCGTAGTACTATCAGAGAGGTATTACGCCTCTTAAAGGGTAGTCTGATTTTCATGTTAATGTGATTGAATTTCAGTGAGATTGATCTAATATCAAGAAGGAAAAGGAACCCTTCAGTACTGTAGTTGAAGTGCGATGCCAGACTGTCTGGATATAGTTGTAATATGGATGTGGGAACTGCACAGGAGAACAGAAATTCTTTTTTCTCATGATCTTCTGGACAGTCGGAAACTACAACTTTCTCAGTGTGTCCATATATCTACAACAATAATAGACTGTCGCACATCTACTCATATATTTCTAGAGATCGATCATCTATGCATGATGCTAACAAACATTGGTTGTTTTTCACTGTAAATATGCGATGATATAGCATAATATAGATGGAAAATAAGATAAAAGGACAGCTATTCCAGGTCAGAACAAAAGGGTCCATCTAGCCAACTCTCCTGTTTCCAGCAGGGGAATCGATGATAATAGATGCCCAGAAAAGACTAGATAGGCTGTAGCAGTATTTTCTTCAATGCCCCCCACAGTAGTTGGTTACTTGGGAATTCCACGAGATAGGTGGGGTGTCACAGCCCTCATGGTTAATCACCTTTGTGTTTAATAACCCTAGATGACTTTTTTTTTTCTCAGAAATATATCCAGAAGATTTTGAAGTTGTTATCCACAATTTCTTGTATCAGTCAAAGACTAAATACACACATCACACAACTTCATTTTCCCACTTTCAGATTGTCAATTTTTACTTTCATTACTCCCTAGTTCTTTTATTTAAAGAGGTAGTAAAGTGCTGATCTGTACTTGTCATACTATTCATGATTTTATAGACATCTATCCCCTGCTTAACTGTCCTTTTCCAGGCTGAACAGCTCTTGTTTTAAACTAGGGAGGACGAGAAATTCAGCCAGTGTTCAATATAAGGGCACACAGGTAGAGGCATAATCTTCCTAGGAGATAGAAAAACCTAGCTTTTTTCTGTTTGTCGAGGCACGAAGGCAATGAAGTTTTATTCCATTACTAGTGATCCTATTATAAAATAAAAATAAGAATAAACTTTACATTGGGTATGGTCTTACTATAAAATTGGGTAGATTCAGGCAGCAATTTAGTGGCAGGAATTTAGCCAGGAGTTGGGCAACAGGTTAATATGTTTGTACAAGCCTATAACTTCAAAAAGCAAAATTTCTACCACAGCTAGTTGAAAACAAGATCTTGAACCAATCCTACTTTGTTTACAATGTTTCAGCTATTAGCATTCAATAAATGCAAACTTGCTGAAAGCAGGAAATTGAATTTGCTAGGTTGAAAATTAATCACTAAAAATCATCAAACCAACTTCCTGCCTTATCATGAAAATGTCAGCTTTACGCATATCTGGGAAGTCTAAGACTTCCTTCAAGCAAACAAACAAAATTGCTTATAAGAAAAACCTGTTTTCAGAGCAAGAGAAAAAAATCATATTAGCCCTAACAAGCACTAAAGGCAAGAGCATATGCGGATGCTTACTTTAAACAGAGAATCAGATGAGAAATAACACAACTGAAATATGTTAACATACAATCATATACAGACAATATACAATGAATAAAAAAACTGTTTTCCATTTGAACTGTGGATCAAACTAAAGTATTCATCAGTACATCCCTGGTCATTCTTTATAGAAACCTTTCAGAATTTATTTTAATTTAAAAGGGCTTATGGGGTTTTTTGAGAGCTTCTTACTCATGATGTTACCAAACATTGCGATTTAGCAAGCACAGTGGCCTGCAGTCTAATAGTTAGAGTTAGAATCATCTTTTATCAGTCTAGGCAATTTGACAAAGAAGGATTTTTTTGCCAGGTGTTATCTGGCTATTCTTAAAAAAATAAAAGCAATGATGGTACCCAGTTGCTGTCCAGTAGCAATTCCCCTCTTCCTAGGCAAAGTAGTGAAAAGCGAGTAGCAATGTCTCTCCATCTGCCACATATATTCTGTTCAGTCTTAGAATTCTCAGGTCTTAGTAGTCTGCTGGAAAATCTCTGTTTCTGGTCTTATGATCTCCCCAACACCCAGACTCATTCTGCTTGTGGAGTTTTAGCTGGCATCATCATGGTTTATAAATTTAAGGCTCTTGTTCCTCAACTAATTCATGAGTATTGATGCTGAAAACAGCATTGTACTTTACCCTTATGTAAGGCCATACAGAATAGTCAAAGTTATTACTGAATTTTTAATGTGCTGAGGCTGCAACTAATGTCAACAGGTCTCATGGGAGACAGCTTGCAGTATCTGCATTATGGTTCTGTATATGGGAGGCATCTTTCTTACAAGTCCCCTAGATTTCAGGAAGATATAAGCAGCTGCCTATGATTAACTGGATTAATTTGGATTCTGGATCTGACTTCAGGCTACAGAACAAACTTATGCCCACACATCTTTAAACCTTCCTTAGATTTGAGATATTTGTAAACAGAATGTTGGCAGAGACTTATTTTAAGCTATCTAAAACAGTCATACTTCATACCATCAAAGTGAGATTATGGAAATATATTTTGGAGGATTTATTCTCCTCACCAAGCTCCTCAGTACACATAGGCATCCTAGCTCTGGATGAGTTTGGAAGCCTTCTTGTCTCCCCTGTGCTCATGAGTTGCCAGACTGCCAATGCTTGCTTTTATTCAAATATATAAACTCAGTGTCATATTGGTTTGAAGATAAACTTCTTACCCATAAGGTCATAATCTGAGCATTTAAAAAAAATTTTTAACTATTTATTTGTAATACTGTTGCTTGTTTTTCAGGTCAGTGCTCACACCTTCTAGCAGTCACCTGGGATTTAAAACACTTTTGATTTTATTTTAAATGAATTTTGTTTTACTTTCAGCAACAGTATCTGACTGGGACATGAACCGTGTGATAAAACCATGCAATACATTTTTCAACTCACCAGAATCACCAGATGAACAAAAGATCCCCAACCTTTTTTAAAGAAACCTGCTCGCTAAAAATATTTGAAAAGTCAAAGAATTATGAGCCAGGTTTGAAAGGGTATTTTTTTAGATTCCTTTAATACTCCTGAAGACTTCAGCTAGGAATTTCAAATGGTCCTTAGACCCTTTCCCTCTTTAATATTAAAGAGTTAGCTGCCCAGTTTCTTGTGGATATCTCATTGAAGCATGCCTGCACATACACACACACAGACACACACACATTAAAATCCTGGAATTTTACCTAAAACCAAATAATTAATTTTGTGATCTTCTAGAGAAAGCTATGTAACTTTGCAGATCTCTCCAGTTGTTCCACAGTCAGTAGAAAAGACATACCACCTATAGCCAACTTGGGGTGGTACTTACTAATGAAATCAATACAAGCCAGCCATGCAGTTTAGCTGTGTTTCCAATCAATGAACTGACAATCCCTTCAGCCTCTTTCTTTTATTTGAGAGGTGCTTGTAGTTCCTGACTTCCACAGATTGAAACTAGATCTTCTTTTTTTTTCCTCCTCTTTCTTTTAAAAACAATTTCTGTTTTTAACATTCTGTCATCCTAGGTGGTAGCTTATGCAGTCCATTCTTTTCCATTTTCCCCAGGTGCTGAAAGAATACATATGGATAAGAAATGACCCATGCAATCCTATGTAGCAGAGCATAGTTTCTGCATAACCGCATCTTACCTTCATCTTTGACAAGACAGTGCCAGTTATACTCAATGAGCTGAGCAGATTTTTAACAGTGTGTGAGAGGAACAGCAGCATCTGGGAGAAAACTAATTGAATCTTGCAGGGTTCTTTTTGTTTGTTTTGTTTTGGCTTAGCTTTGGCTCTGCTGATACTACTGAAACTACCACATTTAGAGCTAGGAATTTAAATACTAACTGAGGGGATGGCAGAGAATGTCAGCAACAATAATTAAATAACTGCTATGTGGGGAGATGATGTAAATGCAGTTGTTGTAACCGAGCTAGAAGGAAGTAGGATATTTATACAACTGTATGGGTAATGTACTCATAAAAGGGACCTGTCCTTTTCTGCAGGACTCATGTCTTTTCTCATGCTGCCTGAAAAGATGCTTTAAAACTATGACTTTAGAAATGTTAACTCTGCAAATAGCTGTGTTACATTAGGAAAACTGAAGGATAACAAAGGACACTGGCACACCTTGGAGCAAGGCAAATAATGGTTTGTCATATTGCTGTCAAATTTGAAGTAATCCATTATTTAGCATATGTATAACACTACCTTTTTAAATATTGTTTGGATTGCAGAAACTTTTTGTCCAAAGGCAACTCAAGTGGCCCCGGAAACCTGATATTACATTTCAAACAGGCTTTCCCTGATGTAGAGATGTAAGCCAGATGAACTTTGCTGAATAGAAGCCTTTTCATTTATGATAAGAAAACGATTGAAGGGACTAAAGCATTTATTTTATTAAATGATATAGGTGAAAGTATTTTCTTTTTTCCAAACTTCTGCATGGTTAGGTTTTGAAATTACTCTGCCATCCCCTAATGATCCTCACTGAGATGCTTTAAAATGGGAAAGAGAGCAAAAGGTACATGATGAAGAAAATGTTTTTATTTAAAACAAAGGATACTAATTAACAAAGAAAGAAAATACCTTTCTCAAGCCTTCAAGGCTGAAATTATACACGTTGTTTGTCATGGAAACTTTGCTGAAGACATTAGGATGAACTGCTGGGTGGTTATAGGGAAAGAAGTAGGAGAAAAAAAAAAACACAAACTTTTTTTTTTTTATTCTATCTCTTTGAAAAGCAGAAAGAATGTGGAAACAATCAGAAGTAGAACATCAAAGTCTTCACCTAATACTGACTATTACTCAGCAATGTTTATAAAGGATTTTTTGTATGCAGAAACTGTAATTTACTGGACAGAATTCCATTCTCAAAGCTTCCTTTTTGAACTCAGCATACTCAAAAAGGAAACACATCTCTTACAAAAATGTCCTTACAAAAAGAATTCATATTGCTGCCTCAGTAAACAAGCTGAGAATGGAGTTTGAAATTTCTTATTCTTCTGCATTGTCTAAAGAATCTCAAAAGTAACAAGAAAAGATATGCTCTTTTTGGTTATGCTTAACTGCTTCTAAACCAGTAGCACGTACTTATTTCTATAGACCAAAGTCATCTTTGTTAATATGACAAAGAAAACCTTTGTAATTCATGTAGAAAGAATTTTGACTGGAGGAATATTAATAGATTAAAAAAGTAGGACTTATCACCAAAAGAAAAGAAGGTGCTCATAGGTGGAAAATAAAACCAATACAAAATTTGATCTTTCTCATAATGAAGGAAAATATATGTCAGGAATAACTGCCTACTGACAGATTCCTCACTTCACATTGTATCAAACCATGCAAACTGGGGATACAGCAAAAAGATAGTGTGTGTATGTAATTCTTGCGTTCAGGATAAAGATATGTGTGACCAAAGGCAAAACAAATTCTAACTAGAAACAATTAAAATAAGTAGGTATTAAATAATGTATGGATCCCAAAAGCAGCAATAGCTCCTCTTTTAAAATGAAAAAATGATCCAATTTAAAACATTGTACATAAAAAATATATTTGAAATGCTCTAGCTTTCAATCATTACAGCATTGAAAGGAGTAATAACAATGAAATACAATAGGTTACCTTTTAAATACTTATAAAATTCTGAATATGAAGACCAAAATCTGATTTAAACACTGATGAACCTCCTATAGTTAGCTTAATTCCTGGCATCAAATCAGTGAAGTGGCCCCACTATATGCCAGTGGCTAAGGTTGGACCTGGCTCCTTAATCCTAAGGTAAACACTGAAAGTCAGAACAAAAATTGAAACACACTCATCTGAAAAGCAACATGTTAAGCTGAGATGTCTTCAGGTAAAATGGCTATGTAATTTTAAGACTCGTCTCATGTACTGTTTAATTTTAGACATAATTTTGTTACTCTATAAATCATTATATTTCAAGTTATTGATTAATTGTATACTATTTTAATTAAATATGCAATATGATTGCTTAGAACCTGAAAATTAAGTTACTTAGGTCTCAGGGAAAATAATGGTTTCTTTTGTAAATTAAGCTTCCGAACTGTGTTACAATTCAGAAACTTTTATCTGGAAAATAAGCTTATCATCATGTTTTCAGTATTACCCAAACATTCTTGTAAATAGATAGAGTATTGCAAACACTAGAAGAAAGTTATTTGTGATTTGAAACAGGCATCTTTAGCTAGATGAAATCTGATAATGAGATAACCATAAACATGGAGAAGCATGCTGAACTTTAATAACATACGGGGTCATTTCTGCAAACTAGAGACAAGTTTTGAGAGACGCTTAGCATCAGAATTAAGCTTGTAACGTAAATGGCCTCAGGAAAAGTGAATTAATCTTAGCTAAGTAATATGAAGCCAGTATTGGCAGTAATTATGATTTTAAACCAAACCACCTCCCAAAGCCTCATTCTCTCAGTCAATTCCTTTTTCTTTAATTAGATATAAACAGATGAAACCCAAAGGATTTTAGCAAGAAGATAAATGTAAACTAATCAAGTCTGAAATAACATATGAGCTGTTCTTTGCCACTTGTTTATTTGAGCATCTGGTCTCAGCTACTGTTACATTGTTAGCGAACAGTGACAGAAGCAAATTCAAAGCACTGACATAAACCATAGCTAGTTTGGCAATTTTGTTTGTGTCTGACTATATTTAAAGAACAAAACAACCTTCGTTGCATGAAATAACTGGACTAGAGAGAGACTGGGCAACAGTCATCAGCATTTATAATGCTTTTGCAATAAGAAACTTACAGTTCTCCTGTGCTTTCTTCCTGGGAACACTGATACATATCTTTCAAAACCTAAGAGCAGGAATCTGTTTTTGGAAAGTGTTCACCTCTATGGGCTTTGGTTTTAAGTCCCACATAAAGATAAGCAGAAAGCAAGGGGTTCCTGGCAAAAAGGTGAAAGACCTTTCAGATAACAAAATATTTGTAATCAATCCAGAAACTGTATAAAGGCGATGCTCCTAGATATCATGATGCCCAAGAACACACAACCTTTTCAAATAAAACATTTAGTCATGTAATGGAGGCTATTAAAATAATATACATAGCAAAGCTTTCTTAGTGAGAAATCTGTAACACTCAACTGTAGAGGAAAGAAAACAGAAATACCTAATTCAGCTTGAAGTCAGTTGTTTAAAAATTATGATAAAATACCAAATTAATAAAGTTTAAAATAAAAAAATTATAGCCTCTACCTGTAAGTCCATCTGGACTATCGAGCAAAATTCTTATCTAAGTGTAAGAAATTATACACAGAAAAGACCTAGCACCTTTTACTTGCATAGGTTTGCTTCAAAGAAAAGCAAAGAATATCCTTCCTTTTTCCCCCTCCTTACACAAGAGATGGCTGTCTGGATTCAGACTTCTCTGTTTAGTTTTAGGATATGCAAGTATATTGATGCAACCCCCCCGCCTTCATTTCAAGCTGATTAGACGTGACAACAATTTCAATCTCAAAGCCATACAGCAACATTAATGCACAGTGATGTCTAAGCTAATGAGTCCTTCTGAAAGGAGGTGATCTTTTGCCTCCTGCTGGTTAGTATATGTTTATTGATCCAACAAATAAGAGAAAAGTCCTTAACCTCTGGAGCTTCATGATTTCTGTTTTGAAGAAAAGCATGCTGTGCCTACCTGATTAAAAGCAAAAGTATGAAGGTCCTTATAATTTCTCCATTTCAACCTGTCCAGTGTGGGAGGGACAGCACGCAAATAAAGAATAAGGAACCTTACTACATTCTACAGATCAGTGATACCTCTGAAAAGCAGGGATTCTCTGACTCTGATCTTTGTCTTCCCATTGCACACTCTTCATAAACTTGCCATTGCACACTCTTCATATGCTTTCCATTACAATGTCACTGTACAAAATACTTCCCTTTAGAAACATGACTTGAGAGCACATCAAGCTTCTTTGACCACTGGTCTAACCTGGATCTGGTCAGCTCCTGCCATGACAGTTTAGGCACATTATTATTTGGCACTTCTGAAGTCAGTGATAATAACAACTGCACTCAGCGACATTCTCCTTATCTTATCCTTGCTCCAATACCATTAGAAAATTTCAATGATCATTCCCTGATATCCACACGAGTATTCAGGTGTACATGGGATACTTTTCAAGTCTTCCTAATTCCACGCAACTGTGCAATTTCTTGTTCTGGTCCCAGGCAGTACAGTTAACTCCTGGCAGCTGCAGAGCAAGAGCTGTCACTCCACTGTGACAGTATCCAGTCCAAGTGCTATCTGTCCTATGAAATACAAAGGTTCTTCCCTTTGATGCATTTCACTGAGGGTGCAAGCAAGATATCATAAGTATGAGATAATCCCAAAGCAGTCTGAACCTCAAAATTATACTTTTGCTCTGATTATACATTTTTATTTTAACTGGCATTGAGGTTTTGACCTTTAACCAAACAACCTTGCCAGGAATAGGGTCCTAATGATTAAAAGATGACATGACTGAATCAGTTAAGCTGGTTAGAGTTTATTTTAAAATTAGACTGGATGGTCTATTTTGGGTTAGAACCAGAAGGAAGGTGTTAAACTTAGTAAATTAGGAATAAATAGACATTAGAAGAATTTATACCAACATCTTTTATACATGAAGTGGAATGGATTTGCCAGAGAGGCAGTGGAATAGAGCAGTGCATAGTTATTTCAGTAAAAATAATATGACCGCAGTATATTTCATTAGGTAAGTTAAATATATACTAGTCAAGTTTTGGCTTGGGAACTGCTCTGTTGGAACCATGTACAGATTTCTTTTAGATTACTCCAAGACTGAATATGTTTCTGTGGTTTCTTATATACCTTAAGGGTACTTTTTGCTCCATTTGACATGGGGGAGGGAGGCAAGAAGTGTAAAAATAAAGCTTAAAAGTTGAAATATAGAGGACAGCATCAAAGAGTAGAACTTATTAAAAACGCATTGCTTGCTTCTGGTCTTCTAGAATGGTGCAACTCTGAGGCACTTACACCAGCTTTTCATCTGAACTTAATAAATTATAAAGGGTATTTTTTCTATCCTCTTGTGGTGGGTTGGCCCTGGCTGGATGCCAGGTGCCAACCAAGCTGCTCTATCACTTCCCCTCCTCAGCCGGACAGGGGAGAGAAAATATAACAAAAAGCTTGTGGGTCAAGATAAGGACAGGCAGATCACTCACCAGTTACCATCACAGGCGAAACAGACTCAACTTGGGGAAAATCAGTTTAACTTATTACCAATGAAATCAGAGTAGGTTAATGAGAAATAATACCAAATCTTAAAACACCTTTCCCGCCCCTCTCCCTTCTTCCCAGGCTTAACCTCACTCCCAATTTCTCTATCTCCTCCCCACCAGGCAGTGTGGGGGGATGGGCAATGGAGGTTGCAGTCAGTTCATCACACCTTGTCTCTTCATCCTCCTCAGGGGAAGCCTGCTCCGGCATGGGGTCCCACCCACCGGATACAGTCCTCCATGAACTTCTTCAACATGGGTCCTTCCCATGGGCTGCAGTTCTTCAAGAACTGCTCCAGCATGGATTCTTTTCTACAGGGTGCAGTCCTTCAGGAGCAGACTGCTCCAGCATGGGTCCCCCATAGGGGTCACAAGTCCTACCAGAAAACCTGCTCCAGCGTGGGCTCCTCTCTTTCCACAGGTCCACAGGTCCTGCCAGGAGCCTGCTCCAGCATGGGCTTCCCACGGGGTCACAGCCTCCTTCAGTCACATTCACCTGCTCGAGCGTGGGGTCCTTCACAGGCTGCAGGTGGATATCTGCTCCACCTTAACCTCCATGGGCTGGAGGGGCACAGCCTGCCTCACCATGGGCTTCCCCACGGGCTGCAGGGGAATCTCTGCTCCCGTGACTGCAGCACGTCCTCCCCCTCCTTCTTCACTGACCTTGGTGTCTGCATCGTAATTCCTCTCACATATTCTCACTCCTCTCTCCAGCTGCAGTTGCACAGGTTTCCCCCCACCCCCTTCTTAAATATGTTATCACAGAAGTGCTACCACCATCACTGATTGGCTCGGCCTTGGCCAGCAGTGAGCCCATCTTGGAGCCGGCTGGCATTGGCTCTGTCAGACATAGGGGAAGCTTCTAGCAGCTTCTCACAGAAGCCACCCCTGTAGCCTCCCTGCTACCAAAACACTGCCACACAAACTTGGGAAGACAAACACCACCATTCCAAATGTCCACCCTTTCCTTCTTCTCCCAGCTTTATATGCTGAGCATGACATCAAATGGTATGGAATATTACTTTGGTCAGTTGGGGTCAGCCATCCCAACTGTGTCCCTTCCCAGCTTCTTGTGCAACCTCAAACTACTCGCTGGCGGGGTGGTGTGAGAAGCAGAAAAGGCCTTGACTCTGTGTAAGCACTGCTCAGCAGTAACTAAAATATCCCTGTACTATCAACATTGTTTTCAGCATAAACCCAAAACATAGACCCCATACTAGCTACTATGAAGAAAATTAACTCTATTCCAGCCAAAACCAGCACACCAGTACAGCCTTATACCCTCTTTTTTCACATTGAACACAAAAAATATTGTGTTCTTTTAAAAAGGAGGTGGAGTGCTCTCAGAATTACAGTTTAAGTCTTCCTGTTTTCCAAACGGCAATATTAACCAAGTTTATTATGGTAAAATTCAAACTAACAAAGTGGTATGTAAAACAGTCTCAATACAACATTTTATTCCTCAAAGTAGATTTCTGAGTAAAAATGAATTTTTCTTTTAAAACAGAAAACATCCTTCCACTTTCACCGGAATAGTCACTCTGGAAGATTAAACCATTAATTTATTTGTGAAATGTCTGCAACTTAAAACTGAGTATCTTACTTTTCACAAAAGTTCCGTACTTATTATTGAAGAAATTATTAGAATAAGTGATTTGAGTGACTAATGGCAAATTGCTTTGAAACATAGATCAATTACCAGGTCAAACACTCACCCCGAAACATGACTTAATTTCCCACATAATCTATTTGTAGATTGTTTGATTATTGCTTATTTTATGTTAACTACATGTAGTGCCATGCATAAGCTGGCCACTGTTACTAAAGGCAGTACAATCTATTTCCCTAGAAATTGTGAACAAAGCAAAGATTTAATTCTTTTCTGTTCTAGTTGTACACTACAGTCCATGTTGTATTGAGATGCCCTGTTTTACAACTATCACTACTTCAACATCTTCATTTTCCAAAACAAGTTCTCAGAGAGCTTGCCCTTTTCTCTATTTTGTAACACAGTGATGGCATAGCTAGGCACAGTGTGTAAGATTTTACATAAGCATGTGAACAGTGTGACCACAAAAGACACAAAAGTGGGTGTAGTTACAGATACAACTCATGAAAGTGATAGAAAAACAAAGAACAAGGTAAGTCCAAGGAACAGCAGATATGTTGAAAGTTGATAATGCTGGTAGGAAAAGGAGAATTTTAAAATATGTTAAGCCCCAAGGAAGTGGAGTGATGATAAGGATGTGATGGGAAATAAAAGCTGATTTGTAGTCCAGCTTGTTGTTTCTTTTGCATGTGAGATGTGAAGTATATCAAATTCCTGGCCAAAGTGTTTAGCTGAGCAGTGATGAGTCAGCTAGAAAGAGGTGGAGATTTAGATTATATTATTTTGAGATTAGTAGACAAAGCGTGGTTTGCTTATATTTCTTTCACCAATATTTTTATAAACTTTTTTAACTATTTGTGTAATTTACTGGCTGATTTTGTAAGAATTTTAATGCAACTTGCATAGAGGATGCTTTGGCTGGGAAACATGAAAGCACACCATTCCAGACAATGATGGCAAGCCTAAAATAAGAGTAAAAGCACACTCTGATAGTGCCCAGGCCCCCATTATGTGTTACGGGCTGTGAATAAAAAAGTTCATTAAACATAAGTAAATATTAAATGTAAATGATTGCACACATTTCTTTAAGACAGAAAACAGTGAGTGTCCTTACTATTCCCATTGATGAAGAATTAAAAAAACATCCATCACTTCCACATTAGCAAACCAATGAAGGAGATTCTTTCCATTAAAGCCTGAAACAGCTGATGTTTGAGATAAGGAAAACTCTTCCTAAAAAAGCAATTAATTTTAGTTTCACTAAGTATCTGTAAATTATGATTCAACCTGCACAAGCTCTGTAAAATGGTACATTAGTAATGTCTGTGCTTGTCATATTTCCACTGTGCTCATCTGCTCATCACCAAGGCAGTCCAGTGCTGGAGGCAGCAGTACTAAAGCAAGTGTTTAAAAAAATAACAGCATAGCAGCAATGTGCAAAGAAGGGCAGTGGTAGTTGTTAGTACATCAGATATGGAAGAGAGGCCATTTAGAAAATTATCACAGAATACAGAAGCTAAAGTTTAGTTTTGTTTCACGAATGTATATGATTCAATGTGCTACAATAAATGCATCTATGCAAAGTATCATGGTTAAAAAAATAATTGATCTGTAATGATAAAATTCACATGCATTTTTCTGACCATTACATTTACGCTGGTTTTGTGTCACTGTACAACAGTAATTTGGTGGAAAATAACCTTTTTTTTTCTGTCTCCACTTGCCTGTCTCTATAGGGAAGATTGCAGGGGAAGATAAACAAAATTCATCAGAATCATCATAGCCATATAGCAATCATAACTATAGCTGGCTGAAGAATGGAACTTCTGTTTCATGAAATATAAAGGGGAGGTTTTTGTTTATTAATTTTCAGTACCTCATGTTAGTCCCCACAGGATGAAAACTCCAAAATTATAGTTCTTCATGGATAGAAAGACTAACAAAAACTTGCATAAACCCACCAGAACTGGAAGTTTCTGGGAGGTAAAGGGCTCCCCAGGCTCTACAGCTTTTTGGTGAAGCTGATTTTCTCTTCAGTCTCCTTCCTGGTTGACATGCTTTGAAAGTGACAGGCCAATTTCACTGTGCATGAGCGTTCCCTTCTTCCCTGATCTTCTCTCCTATGACCATACATGAAATGAAAAGGCTGCCATATGAACCTCTCGGACTTGGATTTGCATCCCTTCCATGATCCCTAGATTTACTGCAGACCCATTTGGCAACTTGTTCTGTGTATCAGCTCTGTGGAAGACCCTTGGCTTCCTTCTCCCTCTGCCTGTTGGCTCTATTCCAGATCCAGTGACCTTAGAAACCCTGTGCCCTGGCACAGAGATCAAACTGCTTGGCCTGGACTACCAGGGTGGAAAATGGTGTCTCTTTGGAAATCTACCTGGCAGTGAACATAAATTTGATGGACCCAAGATGTCTGAATGCATAACATTTCATTTAAACAACTCAGTTTTTTTTGTGATGGAACTTCGACAGAAAATACATCACATATTCTAATTACAGTAATGATGCTAAGATAACAATTTTCACAACCTACTAAAACAATTTTTTTGCCTTCAGAAAACTTCTATGAGCAGGTCAAGCGAAACCCAAGTAGAACTACTCAGCTGGTTCATTTCTATTTCTCTGCTGTTTATTATTTTTTTACAGTAACATAGTTAATAATTGAGAAATCTTCTCCTCCTCTCCTCTCCTCTCCTCTCCTCTCCTCTCCTCTCCTCTCCTCTCCTCTCCTCTCCTCTCCTCTCCTCTCCTCTCCTCTCTTTTTTTCCTACCTCTATTGTGTTCCAGATTCACCCTCACTAGCACCACTTCCTTTTCATTCTTGGAACAGATGCAGAGTTGAGTTGCAAAGAGTACTACAAAATGCAATAAACCCAACTCCTGTTAATTTATGGAGAAACACAGTCCTTGTTAAGTATGATTACTTGCTATTCTGAGAAGCTTTGATGTAACATTTTGTCACCTCTTAAATATCTCTGAACAGCAATTTGATTATCTTGAAAATTATTAAACTAAGGAAGTAAGTACCCTTTTATTCAGAAATTATGGCTGAATTTTGATCATTATAGTTTACAATGTTGCTTTACATTATAAGTCAAGATAAATATCAGAGCAACTGTAACAGTAGATGCAATATAAAATTTCAGCTTACTTTACAAAGATGCTTACCATATGACTGCATATTTGAATGGCATGTTTATACAAGATTTATTGTTGTTTTGTGGGTTGGATAGCTCAGGCAATATGGTAATTTTAAGCTATAGCTAGCCAGGATATGTATATGCTGAATATATATGTGCAGGCTGACAGTATATGTACAGGCATGTACAGAGAGAGAGAGAAAAATGGTGAGAGAAAGGAGAGCGTGTATGCTAGGCTGAAACAATCTGGATGGGAAAAGCATTGGAAAAACAGTAATGAAAAAACTATATCATACCCCCAGCAGGTTTTCTATTTTTGCTAGTGTGTTATTTTCATAACACTGTATTTAATGAGTTCTTAATGAGGTCAGTGAAGTTACCTTGACATGGCACTACCATTAAATGAGCTGAGAATAAGATTTTTTCCAAAATGTGATAAGAAAGGTCCTCTTTTTCATAGGTATTTGAAAACGTAGCATACTTACTAATTAATTAAGAACTAGGGTCTAGTTCTTTAGTCCTGGTTCTAAGTATTTTGATACATTTGGCAAAGTGCTCACTGCATGGATTCTTAAATGATAATAATATACAAATATCACTAAAAGTCCAGATTTCATTTACTAATCAGTAGCCCCTGTTCTCTCAGTTAAAAATCTTTAAGTCTTATCTCAGAGAAAAAGGAGAAGCAAGCTTAGTATGATAATGAAGGACCCTGAATGCACACAGCTTAGTGGTCCATCAAACTTGCCTTATACCTCAACTCCAATTCACTAATGGTGTGAAAACAAAATAATTAAATGCTCCATTCTTGAGCCAGTTTGGTTCTTTGTGTGATTGATAGCCACTTAAAACAGGCAAACTGCAGCATTTGCACTGGGGGGAAAAAAAAAAAGTATTTCAAGAGTATTTGGGTACAGGTTGAAATATCTTCTAGGTTCTCTCTTAGTGGAGGTCACCTGACTGTGGGCTTGACAGGTCCATTTATGATCTGCTTCTACTGCCTGAATGAAAGTAGATAAAAGAAGGCTGGTTAGGGTCATGTCTGAGCTTGATGGATCAACTCCTCCCATCTTTACCCCCCCCCCCTAAACTGACACAGATGAATTCCTGATGAGAAGGCTCATTGTCTCTCCATGGTTGCTCAGGGAATCAGGCACTCAAGTTTAACTCATTGTGACAGGCTGTGTGCCATGTGTCCTTGTGATGTTTACAACTTCATAATTGTATTGCACTAATGTTGAGCAGCCAAGAGTGAAAAGCAAATTATTCAGAAAAGTTTCAAGGTTAAGAGTCTCCTCCATCATCACCTGCTCCCCTCAACACTTTCATTCCAGACCTCCTCTCCTTAACAAAAAGAAAATAACAGAACTGTATTGTAATTTGGCTGACAGAGAATATAATATTAGAGCTTGTTCCTAATACACACGATATGCTAGGGCTCTTATTTCTGTTCATCCTTTTTTAATTTATCCTGTGTAAGCAGAATGAAATCTATTAAAACAAGTTCTTTCCTTTCTTCTTTAACACAGGAATTCCAACCATGCAACAGTGAGCTGTATCTAGACAATTGTATTATGCTCTCCTAATTCTTTTATACAACATGTTTGTTTTATCTTTTGCTTTCTTCATGTTGGTTCTTCTAGGCAATATTTCACAACTCCTTTCAAGACTGCTTTTCTTTTATCCAGTGATGATTTAACAAAAAAAAAAAAAAATGCATGAACCATGTAGGAAGCATAGATACAAATCCCACATATACATGTTGCCTATAATTTAAAATAACTCCTGAAACACATGAAGTATGTTTAGAGAGGAGACATTTTATTCTGTACAGGGTGCAAGGTGGAATATTTCCATAAATCAAGCACACCTATTGAAGTTCATTTTGACATCTATACATGACAGTTAACACACCACACCTATCAAATACATAATCATTAAACCAACTGAGTATCCTCTTCTTCCATTGGTCTGTACCTTTTCCCCTTAATTTTAAAGCTACAATGTGATTTTAATTCACTGTGCATGCTCAAAAGGACTGTGGGGGCTAGTCCTTTCATCCCTCAGTTGAGTCGGTGGTCGTACTCTTCCCCTGCTGGAATTACCTTTCCCCCAGTTCCCATGCTTTGGCAATTGCCCAATTTCTCATCATCTTCTGGGGCAAGATGTTCCTTTTTGTCACTGCTGACATCACATTTGTGGCCTTCCCTTATCTTCACAACCTTCTTTGTAGCAGGATTTTTCCATTGTCAGTCCTTGAAGTTCTACAGATTTGTATTCTTTTGAGGAAGTACTCATTGCTAATAACTTATTATTTGCTACCTTGAGTATTCTAAAATTCTCATGTGTTAGTTTCCACTCCTAACTGTGATCTTTTCTTAACTGCTAATAACTTCTACACTATTTCCATTTCATCCAAGAATATGTTTTAGGTAACATACACACCATTCCCAGATAATGTCCTAATTCCTAGGGTAGAACCATAGAATAGAATCATAGAATCATAGAATCGTTTAGGTTGGAAAAGACCTTTAAGATCATCCAGTCCAACCGTTAACCTACACTTGTGTTGACTTCACTCAAGATGAACCTCTCCATAATCATTACCGGCACCGAGGTCAGGCTGACAGGCCTGTAGTTTCCTGGGTCCTCCTTCCGGCCCTTCTTGTAGATGGGCGTCACACTGGCAAGCCTCCAGTCATCAGGGACCTCCCCTGTTAACCAGGACTGCTGATAGATGATGGAAAGTGGCTTGGCAAGCTCCTCTGCCAGCTCCTTCAGTACTCTCGGGTGGATCCCATCTGGCCCCATAGACTTGTGAGCATCCAGGTGGCATAGCAGGTCATTAACTGTTTCCTCCTGGACTATGAGGGCTCCATTCTGGTCCCCATCCTTAGCCTCTAGCTCAGGGGCCTGAGTACCCTGGGGATGACTGGTCTGGCTGTTAAACACAGAGGCAAAGAAGGCGTTAAGTACCTCAGCCTTTTCCTTGTCCTCGGTGACAGTGTTCCCCCCCCACATCCAGCAAAGGATGGAGATCCTCCTTGGCTCTCCTTTTTTTGCTGATGTACTTATAAAAGCATTTTTTATTATCTTTTACAGCATTGGCCAGATTGAGTTCTAGCTGGGCTTTTGCTTTTCTAATTTCCTCCCTGCAGGACCTAACAAGATCCCTGTAACCAAGTCTTCCTTTCTTCTGTGTGGCCTCATGACTTTTGAATTTCTGACTGTACAGTGGCTGCATTTTTTTTAAAGGGTTTCATCACATTGTCTTGATCTAATAATGGTTAATACCCTAGCCCTAAAGGTTTCTCTCAGACAGAGCTATGTCTAGAACCTGTGTCTTTAATTTCCTGGAGTTTCTAATTCCTAAACTTTATGAAAAAAATGCATGTCATCATCATAACATCGTCAGATGAAGTTTCATGTAGGGCCAGCCTTTTATACCATATGGAGTTTCTTCACAGGATTTAAGGAGAATTTGGGTGACTATTCAGCTAGACAGTATTACTGTCTACAGTACTGTCTACAGACTTCCACTCCTCTATTCAAAATAAACATTTTTGTACATGGATGTACAACTGAACAACCCAAATTAAATAAAGTGGCACCAGATGAAGAGAGACAAGTATAGAGATAGACAGTCCAGATGGATGGAAACATTGTCTTGGTCTTAAAATAACTTCAAATATCTAAGTCCAAGTTTAGATGATTATTTGATATGATATGATGATATTTGATATGATTGATATGATATGATGATATTATTTGATATTGATTTGATATGATTTGATATCATATTATTTGATATGATTGATATGATGTATTCAATAACGAGACAACCAATGACATGGAAAGAAATGGGTAGTCAGTTCTAGTCAGAAAAACAAAAGGCTGCTGGAATAATGAAGGTGTGGATGGCAGAAGAGGTAGGAAGATGCAGATTATTTTTAGTTGAGCAGATGAAACTAAGAAATCAGAGGAAAACTTTCTTAACAAGGACAATATAGAGCTTGACACTGAAAAGACAAAACAGTGAGAACATGTAACTCATATCTCCAGATTAAGGCTTCCAATAAATGTGCTATGGCTGCTGCAGCCTCCTTTACAGCACTAATGTTTCCACTGTCGGTTTATATAATATACTAATGATTAGAACAGCTTCCTCTCCTCTATTGCATTTGTTGAGTGTAAGAGAGAGGAAGTACAATTCCTTTCTTTGTCTGAAGATGTCACTAATCTCAGGGTGGCTGCTTTAACCACTAAGTTAGTAAATACCATAACTAGACGGATTATACAGATCATTCGTGCAGGGCTCAGATGGATTGGTGTGAGAATGCTTACCACACTGAGCTATCTCTGAGGCAATAGAAAAGCCTCTTATTTGTTGATATCAAGGGAAATAATTTGAAATAGTCACCATGCTATGAAGCACTGTGAAAATTCAAGTGAGCATGCCACAAATAGACACTTGGT
This sequence comes from Pelecanus crispus, assembly GCF_030463565.1. Lineage (NCBI taxonomy): Eukaryota > Metazoa > Chordata > Aves > Pelecaniformes > Pelecanidae > Pelecanus > Pelecanus crispus. The sequence continues at coordinate 53,072,818 of NC_134648.1, forward strand.
TTATCTACAGAAAAAACTTAGGTGTCTCCAGAGTTTGCATCAGATGAAAAGGTTTTGGAAATCTTAAGTTTGAACTTAGGTATTTAAAGCAACACTGAGGCTGTATTTGGGCATCCACAAACTTCATTAGATTTAGCTTGAGATGGCTATTATACTTACCAGAATTTGGATCTCTTTCATTTTCTAATGTACTAATCATTGGTCAGCCCACAACAAAAAAAGGACTACTAATCCTACTTTCAGGATTAGGAGCAAGGAGATAATTAAAAATTGTATCAAGAAAGAGGGGGAAGAGGCTAGTTTTGGGGGTTTTGTTGGAAAAAGGAAACTTTGTTGTGACTGAAAAGAAAATTTCTAAACTCTCAGAGAAGACTGAAGAGATTAACCTTAGTAAAACTAAGACTCAAATTTAGGAGATGGAGAGAACTTGTCTAAATAGTATGAAAATGAGTAGCTGAAATAGAAATGTGAGTAAAAGAAAACATTGAAAGGGAGTCTTTTGTGCATTAATCTATGTATTGATAGTGTGAGTTGAAACATCTGCTGTTAAGCAGTTCTGGACCATCACGTTGGGGCTTCTCCAACAGAACAAAGGAACTCTGTGGAATGTTTGCTGAGGAGACGCTGGCCCTGACCATGTCTCAGACAGGAGAAATCAGATCTGATCTATTAGGAGGGATATACAGCATGCCAGAGTTTTTAGTACGATGCATCAGGTAGACAGTGACTTGCATTGGCTGCTTGCCATTAGTACAGAATTATACTTCTATCCACTGGTATTAAAATTCCATGTGAAAAGTTTATGTGCATGTGTATTTATTTTTCTATGTGTCTCCAAGAGGGAGAAAAACTGGGGGAGAAAGTGTGTATGTGCATATGAACAGGTAGGTAAACTAAGCTATGATTAGCATTAGGCTTGGCAGGACTATGATTTGACAAGTGTTAGCTAAAACACTGAAGACAAAGCATTAACATCAGAAAAAAAATTATGAGCTTTGGGGCAATGCAAGCTGCAGCAAGTTCAGTACACTTTAAAGGCATTCTGATTTACCACCTTTAGGTTGCTGCCACCAATACTAAGTCCTTACTCTGATTTAGACAAAATGCCTAGTAACATTTTATCATCCTAATGTCACTTTATGTATGTAAAATTGTACTAAATGAATGAATATATTCGCACTTTCTTTAGTGGGCTGGCAGAGAAGTGTAAAAGATGCAGTAATCAAATAATCAAATACTATATCCTACTGTAAAGGGTCAGATTCATCTTTCCACACTGAGGAATCTTATAGAAATGCTCACTGTGAGGTAATAACAGTATGAGAACCCCATTTTTAATTATATTTTCTAGCATCTAAACAAAAGAGGTATAATTTAGGAAAGAACCCAGTGGAGTATGTCTTGCAATGCCAAGAATCTTCTTATGGGCTATTGAAACTTCAATTTGCAAGAACAATTGCAAGAACAAATGTTCAGCACTACAGTAACAAACTTAGATTTCCTAATGGATAGTAGAATTACTACCCCCAGGTTAGGCACTTTGTATTTAGAAAGTCTTGTATGGCTTTCAAACTCAACAACAGCTCAGAATGGCTGCAATCCAGAGGTGTTAAACTGGTGTTGGACAGAGTGGAAAGAGTTAAATTAGACATAGTCATTGGTCTGACTGCATGGTCTATGCTTTCTATACATGCACAAACATGGTTAGGTATTGACTGACAATATGTAGAGCAGGTAGAAGCATGCTCTGTGAGAAATGTTGAGGAAATTGTAGGAAGTGCTGTGGGATCATCCCCAAAGGGAATGATCACCTAGCAGGGGGTAGAGAAACACCTCTCGCATTTAGGATTCACAGTGAGGAACATCATCAGGGTTAGCAACCTGTGTGAGGTCATTTCTCTCTCAAAATATCAAAGGGTCCTGGCAGCCTTTTACCAGGCATTTCAGTGGCCAGAACAGTCATCTAGAACACAGGAAATTGGTCACAGTTTCCTCTTTGCAGATCTGCAGTACAGATTTGTGCTTTCCCATCACTCAGGAAAAAGTTTGCACAGCAGGACTATTAAAATACTCTCAGGCAGGTCTCTGTCAGCTGGTCCTACTGAAGCTGCTTGGCTTTCTGTAACTGACTGAATGATCACCAGAGAAAGGGTTTGAGCCTGACTCTCTCACATGAATGCCTTTACTGCCAAGATATGCCGTTGGTCTTTCTTTTCTACCACTGCCTATTGAATACGTAAAAAATTTGCACAAAGCAGAATTGTTTCACTGGGGAAGAAACAGAGAAAGACATCTATCCTAGGATTCCAGCTGTTCAATTATTCAAGAACTTTCTTGAAGAAATGGAAGACCCCAGCTGAAATCCTTCCTTCATATCATATATGGGGAAGCTAGAATTTTCATCTCATAGGAGCAAAACAAGCTGGGCAAACCAAACTGTATTTCACCCATCATCAGGCATTCTCTCAGTATGTCTACTAGCTTAGCTCTAGCAGGGAAATACCTGCTTTGCAAATTCTGCTAGGACTTGATGTAATGCACCTCTTAGGTGTTACACAGTTCAGCAGAAATGCAGGTGCTGAGGGAAGTAACCTCTTTCGAGGTTTTGATGTATTGGGCATTTTGGCTTTTAAAAAGCTAGTTTGATGCCTAAGTTCCCCTTGACAGTCTAGCCCAAGCATTGTATTTTGCTTTATTTCAGCATAACTTTTCCTATGCTTTCAATGATTGCTGTGGAGAAGTATGTGCATTTTGTGAGTTTTCCTGAAGGGAAGCAGCTTTCTGTGAGGAATAAAGAGGATAAATTTCATGCAACCCGATTACCTTCAGTCCCCTGCCACTTCAGTTTCTGCTGAGCAATCTGGCACATTTGCAGTTTATGCGAGCTAGTGACACAATCTTCACTGACAGGCTACGAACACTAATGGATTTCTCTCTCCCTTATGCAGTGAAATTAAATAGCATCTCCACCTCCATCAGGAAAACTGACAATACCATCTACATAAGAAAACAGGCCAGACAACAACATCGAGGTGCCAAATGTTGGCAAAGGTTTTGTCATACATTAGTGCTTTCTCTGCAGGGTGCCTGGGGGCTGCCAGGAGAATTCTCTGAACAGAGCATAGCTGTCGTCTTCACTTGATTCATGCCCCATTGTGGACAAGGAATAAAAGTACTCCTAAAGTACCCCTAATTTCGCATGAGCAACATAAATTGGCTAAAACGCAACACAGATTACCACTGCACAGCCTGAGGTATCACAACCCCTATGTGAGCGAAGTGAAGTGCAGTGCTTAATGGCACACCTTAGAGCTATACAGATAGCTGGCCCAATTAGGCATTCCTCTGTCTGTGTAGTGGCCTGGTATAGTCTTTGCAATCACATCTGCTGAGCTGATTTTGTACATGCATCAGTTTCTGTTCAATAAGGCCAACAGGCAAAAGTATTGATCTCCCAAATGCATTCTTTCTTAAGGGAATGCTGCAGAGACTTTTTAGCATCATAAGCTCATCAGAGACAGGCTCATCACACTGCTAGAATGGCAGATACTGTGCAAAAAGCATGATGGGTAGTTGTTAACTTTTAAGACTCTTTTAGAGTGTCTTTTCCACCTTGAAAAAGGAAAAGAGTACTTTTAAGCTCACAGAAAAAAAGGTTGGCAAAAGCAACATGAAGTTCTGGAAATAAATGATGAAAAACTTCATTGTAATTTGATAATGTTTTTTTTCCTCAGCTGATGGCTATAGAAATAATCAGCTGACCTGAATTTAAAAACCAGCTACTGCCCAAAGAGAGGAGAAATTACCATTGCAAAAAAAGAATTATCCTTAAATATACACAAGTTTGGAAATTTCTCTCTTTTGTTTAAGGGGCTGCTTCTTAGACTTGTCAGACAGACATATTTTACTCGTGTTGTGTCTCCAGAAAGACAACACACTTACAAATGTTCATTTGATTCTGTAGGTAACTACAGAATATATTTGTTGTGTGTATTGTATATTTGAATGTCTAAATATGACATGGTGAAGCAGAATCAGACATCAGGCCTGATAGATACATTCTGGCCACATCAGAATAAAAGGCTGCATAAAGGAATATGTGGGTGTTAGCAAGAAGTCTGCCAGCTGGTAGAAGATAGTGCTACTTCAACCTCCAATCTTTTAAAATCACTCTTTCAACGATGACTACAAATATTAGTTTTTGCTTTTTTTTGATTTATTTGATAAAGAAAACCCACAGAATTGAGAAGTTTACTATTACTGTTATGCACTGGAGAAATATTATACCTTATGCCTCCTTAATTTTGTCCTGGCTATAAGTGATCCAATATGTCTTACATAAAATCCTTCTTTAACCTTTCTCACTTCTTGTTTATTTCTTTTTCTGCTGCCTTGAGCACTCTCTGTACCCCAGCAACAGGTCCCTGGTTTGTGATACAGAGAGTGAAATTCTGAAATTGATGAAAAACTCGCATTGAGTTCCACAGCATGATGGTGAGAACATCACACATATCCTTCCAACAATTGTTTTATGTAGAGTTTCAATTTGTTCCTCTTGAATTTAAAAACGCTGACAGACTTCGTCCATATTGCTTTGCCGCTTCTTTACGCTTTCTTCACTTAAGTTTCATGCTATCTGAAAACCACCTACCTGTGTGTCTCTGCCTCATTGTCTTACCATTCCTTTGCAATTCTTAACTGAAAAGACATAGTTTCTCTGCTACCTAACCAGGGCCCAATTCTAATCTCTGAATAATGCTGTATCAGTGTAAAGTGTATTGATTTCAGTAGTGTTAGTTTCAATTTACACCACTGAAAGAGAGATGTGACTGTGGACATAATTTGTCTCTTTCCATTATTATTATTATTATTATCATCATCATCTTGCTCTGGAAGAGTATTATCTACCTCTGTAAAGCCTTTGAGATGCAATTTGTATGAACCACGCTATACATAATAAAGTTGAGTTGTTATGTTTTGACTTGATCTAAAGATAAAGCACTAGATTTTCATCCCAGCCTTAACTAGATCTCTCCCTCTGTATTGATTTGTTTAGACAGTCAAGTGTGACAAATGTGGGAGATGCCTGTAATAGTTTATTAATATTATATGGTCTATTTGTTTGATTATTATAGTTGTGTTTTTCCTGCAGATTACAAGGTGGTTAATTCAAGCAGAGAGTCTTTTCAGAGCATGGGCAATAGAGTTTATTTCCAAACTTAAAGAGGCAGTACAGGTACTACAAAGCATGAGATTTACCTGTAACTATTCCACATTTAGTAATCTGGTTTATAAATTGAAGACCTGTTACAGATGGGAAACCGAAACTAGAAAAAATCAAGAGAACAGCAGCTGAAGTATAGAAGATAGATAAGCAGACTCTTAAGGAACAAACTAAACAGTAATCTGTGTGGTCCTTGGAGAAGTCAGGGCTTTGTACGTATTCATGTAGATTTTATACTAAATTGGAAATGTGGTGGTTTGAACCTGGCTGGGTGCCAAGTGCTCACCAAAGCCGCTCTATCAGTCCCCTTCTCATATAACAAAATATAACGAAAAAGCTCGTGGGTCGAGATAAAGACAGGGAGATCACTCAGCAATTACCATCACGGGCAAAATGGACTCAACTCAGGGAAAAACAGTTTAATTCATTACCAGTCAAAACTGAACAGGAGAGAGGAGTGACAGCATGTGTAGGGTAATGAGAAATAAAACCAAATCTTAAAATGCCTTCCACCCACCCCTCCCTTCTTTTCAGGCTCAACTTCACTCCCAAATTTCTCTGCCTCCTGCCGCCAAGCAGCGCGGGGGGATGGGCAATGGGGGTTGCAGTCAGTTCATCACATGTTGTCTCTGCTGCTCCTTCCTCCTCAGGGGAGGACTCCTCACACTCTTCACCTGCTCCAGCATGGGGTCCCTCCCTCGGGAAATAGTCCTCCATGAACTTCTCCAACATGGGTCCTTCCCATGGGCTACAGTTCTTCAAGAACTGCTGCAGCGTGGGTCCTCTCCATGGGGTGCAGTCCTTCAGGAGCAGACTGCTCCAGCATGGGTCCCCCATAGGGGTCACAAGTCCTACCAGAAAACCTGCTGCAACGTGGGCTCCTCTCTTTCCACAGGTCCACAGGTCCTGCCAGGAGCCTGCTCCAGCATGGGCTTCCCACGGGGTCACAGCCTCCTTTGGGCACATCCACCTGCTCCAGCATGGGGCCCTCCACAGACTGCAGGTGGATATCTGCTCCACCTTAACCTCCATGGGCTGGAGGGGCACAGCCTGCCTCACCATGGTCTTCCCCACAGGCTGCAGGGGAATCTCTGCTCCAGAGACTGCAGCACTGCCTCCCCCTCCTTCTCCACTGACCTTGGTGTCTGCAGGGTTGTTCCTCTCACATCTTCTCACTTCTCATTCCAGCTGCAGTTTTTTGTCCCCATTTTTTTTTGTTTGTTTGTTTGTTTCTCCTTCTTAAATATATTATCACGGAGGCTCTACCACTGTTACTGATTGGCTTGGCCTTGGCCAGCAGTGAGCCCATCTTGGAGCCGGCTGGCATTGGCTCTATCGGACACAGGGTAAGCCTCTAGCAGCTTCTCACAGAAGCCACCCCTGTAGCCCCCCTGCTACCAAAACCTTGCCACACAAACCCAATACAAGAAAGAATAGCCCCTTCTTATTATTTTTATTGTTTTGCTAACAATGAACTCAAACAACTCTTATTAAAGAAAATCAGTTTAACACATTTGCTAGCACTCTTTGTTGATGCTGTAGTCCTAACTCATATCATACACCTTGTTTCCTGGTCATCTCCTTTCTGCTCAAGTTCTTCCGATGGACATCTGTCCTCTTCTCTGTTTCTGACTCAAACACATAACTAAGCAACGGCTACTATTGCCCCTGTTCCTTCTTCCCTGCATTCTTAGGTTCATCCATTCCTTTCAGCTACTAGAAAAGGGTTTGGGTTCTTTTTCCCACAGCTTTATTCTCTTTGTTCATCTCCCTCTCTTGTAATGAATTGTAAAGCTTATTAGATCATAGCTCCTGGAAAAAAAGTTCCACAAGAGTATGAGTCCCATGGGATTTACTAAATTCTCCTGTGTATCACTGTATCACCGGGACCAGCTGAAAGCTAGAGAAACACTCAGTCTTAGGTCAGAGCAGAGGAAGTAGACAACTACAATTGGAGAACATGGGGGTGACAGACTGAAAGCTGCTTTGATTTGTAGGTCTGCAAAAGGTAGTTAGGAATGTTTGAAGCATTTATTATCAGTATTATCGGTTATTAATTTATATTATTCCTTTATTAGCGAATCATTCATGAGGTGATTTGAAGGGTTTTTTTCTATTTTCCTTTGCATTCAGAGGTATTCACTGAGAGATATGAAAGAATAATTTTCACTGGAGCTTATTTGTAAACTGCTGGCTTTGTATATTCACTGTTTGGTATTTGCATGCAACAGATCTCCTAAGCCTAATGGTTTTGTTTCTGCACCGTGACTAGATGACTACAAATTTATAAGCAGAAGACTAACCCTTCTCTGGACCCTCTCCAGCCTGTCCACGTCTTTTTTACATACCAGGGACAAAAACTGAACACAGTGTTCCAGGTGTGGCCTGACAAGAGCTAAGTAGAGTGGGATAATGACTTCTTTATCTCTGCTGGTGATGCCATTGTTGATGCAACCCAGCATCCTGTTGGCTTTCTTTGCTGCAGCAGCACACTGTTTCACTTATATTGAGCTTCTTGTCCACCAGGACTCCCAGGTCCCTTTCCACAGAGCTGCTCCCCAGCCGGGTAGATCCCAGCCTGTGCTGCACTCCTGGATTATGTTTTCCCAGGTGCAAGAACTTACACTTGTCCTTGCTGAACTTCATAAGGTTCTTGTTAGCCCACTCTTCCAGCCTATCCAGGTCTTCTTACAGGGTGGCTCTCCCTTCCAAAGTGTCCACTTCCCAGCTCAGTTTGGTATCATCAGCAAAATTCATCAGGGTACACTTGATCCAGATCACTTGTGAAGATATTAAATAATGTTGGGCCCAATATAGATCCCTGGGGGACCCCACTTGTGACAGGTTGCCAGTTTGAAAAGAAGCTATTTACCACACTGTCTGGATGTGGCCTGTCAGTCAGTTCCCTACCCACCACACAGATGACTTCCTTTGACTGTAACACATCAGTTTCTCTAGGAGACTGTGGGAAAACATATCGAAAGCCTTGGAGAAATCCAGGTAGACAATGTCCACCACTCACCCCACATTAACTGAGCAGGTTACTTTGTCATAGAAGGTGATCAGGTTTGTCAAGCATGATTTGCCCTTGGTGAATCCATGCTGGCTTTTCCTGACTACGTGCTTCATTTGACTTGTGATAACCCCCAGGAGGATTTGTTCCATAACTTTCCCACGGACTGAAGTAAGACTGATGGGATCCTGGATCCTCCTTTAAGCCCTTCTTGTAAAGGGGGGCAACATATAGTCTTCTTCCAGTCTTCTGGGACATCCCCCTGTCTCCATGACTTCTCAAAGATTATCAAGAATGGCCTCGCAATGATATCAGCCAGCTCTCTGAACACGCTTGTGTGGATATTGTCACGGCCCATCAATTTTTTTTTGTAGGGGTCAATCTTCTATAATATTTCACATACCAACTCTTCCTTCATTGACGGTGGGTCTGTGTTTGCATCAGCCTGGATTTTTGTTCCCAAGGCATGGGGCCCGACAGAGCTGATAAAGGCAAAGGTGAAGAAAGTGTTGAGAACCTCTGCCTTTTCAGCATTGTTGGTGACTAATTCACCTCTCCTGTTTAACAGTGGGCCAATATTTTCTTTCTGGTTCTGCTTGTTGTTTACATACATGAAGAACCCTTTCTTGTAGGTTTTGACATCTCTGGCCAATTTCAATTTGAGCTGAGCTTTTACTTTTCTAGCTGCATCTCTGTACACCCTGACAATGCCCTTGTAGTTCTCAACAGCTATTCATCTGCTTTTCCGTCTCTGGTATGCTTCTCTGTTGGTTTTGAGCAGACTCAGAAGCTCACAGTTAAGCCAAAGGCCTCTCTTGCTCCACCTACTTCCCTTAACTTTAAAGGGTTCCACCTACTTCCCTTAACTTTAAAGGGGATGAACTGGTTCTGTGCTGCCAGGAGAGTATTCTTGAAAAACTCCCAGCACTTGCTAGCTCCTTTTGTCCTCCATGGAAGCTTCCCACAGAATCCCTCCCAAGTGAGCTCTGAGCAAGCTGAAGTTTGCTCTTCTAAAATCTAAAACCTTTGTCTTAGTACTAAATTTCAGTGTGCTCAGCAGGATCCCAAAATCCACAATATTGTGATCACTGCAGCCAAGGCTATCACTAACCAAGGTATTACAAACCAGGTTTTCTTGGTTTGTGAGTAGCAAGTCCAGCAGTGCCTCATTCTTGGTTGTCACATCAAACATTTGTATGAGGAATCAGTCCTCTATGCATTCCAGGAACTTGATGGATGATGTGAGCTGCTGTATTGTTCCAACAAATGTCTCGGTAGTTGAAGTCACTCATAAGAACCTGGTTCTGTTGACTGAAGTTTGTTTAAGTGAGCCAAATATTGCTTCATTGGCCTTATTGTCTTGGTTTGGAGGTTGGGCTTCCACAATTGCTGGAATTGACTTCTATACATTCCAGGTTCTCCTTGACATAGAGCGTGACTCTTTCTCCTCTTCTTCCTTGTCCGTCTTTATGAAACAGTCTATTTAGCCATCCATTGTGATCCTCCAGTCATGTGAGTTGTTCCACCATGTTTCAGTTATTCCTATGATATCATAACTTTCTGACTGGACACAGAGCTCTGGTTCCTCCTGTTTGCTCCCCAGGCTGCATGCATTCATCTATATACACTTGAAGTGGTTGGTCTTCTGATTCTCCTCTTGGGAGGAAGCTAAGGAACATTTATCACTGTTCTGGTTGGCCTGTCTCATTCCCCAGTTGGTTGCAATGGTGTGAGCTTTGCCACTTTAGACCCTGCTGCCCAAGTCCTTCAGTTTAAAACGTGCCTCACCAAGTTGTCCAGCCCGCTGCCAAAGATTCCCTTGCCTTTTCTAGACAGGTGGATCCCATCTGTCCCTAACAGGCTATAGTCATCAAAGAATGTCCCGTTGTCATGATTTATTTAATATAATATGATTAATTTCAGTCCCTAATTACTGATATTAAAGGAACATGGTTTTAAAACCTGGCAAAGACACTGGGAAGTAGAGTTAGTAATATAATTTGCCTAGTGTAGAAAATTTAAAATGTAAAATCAGAAAATCAAATTAAAAATATAAAAACAAAAAAGTAAATAAATATGCTACGCACAAGACTTTTAGAATTGGAAATTTAAAAAAATTAATCTTAAAGGGAGGTTAATGCAATGAAGTCAGATTTCTAAATTCAAGAAGGTAGACATGCTCTAAAAGTAGGCAGAATTAAAATTGCAATGGTATTCTCCCTTCTGCATCTCAAAAATTCCCATGGATCTCCTATAGCTTAAGTTGCTTTTTCCAGACTTAACCAAATGAAGAACCTCATAAATACAAAAAATCACTTCGCAGGTCCCCTGCTGTTTACAAACAGAGAAGGACTCATGGGAGATGTTGTGGTCGGAGGCTATCTTGGGCTTAGTGACTATGATAGGATAGAGTTCTCAATTCTTGGCGAAGTAAGGAGGGGGTCAGCAAAACCACTGCCATGGACTTCCACAGGGCAGACTTTGGCCTGTTTAGGATGCTGGTTTGGAGACTCCCTTGGGAGACAGTTCTGAAGGCCAAAGGGGTCCAGGAAGGCTGGGCATTCTTCAAGAAGGAAGTCTTAGGGGTGCAGGAGCGGGCTGTCCTCATGTGCCATAAGACCAACTGGCGGGGAAGACGACCAGCCTGGTTGAACAGGGAGCTTTTGCTGGGACTCAGGGAAAAAAGAGGGGTTTACCATTTTTGGAAGAAGGGGCAGGCAACTCTGGAAGAGTACAGGGATCTCATTAGGTCATGCAGAGAGGAAATTAGAAAAGCAAAAGCCCAGCTGGAACTCAATGTGGCCACTGTTGTAAGAGATAATAAAGAATGTTTCTACAAATACATTAACAACAAAAAGAGTGCCAAGGAGAATCTCCATCCTTTATTAGAAGCAGGGAGGAACATTGCCACCAAGGATGAGGAAAAGGCTGAGGTACTTAAGGCCTTCTTTGCCTCAGTCTTCAATAGTCACCAGTCATCCCCAGAGTATTCAGCCCCCTGAGCTGGAAGACAGGGACGGGGAGCAGAATGAAGTGCCCATAATCCAAGGGGAAATGGTTAGCGACCTGCTACACCACTTAGACACACACAAGTCAATAGGGCCAGGTGGGATCCACCCAAGGGTACTGAAGCTGCTGGCAGAAGTGGTCACCAAGCCACTTTCAACCCTTTATCAGCAGTCCTGGCTAAGTGGGGAGGTCCCAGCTGACTGGAGGTTAGCAAATGTGATGCTCATCTACAAGAAAGGATGGAAGGAGGATCCGGGGAACTACAGGCCTGTCAGCCTGACCTTGGTACTAGGGAATATTATGGAGCAGTTTTTCCTGAGTACACTCCACAGGCATGTGGCAGGTCAACCAGGGGATCAAGCTCAGCCAGCATGGATTCGTGAAAGGCAGGTCCTGCTTGACCAACCTGATCTCCTTCTATGACAAGGTGACCCACCTAGTGGATGAGGGAAAGGCTGTGGATGTCATCTACCTGGACTTTAGTAAAGCCTTTGACACTGTCTCCCACAGCATTCTCCTAGGGAAGCTGGTGGCTCATGGCTTAGGCAGGTGTACTCTTCATTGGGTAAAAAACTGGCTGGATGGCCAAGCCCAGAGAGTTGTGGTGAATGGAGTTAAATCCAGTTGGTGACCAGTCACAACTGGTGTTCCCCAGGGCTAAGTTTTGTGGCCAGTCTTGTTTAATATCTTTATCAAGAATCTGGATGAAGGGATTGAGTGCACCCTCAGTAAATTTGCAGATGACATCAAACTGGGTGGGAGTGTCGATCTGCTTGAGGGTAGGAAGGCCCTGCAGAGGGATCTGGACAGGCTGGATCGATGGTCTGAGGCCAATTGTATGAGGTTCAACAAGGCCAAGTGCCAAGTCCTGCACTTGGGTCACAATAACCCCATGCAATGCTACAGGTGTGGGGAAGAGTGGCTGGAAAGCTGCCTGGCAGAAAAGGACTTGGGGGTGTTGGTTGACAGCCAGCTGAACATGAGACAGCAGTGTGCCCAGGTGGCCAAGAAGGCCAACAGCATCCTGGCTTGTATCAGGAATAGTGTGGCCAGCAGGAGCAGGGAGGTGATTGTCCCCCTGTACTCAGCACTGGTGAGGCTGCACCTGGAATACTGTGTCCAGTTTTGGGACCCTCAATACAAGAAGGACATTGAGGTGCTGGAGCAAGTCCAGAGAAGGGCAGCAAAGCTGGTGAAGGGTGTGGGACACAAGTCTTGAGGAGCAGCTGAGGGAACTGGGATTGTTTAGCCTAGAGAAGAGGAGGCTGAGGGGAGACCTTATCGCTCTCTACAACTACCTGAAAAGAGGTTGTAGTGAGGTGGGTGTTGGTCTCTTCTCCCATGTAGTTAGTGATAGGATGAGAGGAAATGAGCTCAAGCTGCATCAGGGGAGGTTTAGACTGGATATTAGGAGAAATTTCTTCATAGAAATAGTGGTCAAGCATTGGAACAGGCTGTGCAGAGAGGTGGTGGAGTCATAATCTGTGGGCATGTTCAAAAAACATGTAGACATGGCACTTTGGGACATGGTTTAGTAGGCATGGTGATGTTGTGTTGAAGGTTGGACTGATGATCTTACAGATCCTCTCCCACCTTAATGATTCTGTTCTAGTTGTACTTTCATCAAAAAATCCAGCCACCAAGCCAGGAAACATGAAATTGCTACTCTACCCTGAATTGGTTTAGAGGTGGACCTGGTAAAGTTAGGTTAATGGTTGGACTTGATCTTAAAGGTCTTTTCCAACCTAAACAATTCTATGATTCTATGATTCTTTTCTACTTCAATTTATTCTAGTACATGGCAGGGATGGCACTTAACAAGATAAGGACTTTGAGCCCTGCTTCACTGAAGTAAATGGAAAATTTTCTGTTGACTTCCATGGTCTCTGAAAGTAAGGTACTGGAACTTTAGCAATAGCCTTGAAAATGCATAAATTAAGATTCTGTATGCTAAAACTGTACATGAAAGAACTTTGTGTAAGTTTGCTGTTTATAGAGCAGATGGAAACAAATTCTGCTATTAATATTGCAGAGATAAGAAATGGCTGGAAAAAAGCTGGACTTCATATAATCTCTGGCAATTGTAATTTGAGTTAGCAATAAAGACAACAAGGAAATAGTTAAATTTGGGCTGTGTAGTTTGTGTTCAATATTCTTTTTGGTGAAGTTAGAAAGCTAACCTTGATGACCTAGAGATATTTATATTTCCTGTTAATAGCACTCATGTAGGGAAAAACCCTACAGAATATAATATAGATTAAACCAACATAACATTACAAATGTTAATAGAGCATTACAGGAATAATTTATAGAATGCATTTACAGAAAAAAAAAGGACCATTTAAATTAAATTTTTGAACCATTCTTTACAATTTTGGAATATGGCTGTCACTTTTACTTTAATTTCTTAGGTTTGTTAAAAATTTTTTATTCAGTACTATTTGTGTTTATCTTCTACAGAACTATTCAATGATAAGATTTCACAGCAGAAAGTCTGTCATAAAACACTCATTTACTCCTAACTATTTTCAATAGAATCTGAGGATAGGCTATTTAGTAGCTAACAGGATATCTAATTTAAAAACAAATAAGCAATTAATCAGGTTTTGGTGACGTGTACAGTATTGTAAGGCATACTATATCACAATTATCTGAAGCAGCATGGAGCAGCATCAGAGATTTATGCATTCCTTATTCTTTCTAGGGTGCGTCCCTGCTGTCTACCTATACATGGTTTGACATTTTGATGGGTACAGGTCAGGCAACCACTGCTGGTCAGTAATTTCATTTATCCATAGGTGGTTTCAATCATGACTAATTTATTATTTTGCACACCTGTATAGATGCCATTGCCCTCTGTTCTCAGTCCCCTCACATAGATAACTCTGGGTAAAGCAGGCATTGTAAAAAATAAGGACAAACAAACAAACAAACAAAAAGTGGACATATCTGGTGTGAGTGTAATAATCAGCTTTATTGCTCAGTTCAGTCAAAGGTCTTCCTACATATGAAATAATTTACAAGGTGCAACATGCAAATATCTCTCTTGCTTGTAATACCCTTACAAATATAACGAGTGCTTTAATATATCTAAACTCCCTGCCTCTGTCAGCTGGAGAAATATTCTTGCCTTCACTTTGCAGATGAGAAACTCCATTTGTGCAAGATCAGATATGAAATCTGCTGCTTAACCAGGAGCCATGACTGGAACTTTCATGTCTCGGAACACCATTCAGACACCTAGATTATTGTCCACCTCTGTTTAGGTATCTTCTTCCAAGATACATAATTGATTATTCTGTATTAACTCAAACACGGTTTCTCTGGAGCAATGATTATGAACCACTTTTTCCAAAAACTCCATAGATCAATAAGGTTAATGTGATAGGTGCAGGAGAGATTCTAGTAAGTACTCCACAGAATGATGGAGAGGAATCTAAACTCATAACTGACATTGCGAAACTCTAGTGATGGGGCAGATAGTTTTGACACTTTGATTTTGGACAATTTAGTCCAGTATCAGCAATGGTGAGAGACGTATTTTCTCCCATGCAGTCCTTAGAGCCACTGGAATATTTCCAAGCTTGCGTTTTTCAGAAAATTTATTCAGCATTGCAAGATTTTTGAAGTACATGTGGAAAAAGTTAATGAAATAGTTTATACTTCTCAAGCATCACTGATTTTTAAGGTATAAGACATAAATGCTTTCCAAACACATAAGTCACTCCCAAGTAGTAATAAATCCAAAATCAACACTAAAATTTGCTTTCATGATAACTAAACATGAAATACATCTGGTCTAGAAGAAGTCATTTAATGTTATAACCCTTAGATAGAATAATGGTATTGACTTTGCAAAGATTGTAAGCCTTCTGGCTTTCAAGCCGCTATATTAGCTCTTTTCATTCCACCTCTGAATCTTCACTTATTCATAGTGTCTCCCAGAAATTATTAAAGTGGCTAAGATTTCTTAAACATGACTGGGTGAAGTGCAAGAACATTGCTGTCTTTTTAATAACTCATGAACAGCAGAACTGTGCTCTGGAGGACTACTATCTGATAAGGTGCTTTCTCAGACAAGATAACTTGATGAGATAACTGATTGTCTAGACAAGTGAAATGAGGTAAATCTAATCTTTTTGGACTTCAGGAAGGCATTTGATACGATTCCTTCCTATTGTAGGCCAAAGACCTTTAGGTATAAGGGAACTGGACACCAAAAAAACAGTAAGAAACCTCCTTGGACTTAAAAATCCTATTTTTTTCTTTAGCCATAATGCTTATTTGTCTGATATGAAATAATTTTTTTTTTTTTTCACTGACTTACACCTGATCCTTTTTAAACTATTAAGCTGCCATCAATTACTTATGTGGACATAACCAGACTGAGATTCTTATAATAATAATGTCTTGATCTGTGAAACTAAAGACACCTACAACAGAGGGTTTGTTTTCACTAAGTTCTAATGGATCTACTCCCTCTTAATTAAATTGCTGTTTTGCAGACAAGAACTGAAGGTAGTGGACATTTTGGTTGATAAACTGATAACATGTCACCTTCAAAAATACATTTAAATATTTGTAGAAGTCACAGGAAAAAAATCCTCACCCTAATTCTGCTTTGGAAGGTAGGAAGTATAGTTCTGCTCTGCAAGGGAAGGTGAGCCGTGAGCTGAGTGTGACCATAGTGCGGGTGGGAGCAGTGACCTCACTGACAAAGAGGCAGGACATATAACAGCTAGTCTGGGTCAGGATCAAGTCCAGAGACTGTTCAGCAAGTCTGCAAGGTGAGGCCGGTCCAAGGCCAAGCAAGAAAGCCAAACCAGCGAGTCCAGATCAGGTCTGTGGAGGTACAAGACTGGACACAAACATAGCTGCTACACAGTTGTGATGTAGCACAGGTTGGGGCAGTGCTAAATTCTCAGTTTACAAGCAGTTCCCAAGAGAAAGGAAAGGCAGACCCGCACTTCTAGCTTTCTTCACAAGAGCTCTTATCACCAAAGGAATCAACCTTGGACTCAGGCAGCTGAACTCTGTAACTTCTCGAGCTAAACTCCTAGAAGGAGAACATGCTCTGGGACCCCACAGTCAGAATCCAGGAAGGCTTGGAAACAATCACAAGACAAGTATGAGCCTTAACCTACTTCTGGGAAACAAGTAATTTCATCTAAAATTCTGAAAAATGTAGCACTTCCTCCATAGAGTATACAGAATTTCCAAATATAACCTGTGCCAATATTGTAACTGCTTCATTAAGGAAACATATTTATTCTATCACAGTGAAGGTTTATGGTAGAGAAAGAGAATAATGTAAGGGTGACAGGGGACAGTGAAATACTAGTGGGTTAAATCCCAAGGAAAGGCTATTGGTTTACAAAAGAAAGATAATGAAACAGAAATTGCAGGAATGCACAAGTGGAACAGGATGCACATGTGAGAGTAAGAACTGTGGCCTGGGAGAGTTTGGTTACCAATTGGCTACCACCTACAAGGAAAGAATAGGGAACATACAGATTTTCCTTGGGGCCATTGTGATTGTTAAGTGGAGTCAAATGGCTAATAGCATATGTTGTGTCTAATAGGACTTCAGAGAGCAGGAAAACCCTGATTACTATTAATTTATGATGGAAAAAAATGAACTTATGTCACAGCTTAATTGCTTATCTTTAAACTACAATATAAGTTGATTGCTCCTCCTGAAAAGATATATCCATTCCTCTAATATGGGCTGATATGATCATTTGCCAGCCCAAAGCTAGCCTTTTTGTACAATGGTATTTTTCTTCTGACAACAAAAGAAGAGATTATTTATGTGTCAAGTGGGTTTAAATATCTGTTGCCTTCTGTCTAAATCTGCCTTTGGCCAAGCAAATTGCTTTTGTACTGGGACCTGCACAGGTCTCCAGCTACACCTCCTCCTGAGTTCTTGGAAAGGCAAAGGAGCATATTAGGGGTGTCTGCATGCGCTCCTGACTCTTGCCTCCAAACTGGTCTGTGTTAGAAGAAAGCGGTCAGTGCAGTTCCTCTTTAGCATTTGCTTTCTCTCCAACCTCTACTTCTCCTCCTTAATGAGTCAGAGACAAGACAGAAAAGCCCTGCTGCTGTAAGTTATCAGGAGAAATGAAAGAAAACTCAAACAGGAGTTTTCATCCCCTCCTTTCATCCTTTCCAGTTTTTGTTTGCATGGTCTTCATTATGTTTTTTGAAAGATAGGTGGAAAACATAATTCACTCTCACATCTAACATGAAAGGAAGCTTTTAAAAGGTTAATGAAACAGATATTGCTTTAGATCAGTCTGTTCATGCAAAAATATGACCACCTGTAACAGTGCTAAAGCCAGTGAAACTGGGGACATGATGCAGAAATTAGTTGCGCTGCTCACAGACTCTTCATGGTCTTCTTTATTAGTTTTGTACAAGCTAACATTAAAGATGTTGTTCACAGCTTGTGCTTGGAATTACAGGAACAGCCACATTAAAATGCCACAGACCAGACTGCTCTTCAAGACTGTACTGAAGAATTGAAGTAGTCTTGAAGTACTTTTGTGCCTGCCAAGAAATGTGTCTGCATCAACCTCTCATCCAGACAGCAGATCCTTTACATGGTCTCCTTATTGTGGTTTAGAAAATCCATGAAAAAAAAGATTTTCTTCACAGTCAACATGCTTGGAGTGTGAGGACTGAAACAATTTCCTTCCCATAAACACATTTTTGCTTTAACCTTAGGAAAAGAGATTGCTCTGTTCACCACACTAGCAAACAGTGTATATGCACAGAGAAAAGTGTCAGCACAGTGACTGGAGTAATACAAACAAGGGCAGGCTTCCTCAAATTCAGAGCATCCTTGTCACCTTGCAGCTGTGCCTCTGTGATGGGAAGCCACAAAATGGCTGCTCTGCATAGCCCCAGTCCAGCCGCCTTACACAGCAACTGAGAAGAGGATGCCAGGGCCCCCTGTGGGCCTCCGCAGGGATCCCTATGAGGCAGCAGGGCAGGGCCTGGCAGCCCAGGCCTGTCCCACCTCTCCAGCCAGGAGCAGGCCAGCTGGGGGCACTGAGGGCAGCCCCAGCCCCAGGCACCGGGCACTCGCTGGGGATGGGGATGGGGATGGGACGAGGGCAGGCCAGGCTGAGGACCTGGCTCAACAAGGCCCATGGCCAGGCAGGGCAGGGCTGTGGGGAGCTGGAGACCAGCCCCAGTGTGGTGTTGCTGGGGCAGAGGCTGATGGCCCTGGGGGGCTGACGTGGGGTCCTGGGCTGTACGCAGGGTGGGGGAGACCATGAGGACGCTGGCAGGGGCACTCAGGCCTGTCAGTGCCCTCAGGGCCATGGCAGAGGGAAAGCCAGTTGTTCTCAGTTGTCTGCAATATCTCATCACTATATCTCTGCACTCTTACTGTTTTATAAAATCTTTGAATCCCATACTCAGTTAATGTTTGCTTTTTATGATTGATTATTTTATAGCTGGCAAGCTTTTTTCCAGGAATACTTGTGGGGAACAAGCAGAAGTACAGTCAAATAAAACTTTTATGTAAAATTGAGTAAGTATCTGCAGAAAATGCTTTTCAGCATTCACCCTGTCCTAATAAAAACAAAACCATTTTTTTCCAGAGTTGATTTACTGCAGAAACAGAATTGAACAGAGTCTACATAAACAGATAGAACAGAATGTGGAGATGAAAGATGATAAAGACAACATATATATATTGTAACTTTTAAGGTAAAAAATGAACAGAAGTTCAGATAAATGTGATACTTTTAAACACAGAATGTTCAAAAGACATTATATTGAGACATGACACATAGTTATGGTACTTGGGATATTCAAATTTATCAAACCAAATTTATGAATGTCATACGTATCTTTAGGGCTGACTAGAGACTATATTCCTGCTTTAATAGGTAAGTGCTTCTTGCAGGAACCAGGGTGAGTGAAAGGTAATTAAGAAATATCCCTGGCACAAGTAATATTTCTGTAAGCTATTAAGTAATATCTCTGTAAGTTATATACATAGGAATGCAGGCATGCTTAACCATGCATACATTTTGCTGTCCTAACAAAATACCATTTTTGGATTTGACCTGTTTCAAGGAGACTGGTATGTAAGCGATTGCTGTAACATAAACTAAATAAATTGGTTTATGATGAAAAGTCACAATACAATGATGCAAAGACCAAAAGATAGAGCCATATGCAAGGAATTTTAGCTGCATCAGACCAGTGGTTGCTGGGTAAGCAACTAAAAATTCTTTCATATTTTAAGATAATAATATTTTTGACATTATTAGATAGCTCATAGAAAAAAGAATAATGTGAGAATTTGCCAGATACATTAGATATCTGTATACTAGCTGAAAGTGTATCGAGAGCAAACAATAACGACTAGAAGTCTTAGTGCACAAAGCTTAATTGGCCTCTCAGAGACTTGGTGACCTAAATCAGAGATACAGAAAGACAGGCAGGGAGAAAAAAAAGCTTTTTACTGTATGACAAAAATATTTATGTTTTCTCTGAAGCTCAGAAGGAAGTGAGAAGCAGACCTGTTGAAATCCTTCAAATAAATATAAAAAGAGGAATAGAACAAAGTGGTATCACAGTAAGAGAGAATAAGACTGATGAACCTTATTTCAGATGCCTAATACCTGAAGGACATGGCCTTCTGGTAAAAGGAAAATGCCTGCTGAGTGAGCATTGTGAACAGTCACAGCCTACCGATAAATTACTGAGGACAATGCTGAAAGCATCTTTTTTTTAATAAACACTAAGAGAACTTAGGCTGTGTTATGTGAAAAATGCATCTGAGTAAAGGGAAGGAAACATTTCTAAGTAGGTATATGTTTGAAACTGTCACAAAGTATCAAGTTAATAATTCTCTGCAAATTAATGTAAAAGTGGAGCAGAATAATAGCAATAGATTACAAATGCAAACTTCAGCCAGGAAGATGGGCTTCCATAAAAAGGATTTCTAAAGAGAAGAAGGAGCTAATATTAAGTACAGAATGAGACTGCAAATCAGAAGGACTTATTCTACAATATGGATGTGGTTTTACAACAACGAGCAGATAACCTGTGAAAAGCACAGAGGAGAAAAGCTAGAGTGATGAACAGCTTACAAGTTAGACTTATGAAGAAATGCTGGAGGAGTTTAATTGTTCTAGAAAAAAATCTGGTAAAGAGTAGTTAAATCTTCAAGTACATGAGTTCCTCTTCATGTCTACAAAGGGTAGACTAAAAAGTGACCTGCTTAATATGTGACGGGAAGATTCAGATAGATGTTACTTAATCAATTATGTATTACTTAGTAAGACATGAGAGAATCTTCTTAATATTTATTTTTGGGGACAAGTTTTCTTTACTAGATTGTGTAACCCTAATCACTTCAGGATTAGAGAATAAAATTGATAAATCACAGTCAGGGATAACTTCCCATTTTTTCCTGCATCTGGAAGACAGATCACTTTATATTGTGGTTTGGTTTGGTTTTGTTTTGTTTTCTCCATTAAAGCTGTACAGTCCAAGATTAAAATTCTGATTTCTCTGCTAGAAGAGTATCATTGGGTTTGTATCAAAATCAGAGATTCTAAGACAGTCTTAGTCAATTCTTGAATTCTGAAATGCAAATTTTTGGTCTCAGAATAAAGCCAAATAGGAATCACATCTGTGGAAAGTGTGATAGTAAAAGGCTTGAAAATTAGTGAAGTCATTTGAATGGAGATATGAGAGTGATAGTGTAGTTGATGATATTCTCATTTACTGTAAATCAGCATATTGCCACAAATGAAAATTTACTGCAATCAAGAATCTGGTTCAGACATACATCCTCAGTTTTTGTCAAATTAAAAAATAATAATAATTCAGTAAAACAAGTCTTTGTCACAATTCACATAGAAGATATTCTGATTCTATTTTGATATGCTTCTATTAATATATATTTATGTATTATGTGATATAAATAAACCTACCATGCCCCACTCCTTTACATATCACGCTTCTCTTTTCCTTTTCTTTTTACATTGTACTACTTCTCTTTCCCTGCCTTTCATATGGACATACACACCTATGCTTTCTCTATCTCTCTGGCTCATTCTTACATGCATATATTTCTGGCATCAGTATTATTTTTGAATGGAAGAGGAAACAATGAGGCAGTTGGAACCCTGAGGGCTGTACCCAGAGAATGACAAATTTGTGAGTCATGACACTGACAATGTTTGCTAGCACCAAATGCACTTGAAGGTATCAATAGAAACTGAAAATGTGCCATGGCTGTGTTTGGCAGGGTCTTTAAGCAAGAGAGTTACACTACTGCTAGCATTTTGCACAAAATCCTGTCTTTCAGTCAGAAACGTCAGACAGTGGATGAAGATTTGAATGCTGTCCCATTTGTCTTTATCTCTGTAAAACTAAAATGTGCAAGAGTTACATTATTTCTACTTTGTTTCTACATGTATAAGCGCTGCCTCATTCTCAACACTTAGTTGTTTTCAAATAGCTTTTAAGATGGATTTTAACATTGTAACTTTCATTGCTTCTTGATTTCCATAGAAGATTGTACTTTTATTCCTCATGATTCACAGATCAGAAAGTGATTCACAGATCAGAAAATTATTTGTGATGAACTTTCCCTTGATTCATAGTGAATTAAAATTAATAAAAAATTTTGGATCCCAGAAGCCTCTTCTGAAAATGAAATATTTCTAATTAGATTCATCTCAAGCTGCAGTCTGTATTTTACATTGACATCTTTTGCATACTCATGTGAACAGTACATTTGAATACGATAGGGATTTGATAAGCATTCTTATGATTTTCTTTCCTATCTAAAATTCTCTCACTGTTTAATTCTTGTATTCCTACAGAATAATCAACACTAGCAGCCTCATTTAAGATTCAAAACACTTTGACTTGCATTATGCTGTAAAAAGTAATGAAACTTTGAAACAGAAAAGAGTGACAGTCATCCTTCTGGTCTAAACCTTAGCGTACATCTCAGTTCAGTCCTAACTGTAGATCTACAAGCAGTATATCCATCATTATGTGCTAGGACTTGCGTTGTTTGTGTTGGTTTGTTTCATTTCTAAGAATAACACAAATCATACTGGGGAAAACTAAAGACTGATTTGTAAGATTCTCACTTCATCTTCAAAGAGTTTTTGAAGAATATGAGATGTGGGTAAGTAGATATTTCTAGTGATCCTACATTTGGTTAATATGAATAACTATCTCAGACAGAAACTATGTTCCAAAATCTTCTAGCTGACATAATGAGATATAGACACCTGGCTTTGTCTGGTATTTATGTAACTCTCTGAATGGCAGCCAATAATATATCAAGACAACTTACAAAAACATTCAGCACGTACATAACTCTTGCTTCTCAAAATTTTACTCAGGTAGTTTAAAATAAGAGGAAATTAGTGTTTTGTCAATGGTTAGTGGTTCATCAACTTTTTGCCCAAAAGAGGATATTGCTTCAATGTCTTGATAAAGTTGTTCATTATCTTCTACAGTATTTATCTAAGCCTTTTTTTCTATCAATTTTAAATTGGCTTCAACTTTTATTTGAGTCCCCAGACTAACCAAGATTCAATAAGTATTTTGAAAATATATCAAAGATTTGATCACATTCTAAATAATCTTAGCCAAGGGAGAGAACTTGTTTCTTGCTTTGTGGTAAACAACTGAACCCTGATTTCTTTTCCTAAAATCCTTTTACATTACATTGTTGAATTGTGTTCATATATGGAGATAGACAGAGAGACACAGACAATCTTTTCTGAAAGAGAAAGTATATAAAAAAATAGATTATTACCCTGATTTACACTACAGTAATAAATAAATTTTGATTTGGTAGAATACACTTAGTAGGGTAATCCTGAAAAGAAACCTAATGATAAGTGAAAGAACACTGTTGAAAAATGCTTCCTTCAAAAATATTCTGGAAAGACAACTCACAAGATTTCTGTTTTTCAGCTGGATTAAGATTTTTAAAAAAACACACACCTTTGGAAAAGCTTTTTCTTCTTTAGATTCAAACACGTTTTAGTTTGCAAAAGTATCTAGTTTTCTAGATGCAAAACTGGATCTAAGGGCAGAGCACCAATTATAGTGGTGATGAAGTTATAGTTCAAACTGTAATCTCAAATGTTCAAAGGTATCCACATTATCCAGAAGGCAGTAGAAATGCTAAATGCAAAGTCACCATTCTTACTATTCATGACACATATAAATTTTCTTTCCAAATTGATATGCAGGATGTCATTCCTTCAGGCAGACTTCCCCTTCTAGGTATTTTGATTTGAGCCAGATTAATGCCCTCCTATTTCTGTTGCTGACATTCTATATCACTTATTTGTATCCAGTGTCTGGTCCCTCATTCAGTCGACTACCTCCTTCAAGACTTGTCTGAAAGCCCTGTTGCATTCCACATATAGGAAAACAAGATAAAGGGAAGGTACAAAGCAGCTTTCCTGAATTATTTCTGAAGAGACAACCACTTGAGTAACTACAGGAATAGTCCCTGTTTGAATCTTGGTACTGGAACAATTATTCCATTTGAAGAAGAAATGTTTTTTGAATGAACTGACACATACCAAATAAACAATTTTCTTAATCTGTGGAAAAAAAATCATAGCTCCTTTTAGTGCTTAAATGAAGAGCTACAGTCTGATACAGTCTGACAAAAGAGTACGTAATAAAATTAAAGCAAAGGTATGAAGAATCATATGTAGTAGAAAAGAAAGACAATGCTGGAAAACTCTTGCCCATTCCATCTATTGCTAAACTCAGAGCTTTAGGATGTAGCCGTTCAGCCTTGTTCAGGACTGATAGAACGAATGTGATTTTATACCTATTTTCTGATTTTGTTGTGGCAAGACTAAATTAGATCAAATTTGAGCCAAAAAAATTATTTGAGCCCCAAAATATTTTTGGCTTTGGAAATTTTTTTTTTAGTTATACTCTTATCTTCTTTCTTATTCCTTTCCTTTAAATTATCTATAGGAGTTTGAAGGTGATAAATACCTTGACAGGTATTAAATTACTAGCTAATACCACAGTGCCAGAAATCCTGTAAAAGTGCTTTTCAAAGTAGGCTTTCAACACAATTTTGTCTGTCAAAGCAACTATAATGATTTTATTTTTTTTTCTTTCTAAAACTCATTTCAAACTATGTCTAGAAATAATATAGTTATATTAGAATAGACTAATGAGTCTCTGGTTGTCCCCTGCTGTTCATCATCCAGTGGCTTGTTTCTTAAAAGATTCTTAGTGCTTTTTCAATTTAGCTCCCTTTTTTTGTCCTTATATAAGGATTCAGAGTTGAGAGGAAAGTTAGACATGCCTGTCTGACTGTCCATAATAAAAATATCCAGAAAAGAAACCTTGACTGCTCAATGACACGCTACCATTTTTACCAAATAATTGTATTTGATTGAATTCCAGTGAGAAAGAAATGGTCTCCTTCCAACTGCAGAAGAGACATGGCTCTCACTTGCTGAGAGAACAAGGACTTTAACTTTCACTGAGGCAGAGCAGAATTCGAGTTTAAATTTCTGGCACCGCTGGTGGACATCATCATTCCTTGGCAATCAGCTACCCTGGGCTATGTGTTTTCTTGTTTTGTTTCAGCTTCCTCAATCTCACTCGTGCTAGTTTTCCACCGAAAATACTCCAGAGACTGAAAAAGGTTATCAGAAAAGTTCTAGTGAAACTCATGTGTTTTCATTAATTCTTTAAATTAAAAAATTCTTATGAATCTAACTATTTGATCAAGCGTAGGATTTTCTTTGGTTAGTACTAACATATGTGTTTAAACTATGAAAAATCTAGTCATCTTCTATATACTGGCAAACTAGTAAGTATCTAGAGCAAAAAAAAATTCCAAATGGAATTGACTGTAGGTGTCTAAGAAAGATACAGATCCAAGACTTTGGGTTATAGTTATAAAGTGAGTGACTGGACAATGTCCTCCATGTCTTTGGAAATATTCAGTTCAAAGCCCTTTTCTTGGAAGTCTTTCTCCTATATTAAGGAACAGAAAACTTCTAATCCTTTTAACAGCTGCTTTTCATTGGTATTAGATGATCAAGTGCAGGTTGACCTATGTAAATGAAAATACTTGTATACAATGTATACTGTTGTGTAGACATTTATTACATATACATGCAATGACGAATTTTGCTGCATCTGTATGTCAAGAGAAAAAAAAAAATTTAAAAAGTGCTGTCAACTCTGAGGGGTATTAGGTTCCACAAAGGAATCTTAAATTTGACAAGAGTAGTGTTGATAAACTCAGAAAGATTGACTCCCAGACATGTAAAATAAGAAACAGATAATTATAGTAATTTATTTTGGTTTTTTTTTTTTTTCCTTAACCTAAAGCTCAGCATCACTGGATAATTTTTGCAAACTCAGAGTAAGATTAGCAACATTCCAGAGGTGTAATTTGCCTTTGGGTGAATTGTAATAACCTTCCATGGGTGGTACTCTTGCTGGAGTACCACAGTCAACCTAGTTACAGCGCTCAGGAAAGATAGCAACTACAGAAGGATGTAAATCAGTATGAGGACTTTTCATAAAGGGATTTTCAAAATTCAGTGCTCCTGAACTACTGTTAAGTGTCTGTTCAGAGAGCTGATGTTTACTCCATTCAGTAATTTTATGTCCCAAAGGAGTGTACTAAGATGACAATGGAAAAAAAAAAAGTCTGCTTTGTAATTTAGTGGTGAAACAGGATAATTTATTGTTTGGATAACCTCTTACAGAAGTATTACACTATTTTATTCTCTATACAGGTCATGAGGAGGAAACAGCAGATAGATTTCATGTTCAGTAAACAAAATATGTATCGCAGACAGAAAAGAAAATACTCATTTGCCTTGTTTTTGAAGAGATGCCATTATGGAACCTATGCAGGTCCTTTACTGAGATCCCTGAACTGCAACTTTGCTCATGTTCAAAATCATTTTCATTCAATCTGATTAAAAAAATCCTGCTTAGCTCAGTTCATTCACTTCTCCACCTGCTGCTTCCTGTTAATTTCAGAGAAACAATTTGCTGAAATATCAAGCAGTATATCTTTCAGCCTTTTCCTAAGATTTCTGTGTATCAGGAGCTCTGGACTGACTTTACTTGAAATTTCCTTGTCCTCTAAAATTTAAAGTTGTTTCAGACCTCCTTTTGCTTAAATTTCTTTATTAAAACAACCTGTTATAATGTAACAAGTATCCACCGTTCCCTGCTCTGTTCATATATTCAAATGAGTCATAATGGTTTTGCCCGCATTATTTTTATAAGGTTAGAAAAAGGAGAAAACTACTATAAGTACAATTCACAGTGTAACTCCTGCACGTTCGTGATGCTTCCTAAAAACCATCCGTCATTCAGGCTGCTGGTGTACTTACCCTGCCTTGGAGCCAGGTGGATTTCGGCTGCCAATACTTCTATAAAAGCATGACTCAGGAAGAGTTGGTCTGAATACCATGCTTGGAATATGTTTCTTTTTTAATAAAATTGACCAGTAACAGGAATTACCTATTTCTGGGGCCAGTTTACAGAGGTCAGACTTTTATTTTGCAGAATGAAGAAAAATTGAATTAAACTTTATTATATTGATACTTTTTTCTTAATTAAAAATGAGGGTGGGGAAAAGGGAAAATGTTTTCAGCTTTATACACTTACACATTAAAAATATTTTAATATTATTTTCACAGTTTTAATATAAACTCCGTGTTGACTGGCAGAAAGACTTAAAAATAAAAAAAAAAGTCATTTTTGTCAAAATTGCATCATTTATAGTTAAGGTCCACAATTAAAAAAAGCATAAATGTTGAAGATATATGGTAAAAATAACTTGAGTTTTATAATGATTTTAGCAATAAAATTGAAATATTAGAGTTTTGAGGAGGGGGTTGTTGGTTGTTTTATCTCTTTTAAAAAAAACATGGTGTGCATTAGTTACTCCCAGTTTGTGGGAGTTTGTTAGGTACTGCTGATAGAAATAGACCAATTCATTTTGTATTTTTAATAATACTTCAGTATTTTGTCTCATTTTATTTTTTATTCAACTCTGGAAGTTTTAGACAGTCTGTTACACTCTGTTGCCCTCATATTTGTTAAAATCCAACTGCTTGTTACCCCAAAGAAGTTTTAGGTAATGATTTTCTTTTGAACTGATAGATATGACTATGTGCTTTATGACCAGGACCCTCCTCAAATGGCATCAGAACACATAATTCTAAAAAAAAATAGAGCAAACAGCATTATTTACAGAAATACCATTACTTACTGATTCTGTTAGTGCAACCATAGTTTTACATTTTCTTGAATCTTACTAAATATTTATAATTATTTAAATTTTCATTACATTTAATTAATATATTCACATAGCTATAGTGTCATTTTGTTGGTGCGGGCTGATGGTTTTTTGGTAGGTTAATTGATTATTCTCATTCTTAAAGTCACTGCTGAATGTTTCTGGAAAATATCTGTTCCTGGTTTCTTTCAAGTACCAAAACTATCACACAAGATAGCATAAAAAGGTATTTATTAATTCAAAGTGTGTATATATTCAACTTGAAAAATCGCTTCCAAACTTCTCTTTTGCTTTAGCATTCTATATTAGTTATTTTTATTCTATATGTTAAAATGTGTATATAAATATTAGTTATATTGATTTTTGTCTTTTATTTAATATCTTCTTGTAGTCCTTTACTGTAATTTGTAAGAGTACAAATTATACACCGTATATGTAAGAACCATTTGACCAAAGGGTAGATAAGGTACAAAAGGGTATTGTGAAAATAAACAAATCCGTCTCCTTACTCAAGACTAATCTGGTAGTGTTACCTTTGCCAGATATTTACATTTTAGAAAGGATCTCCTCTATTAAAGGAGTGTAAGAAAAATGGTTTGAGGAAGTGATTTCACAGCTAGAAATTAAACTAAATAAAAAAAAAAAAAAGAAAGAAAAAGTCTTTGGTAAAAGCTTACAGAGATATTAAAAAAAAAACCCAACCCTAATGTCATAGTTCTTTATTCTTTTATATAAGCCATGGAAAATCAATGCACCTAAGGAAATCTAGGCAGGTGGCTCCAATTAATCCTTGTTACTGGAAGAAGATTGTGTCATGAGACATATATAAGAACAATGAAAAACAGATCCAGCTCTTCCTAGGGGAAGAAGGGCTGTTTTGCCAGAGGGAACTATTTTTAAAGATACGTGGGAGATAAAATTAAAACCTTGAGAGTAAGGTAATGTGTTTGAGGATAAAATAAGTATAGACTGGGGCTTTTCTAGAACACCTTGAAAATAGTGGAGGAGTAAAAAGAATATGAGTGTGGGGGTGTTAACAAGTGTTTTGTGTTGGGAAGAGCTTGTTATTTTGTTAGTTTTATGTGATGTTCTGCCTGAAGAAGATTTTAAAGAAAGTGAGCTGTGAGCAGATGATGATTTTTTGCTTTATCTTCATTTCCGATTGATGTAAATTCTTAAGGCATTTTACTTTTACAAATTTCATTCTGTTTTTTTTTCCTAATTCCTGTGTGGGGATTGTCCATGTGATGTCTGACCACCTCTTATGTGGAAGCTAATGGCATGATATTTTGCTAAAGACACTCAAAACCTGTTTTACTCTTATTTGGAAAAGGTGATCTTTGGAACAGAGGCATCTTTTACACCTGTAATTTGGCAGCTGTTATTGGTGTCAGCACAGGAGTTTGTATTGAAAAAAGGGAAATAATACGAAGTCCTGGATTTTTTTTTTTTTTTTAATTGGCATGCCATTTCTGCCAAAGTGAGAAGCAAATAAAGTAAACTTTAAACTTTTTTCTTCTTTCTTGGCTAAGTACTACCAATTACTCCTGGAAAGGAGATGTGTTTCTTCCTTCAGAGAAGGGAAAAAGGAAGATATAATCCATGTATAAAACATATTGACGTAAAGTATCTGTATTTATATATGCAATATTTAAAAACTATGTTGTTTCCTGTTTTGGTCGCAGCAGCAGGTGTCTAGCAAGTGGAATGTGAGATAATGGTTTAAGTGTCTGATATTCCATGCAGAAATATAGCATGTATATTTCTGAAGTGCCTAAGCTGACTTCTGTCAACTAGTTTTTGAGCTCTGAGGAGGCATGTATGCATGCTTCTGTCCTTTTTCTTCCTCTCCTGTTAATTGTGGCAAATTCGCTATGATAAATTGTAAGAAAGGCAAATGTTTGTAATAAGGAAAGTTTGACCAATATCAAATCCCTTAGTTAAAATCTCTTCTTCATAACATCACTGGAGAGTTTTAAGAAAGAAAACTATGCCTAAAATCTACTAAGGAAGAAACTAAGCAATTCTTATTCTTAATTTAATTTTGAATTTAGCTTTAGCTTTGTCATTGGATTCACATTGCCCAAATCGTTAAAATGAATCCACCACTGAGGTCTGAGGCAAGTCTATTTACAGTGTCCAAAGCAGTTAGTCTTTTTCTTCCTAAGCCATCAAATTTGCCAAACATTAGACCAACTCTTGTAGGCTTCACACGTGGTATAGAACTATTTTCATTGGTGTGGATAAAATGGTAACCAGATGCATTGTATGCATATTGTTTAGCTTACAGATGTCGCCAAATATGAGCCAGGATATCGTTGCTGTGTTTCAGAAAAACGAACAATTTTCCTTTTTGCTGTGTTGTTGACTCCTCCAACAAAACTGGATCTTTCTTCTCTGCCAGCATGTTTGAAAGGTCAGAGTTCAAAGTGGCAAGGCTATGAACACACACTTCTGTAACTGAACAGCAGGGCAGCATGCCAAGCATACGACATGGAAGCAACAGTTGTTCAAATTCAAAACAGGGAAGACAATCCTCTCGTGAATCCCTGATTTATCTCAATGATATAACTCTACTATCTCCCTTGGGATTCTAGACAGCATTTCCATTATCCACTCAGCTTATACAGCCTTGTTAACCTGCTTCTGCTGTTGTTACCTATCACTGAATTTGTGATGTGTAAGTTGCAGAGATTTCACAGCAAATCCTAAATGTGAATGTTTAGGTAAACACCTTTTTTTTTTCCTTCTTAACTTGAACACAGAATCTCTCCATTGTGTAGTCACCACAGGCTCTGCTCAGACTGCAGATTCTGATGGCAGAGAAAGAATGATAGATTCCCCCGAGATGTGCCTCTCAAGAAATTTTTGCCCCCACCCTTATTTTCTTATGGATAGAAAATGCATCATTGTGTGACTGCATTTAGAGCTTGCTATAGTAGGTTTGTTTTGTGATCACCAGGTTGTTTTCATGTCATCATCTATTTAATGAGTAAAAATTGTGAAGACAAGCAGCAAGCTATCTGCAACTCAGTATTAAACCATATTCTCGTGGGTTGTTTCATTTTTACTTATGATAGGTGTGTCAGGATTAAAGATATTCTCCTGAATATGCTAAAACCAACACAAGTACTTGAAAATCAGTTGCAGGCGTCTATCCTGTTCCTATTTCCCACTTCTGTATGCCTCAGAAGAAAAAACTGGAAGATAACAAAACCTGTCATTTTGTTATGTGTGTCCCAAGAATCCACTGAAGAGGAGCAATATTTAATTAGTTTTGCTTCCTCCCTCCATTTTGTTTCTATTTTGGTGTGCATCTCTAATTATTCAGAACTTCGTTTCTTCAGGCTTACTCTCTAGAAAGAAAGCTAAATTAATTAATCACCAGGTATCTTTAGACTTCTATCTGGATTAATAGAGCAGAATGGATTTTAAACTAAAGAGGCATCCCATGTTTCCACTTCGTCAATCACTGAGAATTTGTCTAGCAAGCTGTTTAAAAAAAGGAGAAAAAAAAAAAAGGTAGTCACAGGATTCTCATTCCATGCTCTTGTCCAGTACCTTCCTTCTGATTACAAAGAAAGGTCTCTGTGATGACTTCTGGTGACTCTTCTCCTCATCACATCTACAAAACAGAAAAAGATGTTCCTATCCTCAAATCTCAGAAGCTGACTGTACATCAGCAGCAGTGGTAGCACCTCTGTGATAAGATATTTAAGAAGGGGAAACAAAAAAAGAAAAACCTGGGGACACACACTGCAGCTGAAGAGAGGAGTGAGAATATGTGAGAGGAACAACTATGCAGACACCAAGGTCAGCAAAGAAGGAGGGGGAGGAGGTGCTGCAGGCACTGGAGCAGAGATTCCCCTGCAGCCCATGGGGAAGACCATGGTGAGGTAGGCTGTCCTTGCAGCCCATGGAGGTTAATGGTGGATGTGCCTGAAGAAGGCTGTGACCCCATGGAAAACCTGCACTGGAGCAGGCTCCTGGCAGGACCTGTGGACCCATGGAAAGAGAGGAGCCCATGCTGGAGCAGGTTTGCTGGCAGGACTTGTGACCCTTGTGGGGACCCACGCTGGAGCAGTCTGCTCCTGAAGGACTGCACCCCATGGAAGGGACCCACGCTGGAGCAGTTCTTGAAGAACTGTAGCCCGTGTGAAGGACCCACATTGGAGAAGTTCATGGAGGACTGTCTCCCATGGGAGGGACCCCACGCTGGAGCAGGGGAAGAGTGTGAGGAGTCCTCCCCTGAGATGGAAGGAGCGGCAGATGAACTGACCACAACCCCCATTCCCCATCCCCCTGCGCCACTGAGGGGAGGAGGTAGAGAAATTGGGAGTGAAGTTGAGCCTGAAAGGAAGGGAAGGGTGGGGAGAAGGTGTTTTAAGATTTGGTTTTATTTCTCATTATCCTACTCTGATTTGATTGGTAATAAATTAAACTAATTTCCCCGAGTCTCTTTTGCTTGTGATGGTAATTGCTGAATGGTCTCTCCCAGTCCTTATCTTGACCCATGAGTCTTTGTCCTGGTTTTGGCTGGAATAGAGTTAATTTTCTTACTCATAGCTGGCATAGTGTTGTGTTTTCAATTTAGTATGAGAAGAATGCTGATAACACACTGATGTTTTAGTTGTTGCTAAGTACTGCTTATGCTAGTCAAGGACTTTTCGGCTTCCCATGCTCTGCCAGGGGCACAAGAAACTGGGAGGGGGCACAGCCAGAATAGTTGATCCAAACTGGCCAAAGGGCTATTCCATACCATATGACGTCATGCTCAGTATAGAAACTGGGGGGGGTTGGCCGGGGAGCAGCAATCACTGCTCGGGAACTGTCTGGGTATCGGTCAGCGGGTGGTGAGCAATTGCATTGTGCATCACTTGCTTTGTATATTATTATTGTTATTATTATTATATTGTTAGTATTATCATTACTATTTTACTTTATTTCAATTATTAAACTGTTCTTATCTCAACCCAGGAGTGTTTCTCACTCTTACTCCTCTGATTCTCTCCCCCATCCCATCGGGGTAGGGGGAGTGAGCAAGTGGCTGCGTGGTGCTTAGTTGCTGGCTGGGGCTAAACCATGACGGTCTTTCATTATGCTTTCTGCCCCTGCTGTCCAGCTGAGGAGGGGCAGTGATAGAGCAGCTTGGTTGGCACCTGGTGTTCAGCCAAGGTTAACCCACCACAACAGTTTTGCTCCTGGGTTCAGCAAACTCCGTCTCTCACTGAAGAGAAAATAATATTAGCTTTTGAAGAAATGCAGCACCCATTAAGTACCGAAAGCTGTTCACTTAAAAAACCCTAATGCCCCCCTAAATAAATTTAAAAAAAAATCATATATGAGGTAAAGCTGCTTTAGATATTAGGATATTTTACATCTAAGAAATGCTGTCTTTACATTTTATGGTATAAATAACACTGTTTATTTCATCCCATATTTTTCTTGTGGCACTGGCAAGTCATAAGCACTTAATAATCATTCACCATTCTCTACCACTCATCAAGAGTAAGTCCATAAGATTAAGTTTCAAGATCATTGTCCAATTATTTGCAGATAGACATCACATGTCAAATTTGGAAAACTGAATGATTTTATAGCCTGTGTAAAGATCTCTCAGCCATATTACATGTTTTAATCTAATGCTTGTCCCTGAAAAAGTGAGCCTTCCAGCTTTGGACTGGGGCATTTCATCAGAATTAGGAGGCTGCTCTGGTGGCAGCAATTCAGAAAATTATTTTGGTCTCTAGAGCTGTTGTTCTGACACATCCTACAAAGAGGAAACTGACTTTTAGAAGCTTTTCTGAAATAGTTCAACATTTTTGTAACCTTTGGGTACTTAATATTTCACTTTTACATGCTGTCCAGAAGGAGGGGTTGAGAAAAGTACTGTCTGGACAGGCATTTGAAGCTCTTGCACTATAACTCCTTCCATGTTATTCAAAATAGTTGATGTCTAGTGATCTTCAAAAGGCCTCTTCACTGCTAGCAACTTCAGCTTGGGTGGGCTGTAGTTTTCCTGTGGGTCTACAACCTCTTCTATAGCTGAAGGGAACAACTGAAGGTGAGGAGGTGAGACAACTGATGTTAAACCTTTTTTCCTACCTGACCACCCACTGCAATTCAGCTACAGATTTTCCAAGGGTGATAAAAAAAGATTTGGAAATGGTCTTCCCATCAGCAGTTAAATCTATCTACATATGGGCCAGGGGATCAATTTTCTGTGATTAGTATGATTAAACACTGGTTTAAGAGACAGAGATACACTTGAATGACACAGAAGCTGCTACCTTCCCTTATAAAAGGGAATTTATTGAAAGTTTGTGTTAGCTCCTTTGTGCTTTAAGTACAGGCTTGAACTTCATCTGGAGAATGATTGGAGAGAATTTATTAATGGGTTTGTGGTTTTTATTTCTTCCTACTGTACATGATATAATTAAGTACCTTTTGGCTGAGGACCACTCCCGCCGTGTTGTTCTGTACAGAGTTTGGAAACGAGAAGAAAAAAATCATCTTTCATAATTGGCTTTTTATAAAGATTGCCCTCATCAACTTATTGAAGATAATCTAAACAGATTTTGATGCCTTAATTTACAAAATATGTCTACCCTTTGCTTGTGCTTCCAGGAGTTGTCAGTGCCCTGACTGTTGATTTGTAAAACTTGTCTTAAAAAAACTGATAAATGTTTAGCATAAGAATAGAAGGGGCCACTACTAGAGTAGAGAAGGTACTTTATTACAAAATAAAGATTTCTGCAAGTACATGTAAGGTGCAATAATGCTTTCATTATTAAAATCAGTACTAACAAAGCTACAGGTCTGTAAACTACTGATTAACTCTCATAACTGTTGTGTAGTTCTGTGTCTTTCCCTAGCTCCTTACTTCTGCTGGTAAAACTTTTTCCCAGAAAGCTCACTCTCTAGAGACAGGGTTCTATTTTTGCCTTCCCAAGACTGAAATTTTAAAATTTGATTTCTTTTAGAAATTTCTAATATTTCAAAGCTTTCCTACGGAACCAAGGAGAAAAAAGATGGGTATATGACTTTTTTTAATAGAAGTAGAAAGTTATTGTTCAAAAATCTTGACAATTTTAATGGGACTAAAATGTCCTATTCCAGCTTGATTTAAGATTGAATTATTGGCTCAGGTTATCCTACCTAGTGCTTTATGAAAGCTGGAATAATGGTCCCTCATTTTCTCAGAATACGAAATGCAGAATGAGCATTCAGACTGTTATATCTCCTAGGATATTTAAGAATCATGGGATTTTTTAATTCTGCTCTCTCATAAGAGAATAAGAAGCTGATGATGCATAATAATAGTGACAAGATACAATACCTATGAAACATCCACTTTTCAAAGTTATTTGAAGCACCATGACAACTCAGATATATGTTAGTGCCTGATCCCTCCCTAACAAAAGATCTTGATTCAACCCACTGTTCAGAAAGTTTCCTAATGTGAAACAAAATATTTTATTTTTATTTTACTGCTGGAGATAAATAATAACAACAAATAGAAACTGTTTTCCCTGGGGAAGATCTTATAGAAACTTCATCTTTCATAAGCAAATGCCTTCTAATGTAAATTTTCCAAGCATCTCAAGCCATAATTGGGGGAAAAAAAGACAGCAGTCACTGCAGACCAAATGAAATGGATTTTTTTTTTTTTTCATTTTTGTGATGAAAAGAAATTTACAAAAAATTCTTGCTTAATAAATTCTATGTTTTAGTTTGGATTTCTTCTAAGTATGACTGCTGCTAATATTTTGCCTGACAGCTCCTTTAGATAGACAACTGCATTTTCTTGAAGTATGGAAGACTTACGTTTTCTGCATGAGAGTATTTAAATGCACAGCTTCTACCCCTCAGGAACAGCCCAAAGTTATTTGGTGTGTTTGGAACAAGTGTCTGAGCTACAATGTTTTATACCTGTTTTCCTACAATAAACACATAATGAAGTTGGGACTAAAATACTGTACTCCCAAGTGAGAATTCTGACCATAAAGGGAACAATACATTTTTATTCTTTGTCTACCAAATGACAATTTATACATTGCGGATTGTGGAGGGAAAAAATATCAGTGGATTAGAATTACCTGAACAGCTAACTGATGAGAGATTCCTTCAGGATGGAAGGGAATTCAGGTCTCTAGTTCAGCCTCCTGGCCACAGCAGCATCGTCACTGAGCCAGACCAGGTTCTGTCAGACCAGGATGCTCAGGGCCATGTCCAGCTGTGTATTGAAAACCTCCAAGGATAGGGACAGCACCACCTTTCTGTGCAGCCTCTTCCAATATTTATGCAATTATTGATGGTCGTATTTTTTTTCTCCCTTAATCCTCTCCTGATTTCTATCCTTACCCATCTTCCTTCCATGTCTTATTAAATTTCCTATGGACTGCTGACTGTTATGGACTTCTATAACATTAGACATGAGAGTTCAAGTTTGTTAAGGTAGAGGAAGTTTTCAGGTGATTCAGACAAGAATTTAGGCAAATGTTTGACATATGGTATAGAAAGGAATTTCCTTCTCTTTTTTGAATCCAGCACTGGAAAAATTCTATACGAAAATGTTCAGCAATTTCACCTGAATATCCAGATGATCAAAACTCACAGCTTTTCACTGAATTAATACAGATCTTCTGTTCTGTGACTGCAGAACAGATTAAAGTTTTCTTTAAAATATAACATTTTAAAACTTTTTTCTTTTTTTTCCTTTTTTTTTTTTTGTTTCCCCTCCACAGAACATCAGGCTTAGCAGAATGATTTGTTGTGCAAGTAGACAACTTGGACAGATTTCTGGGAGGAACTAATGCAAGCCATAGGTGTTAATGAATGTGATATGTAGTGCCCTGTGTACCAGAACAAATGCTGGAAGTATTCAGAAATTTGTTACCTTTATTTTGCTCAGGAGATGAAAAACATAAAAATCATCTTCCCAGTGAATCTCAGTTGTTGGGTTGAATTTACAACAGGGAGTGGTGGAAATAGCACATGCCACTGTCCTGCTCTGCCTAAGTTGCCTGGGAAATTATATCCACACCTGAAAGGTCATTTCCAGCCTAGACAAATACAACTTACCTCTACTAATTTCAGAACATAGCTATTGCAGAAGTCATTCATACAGTAGTCATCTTTCACATTATTTTAAGGCTATGATTTATGAACTTCTGCAAGGAAATGTGAGAATGACTAGCTCTCTTCTGTGTTTAATGCCTTACTACTGTCTGTGTAAAAGGTTACATCACAGGCTGTTAAGTTCACAGATGACAAAAGGAGGTTGGAAAGACAGCAGAATGCACCAGTTATGCCACTGGGCGTATGGCAAGCAATCCTGCTGTATTCTACTGCTGCGTTTCTTGTACTTGCCTATAACCATGTGAAAATCTTATGACAATAACATTCAACTTGTGACAGGGATGTTTGCATTTTTCCATCCTTAATTAGAAGTTGCCTAGCAAACTTAAAAGAGGCTAGCTTTGGAAACTATATTTGGATAAATTTCTGCAATATTACAATGAATAGTAGATAAACAAATTGTCCCATTGATTCAAATGGATTACTTGTGTGAGTATATTACTGGTATGATTGTTGTTGACTCATAGGTTTTAGTTTTCTTTTGGCCTCAAACTTGACTCTCTACCTTGATAGCAGAGAATTTGCTCTAAATAAGTACTTACCCACAACAGAAAATCTGTAGGAAATATTTTGTTATATTGTATTTGCAATAAAAGTAAATCCTTTATGCATACCAATTGCATTCTTATTTTCTCTCATTTCCAGTATTAATTATTAAAACAAAAATTGGGGGGATAAAATCAGGCCCAGTTCTTACAATTTATTTGCTCCCATTTGTTGAAGTTCTGGCTAAAATAATTAGGGAAATTATTAAATGCTTTGAGCAAAATGAAAATATTTTAAATATTTGCCTTAAACTGTTTTTTAATTGATATTCACAGAAGAGCAATTATTGTTTTCCCTTGGTACTTGTATTGCAGAACTGCCCGTGCATTTTTACATTTCTTAACGTAGAAGCATGAATATAAAGTACAATACACTAAGAATGTTGGTGATTTGATTCAATGCAAAAAATAAATGGGACAAAGCATGTTGTAGATAACGTGTAGAACTGGGTGTGAAGTGACCCATGTTCCAGTCCCAGTTTCCATTTTTTCATACAACATACAAGGCAATCTCTGGACTATTTCATCATCCTGTAAAAAGGGTGATGAAATTGCCCACAGTAATCTGTAGGAGGCCTGATGCTTTTGCTACAGTCCATGTGTGCTGTTACGGAAAGAGGAAGCATGGAAGCTGTCCACACTTCATTTTTAATAATGAGCTCAAACAAACTTTGTGGACAAAAATACCAATCAGCCTGGATGTTCATTGACAGATAAGTGTTCAGAGTTTTGCAACAATGCAGATGTTTTCCAGGAAATTTAAGTCATTGATGTTTGGACCCAGAATGGCAAGGAACAGTCTCCATGCCACCTTTCTGAAGGGCTTCATGAACAGTATGTTATTAAATAAGTTTTTGTCTTCTCTATTTTGTGGATTGCAGAAAATAATTGATAGAGAAGAAACAACGGAAGGAAAATGGTGGAAGGTGTGTTTTAGGTTTTACATGGTGCTACAGACAGAACAGATAGGAACATCTTTAGGAATTCTGCCCAGATTAAAGGACCATTACATCGTAGTCTTTCATCTGGACAGATTTGTTGTCATGTAATGAATGATGCTTATATAATCTTGTTTATTACATAGCTTATATATCTATTTTTAGAAAAGGATGTTTATGTATAATATGATGTTGAAAGAAGCAATGAAGGGAGGCAACTGGAATAATATGTTGCTTAATTACTCAAGTGATTAAAAGAATCTGACTTGGACTCTTTGTTTCAAGAGACAATGTCTTGATTCAATAGCAGAAAAGAAATGCACATTTTGTAGGATCTATCCCAGGATTAAATGCAATTATATAAAAAACTTCCTCAAAGATACTGCCTCAGTTTTAGAGGTGGTTTCCTTGAAAAGCCTGAAATGTGTGATTAATCATCTCGCTTCCCATTCTGCTTTCTCTATGCACTTGTTTTTCCATTTATTTGTTTTTTAATTATTGTTATTTTCCTGAAATGAGGAAATTCAAAATACAGAAAAAGTAGCTCTTTCATAACCTCCACCCCATTTATTTTCTCTAGGCTGACTCCATTAGACTAAACAGTGTTTAGTTTAAAGTGTTGCCAAAACAAGTTCAATCCTTTTGGAACAAATATTTGGGCTGCAGTAGTACACTTCCTGTATATTCCCTTGCTATTATGAGACAACAGTGTCTAAACATTTTAGCATCAACAAACTGGAAAGACAATGTCTCCTTTGCTAATTCAGAGCTGACATGCTTGGCAGGCAGAATACTGAAGACTTGTCTTTATTATGACGGGCTTTATCAGTGGGGTCAAGTGATGATATTTGCACTCATTTCCAGACTTGTGACAGTTGGACAACATTATCCTTAAATGTTCACAGTTTTGCACTATGTGTAAACTTTTGAAGACAAACTCAAACACTGTTTTTAAAACATTTGGAGAAGCAGTATTTTGAAAACATATCATTTGTTGTTATAAAGGCTGAGCTGAAAAACTTTGAGCCAATGTTGTATTTTGAGTTTCGCAAGTATCTGTTGTTTCGACCCCAGGTTTCTCTTTGAATTTCTATGTACACTATTTTAAGTGAACATAGCAAAGCTCTTTCAAAAAGTTCTTGCTATCACAAATAACAAAAGCAAAGCAAATGTAGAGGTTGGGTTTTTTGGTTGGTTTTGTTTTGGGGTTTTTTTTTTTTCCTTAGTCACAAAAGTAAAATGTAGAATATATGATAAGCTAAATACAGCTGAAAAATAAATGAAAGATGGACATTAAATGAACTAGTAAATGATCTAGTATAAAAGTGTCTAGCCAAAAGAATACCATTCCTAATAACAGTAATAATGAGCTTTTAAATACCACATGTTATCTATAGACTTCAAAACAGTAACCTGCTCTTTACTATAGGTGGAAAAAGTGCCTTTTCATTCTAACTGACAATGAAAGTAAAACCGTCATCAAATCATAACTTTTTTAAAAATAGGTATATATCCACAATATAGAGTTGGAGTGGATAACAGCTGGGTACAAATGCAAAGCAAAGGAAAAACACACATCTGTACAGGCATGTTTTATGGCACTTTCTGCCACCTGCTTCCTAGAGCTCCATAAATTTCTGTTAATCAGTGGCAGAACACTGATAGATAGATAGATAGAACACAGGTAGCTGATTCTTTGCTCTTAAAGAAAAATATTAAAGAAACAATAGACAGAGAGTGAATAAATCCCCACTTAGAAACGGGAATTTAAGGAGCAAATAATGAAAAGGAGCTTCCTGTCACAATGGAACTACTGAGGTGAGCACTGTGTTGGGTGGCGTTGCTGAGCTTCATCTTTGCTTCATTTTCACTTTTGAATTGCAGTGAAGTTAGATATGCTTTGAATCAAAATGAAAAACACAGTCCATTCTCAAACTCATTAGCAGCAAACTAGCTAGGATCTCAAAATTTGGCTTAGAAATTAGCTGCTTTTGAACAAGGAGGTAAAATTAGGGAACTGCTACATCTCCCAAGTATGTCTGGAGAACATATCTTCAGCTTCAAAGGCACAGCAGCACCAAAAGTTCATTTAGGCTACTAACTCCATCGCTGACATTGTAGATGATAGTGCTGGTCCTTGAGAATTTAAAATTGTTGAATATTCACTCTGTGTTTTAAAACTGACAGGGGAGGAACTGCTAGGGATGAGA
The DNA here is from genome assembly GCF_030463565.1 of Pelecanus crispus. Classification (NCBI taxonomy): domain Eukaryota; kingdom Metazoa; phylum Chordata; class Aves; order Pelecaniformes; family Pelecanidae; genus Pelecanus; species Pelecanus crispus. The sequence goes on from NC_134648.1 coordinate 53,113,213, forward strand.
AGGCATTGAGTCTCCATTTATAACTTTTAGTTTAACCCTGTACTCAGTTTTCTTTATCATGCCATTCAGTAATAATCCTTATAAAGGTTAGAATAAATGCTGTTTTCTTCTTATGCCCACTTTCCACAGTGTTTACACAAAGTCTGCATGAAGACCTATTGTCAGTAAGTCAACAGAAAAGGACAATTTAAAGAATTTGTTCAGAATCGGCTTCCAAACGATTGCAAAAGGAGTAGAATAAATATTTCTGAAAGATAATATATAAAATGCAACATGAACAGGGCTTGTGTTCTTTCCTTTTTAAGTACTAAATTTTATCCACAGGGATTCATTGAGGAGAAAATAAGTAAGTAAAGAAATCTGGAAAAGCAAATTACTTTTGTTTTTGAATTAAGTGTAATAATACCACATTTCCCATTACACTTTCTCTACTTAAACTAATAACTCATGAGCCAGTCTTTTGACTCCCAATTACCTCCAAATATTCTCCACTTTTTGTTCATCTTAGGATGTACTACTACTTTGCAGGTTTTAATAACTCTACTGTCTGTCATAATTTCTACCAGAAATTCATCATCTGTACTGCCTCATAATACTCAACATTTACATGATTTACAAACAATACCAGTATAAGGCTGGAATGTCCCATCTTAGTGGAAAATGTTATACATAACTAATGAGAAAATGAAGGACCAATTTGAAAAATTCTATGCTCCGCAAACTTAAAGTCTGATTTTTTATAATATCATAATTTATATTTAAACAGCAGCTATGTACATGTGGCCTCAATTTCAACTGGTTTTTAAGTGAATCCCTAAAGAAAACAACAAAAAAGGATATTCAGTTAATAGATATTTATAAAGAACAATTTGCATGAAATTATATGAATATATTCTTCCTAAAATAGCTCTTGTCAGATTTCTTGGGCAAGTTTATAGTCTAATTATATATTTTAAAAAAGGGTATTGAAATATGATTGTACTGTGAATATATAACCTTCCTCTCTTCTATTTTATTTAATACCAAAATCAATGATTTGTGAAATCCTGATTTTAAAACTTGGACTATAGGCACATTTTGCAGAAGATTTAAATTAGCTATAGATAGATATTTAGTTGGTCCATAATGATTATTTGGGATTGGTAATACAAAAACCTTCTGCAAAATCAGTTGCTGGGTGATAATAGTCAATATTTTATCAGTCATATAAATGTGAGTATAAGATCTTTTTTTAGGGCTTGCAAGACAGACTGCTTTGGGTTTTTATAAGTAGAGTACACAAAGAGGACAGAACTTAGATGATGGAAAATGAAAAGATCACAGCTGAATGAACATATTCCTAATATAGCCATAGTCAAAATATCTCATCTTGGAATAAAAAAAATGCTGAACTGCACAGTTTGAGGAACTCTGTACTAGAAAGTCAGGGCTGAGAGAAGAGGTTCAAGGGCACTTTTAAGCACATCTTCCTACCCCTAATGTCTGCTTTACATCTCTGCTGATTGCATGCTGACTGAAGATAGGCTGTACACACACTCCTGGCAAAGGTAATCCAGCAGATAGGCTTAGGCACATTTAGTCCCACATGTTTCAGCCACACCTAAATTTGCACTTTTTGATTCTCCATTTACATGACAGGTTGATCTGACCACAACCTAATCTTTCAGTATAGAACAGGAAAGCCTAGTGACATGGGGGCTGGGAGTACACATTTAATCACAAGCTTTCAAGACAACAGGTAAAATTAAGATCGCAGAAGTAGGTCAGAGAACATATGAGAAAGGAACACATCAGGTAGCAGCAGGAAACTCAGTTTTGTTCTGTTTGTAGACTTTGATAAGACAGCAACTAGTCCAGTTCTATAAGAATATGAAAATACTAGAATTCAACAAAAGGTCATGAAAATACCTGGGAAAAAATACAACCTTGTAGCGTACATATATGTGTGTGCATATATGTATATCCATTGTCTGTACAACTTTGCACTTAAAATTAGGTGCAAGTCTTGGAATAACAGTCTTAAATTTTGGAACAGCATTATGGCAGATGGAGTAGACTTGTCATGTCAGTAGTAGATACCGAAGTGTTGTGCTGTGCATTTTCTGTAAGAAAGTCTATATTCTGTACATACAGCTAATCACACTAAAACACTGCATTAATCAGTTCTCAGTACCTATGAAGGATCAGGGCAACTAATTCTTACTTGCTAAGATTATTTGGTAGGCAATAGAAAGTAATAGCTAGTATCCTGTAAAGAATGGGAGGGGAGAAGAGGTGCTGATTTTGGATCAATATATCTCCTTGTAATTGCCTGAATAGCTTTAATATTATTAGCAAATTTTTAGTAAAAGCAATATTCTTTCTCTTTCTTTCTTCCTTTCTTCCTCTCTTCCTTTCTATTTCTATTCTTTCTTTTTCTTTCTTTTTTTCTTTCTTTCTTTCTTTCTTGAGCACCAGAAAAATGCAAACATTTTTTTAAAAAAGTCAATATAATGACTGTGGTGTGTCATTCTTGTGCGTCTTTGCTACTATACCACATTAAACCCTTGAAAACAAGAATAAATTAGTATTTCATTAGTACATACATTACTAATTACTTTACATTAGTGTGTACACTAGTCTTTAACTAAGCAGACTCCAGTCATCTCTTTTGTAAGATATACGTCTAAATGTGTTTATATCTGGCTGTAAAAAACATTAAAATATCAATTGTTAAGGAAGTATTAGTTGTTGTATTCCAGGAAATGCTACAATCATGCTACTCAGTTTATTCATTCTTATGTTTTTGTTATTAATTTATGAGCTCTTTTTTCGAGTCTTTAACTTGCACATTTTTTTAGTTGATAGCAAAACATTCAAGTTGATGAAAATTTTACCTATTTATGGATACTATGTAATTTTCAAACTGTATCAAGTAGGTCCATAAATGAAAAATTTAAAATTGCAGGAAGCTTTCAGTCTATAAAGCATTTTCAGTCAGATTCAATGTATTTCAGGATTAAAACTGATGAATAGGAAAGTTCCAAATCTTCAATATCAAGCAACACATTTCTAGAGCATGTTTCTCTGAAAAAAAGTATTTTTGCTGGTTTCTATGAACAACAGAAATATCTCTGGCATATTTGTGAACAGTCAAAAATAATATGTCATGAAATTAAAGCTTATAGTGTCATCAGTGAAAGGTCTGCAATTATTTCACTGGAGATCAGTACACTTTCCACTGACATAATGCTGCCATGAAACCCTTTAATAAACTGGTAATATAAGAGAGAGAGATTTAAAATGTCTTATTTTAGATTGAAGGTTCATTTACAGTATTATCTGACAAACAAGTTTCTGCTAAGTAAATTGATATAAATTTTAAGTGACTCACTTACAGTGAATTCCTCAGAGAATGATCATTACTTGTAATAGTCTATCCTCAGTTCAGGGCTGCTGATATCACAGTGTAAGACCATGCACACACAGGTGCTACTTTACTACATTAAATTTTTTATTTGCCCAAAACCAGATTACCTCATAATTACATTTTAGTTCCTATATCTCTCAGCCAGACAAAACTCTTTCCCTTTTTTCCTTTAGCCTTTATTATTAAAATGGGCACTAATTTTGTATTATATCATTTTTAACTGACTGTAATTATTAAAGTAATATCAAAACCCTGAGTTTATGGAATATTCATTTTTTGTACTTAGTCCTGGAGAAGTAGAATCATTGTTAGTTCCAGACAAAAATATTTTTTATTTAATTACACATGGTATCTGAACAAGTAGAGCAAACAAAATTATAAAAGCAAATGTCTTCATTTCCCTATATATAAAGGAGGGGGAGAATGGAAGACTTGAATTATATTACATTAGGGTCAAGAAAAAGCTTACTTAATTAGAGACTTTCTTTGGGTCACACAGGGTGTATCCACAAAGGTAAATAAATATGACACTGCATAATGAATAACGTGCAAAGCTAGCTACAGAAGTCTGTTTCTGTGGAACCATACTGTCAGCTTCATAGATCTCCTGCCAAGACAGGTATGATACAGTCAGTATATATTTACTCAGAGATTGCTGTTTACTTAGGACCATGTCCTGGTGTTAGATAGAAGAACCAGGAAGGTTCTTAACTTTGAAAGTGGTCTCTGAAAAACTCTGTGCCAACTAGGGTTGTTGAATAACTCAGGCGTCTTGAGTTGTCTTTTTCTGTCTCCATCTTCACACTTCTAAAGTGTCTTCTTGAGGGAGAGAGGATGTAGTGTTACGATATGTTTTCTGTGTGGCCTCAAATACAGTAGTAGTCTCACAGGGTCTTTTTAGGTTTCATGAATTGCTAGAGTTTTCCTGAAGGTCTCTGTAGAGTAGAGGAAATCAAACTTGATATGACCTTATCTATGCAGCCCCTTGGAGAAATCTCTAAAGTTCATCACCCTCTGGATCATGGTTAGGCATCATCATGGAGGGACAATCGTAGAGACAAGCTATTAGATATGCAGCCTGCAAATTAATAGATCAGGGAGCACAGAGGCAAGTTAAGTTATTTGCCAGTGCATACTTAACCTGTATGGTTGGTGCCATATCCTGTGTGAAAGGCTGATAGCATACAGCTACGTTTCTGTATTCATGACAAGTGCCTGTTTTAAAAATGCTCAGCAACCAGTAGGAAAAATGGCAACTGTGCATGAAGAGATAAATAGTCTACACAGTTGACCTGTGTATGTAGGGAACAGCCTCATGTAGCACATTAAGTGAGCTCAGTGCCTTGGATTTCCTGGGTATACAAAAAGCTGAGCACACATAATTTATTTGGCTATGACTATCATAGATATCAACACTTAAAATGAATGCTGGTTATTAATTGCTTATGTATGTAGTAGTCCATAATCACTGGTCATTCTCAAATAAGCGTGAAGGAATGTGAAGTCATTTTTACAGAATGCATTATGCCATGCACATGACAGATGACATAATCACTATGAAGGCAGATTTCATAAAGGAATAAATGCTAATTTCTTCAGGGACAGAGGAAATAATTCATTTTATTAAATGGCTTGTTAAACCTATTCTGCCAATGCTTTTATCTGTTTGATTGGCTTGGCAGTAGAGCATGCTAAAAACACATCTAGACAGGATTTTAAATAGGAATGGATTTTGCTACTTTAATACATTCAAAGGAATGGTTTCCACTTCAAATAGTCCTATTGATTACACTGACCCTTTTCAAGGAGAGAGTTGCTACACAGCCCTCATAAGTAGATTACCATTTGGCCTTAAATTAATGAACAACGTGGACTCTGATAGGAGTGGGTGAAACTCAAATGTCTGGACTTGTATAAGTACCTAAATTCTATAGTAAGAAGTCAAACTCTATTCAAATATTGTCTGATTTAAATATTAGAAGAATAAGATTTCGCTGTTTCCTTCTTCTAGTATCAATAAGAGTAATATGTTTGTCTTCAGGCTGCATAACAAAGGCAAAACAGACAAGTAAAATTTATCTTTCTCAGGAAAAAATCCACACTTGAAGACATTACTATGCTAAAAAAATTATTATGCATACACAGGACAATACGAATGGTAAAATGCTATGCTATCGAGATACCCGATTCATTATTTTTCAACAATGCGTACATATTCTAGTGAATACGATCCACTGAAAAATCAAACTAGTGAAGAGTAAAGAATGTGTGAATTATCCCTCAGTATTTGTGAAAATGTTTACTGGCTTTACCGTTTGGTGGTTTTGTAGACCATTGACCTGATTTTGGATGGAGCTCACCATTTAAAAACACAAAAAAGCCAGTTTCTTTTTGAGCCTGGACCTTCTATATGAAGTAACTTTGAGGATCCTTGGGGAAAATATTCTTAATTCTTCTTGGTTTTTTTTTTTACTTTTGGGGCAGTAATCCTAAGGAGTATTGATCTACTAAGTGAGGTAATAAATTCAGTTGTGGATATAAGGACTATAGCACTCGGCTGATCAGGTCTGAATCCCACCAATAGAACACAGCAGTTTGCCCATCAACTTGACTGTATTAAGATATCCAATTTGCTCATTCTGAAATTCTTTGATGCATGCTCATATAATACTTATTAACCTCAGCAACATCCCACACTATATATCCTACTTCATGCTCATCTTGAATATGTGATGCATCACAAAATTATTTCTTGCCAGAACAATATAATCAAATTGCAGACAATGGCATCGCAGGAAACACTGCAAAGATAAAACTACAAATTGCGACTAAAAATGCCATGTTCAAGTTATCTATTTATAGATTTGGGGTTTTCTGAGAAATGCAATAAATTTTTGTTGCAAGACCTAGTTTTAAGATTCTAATTTCTCATGTCCAAAAGAACAGAATGCCTAAAAAAACTCAGACAGTTTTAATGCACAGTGAATATCAGTCCTTGCTAGAAAACTGCCCTTAGACAAGCTAATCAGTCTTCTAATAGGGCACCAGTGACTACAGGGTATTTTCTTGTATGTCTTAATAATGATATTCAGCTTGCCAATACTTATCTTTGTGAAAAAAAAAAAAAGAAGTTTAACATTTTTACCAATGGTCTGGATGAGGGGATCAAGTGCATCCTCAGGAAGTTTGCAGATGACACCAAGTTGGGCAGGAGTGTTGATCTGCTTGACGGTAGGAAGGCTTTACAGAGGGATCTGGACAGGCTGGATGAATGGGCTGAGGCCAACTGTATAAGATTCAAAAACACTAAGTGCCAGGTCCTGCACTTTGGTCACAACAACCCCATGCAATGCACAACAAACCCCAGTGACATGGTTTAGCGGTGGACTTGGCAGTGTTGGTTGGACTTGATGATCTTAAAGGTCTTTTCCAACCTAAAAGATTCCATGGTTCTATGACTCTATAAGTTCTTTGCAAAAGATATCAGGGTCATTAATCCACTTTGCAGGAAAAAAAATGCCAGCCATTAAACAGAAAAAGTGGCTTGTCACGGCCACACAACAGCTGCAAAGACAGGACTGGAACTTATTTGTCTGGAGTCCTGGTCCCCACTGGAGAGAGCACTGAACTCTGCTTAGTCCTTGTGTTTTCACTGACCTTTCATCTAGAGGATATCTATGTTTATTGCACCACAGACACTTCTAGAAGGTGAAATTAGTCCAGAAGGAGAAAACATTATCCCAAAGTGGAGTAAAGATAACAGCTGGAATGCATTCTTTGCATGCACGCTTCCTGATGATAATCAGTTTAGCATGTGGGCACACAGTTTTTCAAAGAACTATTTATGAAGCTAGTTCTCTATGCAAGTGTTTCAAGACCAGCCCCATCAGACAGTTCTGCCCTTCAGTGTTACTTCCAGAATGCTGTGCCTGAACCACTGGGTTTGAAAATGGCTTATCTGGAAATTATTATTGTGAGGTGAATAGAACTAAATTAATACCATCATCGCTGCTTGGAAAGAATGTGGCAGTGCTTAATAATTGCAGTAGTGCCTTCCAAATTCTCTTACAAATTGTTCCAACCAGTAGCTGTTGCTATTACTATAATTGCAAAATAGGTTCACTGTTCCATTAGTGGTATTTCAATGTCACTTTGGAATGACATGAAATGGTGTGAGATAGAATGAGTCAGTAACATTATATTATTGATTTTAGCACAGCCTTTTTTCCTTACAGTAGCATAACGAAGAATTAGGAGACATAGAGTCAGATCCTCTGAATTATATTTAACAGGAAAAGGGTTAGAGATTACAAACATTCTTTAAATATATCTCTGTAGCTACTGAATTTCATGCATATTTACTAACACCTTCGGAATGAGTTGAGTGTAGGTTTGACTTTAATCTTTAATATCCAACCCTGAAATAAAAAAAGAAATAGTAGAAAGAACACTAGGGTACTGGGAAGGAGCAGGTGAATATAACAGCCACTGTCACAGTTCTAGGTCTGTTAAGAGTCCTCTTCCTGGGAGCAGTCAATGTCTTTGAAAGATGCTTGTTTTGGGTAAGTACAATCAGATAGGTTAACTCAAGCCACGTTACTGAACTAAGTGAACTTTCCAGATTTGGCTTGAAGCAGTAGTGTTCACACACATCTCCATCAACAATAGTGTAGCAGAAAGAGAATGGATAGCAAGCTGAAGGTTGTTATCATCTTCAACCAGCACAGCTGTTTACAGAATGAACATTTGCCTGTACACTCATCTTCCAAAATTTCCCAGTAATGAAGAAACCGTTAAATTGCTTTCAGCGCAACTTTAAACACCAGCAGGAAAAGGAGACCAAAGCTTCTTTTAAAATCAGAAGGATGCCATTTTTGTTCCAACTCAGGCAGACACTTTGGAAATTACACTGAACTCTTGCATTTACTTTTTTTAACTGTGATGTTCACCTTCTCATGATCCGACTGGTTTAGCAGGTAAACCTGGACTTGTTAGTTTTCTTTCTAATTTATTTGCAGATGAGAACTAATATAAATTATAAAATTACTTCCTATTTATTATCAAATTATACTTTCTTTTTTCAATTGCATAATATGTCTTAATTTCAAAATCTCCCAGAATAACACAGAGTGGGTTTTGAGAGAGCTTTATTTTTGTGTGTATTCCAGCCACAGGCACACCATGTAGTCTTGATATAGATGTACAGATGAATACATCCTGCACCTTAAAATGTATTAGTAACTTGACTGAAGAAACTGGAATCTGGATGGAAATGATAAAATCTTCCTTAAGAAAATTGTCTATCTAAGAGGTAACTGATATCTCATGGAAAGGTAGGATAAGTAAGTGTCCATACTCAGAGCAAAAGAGCATCTCAGTATTTAATCAGTCAAACAGATCTCTAGTATTCCCAAACCTGCTGAAATCAGGACAGATGAGTGTTTGAATATGTCAAATTTTCTTCATACTGTTATTGTGAATCAGGGTGTTACTGCTACTCTTCACTGTTCAAAAGTTTCTGAGAAATGTATATGTTCAAAACAGATGGGACTCTGTATTATGCCAAATATTAACTATTGACTTTTAGTTTCCTTTTTTGCTTTTTCTTCTTTTTTTGGGGGGGTGAGGGAGGAGAATGGGCATAATTATTTCTTTTTCTTTTAAGTAGATACTTTCTTCCATTCAGACCAATGAACTGATGTAATCATTTCACTATCATTATGGGTTCTGGCTTTATTAGTAGTTGTAAAAAATGGCTTACTGACTGCATTCTGTCCTACAAAATAATTCTTTTCATTCATAATTCATTGCTTTGTTAACAAAAGTCTTTTAGGACAAGTTTTTTAAAAAATATCCCTTTTTTTTATAATTAATCGGTGGGTTAGCTTGATATACACTTTTAACTTGTAAAAATATAAAAATACATACCAGGGGCTACCTTTAATTAACCTGCTTTTAGAGTTTGTTTTTCCTTGATTCACGCATTTTACATTAAAGACGTTATATTTGCACACCCTTTTTTGACAAAGTCTCTGATGTTCTTAATTGAGAAGCCCACGGAGACTCAAACTGTTGTTGTTATGAGGTCATTCTGGTGCAAATTGCTCTTCTGAGGTAGGCAGAATTGTTTTTGCCATTCTCCATCTATGCTTTTTTTTAAATATTAATGTTAAGGATCAGTTTCTGCATTGCTTCTCTTTTTCTTCAGCTTTGGCAAACAGAGCGAAGGTTTATGGTACACATATGAGATCATTTATTGAGTGTTATAAGAAGCACATTCTGCATGTAATTTGATACAGGGGCTACTATGGTAGATACATTTTGATTTTAAGTGGTAAATAAGCATGGTGAAATCCACATAACTTGTCAGTGTGTAAGTTAAGTTGCTTAGGAACCAGACAAGGATACACACTGGGCTATTCAGGGTTTTTTTTTTTTATTGAACTGGTAAATTAGCATGTGAAAATCCACATAACCTGTCAGTGTGTAGGTTAAAATTACTTGTGAACGGGTCTATGATACACACTGGGCTATTTAAGTTATTTTTAAAAATTGTGCTGGTAACGGATAACTCTATTTTGTACACTGGATCTGTTGACTCCTTATCCTGTTGACTTTGGCTCCTTTCCTCTCGCACCACCCAGCCCAGGCTATGTGATGAAGGAGCTAGCGCTCTCTCAAAGCAAATGAATCATAGAAGCGGTACTCCTAGATTTTTCAACTTAAACATGTTATTCAAGGCCCCACATCTGAAGTTGAAGGTGACTTAAAGAAGGAACTACATCTAACTTCTTTCTGTGTAAGAAAGTTTGAGGCCTCCATGTATCTTGTTGCTTTCCTTAATCTTCTTCAGAATTTGCTTTCTGCATTAAATAAATAAATTGGTGAATGTGATGTCTTCATGGCTTTTATCCCCCTTGTCACCAAAATAAAATTTCTGTCCTTATGGTTATAGGAGTGGACTTTGAATACAACACGACTACACTTTAATTAGAGTTTTAACTGCCTTTAAGTGGGCTTTGAGTTTTAACTCTACTGAATTTCATCCTCTTATTAAGCAGCTATTCTCCTTTATTTTCTTTTTTCTTTCTTTTTCTATTTTATAGCAGATTTAAGTTTCAGAAAAAATCCAAGATTGATAAGCCTTTGGGGAAGAAGAAATAAGAGTATGTACAGCACAGAAGTAGTAATGCAAGCTTCTCAAGCTGCTCTTCCACCAGAACAGTTCATGTGTGACCTGCTTGAGATCACCTTGGGGTTACTGCGCTCTCTCTGCTGAGACAACCAAACCCTGCCTCTTTGACCAGATCCTTCCTTTCAATGTGACGGGGCTGCAGCTTCACGTCTGCAAGCTGAGCCACTGTCTCGTTCAACACAGTGCACTGCACAGTCAGATTGATAGAAATCATGTTTAATCATTAACAGCCTAGGCTAGAATTGATAAGTTAGCAGTGATAAAACTTTTTATCCCAGTCAGCACTTTACTCCCTCAGCCCAACTTTTCACCTCAAATCTTTATCGAACACCTATCTTATTCAGTTCTTTTTCTTTCATAAAGTTTCTGTATTTTTCTCCTAGCAATTCTGGACAAGAATATGGTATGGATCTGCACTGAAGGCAAGGGTATACTGGCTGTGCTGCAGTTTCTGAGTAGGTGGCTCTGGACTCTGTATCACACATGATGAGGTCAGCGTGTCCAAGATGCCGACAGAGAGTGGTAGTTTCCCCATGACTTTCAGACATCTGTTGTTTTCATTGGAGCTGCTGGTATTGTTTCTGTTGAAGTGACAGATACCAGAAAACCTGGCCAAATTCACTCTTTACCAGGTACACAAAATTGTCAGGCCAAAATGAGGAAATAATCAGGATGCATGGTAGTGCAGTCTCAGGTGTTAGACATGGGCACAGGTCTAACTAGCACTTTGAAATATTCACTCGGTGCTATGAGAAATTGCATGTTGTAGAACCAGATGTCTTCTTGCTGTTCTTTTCTTACTTCGTCTGATAAAACCAATTTCTTTTACTCATCACACAAGGTTTTTTATTCCTCTTATCCTAGCTTTGATACCACACTGATGATGAAGTGTCTTTGATTTCCTGCTCTTCTACCCCAACTGCTTTCAGCTTTTAAAGTCACAGTACATGCACTATTTCCTCCTGATGTTTAGAGAAGGCTAGAAACAGTTTTAAAAACACCTCTCCTGGTATATTTATAGAACTCGCACAAACAGCACTTGCCGTTGGTGAGTTATACTTATGAACCTTCATGTTAATTCAACTCATGTCTTCTTGTTATGTTCTGGAGGTTGGTTCATGGTGTTTGAGGGAGAAAAGCTGGGAGCTCCCCATGCATACAGGCACACAGCTGCCAATCCTGCTCTTCCCAGGGAAAGTACTTCCTTCTTCTTTCCTTATGTTGGTGTGCCTCCAGTGCACTTGAAACAGCCAAGTCATCTGCTGAATTTATTTACAGTTTGGCAAAAGCTTATCATTTTATTACATTTGTACAATCAAAATGATTCTCAGCTTAAGTTTAGTGAATCCTCTTTGACCTGCCAAATCTGGCAAGAGTATTTATTCATTCATTGGTTCGTTCATCCATTCATTTTTGTGTATGTACTACAGAGGGTCTTAGTCCAAAGTACTTACTATTCAAGTAAATATAAAGTAGCCGATGCTCAATTACTGAGGTAGGTTAATTATTTTTACTGGATATTACAGTCACAGAGTTTCATCAGTCCATTTTTCTTATGTGAATGCTCTCATTTATGAATTTTTACTTTCTATAAGTTTGCTTCAAAACCTATCAATAGGAACATAAAGACTTCCCTTAATTTCAAAGAACTGTCTTGATGAACCACCAAATGCAGCTTTTTTAAAGACAACTTTTGGTACCTTTCCAGAACTTTTTTTCAGAAGTCAATGTAAATATGAGGTGGATTTTTTAAGGATTTTTATTGCACAAAGCATTCAGAAGTACTCCCTTATTTTCAGCACCTCGTCTCAGAATAACTGACTTTTTTTCATTGTGTTGAAACTTTTGTGACCACTTTTTTTTATGAACAATGTATATAAAATACTAACATGTCAGAGACAAATTAGCATGCACAAACTGCTATAAAGGGTAAAATTTTCAGCTAGGGTAAATTAACATTATATAAAGCAGTGGAATATTTGGCTCCTATGATTTTTTTTTAAAAGATCACTTGGAACACGAATTCCAGAAGGGGGGAACATTAGCCTAACCTAAACATTTCTCTCAGTGATGTTGATGTAAACATGAATGGACTTCCAAAAAAAATGATTGAGGGCCAACCATCCTGACTGCTTAAGAGCACCATATGAGGAGAGGTATTCCTCTTTCTTTTACTGCTGTGCAAGTACCCTGGGGATTCTCCTGTCTTCTTGTCCATTTGTGAGCCCTAATCATGCTAGTGAATGGGGCAAATAATTCCCATGGGGCTAATGACATCCTTTTCTTTTTGGTCTTCTAGCTTGTATCTTCTATCACTTCTGTCATCTTGTACCAACCACATTTGGCACTTTCATTTAGCACCCTCCCAGTGTGACCTCAGAAACGTTGTATGTGTGCACTGCTCTTTGTTTCTCTAGCAGAGTCTCAACATGCTTGTAAAAGGTCTCAAACTTTTAAAATGGGAGTCTTATGTCTGATATCTAGGCCAGTGGGTTTTTTGTTGTTTTAGTTTTTTACTTCAGGTGGTCTCAGCATTTCTTTTCAAATGAGGAAAAGGACATAAAAGTGAAATCTTAGTCATCTGAAATGCAAAGCTGACAGAAGCAGGTAGAGAATTTTGAGCCCTTCAAGTTCACATGAAATTTCATCAATTCTGTCAATTTTGTGCTTGTTTTGGCATTATTTATTTATAACAGAACATAATTTCTATATGGAACAAAATAGCATGCAATCAATAGCTAATACAAATTCTTCCTTGCCCCTGGCCAATACTCTGGGGTAATCCATGATCTGCCCTTTCAGCTGTTGTAGGAGGGAGGTCCAAAGAGAAATGAGTTGCATGCTAACTGGTAGATAAGACACTAGACTAGGAAGAAGTATTTGGGTTCAGACTGTGTTACCAGCCTATAGGCTAACCTTGGTCCTTTGTTTCAGTTCCTTACCTGTTAAGTACAGAATATGTTACCTATCACCTCTGCAAGTTGCAGAAAACTCTATATAAAATGTTTTATATTATTAATGTGGATACTAAAAAAAAAAGTTTCCATTTGCTTGGCCAAAGACAATGCCAAAATTTAAAATTAGTCACCTGTATCCCTAAAAAAATTGAGCCTCTTTTTTCCTGTTTAGTAGAAGGGAAAGTGGAAGCTCAAGCAAGAGAGAGGGTCAAAAGAATGTGCTCTGCAGAACAAAAAGACCCTTATGTAACTATTTGCAGTAAAAGCTCTCCTTTATTCTCCAAGCAAAACATCAAACTCCCCATAAATATCCCTGTAGCAGCAGCCAGCTCCATTTTTCCCTCTTCTTCCATTGAGTGCTGCTCTTCCAATTTCACTCATAAAAATATTATTGTAGGAAAGTGTAAAATCAGTTCCAATTTCAAGGTCTCTAATTCCAAGACTGAAAAAACCTACCCAAATATTACATGTTTCTGTTTAATCCAAAAAGCAAAGCTTGCAAATCCACCTGGGTTTTTGTTTCTACTCTCTGGCTGAGACTGATGAAAGCATAAAACAAGAGAAAGAAAAATCAAGGAGAAAATAATAAAACTGGAGTAATCTTATTATTAAATTCTGTCATGGAATGCCATGACAGTGAATTATATATGCCTGTATCATTTAGACATCAGTAGTGTTTCTTAAAGCAGTTTTTGATATATATTTCAGTATTATCTATGCTAAATTTAGACTGACAAATAAAATGTACCACCATGTAAGCTTCAAACTTTAACTTCAGTAGAGGGGAGTGATTTCATAAATTCTGAGCTTAAACCTACAGATAAAATTATAGCCATTAAACCAATCCAGTGAGTTGTGTGTGTGTGTGTGTGTGTGTGTGTGTGTAGATGTATATGTGTGTGCACATGCATATATGTGTGAGTTTCTTAGTGTGTATATAAACATATACAGGTATAAAACCATAATAATCAGCTGTCACCCCCTGCTGTTTAACACACAGCATTAAGAAAACAGTCCTGTAGCTACACGTAGCACAAATATATGATCACAGTCAGGATCTTTTAAAGTCATGAAGAGAAACTCTAATGAAAATGGTGCTAAATGGCCTTTTTGGAATTCTTAAAGCTAAAAATAACCCACAAAATATCACAGTAGAGAAAATAAAAAATTAATTTTAGGGAATTCAGATTGATTTATTTCAAGAACATTACCCAGTCAGATGGAAGAATTATGCACATTTTAGTAGAGAAATATATTCTTTATTAAAGAAAAGAGATTTTTTTCAAAGGTCTTTTCAAAATAATTGATGAGAGATAAAGTTCAGTGGAATATTGTTCTGACAGACAACATGGCAAGAAAACTCCAATCTGAACAGTAAACCAGAAATATTATACAAAACAACACGTCCAGGGTAGGCCATAATGTTTCTAATTTGCTAGCTTAATCTTGCAGTTGAAAGTTGACCACCTTGATCCAGAGGGGCCAAACAGTGTAAATCTCCCTCTTACAGAGTCCTGACCTTGCCCTAACACTGGCTTATCACCAGCTGACGGTTGAGTCCTTTAAGTGGTAGCTGAAGTTTATCCTTTTGTTTTTAATGTGACATTTGATTAAAGCAAGCACAAGCATGGGGTTTTTTTCAAGACATCCAGCATTTTATTTATAGGTAGAAATGAAATCAAATAGTAAATCTTCACGCTGAAAAAAAAATAATCAATGAACCTTATCTAATGACTTCACAACGTAGACATTTGAGAGAAAATTATGCCAGCAGCAGACAGATATTTGACTGCAAGATCAAGTCTTGCAGAAAACAGTAAAGTTTTCTGGAACTAAATGTGATAGTTTCAAAACAAAAATTAAGAAATGTTTTAAAGTTTCATCATATTTTTCTGATTATATTAATTGTTTGCTCTGCATGGCAAGGTTATGAGAAAGTTTGCAGCACTGAAAGTTTCTCCTGTAAGCTGCACATACACACATGTAAATATTGATTTTCTTTTTCATTATAAAATTCATAGAAGCTGTTGAGGTTTTAAAAATACTAAACCCCCGGTTGGTCACAATTATTTGTGTATACTTATCGTATAGGCAATAGCAAAAATGAAGCAGCTAGATCCATAATATTTGCTGACAAAAATACCAAAATTTAACTCTTGGTGAGTTTTCTCACTCATATTTTAAAAATCATTTTTTGTCATCCAAACTGGAAAAACTGAGATACTCTCTGTGAAACGGTAACATGGTGGAAATGGCAAGAAATCACCTCCTATTGCTTGTAGCAAACAGTCCAGAGATTAAGAAAGGAGTCCTTGGTTAAAGACTGCTTCTCTAGTGAACACAGATTTTGAATTTCAGTCTTGGCTCCAGCCTGATCAGAAACCATAAGCCACATTTCATCTGAGGATCAAATCAAGCTCTAGGGGGAAAGAGTCTAATCTCAGTGGCTTTAGAGTGACACTCTTTCAAGAATAATCTGCAGACTGATGATTGCTGATTAACTTAATGTGACTGTAATTTTTTATTAATTGTTCTCCTTTCTTTTGAAAAGAGAGCTCATAAACAACCTCATTTATTAATCTGATGGATAATCTATTTTACTGTAAATGTAATAGCAAACTAGTTTCTAAAATTTCCTCTAAACTGGGCAAAGTGCCTAATCGTGGACATAAATTCATAACAGGATTTGGGCACCTAAGGGACATTTGACCACTAACTCCAAAAAATAGTCATCACCACTATCATCATCATCATCAAGATATTGATGATACATCTGTTACCTAAGTTCCTACTCTGCCTGAGCAAAGAATGTTTTTTTTCTAAAACACAAAACTTCTGTAGCCATCAACACGCAAATGAGACAAAAACCTGCTTTTGTGTGATTTCATATTAAACACTCTCTGTTCATCTTTTTCTGCCACTGAATTATTCAGTCAAGAAAAAATAAGCAAAAAGAAATATTGCAGATGAAACAAAAAGCAAATATTTCCACCTGCTGAAATGCTGTTTTTCTAGAGGGAAAATTGCAGATTCTTTGTCCATTGAATTGTCTCATAAAACAAATGCACAACCACAAATATTCATGCCATAACAACAACATTTGTGCCTCTAATTTATTTATTAAAGGGCTTTTAGTAAACACTGTCAAATGAATCCAGACTGTTGTTTACATCTCTGAAGAGTAATAAACAGGAGACAATTAACTGCTAATTATTTCCACCTGGTGAACTCTATTTTGAGAAGTTTTGATTAATTAACAGTGGGGATCTATCATCATCATTTGCTGGTGAGAAGGGAAAAAATAACAATTTACATCAAATTAACATTAATCTGAAGAGAGGTCTTTGTCCATTTTCTGGGTCATTGCCACTAAACTCATTACAGAAATAATTGGAAAATGCAGCCACTGTTAATCAATATAACAATATGATTTCCTTTATGAAGCTGATGGCAATTATGAGGAAGTCTGAAAAGAAGTTTTAAAGAAGGAGAAGTAAAGAAGTATTTTCTTTAACCGTTAATATGGCCTTCCTCCCAGCCAGTCGCAGAGTAAAGAAAACTCCTTTTCGTTGCTTTCAAAGTAGAAAGACTCCTTTTCATTTGAAATGAAAATTTGGAAATACTGGGAATGTTGTTTCAGTGCTGCTTATTTCCTCTTAAGCCGGTGCCTATTCATTTCACTGAAAAAGTTCTGTAGAAAGATTTTAGGCTATGGTATTTCTCTGGTCTTTAAGATGACATCAAGGTTGTCTCAGTTTCCCTGGACCAATGCCTAAAACATTATTGGTTGTGCCAGGGTTTCATTTGGCAGCGTGCAATAATCCAAGCCAGTTAGCCCTCAGTAACACATCCTACCCACCCTACATTTTCCTCAGAACCCATCTTTACACTTTCTCTTGAGATCATAGAGAGGTGCGTGTTGGCCAGCCCCACATGACACTCGTTTAGGATCCACAAGGGGATTTTTTTCAGGAGGTTAACTAACTTGTTTGTTGTATTTACACTGCTGAGGAGTGAGTTGGTTTGAACACAACATAACTGACAGAAATGTTAGGTCATATATATTTAATTATGCTGAGAGTTCCCCGGGCATTGGGTGAACATGCTTTTATAGCAGAGCAGTAAAAATCAATATAAAAATACAGCATGATAAATATAATGTGTAAAAAAAAGGGGGAGAACTAAACACTTCCCCCCCTATTCTTCTCAATGTACTTTTTTTCTTAGTCTCCTCAGTTTTCACCTCTCAGCTTTCTGACCTTCAGCTGCACACATCTGAAATTTACCCCTGTATCTACTGGCTTGCTTATCTACTGCTATTATTTTAAAACATATTTGGTCTTGAGCATATGTGGGTGACAGACAGTGCCTGTTTGCTGTTGTATCAATTAAGATTTGAGGTGAAAGTACTAGTTAATTCTTCCCTTATTATTTTTTGCCTTTTTAACGTAGTTAATAAATCAACAGAGAGCTAATGGAGATATATGGAGAGCAGACTGTTCTTAGGGCACTCTTTGTTCTGTTAAAAACAAAAATAATGAACTAACAACATCTGCAGAATTTTGCAAGAAATGTTTCATCATTTCCATATGAAATTAAGAGAATTCTATATTCCTGCTTTCTTCTATTTTACAAAACATTCTTTCTGCTTCACCAAAATAGCACCCAAAAGATGCTATATGTGATGAACTTTGTCTGAAAAGCAGTGTCCTGAAGGATAACTCATTCTTTCTTTTTTTCCCAGTATGTTTACTGTTTAAAATTATGAGTGATTTTTTAATTACACATTTTTACTACTAAATAAGTTAAACATTTTCTAAACCATTCAATTTTGTATTTGGTAATAGAATATTTTTCAAATATACAAAGAACATAGAAGCATAAGGGACAGATTTTTTTGGTCAAAAATTAAGTATGAAACCTATTTTTAAACTAATGGGGCAAAAATTAAAAAATAAGAACTGTCCAGTAACTTTCTTCTAAATATTACTGTTTTTTTTGTTGTTTGGCATTTCTTTCTTGTTCCCATAACTATCCATTATGCTAATGCAAGGAGTGGGCAACTTTCTAATTGAACTCTTACATTTTCCCAGAGAGAATCATCCTTCCCCAACTCCCAGGAAGAGATTTTGGTATTCTTCTTAAAAAAAAAAAAAAATCTATAGTCTTTTCTAAGCTTGAAGCAGTGTAAGAAACAAGATGTGAACACTTAGGTTTTAGAATGAAGAATCTGTATGAGTGAATTGCCACAGTAGGAAAATTAAGGAAATTTATGACATCTTGTTAATTATTTGTTCTTTCATTATTAATTCATAGAGGAATAGTTTGGAACTGAGAGATTCTAAACAGGATTCAGTCCTTTTCACTCTTGTCACTGTAAGACAAGAGTCTGATAATCATATGAAAAAATTCATATTAGAACTTTTTGCCTATATTAAAAAGGTTCAAAATAAGTTCCTGCCTCTACTGCTAAGAATGATTGATGTTAATAGCTTTGTTTTGAAGAAAAAAAAGAGAAATGGAATGAGAAATTTTAATCCTTTTTTTTACCACTTTCTTTCTTCAAAAACCTGGTTTTCTCTCTCCACACGTAATTTTCTTATACTCTTCAAAAGCTCCCTAGCTAACAAGGAAAATGCTACTGATTAGGTAGATGATTTTGTACAATGAGACTAAGAAGCCAAGAAAAAGTAGAACAGTTTGTGCATTATCAGGATAAGCAGCAGCCAGGTTTAATTCCCACCCAGAACTCATACTAGGACAGCTAATTGTCTCTGTTGCTCTATAAGATCTCTGACCCATTCTCAATTATTAGGCTAATGGATAAATTTCAGGTTTCGAACAAAATATGACAGACTGGTTACAATAAATACATTGCCACCATTCATAATAATGCCTCAAATAACATTACTTTTCTTTTTTTTTGGTAATAGGTAAAATGCAAACTCTAGCTCCTCATAGGATTCAGATCAAGGAGATACTTGTAAAGTTTACTTATTTGATGTCTGAAATATATGGACCTACCTGCACAAAAATATTTCCATTTACTGTAAGTTTTGGATTTGTAGTGCATGTGCCTGACCCTTTTCTCACTTTCAGTGATCCTGAAATACAACAATCTAAATGTGACTATTCAACAAGGTTAGTTGTATTAGTAATCAGCAGGGTTTAGTACCAGGGAAATTGTTAGATGTGGTCGTGACCTGTAATGCAAATGAAACACAGATACTGTACACATGTTTGATTATCTATGTATATTTTAAGTATTAAAAAAAAAAAAAAAGAGACATTAATCTTTGTCCACACGACTGTTAACTGTGCCCCAATATTTTAAAAGAAAAGGAAACTGTCTGACCTGGAATTTGAACCAGTTGTATTCTAGCCTCCTGAATCCAAATCAAACATTTTCAGTGTTCTTTTTGGAAATTTGAAGTTTGATAAGATGCAATGATGATTACATTCCAGAAGTCTTCAAATCATATTACTGTCTGTGTCCAGGTACAAGTTGGGACACACTCCTTATATTAGAATCTGAATATTGCCTTTATATTGCCTGATTTGCTGATGTTTTGATGAGTTACTAAAATAATTTGGAAATTTCAGCCTAGCCACAAAGCCAACTTTCTTATTTATGTTATCTACCATGTATTATGAAATACCTCAGACTATGTTTTCTGTCCATATTTTCTAATTTTAAGAAAAAATGTCAACGTTTATTATATGTACATTTTTTTTTAAATGAAAATGAGCATTTACATATTAAAAGAATCCAGTGGAACATAAAATACTATATCACCTCTAAATTCAGGATAGAGTGGATTGAGGGAGTAGATCAGATTTTTCAGGATTTTTTAATGCCTTAAAGACCTCTAAGTCCACCAAATGTAACGCTCTAAAGATTGTTTGAGAAAAAAGGACTTTTCCACTAGCATTCAGGATCAAGATTGGGAACTGCTGTTTGAGCCCCTGTGTCAATCCTGTTGCAAAGAATTGTCAACTTTTGTTGTGAATAATGATGTACAGTCTCACTGTATTTCAACATATCTTTAGTCTTGATCCTAATGATATCATAACAGCCCACAAAAAACTGCTGGTAGGGAAGGAAGAAACTGCATAGAGTGGGGATTGCCAGAACACATGCACAGCATAGCTAACACAGAAGAGTTGAAATAGGATTTTGCAGCTGAGTTTAGTGAGTTGGTAAATATATACTCTATGTTAAGATCAAGTTCTTGTTGCACACTGATACAGAAAAAAGAAGTAGAGATAGAGAGATGTCAGGCATAAGTCAAGTTATATGACTGAGAGCTGAAGAACTAAGGAGAGAAATGTGACTGCATTTTCTGTAACCACAATCAAGATTAACTCCTTTTTGTGAGGAAAAGACAAAGAAAAATCATCTCAAAGAAAGACAAAATTGAAGAAAATGCATGTCAAAATTTTTGACTGACCTTGTGTCGTTCCTTCACCACCACCACACATGCGTGCATGTGCGTGTGCGCATGCACACACACACAGAGTTATTCTCTTCAGCTCAGGTATTCCAGGAAAAAGGGTTCAGGGCCGGATTCTCACTTTGACTTAAACCCTTTTACATGACTTTGGAAACATAAAGCACCAAGGGAATCTGTCCCTTCCTCTTGCCTAAGACAGAAGGTTTCCCAGTGTAATAAGACAAAATTCACACTGTGCAGCTACTGAAGAAGAAGGGATTAGATCAGCCACATGTTGGGTGCAATGTAGCAGCTATTTACCAAAACACAGCAACTCTATACAACATGCTAGGAAAGGAAATTAAGAAAGCTATCTCCAAATGAAACTGCAGGGGGAATTTAGGGAAGCAGAATGTAATTAACCTAATTGAAATTTGTCAGAGTACAGGATTTTTCCAGAGCCTTAGTGTTCAGAATGACTTTATCATGAAACAAATGAGCCACTGTCACAGACATTCACTTTTAGCAAAGCAGCAGCTTTGATCTTTTGATTATATCTACACTAAACTACAAAGGCTGTTCATGCACAGAGCATTCAGTCCTCTGTACTGTTTGTTCTTGGCAAACAAACAATAAAATCCAGTTGGTGTAACAGGACATCTTGAACAAACAGTCTATAATTGCAAACATTTTCACTGGTGACACAAATGAGAGAAACTGCTTTTTTGGGGGGTCTTGAGAAACTGAGATGGATGATGGAGTTAGTGACTTCTAGAATTTATACAGCATTTCAGCAGCAGAGCTGAGAATGCTGAAGCCTGCTTTAACCATTCCCTTCACTAGTTCCCTAGATATGCAGTACTGAACAATGCAGTTTGGATTAAAAAAACACAAGCCAACTATTTTGAATTAATTTCAGTCCTGATTTCTCCAACCACACACGCAGCTCAAAGTTTTATCTACAAAATCTTCCACGTCCATTTTCTAAGCCATGGATAGAGCAATATTGTGGTTCTATTTAACACATTCTCAGTTTCAGTTCCTTGTCCCCAGGCTAATAGTTTTACCATTCCCTAACTCATACCGCCTTTTCTGCTTACTGGTCTAGCCACCTTGCTAAAAAACTTAAGCCTTACTGAATCTAGGTGCATTGTTCTTTTTTTCTTAATACATCTCTGGTCTTGGTATTATTGGAGACTATAATATCTTAGTGGGGGAGGAAAAAAAGTCCACTATTATTGCATACACAAGTTCCCATGGCAGAATCTGTGTTCTGTAACTTTGCTATCCCATGAGGTATGGTCTCTAAGTCATACAATACAATCCTTCATGTCACACAGGGAACAAGAACGGGCAGGAAGTCATCAGTAAAGCATTTTTTTACAAAGGGTTTGGAACAGGAAGGCTTTTACCAGAAATTTTACAGTGGTAGGATCATCAGATTTTAAGAGTTCAACGAAACATGTCATAATGTATAAAGTGCAGATGTTAACAACCTTCAACGAAACATGTCATAATGTATAAGGTGCAGATGTTAACAACCTCTGTATCTTAATAAAAGCAAGTTAATTCCTTCCAAGAGGGTAGGCTACTAAATGAGAGTAGGGGAGAGGAGCAAGAGGTACTGCACTCCAGAGGGCAGCATGGAGGCAAAGGTCTCCTGCTGATCCCATGGTGACTGGTAGGGATTGTCAAAGAGTTTGTTATTACATGCAAAACTTTCCACAACAGGAAAAGGAAAGGAAATCTTAGAGAGAACATTTCCATCCAGCAGTTATCTCATAGTCCTGCCTATAGACATTTCTGCAGGAATTAGTCACTTGGAACTGGTATGTAGAAATATATAAAAATATACTTGGTAAACCTTGGGACTGAGAACAAACTTGAGACTATAATTCATATTCTATGAAGAAACAGAACATTTACTGATTCCCTGTGCCAGTTTAGATGTCTTGATATGCTTCTTATCTTATTTAGATGGGCAACTCTAGACATAAATATGTTCTGTATGTAAGGGGGGAGCATCCAATTGTCTACATAGCCACAGAAAATAATTCCGTTCCATACTCTCTGCAAACTTCTTCTCTGCACTTGAGGAAGGGTTAGTAGAAATTGTAATTGAAATTACTACAAATTGTCTGAATATTTTTGAGGATCTGGACCTTATCACCCTGTACTTTAATTTCTCATGTGTAAGAAAGGAAAAAGAAACTGTTTTTAAAAAGACAACTCTATTGAGTTCTGTAATGATAAATATTGCAACATTTGAAATATTTACTTATCAGTTCTGGAAAGTGGATGAAGATGAAGCCAGAAAATGTCACTTAATGAGAATAATTACATTTCCAGAATAACCAACACAGTCATTTTCTAATGTCAAATTCCATAATTATGGTATACATTTGTTTTTTTCTTAAAATTCTGCTTTTCCTTTTATCTCTTGAACTTAATCAGAGAATTTTAGCAACAAATTCTGAAACAACTGGAAGGTCTCTAGTATCTATTTTGCTTACATTAAAGGTAATCAGTCATTTACAAATCCTTCTTGTTTTCATCCACACATCAGCTTGTCTTTTACCCCAAATCTGCTTTCTGTAATGACACTAAAAATCTTTTATTCCTTTGGCTTTCCGTGGAATGTGTTCAGTAAATCATTTCTCACTCTCCTTATGACTGAGAATCCAAATTATATGACATCAGACTGTCCTTTTTTTCTTAATCTCTAATTCAAGTTTCCCAACAATAAGTTCTGGTGACCCAATAGCTTTTTTTTTTTTTTTCCTTTTTTTTTTTTGACAAAGAAGTTCAAGATTCTTTCTGCAAAAAGAGGAGTCAGAATATTTAGGAACACCTATTTTCTCTCTCAGTCTTTGATTGTTCTTTATTCCATTCTATTTCTGATCCCACAAACTCAGCTAGATTAATTATTTCACAACTGATCTCCCAACCAGGATCAATTCATGGTCAAATCTGTAGAAGATTAAGAATGCTGAAAACCGACTGTCTGGTCTGTAAACACTAACACATTCTGTATGAGTGAACCAGAACGGCAATAGAAATAGACAGTTCTATATATCATTTAGTGATTTTCAAACATATCTCTCCTATACAACCTAAATTGGTAAATATCAACCTGTAAATTCCCTAGTTTCTTGAAAAGTGTCTATCAAAATAGCAAGGCTTGTAATGGCAACTATTTAATATCAGAAACCATCTCCAAGTATTTATGAAAGAATTTTGTAAATACAGAACTCTAAAGTAACTCTCATGTCATTTGCATATCAAAAATTATTTGTATCCTCTTATGTTATCCACCATAAGAGCTGACTATATCCCTTGACTTCTTAATGGATAGTACCAATATCAGCTGGAAAGGTGATGGGGGAGTTAATGCTTATGAATATATTTTATGAATATACAGGAATATGAATATATGTATATGCATGCTATCAAACCAAATTAGAAGTTTGGTTTATCAAACTAAATCAGTAGAGGTTAACAGGTTGCAAACCTACCAAAATTAAGGAAACAGCATGCTAAAGATCGTTCCATCAACAATAATTTTGCTCTTTATGCGTTTCCTTGCCAGTCATGAAGTCTTCAGTTACACAATTGTCTTGCCCATTATATCCACCATAATGCCCTCATCAATAAAATTTGAAGCTTGATCTTCAGCGCACAAAAGTTCCCCAAATTTCTATTCCTTCTTTTAGAGAACTAATTATTAGAGTTTGCTATAAGCTGTTATCCACAGAGTACCAGCTGCTAGTCATAATACATGGAAATAGTGGATTGCATATGCACACATATCACAGGTCAGGTAACTTAAAGGTAATTGCATTAACTTTCAGAGATGCTTTCTTAGAGGCAGTGCAGTTAACAGAAGGCAACCTTTGCCCATCATGTGAGACATCTGGATTCTAATCACAGATTATATGGGGTTTTTGCTATAGTATAAATCTCTGATGCACAAAAATGTCACAAAGGGCACATCATTAATATTAATGCAATACTGAATACATGGTCTTCCTGTTTACTGCATTCTCCCTAGTCAAAAATGAGTTAGAAAACAAATAGATGACAGTTGCTAAATATGAAGTTAGCTTGTCTGTGTCTTTTTTTAGAAACTCAGTTCCATGTCATACAGAAGTAGAGTTCTCAAAATCATGCTCAGTTTTTATTGAGCAAAGAGTAATTTTAGCAGCAGTTCTATCTAATCACACTAAACAAGGACTTTAAATGACAGCTCTGATGGTTGTAAAAATCTGGGTCGATTTTAATAAGATAAAGAATACACTATTTCTTCCCGGACCTCCTTGTCAAAATCTGAAGATACTCTCAAAATGATCAAAATATCAGGATGTTTCAAAAGGATGATCATGCAGAATGAGCAACCACAAAATAAACATTGAAAAGTAGAGAACAACAGGCTTAGTTTCAAGGCCACTACTATGATCCTTGTAGTGCCACAAAGTTACAAGAAAATTGTATGTATAGCAGAGACCTGCTTCAGTTTTGGAAACTACACTGTTTTGGAATTTAAAAAAATACTTGTTTTTAATAACACTTTAATGATGCTAGTACCTCAGTGATGAGCTAATCTGTGGAAATACAACATCTCCTAGAGCTCTAAAATTAAAATTAATAAGGTACTTAAAGGTGTCTTTTTGAAACAATAGGATTTGGTTGTTTAAATCGTCTTATCACTTAAACTGTCTATTGTGTATTCAGTCTGTGAAAAGTTTGTTGCTGCATGTTTGTCAGTCATTGTGTTCTCAGATCATTTCTTAGCTGAGCTGGGAGATTTGAAAGCACTGGTATCAACTATTATTCTGTTTCACACACATCATCCATGAATAGACACTTAGGATCATTTCCATGTTGTGTAACAGGGTTTTCAAATTTTCCCATTTGCTTCAGTGTATTGGTACAGTATATTGGACTCTTTTCTGTTTGCCTTCATCCATCTTATGCATAGACTAGAATTCAGCATGCAGCTTCCCTAACAAAATAAAGCAAAACAATTGTTTAATGACAGATGAGACAAACAAAGGACATCCAAATAAAAGGATAATATGGTTATATGACAGTATTGTTTATATATTTATATTGTTCTAATTACAGGAAACACTTTTCAGGTTTTAAAAGACATATACTTTGCTGAGTTTAGAGATAGCAAAAGTGTGGTCAACAGAAAATCTATTTAAAACATCAGGCATACTGTTGATCTTCATGTGTGTTCTTCATGACCTTCATTACTCCAGCCTTTACCTCCTCCTCTCAGCAACTCTACCGTATCTCAGGCTGCAAGGAAGGAATCCTCCTTGTAGCAAAAGAATCATTAGGACTCCATGGGATTACTGCATCCCTCACCAAAGGGGACATTTCATTATATTTTACAGCTCTTCCGTGGAAGTCGGAAAGAACCACCTCTCGTCTCCATGAGCATGTTGCAGTAAGGCACTGTGCTGCCTGCAGGCATTCTTCTTGTGGTTGGTTTGATTCATAGAACAAAAAAGTCCTTTTGGAAGAATAGGCGCCAACAGAGAATGACTGGACAGGTAATTTTCCCTCAGTCCTGTTTTAAAGGGCTAGGGGAAAGTAGATAGAGTTTTATGTTTTTTCACTAGTACATCCAAGCGTCCTAAGTCCCAACATTTGTGTGAGGACTTGGAATCTCTGATTTGGGAGGGGAATACTGCTAACATTTCATTTTTATTTTATTTTTAGATTGATGGCTGATGTTGAAGTAGTTTCTAAACTGAAAAAAGCCTGCATTCGTATGTTACTTGCTTGATGTCTAACATTGAATTGCATGGAGATGTATTGCTAGGGAGCAGGAGCACTAATTTGTAAATGCAATGCTAAATCAGTAATGCTAAGGAAAGCTATCTACTCCTGCAGCTTTACAGATTACAAGATGACATCTACTCTGTTGGTTTTGGTTGTGCCTCATAAAGAACAGAGAAACTGGGAAACAGAGAATTAAGTTTAATTTCAAATGCTTGCCCTACAATGGGACACAACTAATTTGGTTTATGGAGGTGGAATAAATCAGAAGCTTGATCCATGTAGATTTTAGTTAAAGCTGATATACTGTAAAATCCTGAATTATTATTTTTAAAGATATCTTTTCCATTATAGCTGTAACTAAGTTCCTTTTAAAAATATAAGAAAACAATTTTGGGAATGGCTATTTAAATTCCATTTTTGCTTTTAAGAGTGTCTTAAAATGCCTCTTTTTGTCCTTATTCCAGCCTTTGAACAAAATTGGAAAAGCTTCTGGGAGAGCAGAAAAAGGGAGCAAAGCTCATGTTTTCTGCATGCATTTACAATGTTGATAATCAAATCAGAAAAGCAGACCCCCTGTTAAAGAACAGTTTTTATAACATAAGTTCATCCAGACTTCTTCCCTGGAATTTGTTTTCAAAATATACTTTTGATTATAGATGAGCAACACCTGAGTCAAGGGGGATTTGTTTTTTTCTTAGTCTGAAGTTTTCTACGATCTCATCCTTGCTTAAAGTTTAGAGCCAGAAAAGACTACTAAAACATTAGGTGGGGCTTTTTTTAGTTACAACAGCCATTATATTTTAAGTCTTGCATTTAGCAAAATAGTTGGCAGTGACAAAAACATTCCCATCCTCAGAGGTTATTTTTTTTGAGGTATCTGGAGTCTGAGGTCCATCCAATGATACAAAGTCACTGATACGTGATAAACCCATTGACTGCATGGGGAGCCATGTTTCAGAGAAGGTCAGAAGATTTCTGTATATCTGATGGGTTTTTCATTTATTTCTGTAGTCATTACCAAGGCTCATTTGTTTGATTCAGGCTGTGGGACTGGACAAAGTTTGAATAGGATCATCCATTACTTTGAACGGCTCTTGTCAGAGTTAATTATCTGTTCAGAAAAAAAATGAGCAAAATACGTACCTGTTATTGGAATACACATGCCCTGATGTTTGTCTTTATGAATGCATAATGGGGTAGCCAAATATGACCACCAAATAGAAAATCATAGTTTTTTGAAAACTAGACAAAAGGATGATGCTGTAAATACATATATGGAAAAGCTGAGGTAGATTTATCTGAAATTGTGGTGTGAGGTGGTTCTTCCCCTTTCCCTAAGTACACTGTTAATCACCCAATAGGGAAGCAGCTGCCTGCTGCCTAGACAGCTGCATCCAGCCTTGGGAAAAGTTAGCTCAGATAAAAGGAGGCTTATTGGCAGGTGAACGGAAACTGCTTTACACCATCTTTTGTGCCTGTACATTTTTTTTGCCTTTGGAATTTAGCGCTGAGGTGCCACACTGAGAAAGAACTGCTCCCTTATACATCCACCATTGTGACTAAAGCCGTGACAAAAATCACCTATAAAGCTGCTGATTAAAAATTAGTTCCCTCATTCTCTTGGGGCTAGATTTTCAACTTCAAAAGACATTACTTCATTCATCTGAGGATTATACTGTTTAAGAAAACACCCAAAAGGAGAATTAACTCATATTAAACTAATAAAGCAGGCAATAAAATCAAATCAGTTAAAGATCACAGTTGCTTTGAAAACAATTAGCATTAACAGATCCCATTAAATATTATATATTACTTGCCTAGAGGGTCTAAATCAGGAAAGAGAAGGGAAACAAAGGAAAATTCAATGAAAATTAAGTCAATTGATTTGTGTCATGAAGACTGGTGTATATTTTTCATTATTGTTATTTTAGCATTCATTTTTCCAGTTTATATAAACACTGCTGTTATGTTCATACGTCATGGGCTAATTCTCTTTGTCCTGCAGCAATACGATTTTTGATTCAGGCCAATATACTCTAACAGAGAAGATGTTCCATTTTTTTTGGTTTTCTCTCTAGGCTTCCCCCCTCCCGTTATCCAAGGATGCTAACATAGTTTTGTGTTACTTCCCATATTAAAAGAATTCTGAAGATCCTGATGTTTTCGGCTCTAAACCAGACTGCAGTTTGAGAGTAGTGATGACAGGTAATAACCTATACCAGTTTAATTAATTCTTCTTTATTTATTGCTTGTTAAATAAAGGAAGTTCTTCACTGAAGATTTCCTTTAGACACAATAGCATCATCATCTGCAATATTTTAATATTCTGAAAAGAATTGTGTTAGACTTCTTTTACTCCTTCCAACAACCAGACATAGTTCAGGTTGACAAGATTTTCAGTCTTTCTGTCACCTTCTTACTTAGTTTTAAAAAACTCACTTGAGTGCATTTGCCACCTTTTTGCCTTCCATTTGACAATGAAGGTTATCATGCTGTCTCTGGATTTATATTTTTAAAGTGTCATCTTGCAGTGATCAGTATGACAGCATGTTTCATACAGTGGCCCATAAAACCTTTGGAGAAAACCCAGGAGATGATTAGAGCTCGTGAAAGACAACGTTGGGGGAGGGAAGGAATTGAAGGACTCTTTTTTTATTTCATATCTCATACAGGAGAAAAAAAAAAGGACAAATCCTCCTCTTCTCCCTTGGAGTTTATTTGATGATTGGTGCCACTTGCAGTACTTTCATAATCCCCTAGATAGCACAACTTTTCAATCAGAATGAAACGTAATATCATTTTATTGCACATAAGCTTAAACCCTTTAGACAGGCAGACACTGCTGTTTTGTATAGAGAAATCTGAAATGAATATAAATTGCTTGGATTAATGGTACAGAAGACATTGGTAAATAATTTTATTGGAGATTAAACAGTACCAAAGCTCTTTAGCTGGTAATGCATGCTATATAATGATACAGCAAGTATAATGCAAGCTGGATATTTGACACAGATGTATTGTATCGTAAAACACAATACTTGGTTTACGTAGACTACTTCAAACTCATTTGTGTAGTATCTGCACACATAATATGCTACATCATAAAAATGCCTATGTTTATATTGATTCTTTAAGGGCAACTGCGAAAAGCAGCTTGAGAAGAGTTAAATTAGTCATTGCTTTCTGACACACAGGCTTTATTGCTTTTGACCTCTGTGGGCATTATTCTGCAACGGTCACCATGGTTATTGCTGGGATTAAGTAGCAGGAGCAGGCATACAGAAATTCAATATGTATTTTCTAATAGTCAAGCCTCAGTTGCAGATTTTCAATCATTCCTGATGTCTGGCATGTAAATGTCTCCAGGTCACATTCTGTTCTCTGTTACACCAAAGCCCATCCAGAGTCAGCCAGAGTCAGTGGGAGCTGAGAAGCAGAGCTGGTTAGTTTAGCCTAACAAAACAGAGAAGAGAATCCTCCCTGCTGCCATTAATGAAAAGGCTCATTTTACTCCCTTCGTTAGCTGGATGGAGCAGTTCATCATGTTTTACAGCTGTTTTCTAGCAGGAAGTTGTAGTTCCCCATTTTGGAATGACAGTTAAGTCAAAGGGAGAAAGGGATTTCAAAGGGTGACAAATGGTGCTATGTGGGACTTACTCTGTGAACCTGGCTGAGTAATAACTGCTGTGGATGAACTGGCTTGGAGGATATATTTTGCTGACAAATTTCAAACACAAAGATACCAGAAAGAGGGGAAAAAAGACTCCATATCATTGGTAGTTAAGCCAGTCTCGGTATTTTCTGTAAGAAACTAGACCTGACTACTAAGTATCTCACATCCTGACTAACCTGAGAGGTAGATCTCAAATATTACAGAATTGTTTTGGCACTTTTGTATTCTCCAGTACCATAAAACCATCTTTTTAAATCAGTGGGCTTAATGGTAGGATAAAGTCTGCTCACTGTAAATTTAAAGGGCAAGTTCTGAAGCAATGGCTAATTTTCCAGGCATCTGAAGGAGGCAGCCTGCTGGGTCATTGGGTCTCACTGCTGAGAACAGCAACAGACGTGAAAAGAATAATAATTGATGCAGAGCTCTCCCAGCCAAAATATAGCTCAAATAGCTCTACCATTAAACTTAAACGGTTAGTCAGACTCATTCTGTTTTCTGTAGGTTACTCAGCAAACTCAATTAAATGTTGGCATGCCAGATATGGTCAGGGTTTCGTAAGCAGGATTTTTACTTGTTGTTTTTGTAACATAATTCATAAAATAAAGTTTTTGTCATCTAACAGTGTTACTGTGCTGATCCCACTCGAGCTTTGTCTAATGTTGCAGCAGTTCACAAAG
The DNA here is from genome assembly GCF_030463565.1 of Pelecanus crispus. Classification (NCBI taxonomy): domain Eukaryota; kingdom Metazoa; phylum Chordata; class Aves; order Pelecaniformes; family Pelecanidae; genus Pelecanus; species Pelecanus crispus. The sequence goes on from NC_134648.1 coordinate 53,144,350, forward strand.
GAATTTGTCTTCATATGAGGAAAATAGCTATATTTTATTCCTAGTGGGAAGGAAATGAGGGACAGAGTCATTACAGGAGAAAACCAATGAATGAAAATACTGATCATTTTGTCTCCATGTGTATATTACAGAACATCAGAGGTGCTCATATTGTACCTCACTTTTCTGTTTAGTCTATTAGAAAGGTGACATCTCTTTATAAAATCTATTTCTAGTTCTACATCAGATTTTACCAGCTAAAAAGGAAAGCATTTATTTATTCTTAGGGAATGATAATATAGTGGAAAAATTCAGGATACAGAAGAAAGCCCTGGTGTATGACCATCGGTCTTGAGGAATATTGGCTTACACCTACAAGTAATGGCTTCCCTTGGATGTCATCATAGATTTGTCTTTCAAAAATTAAAACTTCCAGCCATTTTGAGAAAGGCTTAAAATAAACTATCTCTGAATCAAGAAACATTGTTCTGTAAGATGTGGAAACAGCAACCTCTTCCTGAAGACTTAAGAGCTTTTCAATTTTGCATATGTTCTTCCACTTTTTTGGATAGAGTCATTAAAGTCTTACAAGGGAATAGTGTGAAATGGACAATAAGAAGCAATGCATTACTTTTCGAAGATGCCTCTTCTCCTAGTATGGTACATGAATAGTTCCAGATCATATGATGAGGACAATTTAATTGTTTGGTTCTTCTTTGAAATGATCAGTGCAGGAGCAATAAAGGAAAGGAAGCACTCTTGCAAATACAGTTTGCATGGCTTGTTGTTTACTGTATATCTTTATGATTATTCCCTTTGTACAAAAAAAAGAACTTTCTACTGGGTATAGCAGAAGGCTTGTATTATCAGCTAAAAGAAATTAATAAAATAGTTTGAAATTCTATGTTGAACCCATGAAGGGTGTGTAAAACCATCTGTGATCCAATGACAAAATCTCCTAGGTTCAAAGTTTAGGTGTTTTACCTCCCACCAAGTTGTTTAAGTATTATTTTATCACACCATGATGCCTTCCTTTGGGATTATAAAAATGTACATTTTACATATTTCAGCCTTTTAAGGGGTCTTCTGCCATTTACTCACAAAACAAAATTTAACCAACTTCTGTTGAAATGCTCATAAACATATTTCAGTTTTATGTAGTGTAATTTGACCTAGAAAGAACTGAGAGAAGTGATCAATGAGCTCCTGTGTCTTTCTGTGGCTGCAATAAAGCCACTTTAATATTGCAGACTTGCAGAACGCATCACATAATAGAAATGTGATCACCTAACTATGAATGAACACAGCAGCAACATTAACAATTCAGGGAAGGGGAGTGAAAATTATGAGATTCAAGGGATGCTATTCATGTGGGGAGTTTTCTCATGAGAACAGATTAAAGCCAAGGCATCCTCAAAAGGAAATAACTTTGCACATGAGGAAACATTGTGTAGTGCTTGAAGTTAAAAGAGCTCTGCTGTAGAAGAGAGCTCCCAGTTCCTCTTCATATGAAAGGACTAAAGTGATGGCCTCCCCTGCTTTAAATTAAAGTACTTGTTTCTTTCACTGTTTTTAATTCACAGGAAATCGTGACTGACATGAGTGCAAAGGATTTATCTTCTCTAGCTACATAGATGTGATGCAACTAAATTGTCTTTTTTTCTGTCCTTGATGAATGAAGTTGCAAGTGATTTACTTTCTCTTCTTACTGTGAGTGTTGTCCAATCAATTTTCTCCAAGACTGTAGGGCTTCTAGTAGGTGGAAATCTTGCTTTAGAGAAAACACTGCTTTGACAGACTGTGTTATGTCACTATATAATGTAAAACCTAGTTGACAGATCAAACAATAATGTTGGGAATTAGATTCTTAAGAAGCAGGAAAACTGCCTCCATCTTCCTCCTAAAAAAGGGCCTGTGTAATTGAAAGACAACTGATGGCCATGTTGAAGAAGAGTATATCTGAACATGAAGATAACACAAAATAAGCTTATCTTTTTTGAATAAAGCTCCAGTGTAAACCAATCTATTTTTATGTTTTAATCAGTTCTGTTGCTAGATTTTAATTACGAAATTAGCATTATTAGAATATGTTCCTTGACTGTGAAGTTATTTCCTTTTTGAGAAGCTTGGTATTGGTGGAACTTTTCCATGGAATTTAATTTCTTAGAAAACCACCTTCCATGGTATAGTTTGGCTTAGGCATTAGTCTGATGTGAAGTTAAAAACTAATTAATGAGTACTACACATCCTGATGTAGAATACTAATAAAAACTTTCCTGTGAAGCTTCCAATGATTTTCTGATGTGGAAGGAAAGAGTCTGTTTAATTTCTGACAGTATTTTTCTATACTATGAGCATTAACAGCTTAATTCCATCTGTGAAATAACAAATAGATTTTGTATTTATGTATACAACAGTTTACATTCAAAATTCATCTACAGCAGCACCCCTGCAGAGATTCTTGTCCCATTATATAAACCTGATCATCTCATCATCCCTATAGTATCAAAGCTTTTATGTACATAATACACTGAAGTGTTTCTGTAAGATATTGTGTTGACGTATTTTTTTTAAATTTTTCTGTTGGAAGTGTTTCTCCATTATAGCTCAGTCTTTTCATGCAAATATAACTTTTTCCTGCAGAGATTCTTGTCCCATTATATAAACCTGATCATCTCATCATCCCTATAGTATCAAAGCTTTTATGTACATAATACACTGAAGTGTTTCTGTAAGATATTATGTTGACATATTTTTTAAAAATTTTTCTGTTGGAAGTGTTTCTCCATTATAGCTCAGTCTTTTCATGCAAATATAACTTTTTCCACAATATTTTCCTCAGGAAAAGACTGTTGAATAGAAATTCTGGTCAAAGAGGAAGCCATGCAGCCTGTTCCTCCACACCCTCTTCTTCAAAGTACACAAATGCATGCATAAATACATATATAAAGTCACCTGTATCTCTCTCTTGTAAAAATGCCATATACTTGTTATGATAATTACCTTTTCTTTCAAGCAATGATTTAAGGCTCATATTCACCCTCCAGCAGTACATAAACTACATGGATATTCTGAGTTGTCTCATTTTTTACAAGCCTTCCTTCTTATTCCCTCTTTTCTTCTTCTTCCTTCTCTTTACCTCCACCACCAAAAAAAACCCCACACTGAGAAACAATGTTCCCTGAAGAACTGCTTTGAAAAATGTGCTTTGTTTGGATGTATAGCTGGGAAATATTTTGGAATCTTTATTATTATTGAAGAATAAATAATTTTGTGGATTGCTCTGGTTATTCTGCTTTCTCCTGAACATACTAGCCAACCAAGATTTATGTGCATATGTGACAATTTTTTAGGGGATACCAAGGAAGAACAGAGCCCAGAGGCAGTTCACACTAGTTCAGTGGAAGGATGTGCTTAAAACATGGCTGAGGAAATTAGGTTATCAACTTCATATGAAGATCATCTCCAGCTTCCACTCCACCTTAGACAACATTAAGTAAATGGATGAAATAAATCAACATTTAGAACTAAAGAATATAAACATTATCTCTGTTTCAAAGCTGATCCCCATTCTATTAAACTGTAAACTGTAACGAACTGGACATCGAATTAATTATTCTGACATAAGTCACATTAATCCTTACAGTACCCATTGCCTCATATAGATATCTACATTTGTTGTAGATGTTGTGAAGCTTCTTCTTTTGGGTTTGGTTTGGTTTTGGTGGTTTTGATGGTTTGTTTTGGGTTTTTTTTTCATGGGGAGGTGTTTTTTATGAGGGAGTTTTTTCTTCTGGGAAAGCCATTCCCAGGCAGACTGGAAAATACCACTTTGTCCTTTTCTGCTTAAAAGTGAGATAATTGTCTTTTGGCTCTCTCAAACTACTTCAGTTGTCTCATTGCACAATTCCTACAATGAAAGTATCAAATATTTAAAAATAAAAATTATTAAGGACTGCAACTGTAGGTCTTCTGAGTAAGTCATGTCTCTGCTGCACCTGGTCCACCTTTTTGTCTCTTCTGCAGCTGTATTTGTGTTCATGCATGCAACCACGTGAATGGGACTCAGTAAGTCACACATCACTCATTGTGTAAATCTTAAATAACTACTCTTATTTCCCGTCGAGCAGTTATGAATTTGTACCTGCTAAGTCAAGACCACAATTAGATCCAGTTCTGGGGAATACATCCTGCAGCCGGATAGGCCACCTGAAGATTAACAGAAACCTAACCAATAAAATAAGATAATGAGGAAATTATTTTGTAGCACACTCTTCCAAGTCCCACTGAAAATCTGGCTATAGGTTTCCTATTTCGTCACTTCTATTATCAGCAGCATTGTGATCATTTCACTCAGTTTAATTTCATCTCCTTTAAGGTAAAACATTCACATTTCTTTGAAGTTTTCCTTGGAGGAAGCTCAAAATTAGTGGTTCAACTGACAGACCACAGAACAAATATGTGCCATCAACACATTCCCTCTAGTTCACTGTGTCTTTCTTACAAGCAGGCCATAATGCAAGTTGCAGTGGTGGTCACTGCCAGGGAAGGAAAAGAAGGGTACCCATACAGCCAATGTTTAATGAGGTCTCCTCATTCATCTCCACTCCTAATCCTGCTCTGTTGATATTGCTTTAGTCTAAGTCAGCAAAGGAGCTGTGGGAGAAAACAAAGAAAGTATATCTGTATACCTACATGTCCGTCTGTTTTTGGTAGGTACTGGCATCAATTTAAAGTAGTCTGTCCACTGCAACAAAAATGTTCCTGCTGGTTTCCGGCCTTGTGGCCATATTGATTTACCTCATTTCAAAGGGAAATATATGTTGCCAGATCCAAAGGCTGAAGCATTCCACCCTGTGTCTACGCAGAAGAACTAGCACAAAGTTGCTGGACTGCTTCACTCCTGACCCCACTACGTAGCTGTGGCTCAGAGGGGCAGTAAATTAGCAAGCACCTCTTCCCCCACCATGCTTCTGCAGGCAGCAGAATGGCAATGTCCCCCATCCTTCCACTCAAAGTGGCAACTTACTGTCCTAGGTACTTGCCCATACTATCCCACATACCCTGCCACTGATAACTATCCAGCCTTGGGGCAGATCTCTGGAAAATATTCCTAAAATGCTCACTAACCTTCGTCAAAACTGAAACAATATTCCCAAGAAGTATGAATAGAAGTATCTTAACTGCCCAGGGGTTTTCAAGATACTGAAAAGTTATTGAAATGAAGGAGAAAACATCATAGAAGGTAGCAAAGGTACTATAATGTATTTCCTCCACAAAAAACCTCAGAGGAAGAGGTGTAATTGCTAATTCTCTCCATGAGGTGGTACCCAAAGTACAGTAATGACTTCTGTATGAAACCCAAATACCAAAGAAAGCTCAAGGTCAGGGTTTTAATAAGGAATGTCCCAAGCAAAACATCATTAATCACTGCAGACCACAGCAAACTGCAAAGACCAACACCAGTCTTTAACATGTACAACAAAAAAAACAACATGGTGCAGATCAGATGAACTAATATTGTGACAGACATCTGCTAAAAGATTTCTTAACACACTCTGGTTAGTCTGTTATTATCTCAAACCCTTTGGGTCCCACGTTGGGTGCCAAAAAGGGCTGTCATGGTTTAGCCCCAGCCAGCAACTAAGCACCACGCAGCCACTCACTCACTCCTCCTACCCCGATGGGATGGGGGAGAGAATCGGAAGAGTAAGAGTGAGAAAAACTCCTCGGCTGAGATAAGAACAGTTTAATAATTGAAATAAAGTAAAATAGTAGTAGTAATAATAACAATATAATAATGATGATGATGATGATGATAATAATTTACACAGTAAGTGGTGCACAATGCAATTGCTCACCACCTGCCAACCAATACCCAGACAGTTCCCAAGCAGTGATCGCTGCTCCCTGGCCAACTCCCCCCCAGCTTATACGCTGAGCATGACGTCATATGGTATAGAATAGCCCTTTGGTCAGTTTGGATCAACTATTCTGGCTGTGCCCCCTCCCAGTTTCTTGTGCGCCTGGCAGAGCATGGGAAGCTGAAAAGTCCTTGACTAGCATAAGCAGTACTCAGCAACACCTAAACCATCAGTGTGTTATCAACATTCTTCTCCTACTAAATCCAAAACACAGCACTGTGCCTGCTACTAGGAAGAAAATTAACTCTATCCCAGCCAAAACCAGGACACTTACCTTTGGATGACTTTTATTTAAGATCTTCTTCAACAGTCTTTGAACAGTTTGAAGGAGAATGTTATACTCTATGAAAGATAGAATACATGTTCTTAGACATGCATCCCAACTGCAAACCTGGGGTAATGTTTGGATTTTTATGTGTGTCATGGGTATCTGATTTCAATTTCCGGTATAAATAAAGAGCTTCTGACAAATTTATAATGGAAGTAATCATGTTTTAATAGTTTCTGAACCTAGGGGAACTTTCCCAGTCATGAATGTAGTTTGTAAGTGCAGACAGGACCTTGTTGGTTTCCAAATGCTCTATTTTTCAAGTCTCATACTCCTTCATTAGAAAAAATATTCAGAGGTCTCTGTTATTTGATAGAATGAAAGCTATTTTGCTTTTAGGTCTTGAACTTTGATTTTAACCCACTGTATTTCAAGAAAAGTAAAAGAACTGTCCAGCTTTGTATCTTATATTAACTTCTTTAACCTGGAAAAATACCTTAATTGAAATAAATCCTCCTCTGATTATTCTTTCTCCATATTATCTGTCAGTCACTGACCCTCTTGTGTGGCTATCTAATGAAGTGAAGGTTGTTATTTTCTTCTTTTTCATAGAATTAATTGCTTTGTCAAAGCTCCAAGAGATTGTTCAGCTTTGCTTGATTTGACCTGTTTCCTGCCCCCTTTTCAAGTTAACACAGCATGGAGTCATTCCAAAAGTGAAAAAATAAAGTTCTTTTAGATTCTGCCGACTAGCTGACTAACTAGATTAACTAACTAACTAACTAATTTATTGTCATGTTTAAGAAGATACAAAAGGACCTTTTTGCTGTGGTTTAACCTGGTAGGCAGCTAAACACCACACGACGTTCTCTCACTCCTGCTTTGTTTTTCAGAACTTTTTGACGTAACACGGTAGTTTGATATCATCATACCAAAACATTTAGACGGTTTTGCATTTGCATCTAAAACAAATTAGACATGTCAACTATTCAAAACAGTACCAAAACCTACATTTTGAGATGACAGATGAAATAAAGCTTTCCATTAAGCTATGCCTGAAAAAATGATAGGAAGAGTCAGTATCAATTCTCTCATTTTCAGTACAGTATTTTTTTTGTTGTTGTTGTTTAGGTGAAAAACAGACGAAGAAGCTCAGGTATTAGAGTTGGTCTAGTTCTTTGTCCATTACTTGACCTTGAACAGACTCTCACTTAACCTTCTTCCTCATTAGTTGATTTTTTTTTTTTCCCCTCTTTGTTGTCTTGGTCCCTACTGTGACAAAAAGTAGATCTTTTGATACAGAATAACAGTAAGTCATTATGTTTATTTTTATACTAATAAAATGCAAATAGAATCAGGAATCTATTTTGTTAAATTTAAGTCTCATGAATTCTTAGGTTTTTATCCCAAACCAAGGAAATCCAGAAAGTTTGTCCAAGATTTGACTAAATCTTGTTTCTCTGAATTACATCTGTCTTTTGTTATATAATTTTTTTCAGGTTTGTCTCATGCCTTTTTGATGCTAAAAATAATGAATTTTTGAAATCTGTCATGAAACCTGCTGAAGATGCTGTCTACCTTCTCTGATAGTTTAAGCAATGAGAAGGAAATGCCAAAAGAAGGATATTATACCTCTTTCATCCTTCATTTTTATTCTGTTTTAAGACTTTAATAAATCAGTTACTGAATCCAACTTATTCATGACAATGCATAAAAAATAACCAGTTTGTCAAACTTGTTACTGGAACTCTGATCTGCAGAGAAGTAGTTTTCTTCAAGCTTTTTACTGGACTAGGCAGTGGAGTAGTATGCAAGGACAGGAAAGCCATGATCCTTATAACCTAACAGTATTTGTCATTACTTAACAATATACAGCTCAAAGTCTTCCCCTGCTATATATTAGAACTTGTTTCATCTACAGGCCTCTCAATTTCTATATTAGGTGTTATAAGGTGAAAATGACATTTCCTGCATCCTGTTTTACCAATTTCTCTTTAGCTCTGTCAGCTGAATAAGGTAAAGTTAGTATAATCCTTTCATCTCAATCAGATTGTGGATGTCAAAAGATTTGCTTAAAAAAAAAAAAAAAACCAAACCCACAATTAAAATGGAAAATCTACTGATTTCCTTTACTAAAATATTGTAATGTTTATCTGACCTGTTCATTATTTTGGATTTTCCTTCTAAACAACCAAGGATGATATGGCAATATTCCTGAATCTATGTTTTTTAGTTTAAAGACAGACACATAAAAGTTAATAGGTGTAATTTTAAATATTTTTTTATTTTATGGCTAATCAATACAGTTTCAATAATTTTTCGCTACATCTCTTACTTCAGTCTTTCACTGAGAGCAAATTTAGTCCTGACTTCTTAGAATTCTCTTCATTTGCACACGTTCCTGTCTATCTAGGGCTATTGTGGGTTTTATTCTTTAAAAGTGCTCTCTAACTCCTCAGGCTTGATGAAACTAGTGTCTGGTTTCCACAGGCTTGTTTCTTTGCAGTCCTGAGCACTCCAGCTCCACTAGAGACTGCAACTAAGAACTGATATCAGCTTGCAGGGACATAGAATCATAGAAGGTCCTGGCCCATGTGTTATGTCATCATTTCTACAGAAATTTAAGTCCTGAGCAGAGGACTAGCACCAGGATTTCCACACTGTGTGAAAAAGTAAGTGAAACTTAACAAAGACAGTATATAAAAAAAGAATTCAGAAAGAAATTGGCTTTGTTTAAAGCACATTTTTTTCTTATTGAAAAGCAAATTGTGTTTAGAGGACAAAAGAAGAAAGAATCAGTTGGATTTGGTAATGTATTATAGCATTTACTGTCTGATCAACTAATGTCTCAGTTCCTTTGCAGCATTTTATTACAAGTAATCTTCTTTAGAATTTGATTAATTTTTTCATTTCTTCCTGCACTACCCGAAAATTTTCAGCATCCTTTTAAAACCTGAGAGTCAGAAATAGACATTTCAGTCTGGTTTTCACAAAATTCTCTATACAGAATTAAATCATTGACTTACTCAGAACCTTCCTGATTTACACAAGGTTTATATTAACATCTTTTAGCTACTGTATTGCCTGGGAATTATTGCTCTCTTGCCAAATAGAGCACAAAATCTGTTCAAGGTGACTTCTTCCTAGGATAGAGATGGCCATGAGAAAGGGATTAACTGGATTTTTGACTTTTAGTTATATGATCATGCTTCAGTTGTGTTAAAATACAGTTAGTCTGACGTAGATAACAGCATCATATAGCCTATGTAGCACAACTTCATTTCTGTCCTTGTTTTTCACCTTAGACAGACTGTATTTATTCAGTTGACTATGTGTTCTAGTCCTAATGTATCATAACCTTTCAATAAAAATGCTGTACTATATAAAATTCAAAAATTCTAGTACAACTAATTATTTTTATAATTTAAACTTGTAAACCCAGCACAGCATGAAATACGAACTGTTTGAATACATTAATTCCTTAGAAAGCACATGCTGATTATCATCAACTATGTTACTGTACTTTGCTGTACTGCATTTTTTATTATTTTGCCTCAATTTTATTTCTGGCCAGCCCTGTGAGTGTACAGTCTATTCAGACTCTGAAAACAGGAGTTGAGGTTTATTGTGAGGTTTTAACTTTTACAGGTTGTCTTTCTCAGGGTGTTCCTGAGATCAGCTTGAGGCAATCACTTTGCATGCTCTGGAAGGATTGCACAAAACAAACAGTAAATACTGCTGGTCTTGGAGGGACTCTGCTGTGTATCAGTAACTAGTGCAAGTTGCACAGGCGTTATGAGTTTAAGCATGTGTATCGGCTGGTACGTATTTGAACCTACCTCAGTTAATACAGGACTAGAAAACATTTCCTCATCTTCACATGACTAAAAATGCAAGAAAAAATATCTGTTGAATGCGTCTTTCTGTCCTGAAATATTAATACTTAACATTGCTAATATTTTAACTTCTGTCTGTAGAATCATAGAATCATAGAATCATTTAGGTTGGAAAAGACCTTTAAGTACACCCAGTCCAACCATTAACCTAACATTACCAAGTCCACCACTACTCCAATTAAAGGTAGAGTAGTAATTTCATGATTCCTGGCTTGGTGGCTGGACTATGATTTGTACTTTTTTTTCTTGTGTAATTAGAGGGCCTTCACACAGACATGTATTCCCACTTCAGCCCCAATGTAGCAAGATGCTCAAACATATGTTTATCTTTCAGGTGGTCACTGACTTTGTTAAGGAATACTCTCATCATTAAAACTTGTAACTTCAGAAGAAGCTGGAGGCCATATCCTTCACAATATCTTTTCCCTTGTAACTTGCCTGTGGGGAAGAGGTATCTTCCAGACTGCTGGTGAGGGCATCCCTTTTGACAACACTGGGTCTCTGCACCTCCTCCCTTCCACTCCACACATTGCAGGGTGGTTTGAATGTAACAGCAGGAGTGTAAGTCACGGTGAGATAGAGAGAAAAAGTCTCCCCAGCAACATGCTCTCCTTAATTCTTCTTTCTCATCCAGAGATCACCTTCTCCTTTTCCCTCCACCTACATCCATGGATGCAAAAGTTTCCAAAAAAAATATTGTGAGTAAAACTTACATTTTCTTCAAATTTCAAAATTCTGGTTTGTCTCCTCTTTTGAGAAACCTTTAGTCAGATCTGCTTGTTTTTAAAATGGGTACCTTAAAATGTAACAGCAACCTTATTTACATGAGTGTCTCACTAGTTTCAGCTCTCCTGCAGCTGAAGGATACACAATCTGAACCTAAAAGTTTGTTTATTCTGAAGTACAGAAGTGAACAATTTGTCAGGGGAAAGAATAAATTTATGATTTGTGTCTGCGTATTTCTCTTGTTCAGGCATCCCTGGAGAAACTGTTTTTCTATGTTCAGGTAATTCCATGTTTAGATAATTGACTGGGACACGGAGAATTCACATAATTCCAATTAACCTTCCTAAAGGCTGCAGGGGATGGAAGGACTTGAGTCTGTATAAACTGGAGTTAATCCCTTTGAGTTTGGCATTCCACATCACTAAAAGGAGGTTTGTTTCAGGAGAGAATGGAGGAAAAGTATCTAAGGAAAAAGATAATGAACCGAACCCAGAAGAGAGGGAAGGCATGCTTGAATAGTAAGAGAAATAATGGGGAAAAGGCCTTTGAGTAACAGTGATGATCAATTCAACGTTGACCATCTTTTTAAGACAGAGATCTCCTTATCTGAATTCATCCTTCCTTCGCAGCAGTGCCTGACTTATATTGGCTCACAGGGCTACCACTTCTAACATCCTTTTTACTAAACTTTTCATTAAGAGCTTTTCTGTTGAAAACCAAGTGGTCACTTACATGGAAAATTATAAATTCCTGTATCCTTTTATTGATGATAAACTGAGATATTGGACAGCTCCAAAGGCAAACAATGCTAAAGAAACCCAGGTAGTAAAAATCATAGGACTTCCTAAAACAAAGGCACACAATATCTCCCCTGAAATACTCTGTTTAAGATGACTGACACAATTTGGTCAGTACATGAGAAATAATATTTACCTACCCAAATGGAAAATGATGATATTCCTGATAGATTTCACATTTTTCCCATGTTTCTGTACTCCTGTCTTTAGAAAAGCTAACTGTTGTGGGTTGTCCCAGCTGGGAACCAAGCACCCACACTGCTTCTTGTTCTCCCCTTCCTCACACCCCTGCAGGATGGGGAGGAAAGAGGAAGAGCAGGAGTGACAGATAGAGACAGATAAAGTCAAGATAAAGGCAAAGAGATTGCTTACCGATTCTTGTCCCAGGCAAAATGGACTTGTGTCCTGGTTTTGGCTGGGATAGAGTTAATTTTCTGCATAGTAGGTGGTATAATGCTGTGTTTTGTATTTAGTATGAGAAGAATGCTGATAACACACTGATGTTTTAGTTGTTGCTAAGTACTGCTTACACTAGTCAAGGACTTTTCAGCTTCTCATGCCCTGCAGCGAGAAGCTGGGAGGGGACACAGCTGGGACAGCTGACCCCAACTGACCAGAGGGATATTCCATACCGTATGATGTCATGCTTAGCATTTAAAGCTAGGGGAAGAAAAAGGAAAGGGGGGTCATTCAGAGCGATGACGTTTGTCTTCCTGAGTAACCATTACACGTGATGGAGAGCTGCGTTCCTGGAGATGGTTGAACACCTTCCTGCCAATGGGAAGTAGAGAAGGAATTCCTTATTTTGCTGTGCTTGCCTGCATGGCTTTTGCTTTACTTATTAAACTGTCTTTATCTCAGCCAGTGAGTTTTCTCACTTTCACTCTTCTGATTCTCTCCCCTGTCCCACCGGGGGGGGGAGTGAATGAGTGGCTGTGTGGTGCTTAGTTGCCAGCTGGGGTTAAATCACAACAACTTGACTTGGGGAAGTTAATTTATTACAAATTCATATATAGATATATATACTGATTTGGGTATTAGGAAACAAAACCGAAAAAGAAACACCTTTCTCAACTTCACCCCAGTCACCTCTCCTCCTGCCCTGTTATCGCCACAGCTCACACGCAGTCACTTCAGTGCAGCAACAAGTGGTGCTGGGGTTAGGGTCAGAAATCAGAGGTTTGTCTCTGATACCCCCTCCTTCTCACTCTTTTCTGCAGTGGCATGGGTCCTCTGTGGGCTGCAGTCCCTTTGGGAATATCTGTTCCACCATAGAGCACCTCCTCCTCTGATCTTGGTGTTCCCTCTGCTTTTTCTCAATCTGGATTATTAATTGGGATCCACTTTGGAAATGCTTTTCCAAAATAGCATACTTCAAAAAGTCATTGGACATTCTCTTACTTCATGACCTTTCTGAAGACACAAATACTATTACAGTGGTGCCCTGGAATCCTATTGCACCACTTACCACAGTGTGGTGCATTGACCCTGACTGGATGCCAAGTGCCCACCAAACCCACTTTATGACTCTCCTTCTCAACTGGACAGGGGAGAGAAAATATAATGAAAAAGCTTGTGGGTCAAGATAAGGACAGGGAGATCACTCAGCAATTACCATCACAGGCATAACAGACTCAACTTGGGGAAAATCAGTTTAATTTATTGCCAATCAAACTTGAGCAGGATAATGAGAAATAAAATCAAATCTTAAAACACATTCCCCTCAACCCTCCCTTCTTCCTGGGCTCAACTTCACTGCTGATTTTCTCTACCTCCTCCCCCAAGCAGTGCAGGGGGATGGGGGATGGGGAATGGGGGTTGCGGTCAGTTCATCACACAATGTCTCTGCTGCTCCTTCCTTCTCAGGGGAGGACTCCTCATATTCTTCCCCTGCTAAAGCGTGGGGTCCCTCCCATTGGAGACAATCCTCCATGAACTTCTCCAATGTGGGTCCTTCCCACGGGCTACAGTTCTTCACAAACTGCTCCAGCGTGGGTCCCTCCCATGAGGTGCAGTCCTTCAGGAGCAGACTGCTCCAGCGTGGGCTCCCCTCTCTCCACAGGTCCACAGGTCCTGCCAGGAGCCTGCTCCAGCGCAGGTTTCCCACGGGGTCACAGCCTCTTTCGGGCACATTCACCTGCTCTAACATGGGGTCCTCCATGGGCTGCAGGTGGATATCTGCTCCACCTTAACCTCCATGGGCTGCAGGGGAACCCCCTGCCTCACCATGGGCTTCCCCACGGGCTTCAGGGGAATCTCTGCTCCAGTGACTGCAGCACCTCCTACCCCTCCTTCTCCACTGACCTTGGTGTCTGCAGGGTTGTTCCTCTCACATATTCTCACTCCTCACCCTGACTGCAGTTTGTGTCCCAAGCTTTTGTTTTGTTTCCCCTTCTTAAATATCTTATCCCAGAGGTGCTACCACCATTGCTGATTGTCTCAGCCTTGGCCAGCGGTGGGTCTGTCGTGGAGCTGGCTGGCATTGGCTCTATCGGATGTAGGGGAAGCTTCTAGCAGCTTCTCACAGAAGCCACCCCTGTAGCCCCTCCCACTACCAAAACCTTGCCATGCAAACCCAATACACACAGTGTCTACATACTGATCTGACCCCTGAGCCCACCCTGGTGTTGTCATCTTCTGCTATAACAGAAATCCACTGCATGCTTGGATCATTCTCTTCCATGCAATACAGATACATCTCTGCCAGGTCTGACTCCCACAGGCATCTCCTGTATCTTTCCCTCAGAACTTTCTGTCAGGCACAAATCAACACATACACATTTCACCTCTCTCCTTCTCTGTAAATAAAACTTCATATGAGAAAGTACCAACTGTTTCTAGCACTTTGCTGTGTCACCCTGGCAGGAACTCAGAAGGGATTAAGGTACTATTGAACATTTCTGGGCTCATAGGTTTCCAAAAGGTTATAGCAGCAAACAGTGCCAATTTAAACTCAGATTAAAAGCTGCCTATGTCTATGCCATTGAGAGAAACCAGGCTTCAAGTGTTGCTTGCTATACATATCACAATTATAAATAATATCATGTTGTGATTTAACCCCAGCCAGCAGCAAAGCACCACGCAGCCACTCACTCACTCCTCCTACCCAAATGGGATGGGGGAGAGAATCGGAAGAGTAAGAGTGAGAAAAACTCCTGGGCTGAATAAGAACAGTTTAATAAAAACTCCTGGGCTGAGATAAGAACAGATTAATAATTGAAATAAAGTAAAATAGTAGTAGTAATAATAACAATATAACAATATAATAATAATAGTAATAATAATATACAAAGCAAGTGATGCACAATGCAATTGTTCACCACCTGCCGACTGATACCCAGACAGTTCCTGAGCAGTGATCACTGCCCCCCAGGCAACCCCCCCCAGTTTATATACTGAGCATGTTGTCATATGGTATGGAATAGCCCTTTGGTCAGTTTGGATCAACTATTCTGGCTATGCCCCCTCCCAGTTTCTTGTGCACCTGGCAGAGCATGGGAAGCTGAAAAGTCCTTGACAAGCATAAGCAGTACTTAGCAACAACTAAAACATCAGTGTGTTATCAACATTCTTCTCATACTAACTCCAAACCACAGCACCATGCCAGCTACTAGGAAGAAAATTAACTCTATCCCAGCCAAAGCCAGGACACATATATAAGATATATAGAGTGAAAGCAATCACCCAGCTTTGGTGTTTTACTAGCTTTTATGGTCAGTGACGATATTCCAGATTTATCAGTCAGAGCCAAATTTCAGTATCTGGGTCACTGAGACAGGAAAAGAGAAACTAGGCTAGATCAGACTTCAAGGGATTGCAAAAAGCAGAGTTCCACGTGTTTTATGCATGGTTGTGCTATGTATGCTGTCTAATACTGTGAGGTGGTACAGGGATCCAGGAGACATCTTTGGCTGTACATGATATCATCAGATGTAGACTTTGGGACAAAGAACAAATTTCAGAAGTGGCACGGCCTGTCCTCTGAATTAAGAGTTGCACACAAGAAAGATCCTGCACTGTTAGTATGCAGCAATGGCCAGCAACACAAGCTGGCTTGCAGCTGTGCTTAGTATAAACCTGTAGAGTCTGCATGACCATTGAACACAGAAAAAACAGTCTGAGTGTTTGTACTTGAGGAGTGAAGGCTTTTCCAGGCATCCATACCCAATGATAAACATAGCCGCTGCTTTATTAGACCAACTGCTGTAGAAGAAGTTTCAAGTGTGTCATACATACTGTGAATGCAACACAATGGATCTTTTTGGAAATAATTACTCTGTTGGAATTGTTGTTCAGTTTCCCAGTATGACCTTGGCATTTAATGATACCCTTTCCATTGGAAGACTTGTTTAGAATAGATAAGCAAGACAAAGCAGAAAATAGTTTTACTGGTCCTGGTGTTTCCCCTTTTTCTTCTGCATTGCTCCTTCTTTTCAAACACTTGAAAATCTATTCCAGATTTCAACTGCATTCTAGGAAGTTTCCTTGTTTGGTCTAATGTTCTCTTTAGAAGAGATTTGGCACAGAGCAAAATAGTATTATCCATTAGTTGATCTTCCAGGGAAGGAATAGAAAGGAAGGAACAAAGATGAAACAGGACATGACTGCTAGATGCTTCTCTGTGGGACAACATTACACCAACACCTTTCACAAGTTCCTTGTCTGCCAAGTTAGGTAGTGTTAAATCTGCTCAGGACAGGAGATGGACAATCTCATTCAGTTCCAGATAGGAGGAGTCAGTGTTGATAGTCACTCTGATTATAGAATCTCTACTAGTCCATGGCATTTTCTATAGCTTTTTATCAATATACTTTTAGCTTCTTATAGAGAGATGGCACCTGAGACCACAATTTGCAGTGGAAAGGAAGTGTAAATTGTATCACAGGACCATCTCTGAAAGCGAGACAGTTGGGGAAGGTAAGCAAGTGTCAGGAGAGAAGCAATGGGTCATGCAAATGTGTCATGAAAATTCCTATTTTTCACTTGTGGGGATGGTTCTGGGACATAATACTGATAGGTATCATTTTACTAGTGATATCCTGTTCCTTGTGAGAAGGAACAAGATATCAGTCTTGTGAGAAGAGGGAGCTGAACTACTACACTAGTGAACATACTGAACTAGTATGGTATGTATTTTCCTTTCTGTTGACAGTTGCTGGGGTGCAGGGAAGAGGACCAGAAGAGGATGCAATGCTTATCTAGCTCAATACAGCTGGAGCAACCATTGTCAAAGCATGAAGTGCACTTTTCCCCTCCTTTAGGAGTATAGCCAGTTGCACAAGAACAGCTGGGGGAAGAGCCAGTGTGAGGAAAGAGCTGGAAGATGGGGCTCCCTTCTCCTTTGCTTGGGAGCATCCTTTAAGCTGAGGTCCTCTCTCAGTCACCCCTTGACCCACACTACAGCTGCATTAATGTCATGTCCATGCCTTGGCTTCTACACCATTGATCCAGGCCCTAATCCAAAGCCACGTGTTCATGAAACAAAGATGGAGACAGACCTCTGGACAAACAATGTTACACAGCCTATGTTGGGTGTACAAGACAGGTGTCACGCATCATTGATGACCTGATGGTGATAAGATAAAAAGTGTTATGTTCTTCTAGAGTGCAATATGGCTGTGATGCAAAAGGTTTCCTGAGTTAAAGCTATAATGCTTTCTCAGGAGGTAGTTACTTTCAACACACTCTAGTGTAAATGTCAATGGTTTTATGGATTTTACCACAAAAAAATGAATCACAATAAAATTATGATAGGGTACCTGTTTTCAGGGATGTCTTTTCTTTTATTCATAGAAATAATATTATTCATAAAAGAAAGATTTCTTAATAACTTGATCAGTAAGGTGGCAAAATTGCCAGGAATTAGCCCTATCCAGTTACAGAGACTGGAAAGTTCTTCAAGACATAGAAGTACTTCTTTATGCCTTCTAAATCAGAATGATGAAGTCCAACACTGTGGTATCTCCATGTGTGTATTGCAGTTGCTTCTCTTTGTACAGGGTGAAGTATTACCAAATCTGTCCTGGATATTAAAACTCTCTCCAAATACATCATATGATAATTCTGGTTAGGAACCAAGTTTTTCTATAGATATTACTTCCAATGATGTCTTGATACATGTCTTGGGGATAGGTACTACTTTTTTTTTTTCAGATACGAATAGAAAGGTATAGCCTCCCCACCATGTATTTTCAACATTTAATGGCAATTTTAATTGCTGGTCACATGAAGACCTCCCAGAAAGAGACTTGAGACAAATATCCATGGTGGATTACAGAATCACCGAATCATAAAAAGTAGTGCTTTGTACAGGGACAATTTAGGACACAAAACATGTAGTACTATAGTAATAATACAGTGGCCTAAGCCAATTTCTCTCTGCAACTTCCTTGCTTGTGTCTGAAGTTCAAAAGTACTGTTAAGTCTTTTCTATGACATTTGGTTTCAGTCCTTAAGGAGACCAACCATCTGTTTCAGTTTCCTTCTTATGGGGGGGAAAGAGGGGCAGGCAGCAGGAGTAGGGAAAGGATGGGAGAACCTGTTTACTCTTGAAGGGAACCTTGCGGTGAACAAGGTTCTTGCAGACTGGCAACATATATAATGCAGACCAATAGGAACGGATCTATAAGAAAAGCAGTTGATGTTAAGAACCTTAATATTCATGGGCACTGTGCTTTGACCTATTTCTACACTGTTACTGTGGACTGGCTGCTCACTCATGGTGGAGTTCAGTAGGGATGTGCCTGGATTGTGTCATCCTTTTTACTCTCTTCTGAAAGGCATCCAGCCATGCTTTCTGAGACCACCCCCAGTGCAAACTGAACTATTATATATTTGGTCAATCAGGAGATTCATTTCAGAAATGCATTCCCTGATCAGAACTATAATACTAATGTAGATGTACCTGCAGTGTTGTCAGCTGAATTCCCCAAAGTGGAGGGAGGAGTGAGACACATTAATCTTAATTTCTTGCCTAATTTTTTGCCTTACCTGATTCTCAATAATGAAAGTTCCTAATTATAGCCTTAATTTTCCCACTTTTTTCACTCCGTCATTTCACTCACCCTTCCAGACACTTACCAAAAAAAAAAAAAATTATCAGTCTTCCAAGACTGTGAAACCAGTTAGGCAGATCCAAAAAACTGAAATCAGCACATGTACCTTTGGGTATTATGGCAGGACTCTGAACCATGTAAGGTTTCTCCTTCTTCAGTAATAGCATTTACTTTTTAATCATATAATATGTCAACATCTATGTTATAAAAAATCAGCATGGAGAGGAAGAGTATTAAAGGAGAAGGCATTCTTTAGAGGAGTGTAAAAAGATAAACTATGTTATCTGGTATGAGAAGATATTAGTCTGTGAGCTCTGAATTGGCCCCTCATCTTATAGAATATCCCCTGAGCCAAAACAACAATTCTTTTTAAGCATGAAAGTTTCAGAGCTGTCTAACAATATGAGGACTTGCTGTGAGTTCTGTTTTTAATAGCTTCAGAAGAACGATGCCATTTAGATTGGCTTTTAACATGTTCTTAAATTGCTATTTTATTACTCTTGCTGACATTCCAGAGGCATGAAATTACCAAATCACATTAAGAAGACGGTAGGTGGAGGGAGAAGGCTACCTAAATGACACCAGACAGGCCAAAGAACTGAGTCCTTGTCTTTAACTTTCAAGGACATGCTTATTGAAAAAAGAAAATACCTCTTAAATTTTTTAAACACTGTAAATGCAAATAACTGCAGATTCCTTTATTATAGAAGGTTATTTTTCTATAGAAAGTGACCTTGCTTTGAAGTTTTTGTTTGCTTCTTTGTGGGTATACATGCATACACAAATATATATATACATGCATACATGAAAATGTCATGGTTTAACTCCAGCCAGCAACTAAGCACCACACAGCCATTACAATTTACACCCTGGTCCCTTTAGACCAGACCATTGGGTTTAACACTGCAATGAGCTCCTCCCCTTGCCTCTGCTCCAACATGGCCTTACCCATGGCTCCAGTCCCTCCAAGGGAGTATCCACTCTGTCATGGGCTTATCCATGGCCACATGCTTTGAGGTGTTCCAGCATGACCTCATGCACAGCCACTGATGCTTCAAGGTGTACCTGCTGCAACACGGACTTATCCACAGCCACAGATGCTTTGAGGTGTACCTTCTCCAGTGTGGACTTATCCTTGGGCCACGATCCCTTCAGAGATACACCTGCTGTGACACAGACATAACCATGGCCACAGACGCTTCAAGATGTACCTGCTCTGGCATGGGTTTATCCACAACCACAGATGCTTCAAGAGCGTCCTGCTCCCACGTGGACTCATCCACAGGTTACAGTCCCTTCGACTTGAGTTCACACTGGAGTTTTAGTCCATCCAGTACAGCAGCACAGAAACAGCAGCAATGCCTTGGCCATCTGCCAGCCCAGGCACACCACCATTGCTGTTATCAGAATGTTCCCAGGCACAGCAGAGTCAGATGATAAGCAGTACAGCACCACGGCAAGCAGCAAAAGCAAAAAACAGCTACTAACAAGCACTACTCTAACATACGATGAGGCAAGCAAGCACCAAGGCAAGCACAGAAGCCTGCCGATTAAATAGCTAAACAGCAATAACAGCTATAAATTCAATCTAGTACATTACAATCAAACCTGTCATTATCTCAAACCCTTCGAGCCTCACATTAGGTGCCAAAAAGGGCTGTCATTGTTTAACCCCAGCCAGCAGCAAAACACCACACAGCTGCTCGCTCACTCCCCACCGGTGGGATGGGGGAGAGAATTGGAAGGGTAAAAGTGAAAGAACTCATGGGTTGAGATAAAGACAGTTTAATAAGTAAAGCAAAAGCCAGGCACGCAAGCACAACCACACAAGGAATTCATTCACTAATTCCCATCAGCAGGCAGGTGTTCAGCCATCTCCGGGAAGGCAGCTCTCCATCACACATAACGGTTACTCAGGAAGACAAAATACCTTAACTCCAAACATCCCCCATTTCCTTCTTCTTCCCCCAGCTTTATATATGGTGAGCATGGCATCCTATAGTATGGAATATCCTGTCCCAGCTGTGCCCTCCCAAATTCTTTTGCACCCCCAGCCTACTCGCTGGTGGGGTGGTGTGAGAAGCAGGAAAGGCCTTGACTCTGTGTAAGCACTGCTCAGCAATAACGAAAACATTCCTGTATTATCAACACTGTTTCCAGCACAAATCCAAATCATAGCCCCATACTGGCTACTGTGAAGAAAATTAACTCTATCCCAGACAAAACCAGCACAGAAAAATATATAGGAAATACTTTACTCATACAGTGATTTTACCAGTGACACCATTGCTAAAGACAGTGATTCATTCAAATGTGCTCAACATTGGTATACATCTTTGCCCTCTGAATTCATGAGTATATTGTCCATAACTGAAATGAGAACATTTTGGATAATTTATGAAAACTTCAGCTGCATAACAATAGCAGAGATGGATATTGTAATAAATTACATGAAGACAAATCATCAAGTCATGATGGCTCAAGTCCTTTTTCTGTGAAATGACTCTCAAGTTTCTTGTTTTTAAGTAATTTCTAGAAAATCTATTGCTGTGTCAAACCAGATACCAGATATCAAATGCAGTAAGTCACCATGTATTTGCTTAAATCTGCATATTTTAAAGACTTAGCAACTAGTAAGTATGAAGCAAGCTGAGTCATAAGTAGTGTACACTTGACAATGTGCTATAATCACTAGTTGTCTTATTCCTGAATTTATGGGGTTCCCCTCATGTTGTAGTTGTTCAGTCAAAAGCATGTATCTCTCTTCTTTCTCTTTTTCATCTCCATCAGTGCAAATGACAGTCTTTATCATCCTAACCTGCTCTAAGAGAGTTAAATGGTTGGCTTTGAAATATTAATGATTTTCATAAAAGGGCACATACAGTATGGTAACTTCCGGCTCGTCATCTCTTACTATGCTAAAAGAATTACACTGCTCACCTCTTTTTAGCAGGCTTGTGTACCACTCTTCCCAAACAAGATCAGCATCTCCTTTTAAAGGCACTTTCAGTAAGTTTCAAATTTCCACAATATCCCTGGGTTAATCAATAGAAACTGCCAATGTGTTACTAAATCTGTAGTTACAATATAATGAATTTTGAATGAGAAATGATTTCTTTTAAGTGTTGCTGAGTGTTACATCCACACTGTGCAAGGGTATATAAACACTTGTCTCCACGTTCTGGACCTTGACTTGCCTCCTCAGATTTACTGGGGTTTGTTAATGTAAATCTATTACACCTTTATTGCACATTCTGTTCAAGACAGACAAGTTACAGGTTGCAATGTTATTCAGCAAAGAGCAAGAAGGAGGGGCTCAGAAGGTGGTGAAGAGGAGATATAAACTGGATAAAATATACAAACTGTTAACATGAGGCATAAAATTATTCTTTTACCTTTTTTATGCCTTTTTATGGTGGATTAACTGAACTTTACATAGAAGGACATTAAAGATCATGCTGAATATCAAATAGCCTTGTTTCTGGAGAAGCATCCTCATTTTCTTGGGGAGGGTGGATGTTTCCAAAGATAATGATATTTTGCCTAGTGATAGAATAAGCCATAAAAAAAAAAGATGGAAGGACCTTGAGCTGGGTCCTTGCTTTGGAGTGAAGAGGAGCATAGAAGACTTCTTTACAGATTGCATGTATGTTGTTAAGAAGGACAATTTCTGACTGTTGAGTGCTTTATTGAACTGCATATTGGGTTTTACAATCTGTTTACAGAACTAAATTAGCAACAGAAGCTTATTCTCCAAGATTTTTCTAGCTTTTGGGGACCATAAGGAGGGAATATCATGCAGTTTATACCCACCAAACTTTCCTGTTTCTCAGGGTCTCAGTATCCCAAGTAACTAGCACTTAGTCAGCCCAGCCTACTTGCTCTATAACTTCCACTTTTCAAGCTAATTTATACCTGGATATAAATCATTTTGTAAAACTTTATAATTGTAGAAGAAATTATTTGTGAGGAATGGGTGTTTACATGTAGACCTTAATTTTTCAGTCCTAACTCAGGAACTGAATACTGGAATATAGACAGCCATGTCTCCTTAACACAGACTGTTGAGATGCCAATGAAATCTCAGCTTTCTATTAACAGCCCTTCCAGCTATATAGCTGTTCGGAAAGATATTTTTATAATAGAATAATATTTTTACAACAAAAAAATGATATATTTGTAATCCTCATCATGTGCAAAAATAGCTGGACCATTTACATTCAGTCTTTCCAAATAAATTCAGGTTTGATCAAGAGCCCTGGGGGCAAAAGATACAACCAAGTAAAATAGAGGATGTTTACAATAAAAGCTATTATGAATTTTTAATTATATGCAGCTGCTACCTTTTCCTTCACCAGTAATGACATTGTGCAGATCTTCGTTTAGAGACTTACCCTGATGGGAAACACACTCAAAGACTCATAAGCTAAAAGTCAAAGTAAGCTGGCTGGTGATCATCCACAGATTCGGTTACTTATTCTCCACTGTATTTGTAAATGATGATGATGTCATGTATCAGCGTTAAAGACATGGCAATTAGCTGCATTCAGAAACATGCAATAATTTCATTACTTAAAGCAGTCATACCTTGAATTTTGTTCCTAAGACAGAAACACAAGAAGGCTAGACACTGTACAGAGACACACTTAAAATCCAGTCCCCAGAAGCATGCATGTGTGGAAGGGAAATACTCACTCCCTGTGTTTGTGTTTGGAAATGAAGAGGCAGAGCTAGGAATATCTCATTACTCTTAGTTTAATGATGTATTTTTACTACAGTGGTGTCCTACCTGTGGTGCATCTTAATGTACTTGGGGAAAACAAAAGCAAAAGCTACTTAAGGGTTGGAAGGTTACCTCAGTGGGAAGACAGCCTGGTTAAAGAGTGACTATTTGACCATTCAGCAGCAATTTGTTAGCTCTTCTCTGAGGCTGTAGCTGGTGGCAATGACAGACTCATCAGTGGTAGGTGTGTGCTCTGTTTGAATCACTGAGTTGCCAGGTAAGGGATGCAGTGACCACACTGCATAGCATAAGGGGAATGAACAGGAGATCAAAAGGTTTTTTACAAAGACTCGAGGTGCAGGATGGAGAGAAGGAATCCAAGCTTCACCTCCCACAAGAATGGGGACTGCCAGAAGCTACAGTCAAGATAGGTGGATTTCCTCAATAGTGGAAGCAGAAAGATGGTAAGTTCTGGCCACCAGAAGACTCGTTCTCCAGCTGCAGATGTGGAAAAACTACAGAGCTCTAGCGACAGGAGTGAAAAAGCAAGTTCTGGCAGGGCAGGCATCTGGGAGGGTGTCCTGGTTTTGGCTGGGATAGAGTTAATTTTCTTCCTAATAGCAGGCATAGTGCTGTGTTTTGGATTTAGTATGAGAAGAATGTTGATAACACACCGATGTTTTAGTTGTTGCTAAGCACTGCTTATGCTAGTCAAGGACTTTTCAGCTTCCCATGCTCTGCCAGGTGCACAAGAAAGTGGGAGGGGGCTCAGCCAGAATAGTTGATCCAAACTGACCAAAGGGCTATTCCATACCATATGATGTCATGCTCAGTATAGAAACTGGGGGAGGGTTGGCCAGGGAGCAGCAATTGCTGCTCAGGAACTGTCTGGGTATCAGTTGGTGGGTGATGAGCAATTGCATTGTGCATCACTTGCTTTGTATATTATTATTACTATTATTATTATTATTATTATTATTATTATTATTATTATTATATTGTTATTATTATCATTACTATTTTACTTTATTTCAATTATTAAACTGTTCTTATCTCAACCCAGGAGTGTTTCTCACTCTTACTCCTCCAATTCTCTCCCCCATCCCATCAGGGTAGGGGGAGTGAGCGAGCGGCTGCATGGTGCTTAGTTGCTGGCTGGGGCTAAACCACAACAGAGAGCCACACCTGTCTGATGAATCAGCTCCAGTACCAGAGGAGAAGCCACAAGTAACAGTAGTCAGGGACACTCTTCTGTTATAGGAGCTGGGGACAGCCATCTGCCAGTGAGAGCTGCTGTTCTAGGAGGCTTGCAGCTTGCTTTCCATACTGGTATTTCTGCTTAGTCTTCTACTGAGCATGAAGTTCAGCAAAGATAAATGCAAAGCCCTAGATTTGCATCAGTACAGGCTGGAGAATAGCTGGACAGAGAACTGTTCTGCAGAAAAGGACCGAGGAGTCTTGGTGAACAGCAAGCTAGGCAAAAGCCAGCAGTGCACTCTGGCTAGCTACACACAGACCCGTGTTTGCAGTATTTCAGTAAGTTGAGGGAAGTACCTCTTTCCCACTATTCAGGATGCAAAAGGGCTTTCCCCAAGTACAACAAAGATATTGTCAAACTAGAGACAATCAAGTGGAGGATCATTAAAATGCTTAGGAGTTAAGGGTAATGGGTTTGTTTAAGCAGGGGAAGATGACAATGTCACAGAAAGATTGTAGAGAAGGAGGAAAGGAAGAAGGAGTATTTCTGCTTAATTTTATTAACCTTTAGTCAGATAATCTCCTGTTGAATGTAAGAATAAAAATCTTCACAATGAGGGTGGCTAAGCACTGGAAAGGGTAGTCCAGATAAATTATGAAATCTTCCTTCTGAAGATCCTCAAAATTTGAGTGGAGAAAAACCTGAGCAAGCTGGTCTAAATTTGAAGTCAGCACTGTTTTAAGCTGGAGGTCTCACTACCTGACCTCCGAAGGCCTCTTCCAAATTTTTATTTTTCTGCCTCTGCAAAAATCGGCTGTTTGTAGCAGTGACTGTGTGCTGAAAGGGAAGTACATGAATTATATTGTATCTTTTCAGCCCTATTGAATCCCTTCCAGAATATAATAAACTACAGTTAAGTGCAGACTTGTAGTGCCTGAACTCTCTATTATCTGATTTCATAGTACTACAGTCACTCTCTCAAAAAAGTGGACTCATCAGTCAAACAATAATGTTTACTAGTGCATAGCATGCTGTCGAGCTCTAATGGTCTTTAAGTATCAAAAAAGCCATAAGGGGTAGTATTCCTATTATCACTGAGGCACAGTATTGGGAGAGGCTGCATTATTGAGAGGTGAAAGTAGGCTTCCTCTTTATCGCTTCCCTGCATATAAACTGATGCAATCTATCACAATTCAGATGAATAATTTCAAAAGGTAGTGGCCTCTGAAATGATTTAAAGTCAATGAGCTAATAGTGAAATCTACTTGGCTCTCACATTTGTGCGCAGAGCCTATGGTCTGCTTGCTGTGCACACAGATGTGCTTATGTTGCTCTTCAGCCACTGGCATTACGCTAAGAATGCTGAACCAGAAGCCCCCAGCAATACAGGTATGAAAAGCAAGTACCGAGCTCTTTTTTCTGACTGCTGAACAGTTGGAAATCCTAATGAAAACTGAGAGATCTTTCTTTTCTTTTCTTTTTTTTTTTGGTTGTGGGACAATAAAACCCCCTAACCACTCCTCAGCTGCATTGTGCTGAACCAACACACACCACTCTGCCATTTGCTTCTGTCCAGAGGAAAGAAAAAATGAGTTTATTTTGGAGCAGCTAAATACAGTTAATCTGGCCAAAGCAAAGGGTTGCACAAGCTTTTATTTCTTTGTTTGTTTTGTTTTGTTTTTTCCTTCATTTGGGGGCAAATTGAGTTTTTGTTTCATTCCTGACATTTCTTTCCCTTCTCCATTGGAAACAGACAAAATAAAAAAATTACTTTTGTCCTCTTTTCCTCAAATCTTTTGTGTTTGTGTGTGTGTGTGTTTGGCCAGGACAAATTTATTCTTAAATAGAAAATCACTAGCTTTTGTCTTAATCAGTTTTCCCCATTTCTTCCCCTTACTCCCTTACCCTCCTCATCACTTAGATGCTGCATTTTTATTCCCTTGTTATTGTTTCTTTCCTATGCTTCTTTAGAATTATGAAGGAACTCATGAATTGTTTAGGTCTTATCAAGTGCTTTTGTTTTGCCTTAATGCTTGTTTCTTAGATACTAGGAAAATCAAGGGCAAATCTATACTTGCAGGTTCTGGGAGTGATCTAGAACTGTGTCACTTGTTTAAAAAGCAAAAGTTGGATGAGTTCAGACAGTGGTTCTAACCAAATTCTAACACAAAGAAAAATAATGAATGAAAGTATTTCAAAATGATAAAAATTTACAGATGGGGACACCCAGTAAATGTTTTTCATTTCACTGTTGAAATGAAGACACAAGGAGCATATGAAGCATGAGTCAGGGTTATTTTTAAGCAAACAACAAAGGAAAATGCAACCTTCCTCCTGTTGTGGGAACATTTACATTTCTTTGTTTCTGTTTAGATTTTTTCCTGATGTATAATAATAAACCTATCACTTCATTTCAGATAGGCACAGGCAGTTGTTTACTGTCATTCATGTCTGGCCCACGTTATTGGCAGTACAGAACTGATTATTTTTTTGTTCTCTCAAGTTCTTATACCTGGGCTCTCTGATTGCAGGCAAAGTGCAGGAGCTTTGGTCTCTCTCTGTAAGCTTCCACAACACGGCTTCTCAACAGTCACAGTTCTCCTGCCAGGTAGTAAATCTTCAGACCTCGCTTACAGAAAGACGATGATGAACAACAACTAAATGGCAAGATTAGATAGCTATCCTTTCATTGCCTGTAGCACTGTATTTTTCTAATACCTTAATTAATATTCAACATTTCTGGCAAAAAAAAATATCCCAGAAGTTAATGCATTTTTCCATATTCAGTTGCCTTGAACTACATGTATAATGAGTACAGGTATTCGTGCTTCCCTGAACCCTGATATATATAGATATAGCTATAGAAATTGTTTTCCCTGTTATTGAAAAAATACAAATGCGTTTTGTTGCATTACTAGATGGACAAGTGTTCACTATGCTTACTTAATCTAATGTTAGCTCTGAATCCATTCCCACTAAGCAACAAGTTTAAAATACTTATCTAATACAGCTCTACTTAAATTTGAAAACTTTAAATGTTAGGTTGTTAGATCCTTATTGTTAACATGGTAATTGCTGTGGTTTTCAAATTCTGAAGACCACTAAAGGAGTAATCATTGAAATGAAATAAATTATGGACATTAGAGGGTCCTTGAACAGTGACCATTCTTCACTGCGTTGATAAATATTAAAACCAGAATAAAACATCAACACTAGGAAATGCAAATGCAGATTTCACTGATTTGAAATTACCTTTTCTATGTACATTTTCATCCATGGATAAAAACAAGGCAATAGCTTTCAGCATTGCGTAGCTATCCCTGTATTGTTTTGTGCTGTTTCCAGAAAGAAAAACAGATCCTTACTCACCACTGCTATTAAAAGACAGAAGTAGATCTTGGAAATTCTTTCTTTTTGCACTGTAATGCTTTGTTACTTGGTATTGTCCATGGGAAATTCTCAAAACAACATTAATTTTAATTAAAAGAAATGGAAAGAATGACAAGAATGGAAAGAATGTCTGTAGAACAAAATGAAAGATGGCTTAATAATTTCAGATTTACACAAATTTACTAAGGGGTAATTTACTAAAGGGTCTTCATATCAACTATAGAAAATACCTGACATTCATGTCAAAACACAGCTTCTGTCATGCACAGAGAAAGTAGCTGGTTGAAAAGGATTTAGGAAATTCCTGAAGATAATTGTTCTGCCCATCTCCTTTGGAAGTTCTCAGAAAGGCTTAAACTGCTCCATTCTAAAATCAGTAAAATAAAAGCCTGTTCACTTTTAGTAAAGAAGTTAGTGGTACAGACTACAGACCATAAGGACTGCTTCAACACTTACTAAGCAAATGACAGGAAAACAGGAAAACGAGAAGTTAAAAAAAGAATTTAATCTATGGACTCTCATGAAGGACCATGCACTTTGAAAAGAACTTGCTGTCTCTCACCAAACAACTGACGGAGTAACAAGCATGTGATTAATATATTTCGGACCAAATATAGTAACAATAACACCTTTAAAAGAAAGGGATAATACTTTCTTCAAAACTATTTAAATTCCCATTCCAAACTGCTTTCTGTATTGACCTGAACTCCCAGAGTTTCATTAATGTAAAAAGACCTTTAGGTTCTCTTTTCCTCTGTGAACCTACTGAAAATTTTAAGACCTCTTTTTTTCTTTCTCTGTAAGAGCTGATTAAAAAAAAAAAAAAAAAAAAGAATTTTTACCACACTGGTATAAAAGGAAATGAAGATCAAAATGCAGATCTTACGAAAGTTGAGTTTCTGGAATCAGAAAGTGCAGTGCAACAAATTACTTTGTAAAGAGTTTTCTCACTTCCAAAAGTGCTCATGAGTCACCAGTATGCAAATATTTTATTTATTCACTTGCATAAATGCATCAAGGAGACTCCTTATGAAAACTTTATTTCATCTCTGTTTCTCTTTTCACTTTCTTAACTATTGACAGCATGACTTCATTTATTACAAATTCTTTCAATTTTTTATTTAGGTAATTGTCCATTTTCCCCAAGGAGTTTTAGCAGGAGTAAGCCATTGATATGCAGGTGGTGATTTTCATCTTGTATAGCTTCTTAGTATTGTTTAAGAATGCATTGCACTACCAGCCTCTCAACAACATGCAGCAAGAACCATGAAACTTTATTCTACTTGTAATTTAATTTGCCAGCTCCTTCAGCAGCTTGAAGATTCTCCAGACTTATTTCATTAATATCTTGAAGTTTTGCTTTTATTTCAATTTAAAAAAAAAAAAAAATCTGGATTTTTTTTTGTTTTGTAAGGACCAGACTGTCTTGGTACACGTAACTTTTTAAAAACAATTTTTGCTTTGTATTTACATTCTTTATCTTAGATCAGGCCTAGTGTGAGGTGTCTTTCTTTTTTTCTGGATGTTTCATAAGAACCAGACTGGCATGATTTTTTTTTAAAGGCTATTCTTGTTTCATACTGATATTCTTGATCTTTGATCAGGCTCAGTATGAGATGTATTTCTTTTTTGGTTCTTATACTAATATCCATCTCTGCAATAGACCATTTCCCATACACCGGTAAGATCTTGTCAAACAAGCCAACAGGAGGCTCCAATAGCTGCAGGCACCCTCATCTCATCCTGTCTTTCTCCATTTTTCTTTAGGCAGCAGGAGCAAATTCTCTGAAAATTAACAAACACCTTTTAAATTTGAAACTATCACCAAAGGCTAATTGAAAGAACAATCTCAAAAAGAATTATGTATTCTCCCTTTAGTTAGGAGACAAAAATTATAAAATCATTCAAGGCTAGAAAGAAGAAATAAATTGGAATGCAATCAGATGTCAGAATTAATGATGGTTCCAAGTTTTTTCTCTTATATAACCTTAAATGTTTTGGGCAATCTGGAATAATAGCTTTGTCTTAATCAAAAAAACCTGTTTTTGCAAAAGAATGTTCTAGTAACTCTAGGGAGTACTTCATTAAAATAATGTAGTTGCCATTATCCATAACATCTTAGACGGTGTTTTATCTAGATGATAAAGCGCAGAAAGCTACCTTGTTATCTTTAAAATACTGCTCTCCATAAACAGTCTGTCACTTTGATTCGTAATGAGTATGGCCTATTTCAGTCATTTTTCAGGTGCCTTTTTCAATGAGGCCTGATTTGAACAAACCTTGGATACCAGTTTGTATTGCAGCTACAGATAAATTACTTGTACTTGTTGAACAGTTGACTGTTGGGATTGCTCCCTGTGCTATACCAGTAACAATTATTCACTTGATCCCTGTATCTGACTTTTCCCAGAGTTAGCTTGAGTGTTACATGAAATCAGTGGCAGATGCTTTAATATTCCTACTACTGTTAATAAATAACATTAAAATAACACCAGATTTTCATCCCACCAGTCAGCTGAATTTGAATATGGATGGTCATTATCAGGCGATTCCTGTGGAATCATTTCCTGTCTGTTTTTGTCATTGATTCCTTTCTTCTTCCACTTTAGAAGTTTAAAAAATCAAAGTAGAAAACTACATATATTCTAAATAGGCAGAACTCCCTTCCCCCCACGTACTCTGCAATGTGTCAAATATATCTATGGTCTCTGTAGAAAAGGTGTTAGTAAAGGTTATACACAGTAGCCATAATTGCTTAAAGGCTTTCTAGAAAAACATTTGACTGTTTATCTCATGCTTCTGAATCTGCTCATATTCCTGTCAACCCTATCCAGACTGATCCCTAAAACTAACCGAGCTCAGTGCCATAATAAAGCTCTTTATCTCTATCAGCACACTCTATATAGAATAAATAGTATGAAGAAGAAATGCTTACATTACAATAGACTGGTATGCAGAGTCCATTAAGGCATCAAGTTGTTGTTAAGTCAGTCCAGCTCTCCTCTCTATACTGAAAAATAGAAGGGAAAAAGCATTGGTAGGTGGTTGATCTGCATCAGAAAACAGTGTTATGAATTCAGAGTTAAATAATCTGATCAGTTAGAAATCTGTTGATTTAACAGTAATAAAGATGGAGGAAGTTCCTGGGAAGAATTGGTTGCTATAATCTTTATCTGTTGATACTTATCAATTTCATATTGTTAGAGAAGAAATCCATTTTGAATCCTTCTGGAAATTTTAAATAACACTACCAAAAAAAAAAACCCAAAAAACCAAACCCAACAATAAAGCACACACACACGTTAAAAAAAAAAAAAAAAACAGACAAAAAACAACCAAAAACTCAGCAACAACTAACAACCAAGCTTTCAGTATCATCTATTTGTAAAACCTTTTTTGCCTTTTGAATTACCAGAATCCTGAATTTTTTTTAAAAAACCGTCTATTTTATCCTATACGTGTTTTAGAAAAAAAAAAATCTTTACATTTTCACTGGTGTATTTCTTATTCATAAAGAAAAAGATGAAGATCTAAGTTACTAACACATATGGATTTACATTCTTGGTTTCTTTTTGTTTGTTTTTATGACTTTAGGTTCCTGAAGAAGGCTGATCTTGTTAATTACTAAAAATGCTTTTTTTCCTGAAAGTTACGATGCTTTCAGGATGCTCAGATACCTTTGTATAGTGATTATCAATGAACTGAGGTACAGGGAAACACAAGAGGAATGGAAAGAACTGTTACTCAAGCTCTACTCCTCAGAGTGGGGTTGGGTTTTGAGCTGTATGTGGGATGGGAATGAAACTACTCAAATGTGTTTGAGTTAAAAAAGAATTGATAAATTTTTTCTTCCTTCTTTCTCTTTTTTTTTTTTTTTGTGTGTAAAGTAAGAGTGAAAGAAGTAAGATTCATTTGGGAGAAATTTAAAAACCAAGTTACTCAATGAGAGAAAAAAATCTGTATGGAAAGAATAGGCCAAAAGAGAAAAGCTAAAGAAAGAAATTAGTCTTACTGACACTATGAAATATTGGGAAAGCCACTAGAGGGAAATGCTGTCATTTTCATATTTCAGGGCTTTCATTTCACTTTGATGAAAATTGAATAACATCCAATTTTCCCAATATTGTAAAGCATTTCACACATCTTTGTCATTTCCAGGTGACAAGTAATTTCAAAAGTCAACAAGTTTAAAGCTGATATTTGACAGAGAGGGTAGTTCTGCAAAAATTGAAGAGTGGTCTAATGACTACAGTGGTATCCTGGGATTTAGAGTTCATAGTTTTGCCATAGACTGTTTGATCTTGGACAGGTCATTTGATCTTTATGCTGCATTTCTTCATCTGTAAAATGGGAAAGTGTAGCATTTACCAGTCTCACAGGAAACTGCAAGGATAAATATATAGATTGTGAGAAGAAATTTCAGGAAAAAAGTTTTCATTTAGGCATACAAAATTGCTGATTTGAAATGTCGTTCAGGTTCAACAGTTGAAACAACTGATCTTAGATACTTAATGCAATGTCTTATGTGGCTTTAAATCATTGAAACTGCAAATAGCTACAAATAGCTATGAAAAACCTCATAAAATACTAATACAGAATTTTCCATTTATTGAATTTCCACTACAAACAATACCAAGATTAAAAACTTCACAGAATATTATTATATATGCTCAAAATCTCCAAGTGGGATTGAATAATGTGTTAAAACATGAGTACCTCCGAATAGAGAAATTATATAAAATGAAGGAAGGTCTCTCTAGATAAAGTAAAATAAAACTTGTTTTAAGAGTTTGTTGTTTGGTTACTGTGCACTTTTCAAACATGTACATTTTCTACAAGTAATTAGATCCCACAGTTTTTAATAAATTTTAAAATAACCATCAAAAAGTGCACTATGAATTCTAGTCATATGCTAGGTCATGGATTATAAAGGGCTTGTAGGGTTTTGTAGAAGCAAGGTGATGAAACATGGCTTTCAGTAAACACCCCAAATAGCAATGATCTGGAAGATTGCATAGAAGAACTGTACACCTGTAAGGTGATGCACTAATCAGAGAACCATGTGTCAGGAAAAAAATCAGAAACAGCTACCTAGGATGAAAGTGTTCAGCAGCCCTGTCTGTTTCTCAAGCCATGTGTTTGTCCTCTATAGCCCACGCTGTTTCTATCAGAGCTAGGAATACGCCTTTTTTTGCTTCTTTATCTATGTCTGTGCTCTCTTTTTGCTAGCTAATGTTAAAAAACAGCTGTGTGAACTGTACTGTATGGGAGTTAATCTTGGAAGCTTTTGCACAAAGTAGTTTAAGCAGCTCAGTTTCATGTCATTCTTTGTGGAATTATGGGAGCTCTAAATATATAATATTAAGGTGGGGTAATTCAGCCTTATATAATGATGAAACATATTTATGGTCATAAAAGTGTTCCAGAGTAGTTTCTTCTTATTTCATATTTACTGCATCCATTCTTGAGCTCTTCAGTTCACCTCCAACTTGACAGGTTTTCCGCTGCCAGTGTGAAGGCATACACATCATCTGCTCAAGAGCAAGCTGGATTTAGTTCTACCCTGTGCATCACTGGCAGCTTTGCCAGGCAAATGTTATTATTCTCTTTGTACTCTTTATAGTTCTGGATGAATAAAGCCTACATAATGCTTTTTCCTGTTGGTTGAATGTGGATGGGTGGTAATCACTAAGTTGTATTCTAAAAAGTCAAGGTAATCTTTTGCCTAAAAGAAAAAGGTGGCATGATATATAACATGATACTTTTTGCTTGATACTGTAAAAACAAATAAGTAAGTATAAAATTGAACTTTAATATGTTTTTTCCAATGGATTTAATGTTAAGAATCAAAAATATATTAAAGATTTCAAGTATAAAAATAACTGTCCAGTGATGTTAAATTACAAAAATACATGACCAAAAATGTGTTTCAAGATGCAAAAGAGAGGATTTGCAACAGGTCATGAACAATTGAGCAAGAAATATATATTGGCCTAATAGTATCACAAGTGTCTACTTTGCCTGTGATTGTACAAGGACAAAAATACATGGAGCATGTTGCATTGAAATTTGCTTCAGCCTGATTAGGATACTTAATATGATGCAGGTCTCCAGCCAGTGCTGACAAGAAATAATACTGTGCTTTTCCCCTATTACCTCTTTTCCCTCTGGAAGCTTGTAATGCCACTCACATGGTATTGTCTGCAAATGTGCCTTCACCTTTGGCTTGAACATAAGGCCCAAGAACAGCTTAGTTGTAGTGCTACATGTTCTTTCTGCATGAAATAAAAATGTGTGCATTAAACTAGTTTTAATATCAAGTCCTGTTTCTCCACCTGTGAACTGGAAAGTGCCTACTGCATGTAAGCCAGTACATATGTACCAACATCCTAGTGCATAGAACAGACACTATAAATATGTGCTGGGCTCAAATGCAGAGATAGGTTAAAACTTGTGTTGTCATTGCTGTGGTCCTAGTTCAGCCCAAAGGTTGAGTTCATATAGGGAATCTGACAAGGCATAGGAGTCCCTGTTGCCTATGTTTTGTTCTCATTATTCTCATTATTACATTGATAAGCAATGCAGGTACAATCATAGAGTGATGACACCGTGAACTTTTGTAGCAGTGTATACATTAGTCCATTTTCACATGCCTGTCTCCCTTCTGCCTCTGGAAAAGACAGTTTGCTCTGTGGTCCTTTGACTTCTTGACTGCAGTAATCCTGCTAATGAGCTGAATCAAAGCTCCCAGGTAACTTCACATGTGTTACCAAAACCAGATGCTAAGTATCTGTGGCAGAGATAAAGCAACTATACAAATGTGAATGGTGTCTTCTTCTAATCCACTCATGTCCTCTGAACATCCAGTTTCAAGCATTCATTTACACACTTACACACATTATATGTACTACCTGTAAAACAGAAGCAGAGCATACTTAGAAGTGGTAGTTGCAGTAAAGATTTTTTAAGAAACATTATCATCTTAACAAGCCTTATTGCTCTCTCCACTCTCTGAAAATGTAAGCTTTTCATTTTGACATCTTGTTGGAGAAAGAAAACAAACCAGACCTGACATATTTTCATTGTTTCTGACATGCTTCATTTCAAGATGTCTATCTGAATTCTCAGTATGTTCCTTTGCCTGTTTTAGCATCTCCTTCTGCTCTCTGTCCTGTGGATTGTGAATACCATTTATATGCATAATATAGCAGTCTTTCATATTTTGTAACTGTACCTTCATGTTCTGGCTTTAAAAAACCTGGGAAGTACTCCTTGTTGTTATTTGTTCTGTATTTGAGTTATCATATCTGTGCTTAATCAAGCCACCTAATCTTGTACTTGTCCATTCCTATTCTACCATGGCACTTTCCATTACTTTTATCTAGCTCAGCTGTCTAAAAGAGCTTTTCTTCTTTGCTTTGTCTCTTATGGAAAAAGGGACCTTTGTGAGCTAAATACTGATGACATCTAGAATCAGTGGAAAAACTCTAATGAGTTCCATGGTTTTTGTTATTTGCAGTTCCAGAGTTTTGCTTATTTGCTCCAGGTTCTTTCTTATATGCTTATTTGTAATTATTAACATTGTTTATTTTAGTTCCCCTTCACCAAATGCCACATTCACCCCTCTTGTGGTCACTTACATATTTCAAATGATGCTTCAGCTGTCCTGCTTACTGAGTAGGAATAGATGAAAACATGTTATTTGCAAAAAGCCACATGCCACTTAAGTTCAAGAAGCCCCTCTTCTCCACATATTATCCCTGTAATTGGCACTAAGAAGAAGTGGAATGGATACTGAAAAGACCTAAATGTGTTTTTTCCTGTTCATAATTCTATTGTTGTTGGCTTTTGGCTTTGTCTGTGTCTATAGTCAGGCTGTGTGCCTTTGAATATTTTACTCTTTTATGCTGATAAACTGGTTGCGTATGATAGTGACAAGTGTGTTGTTCTAATCCATTGCAATTTAACACCATGTGTTGACACTGAAAAAAGCAGTACTTTTGCCCTTTAATTTCTATATGCACCCTTTCTTGTCCTGTTTCACTCTTCTCTGCCTTTTTTTTCTTAGCAATAAGACCCACTTCCACATATATCCAATATCTTGCAAAACAAAGCGTTTCTTTAACTTCCATGTATTCCATCCTTTTGTCACACATGGCTCTAATTTCAGGGTGCTATTTCTACTTGACTCAAGCCTTTTGTTTATTTTCCCTGATTGTATCTATTCATTGTATATTTTATGTTTCTGCCTTTGAATTTTCATCTAGGAAACTCCCATACACTTTTTGTTTATAATTTTTTCTTCTTTATTTTTTCATCTTAAACATGTGACATGACCTTCTTCCCCATCTCAGTTCCTGTGATCTGGGTACTGAATTTTTTTCTATTTTGTTTTTCAGCTTATGTCACTTAATTTTGTCCTTAATTTTCTTGCACCTGCCAAATATTCAGGCTAGTTAACTTGGTTAAGCTAGTTAACTAATTTTGATTCAAACTGCATCCCCATCTTCTTTTACTTTATTATAGATCTTTAATTCTTTGCCCACAGGTTCATAGATTTACAAGACAGAAAAGAAAGTGAATTTGACTATTATTTCCCACTGCCATTAATTTGGCATTGGAGAATTATCTAAAGAGCAAATAAGGTATGTTAGGTTTTTATAGCATAAATAGCAGCAGATTAACTGCAATGAGAAGTCAAGGAATAAACCATATTGCTGACTGTCGTGGTTTAGCCCCAGCCAGCAACTAAGCACCACGCAGCTGCTCGCTCACTCCCTCTACCCTGATGGGATGGGGGAGAGAATTGGAGGAGTAAGAGTGAGAAACACTCCTGGGTTGAGATAAGAACAGTTTAATAATTGAAATAAAATAAAGTAAAATAATAATAATAATAACAATATAATAATAATAGTAATAATAATATACAAAGCAAGTGATGCACAATGCAATTGTTCACCACCCGACGACCGATACTCAGACAGTTCCCGAGCAGTGATCCCTGCTCCCCAGCCAACCCCCCCCAGTTTCTATACTGAGCATGACGTCATATGGTATGGAATAGCCCTTTGGTCAGTTTGGATCAATGATCTTGGCTGTGCCCCCTCCCAGTTTCTTGTGCCCCTGGCAGAGCATGGGAAGCTGAAAAAGTCCTTGACTAGCATAAGCAGTACTCAGCAACAACTAAAACATCAGTGTGTTATCAACATTCTTCTCCTCCTAATTCCAAAACACAGCACTATGCCTGCTACTAGGAAGAAAATTAACTCTATCCCAGCCGAAACCAGGACACTGGCATACTCCCAGTTGGACTGGTGCAATTTACTGTCTTCTCAAGAATTAATGTGTGCATTTCCCCAAGATGTGTAAGTAAGGATAGATTCCTTGTTGCCAGAAATCAATGTAGCTTGACTGCTAGAGAGAGAGACCATCATTTCTGTCAAGCTGACACCTTACTAAGAATGAGCTCAAAGACCTCAGTTTGTGTCCAGGCTCAGCCTCAACATCAGATTTACTGATTAGACTTGAGAAGACACAATAACATGTAGTTTCCTGCCTTTGAAAAGGAGATAGCGCTGCTCTTCAGAACAACTACATTTTAATGGCAGGCTTTGTTTCTATTTGAGGGGCTCAGATACTACACAAACTAAACATCCAGTGTTTAGAAAGAAAATAAGAAAAAAAATCAGTATTTGATCTCATTAGTTACATGATTTTATGCTGGCATTTGATTTTATTCCTTGGTTGGTTTTTTTGACTTCCCAATTGTTTCATTGTAAGCTCCATTCACATTAATATAAATGAGAGTAGGATCTGACTTTTTGAATTATTTTCCACCTGCTTTTGAAAGTCATAGAGGCTGTCTTAATGTCTTCCAAACAACAAAATTCCCTATAAGTGTAAAAGTTTCTGTAGAGTAAAACAAATGGCATAATATCAGCTTATTATTAATAATAATAATCAAAATTAATCTATAAAGATTAGATAATTCAACATTTTAAAAATATCATAATAATTTTTTTGTGTGTGTGTGTTAAACACATTACACTCTAAATAAATGTTCAGGAAGCCAAAGCATCTCTGTGAGAAGGAAAACTATCAATAGAGGTAAACAAAACTTAATTTTATAGTTTTATTTTAATATATAAAGATATAGCATTCAAAATAGATTACATAAAATGAAGTTGTACACGTCTGTAGTGTGACAGCTTCACCAGTCTCTGTATTAATTAAAATTCCATAAATGACATCAGACAAACCTCACATTCTATTGTTTATATCAACAATAATTTACTCCAGATTTAGTTTTGGTTTTATGCCAAAGACCACACAAAAGCTTTCTGAGTTTTCCTCTTTTCTGAAGTTTCTGTTGTCCAGTAAGTTTTAGACTTAAAAAATTCCTTCTAACAGTTGGTATCATTTCCCACTGAATAATAACTTATCTTACCATGACAATAGTTGTTTTCTTCCTCTTGTGGGTAAGATACTTAACCATAGTATCACACTTCAAAGGTTGTGTGCACACTGTCTCTTTTTCCAGTCTTTGTTCCAGCTACTTTTTAAAAAGGGAGTATCTCAGCATTTCTCCACCATTTATCATTTGTATAATCACAATAATCACAGCTCATCAAATATAACTTCTCACCACTATTTGATATTCTTTATGTTCTGGTAATTATGTAGAATGTAGAGAGAATCATTTCAAATTGCAATTGAAAACAGTGCTAGTATCTATCTTGTTTAACGAAAATTGTCTGGGGGCAGGTGGAGAGGCATATGGAAAGTAGCAGAAGTGATCTTTTCAGACATATTGTTTGAGGCTGAGGAATTAACAATTAAAAATTTACAGGCAAAAGCTGAGATTCCCAAAGTTATAAAGTTTATGAAACTAATGAACAATTTTTAGATATAATCATGCGACACATATCAGTTTTTAATTGGGATAAATTCCCAAATATTTTTGTGTATTTTAAAATGAGGGCATCAAGGCTTAGAGGAAAAAAAAAAATTATTTATGTAAAAGAGAATGGAATGCACATATGGACTGGGGTCTATATAAGTAGACTGTAAGTAGATTATAAGAAGATGACTCTGAGTGACTAATTCTGAGATATGTACTTATAAGCTCTTATATTTGACACAAAACCAAGTGGATCTTAATATTAAGAAAGATATGAAACAGTCTGATGGGGTGTAGAAAAATCATTTTCTTATTCAGACAACAGCTATTTTCCCATCATAGTTAATTGGAGAAGTCTATGCTTAAATACGATTGGAAATCTCATAAAAGCAGACAGTGGTTGTTTATATTGCAAGATGAAAAACTAAATTCTAAACCAAGTCAGATTTAAAAACAGTTGAAATCAAGCAGATTATAATAACAGAAATTACTACAATATGGATAGACAAGGATTTTTTTTCTCCATTGAGAGGTGATGTTAGAAGAGTCTACTTCAAATTTGGGATTTTGGCTTCCCCCTGTCATAGCTACAAAACCAAAAGCTGAGGCAGGGTCAT
Source organism: Pelecanus crispus (assembly GCF_030463565.1). Lineage (NCBI taxonomy): Eukaryota > Metazoa > Chordata > Aves > Pelecaniformes > Pelecanidae > Pelecanus > Pelecanus crispus. The sequence goes on from NC_134648.1 coordinate 53,183,823, forward strand.
TATTCTCTGAGAATCACAACTTGTTTGAACAACAAACATGTTTTGAAGAAAATATTTATTTGGAAAAATTCTTGAATACTTGACTATATCTACCTGGTAATATTGGATGGAAGTGGTATTTTTCAGAGGCCATAAATAATGTTCATACCTACAACCAGGAAAGGACCTATTATAACCCAGAGCAAAGGGACTAAAAAGACAAATTAATTCAGATCTTACCCAAGCTAGTTCAACCAACCTCATATCTGACTACTGCCTGAAGCTTATGATTTAGCAAAATCTAAAAATCAAGTTTTAACCTAAAACAGAACAATGCTATCTGTATTGTTGTATCTTTCAGTACCTTTCTGCTAGCCAAAGTCATTGCCTGTCTTGATCACTTGCAAACATATTTTATTTAAGATATGAGGGAGGGTCAACCTCAGAAAGTTTTGAGTTTTACATAGTGTGTGGCAGAATTTGAATTTCACTTTTGTTCTGGCATGTTGAAGGCAAATTTCCATGGAAACCATAATTCCATCAATGGGGCCAGTCTTTCTCACAGCAGACGTAGCCCTTAAATTGTAGCTAAATTAGCCACTACAAATAATAATAAAATACATCAACACAAAAGACTGATGAAGCCAGAGACTCCTGCATAACTTGGTCATCAGTCCCTTAAATGGTGAAGGAATTGTATTCCTGGAACTGGATCAGATCTGCTGTACTTAGGAGCATTTGTCATGGGCAGGGGAAATTTACTGCAAAGTCTTTAGAGAGCAGGGAAGCAAATCAGTCTCCCACACACCATCCTCTATCTCTGGAAAAAGCATCTAAGTGTCCTGTTTCCAAACTAAGTAGAGGCTTTCAATCCATTAGGAAATTCCCCTCTCCCCCTTCCTCTTCTAAAAATACTATGCCAGTTGTCTGAGGTTTTTCACTGTTCAGTGGGCTAAAAGGTGAAAGATCTATTTGTTGTATCAAATGAGGACCTTCGAATTATTAACATTGTAAGATATAAAACCAAATGTAAGTTTGTTTTCTTCCCTTCCCCCATGCTACTTCTTCCCCCTTTTTTGTGCCCACTTTTTTATTCTGAGATGTGTCTGGTACTCAGAATATTATAATCTCTTCTGGCAACAGAAGAGAAACAGTTTCCATTACAGTTTATTACTTTTTTCCTTTTTTTTTTTTTTTAATCAATCCATATGAATCCCAAAGGACTCAAGCCTTTGTTAGAAACTGTAGCAAGATATATCATGGGTCTAGTCTCCCATATTTCTATATGACTTAGATTGTGTATTTAATTCCCTTGTGAATAGTTAATATTAAAATATAAGTACAATATGTATCCATTTAGTATTCTGAAAATGAATTCTTTTTATTCTGTTGATGTCTATTAAAAACCTACCCTGTTTAGATTTGTGTATACGGCGTGTTTGGAAGTGTTCTAAGATAAAAAAAAAGAAACTCCTCTCTTTTCTATTTAGAAATTTATATTTATATGAAAAATGTAATGTTTTAAAGTAAGTCTTTTCAGCTACTCTATGCAGGCATCTTTAGGGTGGTTTCTACTGCCCTATAGCCCAGGCCAGTCAGTGAGTCCCCATCTGTAATCGATAGAGGCAGGCAACCTATTGCTTCTTATGCTGTAATTTCACAATCAATTCACAGCAGCAGCATCTGGCACTGATGCCAAGAGAAGTGTTTCTATCACTCCCCTTTCACCTCCCTGCCATCTTCCCCCTCCTGGGGAAGCTTTGTACAGCTGCACCATGAACCAGGTCAGAGAACTGATCTTGCTTAAAACTAACATGGCAAAAACCCAACTGTTTAGTTTTATCTGGAAAGTAAATGCTTGTGATGACACAAGGGACAAATAGAGCTGCAGAAGAATGATGGGGCTACTTCTTTCTGCAGCCTAACAGCTTAATCTGGTTTAAAGTGATTGTGAAACTACAGCATAGCATACCTAGCTTTAAACATGGGTAATTGCCTTTGGACACGTTCATTTTTATCCCCTATCAAAGGTGCTTAAATGACTACTTTAGCCTTTAAAGACTTAGGCAGCTTGTCTGAAGTTCAGGGAAAGTAGTTCCCTCAAAGTGATTTACACAAAGACAGTAAGGATTGACAGTCCTTAATTCTCTTCATGGTGCCAATGACTGTGTTGTGAGACTGAAGGAGAAGATACTCATTTTAATCAACTCACCTGCATAAACTATATTATCATATTTACCTTTATTTCTGTGTTTGCTTTAAGACAAAAACAGAGAATGTGGTTCAGTGGTACATACTTAATTGCATTTTTAATCTGTTGCTGACTGCCTTCAACTGTACATTTCACTATAGTGTTACTTAATTTTAATCTTTGAAAGATGAACAATCTTCATAAACTATCATTTACATAGCTCCCTCATGACAATGGTTTGACCAGTTAATATCTGGTCCTTCTAGTAAGGTGTTGACCAGTGTAAGTCTCAGAGATCTTTCACTTTCCTAGGAAAGTGAACTTTTCCTAGCTAATCAACAGTTCAGAGATTTAAAGAATCAAAAGTAGTTGGTTCTGTTAAATGTCATAAAAAAGTTAAACTAGACCTAAATGAGAACTACAGATGTTGTGAAAGTTCTCAGCTTAGCATGCTCATATCAATTCTTACCTTAATAAGGGTAAGACAGGATAATAGCTAAATGACTATATAAGTCAATGGAATGGCATTTGCAAAGTGTTTTATGAACCCAGTATGAAAGAAAATGTGTGTGGGTGAAGTATTCTATATTTCTTACTTGAAGTCAAGAAAGGAAAGGTAGTCTTAAATAATTTGACGTGAGGTATAGATCATGACACAGCCAATCTTGGTTTTGAACTTTTTATTGAACAAAGAAATTAGGAAAAGTAATATGAAAATAAGTGCTTTAATGGAGTTTTTAAGCCGACATTAATGCAGCAAGCCTGGGAGGCTAAGCAAAGTAGCCTACTAGTCTACCAAGAAAGACTGTGACTAAGGCTAATAATGCAATGTACCTCATTTATATTTAGGCATTTAACACTCCTTCAGCAGCCAGCAGTGAAGGTAGCATGGATTCATACTGTCTTATGCGAAGTGATTCCAAAGGTTGTTTCAAATTCTAGAGATGCCTATTTTTCTGATTGCTTATAGAAATCTAATCATTTGACTCTTAAGTTAAACAGTATAGTTAAACAACAAATATTTGTCAGGATTCTTCTCGGTCTTGGGGCCATGAAACTGTACTCTCAAAGCAAAACTTCCACTATTTAAAAAAAAAAACTGTTCAGTGAGAAGTCTTAAAAATTCAGCTTCCCATCCCTATATTTGAATTTAACATTTTCTTTATTCCCAGAATATACTGCACTGTGATGGAGCACACCCCTAGTTTTTACCTCATGTTCTTTATCTTTCACTGTCTATAAATCCTATCTGCCAGATGAATAATATAAAATAGGTTCAGAATTTTGTAAAGGTTTGATTTGGATTGAAGGGAAAAGAGGAAAAGGGAGAGCAGGCACTGATTTTACGGTAAGTGTATGTGAAAAGTATATGAAAATGTAATTTACACCAATTCCGATCTCTTATTTACATGGCTGAAGAGCTGAACTAACAAAAAAATCTATTGCACAGACACTCTTCTTCATCTCTTTCCCCCAAATATAGCAGTCATATCTTGGAACAAGTGGCCAAACCTCTCTAAAGATATTAAGGAAGAAAACACTGTCACACCACATGGATTACTGTAGGTTTAGAACTGTAGAAAATGTCACCCAGTTTGGGATTAATTCTCAACAAATGCACAATTATAGTACAATAAAACATGCTAATAAGTATTATTAGTACAGCAAGACTCATGCCAGCCTTTCTCTCTCTACCGTAACGCATTGTCAAATACGAACTGTTTCATATTACAATCTTTAGAGAAGGAACGGTTTTGGTAGGAGAATGGTTCCAAGCAGTTAACTGTCTAATAGAGGAGCTCCTACAAAGCTGCAGTTTGCTTTAAAATGTGCAAACTCTGTTGGTTTCTGAAGTGTTTTCCAGGGAGAATCACAGCAGAAGTTCACTGCTATTGTCCAAACTTCAGAAGTGCATTTGATCCGAGTAGCTGTGGTATAACAGAAACGCGTTGACCCTTTTCGTCTCTCTTTCCTATAGCGAGCTTGTGGCTCTTCGTGCGTGCTCCTGGTGGACAGATTCCATGACAAAATAAAATCGTGGGCGGCTCTTTGATTCCAGCCTTCAGTACAGTCTAGCACTGAAGCCTGAAGTCTAGTCTGAGGGACTAGAGAAGAGCATATTGACCTCTATGCCAAAAATGAAGTCAGGAAAACTATATTTGCTGATGAATCCTAAACAGCAAGAGGTGTTTCTTGTCTTTTATTCAGCTAATGCGCTGGCCCAGAAGAGAAGGCTCAGACTTGAGGTTTGTGAGGTTTTTCACTGTTGTCTTGAAAGGCATCTACCATAATGACATTTGTCTGACTTTCACATATTCAGTATTATTTACTCTGCACAATGACCAAGAGAAATAGCCCAAGAGAAATAGTCCCTGAGGTGTCTCAGGCTAATATTGCACTAATAAATAAAATAGGCCAGAGCCCATTCTCTGCATCTGAGGGCAAAGGACACAGTTCATACTCAGGCAGGTAATTCTGTTCCCCTTCTCTTTTCTTTTTTTTTTTTTTTTTCCCCCCAGCTGGTGTAGTCTCACCCAAACTGGGTGCCGGGAGCAAGCTGTAGCCCTGCTCTCCCTTGAGCCATTCCCAGATGTCATCAGCTGAAGCTGAAATGGAGCCCTGTGGAGCTCAGGCAGAGGATGCCTGGGGGTCCTGGGGGACTCACCAGGGCAGTCAGGCCCCATGCCCTCAGGGCCCTGACAGCACTAAGGAGGAAGAAGAGGGTCTCTTGTTTGTCTTCCACTCTACATTGCCTATGAATATCCATTGTAAGGTTTTGAGCAGTCTTTGCTTAGAAGTGCTTAAAGTGGTGAGGTTTTCCATGACAAGTTGCTGTGTAATAAAAAGAGAAAAATCAGGTCCCGCAATTCCTAATGCATTACAAAGGAGGGCACTCCCAATGGGTCACTAGTTGGTTTTGACCTTCGGACTGGAGGCCAGGTCAAATGAGCTCAAAAATGAATAACAATGTAAAAAATCGTACTTCCCTTCTTTTTCTTGCTTACATTTTTTCTTCATTAAGGTGTTCCATTTTCTACAGAAGGAAGCCTGTTGATAAGAAAATCTGTTAATTTTTAGCCACAAATTCAGAGGGTTTTATATGGTTTTTCTTTGTTATTTTTTTCAGAAGGATAAACTTCCAATTAACAAGTTTCATTATCAAATGACATCAGAATGAAAACTGACAGTACAGTGCTGTTTAATAACTTTTTTTTTGCTATAGAAGACTTTATTTTTCATTTCTTCACTTGCATAAGTTGAAGCCAAAATTTTGTTATTTAAAAACTTATGCAAATTTAATTCCAGTGCACACACTCCAGAGCCTTTTAAGCAGACAGTGATCTTGGAGAAATAATTATTAACTGTTTAGCCAAAAAAAAATGGAAAAAATTGTCTAATATCTGAAGTTTCTATGCCAACATTTAAAATTCTAAACAATCCATTTCAGAAACAGAATAATTTACTGGTTCAAAACTGATTTAATATTTTTCTTATTAATTTAAAACTGTATTTGAATTTAAACAGGATTCTGAAAAAAAACCAGTGTATTAACAACAGTGCTTTGTTAGTTTATAGGAAATAGTTTCTGATTTTCAAAATGGAATTCCCATTTTCATTCACAGAAAAAGAAAACAAGAAAATAAATTTTTCATTGTTGTCCAGTAGATACTTTTTGCAGTTGCCTTTTTTTTTTTTTTGTTCTTCTTTTTAATGTTCTCTATCCACAATTAGAAATAATGTTATTGTCATTCAGGTTAGAAAAAACTAATTTCCTAGCCATATACTTATGGCTATTTATCAAAGAAAACTATTATTTTGAAAACACAAAATTTGGTTTTTTTGTTCAAAAGCTATTTACTAAAGCCTTTTAACAAAGAATACTGTAGGGGTTTTAGCAGACAGAATTTACATATTAAAACTAAATTTGATTAATGTAGTCAGTTGTGAAAGTTATAAACAGTGATAACTTTAAGTTCAATAAGAGCGGCTTCTATCATTCCACTAAGATGTAGATTTATTTATAACTTAAGTGTAATGGTAACAATAAGATGTAATCACCTGGTACTTACATTGTTGCTCTAATGATGTTAAATGTGGGATATGAGTCCTAATATAAAAAGACATTCATGCTTATGCAAATTTGCTAAATTGATTTTTAGATGTATGTCTAATCAGTTGTTATTTTGGACAGACTAACACTTGCATTGTTGTGGGGAAAAAAAATTTTGCAGAGATAGGTTTCTGCTCAGGTTACTCACACAAAAGTGAAATTTCATTTTAGAGCTGATTGGAAAGTACATTTCCCATTTTTTAATTCCATCTGTGCCCTTTCATATTGAATTACACCATGAAATCATTAAAGATAGAAACAAAAATATTAAAGGAAAATTAAGCTATCAAATTATGTGGTCAATAAATTGAAATAACCTAATAATTCTGAAATATTTGTTTAATCTTTACAGTTTATTTTAGAATTACCATTAATAACGTCAAGAATTTCAAAGTGGAGCTGCTTTGAATTGAAGATTAAAATGTCTAATTTCTCTACTTCATTTAAAGATTTTTTAAAATCTAAGTAGTTTTTTGAATGAAACAAACCAGCCTTTTTCTCTGTAGAAGAATGAGAAGAAATAATATTCCCAGATGGTTCAACTTTATATTAATATGCACAGAAGATATATAGGAACTTCCATGAGCTGGTAGGTATTCTTCTTATACATTTCTTAATGCAAATAATTTTATGTTTAAAAAAAAAATCTTGTTTTAGTGAAAGTGTATGAAATTTTTTTCTTCTTATGTTTGTTTTTTGTTTTGAGAAAACTTAGTCTTTGTTGAAAAATCATCTTCTAACTTTTATTACTGACAAATAGTTCTATTTGGGTTTCAAATTATTTGATGTTTTCATAATGTGTCTTATCTTCTAGACAGTATGTAACATATAATTTAATTTTTAAAAAATCATACATAGTTTCTAATCACACATATAGTGAAAAAAGCCAAGAACCTGGTCTTGTTCAAAAATCACAATGTATGTGTGTGTATATATATATGAAATTAAAAAATAAATACAAAATATACAACATATAAATTTAAAATGATAATATAACATTTTTAATATAAAATATGTATCTTAAAGTTAATAAAATAATTGTGCATGTCTAAAGATGCACAAACTTGCTAATCCTTCCCACAGAGGGACTGCAGACATATATTGGCATATCAGAACACTGTAATGTCATGTCAGTGAAAAAATATTCACCTAATCAGGGAAAAAAAAAAAAAAATTAAAGAAAAATGAGAAAATCTAGAGATACTGTCTAAGATGATGAAATACAAAGCAAAAATATTTTTGAAACCTAAAGCAATATTGCATACCAGCAATAAATTTTCCTCACATTTCATACACAAATTTTATCTTTCCACTGTCACTTCAAAAAAAAAGAAATAATCAAGTCTAGTTTCTTTCTACTTTTTATATCCTTTCATAGGACACAGGTCGTTTGCCAGGAGCAGAACATTAGTTTTATGAATCACAAGTAACCTCAGCAATATGTAACTTTGAAAAGTATTTTTGAATTAGAATAGAAAAAGTACAGAATGTCACACACACTGATTTTGTGTTTTCAAAATGTATCTTAAATCAAGCCTGGAAATGAGGTGAGAAGGCCGTTGAATGATACACTGATTAGGACGATATCACACATACCAGCCACTGAAAAAGCACATGTAACTGTGCTGACTTCGTTTTCTCTTGGCACACAGTAATAACTGTCAACCTGCAGAACATCTGATAACAATGTGATAGGGGGAAACAATAGCTCAGTATACTGGAACTGAATGCAAAATAGCAGCCTTTGAAGTGAAAATGTAGATTTAGGCAATGAGAAAGAAATTTGTGTCTGAAACAACAGAAATATGTTTCTAAAAGTGGTTTTAAGAGGCTTTCCATTTGAAACATAAATATATTTGTTTAGTTTAGCAAAGGTGGGCTGCGAATTTTGCAGTATGTATTAACAGTTTAATTTTTGTGGCTTAGGGAAGAAACCTTGTTAGTAATGGAATACTATAGGAAAAGAAGTTTGAGTTATCTGCTGGGAAAAAGTGTGGTGCTTTCTGGTTGTTTTAGAAAATGAATGACATTATCACAGAGCTATGCATCTATGTTTGGATAACTTCATGTTTATTCACATCACACAGAGCTTTGCAAATGGAAAATGTTGAAAACACTGAGCCTTCCCTGACTGGAAAAAGTGCTTGTGTTTTTCCTGACGTTCAGCCAGAAATCCTACTTTTTGGTTCTCTCTGAGACTTTGGAAGGAGAGAGTAATTGAACTCATTTTCACATATGTGTGTGCTACTTAGGCAAGCTCTGCAGAGGATCTCTGCATTAAAATGCAAGCAATGCAGTCACTGACGAATTGCCAATGTGGTTGCACGGATCTGAGCATTCAAAGCAAGCACACCCCCCGAAGACTGTGCAGAGCACTCAGTATTGCAGCACTGCACGTGTCCCCCCAGCCAACACTTTTTTGTCGGATTTGTACAAAGCACCAGAACTGAGCTCTACTTTTCTTCAGCAGTGAAAGAATAGACCAGCTGGGACCCGAATCCAGTTTGTCCTTTTTCCATTACGGCTTTCAGTGCTTATTATGGTAGAAGCACTGTAGAATCTGTCATTTCAGTGTTCATCCTCAAAATATTTAAACTAAAATTGAAGCTTCCCATGTTGCAGATACAGCTGTCTTTATGGGTATTCAAACGTGCCTGCCTCCACACATCACAGTGTGCTAACAATCTGACTTACGGCTCATCAGTCTGGAAAATAAAAGATATTATTATTGATGAGCCTGTTTATCTATTCACGCTTCATTCCTTTGACCTTTAGGGGGAAGTCTAAAACAGATGGCATCAATCTGATGTCATGCCAGCTTGCTGACCACACCATTGTTGAATCACCAGGCAAAGTTGTGAAACTTCTATTTAAAACCAAATAAATGAGAAAGATCACCATCGATTAAGGAGGAACGCTGCTCTCTCCAGCCATTTGCAGTTTACAATGTAGAGAGAACAGCCTCGCTCACCCGCAGCGGGAAGTGCCGTCATGTTGTCTGCTGGAGGAAAGATTTAATGTTCTCCCTGCTAGACCCAGGAATATCTGTTGTGCTTAAGTTAGGTGGCCACTGCAGATCATGCAGAGTGAACTGACTTAACTGGCTTTAGGGGAGCTGCAGATGTTCAGGTCCCAGCGTCTCCCAGCACAGTAATCACTCAGAGGATGCAGAGCATAAAAGGCCCTCAATGTACACACAAAATGCCGGAGGTAACTGTGACTATTACTAACGAATGGTAGAAGGATAATTTCCTCTGCTCTATGTGTGTGTGATCGTGTGTGTAAGTGTGTGCGTCTGTTTTCCTCCCTCCTTACAACAAATCACAGCGAGAACTTTCAACCCAATAACCTTCATAAAAACTCCATGGTGACTAATTATAAGAGAACTAGGAGCATCTACTATTAGCAAAAATAGGATTGTTATTCAATAACCTTGGGACGCTGCACGTCCAATGATGCTCTGAATCCGTAGTTATTAGATGGGGGGTTTAGTGAAGGTTGTTTCAGATTGCTGCTGGCGTCTTGCTGCTGAGCTCTGTGTATTCAATGCCACAATGTCAGCAGCTTGAAATTCCCTGTCTGGATTTTATGCAGCTAATAATCTTCAATTTAGTACTGTTTGTGAAGAAAGAGAATGAGAATGAGGTGTTTTGGAAGTAGGGGCGTTCTCTGCAGCTCTCTGTTTATGTCCAGTTCTGACAGTATATTCTCACGCACTACTCACCTGCAGCAAAGAGTCATATTCTGAAAAACAATTTGCTTAAGCTGCTGCGATGTGGACTGAGGTTGATTAACAGAATGCAGACATTCGAAATTGCCTTTGTATTGTATACATGGCTTTGTTTGAACAAAAGGTAGCAACAAGTAAAGAGGAACTCGTGTGCCTGCCAGAGATTTTGACACACCCGGATCTTCACGTCCTCCCACTCCATGAAAGCAGGAACACCAGTGGATTTCAGCGTTACTGAAGCAGGGAGTGTATGTTTCATTTTCACACTGCATGGATGTTGATGAAGGAAGAACAAACCAGCAAACAAGAAAGCAGACTAGTCTTTACAGACAGCAGTCTTCAGGGCACCAGTTTAATTCCATTCCAGAAGGTGACAAACAAAGCCACAAAATTAATTTCCAGTCCCAACATCTGTGTTTTTGTAATAAGAGACTTACAACTCCCAGATGATTCCTGGACAAATGACTTTGAAAGGCTGTTTCACTGGAAAAAGAAGCCAGCCCTGTCCTTCCCTCCACAGAAGTTCTGCTCTATGAGCCATGAGTTGTTTCACCAGTAGTTTCTTTAAAATTTGGTTGTTGGAAGAAGATCAGATAGATTTAGGGTGTGTTATTAGTAGCAAGTGTACAAATTACAACATATGTCAACCTCATTAGGAATCAGTACTTAAGTTAGAAAAGCAAGATGAGGGCCAAACACAAGTTAGATACCTATTTGCTCAGAGTAGACACCCTTTTTCACATAATAGCAATGTGCTTACCACAGTTTGGGCATAGCATTCTCCTGAGCAGACTGACAGGTGTGAAAATGCAGAATCTGCCTTGTCCCATCCATCCAGAAAGGCTTCAGTATGATTTCAGGGAGATTTTTTCAGTCCAGTGTATATTTTCTGGCAGTTTTTCAAAATCTGCTCCTAAGTTGCTCTGTAGACAGGCAGCCCTGTTTCACTGAAAACTGATACTTTCATCTTGCAAGCAGAGGTTAGTACCTGCTTCAGGATTTGCTTCTTTTACAAACTATTTTCCCTATCTCATCCATCTTTAGACAGAATCAGCAATTCAGATCAATTCTTCAGGGATCTTCATATCCACACCTGCATCCTTTCTTTTTTGTTTTTAAATTGAACAGTCATACCATCATCGTGCATATAGAAACAAATTTGTTATAAACTTTTAAGCCTGTTTTAAAATTGCCAGTTTTTTTCATTTTTCTGCTATAAAATTATCTTTCATTACTCGTTCCTAAATAGACAAAGGCCTCTTATCTGTAGCTGGAGTTAAAAAACTGCTAAATTTTCACATCAGTCCATTTTCACTCAAATCTAACACATATAATTATAATCATACTATGATGTCAGAGGATATTGTTTATAACATGACTGAACAAGTAAAAATATATGTTACTAATTGACTTACCCGAGGAACCAAAGCAACTTGCTTCTGATTATGTCTACATGGCTTTCAGGCATAACTCTCAGCCCACTCTCAAGTCTGGACTTACTGAATAGCCACAGTACGTGGAGGCAAACCCACATTTTGGCATGGGGAACACTTGAGATTCAGGGGATGCTGATATTTGATCCTCTACTTCTAATACAGACCAAACCAACCCATCCTGCACTGTGAGCAGATGATAAACTGGGGGTACACAACTGAGATATAAGAAATGACGTTTCCTGTATTCACTACAGCTATTGGCACGGGTACAATCTATTTCACAGTACATTGCAGAACGGAAAGCTAATTCCTTTTGCACAACTGAAATAATGTCCCAGTTCTCAAATATTTTGATTTTGTAAGTAACTTCCAAGCTGAATCTGAATTAATGAATGTTTCTGTTAACAAGTACAATACAAACTTGAATTCAATGAGATTAATCTGACTTTGCAAACTGCACTTGCTGCAGAAATTCAAATCTATTAGTTTAGTTCTGATCAAATTAGCCTGTTTTGAACCAGTGTGTTACCAGCCTGTTTCTTTCCAGCTGTGCCATGATATTTGGTAATCTTCTATTTCTACGCATGTGTTGTTCTATAAAATGTCCCAGTCAATAATTAATCAGTATATTTTAACTTCAATATCACAGCTTTGGTGAATGTATCTAATATACTTTGCTTTTACTTTATTTCTTATTTCATTTGTATCTGTAGCAGACTTTTGCAGCTGACTGAAATAAAAGCACAAGTACAAGATATCTTTGCAATTCTAATTAAACTGTTAATTGGTACTGGTGACTTTTCATACCTGACATTTAGCATCAGTGAATAACAACATAGTAAACAGCAGCAATAAAAATGGCATTATTTTTCCCTTGCAAAACTCTGAAACCAATTCTGCTTTAAATTTTGCAAGCTCATTTGATGTCAGTGTTAAAACATAATTTGTTCAAAAGTCTTCAGCACTCTGTGGGAGGAGAACTGTGTTCGTAATTAGATACTGGTGCAGGTAGCAAGTGCATATCATATACTGCCACACAAACAAACTCTAAATAGGGTATGCTGAGTAAAGAACAATACTGAATTTGATAGTTTAGCCATGAAGTTAAATGCCACCCCTGTGACTGCATTCAGAAAGCATGAAAATAACAATGTGCAGCAATAATATGAAAAAGCAGATAACAAGTAGCAGAGCTAAAATTCAAGAAAATATCTCTTTACCAAACAAGAATAAATACTGTTTGCTAACATCTCTGCCTCCCTGTAAAATGAAGATTGGTGTAAAAAAAATATGGGTGTACTGGAATATGCAAAAAATGCCAGCATCTAATCCATCCTTGAATCAACTATAGGGCATATGAGAGCTAGTCCTACAGAATAATGTCATTGTGTAGTTTGTTTATAGTTGTTGGTATCAGTGAAGAGAGTGTTCTTCCAGGATGTGAAAGGAAGTAATTTCTTGCAGAAAATTTTTATATCTATCATTCTTATTTTGGATTTAAATTGAAAACATAAATGGATGTCTATTAGTACTGTTTATGATAAATTGGAGAATGCAAAAATATATTTTTGTCTCCATTTTACTTTGAAGCAAAACATTATGGTTTGTTTCAAGAGGATAAGTACAGATATATAACAAGGAAATTGTTATAGCCCAAAAGAGGAAAATAATATGTTTATAGTGTCTTAATCCCAAACTGCACATTATTACATCAATTATTTATGATCTGATGAACCAACTTCAGCATAGACAAATTTAGATCTAGCTAGTTCCTTCATTTTGAAAATTATCGTGTATGTTTATTAAGTGTGTCTTATGCTGTAGCCTCATATAATGCTAAAAATTATGAACTGAGATGTTCTACCAAGGCTATGATCTTCAAAGGAATAGTTGCTGGAATCCCATCGTGTTGTCCCCTCTTATTTAAATAGTTCTGCTCAAGACCCTGGGGTTGCTCAAGGAGGCAAAGGTTACTTGAATAAGAAAAAAATGCAGAGTTTTAGATTATTTGTTAATAATGTGTATGTTTTACTTTTCTTGACTGATTGCAATGCATTTCCATAACTGAAAAAAACAATTTGGTTATATTTTCTAGTCAGAGAGTTCTCTGCATAAAGCTCACTGAAAGCTTATATTGCTTTTAAAGTTCTTTTCCATTCTGAATTTGGCAAGCATTTTTTTAATATAGGAAAATCATATTTAAATTATCCATGCTAAATGACAGATTTTAATTGCACTTTATACTTTTCTTTCCTTTTACACTACAGGTGATTTAGAATATTGAGCAAGCATGTTAAATCCCTGATATGTAATGAGTCTTAGCTTAAAAATTAAATGGTAGTGGAATGGAATATGCCTACTGTTTCCATCAAAGTCTGCTGTCCTATTCTGACAATGCTCAATCCTCCATGGTACTTCATAGTTATAAATCTGACTGACCTAGTTTTGCAGAATTTTCAAACTATGCTTTTCAAGGACAGAGCCGTAATGCTTATTTACACATTGATTTCAACTTACTCACTTGAGTGACTAAGGACTGTTTACACAGATATGATATTACCAGACCGAATTTGTCTCATTTAACGTATCAAAAATCAAAAGACAGATGAAATATCAAACAGAACTGTTTTTCAGCTCCTGTGTAAATCTCCTTACTAATTCTGTTAACAAATTTCCTGATATTTTAAATCTTGCTTTCCCCCTGCTTTATTTTAGGATAGGGAAAGAACCTTTTGGCTATTTTATTCTCCAACAGTAAAAAGGCATGAAGGTAAATGAACAAATTATATAGAATGTCATAGAACAGATGAGATATGCAATGGTCTGAAATACTGTAATTTCTCGGGGAGAGAAAAAGAAAGATAAGGAAATGAGGAGGGGTAGCTACCATTTTACTGACATCACAGAAATCTGCTGTATTAAGAATCAAGTGACCTTAAATGCCACAGGGCCATTAAAAGTAATGGAATGTGATCTCAAGCTGGTGAGTGATGTGAAGCCAATTCCTTCTCAGGGGCTCAAGATGTAACATCCACATTAATGTATTAGTATCAGTAGATGAAACATAACGAATACTACATCTCATTTACATAATGGATGAGGCTAGGGAAGCAGTTCCAGATGGCTGATGAGCACCTTGAGCCAAAAAAGGAAATTTTTTTTGACATATCAGCATCCACAAGTCTAAAGTGTTGAGATTAGATCAGGCTGATGAGAATATGGACTTTGAGTGATAGATTGCCCCTAAATTTGAAGAAAGTTAAAACACCCCTCAAGAGAAACAGCACTCCATGCAGCTGTGGGACATTGTCTGCTTATTGTTGTCATTTGCTCATAGCTGTCTCAGGCAGTTCAATGGGCATTAGAGGTGTAAACTTCAAGAAAAATCTTATTCTCTAACCAGTTCTGCTTAACATGTCTTCAAAGAGTCAACTCACGTGTTCAAAGTCAAAGTCATATTTATGCATTGTACTGAGTTGGTACTTTAATGCTCTGTAATGTACATTGTGTGGAAATGCTGGACTATTCATGAACTCAGTACAACACTCAAACGTTCAAACTGTTTAAAGACAAATGAGAATGCAGTGTCCTTTTTTACAACCATAGGCTTGCTTTATAAATGATCTGTCCAAGCCTGGCACAGGTATAAAATCAAATGCATTGGATTGGCTTTATCAGTGTATTGAATTATGTGTTACTGGAAGGAGACTGTTTTACCACTGAAAGAAGGAACAGATGCCCTTGATGAATTCTTATTCTTGGAGGAGGTTGGTTTTTGTGAATGACCTGAAGAAGGACAAGAAATATTTTCCCCACCTCATGAAAACTTTAGGTGTTTCAAGAATCCCAGTCAGTCCATAGGTAAAATATTTCTGTGTACCTACTAGTACTGAGAAATCTCAACTGGACTGATTGGTGTATGTGGCTCACTATGTTAGAACTATATTATGGCTAAACCATAAATTTTTATTAAATTTCTGTCAGTTAGACCCATTTCCACATTTGCAGTCAGGAAAAATTCCTGTCTTATTCTTTTCCCTCTCCCTGATTAGACTGGCAATGACATTACAGAATTTTTGCTTTTGTAGCAGGCAGTGCAGTCTACTTCCTAGGATAAATATGTCAATTTAAGTCAATGTCTTTGCTGTTTCAGAAGGCTATACCACTAGTGACATTGTTTTTCTGGGGCACATTATTCTAATTTGCTGCTCTCATGTATTAAAGATACTGAGTATAAAAGAGTATTTGAAAGAGTGATTTAGTCATTGTGAAGAGGTGGAGGTGAGAGAGAGGAGATGCACTTTAGGAGCCTTACAGATTACATGTGGTGGCCTACAATTCCTGATGCTAATTCAGTGTCTGTAAGAGCCTAGGTAGACTTCTATTTCATAGTTTTTCCTATCTTAAGTAAATACTAGAACATAAAATGTAAAAGAGACTTGAAGAATGTTAATGGAAACATTATAGATTTGAGTGTTTGTGAGGGTGTGCGCATGTGTGTGTGTACACTCACATGTATGTGTGTGTACACTCACATGTATGTGTGTGTGTATACTTTAAATATATATATTTGTAGGAGTAAGGAATGGGAAGGAGTTATGTAGACCATTTGGTAGAAGCTCATTCCATATTTGGAGAACAAGCTCAGAAAGTCTGTCAAATTTTGTTCAACAGGTTTTGGGTTTAAAAAGCTTATCAACACCTGTTCTTTCTCAAATGTTGGTTGATTTTTGGTATCCAAAAAAAAGTTGCCAGCAAATTCCCACCAAGAAATTGCAGGAGGAAATATTTCTGAGTACAAGGAAGCTTCACGTGGAATTACCAGTCCTCAGAGACCTGCTTAGGCGAAATGCTGTGGTGTGGAATTTAGGGTATCTGCTGCCTTGCAGGATTATGTTGTACACTGAACAAGAAGTAGAGGGCTATTGGATTTGGGAGGCTTGGAAAAAAAGATTGCCTGTTTTCAAAGTTCTGTTATGTTAGTTGACTTTATTTCTGCTGTGGTTCTACAATTTTCAGAACAATAAATATCTTTTTTTTTTAAAAAAAAGAAAAATGACACTAATGAACATTGGGTTACAGCTTGATAAGAAATTAAAATAAGAGGATACTTAGCATCTTTAATCTGGTTCTCAATCAGCCCTAATATGCTAACAGAGACTATTGGAAGAAAGTTACCAGTAAGGGGGAAAAATTAAATACAAATGTAAAAGAACTGTATTTATATTATACCACAATGTAACTCTATAAAGAGATATTATACTACACCATGCAGCAAATGTTTTTTTGATGAAACAACCTTTCTATAGTCTTAAAATTAAAAAATGCTAATGGAATTATTTAAAGGTTTTCTTTTTACTTTTCCCTTCCATTCTTTTCCTTTCTTAAAAATCAGTAACAAAACTGCTTTTAACTTGATGTATTTTCTTTTGCCTCTGGTCCATGAGCACAATTATGGGCTATGCATCACTGAAAAAGAGGTAAAAAGTCATCAAAATGATAACAATGTTGGGAGGTGAGGTGAAATGAGGAAGGTATAATGCAAATGCATCCTTTTGTGCTATGTGAAGCATAAAATGAAAGCATCCTTCATTGCAGGGAAGTGACTATGAAACACATTTGAGAATAGCAGCTAGATTTATGTTGACTTAATATTAAGTTAATATTGATTGAGATGAAACAGCCAAAACATGAATGGATACACTAATTCATATTATTATGTACTTTTGGCAGCTCTATTTCTTTGTAAGCTTAATAAAAGATATAGTCAAACTAATTCACCCCTAGAGGTTTGCCTTATTTAGAGATCTTATACTGTCTGCTTTGTCTATCCTTTCTTAATTTGTTCAAACAAACACTTTTTCAATCCTTAAATTAAGCTGGCTTTTTGCTTCTCCCTCAAGACAATTGCACATCATTAGAGAGGTGATGGAACAGGAACAATTGCAAACATCTGCTACTATGGTATAGTGATGCCGTAAGCTGATCTGCAGTCATTGTGACTGTCAGGACTTCAGGTTTATGTAAAGGTCACATTGTATGATTGTGGATAAATGACCCTGGGATTTCATGCCATCATTAAAGGCCTATAAACCCATTTTGATTATTCGGTAAATTTGTTATGTGAAGGGAGAAACTATATGAAGTCAGGTAAGTGTCCAGAACTGTTTTCTTTCTGTGCTTGTTTATTACTTATGAAATATTCTTGATCATTTATATCACATGGTACTTCCAGTGCTGATACCTAGACCTTTGCAGATGGCAGAAAATAGTACTGTAATGGTATGATATAATGAATTATTAAATGGTACTGCTGCTAGGCATGGCTATTTAAGTTCATACAGAATATTAATACTGCACATGAACATACACTTTTCCTGAGTTTAAAACTCAAGATTGTTTTGTTTTTCTTTTTACTGTCAATATAAAAAAGTGACTGATTTATAATTGCTATCATCCTATCTTTCACAGCCTGGCAACTTCTGTATGCTCCTACAAGGACACCTTTCCCTAACATATGGAAATAAGATTTCACCGCTAATTACAGAAGTTAGTTGTACAAATAAGCTACCTCTGCCTAAATCCTGAAATGTTCTCACACTCCCAGCTATCACTGTAGTCAGAGAAGCTATGTACCTACTTCCCCTTAGGGATTAGGTTCTTCATTTTGTTTGGACAGATCTTCAGTTAGTGTAAATTGGAATTGCTTCATTGCCTTCAGAAGGGTGATAACAATTTATGCCAGCTCAAAATGTGGTGCTTAATCTCGGGACTGAGAAAGGAAGGTGGAAAAAAGGAACACTCCATATCAACTTAAAAAAAATAACCTCCGGTCTTAAAACAAGATGATGGAAAATTTAATGCAAGTTATAAATAGGGCCATTAATTTGATATACAATGCTCTAGCAGCATACTCCATTAAGCATCCATATTTACTTAGCTGCTACTGTGCTACCAACATGACAGCAAACTTACTATGTGAAACCCTTCCATCATATCATATTAGTTGTATGTTTCAAGCTTGGTTAAAATGCACATAGCTGTGCAATAAAGTTTCTAGATTTGCCAAGTGTCCACCTGATATCATAATACCCAGTGTTAAAATAGGGATGATATGTTTGATATGCCTGATTCTGAAACTACTTTGTCTGTGTGAGTTTAGAAGCTTGACTCAAATGTTATTAAATTTATATTCTATTTTGGGTTGAAAAACTTGTGTGAAGAAAATGGAATTGATAAGAAAACCTTTGATAAAGCACAAAATTTAAAAAAGAAAAAGATGAAAAATCAGTCCACACAGAAGTGGAAAAAATCAAATGATAGGGTTAGATGATTGTATGATGAAGATAAATTGAGTTTCAGTCTCAGAGGACAAGGGCCAAGGGCACAAACACCCTTCCCACTGTTGTGTTCAAAAAAAAAAGACATGGAATACAAGACTAGCAAGAACTTCCAAGGTCAATGAATCCAATTCCCATAAAAGCAGGCAATTATTTCATAGCATCTTATATATGTAATTCATAATGTCATATTACATTGCCTACAGATGGCTTGGGAGAGGGGTTTGTTCTCACTATTCATTCCTATTGGAAGAGGGTTTGGATCTTTATTTCTTTTGTGACTAGAAACAACTTCTAATTACTATCCTAAATTTATTAATTTCAGTCCCTTCTAAAATTTCCAGGTGCTCAGAGTTACCCTACTTTCTGCTCAGTTCAGGGAACAGTACACAAGAGTCTGTGTCAAGGAATATCACTGTAAAATGGTTTAGTGAATGCAGAGGCAATCAGATTAGAGTCTGCAGTGGTCCCTTCTGGCCTCTTTTCACTTTTCCCATTGATCAGCTCAATAGCAGTGATTATACAGAAAGTAGATTTGAAATAGCACAGAGAGCTGTGATAACAACTTCATAGTTAACTTGTCCAATACCTTTCCCCCCATCTCACTAAGTATTTTATAAACTCTTATTTTCTGTTTCCTGGGGTTTTTTTGTTGTGGTGGTTGGTTGGTTGTTTTTATTTTTGTTTTTGAGACATTATTTCTCTTGGTCAGCTTTCATTCATTAATTTTCCATGCAAAAAAAGGCTATTCTCCAGCTAAAGATACATCATATGTTCCGAGGGAAGAATGAGTTGTCTGACAGGTAATATGAAGAAACTTCCCTTGCTCCTCCTTGAGTCTAACTTTTTTGCAGTTAAGTAAACTAGAAGGCTTCAGTTAATAATACATATAAACAATAACAGTCACAGAAACATATTTTTAATAATTAAAGAAATTTGGATATATTAGGAACATCTTCAACAGATCCATAATTAAGAGCATAAGCATTTTCACATTAAGAATTTAGATGCATATAATTTACTTATCTTTCTGTAGATGTAACTAATTCATCAATAGACTGGAAGAGAGTTGTGGTTTGTTGTGACCTGTGAAAGTAATTTAAATGCTATTGATGAAAAATTAGCATGTTCTGACTAGCAGTAGCCTTATTTACAGTAAGAATCAAAACTCTGGGTATGCTACCTATACCAAAGAAGAAGACATTAGTTTGGTCCAAAGGAGGAATTTATTGAGGAGATATCTTACATTCAAAATGTCTTTTGTGATACGACTACAGTCACATAACTGCAGATTTTACCCTGAACATTTTTGTACCAAGACCAACTCTGTCTAGCCATTACAGGGTTTTACTCCCATAACCACATGCTGTACTTTATATACTGATTTTTGTTGACAATGAGACCATGCTGTTGCAGCTATATGGAAATATTTGATGTAAAAATGTCAAAGCCAAATGAATCATAGCATGGCTCTTGCAGTGACTGAGAGAAACTGCAGGTCCTTTGCTATACCTTTTTCTCCTTTTTGCGTTCTTCCTGCAAGTTCTCCCAAACCACCAATCAATTTCCTAGTCCTTACATGTTCCATCCAAGACAAATAGAAAGGGAAGAAAATAGCATTTCTTATACCAAATGGCCACTGAAACATTTTTCAGTGAACCATCAAAACAGTTTACGTCCACTGTTTCAGGAGACCATGATTTATGCAATGTTTCAAAGCTTATCTCCAGAGGTGTTTGCTCTTCACACTCGGTATCCCTTAAGGATATAGTGAAGTCATTGAATTCGTTGCCAGACTTCAACCCTAAGAAAACAAAAAATGACACTTTTTGTCTTTTAACTGCCTCTCTAATTTAGATAACCCAAGTATTTAAAATCTCTTATTTCATACATAGAAGAAAGAATACAGACATGCAAAGAGAAGCACATAATATCTATATTCTTCCACCTATTCCAATAACAAGAAGTAATGAAAATCAAAGTTCCCATCTTTAGAGTAGCAAAAGAATAATTTTAAAGTGGTGCACCAAGCTTTGAGGCTTTCTTGAATGCATATAGGTAAACCTTACCAGCTGTTTTTCAGAGAATCTCAGTGATCTGGAAATCACTCCAAACAAGGTGCCATTCTTTGAATGCTATCTCACTCTTTGATGTGTAGTAATTGAACTAATATAAAGCTTTATTCAATCTTAGTGAAACTTAGCTCAGCTTGAAATTAGTTTTTGATCATAATTCCTGCTTGGAGAAATCAATACAAAGCTAGAGAGCATTGTGTCCCTTCCACAAGGTTTTTAAATGCTGTATTCCTACTGTATAATAGCCTATTTCACATCAATATAATCTGTGCTACAAAAAGTCAATTAATTCCAGTCTGGATAATGAAGGTATGTTCTGAACACTTCAGAGCTATCAGCCAGACACAGTACATTTGAATGCAGTTATGTTGCCAAGACTTTCTAAATGCTCAAGGGTCTATGAAAAAGGTGAAAGTTACAGAGCAAACAAATAATAAAATGAAAGCTAAATGTGGGGGCTAAAGTAGTAAATAGGCTATATGCGCTTTATCTCTGGAGATTAGTGTTCCAGTTCCGCATTAGGACCCATAGTGAAAATAATTTCAATGACTTCAATCTGATCCCCCAGGTGCAGTTTATCCACATTACAGATTTCACTATACCATTAAGAATGACATCCATTTTTCTTCTAAAGAAAGGTATGGAACAGGAATAACAGAGGACAATTCACAGACCAGGATTGATGTATGTTGGCAGAGCAATGTGTGAAGACTGCAGGCATGTAATAGCCAGAGGATTAAGTATGGATTAAGGTGCACTGAAAGGGGCTATTGAGAACTTTGTATGACCTGCACAATAGTGCCAATATTCAGATCTTAGCATCATGAATACCATTTTCATCAGTATAGTTATTAACTATAATAAATTAAGGTATATCTGAAGATCAGGAGCCTATGGTAGCTTATCTCCTACAAGGCTGGGTGCTGCAAATCATAAAAAGACTGCACTTTTCACTTATCCTGATCTAGAAGTGTAACAAAAATGAGAATAAGCTACATTTTAGAAATATTGCAGTAATAATGGTAAACTAATACAATTGTAGGTTTTATTCAGTATTTGTTGTGAAACTGTACAATGCTGAGGTTCATAAACATGAGGACCAGGTTGATTTATCGCAGGTAATAATCCAAACCATTTTAGGACTGTATTCTTAATCAGTGATTTATACATCACAAAGTGGTTTTGAAGCATATTTCTCCTTTGTTCTGTTTTGCATTTAGTTCAAGTTTAATCTTCTTGTACCAGCTTTTTCACTCCCATGGGCTGTTGCTATTGTTCTTCAGATATTCATTTGTGTAGCTGTCCTTTACAATTACTTTAATGCTTACTGCATCTGTGATCTTCTAAATGATAGAGTTGATCCATTTATGAATGTAACAATAGCAATTCCTAGAGGCTGAATTTTTTAAAGCAGCTGCCTCCAAGCTGGTCCCTCAGATGCCAGTGGCACTGTATTGCTCAAGAGACCCTCTGATATTGCGTGCAGCTAGAAGCGATAAAAAAAGTTAAAACCTGATGCTGGCAACAACAGCAACCTTGTAATACTGCCTATGGTGTATCATCTCCTCAATATCTTTTCCAGGTTCTTCGATGCCTAAAGGATTTCTTGGGTGCTCCAGAAAAGCTCTGCTGGTCAAAACTGCAGCAGTGAAGCACTGAATGTCCTTCTCCCAAGTCCAGCACTGTGCCTTACATCAGCTAGAAAACTATTCTTGGTGGAGCACAAAGGGAAACAGGGAGAGCTGTAGCAAGTTCCCACTACTGTTATGGCCCATCTGCAGTTTCTATGCCAGTTAGCTTACAGAAGACCTTTAACTAGGTAAAATGACCCTGCAAATACTTGTGGAAGCCCTAATTTTTCACAGTTTTTGCAAGGAATAACATGTCCTATACAATGGATTCCACAGAAAAAAAAAAATAGTTTGTTTTTTCTACCAGAAAGCTTCATAAGTCTTGAGAGAGTTTTGGTATATTTACTATTTGACCATAAACTCAGGGTGAAATACTGACCCTACAGAATGTAATCAATTTCTAACATTGGCCTCCATAGGGTCAGCAGTTTGTGCTCTGAAAGCTGAGGCTCTTGTTACCATAACCACTAAGCTAGAGCATTGGCTAAAGATTCATTTGGGAGGAAGCTTATCCCACCTCACCCACCACTCTGAAGCATCACTAGTTTCAACTTGGAAAAGATTCAAAGAATGAATCTTGTTTGCTTTTGATAGGCAAACAGGATATAAGACAAGAGCGACAGCACTGTAGTGGATTTGCAATGGAGAGGATCAGGAGAAGAGATGGGAGGAAGGATGGAACAGGATGAAGGGGGACTATTGATTTCCAAGTCATACATGTGCTGATAGTTGATGAATTTGACCATCAGTAAAAGAAGCTGGTCTTTTCCATGTCCTTTGACTTCTACAACCAATGTGCTCCTCCTTTTAGAAAAGAAAATAAAAGCAATTTACTTGAGGGAAGAAAAAGATGAATTGAGCAAGTCTGTTAAAGGAATGAGTATTTTTTATACTCTTAAAACCAAAATATTCTCTGCTAACCCTTGTGTACTCTGAAACAAACACCCGATAAAAAGATGTTAAAAGGAAACATTTTCCTTGGCAACAAGATTTTGCACTGAGCATGCTTTTGCTGAAATACCAGCTGTGAAATGTTTTACATGAAGTCAAGAGAAAGCCTTAATCTTCCAGTCATTGGCATTTTGCTTGTGCATTCAGCATACATTATTCTTGTTCCTATTGCTATTATAGAGCATGGTTTAAAAACTAGCTTTGTCTTTGTTCAATGACAATGGTTATGAACAAATTAGAGTTCAAAAATGCTCTTTCTTCTCTTATTTGAAATTCAAAGACACAATCTTTCATACAATAAGAGATTTCAAATGGTACTTGGAAGAAGTATAGAAAAAATACATACAGTAATAAAAATACCATAGTATGATTTTTTATATATATACTGTGGTTATACTTAGTAGATTGCTGCAAAATGTTCAAAATGTAACCTCAGGGTAACATTAATTTTGCTCTAAGCATAAAATACAGCATAAGTTATAGAAGGGCAAAAATGTGGATGCTCTTTTTGCTAATCCCAGGCTGATGTATGTGCTCTCATGAAAACCACGGGAAGCTTATGGACTTGACGTTAACCCAATGGAAACTTGTGGGTTTTGACTGGCCTTGGCTTCATTCCATCTTGAAACTTAAAATAAGACTTGTGGCAATTTTAGTCCTAAGGCCAAACTCGTCTTTAGTGCAGATCTATGGAGGTCAGAGATCTTTTGTCTGGGATGAATTAGGTAACTAGGATCCCATGTTATTCCACAGGGAATTTGGTACTTTTGAATATCAAGTTATTTCCATCATTTTCCCATTAAGAAGTAAGAATGCAAAGGGGTTTTTTTCCACAATCAGTGCAATATCTTACTGAAATAAAAGTATAACAGAATGGCTTATCTGTGGGAGGGCTTTTCTCTAATGATGGCAGTAGGATGCAAAGTGGGTTTACTGTCCTGTGTAGGGATTTGAGCTGGAACACTGCACCGCCTAACTGTGAGAAAGGTTGTTTCCTAATGTAACTTGAGTGAGATCGGGTTTAGGTAATCACAGATAGCTCATAAGAAAATCTATTATTGTAAGATTTCAAGCAACCTTTGCAGTCTTGTAGAATCTACTCAGTTACAGATGTACTCCCTTCAGATACAGACATACTTCAGTGCTTATGTACACTCCTGCTCCTAACCTATTATAATTTGTCCTTGATAACTGTAAGTATGAGAGGTGATAAGCATTAGTGTTATCTTTTCCAGTTCCACATCCACAGAGGATTTTTTTAAAAGACACATAAAATTTGTCAAGTAAAATTTGAAAGATCAGTATCCAGAAAAAAAAAAAAAAAAGTTAAAGCGAAATTAATGTGGTGGGGTTTTTTTCACCTGCATGTTGCTATAAGTTTTCTGCAAAAAAAACCCCAAACCTCTGATGGTACTCCACTGAATTAATGAGAGAAAATGGAACTATACAGTTTAGGATTTATAGATATTTTTTGTACATGCTGACCAACAGTGTGGCCTGTTACCTAAAAGAAGGGAAATTTCTGTGACCACAATCATCTCTGCTGCTGAGGTTACCTGTCTTCACTGATGCAATGTTACATCAGAAATAATTTTACAATAAGAAAGTTTGATGATGTATCGAGGTTTTTATACCCTCTCTGTCATTGATTCTGTGGGAAAAAAACCCTTCTTTAGTTTACAATTGTTTTAGCATTCTCCAAGCTTGCTGTAGCTACATGGACTGTTGAATCCACTCCCAAGCTTCAAAGTATGTTTTAAAATGCCTTGCATCTACAGGTAAGGATGAGTTTGTGCCTGTGCAGACATGATGATTAAGTAACAGTACTCAAGGTGACATCCACTACCACAGATTCATCCCAGTCTTGCGCTTCATTGTTCAGTGTCTGGAGGAGAGGGTGTTATTCTAGTGCTAATTAACTGCTTCTCCTTTCCTTTCTATTGCCACAGCAAATTTGTTACAGACCTTCTAGATAGTCTTTTAAAACAAAAGCAACCAAATCTGTACGGATATCTGTAAAACATTTAAAATACAAATTTGGTGGGGGGAAGACATCAAAATTGTTGCAGAAAATGGGTTCAGTTGGTGTGAAATTGTCCTGTCTGCCAGCATTTTCACTCATTGCTTGTAACAGACTGACTCTGAGGTGGAAGGGGCAGGCAGATTAAGGAGGAGAAGGGAGTGCTGTTCACAAGTCATTTAGTCCACTGCCTTTAAAAAGAGGAATGGCAGTGACTATTGCTTGACTGACTTTCATGTGATTAGGGAAGGCTCCTACTCAGGATGCAACTCTTGGCTATGGACTTTCATATGAGCTGAAAAGGCTCCTGCTAAGGATATAAGTCTTGATTCCTTTTTACGTCCACCTGGCACAACAAAAAATCTGCTTGGAGGCCAGCTTAGCACAGAGTAAACTGTACAATGCAAAGGCAAATTTAATACACTTGGAAAACTGCAACTGAGATCAGGAGTTGTGTAATATGGGCGTGTAGTCATTGTTAGCATCTTTCCAAAGAAAGAGGAAAGGTATTTGCACAATTTAGTTTCAGACTTGCAAATTCAGGTGCTTATCTCAAGAGCTTTATTTTCCCATGGGCTCTGTAATCAATGGAGCTAAAGATGCAGAAAGATTAACTTAGTAGCTAACATAGCACAGCTAGGTTTCACGGAGTGTTATTCAAGGTGAAGTTTGCTCCAATTTCCTCTAGGTAAAATTCCCTGATTTTACATTGATCTCTCACAATTTCTTGCTTTTGTTGTCCTTCCGGCTGTGTTATCTCTCCTTCAAAGAGCATTTGCCAGCCCACTGTAACAGGAATGCCATGTGCATCCTTGCTTGTATCATTTGTAAGAGTAGTCATCTTTCTTTCATATGCTTTAAAAATGTAAAATGTAATACAGTAAATGTAATATTCATGGGACAAAGGGAAACTTTTAAAAGAATTTCTGTGTAGATGTCTGTGTATTGCCAACAAAAGTAAAGAAAATTATAGAACTAAAGAAAAAAAGAAATCACATATGTGCAAGGACAACACTATATCAAGGGAGAATAATTCACTTTGTCCTACCATGGGGTTAAATGCTCACTGCTGCTTGAGAAAGCTTGTATTTCTTTTGTGCTGTGAATGTTTTATGAATCTAATTGAGCTTAGGAATCAAGTTTCTTAGGCAGACACGGTTTATTCAGAAGAATAAAGATACAGCAGAAAGTTATTGATTTTTGAGGAATCTACGCCTTGTGAAAAATTAACCAGACATTCCTTCCAAATCAATACTATTACCCTTGCTGTTTCAGGACTTCTTAATTGGACCCATAGAGTGTTTCCAGTGCAAAATAGTCTGTACCATCGTTCCTTTCATAAAAGCTGATTTCTGCTGTCCCCTTTGTCTATGTTCATATCTCCCAGTAGTCTTTCTGGGTGTGCACACATGCACGTCTTTATGTAGGGATACTGATGTTCATGAGAAACAGAGAGGCTGTCCTCCCATGTTTAACAAATTTAGAGGTGTAAAAAATGCAAGAATCTTTGTCAAAAAAAAAGACTTTTCTGACAGAACTGAGTACACATACATTATACTTTTCCATGATGCTTAAATGTTGTTTTGGAAGAAACAGTACTAGGACATTAAAGTCCCTTAGGTCTCCATTCCCAAGGGATGTTTCTCCTGAAACCATCATTAAAGCTCACAGCTATGGGTACCAAACCTTGGTAAGATTTGCCATATCCAAAGCAGAAACATGCTGTTGTTGCCCATCCACTAAAGAAATTTCAGTTAGCAATTGACAGCTATACAGCTTCCAGTCAGGGAAAGGGGTTGCTTTATAGACCTTGAGCAATTATTTCCCTGCTGTTCATGAACATTGTTCTGTAACTGGTCTCCTGTTTCAAACTGACTTCTTTTAAAAATTGCTTTTATTTTATTTTCCCTCACAGTCACTCAATCTTAGATTTCCCAAACTTGAGAAAGCCTGAATTTTGTTGGTTTTGAGATAACTTCATCAAGTTGACAAGAGTTAATTTTCCATGAAAAGACTTTGCTGACCTTCCTTCGTGTTTAATACCTTCTGTAACTGTGCAGCAGTGGTTTTATACATCCTCATTTCTCACTTTTCTAAGACTAGTGATGCTTTCTGCTTGATAATATACATTGAATAAAACCTCTCTCTAATGAAAGAAATTAATAGAATTACTGACAGCTATCACTGATGGAGCACTGAACAGAAAAAATACATTGTGTTTTGGAGTTAGCTTTTTCAGTATTAATTTACTAATCATGAATGGATTTGCTTCTATATATTAGCCATTAGAGTGGCACACATTTCTGAGACCAAACTGGGTCCCTACTGGGTGTTTCATAACAGAAATTTAATCTAAGTGACCAGAATCTATGTTCTTCAGGAGCCTATGGGATTTGGCCTCAGTAAAAATAAGCATTTGTGACTAACCGTTGGTACATGACACCAGTCAGAACACATGCAACCTATAAAAAGACTTATACTCTTGTCAAAACATGCTTTCCTAGACTTTTTGGGCACATACACTTGTCAGATCTCATGAGACAAAAAAAATTACACCTGCTTAGACCATGAATGATAAATCTCTAAAGAAGGTCAGGTTCATTCTTGGGAGCTGATGGAAATTGTCAGGGGAAGGTTCACATGTATGGTGGGAGAAATCCAGTCTGACAGGACACATTTTTATCCTAGGTGACTTCTGGGGCATTTGAAATTTGAAATTCCTACAGAACTTTCAGTACACTTTTCAGTGTACAAGTGCTGCTGTTTGAATCAAACTCCTCCTTGTTTAGTTAAAACAGCTATTTTCACAAACCATTTTCAGTCTGATGAATTATTTTCCACCACTGTAATTCACTGTCTAGTTTAAATGGTTAGACAGCACTGAACCATTCCACTCAATAATGGCTGAGTGTTCCTTTTAGACATGATTTGCAAAGTGGTTTGGAATCCACCTGGATGAAAGTTGATCCCTTAATGGAATTTATTGGAATTATAAACAATGAGAATTTTAGATCTAAAAGAATTTTTTTGTTGTCTTCAATGAGTTCCTAAACTACTATAGAAAAGAAATTCATTTGTGTCATGGGAGTACAGGTTTTGTCCAGGAAAGGCCAGAAAGATCCAGTAGAGTGCAGCTGAACTCTACAGGTCAGATCTTGGTCTGGCAGGTTTTATGTCAGGACCTGAGGAACTGGCTTAATCTGTCTGCAGTGCTTTTACTGTATATACATAACGCATGTATGTGTATTATGTATCTATTTAAATGGACTACTAACAAACACAGGTGAGTAGCTTCAAAATATAAAAAAAAGCAGATGAATATTTCAGAGCATGAGGTATTCTCATTGATGGTCTGCACCAGGAGTACAAAATTGAAAATGTCATAGTTCAGAAGTAATTTATAACCTTCCCAATATTAAAAACTATGAATAAATAAATAAATAGGAAGGCTTATATTGGAGCATGTATTCTATTCAAATGGAATCAGAGATTTCAGGTAAGGAAAACAAATATTTTAATATGAATTGATCTGAGATGCAGTTACTGGGGAGTTTTCAAAGGCCTGTAGTTTTTCTTTTCTATGGTTGTTTCACTGCAAAACTGCAATTGAATTTTTTAGTTTGAATGGAGGATCCGGCTGGTGTTTCATTTGAAATTGACTTTAACTCTTTATTGAAAGTACCCCAGGGTTTACAGAATTTGAACTGTTCAGTCAGTGCAGATATGGAACATCAATTCAATACCAGCTTTCCCAGGTTCCTGGTCATAATACACACACACACTCTGTTGAAAGTGTGGATCTTTGGTAGTGATTCTACAGCCACTCAAACATAATGACTGATTAAAAAAAAATAAAAAAGGATTCAGTAGAGTAATGATTTAATGATAAGCCTTTGGAGTATCAAAGATTCTCAGATTCCAGATCGTAGGGAGAGACATTACAAAACCAAATTTGAATTAAATCCTCACAGTATTCTACAAGGAAGATGAATTTTTTGGGTTTTGCACATTGGATTTTAAATAAGAAAGGTTATGACATGATCAGTCAAGACTGAAAAAAACTATTTGCATAATTAACTGATGGGTTAAAAAATTTGAGTGACACCATGTTTTCCACAGAGTAATTCTTGACACCTCTTCGTCCTGTGCTCTTCCATTTGCTAAGTGATACTTCACAAGCAGCAGTCTCTGTGAAGCCACTCTGATTACAGCCAGGAACACAGAAGCACAATTACAAAAATGGACAATCTCTTGTACATTTACAGCATGCCTGTATTAAAGGTGAAGAGTCTTCTGAGCCAGCTGTCCATACATCGACTATGAAACTTGTAGATGACAAAATAACATCACTGCACCTAGTTCCAGCTGTACCAGAAGACATCCACAAGTTAAGCACTTTTCTGTGGCTCTGTTTTGTCCACAGCTAATGAGATCCATTGAAGAGCAAAATAAATAAAAAAAAAACCTTTTAGTTCAAAACTAAACTTGATTCAATGATGCTATGAAGACATTCATAAGAAAATAAAAATGCAATGTATAACAAAGGAGAAAGTGGCAAATAGGAAACAAAACACATTAAAAGTTATGAAGTGCAGAAAGCTGATTAAAAAATCCCCAACCGGTAAAGATGTTGCTTTATTAACCACAAATAAAAGTTGTTTTTTAAAGCAGAATGGAAAAACCCCCAACCCTACATTGTTGTATGTGTACTAATTGGAAATGGTGAAATTGTTAAAAATTGATGCAGAGCTGGGAGATGTGTTTGATAAATATGTCTGCACTGCATGGAAAAAAAAAAAAAGATGTTGTATCTACCCTTAAGAGGATGATCAAGTATATTCCAGCCTAGTAGAAACTGAAAAGGTTTTAACAGCTGCTAAACGTAAACATCAGACCCAGCTTAAAAAAAATTCTCAGTAATTTTTAATATTCTTCAAATATTTGGAATATTCCAGAACAATAGAACAATGCTATGGATGTACCAGAATGCAGAAAGGGCAAGCAGGATAACCATGATATTTACAGGCTGGTTAGTCTAACATCCATCTGGACAAAATAATACAAGAGGTAATACAGTAACCAGTTAATAAAGAATGAGAGGATAGGGATATAATTAATGCCAGTCAAAATGGTTTTATGGAAAATAAACCTTGTCAGACAAACATGATTTAATCCTTTTACAGGATTACATGTTTAGCTGATAAAGATATTATTGCAGACTGAATATCTTTAGATTTTTGTAAGACTTTTGACTTAAACCATCCAACATTCTGATTTTTTAAAGTTACCTTTATACTGTATCAAAATACAGCATGTGCTAAATGAAATATAAAGTGATGGCTTTCCAAAAGTAGCTGTCAATGAGGACTCATCACTGAATGAGAATGTTTTCAGAGGAGATGGTATTCAGTCTGACACTACTCAGTATTATTTTTATCCAGGATCCAGGAATAAATATGAAATTGCTGCTGGAAAAAAAAAAAAAAAAAAAAAAAAGGTGACAGATGAGATGAATGGTAAATACAGCGAGGCAGAGGCTTACACTAGAGAGGCGTATCACTGAGCAGCCGGGGATTATTAGAATGGCAAAGCTGTGCACCTCTAACAAGTGTTTCACACCACTGCCACCTTCTCTACTGCTACTAAAGGCGGCTTGAAAATCCATGATGCTAAAAGGCTATGTGGGCCGTACTGGAAAATCATCTCAAAGTGAAATGATGTTATGGCCAAAAAGCTTCTGAAATTCTTACACAGAAAAGCAAAGAGGTGGTGAATTAATCATGGCTAACAACTTTAAGAGTTTTGCTGACAGTGTTTTTTATCAGATATTCAAAAATGGTAGAACCAGTATAGGAGTCACATAATTATTCTATTGACTGAAAGCAGAAAAGCTGAATGTGTGTAAATTCTCCAAAATAATTATAAGAGGGAACATCATGGCAGTGAAAATGTACCTTCAGCAAGATAGCAAAGAAATAACAAGAACCAGTAATTATAAAATAAAATTACAAATATTCAAAGGAGAACCAAAGACAGCATTAAACATTTGTACTCAAAAAAGAAAGAGTGGCTGCTCCATCTCATAACATTTTGCATCAGAACTGGCAAGATTTGAAAGAAGTCATAGGTTTTATTAAATCATCTAATCCATTTGGAAGAAGCAGGCAAACTTTAATTTATAAAAAACAAACCTGAAAAAAAAACATTGCAGTAGGTACTGTGGCTTTGTCAGTTGTTATTTTATAAGTACTAAAGAATGACAGCAGTATACTTATGTGGATTTTTCCAGGGGAAATGGATCTAACCCAAATTCCTTATATCTGAATACCTCTATTAACTTTCTAGAGTCTGTATTTTATCTTAGTCTGTACCACCTCAGTCACTAGGCCAACGATAATATTCTTGGCTGCAGTGCACCATTTTTCTGATTGTCCTGACATGCTTTACCAATATTAAATACAACAGATATTAGGTTAAATGAGTGATTATTTTACTCACAATGGTTCAAAAAAAAAAAAAAAATCCAAAAAATTCTACTGTATTCCTTCATTGTTAGACAAAAATGGAATTGAGGCTATTACTAAACACACATACTTTACTAAGTGAACTAGTTACTAAGTAACTAGCGTAAATTGATGAGGAGGTCAAATACTGTTAAAAAAGAAAGGGAACTATGTAACAGTAATTGAGCGGAGTTTGTAAATGTAGTGAACTATTTAAAGTCTTATGAAATAATCATGTCTTCTTAATTCATTCCATAACTTCCTGTCACAAAATGGTGTTTTTTCCCAAAAGATCTTGTAGGCTCTGCTGGTTTTGGCTGGGGTAGAGTTAATTTGCTTCGTAGCAGTGAGTATGGGGCTATGTTTTGGATTTGTGCTGAAAACAGCGTTGATCATACAGGGATGGTTTTCGTTATTGCTGAGCAGTGCTTACACAGCGTCAAGGCCTTTCCTGCTTCTCACCCCACCCCACCAGTGAGTAGGCGGGGGGTGCACAAGAAGTTGTGAGGGGACGCAGCCGGGACAGCTGACCCCAACTGACCAAAGGGGTATTCCGCACCATATGACGTCATGCTCAGCATATATAGCTGGGGTAAGGAGGAGGAAAGGGGAAACATTCGGAGTGATGGCATTTTGTCTTCCCAAGTGACTGTTATGTGTGATGGAGCCCTGCTTTCCTGGAGATGGCTGAACACCTGCCTGCCAATGGCAATTAGTGAATGAATTCCTTGTGTGGCTGTGCTTGCGTGCCTGGCTTTTGCTTTACTTATTAAACTGTCTTTACCTCAACCCATGAGTTCTCTCACTTTTACCCTTCTGATTCTCTCCCCCGTCCCACTGTGGGGGGACTGAGCGAGCAGCTGTGTGGTGTTTCGTTGCCGGCTGGGGTTAAACCATGACATATGTATAAGTAAATATATAAATATAAATAAGATAGAAATACATGTATAAAAATATATAAATAAAAATATTTTCCTTCACGAATAGGAAACCTCAACAAATAAAGTCACCACGCGCTGAAGTTTTGTGCTGAGAAGAAAAAACAGCACAAGGTAATTTCCAAAGTCTATGACCTTTAACCTTTTACTTATATCTATGAAGAAGGCTGTAAAGACAACATATTTAACAGCAGGTATTGTTCTGTCTTTTTGCACTAGTACGAATTTTCCTCACGATGCCGGCTCAGAGAGCAGTCTGCCATAGTCTGAATTTCATTACTCAGAGAAGAAAATAAAATGCACCTCAAAGAATGGAAAATCCAATTCAGACTTTATTTCTTCCACAAACATGACCGTGACGGTGGGTGACTTACTGTGCTCGAAGAATCAGCCCCTCACCACAGGTCCATCATCAGGAAAACACTGACTTGCAGAATTCTCAACTTCTTGTCTGAAACACTTCTCTTTCATGAATTTTCATCACTTCCAAAACAGGTTAACGTCCTTCTTGGTTCTGAAGAGACTCATCAAGAGCTGGAGGTAGACAAGAGCTGGGATGCAGCCTCTAGGTAACGTTGTGTGTAAGGAATTTGGTTCCATAACTCAGAGATATTTGGTTAATTGCAGGCACAGATGTAGGAAGCACCCCATGAGAGAGATGCAGGACATGCTTCTGTGTGCTGAACTGTGATGAACTCTGAAAAACTGTGATGAACTCTGAAAGTGTGTTTCACGGCCAGCAGTGCATTAGCATGTGCAAAAGGGAATCACAGAATCACAGAATCATAGAATCTGGCACACTTGTGTGTGTGTGCATAGGTCCAGTTTTCTTTTCCCTCAACTTTTCTTTCTGCAGCTCTTTCATTCTAGCCCTACAGTTGATTAAGTGTCATCCATTGTCCATATAATTGCTGTCCTGAGGTAGTTGGGCGGCTGTGCTTATTCTGCAATGGTTTCTGGGCATGTACCCTGCAGAGCCCTGAAAGGTATTTGTGCCCAGCTGTTCCTAGCTCTGTTACCTCTGAAGACCCTTTCTGACATTTACCCCACAACTTCACCGTGTCTCTGTGCTCTAAGTTTGGTGTGCAGGTGACTTCTGACTCCCTGGTAGCTTACCTGACATGGAAATAGCTTTGCTGCCCAAGTGGCCCTGTGAAAGAACCCTGAAAGCCTGCCTCACTGGTCTGGATTTGAACCTGCAAACCAGAAGCCTAAAAAAGTCCAGCATTAATGGCAGCATAGCATCCAACACCTGGAGAACCTGCCAGTGAAAACTGGAGGTTATTTCTGTAACAGCACTGTAGTTGCAGGCAGGGACCAAGCCAATGCCAAACATTTCACTCCAAATGTGGGAACAGCAGCAAGTAAGAGAGTGTGGTCAGGAGACTACACCGGCATGATTACGTGGTTTCCGGAACTGTTTGAAACTGCCCTGGTAGAGAAAACAGCTACCCCAGAGCTTGCTGAGTGGTGCCTGCATGGCACCACCCTTTGCTGCAAGGACCTGAGGGATCGACTCCATCTCCCCTAACATTAGACACTTAGGCTCCTTTTATAATCAATGAAGAGAAATGGACCTCTCTGGAGTGTGATTCATCTGATCTATTTTAAACACTAGGCTTACAATGAGACAAACGTGACCTAGAATTGTCTGTTTATTTCAACTCACTGTAGAGCAAGGCTAGACAAGTAATGCAGACAAAAATGCCTACATTTGGTGTGATGAATCCCAAGATGCTTGTGGAAGTTAGGAGCTGCTAGGTTAAGGCTGAAGTCGAGTGAGGAATATTTAAGTAGAATCTAGTTTTCACCTACATCCCATTACATATGACCAATTCCTTTCTTGCACCTGCATGCCAGTAGGCCTTACCACTCTTCTAGTTTAGAGTGAGCTGAATGTCCTGGAAGGAAAGATGCTCGCTGGCGTTGGGAGTAGGCACCTCCACCAAACCCCATTGTTCATTTATGATGTTTTCTTCCCTTATCCATCCCCTTTGAAAGAAATAAATATGTATTCTTCAAATTATCTAATTCATATTGGCTTAGTCTAGCTAACAGATCTCTCAAGTGCATCCAGACACACACAAATCAGCTCAGGATTTTATTGGATCTGTTCATTGTTACCTCAAATCTCCACCTGAACTCATTTCCAGAGTCAGATCTTCTGGGTTTGGGGTTGTTTTTTTTTTTTTTTTTCTTGATCAAAGCAACTTGCTCAAGGCGAAATGGAAAAATTTTAGGAAAGTGAAAACCTACAAACTCACGACTCAACCGTAAGAGAGGTTTCATACCATACATTCAAAATCATTATAATGCTGTAATACAAAGTATTCCTGAAGGATGATCTCCAATAACAAGTATAAAAGGAGACAACCGGAAACATGTGGACTAAGTTTGGGAATAAAATATATGTGAACTTCCAGTGCCCCCAGAGTGCTACCTCTTCTCCCCCAGTTCTCCAAATTATAACACAATCTGCACTTCTCTGTGATTTTTACTTTCTCATTACCTATTACTCCTATTGTAGTCTGTAAATCTTTTTAAAGGAAAAGAATATTTAAATGGGAAGACCTTTACATTTCAAATCACTGCGGTTGGAAGAAGAATTAAAAACTTTTTAAAGGTAGAAGAAGAAGGAGAAGTATTACTCAGGCTTCTGTTTTGAATTTGTTTCTATTTTACTGAAAAGGAAAACCAACACCCAGCATCTCTACAGTAGAAGGATTTTTTTTTTTTTTTTTAAAAAGGCTATTTAAATATATAGCATTTGTAACACTGGTCTCTGTTGCTTGCCAGCCATCTTTTTTGAGCACACAACTCAGAAGGAGCTGCAATTCATCACTACTCTTACATGTAGGTGGCTTGTGAACCACTTTGGCGAGTCTTATCTAAATGTAAAATATTATTACCATTTTTATTCCACAGTAAATCTTTGTTCCAGAGTTGCTTAAAAGTCTGCTTCAACTGCTTATAAAGAAAATAAAATGTCTGTATTGCACAGAGACCAAAAGGTATTTTCTAAAAAAATATAAGAACCGAAAAAATTCTTCACATTGCAACATGTATGCACATACACTCACAAACATAGACTAACATATAGTAGTAAAAAAGGCCATGAATAACTTAAAATTAAGACGCAGAACCTGAAATGCAAAATGGAGATATGTGCAGCTAAGGAAAAACAATGTACTGTCAACAGTAGTAAAATAAATGCTGATGCATGACTGATTCATTGCCAATGGATTGTAAATAACCAAGGTATACTAGTTGCTGGGAATATTGAGAGGAGAAAGCAAACTTACCAATCAACAGATTGCTTTGTTATAGTTAGATATTCTTCAAATGTGTGTCTTCAAACTGCATGAATTTTAGTTAATATTTAAAACAGTCATTTTCGGTCTGCTTTCCCCTTACTCTAGCAAACATTTCTATTAAGTGGTTAAGATAAGCAGGGGAAACTGCATTAAAAGTTATAAACATAAATACATTAATAAATGGAACAGAATGTACTTCTCCAATAGCAGTAGTTATAATCCTTTGCACTTCTGTAGCACTTTCATCTTGAGATCTCAATTTACTGACTCTGGAACCAATCCAGTAGTGCACTTAAATATGTATTTGACTTGAAGCATTAGGCCAGTAGTATTGTTTATCTGTTTAGCTGTTTAGTGGGAGGAGGGATACAGTAATCATCGTCTTGGAATAATGAACTGGACAAACCTGATAGGGGTGCTATTGTCCAGTTTTACTTCATGACAGTTCTGATGATTTCAGTGACTAGAAATGGACTAGAGATGTAATAATAGTAACACAAGCGAAACACAGGTACTTCAGAGGTGCCCCGGCAAGAAATAAAAAACATGCAGGGCTGCCCAAGATGCTAACTAGACCAAGAGAAAGTTGACATCAGGCAACTGCTTTAAATCCCATTTCTCTTTGGAGTTTAGGCATCTGACTTTAAGGTTCTCCAAGGTGTCTTCACAAGTCTTCACAAGACTCACAAGACAAAGCATTATCCTGCCCTTCAGCATTTCGGTTTCTAGTTCAGAGCACCTTGTCTAGAGGAAACAGTGCTTATTCCAGAAATGGGTGACTCAGGTTAACTACTCTTTCAGGATCCAAGACATCCCTATTTTTAATTCATGTCCATGCACTCTTCCCACTTTGTACTTGACTTCTTTACAACCAGCCCAAAAGCAGTGTTGAGTAAGGGTATGTGATGTCTGCCTTCTTAATAGCATCCTTTAAATGCAGCGCAAACATTAAACTAAACCAGTTTAAAATATAGGCAGAGAAAGGAGTAATGTCTGTGTCCTTTGGGTTAGAATGCTTCCCTGGAAGTGAAAATTATTAACAATCATTGGATAAAATACAAAAACAATGCAG
Source organism: Pelecanus crispus (assembly GCF_030463565.1). NCBI lineage: Eukaryota > Metazoa > Chordata > Aves > Pelecaniformes > Pelecanidae > Pelecanus > Pelecanus crispus. The sequence goes on from NC_134648.1 coordinate 53,221,114, forward strand.
ATAGTTATCATACTCTTTCTAAAAATGTCATGATTTTATTTTTTTCCTAGAATACATTCTTTCTTTTTCTGATATGAAACTGTCGTGGTTTAGCCCCAGCCAGCAACTAAGCACCACGCAGCCGCTCACTCACTCCCTCTACCCCGATGGGATGGGGGAGAGAATCGGAGGAGTAAGAGTGAGAAACACTCCTGGGTTGAGATAAGAACAGTTTAATAATTGAAATAAAGTAAAATAGTAATAATAATGATATAATAATAATAATAATAATAATAATAATAATAATAATAATATCCAAAGCAAGTGATGCACAATGCAATTGCTCACCACCCGCTGACCGATACTCAGACAGTTCCCGAGCAGCGATCGCTGCTCCGCAGCCAACCCCCCCCCCAGTTTATATACTGAGCATGATGTCATATGGTATGGAATAGCCCTTTGGTCAGTTTGGATCAACTATTCTGTCTATGCCCCCTCCCAGTTTCTTGTGCCCCTGGCAGAGCATGGGAAGCTGAAAAGTCCTTGACTAGCATAAGCAGTACTTAGCAACAACTCAAACATCAGTGTGTTACCAGCATTCTTCTCCTACTAAATCCAAAACACAGCACTATGCCAGCTACTAGGAAGAAAATTAACTCTTTCCCACCCAAAACCAGGACAGAAAGTCCTTAGCTTTTCTTGAGTGCAGCTCGTGTTTCGTTTTCAATTCCCTGTCAGAAGGAGGAGGACAGATAATATACCCTGGAGCGAACCTGCGAAAGCAGGTGTTTAGCTGCCCAAAGCTCCCTGTGGTCAGTGAGGGAAAAGAGTTACTTTCATCAGTTCATTCACCTAACAAATAGGGAAGTATCTATGAAATTCAGCTTCAGCTGAACCTACGTCACCCGAGCACTTTAGTGGGAGCCTTTGGACAGCAATCTGGACCTGCACCACTCAGTTCCTGATGCTTTTTCAGAACAACTCCTATCCCACTTGCCAGTTAAGAAAAAGTATTTCCACATGAACAGTATGTCCATCATGAACTAACATGTACTATAAGAAAAAACACAGTCCTCCAAAACATCATCTGTCATTATCTGCTTCTGTAGAGAAGCTACTGCAGCAAGTTTGGTATTCCCTACAGTACCTAGAAGCCTAACAGCTATAAAAAGGTCAGCAGCAAACTCCTGAATGACTTTTGTTTACTGCTGCCTAGATACCCTATGGGGATTTTATTTTGATAGGGCTGTAAGCAAATTAAATGGTCTATTTGCATATTGTTACAAAAGTGTAAACCTTTTATAGTGTTTAATAAAGATTTACGCAATACCATAAACCTGATACATATCCAACACTTGTATAATTGAGAGATGCTAGACAAACGGCACTTGCAATATCAATTTCTTTCATTATTTATGACTTTAAGTAACACCATTAGTCACTAACATATGTTGTTGTGAAATATATGGTAACATTCTCCCCTCCCACACACTTCTAGATCTAAATCTCATTGAAATTCACCTGTTCTATCACTCATGTGATATTTGTCAAGGCAAACACAGGGAGAAGGATGTATTCTAAAGTAGCCTGTAACCAGAGGAAATGTGTTGGACTTTTCTTACCTTGTTGAGGTAATTTTATTATTTACCATGGTAGCAACAATGATTTCTGAAGAAATAATTGTAATGTCAAAATTACATTATAGCAAAAGCTTAAAACTGCCGCTGCAAATGAACCATGTAAGTAGAAATATTAAAACTGGAAGTGCAGACTGTTCTTCATTTTATGTTCAGTTCATTTAGGACATATATCTTGATCCAGAACCACTGGATCCCAAACATCCAGAAACACAAAAGTCAAAACCCGATAATTACGTGTCCATACATAGATTGTTTGTAACAGCAATGAACATCGTTCTTCTCTGGGAAAAGACAAGGGGAGGAGGAAAAAAAACATTACCTATAGATATAGATAATATCAGAAAGGAAAGTTTCTGGTAGAAAAAAGAAAAAAGACAAAAAAGTAACAGGAGAAAAAGATTTTGCCAGTAAGTTAATGGCAGTGACCAAAAAAAAAAAAAACCCCAACCAAAATCCAACATAAAAACCCATGTATAAAATTATCGGTAAGGCCACTACCTCCAACTGTTAAATTAGCTAGTACCAGCCTGTATTGGTAGCGTAAGTGGTGTTAAACTGTGAATGAAGTACTTCATGGGTGTAGATTTACGATGAAGATTAGAGTCTAGGTTTCCAGCAAAGCAGGCAGATAGCACAATCTTTTGAGCAGTATTTCAACTGATTATAATGTTTTTAGACCTTGTGCAACAGAAGTTCTCTTGACTTCCTTGTGCTTGGTCTTCAAATCTGTAAAATGGTGGTAATGATGCATTCCTTATGACTTGCTGCAAAGACACTGAATTTATTGAGAGGCACTCAGAGTGATTTGTGCTGTAAAGATGTCAAATAAACAAAGACTATGATTCAGACTCAAAATGACAGATTTAACTTTCAAAAGTAATACTGGATTTTTTGGTGTTAAATAAATTTGTCATGAACACCTGCTATGCCTTCATGTTTGCAGAACTGAAATCCTGCAAGAAAATCTGTACTCCTACTTTCTGGTGATATACTTCTGTTATGCCTGGAAAAGTGTTGCATGCACCTAAGTGCAGCTGTATGTGCAGTAAAATGATTTAAAATGGGTCACTTATGCTTGCTGAGAGATCTAATGTTCCAGATTGGGTCCTATTTCATTTCCAAGCCAAAAGAAAACCTCAATTTGGTTTTGTTTATATAAGGTCTTTCTGAAATCATAAGCTGTTTGTTTTTTACAAATCCAAAACTGGATCTAAGCTACCTAAACTAAGTGTCTCTGATTACAAACATAAAGAAAATCTAATCTCTGGGTATTTCTAATGCATTCATTACTTTGGTATCAAGGCTGCGTCTGGTTGATAAGAGAATTAATTTTGTATTTCTTAAAGTATCATAGAGGCTTTTTTAAAAACAATAAAATAAAATCCTGAGTTTAAAAAAGGTGAAGAGGTCAGTTTTGTTCCTTTCCCAATTAGTGTTGTTACCACCTGCTGAATTACTGCTGTTCACAGAGCTACCTTAACTGCCCCAACTGTGGTTTCAATTGCTTTGTATGTTATAAATGCCAAAAAGAAAAAGGGGCATGCATTTTTGAACAAATGACCCTATCTCTCCTTACTAATGTAATTTTTTAATTCAGCCTTTAAGAATCATAGAATCACAGAATTGTTTAGGTTGGAAAAGACCTTTAAGATCATCAAGTCCAACCATTAACCTAACACTACCAAGTCTACCATTAAACCAATTCAGGGTAGAGTAATAATTAACTTCAGGTTTCCTGGCTTGGTGGATGGATTATTCTTTAATGAAAGTAAAAACTAGAATAGAATCATTAAGGTTGGAAAGGATCTCTAAGATCATCATTCCAACCATCAACCCAACACCACCATGCCCACTAAACCATGTCCCAAAGTGCCACATCTACCCATTTTTCGAACACCTCCAGGGATGGTGACTCCACCACTTCCCTGGGCAGCCTATTCCAATGCTTGACCACTCTTTCTGTGAAGATATTTTTCCTATTATCCAATCTAAATCTCCCCTGGCACAACTTGAGGCCATTTCCTCTCATCCTAGTTACTTGGGAGAACAGACTAATGCCCACCTCACTACAACCTCCTTTCAGGTCTCCATTCAGTCTCCTCCAGACTAAACAATCCCAGTTCCCTCAGCCACATCTCATAGGACTTGTGCTCCAGACCCTTCACCAGCTTCCTTGCCCTTCTCTGGACATGCTCCAGCACCTGTATGTCCTTCTTTTAGTGAGGGGCCCAAAACTGGACACAGTATTCCAGGTGTGGCCTCACCAGCGCCGAGTACAGGGGGACAATCACCTCCCTGCTCCTGCTGGCCACACTATTCCTGATACAAGCCAGGATGCTGTTGGCCTTCTTGGCCACCTGGGCACACTGCTGGCTCATGTTCAGCTGGCTGTCAACCAACACCCCCAGGTCCTTTTCCGCCAGGCAACTTTCCAACCACTCTTCCCCAAGCCTGTAGCGTTGCATGGGGTTGTTGTGCCTGAAGTGCAGGACCCAGCACTTGGCCTTGTTAAACTTCATATAGTTGGCCTCAGCCTATCAATCCAGCCAGTCAAGATCCCCCTATAGAGCCTTCCTACCCTTAGGCAGATCGACACTTCCGCCCAGTTTGGTGTCATCTGCAAACTTACTGAGGGTGCACTCAATCCCCTCATCCAGATCATTGATAAAGGTATTAAACAAGACTGGCCCCAAAACTGAGCCCTGGGGAACGCCAGTTGTGACTGGTCGCCAACTGGATTTAACTCCGTTTGCCACAGAACATTCGGCTGAACTTAAGACGTTCTCCAGAAGGGTTGCTTATTACCTTTCAGGCTTCAGCTGTCTTCCTGCTTTTACAATCCTCTATGAATGCCATGTCATCTATACATGTAGAAGTGAGAGGTGACTTGAATTAATTAACTGTTAATATTCAGGTACTCATTGACACCTGGTGTAGGTAATACAGCCATATTTTATGTGAGCAAAAATGGCTTAAATGCTTGACTACTTTTCAGGAGCTGAAGTGATGAAGCATTTCATTGGTACTGTACTTCTTCTTTGTGGAGAATGGAACAGGAATTTTGAAGATTAAAATGTTTTCAGAATGACAAGCCATCAAACCTAAAAGAAATGCAAAGTAGTGTTTGTGATCAGCTCATTCATAAGTGTTTATTGGGTAGCATGTCTTCTTATTCTTTTATTCCTCTTTTTCTTTTAATGTTTTGTTACAACTCTGCTGCTTTCTCCCAGGAGTTTGTTTGGTACCTTTTCTCACCCTTGCTGTAAAGGAACACAGGAGACATATTGAGGTAAACAGTATTCTTCCTATGAGTATTCTGGGGCTAATAGTCAGCCTAAAGAAAAATAAAATATATAAAATAAAAATTGTTTTTAATTTTTGTTTCCCAGTGAAATTGTGATAAGTCAAGCTCAATTATTACCTTGTTGTATCATTACTTTAAAAGTTCATTAAATTCTAACTCAGTTCTGCCTTTAACTACACTGCTTTAGTCAGACAAGGAACAACTAGCATGCACAAAAGTGAGAGAGTGTCGTGGTTTAGCCCCATCCAGCAACTAAGCACCACGCAGCCGCTCGCTCACTCCCCCTACCCTGATGGGATGGGGGAGAGAATTGGAGGAGTAAGAGTGAGAAACACTCCTGGGCTGAGATAAGAACAGTTTAATAATTGAAATAAAACAAAATAGTAATGCTAATAGTAACAGTATAATAATGATAATAATAATAATGATATACAAAGCAAGTGATGCACAATGCAATTGCTCACCACCCACTGACCGATACTCAGACAGTTCCCGAGCAGCGATCGCTGCTCCCTGGCCACCCCCCCCCAGTTTATATACTGAGCATGATGTCATATGGTATGGAATAGCCCTTTGGTCAGTTTGGATCAACTATTCTGTCTATGCCCCCTCCCAGTTTCTTGTGCCCCTGGCAGAGCATGGGAAGCTGAAAAGTCCTTGACTAGCATAAGCAGTACTTAGCAACAACTCAAACATCAGTGTGTTATCAACATTCTTCTCCTACTAAATCCAAAACACAGCACTATGCCTGCTGCTAGGAAGAAAATTAACTCTTTCCCAGCCAAAACCAGGACAGAGAGGAATATGTTTGAACTTTATAATCCACAAATAATCCCTTTTTGTAGTGGAGGTGGGTTTAAAGTTAAGGTTAAATTTGCAATGCTGTAACCTTTTAAAAAACTACATTCTTATTTTATTATTACAAGCTACTGCTGATTAGAGGTTTGAAATTGCTAAAAAATCCAAATTTCAGGTTAAATATAAATTTATATCCTTTTTTTTAGTGGTTGCTAGTTGTAGCTTACCTATTATACATGAAAGAAACTGAAAGATCAAATGAAGACAAAATGATTCAAAAAGACTGACCCAACATATTTCAATTGACTCAACCAATGTCTATTCCTCCTTTTTTTTTTTTTTTTCCTTTATTCAACATTTCAAGAACAGTTTGGGGATTAGAAAGATTTTGTCATTATTTGAGCAAATGTATAAACTCCTCACTTTTCCAGATGGGAAGCTGTTTCTGTGTTCACATCATTGAAGTCAGCAAAATCACGGTGGTCTGTCTGTCATACACCAAAAGCAGTACTAAAGCTCATGACGATGAGCTAGTGAACAATGTGACAGAAGATCTTCCTCTTGAATAGAAGTGTGATTCTGCACAGTTTCAAATGCCCAAAAATTGGTGTTTTGATTTGAAAAGGGCCTTTAAAGATTAGGGAAATGCTTTTGAAACATCATCCAATGAGGAATGTGAAGGGACTTAAAGGAGCCGCTCTTCATGGTGAAATTGTCAGCCTTTGGCTTGCATTTTCTTTTGTAGTTATAAATGGCTTAGGGAAATGGTTTCCCTGGGGGAAAAAAAAAAAAAAAAAAAAAGGAAAAAAAAGGTTCTATCAAAGTTATAGTCTCAATCTGTCATCAGGAGAATGCACTAACCTAGGAAATTAGGAAAGAAACAGTCTCCTGAAATCATAACAACACCTACAGTAAAACAACTCTAAGACTGTTAAATATTTTTTCAACGCTGTTTACCAATTTGGATCTGAATCCAGATGTAAAAAGGTTTTGCGTGGATGTAGTGGCTGGTGAAACAGGTGATGGGGACAAGCTGGATGGTAGGTCCCTCTCCTGTAAAGACTTACTCAATTGCTGACTTGGGGTGCCCACAATTACAGGTCGTTAAATTTTTTTGCGAGTCAAATGTCATTCACCATGTAAGGCTGCCCTCAAATATAAAAATCTACATTTGAAGAATCTGTTTTAGATTAACATAAATGCTGACAAGTTATGAAACTTTTGATCTAATATTTCCTAGAGCACTCATGCTCACAGTTGTGACAGTCAGCCTGTTATTTTGTGATTAATTTCTTCCTCCCCCACTACCTTCCAAGGAATGTTTGTCTCATGATCACACAGACACAAAAGATCTGTGCCACTTCCATTACTTTCATGACTATAGCCATAACAATTTGATGACATCTATGTGTTTCACAACTATTTCTGGGAAGACAAAGGGGGTCCCTTTTGTTCTAGAGTTTTCCCCCTTTCTCCTCTGGTCCTTTGCCCCTGCAGCCTTTGCTAGATATCTATTGCTTCCCAACGTACCACCTGCAATACCCAAGACTAGTTCTGTCCATCTCAGCACATCCTTATCCTCCTCTTCCTCATGTTCCTATCTCTTCATGCCAAAAGGCAGTTTACTCCATAGGCATCTGTTGCTAGCAATATGGTTACTCAAAGTGTAGAAGAAACAATCTCTTCTTGCCCCCTCGCAATTCTGGCAGAACCAAGCAGTGAAGGAGACCCAAGTTTCCTGCTCACAGCCTGGGGATAAAGAACACAAAGTCCTGCTTGCAGGTTGTCACACAGGAGCAGTGAGGTGCTGGAGAGCACTTGGTGAGGGTGGCTCTGCAGAGAATAACTCTTCAAGACTTTAGTATACTCCTACTGAGCATTTGCTAACTTCACATTCAAAGGTTTCTTCCAGTCATGCAGTTTATACAGGAGCAAATCCACCAGTGTGACATGTCTATCAAACTACATTTTGGACACTGCTATCCATGGTAAACACAAGAGTTTCTCAAAGATCATACAGGTATTTTCCCCCACCCAAATATAATTATTCCTGTCCTGCCAGACACAATTTCACTCCTAAGTTCATCAGTTCAAAACAAAGAGAGGTGTTATGATGAAAAATATAACATCTCATCATAATTTTATTTATAGCCCACCCTATAATTAATTTATTTCTAGTTTAAGGGCTGAGCCCTTGTTTATGTTAAAAAAATTCAATATAGTCACACAGTATAACAATATTGACTATATTCTTATGGCTTACTGTTCAAAACAAATAATCCAAAGGATGACAATAAGCTTGGATATTTGTGCCAGGATTGATTTTAGTTTATCTGAATCACCCAAGCTGAAGTTCATGTGAAATTTTCAGAAAAACAAAGCCTCCCCTGAGACTCTTACTTTAAGTCTTCAGCTGCATTGGCAACACTTGGGAAGCAACACTGCTCTGAAAGTTCAGCTCTCATTAAACAAGCAGGAACTGAACTTGCCTATCTGAAGACAGAATTTGACCTTTGTTGTCTCAGCAGTTTGGCTCTTATGGCAAATGAATACCAGAAGCCATTTGAATAAATACACTTATAAACATACAGCATATCTGTAATCATATACAGACATCTTCAGAACAACTTTTGTGAATTCCAGCTTCACTTAACTTGGCAGAGCTAGTTTCCATTACTTTAGCTTTATTTCTATACGTTTGAAGCTTTCACATGGATATTAGCAACCAGTTTGTCACACAGTTCATTTTTAACTTGTTTTGTTTAGTTGAAAAGGTACCATTGGTCAAAGGAAAGCAAAATTAAACAACTGCACAATGAAATGCTAACTCACTGGAAATGAGCATCACTTTGGGTGGTAATGTCTGGAAGTAAAGAGGAAATTTATGTCAAGAGCCCACGCAGAAATCCTCTAATGTCCCTCACTGATTGCAGAAATACCTTATCTTTCCACAAAGATGACACTTTATGATTCTACATGGCTCTTTTTATTGCAAATGCAACACAAGCTTCAATCTCCTGCAAAGGGCAGGATCTGCAACAAGTTCTTGGCAAATAAGCTATTCCATACAATGAGAGGAGGAGCTGCCCACAAAAGGGATAGGAAAAGCATGATCTGGGAGCAAGAAGATTTAGACAAAATAGCATTGAAATTCTCTTATAGCAATCAGATAAAAACTTTCCGTGGGAGATTTTATCCCTAACACACTACCATAAGGGTTTTAACCAGAAGGAGAATGTGATCAGCTCCCACCAGTTGGCATTCAGGGTGGGGCAGACACCTGAAGGACAGAGGAGATGTGAGGCCAGGGAGGGAAAGGTAGAGAGCTGTAATCCTGATAAAGCTAGGGAATCAGGTATTTGACAGTGAAGTCCAGGCCTAAAAAAACCTGGTGACAGTTGACTTTGTTTTCTGGTCTGGTTTGGCAGTTCCCAGTGTAACTGCCCTGCTCTGGCACAGGGCCTTCTTGCGCTTCCCAAAGTCTGCCTCACAGTAACACTTTATTCTTCTGTACAGGAATGTTCACCTGGAGCTCCTAAAGCTTGTTATATGTATTCATTAAGCCTTACTGAGCCTTTGAGGAAGTAAATAATAATGGTGTTTGACAGGCCAGTAAACCAGGTTAGGGGACAATGCTGACTGCCTGTGGTTTCCAAGCAAGTCACTGCCAAACCTTACACTCAATTTCAGACATCTTCAGTCAAAGCATCGATGGTTTTACACTGTCCCAAAATTTAGTATGAGAATAGAAAGATCCTACTGTGCTGGGTGATCTGTATCAGTTCAATTGTCTTTGACATCAAAAAGCTGCAGCAAATGTCCCTTTAAAAACAAAAGGTTAACACAGGCATGGCCAACAGGTTTTAGCTCTTACAACAATTCTGTAACCTGTTATCACAGCCAATGATACATATATTAAAAAGAGGAAAATAAGTAACTGCAGTGTTTATACGGAGGACAACATAATTTCATCAGTGACATTAAAAAAGACCTTTTTATTATCCAAAGAGATTTTAAGGAAAAAAAAAAATAACAGATTTGGCAACATTGCTTTTTCACTTGGTATTTGCCCTCAGATGATTCTAGAAGTGAAATCCCACATTCCTTGTTAGTGATCAAAGCGAAAATTTTCAATGAAATATTGGAAAATCTGATTTTTTTTGTACATCCTTTTTTTTTAATTTCAGTTGTTCTTTAGTTCTCCTATACTTTTTGATCCCTATTTCTAGTTCTGCGTAGCTTGGACTTGTCTACACAAAAAGGAGTTATGAGAAGATTATTGCTGAACATTAATTGGTAAATTTGTTCATGATCAAGAGAAGTTATCTTGATTTGTTTTCTTTTCTCTGTACAAAGATCAATATTTGTAAAAAATATTCTAAATGGGAAATCTTTTACTTATTCAAATACAACAACTCAGCTGAAACAATAATTTGAGAGACACAGATAGTAACAATTAATAAATCTGCACACTCAGTAAAAAGAAGAAAACAATAAAAAACATTGCTTAGATTAAAGCAGGAAGATGCTACTAAAGTGATTAGAAGTTGCTAAGGACTAGAGAGTTGTTTGCTTCCAGGTCAGTTTATTTCATAAGGCATTAAAAAGAATTGCTAAATTATCAGAAAGCCACTACTGAAACCAAAAGAATGTCACTGCTATAATGTAAAGAGTAAAAGAATAATATCAAGGCAAATTAGAAAGTTTGAAGTGGAAAAGGTAAACGCAATAATAGTTTAAAGCTTTTCTCACACATATAGATTGAAAGAAAGATCTCATGAAATGTAACAGCAGAAATACCACCTCCTGCAAACTTATTTTCAGATTTTCTCTCTGCCTTAAAATGTTCCTTCTAGTGGTCAAATGAGCACAATTTCCTTGTTTATTCAACTTGGACACTGTGTCAAAATAGTTTTATTAATAGCTTCATATTTTTATGTGTAATGATGTTTTAACAAGGTTTTAGGCAGATGCTCAAAGATTACATAGAAGTTGTAAACATTTCTCTGTCATCTTACATGCTGGCTGGCTGGAAAACAGCTTGACAGAGAAATACCTGGGGGTCCTGGTGGACACCAAGTTGAAAATGAGCTGGCAATGTGCCCCTGTGTCAGGGAAGACTAAATGTATCCTGGGCTTCATTAGGAGGAGTGTTGCCAGCAGGCTGAGGGAGGTGATCCTTCCCCCTGCTCAGTGCTGGTGAGGCCACACCAGGAGCACTGGGTCCAGTTTTGGGCTCCCCAGTATGCGATAGACATGGATATATTGGAGAGAGTCCAGCGAAGGGCCATCAAGGTGATTAAGGAACTGGACCATATGAGGAAAGGCTGAGAGAGCTGAGACTTCTCCCTGGAGAAGAGAAGGCTCAGGGGGATCTCATCAATGTATATAAATGCCTGAACAGAAGGTGCAAAGAAGATGTAGGCAGGCTCTTTTCAGTGGTGCTCAGCAACAGGACCAGAGGCAATGGGCACAAACCCAAACATGGGAGGTTCCCTCTGAACATCAGGAAACAGTTTTTTTACTGTGAGAGAGGTCAAATACTGGAACAGGTTTCCCAGAGAGGTCGTTACCTCTTCGTCCTTGGAGATGTTCAAAAGCCATCCAGGTGTGCTGCTGGGCAGCTTGTTCTAGGTGCCCTGCTTGAGCCAGGGGGTTAGAAAAGATGACCTCCAGAGGTCCCTTCCAATCTCATCCACTCTGTGATTCCGCAAATTTTTAATACTTCCATTGTACAAAAGGGCAAGGATTTTTAATTAGTGTTTTTGCACTTCTGGTAGAAACTGGAAAAAATATAATAGATATTTTAATAGTATTATGATTGTTGAATATAATTCAAAAGAAAAAGCTAGTAAGTTGCTTCAAAGTGTATTATTGGATTAGTATGAATGTTAAATTTAGAACAGGGCTTTTAAAGCAACATGGTTTTCATATTAAACTTAATATGATCCTAAGGCTGTATTTAGTTACTGAAGCTATTATCTTCAAGTCTAACAGAAATGAAAAGAACCATGTATAATTAAAGTGTTTTTAGTGACCATCTAATTTTTCTGGCTTTGCAGACCACTGAGACTGATAAAAAGATTTCATGACTCTTGGTAAATTATACGCATTATAGAAAGCAGTTCAGTGTTAAACAATGATCAGTATTCAAAATGTTCATCATTTTAGTACTATTACTAAATTTTACTCTGTACCCCAGCTGGCAACTAAGCACCACACAGCCTCTTGCTCACTCACCCACAGTGGGATGGGGCAGAGAATCAGAAGAGTAAAAGTAAAAAAACTTGTGTGTTGAGATAAAGACAGTTTAATAAGTAAAGCAAAAGCTGTGCACGCAAGCAAAGCCAAACAAGCAATTCATTCACTGCTTCCCATCAGCAGGCAGGTGTTCAGCCATATCCAGAAAAGCAGGACTCCATCACACAGAAAAGTTCTGTTCCATTTATTAATGTATTTATGTTTATAACTTTTAATGCAGTTTCCCCTGCTTATCTTAACCACTTAATAGAAATGTTTGCTAGAGTAAGGGGAAAGCAGACCGAAAATGACTGTTTTAAATATTAACTAAAATTCATGCAGTTTGAAGACACACATTTGAAGAATATCTAACTATAACAAAGCAATCTGTTGATTGGTAAGTTTGCTTTCTCCTCTCAATATTCCCAGCAACTAGTATACCTTGGTTATTTACAATCCATTGGCAATGAATCAGTCATGCATCAGCATTTATTTTACTACTGTTGACAGTACATTGTTTTTCCTTAGCTGCACATATCTCCATTTTGCATTTCAGGTTCTGCGTCTTAATTTTAAGTTATTCATGGCCTTTTTTACTACTATATGTTAGTCTATGTTTGTGAGTGTATGTGCATACATGTTGCAATGTGAAGAATTTTTTCGGTTCTTATATTTTTTTAGAAAATACCTTTTGGTCTCTGTGCAATACAGACATTTTATTTTCTTTATAAGCAGTTGAAGCAGACTTTTAAGCAACTCTGGAACAAAGATTTACTGTGGAATAAAAATGGTAATAATATTTTACATTTAGATAAGACTCGCCAAAGTGGTTCACAAGCCACCTACATGTAAGAGTAGTGATGAATTGCAGCTCCTTCTGAGTTGTGTGCTCAAAAAAGATGGCTGGCAAGCAACAGAGACCAGTGTTACAAATGCTATATATTTAAATAGCCTTTTTAAAAAAAAAAAAAAAAAATCCTTCTACTGTAGAGATGCTGGGTGTTGGTTTTCCTTTTCAGTAAAATAGAAACAAATTCAAAACAGAAGCCTGAGTAATACTTCTCCTTCTTCTTCTACCTTTAAAAAGTTTTTAATTCTTCTTCCAACCGCAGTGATTTGAAATGTAAAGGTCTTCCCATTTAAATATTCTTTTCCTTTAAAAAGATTTACAGACTACAATAGGAGTAATAGGTAATGAGAAAGTAAAAATCACAGAGAAGTGCAGATTGTGTTATAATTTGGAGAACTGGGGGAGAAGAGGTAGCACTCTGGGGGCACTGGAAGTTCACATATATTTTATTCCCAAACTTAGTCCACATGTTTCCGGTTGTCTCCTTTTATACTTGTTATTGGAGATCATCCTTCAGGAATACTTTGTATTACAGCATTATAATGATTTTGAATGTATGGTATGAAACCTCTCTTACGGTTGAGTCGTGAGTTTGTAGGTTTTCACTTTCCTAAAATTTTTCCATTTCGCCTTGAGCAAGTTGCTTTGATCAAGAAAAAAAAAAAAAAAAAAACAACCCCAAACCCAGAAGATCTGACTCTGGAAATGAGTTCAGGTGGAGATTTGAGGTAACAATGAACAGATCCAATAAAATCCTGAGCTGATTTGTGTGTGTCTGGATGCACTTGAGAGATCTGTTAGCTAGACTAAGCCAATATGAATTAGATAATTTGAAGAATACATATTTATTTCTTTCAAAGGGGATGGATAAGGGAAGAAAACATCATAAATGAACAATGGGGTTTGGTGGAGGTGCCTACTCCCAACGCCAGCGAGCATCTTTCCTTCCAGGACATTCAGCTCACTCTAAACTAGAAGAGTGGTAAGGCCTACTGGCATGCAGGTGCAAGAAAGGAATTGGTCATATGTAATGGGATGTAGGTGAAAACTAGATTCTACTTAAATATTCCTCACTCGACTTCAGCCTTAACCTAGCAGCTCCTAACTTCCACAAGCATCTTGGGATTCATCACACCAAATGTAGGCATTTTTGTCTGCATTACTTGTCTAGCCTTGCTCTACAGTGAGTTGAAATAAACAGACAATTCTAGGTCACGTTTGTCTCATTGTAAGCCTAGTGTTTAAAATAGATCAGATGAATCACACTCCAGAGAGGTCCATTTCTCTTCATTGATTATAAAAGGAGCCTAAGTGTCTAATGTTAGGGGAGATGGAGTCGATCCCTCAGGTCCTTGCAGCAAAGGGTGGTGCCATGCAGGCACCACTCAGCAAGCTCTGGGGTAGCTGTTTTCTCTACCAGGGCAGTTTCAAACAGTTCCGGAAACCACGTAATCATGCCGGTGTAGTCTCCTGACCACACTCTCTTACTTGCTGCTGTTCCCACATTTGGAGTGAAATGTTTGGCATTGGCTTGGTCCCTGCCTGCAACTACAGTGCTGTTACAGAAATAACCTCCAGTTTTCACTGGCAGGTTCTCCAGGTGTTGGATGCTATGCTGCCATTAATGCTGGACTTTTTTAGGCTTCTGGTTTGCAGGTTCAAATCCAGACCAGTGAGGCAGGCTTTCAGGGTTCTTTCACAGGGCCACTTGGGCAGCAAAGCTATTTCCATGTCAGGTAAGCTACCAGGGAGTCAGAAGTCACCTGCACACCAAACTTAGAGCACAGAGACACAGTGAAGTTGTGGGGTAAATGTCAGAAAGGGTCTTCAGAGGTAACAGAGCTAGGAACAGCTGGGCACAAATACCTTTCAGGGCTCTGCAGGGTACATGCCCAGAAACCATTGCAGAATAAGCACAGCCGCCCAACTACCTCAGGACAGCAATTATATGGACAATGGATGACACTTAATCAACTGTAGGGCTAGAATGAAAGAGCTGCAGAAAGAAAAGTTGAGGGAAAAGAAAACTGGACCTATGCACACACACACAAGTGTGCCAGATTCTATGATTCTGTGATTCTGTGATTCCCTTTTGCACATGCTAATGCACTGCTGGCCGTGAAACACACTTTCAGAGTTCATCACAGTTTTTCAGAGTTCATCACAGTTCAGCACACAGAAGCATGTCCTGCATCTCTCTCATGGGGTGCTTCCTACATCTGTGCCTGCAATTAACCAAATATCTCTGAGTTATGGAACCAAATTCCTTACACACAACGTTACCTAGAGGCTGCATCCCAGCTCTTGTCTACCTCCAGCTCTTGATGAGTCTCTTCAGAACCAAGAAGGACGTTAACCTGTTTTGGAAGTGATGAAAATTCATGAAAGAGAAGTGTTTCAGACAAGAAGTTGAGAATTCTGCAAGTCAGTGTTTTCCTGATGATGGACCTGTGGTGAGGGGCTGATTCTTCGAGCACAGTAAGTCACCCACCGTCACGGTCATGTTTGTGGAAGAAATAAAGTCTGAATTGGATTTTCCATTCTTTGAGGTGCATTTTATTTTCTTCTCTGAGTAATGAAATTCAGACTATGGCAGACTGCTCTCTGAGCCGGCATCGTGAGGAAAATTCGTACTAGTGCAAAAAGACAGAACAATACCTGCTGTTAAATATGTTGTCTTTACAGCCTTCTTCATAGATATAAGTAAAAGGTTAAAGGTCATAGACTTTGGAAATTACCTTGTGCTGTTTTTTCTTCTCAGCACAAAACTTCAGCGCGTGGTGACTTTATTTGTTGAGGTTTCCTATTCGTGAAGGAAAATATTTTTATTTATATATTTTTATACATGTATTTCTATCTTATTTATATTTATATATTTACTTATACATATGTCATGGTTTAACCCCAGCCGGCAACGAAACACCACACAGCTGCTCGCTCAGTCCCCCCACAGTGGGACGGGGGAGAGAATCAGAAGGGTAAAAGTGAGAGAACTCATGGGTTGAGGTAAAGACAGTTTAATAAGTAAAGCAAAAGCCAGGCACGCAAGCACAGCCACACAAGGAATTCATTCACTAATTGCCATTGGCAGGCAGGTGTTCAGCCATCTCCAGGAAAGCAGGGCTCCATCACACATAACAGTCACTTGGGAAGACAAAATGCCATCACTCCGAATGTTTCCCCTTTCCTCCTCCTTACCCCAGCTATATATGCTGAGCATGACGTCATATGGTGCGGAATACCCCTTTGGTCAGTTGGGGTCAGCTGTCCCGGCTGCGTCCCCTCACAACTTCTTGTGCACCCCCCGCCTACTCACTGGTGGGGTGGGGTGAGAAGCAGGAAAGGCCTTGACGCTGTGTAAGCACTGCTCAGCAATAACGAAAACCATCCCTGTATGATCATCGCTGTTTTCAGCACAAATCCAAAACATAGCCCCATACTCACTGCTACGAAGCAAATTAACTCTACCCCAGCCAAAACCAGCAGAGCCTACAAGATCTTTTGGGAAAAAACACCATTTTGTGACAGGAAGTTATGGAATGAATTAAGAAGACATGATTATTTCATAAGACTTTAAATAGTTCACTACATTTACAAACTCCGCTCAATTACTGTTACATAGTTCCCTTTCTTTTTTAACAGTATTTGACCTCCTCATCAATTTACGCTAGTTACTTAGTAACTAGTTCACTTAGTAAAGTATGTGTGTTTAGTAATAGCCTCAATTCCATTTTTGTCTAACAATGAAGGAATACAGTAGAATTTTTTGGATTTTTTTTTTTTTGAACCATTGTGAGTAAAATAATCACTCATTTAACCTAATATCTGTTATATTTCATTTGATGTGTTCAAGGTATAACTACCTCTCATTTTCAAGAATCTTTTGCTCTTGTTATCAAGATCAAACATGTTTCGGAACACTGTATTGAGCATTTAAATTGAGGTGAAGATTCTACTGCCACTGCATACTATCTTTTTCTTTGTGGACTTCTGTGGAGCACAAAAATAAGGCTACACATAGTTCCTCGGTTTTCCTCTGAATTTTGCTGTTAGCACTTCTCCCTCCAGGACTTAGTGTTCTTTTTTGATTCTTGATTTCTGCAGTTTCTAAGCGTACTTCATGTACAACCCCTTCATTTTAGTGATTTTAGTTGAAAGTTGTTAAGTCCTCTCATTTATGTAGCGTGAATACACAGGAGAGAATTCAAATTACTAGCTCTAAGTAAACTATGTATCTAAAGCTATTTGGAGGAGAACTCACACCAGGTACTCAATTTTTTTTAACTTACTGAAATAAATTTGTTGTCTTAAGGAAGACCTGCAAAGCAGCAAGTAGGCTGAGGTTTCCAAAAGGGCTTCAACCTGAGTTAGGTGCTAAGCTGATTTGGTAATAGATCAGAATTTGTGAGGAAACCTACTTCAGTTCCCTGCGGATATTTTCTGTGTCTAGGCAATCCATTTCCTGGTGGTTTAGTCAGATTGCGCCACAAACTCCTGCAAAATGTTGTGAATTTGGACATTTATTTAGTTTTGTGATAGAGGGACTTGTAAGTTTTTATCTTGATCTGCCACCTTTGGTTATATCAGAATGACAGTGTACCTTTCCTCACAGCATAGCTCACCCAAACAACCATCAGCAGAGTTGGCTTAGCATTGTACTTAGTAGTGTTGGAACACAGATGACTAATTCTCATGAGCAATCAGGATCCTTGTCCCCCTTTAAGCGTACTGAACACATGCTAACAGGTCAGGTACCCCAAAACATGCAGTAGGTCACCATTCCCAGGGAGCAGTAGTGGTGGAACACTTGCCCAGAAATTTAAAGAAAGGTTTAATTCCCACCTCTCTGTAGCAATACAAATTTATACCTTCCTCCTCTCAAAGGGTGCCACTGACTATTAAACTGTTCTGGGTAAATTCAGGGGCAAGGCAGCCTGCTTTGTGAAAAGAGTCGAAGAACACTTAAGAGTAGTAAAAGGGAAGCAAAAAGTTTGTAATAAACAGACAAGCTGATTTTGGTCAGCATTATTCTACCCCTACACAGGCTTGTGGTGATGATATGAAAGTTGTGTAAGGACAAGCTATGCCCACTTCAAGAGTCTTTCCCTATTTGTTCTTCATTAGCATATTCATCATTTGGGACATCTGTATGAATGGACACTTGGATTGAGAGCTCCTCCTAGACAATTAGGAGTTGAAGTTTGTTCCAAATAGCATTCAGAAGCAATTGCTCTGAGAAAAACATTAAGGTTTTAGATGTGATCTGTGAGCTTAATGCCACAGGCTGCTAATGACACCAGGCATGCTTCGAAAGAAAACAAACCCTGTCTGAACACAAAATATTCTCTTCTATAATAGTTACATTAAGATTTTCAAGACCAGATTGCTAACGCATAATTCCTAAACCTGAGCCTTTGATGGACAGAAGCTGCAATGCTAGATTGAGAAAAGGAACCATACCTGGAAACATCTTGGTTGATTACTTCTTTCCTTTTTCCTATTCCCTAACAGATTAATGAGAATTAAGTAGTGAAAAACATAGTGCATTTTACAAACCAATACAAGAAATAATTAAATTTATTTATTTTTACTTACTCAATTATTAACTTTCTTCCCCTCTATAGGAATGACGGAGCTTGAACCTTTTTCCTCTTTTCTCACAGACCATCTTTGTGAAACTCTAGGGAGAAATTAATCATCAGTAGCTGTCTGATTTGTTGTTTTGCCATTTGCTACATGTTATTTTTTTTCCTACTGCTAATTGTGTGGCATTATGTAAAGATAGATTAACTTGGTGCACAATGACATTACTTGTCAGACTGTGAGGGTAACAGAGTCCTCCAACAGGAAAGTAATTCATGGGGGAATCTTCTCTTTCTGTGAAAGCAAGCATGACTGTACATATTTTCTGGTTTTTAATATTTCTCCATCTTTTCATGCTTAACATATGAAAAAGGACCTTTCTGTTTGTTTTCCTTTGCTTTGCTTTTTAGAGCCTGTCAAGGAAAAAAGATATTCTTAAATTGATTTTCTTTTTGGGGGGTTCTGGGACAGAGAGACAAAATTTTTGAGGAAGTGCTTAATATGACAGCAGGATCTCCAGTATTAAAGATTTTTCCTGTATTACATATTGTCTCTTTTGAGGTAATCATATTCTATATTCCCTGTAAATTCTAGACATAGAGGATGCCTCAAATTGAACTGAAAACCCAGTAGTAATCAGAGATACTTAGTGCCAAATATCTTCATGTGACACTTTCTGTTCTCCCATTATTTATAAAATATACAGGTATTTCACTTCAGCAACAGTAAAAGGGATCATTACATTTGAGATTCTTTATACACTTCCAGTTAGAAGCTTGATTTTGACTTAGGGGTGAAGACAATCTTTTTTAAAAAAAATCCAGAAATAATATCTCAAGACATCTTTGGATCTAGCCACTCAGAAAAGTAGTTTAAGACACATGTGATCTCTCAAAACGTATCTTCTACCTTTCAGCAACTCTTACTGTGCCAAAGCCTGAACTGAGAAAGAATTGCATCCTTTAATCATCCTTGTTGATTATTTCTTTCACTGAGACTCCCATGCTAGCCACTCATGAGTAGATGATGAATGAAAGTACAGACTTTTGTGACAATCAGTTTCAGGTAAATTGTTCACAGACTCCTTGAGTCAGTCACAGTAGTACTGTTTCTCTTGTGTCCCTGTCACATTGGGTCAAATATGTGTTACAAATGCTGCCCCCTGAAAAAGGAGTCTGACCGTTTGCCTCTGTTAGTTATTAGAGCACAAAGCAAGGCATTTCAGGACTCACGTCAGATCACTGGATTGCACGAGGATATGTAAACTGGTTTTATGGGTGCCAGAAGTGGTCTCTTTAGCCTTCAGTACACCAGCTTACCTGACTTTTAGTTCTACTTCTTATCACAACGTTGAGTCACACAAATGAAAGTTTCATCAAATTGTATATATGAATGATAACTTCTATAGAAACAGCAACCTTTTTAAGAACATGGGAACGAGGTCTGCCATCTAACAGAGGGATCCCAGGTTATTGATTTCCCAACATTAATAAATAAAATTTGATAGGATGAATCTGGGCCTTTATGAGTGTGTATATATATACAAATAAAATAATATTTTTCACAGAGAAGCAAGGAGATTTAAGCTGTAATAACCTTTGAGAAGAATGCTTTCATTGTATTGAAAGCTGCATTTGAAATTCTCAGAGTACTTGCAAAGGACATGTCATGTATACGTGTCATATACAAACTCACATACAGTCATGCCAAGACCTATTAAATAAACACACGTGTATGTACTTTGTCCTCTAAAAAAACACCAATGTGAAAGTAATTTCAGAAAAAGAGTGTAAATATTTTTAGTAATTTTCCACCATCAGAAAAAAATAGCACTTTTACAATGTAAACTCTACTATCTTGGAAAGCACTAAATGCTGAAAATTACTAACTTCTGACACAGGCAAACGGTTTGAATCCAAGCCCACTCCCTTTCCAGCACACCTGTTGATGTCACTATGATATATAACATGAAGATATAAAACTATATATACCCTTGATCAAAAACAAAGGATGAAATGGAACAGAATACATATTGACAATCTAAAAGACTAGAGAAAAGTTCATTACTTCTATGCTGTGAATGGAGAAGGATTGCTTTCTGTACTAATCTAAGGACAAAAAGGTATTTCCAGTATGAAAAATTAAGTTCTTTATGATAAAACAAATTTTTATGCTTTCTATATACATGGAGATGAGTTTCTACACAAGCTCATCTTTCATATTGTATCAGGAAAACAATTAGATCATAATTTCTTGGACAGAAAATACAAATATTTGCAGCTGGCATCTACCCCAAAGAGGGAAGAATAGATACATAGCAGGTCATTGACACCTTGGTTTTGGATAAGGAGTTAGAGAAGTCAAGGCCAGTGGACATGAGGATAAACCAGAATTCTTCATGGGTTGTACTGTTTCTTCTGTCCAGATTGTGAGATAGTATAGGCCATTGTCTCTTTCTTTATGTGCAGAACTTCAGTTTCAAGCCTAGAGTTGTATTCTAACTACTGAAAAGCACACGTGTGCTTAATGGCTACCTCACTCTACTGATGGAACAGCAATCCATACAAAAAATTTCCCCTAAATATGCTTGTCAGGTTATTCTTTGCGTATTTGACTGTTCAACACCTAAATGTGGAAATAACCCTGAAGTTATGATGGTCTTCATATCAGTTGCTTATTTCAAATAAAGTAGGCTACGGAAAAATATTCCTCCTTCTTTATGTTTTCAGCAATGTGTAAGCTAAGTGGTTATCTTGCAGTGCAACACCCTTGCAGGGTACACATATGAAGATATGTCTGCATGGAAAAGAACGGGTGTATGGGGGAGAAAACAGAAGACATAACACCGGTCTACAATGGATCGTCACATCTAAGTCTCTTCTCATGATACTCAAATGGGTTGGAAGGCAGTCAGGGAACTGCCTAGGTTCAGACAGCTTCGACTAAGCTCAGTGTACTGGGACTTAGAAGAAGTTGCTGTCCTTGGCAATGCAAGTGAATCTTGAGGTCTTGCATGTAGCATAGGTAAAATGAGACTCTTCCCAGGAATAGTTTTTAGGCAGGTGTGGTATCTCCTATTTGACATCACTAAGTCACACTCGCTGTTCTTTGTTTTCCAGTGCTGGTCAGTGAGCACAAGGACATTCTTTTGCAATACAGTACACGTTTGCTCCATGGTTAATTTGTTGTGAGTCTAACAGTAAGAGCTTTTCTCTCCTCTGGGACATACAAGAATTGATTATCTGGAATTTCACTGAGAAAACAAGCTCCCTCGGTAGAGAGAAACATGTGTTCTTTGTCGGCTCACGGGCCATTTGTTGATGTTCCATGACTCTTTTGATGGGAGTGGAAAAGCTGCAGACCTTCTGTAGATCTCTCAGGTCTGGGAGGTTTTTCTGAAATGTAGTCAATAAGTTTGAACAATTCTCATTCCTTACCATCCCTGATAAAGTGATTGCTGTGAGGGTCCAGTAACAGTGGAACAAAACATTTGTTGTTATTTTATACACGGAAGTTGTTTCACAGTGCCCTAGGTTCCTCGGTGCCTCAGTGCCTCAGCCTTAGCACTGCTAAGGACTTGCTATTTACAGCACTGTAACCCTTTCACTTAGGCCACTGAGGCAGTGTTTTCCCAGAGACTCTGTGGCTGTAATTTTTCTTTACTGTTCTCAAGCTGTTTTTCTCCTATTGTTGCTCTCATGGCTTTACATTGGCAAACCCCAACAGAGTTATAGAGAGTTCTCATGGGCAGCAGCTACTGCTTGCATGAGACTCACCCTTCTCTCCCTTTCTTTCCTCAACTCCTTAACATAACATAGAGCAGAGAACATGATAGGAGTTAGTCAGGATGAAAGATATAGTTTTGTGTGTGCACATTAATACGTGTCCACACATGTTTGCATGAACTGACCATCATGAATGAAATCATGAGTCTGAAAGTCACTGGAAGTATTACAAATGTTTTTGGAAAGAGCAATTATTGTATCCATGCTACGTTCCTCTATAGATTTGCTTATAACAATGAGATCAGACAGAATGCTCTAGGCATTTCTAGGTGCATGCTCTAAAACACTAGCTATTCTGTACAGATAAATCAAAAGTCAGCCATTACAGGTTGAAATATAAGAGGAGCAATGCATAACTGTAAGGATGAGCCTTTCCCCACTCCTGTTTGTTCACAGCTAAGCACAGCTCAGGGACTCTTCTGTGAACACTTCCTTTCTACCTTAAAGAATTTCTAAGGGCAAATTCTGTCTTGGACCCTAATAATGCAAATGAGACCAGGCAGAGTAGGTAATCAGAGATTTTTCAGGGCAGGTAGCTGAGCTGGTGATCCAATGACTAATTGCTTAGTATCCTGTAGCTTTATGAAACATTAATTTGTATCCACAGCACAAAACCCTGACCCAGCCCAGACAAGGACTGTAGAAGAATACACTACTCAATCTGAATACTCATGACCTATCTAATTAAACCAGGCTTTTTTTAAAAACGCATACTGTCATTCTAATTAGAGTCTAAAGCTGCAACACTTTGGTTTACTGAATGCATAAGACTATTTCTTACTATTAAGTATTTTCCTAGATATTGCAGAATTAATGAGAAAAAATTTCTTCACTTTGATTAGGAGGAAATTGAGACATGAGGGCTGATCTGAATACTTATGGTGTGAGTTAGGTGTATTTCCAGTTATTCTAGCAGGCTTTAAACTGAAGCTGAAGTGTTGATGCATGGCTGTGTCTGTTGTTTGCTGAAAGGTACCAGTCTGGAAACATATTTCATTGAGGTCAGAAAAGTTACCTGTGTGCCTATCAGATTGCTGTTTAAGCAAAATGTACTGAAATTGTCTGAGATGGGACACTGTTTCTAACTTTTTTATTATTATAATAATGTTTTCTGTAACACCTAATGTACCGTGACTGTCATTATTTTACATTTAGTAAGCATAGCTGATAGTCTTTTTACATAGAGTTTTGAAAGAGAAAACCACAGAAGAAATACGCTGTGCTAGCTAATTTCCAAAACCAGAAATCCCAAATAACAAACTGTAATTTCACTGAAGCACTTAGAATAGGCAACATGGTCCATTTACTCTCATTTTTTCTGACCATAGCTGAGTAAAGATGCTTTAGACGATTCCTAAGGAATCTTTTCCTGATAGTTAAAGAAGAATTTGCAGCATATTTTTTAGCCTTTGAAGTGCTGGATATTATATGTCATTTAAATGTGTCCTATATTTTCAAGTTTTAGTGACTTCTTGACTTCATTATATTTCAAAAGTAAATTTCACTGTTCAGCTATGCAATCAATTCTGTGTTTATTCTTGTTGTAAGCTTTCAACTGAATTACATCTTGTGTATTCTTACATTGAGACAAAACTATTGCATAACATATTTTGCACCATTTATCATGTTCTCCATGATGCCTTCTCTCATCTGCCACCATTCAGTTATCACACAGTTATTGCTGTTTGCAACCACAGGACTTAATTCTCTGAGGATTCAGATAACAGTGTGTATGAAAAGGGGATTTTTAAGAAATTCATAGAATCATAGAATTGTTTAGGTTGGAAAAGACCTTTAAAATCATCAAGCCCAACCATTAACCTAACACTACCAAGTCTACCACTAAAACAATTCAGGGTAGAGTAATAATTAATTTCAGGTTTCCTGGCTTGGTGGATGGATTATTTTTTAATGAAAGTAAAAACTAGAATAGAATCATTAAGGTTGGAAAGGACCTCTAAGATCATCAGTCCAACCCATCAACCCAACACCACCATGCTTACTAAACCATGTCCCAAAGTGCCACGTCTACACATTTTTTGAACACCACCTCTCTGGGCAGCCTGTTCCAATGCTTGACTACCCTTTCCGTGAAGAAATTTTTCCTAATATTCAAACTAAATCTCCCCTGGCACAACTTGAGCCCATTTCCTCTCATCCTATTGCTAGTTACTTGGCAGAAGAGACCAACACCCACCTCACTCAACCTCCTTTCAAGTAGTTGTAGAGAACGATAAGGTCTCCCCTCAGCCTCCTCTTCTCTAGGCTAAACAGTTCCAGTTCCCTCAGCCGCTCCTCATAAGGCCTGTGCTCCAGACCCTTCACCAGTTTCATTGCCCTTCTCTGGACACGCTCCAGCACCTCAGTGTCCTTTCTTGGCCCAGAAGTGGGCACAGTATTCCAGGTGCAACCTCACCAGTGCTGAGTACAGGGGGACAATCACTTCTCTGTTCCTGCTGGCCACACTATTCCTGATCCAAGCCAGGATGCTGTTGGCCTTCTTGGCCACCTGGGCACACTGCTGGCTCATGTTCATATCACTGTATAATTCAGATCTGAATTCCAAAATCTCATTGTATAGGTAACCCATCGCTATATGTAACAGCAATGTAACAACTATGAAAATAACTTGGTGGCTCACAAACTATAGGGTGAATTCAAAGATACCAGGAGTCTTTCTGGGAAGCCTGCAGGGCAGTATGAATATAGAGGTATGCCTATGCACAACTTCTTGCTAGGAAACATTTTAAACAAACTGAATAAACATCTTTGCATAAGATTAGTTTAGAATGACTTCCATTGCACTGTCTGTCAGTTATAAGAAAAACATGAGCCAGTTCAAACTTCATTACCATCCAATTCCACATTTACTAGTAATGCACTTTCTCCCAGGTCCATGTGGTGCAATATCCAGCTATCATAAAGTTTCAGTTTTATAGCAGTGTATATTTTTCAGTAACTTTACAAATGTTCTAAACAGGTTTGCATCCCCCTTTCTTTATTAAGGAAAAGTTCAAAGGGTTGTTTTCTCACAAGCTGATGCCAGCCTTTGAAGGTATGACTTACTGGGGAGTTCGCAATAGCTTAGTGTAATGACCAGGGAATTAGGACATGAATCAGTTGGAATAGGGTGGAACTGGTATTTCCCACGAGAATGTTTCCATGCCAACATAGATCTAAGCTTGCTTTAGATGTACAGATGTCAAAGAAGCTGTTAATCAGAGCATATGAATTTATCTTTAATTAAGGATAACAAGTCTCACACTTGAATAAACTAGTCCAGAAAGGATGCAAGTGAAAAAAGAAATGTAAAGTGTATTTATATTCTTATAGAAAGTGATGAGATTTCCATATGGTTAAAACTATTAATGTATTTACATTCTTTGCTAGACTGGGACCTCATTCCTGCTACAGAATTATTTTGGCCTAATTAAGCTGGAGATCAAAAACTATATCCTTTTATTAGAGACATATTCTGCAAATTTTTGCTCCTGTGAGTATTATTCTGCAATATTCAGTGCCATTACTTACATACAGGTGGAAATACACCAACAGCTCAAACTGTGATCATGGAACAGCAGAAATGTTGTCTCCAGAGTGTATATGTGTAGACATATATATACACACACACACACATAAAGCAGCCAGAGCATTTTTGGTATGTGCATTAAATAAACCAGAATGGTCTCCTGGAGCAAATAACATTTAATAACATAAACCATGAAGATTATCTAATTAAATCCTTTTCTGGAGTTATCTGTGAACATTGTATCTGAGATGTCTCAATACAAAAAACCTCTTTAAGGACCACCAATATTTCACAGACTCACCACTGAGGACAATTGAAGATGACAAAAAAGATAACATCCTAGCATAAATACATTGATTCAGTGTATGCAACTAATTCACTACAAAAACCTGATATACATCTATTGCTTCAGAATGACTTATACAGTGTAAAGTGTTCTCAGGAACTCTTTTGTTATATTTGTTGATAAATTTAACATAACTTGTCTGGCACAGATTCTTTGTTCTTGAAGTTATTTAGCATCTAACCTCACCAATGTTCTCAAATGCTATTTATGTCAATTTTCTAACTCAGTAATTGTTCTGTGTTGTAGTATACATGTATAAGTTTTTACTTTACTTTTTTAAATAAAAATATATTAATCCTAGTCATTCTTAATAAACAAAGAAATAAATTTGAAAAACAATAAACTAAGGTTAGATACTGCAAAGTGACCTCTTATAGTGCAGTTCTATTATTTTCATTATTTTCTAGAGGATTTTGTAAGCACCTTTTGACAATCAATGAAAAAGTCTATCTCCACTATTTGAATTTAACAATATGACTCAAAAAAATATATTTAAGATTCTGGTCTGCATGATGTTAAAAAATGCATGTGGAATCTACTTGGTTTATTTAACAGAACTTTCATGTAAGGGATATTCAAATATATAATATATATTGTACAGGATTTCTTACATGCATTTCTGTCAGGATGGTATTTCCAAAGCACCTGCTATTTGCAAGACAACAAACTTTTTCTGTTGCACAAAACTTTTTATGTGTTTGCCATATTTGACACACTCTCACTCAGCTGTCAACGCAAAGCATAAACAGTGATTTATCATTATATAAGGAAGAGTTAAAGCAACTGAAATTCAAGGTAAGCTCCCTTTACTCCTTCAGAGCATTACCAGCTTTACTTTTCCAATTGCTTTTTGGGTAGGACTATCTTTGAGCTCTCTTCCCTTGTTCTGCTAAGACTCTATTTCCTCTACGTAATCTTATAGATGGCTGCATTCAACTGTGACAGGACTGGGTAAGGACTGCAAGGTAAAGTTATCAGTTGGCAGAGTGTGAAAAATCACAAGTAAATCATCACATATCTAAATGTATGTGTATTGTAACTAATTCTTCAGTAGCTGATGGAAACAGGGGGACTTAACAGGAACTTTTGGTACTGGAGATAAAACTGACAAAATTTTTAAAACACTTTCACTTTTAAAACCACTCCTCATAATGCTGCCTTATGGTCAACTTGGTGCCCACCAGGACCCCCAGGTCCTGTTCTGCCAAGCTGCTTTCCAGCTGGTCAGCCCCCAGCATGTACTTGTTGCTCCTCTGCAGGTATAGGACTCGGCATTTCCCCTTGCTGAGCTTCATGAGGTTCCCATCAGCCTACTTCTCCAGCTCGTTGAGGTCCCTCTGGATGTAGTAGCACAACACACTGTTTTTTCAGTCACTCCTCCCAGTTTTGTATCATCAGCAAGTCATCTAAATTTTGTCTATGGAGAACTTCTGAAAGGCATTTTCAGAGAGAATTATATCACGTATACAGATACTTAGAATGAACTACCTGTTACCTCTGTTGATTATGTTTAAAGCCAAATGACTAACTACTTGGTACCAGATGTTGAACTTCTATACAGCTAAACATAAGTAAGATAAACTTAGATCTAGTGATTCTTCCTTTATTTCTTTTGATCCAGAACTAACATTTCCTGTGCCTTCCCTATGATTCCAGTCACTTTTTCCACAACAGTCTTCTCTTCCAGAAATCTTAGATTATTAAATAGTCTTTCAAAAGCTTGCATGCACTGAAGTCAAAAGTAAAACCCTACAAGCTGTGAATCAGGATCTTATTTTTTTACTGTCTCCAAATTTCAGCTCTACTTAAGTGTTTGCATAAAGAAGCACTGGTATGCATACTAGAAAGGAACAATGGAACGAAAAATATACATTTCTGAAAATGTTCAATACAAATTCACCTTAAAAAATGTCAGTCTTTAGGTAATTTTGTCTCAGCTGAAATGCAGGATTCCCAAAAGCCAGAGGAGTGAATATTAACAGCAGAGGCCTATGAGCATTTTACTTTTAATTGAAAAAGAATGCTACCAAAAAAACTCCATACATTTTGTAAAAGTATTCTTACCTTCATAATTATTTTAACATAGTGAAAATATCATTTTAATGTAAAATATCTGAATAGATAAACCAAATCATTATCTGATTAAATGAGGGATAGATTTTTAAAATTTCACAGGCTATTTCCACTGCATAACTTCTAATATTTGTGAAATGGCAGAACTTTTGATGCAACCATTTTGGTTGGAATTAACTTTCTTGTAAAACTGAAAAGAAAGGATATATTCCAGGTTTTTTTTTTTTTTTTTTTTTTAAGAAGAAAACTATAAAAGTGCAAGAGATAAGATAAATTTTAAAAACCAAAACAAAAAAACCTTCTAATTTTCACAATCTTTCATAGAACATATTGACTTTTTTCTCTGTTTTCACTCCAATTTGAAAATAAAATAATTTACTGTCCCACCATCCCGCACCCCCAGGAAAATGAAACTCATGTATTATTTCTATGTTTTGTGTTCCTCATTTGCTCAGTGCTATTATGATTAAGTGTCCAGTATTGTGTATGTTTTAAAAAAATATTTGATTAATATCTAATCTATATTTTTGTAATATATCACTTTACCACACATTTTCTCATGTTCTCTTTTCTTCCTTCTCAGCCCTCAAATACAGACATAAAATACTGTGTAATCTCCACTTCATATAATATGAATATGCAGCTCTGAAGAAAAATTAAACAAGATCAGTAGCTGCTGATCTCAGAGAGAGTTGTCAGACTCAGAAGTACTACCCAGGAGATCTGAATTTATGCCATTTGTATTATTATGAATTTATTTCCATATTGGGAGAAAATGCTATCATCTTTCTTCTAAAACCATTTCACACGTGCACAGACTTTAATGCCAGAAAGAATGGGTATGACCATGCAGTTTCACTGGATGCATAACATACTACACTGAATTTCAGAAATTTGTGACACAAATTATAAAAATGATTTCTCATTAACCTGTGCACTCAAAAGCCAAAACAGACTAGAGCTTTAATGTGTCTTTTTTGTTTGCTTGATAGTTACTTTTAAGAAGACAAACATTGCCATAATTTTAAAATATGGTAAATTCTCCTCACAAGAAGAGCTAGGGGTTAATGACTGTATTAAGAAGAAAAAATCAACATATTACTGACCTGGAAAATGTGAAATGCTAAATAAGACTTTAGAGGCTGGGGAATTATAAACAATAAACTGTAATGGCTTTAGCTTCCTAATAGTTTAATAATAGGCTGCTTCACACTAACGCTGTTTAATTTACCATTTTTCACTTTGATTATATCAAGCACTTTCAGGTTATGTATGTTCCAACAGTCACTTTATAGTGTTGCTACATCATTTTGGACCCAAAGATTATGTGAAGCCTGTTAGATGTAGAATGAAAACAGCAGATAAAAGCTGCTGTGGTCTAATACCTCTCTACTCTGTGCAATTCTAAAGCTTATATCAGATTCAGATTTTGCTTACAAGCCATCTCAGAGTTCATTTATCATTGGGTGGGAAATATTTATAAATGGAATTAAATCAAATATTCTCACAAACCCTAATCATTATGGGTGATTAATTTTCTATCCTAGACTCCATTAAGTGCCTTTACAGATATTCTTTCCACAGACCCAGGTCTCTAATTTATTTCCCCCCTCCCCTTCATCTCCTAACAGCACAGGGTCGTTCTGGGATACTCATTAGTTTTATGCTAGCAATTCTGCCAGGCGGCCTCAGAGGCATCAGCATCACCTCAGAAATCATTAATGTAACTGGTGCTGCAATCTAAAACTGACAAGCATAGAATAATCATTTAGGAGCTGAAACATGTTCTTCCATAAATGAGCATTTTGGAGGAAAAGAATAAAAATGCATGTGTTCCAGTCATCCTCTGGAGACAAAAAGAGATCTTCATAAATCAGATCTGAAGCCACTTTTGTGCATATATCCTTGCCATGTCTGAGAAATAACACCAAGTTTTTCAGACCCGTGATTTATTTTTTACTGACAAAGTCCAGAAGCATTGAATCATACATGACAGCAAAGATGCTGGATCAGGTTTGTAATCTGACATTATATTGGCTGAGCATCATTACATTATTTGCATACTTGTCGTGATAAGTTTCACTTAAGATGTCTGCTGCCTCCCTTACGAGGACTATTTATGAGGCAATTTTTCACAAGAACATCATGAAGAATTTGCATGGTCATATGTATGAAGATACTGGCACAAACATTCATCTGAAATAAATAGCACAGTTCTGAGGCACTTTGAATCATTAAGTATCAAAGCTGATTGGCTCAGGGGGTCATTTGGGGGAAGCTCACAAAAGTCAAGTAAGAGAATCTGGGAACAAAAAGGAGATGTTGTCTTGCATGGCTTAATGACTTGGCCCTTCAGCCTCCCCACTCCCTTTCTGACTAACAGAAAGATCTGCTGTTTTTCCTTGATCACTCACTATAGACACATGCACCCTTTTAAACACCTTTTCTATTTCTCAGTTTTTCTCCTCAAAGCTCCCACTCCAGAACTCTGATTTAGAATCATTTTTCCCTTTCTCAGTTTGGCTGAGAGGTGAGAAAGCAGCTACCTACAGGTCCATACTCCCTCTTGACTAAACCATGGCCACACATGTATCAGTGATAATATAAACTGAAAACAGACTCTTCTCTGAGATAATGGAGGGGCAGCTTGCCCTCTTCAACCATCACATCCAACGCTCCATTCACTGATAACCTGTCTGCCTGTAATGGTCAGTCTTGGTCTTTTTGTTTCATTGAAGAGGAGTTGAGTAAACCAAGAGCTTTTGAGTTAAAAATACCAAAGGAAACAACACTAAATTCTGCTGATTTCAGCAGACTATATATATTTTTTATGAAGAGTACTGAAAACAATAAAGGAAATAAATGACTAAGTGCAAACCATCCAACAGACAAAGATCAGCAGTCAGGAACTTCAAGTAAGCATTCATCTTATCTATGTCTCCATCATGGCCCAAGCTTCCATTTTAGTCAGTGAAGAGCAAGCCAGTGATTTCAATAGGGTTCACACTGTCATTTACATGATCCTATGGTAGATTTGTAGACTTCCACACCTGGGAAGATGAACTGTAACCCTAAACGCCACTGGTGATACTGATTAGCTATTGATTGATCATGAGAGCGTTGATACCATGACCAGAGTTAGACATCTAGGGCTTGATTCAGTTGTGTCAGCTTGGTGTCCAGTGCCACTTGAGATCCCCTGAAGTGTCTATGAAATACTGCTGGGGTTTCTGGACAGGGCAGTGTCGTGGTTTAACCCCCATCAGCAATTAAGCACCACACAGCCACTCGCTTACCCTCCCCTTCCCCCTCCTCCACCTGGTGGGATGGGGGAGAAAATCAGAAAAAAAAAGTAAAACCCACGGGATGAGATAAAGACAATTTAATAGGACAGCAAAGGAAGAGAAAATAATAATAATAATAATAATAATGATGATGATAAAAGAATATACAAAGCAAGTGATGTACAATGCAATTGCTCACCACCCGCTGACTGATACCCAGACAGTCCCTGAGCAGCAATTGCTGTCCCCTGGCCAGCTCCCCGCAGTTTCTATACTGAGCATGACATCGTACAGTATAGAATAGCCCTTTGGTCAGTTTGGATCAACTATGTTGGCTGTGTCCCCTCCTACTTGTGCACCTGGCAGAGCATGGGAAGCCGAAAAGTCCTTGACTAGCATAAGCAGTACTTAGCAACAACTAAAATATCAGTGTGTTATCAGCATTCTTCTCATCCTAAAATCCAAAACACAGCACTACACCTGCTACTAGGAAGAAAATTAACTCTACCCTAGCCAAAACCAGGACAGGCAGTTACTGAACTTATGGGAGAGGTACAACCCTTAAGGTGGCAAATGGAGGTTAAGTGGAACATCCAAGGTCATCTCAAACGTCAGTGGATACCCGTATGCGGGAAAAAAAAATATCAACCCACCTAATGCCTAATGTTAGGCACGATTACTTACAGCCCGTGACTGTACTAATTATAGTTCTCCTAGGTCACGACACTTTCTCTGTGCCTCAGTTCTCCAGCTGTAAGCTGGGTTTAAAACAATACCTTATTAAGCAATAGAAACACTAAAAATCATCAGGCAGACAGATACTGTGGTAAGGTAAGGAAATATAAAAAATAGCTAGAGAAAGAGTACAATCTAAACAAAATTGTAACTGCTGAGCTGAATAATACATTACATATAGGATTGATGGCAGATTCTAAACCAGCTGTTTTATTTGTCTGAACTCTCAGCTTCATTTCCTAAAAACTACACTAAGTGTTCCCTTCTTTTTTCAAGGTTCAGATTGTCTCTCTCCCATTGATTTTAATGGCACTACTTGCAGAGTAAGACACTTCAAAGCAGTAAATGTGGCAGAACTCTGGCTGGTAAGAGAAGAGACTCATTATGAAAGTTGCTTTTTGGCTCAGGGTGGATCTCAAAGCTTTCTGTAAAATGTGAGAATCCTATTCAAAATCCCAAGTTCCTGGAAAAAAAATCCCCTACTGATCAATTCCTCAGTTCCCATGAGACATACACATGTGTCACTGCTGAATCATAAGCTGATAATACGGAGGTTGAGGCACACAATCATACATTCTATGAGGCTCTTTTGTAACCTTATAAAAATGCCATCAGAAAATTGTTCTGTTTGGCTGCAGTTTGAAAATATAGTCATTTTATCCAAGATACACAAGAAAACAGCTGGGTAAATTCTGTCAAGGCAGATAAAAGAATAGCACTTAAAGAAAGAGTGAAAAAATAGACTTTGTGACAAATTGATTTTCATCTCCAATTATGGTCCTTTAGAAATTATATCTCTCACAAAGGGTTCAAGCACATTTCCTAATGCAGGTAGCTATTGCCTTCTGTTGGTAACTCTTTGCTTTCATTTGTGCTTTCATTAGATGTCTTTGATACAAAGCTGGCACACACAAAATTTTACAAATGTGATGCTGTCAATGATGTTTTAAGACCTGTATTGCAGCTCCTTACAAAACGCAGATGCGATAACTGTATTACAGAGTGTTCTTTGAGAGGCCTTTTGAAGAAGCAAAGCTATATGCTTGCTGGAAAAATATGGTGTATTATTAGACTAAGTTGTTCAAATTCTAAGAAATAAAGTATTCCAGGTACTAAGTTCCTGCAGCACACTGCAAAAAGAAAGGGATGAAGTTTCAAGTAACATGGGCTTTATCTTGCTGCCTCTGAATCATTTGGTTGAATGAATTATGCCAAACCATCTGCACAGCCTTCACCTCAGACAGAAAAGAAGTGGAGAGGCATTTGGATAATGATGCCAAAGAGAGGATTCTCATTTGCTTTTATATGCCACAGTGGATTTCAGAGTGTATCCACAAATACACCCACATTTTTATTTTGTCTGTCAAACTTCTGTATCAGCACTATTAATGAAAAGAAGATTTAGTATATTAAAATGCAAATTAAATGAACTTTGGCAGAGAATTCCTGTGGTACTCCTATCATTACAGTAACAATTAACTTATGAGCTGGAGTAGCAGTTTACTAAAAACAAATGAAGTTTAAATAAATAATATTTAGATGTGGGACTTTAGTCTGCCATGTCATATTCCACTTCAGCTGTAAGTATAACTAAATTGTGACTACAGTGGCCTTTGGATGAATTAGAAGCAGAAATCAGACAGTGATTTGGAAAATAATAGCTGTGCTCTTTATGAAGCAGCAGTACAGTATAAGTAGAAAAATCTACCTAAAGCAGTATATAACAGGTAACAACCCTGCAACAATTAGCAGTAGCTATGAGGAGCGCTAAGGTGCAATTTTCTGTTCCTGAGTAGGACACACAGCATGTTTCACTTGAATTAACAAGTGGAAGAAGCCTAAAATGGTTTCAGCTGTTTCAATGAGCTTTTCAATGGTTATAATATGGCTTCCATTTGATTAAGAATAAGGAGGTAAATGAAGCTTTTTGAGTCTACAGATTTGGATTAGAAAAAATCGTTAACCTTTTTCCCCACTTCTAGCCGAGTAACACTGGTGATTCTGAAAACAGGCTATCTGGAGTATTTTGACACTATAATTCAAGTTTGCTTCAGATTTTCAGTGAACCAGGGGTTATTTCATTTACATTGTTCTGTCTGGCAGTACTTTTTTTCCAAATATGAGGTATCACTTCTCTCAGGATTAAGATAATTGTATCATTCTCTTTCCTCTGGTCCTTATCCAAAAATGTTTTAACCTGTCCTGGGGAAAAATGACATGATTTTCCCACTTTTAGAATAGGTTCTTGGCCACAATACTCTGTATATCATTACTGCTTACCAACAAAAGCAATTTTATTTGGCAGTTCTTCCCTTGAGAAGTCTGTGACCAGAGGTGAATTAATTGCCAAGACAACTTTCTTAAAACAAAATAGTTTCACTTTAAATGAAAGAACACAGAATTTAGTTAATTTTATTTAAAACCCCAAGTACTCCACACATGTCTGTAATAGCTACAATCTACCATCCCTTAGGCATAGACGAGGCAGGTCTGGCAGTTTCTGATATCACAAAACTGTCTTGGTCCATCTAATTAGATATCTGTAAAGTATCCTCTTTTGTAAGTGCTATAGCTTTTTATCTGTGCTGGTTCCCTGATGCTTGATTCTGAATAGGGAACAAAGGTTTTTAGGTGGCTGAAGACAAGCAGCAAAGCCTTCATGGTAATAATTCAGCCATCATCTCATTCCAGTCCAAAGTCATTTGCAAAGTAATGGCTTGTCTTCACATTCTGTTTACCACCTATTAAATTTAACCAATATATTCATATGACAAATATCTCAATAACTGGGTTATGTATTGTGTTCATAAATTACTATGGAACAGACATATTCATTCTGAGAAAGATTAATGAAACTGAATTGTTTTCATATAAGGTCATACAGTGAACATGGAGTTTTTCTCATACTATATTCCACCCTTTTTGTCTCTCTTACAATTTATTCTATGAGTACCACATTCTTTCAGTATTTTATAATTACTGTTGACTTTTGGAGGGTTGTGTAGTCAGGAATTTTGCAACAAAACACTTTTTTTTTTCCTCAGAAAATGGTGTTGCATCTGTGATTCATTCTCTTCTCAAATCTATCAGTTTCAGAAAAACATTGGTCTAGAAAACAATTTCAGATGGAAAATAGAGAGACAATCACTTCTTATCCTTGTACTGGGATCAGAGTAACTCCTATCCCAGGGATTAGAATATGGACACTAAACATAAGAACCATATGCCTAAGCCATGGGAAAAGAAATTATTTGTTTCACCCCAGCTGAGAGCTGCAACCGTTGCTCTAGAGTAGTTTTCTGGTCTTCCTCCATAAGAAAATGGACCAAAAAAATGTCAGTTTTGTACCCAAGTGGCATAAGAATTCTGTTTACAGTTCAGTTTATTTCTGTGGAATAGTAAAAAAACTTTAGAACATTGCATTTTGTGAGGCTGTCTATCTGAGGGTTAGTTTCCTATCCTAAGACAAAACTGATTTCAACAGTGCATTTGGCTAAGCAAAATAGCCTCCAAAACCTTATGATCTGAGGCAGTAAAAAAATCAAAATTACTTTCACAGCGGTCACAAATTCAGGCAGGTACCAGATCTCCAAATCTTTCATTTTGCCACATGTTGGTCTTTTGTTAAAAGAAACCAAGTGCTAATTTTGGAACTGAAGAGAATCCAATCTTTGTGCTGTAATATAAAAGCACAATTTCACAGCAAGATTAGCTCCTCTCTAATCTCTCACACATACATTCACATTAAATTTCACTTAACACTTCCCTTCAATCTCAATAAAGAAATGTGTGAACTTTACTGCGAGTTTACATTAGAAAACGTTATGTTTACCAAACATCTCACTGAGAAGCAGCGAGCACAAATCCAGAGATTTTGTTGGAATCTGTCTGAAGTGCACTCCCAGCATCCAGACAGACTGTGTGGAGAGTTTAGGAGTGGAGCCAAAATGAAAAAAATCCCCTAATGGAAAAATCACCTGTCAGAAAAGCTCTGCCAAGGAATGCCCAGAGTATGAGGCTTGATGATGTTTTTGTCCACAAGCTATAAATATGAACAGCATCTACAAGCCAGAGATGAGAAAACCAGCAAGGATACAGAATTAGCAGTTGGACAAGGAAATGTAAACACACTTAAATCCGTGAAGAAAAAAAATGTTTAAAAGTCAAAAGACTGGTATCCCTTTGAGACACAGAGACAAGCTTTCTCTTAGCAGCATAAGCGGGTTTGCAGGGAGAGCCAGCTGGCTTGACAAAGACTCTCTTCATCACCGTGTAGGCTGCCGTGTGAAAAAGCCTGTCCAGACGGCAGAGGAATGAGGCTCAGACTTTGCTTTCAAAGTCTCCCAGATTGCAGCCCTCTTTAGTTAAATCTGGACCTATCATAAAGCAAATGGGAACCTTGCCAGTGACTTGGGGCTGGGATTCCACCCCTCAGCAGTAACAGGAAAATACTGCTATAAGTCTTAATTTTTGTTATCTAAAATGTGCTATACAAGCAGGGAAAGACTGAAGATGTTTTATGGGTTACCACTGACCATACAACAGTACATGTTTGAGGAAGGCAACAGGAGACAGTGCTACTAATTCATTTACAGAATATAGCTTTTCATTTGACATTGCCCAGGCATTTAGACTGCACTACTGACTCCAGATGTAAAAGAGATATGTATATTTAAAAGAGCAAAGTATTTGTGCTCCATAAAAGGCCAATGAACACAAGAAGCATCTGTGTGAAATCTGTATCCACAACAGAGGACAGAGCTTTGGAAAATATCTGGTATGATAGATGGTCATGTATAAAGACCATATACATGTCAAAATGATCCACGTGATGAATTGCAGTACTCCTTTCTGAGCATTTCATGCAGATTCTAATAACTAACCTCTCCCTTCCACACTTTCTTTCACATTCCAAATCTCTTAGCAGCATCAAGCAGATTTTCACTGAAAAATTGACTTGCCATAGAAATATTTCTTTCTTTCCTGCCAGGAATCTAGAGAAGAATCCAGTTATTTCTGGGCTCGCGTTTGGGATTTCCTTGCAATGACAGCTTTCAGCTATCCATGGGATTAACAGGGTTTGATAATAGCAAATTATTATTCTTTTAAAAAGTAATCTCTTTCACTTAGACTAAACCAGGACTTTTACAAAGCTTTTTAATATATTGGTTACTGTTTTGTTGATGCATAAGAATAATCACATTAACAAAGCAGGTGCCTCACCTATGGAGACTGTAGTCTCCATACATCTATCTTATTTCCCACTTAAAATCAGGCACGACAATCTCCAAAAACTTCCTTGTATGAACCCCTTGTGGGCTTTCCATGCACTATTCACAGGCTCAGAAGCAACCTAAGGAGCTCATCCTTTTGCACATTGTGGGTTTTGGTTTTTTTTTTTTATTTATTTTGGTGCTCACCTAGACGTTCTGTGTGAAATTCCTTCTCTTGTGACAGTGTGAGAACACAGTAGGTGATCATAACTATTTGTGTGAAGAAATATCATGTATGATTTTACATGAGAAACCTGTGCATGGATATAACAGCTTGTTCGCAGCAGGACAAGGATTTCCCTCCTGTTACCAGGCTTTGAGAGTCCAGTGAACAATACTGCAGGGCTTGTACTCACAATGGGGGAAGGAGTAAGCGGGGACAGTAGGGAAGGGGACAAAAAGTGTTCCTTCATCCTGGCCTGGGTCCAAAACTGT
The DNA here is from genome assembly GCF_030463565.1 of Pelecanus crispus. NCBI lineage: Eukaryota > Metazoa > Chordata > Aves > Pelecaniformes > Pelecanidae > Pelecanus > Pelecanus crispus. The sequence goes on from NC_134648.1 coordinate 53,258,968, forward strand.
CCCACAGTATGATGGAGGGTGGGAGTTCTGGATTAATACCAGATGGGAGGGGGATTTGTTTGAGAAGAAGAAAAACCTCATCTTGCTCCTTCAACTTGACTTCATGTACGCTGTGCACAACTGGAGCAGCAGAAAGGGGATTTAACTTGGGTTGAGGATCTGATCGTTAGGATCTCAAAAATGAATAACATATTCAAACAAAGAAAAAAAAAAATCCTTAGGTGTTTGCCTGCAGTCACAAAACCTCACTGTTTTTTCTCTCCTTTCCCATAAAGATCTCACCTGTTTTCACTTAAATGGCTGGGACCACTGATGAAAACCAGAAGAATAATATGCAGCATGAAAATAAAAGCCCTAGTCTTCTGATTTACATGAAAAGAATAATCTAACAAAGATATGATCGATAAGTCAATGAGGAGCAGAAAGTGAAGAGGGGAATAGAAATATTTTGGAAAGGCTGAATAAAAGGAACAAATTTTGATAACCAGCATCAGATATGTCTGATGCAGATGTAGCTAATTATTTAATGACATATTAATGGGATTTACAATATATACTGTAAATCTGTATACCATCGAACAGGCAAACTGCCACAGATCCCATCTCAGATTAACAGAGGACAAAGCATTTACATGCCTCTGACTCTGTTCACAATTTCACAGAAAAAAAAAAAAAAAAAAGGAGGAAACCATCTCTGATTTTGAGTTCTTGAACAGTGGCAAAGTTATTAGAAACATACTTTACCTTAGAAAAGGTAAAATGCAGCTCTGAGCTTTGGACTCCTGTTTTTACCATGACCTTGCAATTCTTATATTGAGTTTTGTTTCCATCTGTTTTTTATTTGAAAATCCCATTTGGGCAGATCCAGAAAGAATTGTTGAACATATTAAATGTTACAACAGTTTAAATAATATGAACATAATTGTCTGGGTTTAATTTGCTAAAGTGATGTTTAAAGAAGATCTTTATTTAGTAAACTATGAGGTCTCTCTATTATACCTGTTAAAGTTAATAACACTGTTGAGACTAGATGAAAAACAGAACACTAACCAAAAAGGTCAAGAAATAAGGAATAATTGAACCACTACAGCTTTCTACACTTAAGTTGTAATATCCTCTAAAGTGTACATATTTAAACTAATCAGGTAAAACTTTAGTCATTCAGAGTACAGACCAAGCCTTATTTTGCAAATCTATAAAATACTCAGAAAAAGGAAACTCTTTTACCTGTTTAAACAAGATGACTATACATGCCATTTGTTTTGTTTGTTTAGTGTCATTCACTAAATAGCCTGGCAAAAGTATATAAACATATATCCAAGTGAATCACACAACCTGTAATTAGCTACAAATCAGTCATGCACAGTCAATTCAGGGAGAAGTAGTGTCTGTAGAAGCTGTAGGACTGGGATTGTAAGTGACTTGATTGCTAACACCTTCAAAAAGTCCTGGTAATTGAGGTTCTATGGTGGCCACCAAAATCACATCTCTTTTCCCAAACACTGTTTAAGAGATTATTTTCAATAGTAAACGTAGTTTAAAAAAAAAAAAAAAACAAACAAAAAAAAAACCAAACCAAACACAACAAAAAACCACATCCAAACTATTTGAGTAGAAGAGATTAAAAACAAAAGAAACTACAGTCACAGGAAGATCTGGACAACCAATCAGCAGCAGTTTTGTGGAGTTTTGGTCCTCCCCTTCCTGGCCATAATTCAGCTACACCATCATGGTGGGAATTCTATTCAACTGTTTGAATGTTACAGCTGCTTGAAAAGTCCCAATTAATGAATATATTAGGTATCATAAAGTGTTCACAAGCTGGTCATGAAGAATATTTGTAATTTGCTATTTGTATTTTGGTACATGAAATCACATGTTTTGCAGTGGGGGGTTTTTTGAGGCTCTGACAGGGTGATCGAAGCTGTAATGAGTGCTTGAAGAACAAATGAGGCCTTTGATTCTTTTGGGGAGAGGATTTAGCAGATGATAAATAAACCTATACAATTTAGAGCATTTAAAATCTTTTCCTATCATCTTTGAACCAGCTGGAGAATTATGTTTATTTGCCTCCACACACAGACCTTAGATTTAAAAATAACCATATTCCTTCCTGAGTGAGGCAGTGAGAAGGATAAAAGCCAGATGTACTGGCTGTCTGGGAGACTTAACGTTCATTTTTTTCTTGACACATTCACACCAAGCAGTGAAAGTGTGCGGTCCTAGTTGTGAAAGCTGTGGTTAGAGCCTGGTTCTGGCCAGGAGGTTGAGATACTTTCTATTTCTGTATCCCATATGTAGCAGAACACCATGCTTTCTCACATACCTGGCAAGTACATGCAATGAGCTGATTTTCTCTTTTGTGTTGTGCTCTCAACAGCTACTCGTCACAGAATCACTTGTACATGTAAAGTGCTGTTGACAAAGAAAGTGGCTCGGTTTGGGGGTCACTGGGCTTTGCTTATTCATCAAATTAAGGGATTTTCACCGAGATAAGTCACTTTTGATTAAGTTCTCAAAGTTTGTCTGATTATTTGCCAGCTCACCTTCATTGAGACTGCTTTCTGGCAGCTGATCTACCAGACTTGCACCCTTCCAGAAGCCACAGCTCCTTGAGAGCTCAGCAGTGGTCTATTCACTTACAGAGGGAATCCAAAATGTTCAGTTTTCCAGCCAAAAGAATCTGAAACTGAAAGTAAAAATACAACAAAATGTTACTGATAAAGAAATTAACTTTTAATGTTCCACTTTAATTCCAGTCTCATGCTTACTTATTTTTTATCTGCCCACTTTATTAATTCAGCACATCGGTCTCTGTTTCCTTTTACTAAATTACTGCACCAAGCAGAAAGAAAGCATGATATTTCATAGTGCAGTTTTAAAACTTTGCATGGAAATGAGATTTTTAAGTACACGTCCCCAAATTAGGAATATTAATTAGTTCTTAGAGGGACCTATAATTCAGGGACCTAACCTACCACAGTCATCTGGGATTTAAAGACTTCTCAAGAGATCTGGAAGCCAGAGATTCAGATGCTTGTGTCAACTTAGGAAAGCTGTGGATATGAAGAGCAACACTATGTGTGTGTGCTTTCATCATTGGCTTGGTGAGCATAATCAAGTCATCTCACATTTCAGTGAAAAGTGTGTTGCAGTGAAGAAACTAAATCAAGATTTTAGGGCTGAATATACAAAACAGTATTGTCACTTGAGATGATGTTTCTCTATACTAATGGGGATACTGGGAAGCAGAGACCTGTGCTCCTCTCCCAGCTCAGGACACTTATGTATTTTGCCAAATGCATGTTTTATTTGAAAATGCATAAACAACACAGAGAACAGAATCCAGATTATCCCTCTCCTTGGTGTGTGCCCTAAACATAAAACAAGAACATTTTATTCTCTCTTTATTTCTGATGTCCTGTTTTGGGGGCAGGGGGGGTGTATGCTGGCGTGCCTTCAAAACAACTGTTGTGAGTGTCTTCATGCCAAAGTAAGATAACTAATCAGTTTGTTGTTGATTTTGTTGTCTTATAATACTATTGGGGAAGCTGGATAAATGTAACTTTTGGTCTAAATCTTGATGAGACAACTGAACTCTGCCGCCCCAGAGCCTATGCAAATTTCTGGAACTGCTTCTCAGAAAGATGTGATGAGTGGTACCAGCACCATTTTAAAGGAAAAATTGCTAACTCGAGTTTCAGGTTAATCCTTTCAGAATTTTTTTGATATGTACATCAGAAATGTGTTCAGTAAGTACTTATGATATCAAGTTGCTAGGAAAGCAAATGCTTGTCTACTTTCTGTTTTAAAATATGAGCTACATAACTTGACTCAGTGCTGCCACAGTTGATGTGCTGCTGAATATGGAAGTAAAAATAGGTCTCTCTTATACTTCCTGGTTAAAAACTAGTGGCCATAGGGAACTTAGGCTCCTCCAGCAATAGAGAGCAAGTAAGCAGAAGACTCTGATCCTTAAATGCCATCTCAGCCCTATTATATACAACTGTCTAGTTTTTGGTTTGTCTTGACTTTGGATACTCGTGAAAATGCAATCATGTCCTATTGTATTCAGATATTGCCATGTTGTGTTCAAGTACTGTCTAATTCAGTATATCATGAGTTCTCATTGGAACAAATGTGTTCCCCTGAAATGCAAATAAATACTTTTGATTATTACACTTATTAGTAGTAGTATTATCATTATCATTACTGTTACTATTGCTATTATGAATTATTATTATTATTTTTACCACATCCCTCCTTGCTTTGAAATCACAGCAAATTCATTTTGAGACAGCTTAGAGCCATTCTATTTGTAAACCTCAAACAAGTTTATCTTAAGAAAGTGTTTTCTTTGGCAAGGTTAGACAGAGACATGTAAATTACTGAAAGATAAGTCAGCAGAGTGTTTGGAGGCAGTGACAGTTTCAAAATTGAAATGATCAAATCATTTTCATCCAATCTTATATTTGATTTTACAGTCCAAAATAATCACAGATATCTTGTATAAATTCACACTTTTTAGTGCAAACTTTTGTATAAACTCTCTCTTTCTTCAAATACATATGTATTATATTTTTTCAAATAATTGATGCAATATGCAGGGAGGGAAATAAAACACACAGAAATAAATGCAGTGACAAATGTACTGCATAATACCAAAACATTTGCTATACTGAAGAATCTAAACCTATAAATTATGCTAGCAATCTGGATTACAATCATAGCAAAATGCTAAAATGTACTGTAAAGTGTCAAGAAACACCATTTTCCATTGGGACTGTATTTCACGGGTCTCCACAAGAGATACCTTGGCCCCTCTGAATTCAAGGGGGAAAATCCCCTTAGAGCCATGACACTGCATAGCAGCAGAGGATCTGGGTCCCAGAGCTGTGAAAGGCTTTTAGCTCATCTATTCATCTCCTCGGTTCTGTTCATGTGATTCTTCAGGTAGGCACTGGAAGAGTCTTTGAATAAGAAAACTTTAAGCCAACAGGGCTAAGAAAAGAAATTCTCATTTAGATTTACAGCACTAATCTCAGTACTGATGAAAGTAAGCTATCATACATGATGTGAAATCAGACAACAGACATGACCTTATGAAGTATTCTATTGTAGCTACCATGACAAGCAAACAAATAAGCCTATAAAGGGATTCTGTGATGCAGAGAATATTTTTTTCATTAAGTTTTCCAATTTGGGGTTAGCAGTCTGTGTGTTCCTGTGCAGAGGTTAGAGTAGAATTCACCTATCTCATTCCTTTCCTAGTTCTCCAACTATAAAAATTGTTCTTCCTTATCAAGAGAAACACTAAATATAGTTGAAATGCTTTGGTCTGCTCTTAAAATCAGATCTAATTTTAACAGGGAGCAACTACACAGACAGTAGGGGCTAACATCACTTAATCCAAAGTTGACATTGTTTTATGCATAGATGGTCAGTGCATTAAACCCTGTCTTGAATTTTAAGGCTTGTTATTTAATATGCAGAGCACTAAGATGTTAAATTGTATAGATTTCTGCAAAGATGGAAAGGAAAGAATTCTGGATGTTGTAGGCATAGAAGGAGGAGCTTAGAATTGATTTTGGCCCATCTTAGAAGGTGTTTTGGCTAACCTTCCACCCAATCTAACCACATACTACCCCATCTGCATTGCATTTGCAGTCACTTTGGAATACTCATCTTACTTTATTTTGGTTGCCAGTTGTGTAGTAGCCTTCCATTTAGTACTGTTATTTATCTGAAAGGTACACTGAAACCCATACACTGGCCAAGTCTATCTTCTTGTTGCTGGTTTGCTCCCAATTGGTTCTGTCATAGCCAAAATTGAAAAAGTTTCAATTTTACAGTAAGAAAACAATTCTTAATGACATTTGGTTTTCAACTGTTCTGGGCTTTCCCCCTTCTCCTGAGGGTAAAACACATGCAGATACATATTTTGTGAGTTTTAGATACAACCCCTCCACATACATTTATATCTAATTGCCCAAGCAAAGACTGCCATGATCCTCTTTTTCCAATTATTTCCATTTAACAAATGCAGCGTGAGCTTTACCACATTGGGCTTTTCATCTCCTCATTAAAAATATAGTCAAGAAGGGAAACAAATTAGGTTTGAGGAAAGAAAAATCTTAATAAGATCTCCAGCTACAGGAATTTTGAGCACACTTTTATATGGTACAGTGTTTACCAGGCAATAGAGTAGGATCATTTTGTTTCTTCATACTTAGCATTTATTATTAAGTGCTGTCTCTGCTGCTTTTAAGATAGGGTAGCAAAGCCTATGAGTGTTTCCTCCTGTCGAGCTTTGCAAGCTGTTGGCATTCTCCTGCAGTGAATTGTGGTCTGTTATTGGACACTGCTTTGGTAAACCTTAAGACGCAAAATTACCCCATAGTGCTCCTGTGGGTTTGGATAGAAGTCGTTCTGGACATGTAATTACTTCAAATAACTGTAGTCTGCTACTAAGAAGCATTCCTTCTCTCTTTCAACATGGCTGGATATATTGCATTACAGTACTCAAGGGCTATTTCAATCATTGTGAAGATACCTGCTCTTACTGTTATACCAACTCCTCATCTGCTGCTCTATCTTTTTATTAAATCTTGGTTACCAGCAATAGGTTCTTACTAGAACTGTCATTTGACACTTTCTGAAGCATTTTCTGGGCAGATCTGCAAACAATTCAGCTTAGTAGCACAGAAAAATTCATCACCTTAAATTCCCACTGCAAGTGCCCTTGATCACTCAAGAGCACTTGATCATGGGTCTGCAGCAGCAGTTGTTCTATAATTAACCTTAGGTTCATCTGATTCCTAATTAATAATTAAGGTTGTGTTCAGCAGTTTACTTAAAGCAAGGATTCAACCATTTAGCTTTGTACAAGAAAGGCAATCTATCTTTCTTACATTTTGAGTGTTTACTCTGTGACTAAATATAAAATCATGTATTTTCAACTAACTGTGTTGTTTAATTTACCATTTAGGAATTATCAAACCCATAGCTTTTAAAAGAACATCTTTCTACATATCACTTCTCTTCAGGTCCCTTTTAATAATGAATGGTCAGTTTGTTATCATTTAAACTTCCAAAACAGTTACTGTTCATTAAAACCTCACAAAAAATTCTACTTATTCTTTTAAAGAACTATGCTTATACTGTTTTTTTGGTTTGTTTTTTTTTTTTTTTTCTGAAGGTTGAAGTTTGGTTTTGCTCTTCTCATGTTTTTCCTTAATTCATACTGGTGACAGTTTACAGTGTGTCTCAATATGCTTGTTACTGTCAAATGTATTGGTATTCTTCATAATCATGTCTGTCTACCAAAGCCCAGGTGAATAAGAGGATAGTCTCTAGTAATGGTGACCTTTAGAGAAATGGAGTGTTTGATTAATGTACAGGGGTTCTTTTGTTCCTAATTCAGAAGTTCTAGATTCATTAACTTTTTTTCTTACAGAAAGAAATACAGCAGTATTTTCAACAATTAACAGGAAACAAAATGAAAGCAATATACCTTGTTACTGTTCAGATACCTGTTTGTAACTAAGGAAAAGCAAAATTCCTGTATTTCAAGTTCACATTATTTTGACCTGTAAGAATAGTCCTTTATTAATCACCCAAGGACTTCCTTGCATATATTTGTCTAACCACCACCATCTGCTTGAAAAAATGAATCTGTGCATCTCATCCTCCCTTCAAACAGATGAGGGAAGGAAATCTGATCTGCTTTATGTAAAGTATATGCAACCTCTGGGCTGTTGGTAAAGTGCCAATGCATCCTTCAACTGAGCAAATATTGGAGACCTGATCTAAACCTATATTTTTTGAGGCTGTTGCATGTTAATAATGTATTTATTTGTGTCATTCAATTCACTCAGCTTCCTGAAATCAATAAAATAATCCTTGTTGGAGAGGTCTGGATAGGATATATAATTCCTTCTGGCTCATAAAGGGATGTGTTGTCATTAGCCACTCATTCCTAGCAGGGTTTGTGGAGTCTGTGGTTTTCTTCATTCGGTCAGTGGTACAGTCAGTCCCCTAGAGAAACATACTTTTTAGTTACACACACAGAGTGTTCCTTAAAGAGCATCTACAGAGAACTTTTATGGGGAAAGGCTGCTTTCTCACCCAGTATTGTCATCAAGAATGATCTTAAGAGATGTATACTGCATGAACTTGCTTTTGTATAAAGCAGAGCACATATAAATAACAGTGAAAAATAGATACACTTTAAGGCAAATTACTAGACATTTATGATTTTATTCTATTCTATGTGCATACATTTAAAAGCATTTAGAATATATATCAAAACATTTTTCAAATAAAGACTCCCTAATATGCCAAAAAGTAAAGGTGTCCATCTGTACGTTTTCTAAATTTTGTACTAAATCATTTTGAGCTTGTTGTGTGAAAGCATTACTAGCCATGGATCCTGTGTGATACCTAATTATCGTGTGGATGGGGCTGACAAGTGTCCTGGCATGATGCAGGCAGAACAGCTTTCTCACAATACTTTCTGAAGTATTTGCTTTATCTCTCACTCCAGTTAATTTATAACATCTGCTTTGAGTTCTCTCTGATCTTGCTTGATAGAGGATAAGGATACAGCCAGTTTAGGAAGCAAGAAAACTTCCAACCCCAAAACTTTTCTGTTAAAAAAAAACCCACACCAAACCCCCAGGACAATCAGGGCAAAAAATCACATCATGATATAACAGCTAGCTTTTAAGTGTGTGTGTGTATGCATGTGTCTATGCATATGGGTTTTGTTTTGGTTTTGGTAAGATAATGATACTTGCCAATGTTCTTTTTTGTATCCATAAACACTTCCAAAACATTTGGAAGGTTTCCATTGAGAGGTTTCTGCTTGTGTCTTCAATCTCATTCTCTTTTTTTCCCTTTTCCAGTATATCTATGGGGGAAATGATATATTAGTTTGAATGCATATATACTATACAGTTTTTATATGAAGTGTATACTATATACAAGTTATAGCACAAGTAAGAAGGAAATGATCTGTGCTTTGACTTCTTCAGCAGTTATTATACCAATATGGATAAGTGGCATGAAGTGTAATCATTCAGAACCTTGAAAAAATCTGGTCTTAATATTGTATATTGCAGAAAGGAACGGATGTTATTTTCTAGCATTTAACTTGAAATTACTGGAAATTCAGTATGTTGGGGTATCTATCTTAACTCTTTAGTAAAATTACTGTAATATGAATTGTATTATTCACATCATGTGAATGTGCTAGTGGTTAGAATAAAAGAAATTTAATATATACAGGCACCTCCCTACAGCAGATGGATCGAGAAACCCAGAGCTAGTAAATATAGTGTTAATATTAAAAAGATTTTTCTGTACTATATATGGCAGTTATTTAATCCATTCTCTCTCTGTAACTTTCTGAGACTGGTTTTTACAGGCCATAAACCCCTGAATTTTAATTTTGAAATGTAATATGACTGCAGTGCTCAAACATGCTCTTCATCCAGGACAGGAATGGGGTTAAGGATAATTCTGTAATTCAGAAATGAATGAAGAAGCATCTCTCCCTCAGCCTCTGTCAGTTCTATGATGCTGGTTAAAGCTGGAAGATTCAGAAGTAGTTTCATTTCAGATACTAATCTGTCACATGACAAAGTGAGGATAAAGAAATCAAATGTTGCTAATAAGCTCGTATTACCAAATAATATGACATTTGTCATAAGAGCCTATCACCACTGTGTGCAGCTAAGCAGGTACATAGGTTGTATTTACTTGAACCTGAGGGTGGGTTTTTTCCCTCCATTCTTTAAGTATTTGAATCCAGGAGTCATGCTGGATTTCACATATTGCAATCTAATTATCTCAGACTTGCCATAGGGCAGAAGTTGAACATAGCTATCAGGGAAGTATTTTGCCACACATCAGCTATTCCATTAGGACTGCCTGCACTTAGGTAGGGAAAGTAATGTAATTCAGGGTAGCTTACCCTGATAATAGTATTCTCAATAGAAACAAAACTTATTTAACTGTCATTAATAAGATAAATTTTAAATATATTTTGGGCTATAAAAATTTAGAGAAGGTAGAGGTTGCCTTAAACTCAGGTTTGTCTTTTACCCAGCTAGATATGACTGTATTTGTACATTATAAAGCATAATACTACTTGTGCCTCAGATTATTTAAAGAGCATTTTTTCCTGAGATAATACCAGTGCTGAATACTGAATGCTGTGAGATTCTTTAACCTTTTCTAAGTAAATGACAGGTCACAGAAATTTACTGCATTGTGTAAATTGAATGATCTCTCCATATGCAGCTTCTCTGCAGCAAAATAAAGAATAGTGTTATATGAATTTTCTCCATTGTAATCTTAATTTCCTTACTCTGAAAACCATTGCCAGTAGCAAGGGAAGCTAGTAAGGAGCTTAGAGAATATCTTGTTTTTGTAAAAAAGCTCAGCAGGTCATTATTTTGGTTATGTGTGTGTTATTGACATAAACACATAAAGTTTAATGTTGGTGTTTAAATATCAACATCCTCGCATATTTTTGCTATTTATATTAAATGGATGAATCTTTCTTTTTAAACCAGCTTGTATCTGTTTTTAAAGCAGATAAATAATAGCAGAGACAGTATTTATGTGCAACTGAAACACACGCCAGGACTAGCTGGAAGATGTCTATAAAATAAATTTCCTTTGGATGTAGAGTTAGGACAATTTTCTGGGGGGTTTACTAATATTTTTCATCATGAAGTATGAAATGAAATATATGTCATGTAGAATATCCACTTTGGGGAAAAAATAGCAGTTATAAAGTTAAGTTTAAAATTTTCTATATTGTTTTCATATGGTTTGAGATTTACTTAAAACATACAAATAATCATCTCAGCTGCTACAGATGAAACATCTTTGCTTTGTTAGACATTGAATTGCTCACTGCTCTTTTTCAAACTCTGGAAGGATTCCCACTATTCCCAAGCTTTTGACTTAGATGCCTTAGTTTACATGTAGATACAGCCAATATTTGTATTGGGTGCAGAGTCCCACATATAAATTTTCAAAACCCCCTTTTTCTACAGTAGTTTTTACACAAAGGAGTTTAACTTGTGGAAGAATACATGGAAGGGGCCCAGCAGACCCCAGCCAGAGCACTCAAGCATGCTTAAAATCTCCTTTGCAAGCACACCCTGGTCCTGTGCTCAGGAATGGGGGCTGTGCAGCAAGGAAATCCTACTACTTCATCTAAATTGCTTGGAACAGATGATTAAACTCCTTGATTAATAAAAGCAGGGGTTTTTTTTACAGTGCATTTCCTTCCTGCTTTTACCTATCCCGTTCTCAGATTTATTTTTTAAGCAAAACAGAAACAACATTTTCTGAGTGTTTGGTAGTTAATTTCAGTGCAGGCATATGTTCAGCACAGTTCTGCTATGCTCAGATGTATTCCCATTTCCCAGGGTACAGTACCGCTGGGCTTGGGCATCTGTAGCAGCCTCCATATCTTCATGTTTATCACTCTGCAGCAAGCAGGGCATGTCATAGTAATTCTGCCCTCTCCCATAAGCTGGGTGTCATCCTGCTGCCGATTTATTTGGAGCCGTTGCCTGTACAGGACAACAGCATTCCTGTTTCTCCATTGGAAGTCCTCAAGGTTGATGTGGGTCAAGGACAGGCTGGCCATTTTGAAACGGCGTGACATAACAAATGGAAGTGTCCCATTTCAGCAAGTCTGCATGAAGTTCATTCCTGTCATTGGCATCCCCAAATCAAATCTGCTCACAAAAGTCAAAGCTGTCAAAGCCTCCCTTATTTCCTTGCTTATAATTCAAGAATTACAGAGCCATCTACTGGTGCTTCTTATACCTATAGGTACAATACTAATGCATTTGGGAACAATATAAATGAGCCCTGAAACTATAAGAAGGATGGTCATCCAAATTAAACTGGTGAATTTTGTCTTCATGTTTGAGACTTTAGGGAAAAAAATTACTTTTGTTTGAGACTTAACGACAAAGTGGGCAACCACATTTCACCTGTGAAAATTCATAAAAATAATGAGCAAGCTGATAAAATAAAGATATGTTAGAGAGAGTCATAACAATGGAATGCTGAAGCTTAAGCAGAGGCCGAAAGGGAAAAATTCAAAATGCACTTTTTGTGTGTGTGTGTTTGACTACTAATAACAGATAATTTTTATTAGGGTAAATAGCTGCTCTCTTAAAATGTAGTAAAAATAAACTCCTTGGCAACCCATTCTGCTTTTTCAGGTAGTCCTTACCAGAGCAAAAGTAATAAAACTGAGTTTGAGGGTCTTCAGTGGGAGATAACTCTCCTTTTAGGCACAAACAAAGGTAAGGCAACAGTGAATATCCCTACACATAAATTAAGTTCCCACCAATAACAATCTTCTCATCCTAGATAAGCATCAATGCAATTTGCCTGTTACATTTCTACATCTTTTGCAAAGTTGTTCTCCAATAGGCCTAACTGCAACCCCACATTCAGATGGCAGGGTCTGTCCAGTGACAGATCTACTTAGATTTATTAAGTTTAACATTAGGGTGACTACTTGGAGATAGACTGCTGTGACCACTGTGAGCAACTTCTAGCACAAGGCAACAGCAAAGCAGCTTGCTCCAGGCCACTTTGTCCTGTGGAGAGCCTCTGGCACATCATTCCTCCTAGGTGTGTCTGAACAGAAGATGCAGCTGGGGAAACAAGATGTATTTGCAAAGCCAAACCCTGGCTGTCCTTAGGATAAATCTATGTGAGTATCTAAAACAAGCCAAGGATGGTTTCTCATTTGAGACCAAGTGGCACAGATTGGCTCATAGCCACAATGCACTTTCTAAAGCAAAGTATTCAAATATACATTACATACAGCTTGGTCCTGGGCCCTCTGTGAGCCCCATGTAGTACCGCTGAATCCCTAAGACACTGTAAAATATAAATGTATACTGGGTCAGTTCAGAACTTCTGAAATAATGTATGGGCTGTATGGCAACCCATCAGCAAAAAAGCCTAGGTGTGTGGCGCACACGCTGATCTGTGTCATGAGGGCACATGGAGGTGTTTGAGGGATCAAAGCCAAGTTATATAGTGTTGATGACTGTAGGATAGGAGAATCAAACTGGTCTGGACCTGTTCTTGCTGCTTTTATGGAGAATATCCTTGGCATTTGCTATAGCCTGAATCATGCCTGTGTACTGCCCACAAAAGTACAAGCAGGGATGAGCCAAACTGCACCTGGGAGCTTGCTGGCTATTAACCAGTGCTGAGGATCATGGATCAGTGTTTAGGCCCATGCCATGGGTTTTTTTTACTTTTATTATTATGGGCAGACAGAATTGTTGGAGCAAAAGTAGGGCAGATATTGGTTAGCAAGGAAAGAAACGAAATACAAAGTGGAGAGTATGATTAATTTGGCACAGATTCAGAGAAAAGCTGCTATGAAAGGTGAGGAAAAGAAATTACGAAAAAAGTAGATCTCAAATCCAAGGCAGGAAAGGAAAGAATAAGGGGCTCAAGTGCATAAGAATGAGGAAGTAGAAGGAAAAGGACATAGAATAAGACAAGAACTGATAGAGGAAACAGAAGATTAAATTCAGGGCCTAACTGAACTCAGCATAGAGAGATCCCTAGTCAAGTGTGTGCTCTCCAGGCATTTTCCTATTCCTATGGTCTTCCATAATGATCCACTCTAATTCTTACTAGAAGAGAGATAATTTTTTCATTTATCAGCAGGCCTAAGAAGCCTTTTCCTACCTTCAGGATGCAGACTGAAATACTCTCAGAAGCAAATCACGGCACATTAGCAATGAGGGAAGTAATGGCTTTGTCTTTTCCTTCTACAAAGTGCTCTTGCAGCAAAGCTCTTCATCATTCCAATGTAAGTAATCTATCTATATTTGGCAAAATATTTAAGTACTTGTTTAATATTAGACACAGTCTTAAGGAGTTCCATATGTTAATGGTCTCAACTATGTGGTTGATTTAAAGCTGTACTTACACGTTTTCTTTGAATGGGACCTTTAGGTGTGTACTTGACTAGTTATAACTTAGTCCCTGCATCTCTGAATCCAGAATCTATCACATTATATAATCAGAGACTGGTTCAAGAATCTGTCACAGCAGTACTTTGACTAATTCTGGAAGTTACAGCTTACATCATCCAGCTTCCACTCAAATCAGAGGGAGCTGTACAATTGGCTATATTCAGCCAAAGCTCTTTCAGCAACACTGTGCTGCCAGAACTTCCAAGCAAGGGCTAAGGAGGAGGTGGGATTGCACTGGAGTCCCTGTTATATACATTTCTTCAGCCACTCTGCATTCTGTAATGTTAGAAGACGCATCTACGGAGATGTGAGGTTCTTCCCCACCCATCGTCCATCAGCACCTTACCTGCTGCCTATCCTTTCCCAGGGGAAATATGTAGATGAAGCTCTCTCCCACTTGGGCACAATGAGTTTCAAAGGGTTCAGCACTGATTTCACCTTTTGTATATATTCCAAATCATATATAAAATTAAAAAAAAAAAAAAGAAAAGAAATTGATCTTGAGCTTTCACTCTTTTATACTTCACCAATTCTTATATGTAATTTGCTGGATTTCATTAGACAAATTGATCTGAGAAACACAAGCACCATGCTGCCTGAGACTGCTGGATACCTGCTACTGTGTGCCACTGGAGACAAGAGGCTCTCTGAGGGGGTTTATCTTCACACTTTTATACATTTTTAAATGTTCTGAGAATCAGCGGTGAAGTGTTATTGGATTTGCTAAATATACCCATATGCTGATATCTGCAGCACAGCTAAAACACATCCACGTACTACATTGCTATTGTCAGAGCATAATATATAATTAAAAAAAAAAAAAAAGCCAGAAAAGGCACAAAGCCCCATCTTAAAGACCTCTTATAATGAAGCATTTAGGTCTGTGTAGATGTATTTAAACAGACGTTATTTGTTTGCCTTTATAATAGAATTCAAATCTACAAAATAATTGCTTTAGGTGAGACTTTAGTATTCTTTTAATACAATAATAAATAATTCTTATTTAATTGTGCTACAGTAGCACTGAAAAGTATCAACCAAGAAAAGCTTTTTGCACACTATGAACGTACATTAAGAAACAATTCTTCCACTACAGAGTAAACAGGCAAGACAGGCAGACTGTCTGTGTCACAGACTGAATGTATTTATATATTGCATATATTAGAGAACATTCTGATAGAAGTGCTTAAAAGATTGATAAATCAGGCTAGTTTCAAACTTTAACAGTTTACTGGAATGACATTCATTGACAATACACATGGTCAATATAATCATTATCACTACATATTCAAAGCAGTTAATCCTTAATAATTTTATCCTAAATCAGCTGAAGGTGAACATTACCACATCACTCCATTAGGGCTGGTTAGGGCTGATGGCTAAGGTACCTAGTCACTGAGATGGAGGTGGCCAGGATTAAGAGCTCTTTAGTGAAGGAAACTGTGGCCCAAATATGGGTGTTTTTTCTTCTCCATTTCCTTATTCGTGTTTTCTTCTGCTCAACACTTTCCACAGAAGAAAAGGGGTGATCTCATTTGCTCTTGACATAGTTCATCTTTTTGGGGATGGACCAGGGTTTGTTCAGGTTTCCCCAAGCATCTTTTCTGCTAGTTCTACAGCTATCTTGATTCTGTCAGACATGTCCTGTGTCCTGGTTTCGGCTGGGATAGAGTTAATTTTCTTCCTAGCAGCAGGCATAGTGCTGTGTTTTGGATTTAGTAGGAGAAGAATGTTGATAACATGCTGATGTTTTTAGTTGTTGCTGAGTACTGCTTATGCTAGTCAAGGACTTTTTCAGCTTCCCATGCTCTGCCAGGCGCACAAGAAACTGGGAGGGGGCACAGCCAGAATAGTTGATCCAAACTGACCAAAGGGCTATTCCATACCATATGACGTCATGCTCAGTATATAAACTGGGGGGGGTTGGCCGGGGAGCAGCGACCGCTGCTCGGGAACTGTCTGGGTATCGGTTGTCGGGTGGTGAGCAATTGCATTGTGCATCACTTGCTTTGTATATTATTATTACTGTTATTATTATTATATTGTTGTTATTATTATTTTACTTTATTTTATTTTAATTATTAAACTATTCTTATCTCAACCCAGGAGTGTTTCTCACTCTTACTCCTCCGATTCTCTCCCCCATCCCATCGGGGTAGGGGGAGTGAGCGAGCGGCTGCGTGGTACTGAGTTGCTGGCTGGGACTAAACCACGACAGTCCTTTTTGGCGCCCAACGTGGGGCACGAAGGGTTTGAGATAAGAACAGATTAACTAGAGTGTATTAAGGAGTCTGTTAACAGTTGCCGGTCATGATATTAGTTCATCTGATTTGTACCATGTTCTTTTCTTGGCTGTGCATGTTAAAGCTTGGTGTTGGTCTGTGCATTGCGCTATGCTCTGTAGTGATTAAGGATGTTTTGATTGGGAGGTTCCTTATCAAAATCCTGACCTTGAGCATGGTTTTGTATCTGGGTTTTATACACAAGTCATTACTGTACTTCGGGTACCACCTCATGGAGAGAGTTAGCAATTATACCTTTCCCTCGGAGACGTCTGTTGTGGAGGAACTACAGAATGGCACCTTCATTACCTTATTCTATAATGCTTCCTCCCTCATTACAGAAAGTTTTCAGTATTTTGAACATCCCTGGGCAGTTAAGATACTTCTATTGATACTTCTTGGGAATATTGTTTTGGTTTTGACAAAGGTTAGTAAGCAATTTAAGAATATCATCCAGAGATCTGCCCCAAGGCTGGAGAGTTATGAGTGGCAGGGTGTGTGGGATCGTATGCGCAAGTACCTAGGGCAGTGGGGACCTCCAGTGTTTTGGAACTTCACCCCTGAACAAGTGCAGAATCCTGAAGAACTAGTAAAGTATTTGGAAGAAGTATGTTCTCACCCTGGCAACTCCAAAGAGACACAACTCATTGCAACATGCTGGGGACTGGCTCATGCTTATAGAGCCCTGTTCAACACTATTCAGTACCCTCAAGGGAAAGAGAGGGTCTCTGGATCTGATGACAAAACAACAGGCACTGTGGCTACTCCAACCACAGCCATGAGCACTGTGGCTACTCCAACCACAGCCACAAGCACTGCAGCTACTCCAACACCCACCACAGGCACTGCGGCTACTCCAACACCCACCACAGGTACTGCAGCCACTCCAACCCCAGTGGCAGGCACTGCGGCTAAACCAGAGAACCAACCTGCGCCGGTATCAGTTGCCCCTATACAGAAGAAAAAATACACAAGGAAATCAGTTCGTTTAGTAAGGGATGAAGATGAACCAGGGCCATCACGAGAACCAGAGGAGGAAGAACCCATAAATGAGATGGTGACCACACGATCCCTATCCCTGAGTGAGCTGCGAGATATGCGAAAAGATTTTGGTCGTCATCCAGGCGAGCACATCATCACCTGGCTGCTCCGATGCTGGGATAACGGGGCCAGTAGCCTGGATTTAGAGGGTAGGGAAGCCAAGCAGCTGGGATCCCTTTCCAGGGAAGGGGGCATTGACAAAGCAATTGGAAAAGGGGCAAAACCGCTCAGCCTCTGGAGGCGACTTCTGTCAAGCGTGAAGGAAAGGTATCCCTTCAAGGAGGATGTTTTATACCGCCCAAGCAAATGGACCACCGTAGAGAAAGGTATCCAGTACCTGAGGGAATTAGGCGTGCTGGAGGTGATTTACAGTGACCTGAATGATGAGCAGTTCCCGAGACAGAGTAAGAGGGCTAATTTTACTTCCGACCTTGATCAGGGGACTTTTGATTCACATTTACAGGAAGTGAACAGCGAATACTGTGACCAGTGTTAGAGGGGCCCTGCCTCCAGCCAGGTGGAGGAAAGGGACAACCGGGTTTACTGGACTGTGTGGATTCGATGGCCTGGAACGTCAGACCCACAGGAGTATAAGGCTCTAGTGGACACTGGTGCACAGTGCACGCTAATGCCATCAAACTATAGAGGGGCAGAACCCATTTGTATTTCTGGAGTGACAGGGGGATCCCAACAGCTAACTGTACTGGAAGCTGAAGTGAGCCTAACTGGGAATGAGTGGCAAAAGCACCCCATTGTGACTGGCCCAGATGCTCCGTGCATCCTTGGCATAGACTACCTCAGGAGAGGGTATTTCAAGGACCCAAAAGGGTACCGGTGGGCTTTTGGTATAGCTGCTTTGGAGACAGAGGAAATTAAACAGTTGTCCACCTTGCCCGGTCTCTCAGAGGACCCTTCGATTGTAGGGTTGCTGAAGGTTGAGGAACAACAGGTGCCAATTGCTACCACAACTGTGCACAGGCGGCAATATCGCACCAACCGAGACTCCCTGATTCCCATCCATAACCTGATTCGTCGACTGGAGAGCCAGGGAGTGATCAGCAAGACTCGCTCACCCTTTAACAGTCCCATATGGCCAGTGCGAAAGTCTAATGGGGAGTGGAGACTAACAGTGGACTATCGTGGCCTGAATGAAGTTACACCGCCGCTGAGTGCTGCCGTGCCAGACATGCTAGAACTTCAATATGAACTGGAGTCAAAGGCAGCTAAGTGGTATGCCACAATTGATATTGCTAATGCATTTTTCTCCATCCCTTTGGCAGCAGAGTGCAGACCCCAGTTTGCTTTTACCTGGAGGGGTGTTCAGTACACCTGGAACCGACTGCCCCAGGGGTGGAAGCACAGCCCCACCATTTGCCATGGACTGATCCAGACGGCACTGGAACAGGGTGAAGCTCCAGAACATCTGCAGTACATTGATGACATCATTGTGTGGGGCAACACAGCAGAAGACGTTTTTGAGAAGGGAAAGAAAATAGTCCAAATCCTTCTGAAGGCTGGTTTTGCCATAAAACAGAGTAAGGTCAAGGGGCCTGCACAAGAGATCCAGTTTTTAGGAATAAAATGGCAAGATGGACGTCGTCAGATCCCAATGGATGTGATCAACAAAATAACAGCTATGTCCTCACCAACTAGCAAAAAGGAAACACAAGCTTTCTTAGGCGTTGTGGGGTTTTGGAGAATGCATATTCCAAATTACAGCCAGATCGTAAGCCCTCTCTATCAAGTGACCCGGAAGAAGAACGAATTCAAATGGGGCCCTGAGCAACAACAAGCCTTTGAACAAATTAAACGTGAGATAGTTCATGCAGTAGCCCTTGGGCCAGTCCGGGCAGGGCAGGATATTAAAAATGTGCTCTACACCGCAG
The DNA here is from genome assembly GCF_030463565.1 of Pelecanus crispus. Taxonomy (NCBI): domain Eukaryota; kingdom Metazoa; phylum Chordata; class Aves; order Pelecaniformes; family Pelecanidae; genus Pelecanus; species Pelecanus crispus. The sequence continues at coordinate 53,278,222 of NC_134648.1, forward strand.
CCGGGGAGAATGGCCCTACCTGGAGCCTCTGGCAGAAAGCACCAGGGGAGACTCGAGGTCGACCCCTAGGGTTTTGGAGTCGGGGATACAGAGGATCCGAAGCCCGCTACACTCCAACTGAGAAAGAGATACTGGCAGCATATGAAGGGGTTCGAGCTGCTTCAGAAGTGGTTGGTACTGAAGCACAGCTCCTGCTGGCACCCCGACTGCCGGTGTTGGGCTGGATGTTCAAAGGGAGGGTCCCCTCTACACATCATGCAACTGATGCTACATGGAGTAAGTGGGTTGCATTGATCACACAACGGGCTCGAATAGGAAACCCCAGTCGCCCAGGAATCTTGGAAGTGATCATGGACTGGCCAGAAGGAAAAAACCTTAGAATATCACCAGAGGAGGAGGTGACACGTGCTGAAGAGGCCCCACTGTATAATAAATTGCCAGAAAATGAAAAGCAATATGCCCTGTTCACTGATGGGTCCTGTCGTCTTGTGGGAAAGCATCGGAGGTGGAAAGCTGCTGTATGGAGTCCTATACGACAAGTCGCAGAAACTGCTGAAGGAGAAGGGGAGTCGAGTCAGTTTGCAGAGGTGAAAGCCATTCAGCTGGCTTTAGATATTGCTGAAAGAGAAAAGTGGCCAGTCCTTTATCTCTATACTGACTCATGGATGGTGGCAAATGCCCTGTGGGGGTGGCTGCAGCAATGGAAGCAGAGCAACTGGCAGCGCAGAGGCAAACCAATCTGGGCTGCCGCATTGTGGCAAGATATTGCTGCCCGGGTAGAGAACCTGGTTGTAAAAGTTCGTCATGTAGATGCTCATGTACCTAAGAGTCGGGCCACTGAAGAACATCAAAACAACCAGCAAGTAGATCAAGCTGCTAAGATTGAAGTGGCTCAGGTGGATTTGGACTGGCAACATAAGGGTGAATTATTTATAGCTCGGTGGGCCCATGACGCCTCAGGCCATCAAGGAAGGGATGCAACGTATAAATGGGCTCGTGATCGAGGGGTGGACTTAACTATGGACAGTATTGCACAGGTTATTCATGAGTGTGAAACATGCGCTGCAATCAAGCAAGCCAAGCAGTTCAAGCCCCTTGGGTATAGTGAACGATGGCTGAAATATAAATATGGGGAGGCCTGGCAGATTGATTACATCACGCTCCCACAGACCCGCCAGGGCAAGCGCTATGTGCTCACCATGGTGGAAGCAACCACTGGGTGGTTGGAAACATATCCCGTGCCCCATGCCACCGCCCGGAACACCATCCTGGGCCTTGAAAAGCAAGTCCTGTGGCGACATGGCACCCCAGAAAGAATTGAGTCAGACAACGGGACTCATTTCCGAAACAACCTCATAGACACCTGGGCCAAAGAGCACGGCATTGAGTGGGTGTATCACATCCCTTACCATGCACCAGCCTCCGGGAAAATTGAGCGATACAATGGATTGTTAAAGACTACCCTGAGAGCAATGGGTGGTGGGACGTTTAAACATTGGGATACGCATTTAGCAAAAGCCACCTGGTTAGTCAACACCAGGGGATCTGCCAATCGAGCTGGCCCTGCCCAATCAAAACTTTTACGTACTGTAGAAGGAGATAAAGTTCCTGTAGTGCACATGAAAAATATGCTGGGGAAGACAGTCTGGATTACGTCCCCCTCTGGCAAAGGCAAACCCATTCGTGGGATTGCTTTTGCTCAAGGACCTGGGTGCACTTGGTGGGTGATGCGAAAGGATGGGGAAGCCCAATGTGTACCTCAAGGGAATTTGATTTTGGGTGAAAATAGCTAATGAACTGAATTGTATAATATTAATTGCTTTATAATACTGTATGTTATCTCTTAACTATATGTTATCTCTTAACTGCATGTTAATATAATAATATAGTAGGTTAATATTAAGTATATAATACTGTATATTATGATTGCTATATGTCACATCAATGGTATTGCAGTAAGAATTGCCCAGCTTAATGAAAATGAACTTTGATGAAACCATTTTGGAATGAGAACTGACTTCAGCATGCAACAGTCCAACACTGCACACCACCTCTCCTGCTCTGAAAGACTGTGATGACAGATGGAACCCAAAGTCATGGACTAAATGAACTCAATGGACATTTTAGAGGGATGGGCCATAGACGAAGGGAATGATATCTGTGTGTATATCAAGATAGGGAAAGTGGTGGTGATTAATTGGAACACATTGGAAAGGGGAGGGCCTGTGCATGACTTAGATGGTATAGAATAAGGGGTGGATACTGTCCTGGTTTCGGCTGGGATAGAGTTAATTTTCTTCCTAGCAGCAGGCATAGTGCTGTGTTTTGGATTTAGTAGGAGAAGAATGTTGATAACATGCTGATGTTTTTAGTTGTTGCTGAGTACTGCTTATGCTAGTCAAGGACTTTTTCAGCTTCCCATGCTCTGCCAGGCGCACAAGAAACTGGGAGGGGGCACAGCCAGAATAGTTGATCCAAACTGACCAAAGGGCTATTCCATACCATATGACGTCATGCTCAGTATATAAACTGGGGGGGGTTGGCCGGGGAGCAGCGACCGCTGCTCGGGAACTGTCTGGGTATCGGTTGTCGGGTGGTGAGCAATTGCATTGTGCATCACTTGCTTTGTATATTATTATTACTGTTATTATTATTATATTGTTGTTATTATTATTTTACTTTATTTTATTTTAATTATTAAACTATTCTTATCTCAACCCAGGAGTGTTTCTCACTCTTACTCCTCCGATTCTCTCCCCCATCCCATCGGGGTAGGGGGAGTGAGCGAGCGGCTGCGTGGTACTGAGTTGCTGGCTGGGACTAAACCACGACACCTGTTATACTTCCTTCGTTCTTACCTAGTAGATGTTGCTACTTGCACAAACTACCATGTTGGAGCAAATATATCACAAATCTCCATTTGCCTGTTTGCAGTTATATGTCACTTTTATGTTTAGCTGTGTTACAAAATGTTTGTTGCTCATTCTGCTCTTGGTAGTGTTACCATATTAAAAAAAGTCTACACACTGTCACATATTTTATTATCCTTACATCTGAGTTTAAGGCAAGCACATATTAGTTTTATCTTTCTTAGCCTGCTTCTACTTTGTGTGTGAAAAAGTTTTGGCTATGTCAGGCCTGTCAAGAGGGACATTTTTAGATATGTATCACACTTAAAGCATTAAAAGAGAAAAGCTATAGAAACCCAAGGCACTTAGGGCTTCTAGGATCGGGTGATACATAGAATCAGAGAATCATAGCATGCTTTGGGTTGGAACGGACTTTTAGAGGTCATCTAGCCCAACCCCCCTGCAGTGAGCAGGGACAGCTTTAACCAGATCAGGTTGCTCAGAGCCCTGTCCAACCTGCTCTTGAATGTTTCCGGGGATGGAGCCTCCACTACATCTCTGGGCAACCCGTCCCAGTGCTTCACCACTCTCATTGTAAAAAATGTCTTCCTTATATCCAGTCTAAATCTACCCTCCTTTAGTTTAAAACCTTACTCTTTGTCCTGTCACAACAGGCCTTGCTAAAAAGATTGTCCCCATCTTTCCTGTAGACCCCCTTTAAGTACTGAAAGGTCGCAATAAGGTCTCCCCGCAGCCTTCTCTTCTCCAGGCTGAACAAGCCCAACTCTCTCAGCCTGTCCTCGTGGGAGAGGTGCTCCAGCCCTCAGATCATTTTTGTGGCCCTCCTCTTGACCCACTCCAACAGATCCATGTCCTTCTTGTGCTAAGGGCCCCAGAGCTGGACGCAGTACTCCAGGTGGGGTCTCACCAGAGCAGAGTAGAGGGGCAGAATCCCCTCCCTCGACCTGCTGGCCACGCTGCTTTTGATACAGCCCAGGATACGGTTGGCTTTCTGGGCTGCAAGCACACATTGTTGGTTCATGTCCAGCTTTTCATCCACCAGTACCCCCAAGTCCTTCTCAGCAGGGTTGCTCTCAATCTTTTCATCCCCCAGCCTGTATTGATATGGGGAGTTTCCCTGACCAAGGTGCAAGACCTTGCACTCGGCCTTGTTGAACCTCATGAGGCTCACACAGGCCCACCTCTCTAGCTTGTCCAGGTCCCTTTGGATGACATCTCATCCTTCTGGTGTATCAACCACACCACTCAGCTTGGTGTCGTCTGCAAACTTGCTGAGGGTGCACTCGATCCCACATGTCGTTGATGAAGGTATTAAAGCAGCACTGGTCCCAGTACAGACCCCTGAGGGACACCACTTGTCACAAGTCTCCATTTGGACATCAAGCCATGGACCACTGCATTCTGGATGTGACCATCCAACCAATTCCTTATCCACTGAACCATCCACCCATCAAATTCGTATCTCTCCAATTTAGAGAGAAGGATGTTGTGGGGGACCGCATCAAAGGCTTTACAGAAGTCCAAGTAGATGACATTCATTGCTTTTCCTTTGTCCACTGATGCAGTCACTCCTTCATAGAAAGCCACTAGGCTGGTCAGGCAGGACTTGCCCTTGGTGAAGCCATGCTGGCTGTCTCGAATCACCTCCCTGTCCTCCATGTGCTTGAGCATAGCTTCTAAGAAGATCTGTTCCCTGATCTTCCCAGGCACAGAGGTGAGGCTGACAGGTCGGTAGTTCCCAGGGTCCTCCTTTCTTCCCTTTTTAAAAATGGGCACAGTGAACATGAACATGAGACTTCAGATATGTTTCAGATCTGGGCACATAAGTGCTGCCTAAGTCCCCTTTTACATGTACATGGATCAAGCCCTTAATGATAAGATCACCTTCTATTAAGTAAAAGATATAATTTAACCTACCAATGAAAGGATAAGGCTATAAAGTGAGAAGGAAAAGATACTTTTCCTTATAGTGCTTTTTTGCCACTTGTATGTCTAAGAGTCTAGCCCTAGGCATTTCTTTTATTTGCAGATGTGTTCCTACTATATAGGGCTGTGCTAATACAATGCTTTTCAAATGTGTATTGCAAAAGTTTTGCTAAAGAAAATTTGTGTCCTGCTGTTCTCCTATCCCACCACTTTTGCATGAAATCAACACTTTGTGAAGCCAGTTCAAGTGGGCAGACATGCAGGCAGCTAACAGACAGTTCATCTACTGCTAGGAACTCCTTTATTTGTACAGGTGACCGAACTCCCTTAAATAAACTGCTTGTAGTCACTGACTTAAACAGCAAGTCTGTAGACCAAAATGTGACCGGCAGCAGAGAGAAAAGAAGCTTTGGTTTCTTGAATGAGCACAGTTCAACAAAGCTTGTTCATCAATGTGCTTTTACTAAACACCTAAGGCCAGAAGCACACACATGCAGGTGCAGAAACTCACTACACTTGCAGCAGTTTTTTCTTTCTGTTGCAGAACTGGGGCTTAATCTGCAGTTATGTTCTGTGTGTTTTCTACCAAACAGGGGGCCTAGGAGGTTTGAAATTTTGTGTGGTAGCTACCCATCAATTTTGTAAACACTAAGGGAAAGCCTCAATCAATTAGAAAATCTCCAAATAATGATTGCTCCAATAGTTTTTCTCCTGAATCTTCTTCTCTTCTGTTTCTGCCATTGATGTTGTTAGGGAAGTTGCTGTCTTTTTTCCTGTCATTTATTTTTTTGTAATTTATTCATGTTCATTTTGTTTCTTTTGTTTCTTTTTAGTTGGAAAAAAAACCCTCTGAGTGTTTTTCTTATATTCATTTTCCTCTTAATCAAAAAGAAAGTAAGTTTTCTTTATTTTCCATTGTTTCTTTTGGCTAGTAAAGATGTATTTGTGCACCTGGAGTCACCACAGGAGAAATGAGACTGTGCAACTCTTCTGAAGTTGGGAAGTCTTGAAAAATTACAGAATTAAAGATCCATTTTTCATTCTGTTATTCTGTAACTTTTTATAAAGGTCAAAGTTAAGAGATAAGATGCCTTTTTATTCTAATATATAAAGGGTTTTTTTCTGTTTTCTTTCTGTAAACTCTTAGGAGGACACACCATCATGTTTAGAAGAGAGACAGATTAAGGCCATGATCAGATTTAAATTCATCTTGTATCTCATGATGCTCCAGAGACTCCTAAAGTAGAAGTTGATGGGGCCAGTCTTGGCTCCCATTATGATAAAATGCATATTCATGATCATGAAAAATTTCATACTGACAGTAGGGTGAAATTCTGTTAATATTTACAATAGTTCAACATGAGGTGCAGCTATTAAAGTTTTCTCTTATATGCTCATATCTTTGTACCACCTAAGACTAACTAACTTGGATAAGGAATATCTGAAATAGACTACAAGAAAAAATCTTCAGCTGGTATAAATTGGCATAGTTTTGTCACTTATTTGGTATATATAAACCAGCTTTCACAAGCCTGGATCATTTTCTAACACCTGATGTTAAACATGAAGAGGAGAGGTTGTAGGAAATAAGGTAGGTAGATCACTAAGCAGTCTAACATAGAAGAGAAAATAGGGTCTTGCAGAAACTTTTGAGTTTGTCTATATGTCACTTTGTCTTTATAACAGACTTCTTAGAAGCAAGCCTAAACTTAGTATAAAGCAAAAGTATAAAGATTTAAAGACAGATTGCAAGTACAACTGAATTTACCTCTTCTCAGGATGAGCTGTTCCAATGACTCATGACATATATATTTAAATATACCTATCTCAAATAAATATCAAATAAAAAACCTAGCTCACCACTGTTAAAAATAACAATAATTTGTTTGATATTATAGACAACTCCATTTTTGTTTTAATCTTTTTTTTAAACATGTGGCTCAGGAATTGGGGTTAGTTTGATGTCTATTCACCCTGCCTAGGTACCATATCTTGGAAACAATATAATTGCTGTTGACTGAGTACATCCTACTGCAACAAAAAGCTTCAAATATTTGTACTATGAAAAAGACTGAAAAAGCTGAATGTATGCTCACTGGATGCAAGGGAACATCAAAGCAATCCATGCAAGGTTTATAAAGTTATAACAGAGATTAAATCAAATCCAAGGCCAACCTTAAAATTTAAAGATGAAGAAACACACATTAAAGAGATGGTTCTCTCAAAAACTAAGAAATTAGAGAACAAAGTGATAGTTTATATATTTTAAAAATCCCATTTCACAAAGGGTAATAAACCTGAAATATTTATCTAAAAAAAGAAACTATTGCAACTATGAGCTCTAGCAGTGATGAGATGGCAGTGGGAACAAAAACTATTAGACATAGAGTAGTCAAAGGAAAAAGCCAGAGATGTTGTTTCAGGATGAGGGAAAATCACCACGAGCAGTGGCAGGGGGTAAAACAGAATGCTATTTCTTAACTGCATGTACTTTCATCCAGGCTCCTGAAATAAGAGCACAGGCTGTTTTCTATTTATGTGTTTGTTGAAACACTTGGATTCGCTGATTTTTTTTGTTGTGGATGATACATTTAATTGAGAGTTTACTCCCAATCTGCCCCAGTACAATCAGTAGAGATGGCATCTGTATAAAACAGAAGCAGCACAGAACAATTGTGAGCTTCTTGCCTCTTCCCTCTCTCCCTTGCTTATTAATTCTAGCATCACTGACAAACAGGACCACAATCTGTAAACAAATTTTCTTGCAAACCAGCAAAGAACTTAAAAATGTGCTTCTCTTTAACCATGTAAGCTCTCTCCTTTACTTCAATGATTTTTTGTGCTTTGATTGCAGCCTTAATTATTCATACTGTAAATACATCATCATTGATCAGATTATTTAAATGAATTGTAGCCTTCCACATTTCAGAATAATCAGTTAGTTTCAGGTATTTCTTCATCATATTTAACCTTTTTCTTGTCTCATAGTATTGTTTTTGGAGCCCAATGGAAATATGATTCTTTTTAAACAGGCATGTAACAAGTGACAACTAGGGAAAGCACAGAATATGTCACTGGTGTGGACTTTTGGATGAACAATCACACAGGCTTATATTTGTGGGATTTGCACTCATTTTCATGAACAAAGTGTCAGTTGTCAGAATACTGTCAAATAATATACAATGAGGTACACAGAATAACAGCATAGCAACTCACTTTATTTATTCATTAAAATATTCATGAGGGATTTTTTGTTATCTGACCAGCTCTGATAAGGAATGAAAAGCAACAATTAGGATGAAAATTATAAGGGTAGTCAGCTAATGCACACATAAATTATCCATTAATATCTTAAAAGGAAAAAAAAAAAAAAAAACCAAAACCTATTCCATGAGTATTAGCTAGGATAAAATACAGCATTCATTTGTTGCATTATAGCACTTATAATCACATTATTAGTGTATTCTTGCTCTAAATTTACTCCCAGGATTTTTTTTACTGGAAATAGCAAGTTTTGAATAAGTATTGGGGAAGGCTTTAACTTATGCTTATATGAGTATTCATACTGCAACTCTGAACCAATTTCTTTAGGCTTACTTGAATACAACTTAGGACAGGAAAGGTTTTCTTCTGTCAAGTCCTATTCTCTGCTCTCACTACAATATGTTCTGCAATTCCTTTTACATATATATATATGTATATATATATATCAGCTTCAGTTTTAAAGGTGATTAGGTTTTTCATTTCTTCTGGTTATGGACTCACAGTTTGGACGAGAGTCTTCAATTAGATCTTTGGTATATTCTGCTTTCTGTACTTCATGTTCACCCTAGATGGTGCAAGTTGTTCCAATACAATGGGATTCATCCCATTTAACTTCAGACACCTGTAATACCATATCTGTCCATACTTCAGTTAGCTGCACTGGGTCCCATTACAACCAGTAGAGGTCCAGTTAATACAGTCAGAGGAGTTTAAGAAATGAATCATATGTCCAAAACAGGCACATACTGAAGGATGAATCAAACCTTAAATGGGATTAATTACACTGAACACCTTCTCACTGATCTTAGAGGGAGCCTGAAGTACCTTTCTCAATTGTACACTCCCTCCTTTCAGCAGATAAACCCCACCATTTCTGTCTATCATGCACTTCTAATGAAAGTACCTTCTCAGCATAATTGCTTCCCTTTGCAGACCTAAATTAAGTTAGGCTGAATTCTAAATACTTTTAATTGATCTCTACCTATAGTCTTTGAGACTCATACTTTTTCTTTCTGGTTTTTTTTCCTAGATGCCTGATCATCTGAACATTGAACAACAGTGTACTAGGAAATATTTCTGATGTACAGGCAGAAGCCATAGTCAACATCAGCCAACACAAGGATGGCAGTAAAAGTTTTGGAGTTGCATTTTTCCAATATTGTTCAGATATTCAGAAATCCATGCTTTCTAGTAAATTGGGATATTCAATTCAGGTGATACCAGCACAAGTACTATTTTAAACTGTCATTTGTTCTGGGGTAGGTACCTCAAGTATATTGTGATGAAAATCTTCCATGAGCTCTCAGTCAAAAAGGCTGTAGGGATCATTTTCAGGACAGAGAAAGGTAAAAATATCAATTTATAAGAATAAGAGAGGAGTGAGGGCAATAATACAATAATTCTAGTATTGTAGAAACAGTGGTTTCCTATCCAAATTTTCCACCTGACATCAAGTAGCAAGAGCTGATGGTTTGTCAGTATAAAGATGCAAATTTTGATATGGCAACACAGAAGTCTATGGGAGCTTTCTTGACAATCAGAAGCAGCTTTGTATTTTCCACAATATTCTGATATTAACCTGAAGCTCAGTGTGGAATTTTGACTCTCAAGACACTGGCTATATTTATCTGTGAAAGAACCAATAAAACCCTTGTTGCAGATGACAGACATCTGCATGTGTTACAAAAATAATGTTTTGCAAATACGAAACAAAAAAACTAGCAAAAGTCTTACAAAAAAATCAATGATTCTTTGAAATGAAATCATGTCTTAGTACTCTATTTTCCCTTGCTTTATTGTCATTTTGTGTTAAGAGATAGTGTATTTTTAAACCAATTACTGTAGAAAAGGGAAGAAAGAAAGACAGGAAAAAGAAATTAACCCTCAATTTAAAACTAACTGTGAGCCAATTTTGTATTTCCAAAGAAATGTTTGCTTGGGAGTAAATTTTGAGCCACATATGGAGAAACTACATCTAGGAAAACTTTACTGCAACTGTAACGCATGCATTTAAAGATAATAATAAATAAGGAGGAGATAGGGTTTGGTAGTAAGAACTTCCATTGGCTTTAAGTGCTTGGTAGCATGGTGTTATAAAGAAGACGAGATCAAGAGAAACAATACAAAATTAATTTCTTTTCCACCAGTATTTTTATTGGAATTGTTGAATGAAAAAGTGTCTATTTCTCCTTGGGAAGAAAATTAATCCCCCAATAATATCTGATTGACACTGTGTATGGACATGAACTGTTCCTCATCATCACAGTTTTGTTCAGGGGATCTGTGGTAGGTAAGCAGAGACATGTGCATGTTAGCAGTGTGTAACCAGGATTTCCATAATGCTGAGGCAGTTATACACAGCAAGAATGCCATCACTTGTTCATCTTCTTCATCTCTCACTATACATAATACTGTTGCTTCTTTACTGCAGGATAAAATGAGATCTCAGATGATTTTTTGATGTTATTCAGCCTGTGAATATGTGTGCTTGATGGGCTATCTTGGAATACAACCAGCAGCAATGTAAAAGAGTAATAGCTCTTATCAGACCTCCAAGAAACACCACTGCCATCACCGAGTTCTCTTCTGATATCTTCAGCTAGGTCCTAAATCATCACCCTTATTTGTAGGGTTCTACAAATCTTCAACTAGAAGAATTTTCCTCATTGTTACCAGCCAAACAGACATGTCTCAAAGTCTCAAATTAAAATTATTGTCTCATCTCATAGTATGGGTTATTCTTCACTCTCTCAACTGTAAAACATGCTTTTACTGGATTAGATACATTAGATAGGTTGATAGATCGATAGATCAATCAATTGATAGACAGATAGATGATAGATAGATAGATAGATAGATAGATAGACAGACAGACAGATAGATGCTCTTAGCAGCCTCTAACATAGAAGAGAGTAAGGCACTTAACTGGAGGAATTCCATACCTATTAGTAAATCAGTTAAAGAGTTGCAGAGTTCATCTCTTCATGGTGATGAGATGAAAGAGATGATGACAACTTTTCTAGTTGAGATTAACTTCATCTATCTGAATAGGAATCCTCTTAGTTTTGTCTGTACTAGTTCTAGCATTAGCAATATTGCATTTTGTAGCACAAAGAATACACTTCCAGCAGATTTAGTTATTAACATTGACTGTAAAATAACTTTGTTTAAAGCTGGGACATTTACTATTTCATTTGCTTTTAATTCTCTAGCAGTCACAAGAACTCATCCATATGAGAGATGAGGTTAGCCACAAACTGTTAATTTGATGTTGAATTTAATCTCCAGTATATAAGTGTGTGTGCATGCTTTCATCTTCCCAGGTTAGTTAATTTAATAGACATTTCCAAAATACCTTATGAAAAAGGAAATGAATTGCCTGAGAACATGGTTATAATTTAGAAATAATTTATGTGTAATGTAAGACTCTGGGAGAATAGAATTGGGAGTCCCTACAGACTACTAACAAAGGCCAGATGTGCTGAGCCACCCATAGAGATGCAAAGATCTCCGAACCTCAAACTTGTGGATAGTCCAGGCACTACATACTTCCTGTTTTGACATTTTCTGCCAAACTTCTTACTTGGATCATGAGATCTATTCCATTAAAAGTTACTAAAAAGAAATATTTTCTTTCTGTTGTGTATTATAACTGAAGCAGGGAACGTGACAATGATGACCTTACAATTGTATAATCTCCACCTTCAAATAACTTTGTCAAAAGAAAACACGCTTAGCAAATCACATCAATATAATTCATGCACTGAATATTATACAAACCACAAAAAGAAAACAAAGAAAAGACAAAGTAAACAAAGTAGACAGGTTTTTTTTCTCACTTTTCTTGGAAAATTACAGTTCTTCCATTAGTACTCTGCTCTTTTAAACAGAAGAAAACATTAATTTTGCTACATTCTCCATGACTGACTTTAAGCCTTTATAAATGGGAACCTCATAGTCTTATTCCCATATAAAATACCTTGAGATCCTCTGAAATGGAAAGACTAGCAAACAGTAACACACAACTAGACTTTATAATTTTCTAACACTTTTCATCTGGGAAAGCTTTGTTTTACAAATTATTAATATATACAACACTTATAAGGGTTATGGATAGGAGGTATGAAACTGGCATTCTGAAAAATAAAATAGTAGTTTATTGAGCTGTACAGAAAGCTGTACTTTTCTGCTTAAGTCAGTATAAAATGCCCTTCTATACATACAATTCTCAGATATGTGTTGATACAAATCAATGAAATCTAACTTCAGTCTAATTGAACATGCTCAGAAAAAAAAAAAAAAACACCAAAATGCCTACAACTGCAGACAGGTCAATAAAAAGACCCCTGGAAAGTCTTCCATTTTCAGAAAACTGACCCAAACTCTCTTGAGGAAAAAGAAAAATATGGATGATGCAGTACTATTTTTGTATGGACTCATAAGCACCTACAAAAGTACCAAAATGTTGATGCTCCTAAAGTGTCACATAATCCCACAGCACAGTGTGGTTACCTCCATTCCTCAGTTAGGGCACAGACACCCTTATATTTCTACAAGACTTCTGCAGCATAAAGTTTTTACAATTTCTTTGAATCCCATCGGTCTTCTAAAATCTCTGTAGTCATTTTTGCGAATACTAAGTTTACATCCAAACTGATCTAAAAAAAGCCAGTTGTAATTTAATTGGTGTTTAATATTTACTTTCATATTTATTTTACTTGTATTTTTGCCTGTAATGCCAAAAGACCCTTCTTTACTTTTCAGTAAGTATATAAAAACATTTATTCTTATTTCCTTTTATATAATATCCCAAGCAATATATGTTACTCTAAAGCCTAAAGCAAATGTTGGAGGCTAATGGCAGCACCATTCTTGGAAGTTATCCTTGAAGTTCATCAAGCTAGTTACTGTTATGACTTATTTATGAGATATGTTGAAAACAGTGATTGACACTGAAGAATTATTTTACTAAGAATGCATTCAAAGTGCAATAACTAATAATTGTTTAATGCATGTTTTTAAAGACATCAGATTTGAACATTATCTATTGGAACTGCTCATTCACTTGCAGATGAATAGTGGGGTACATTTAATATTTTATACTTCCCTTATATTATTAGAGGCTAAGAACACAGAGACTTGCTTTAGGCAAGTTTGTTTAACCAGTGACAAATCTGTTACAATAAAATATGGATGTCCTCTGGAAATTTTAGAAGGAGGAGGTCATTTTTCCTAGATGTACACTAGGAAAGTGTGAGAGAAGATGAAGTCGTGTTTTCCTAAAAGCTGCACCTTTGACTTCTTCACATATTTAAAGCTCTCATTTTCATATGTTCCCTGACTTCTGCTATGATGATGAAGTGAATAACATCTGGCTTTCTGTTTGTCACTGCTGAATCAGCATTTTATTGTCCAACTTTTCATTCATGTCCTGGCCAATAAGAAATGCATATTCAAGACTCTTATCTAACATTGGTACACCCATATTTTTAATGTTGTGTAATAGTTCAACATAAATGCAAATGAGTTGACTTTTCTAGAGCCAATTTGCACCTCAGGAAACTCCAGTGAAGAAAAGTGGATAAGGGCATAAGTCACTGAAAATTTTGGTCTTTTCTGTCTTCACTTTAAAGGCTTCCTTTGAATTAAATATATTATGCTTTTGGAATTTTTCCAATGCTATTGGAAACTGACCTAAATTCTTTAAGGATAAAGGCATAACTAGCTGAAAATGTCTTTTTTAATTGTAACTAATTTAAGATGTCTCTTTTTTTGGTCAAAGAGTGTTTCACCTGTGGAGTTCCAAATTATAACATTAGAGCTGAAAAATAATGTTTCTATCCTAATCACAGTACATGTTTTCTCCTACATGGAAGTAAAATTCTTCCCGGATTTCAATAATACAGTCTGAAAATCCTTCATTTTATTGATATTAAAAAAATATTTCCTTTTGACAAAAATGGGTTAATTTTAAAAAGTATTTATCAATAAGAAATTTAAAAGGTCTAGAAATACCAATAAGTTCAAAACAGAAATAATTACTTTTTGCTGCTACTGGAATGTTAAGGTTTAATTTTGTTTTGGGTTCATACCAAATTTTTATAAATGATGGAATTTCCTGAAAGATAGGAATCGTACTTCTCAGTGACCTCAAGCAATATAAAACTCTCTCCAGTGCTCTAGTGTTTTGGGATGCTGAGTCAGCACTAATATATTATGTAGTCAGTCTAAAGTTCACAGCATCCACTACTTTCATTCTTTGTAACTACTGATGAACGAAGATATTGTAGATGAACAACCCTTACGTTGCATGTCTACAGTTGCCATTATTAATCGCCTGGTGTATTAAGACCCATTCTGTAAACAATGTAAATTGAAAATCAATAACGTATTCAAATGCTGTCTTTACTGAAAGCCATAAAGAGGTGCATCAAGGGTAGGAATGCACCATGGCACTGATGTACCCAAGTATAATTTATTTTGGTGGGAATTAGTCACTTAGATGTCTTTGAGGATCTGGATCTAAATGCATACATGTGTGCTGGTTTTGAAGTATATCCCACTCCCCAGCAATGTGGGTACATGAAAATTATCCTACATATGCTAGAATATATAGCACAATAACTATGCTGTGTATGGCTACATGGCACTCTGGAACAAAAAAATTTCTTTACGGAAAGGGTGGTCAAGCATTGGAACAGGCTGCCCAGAGAGGTGGTGGAGTCACCATCCCTGGAAGTGTTCAAAAAATGGGTAGATGTGGCACTTTGGGACATGGTTTAGTCTAGTCTACCCTTGATTGGTTTAGTGTGGACTTGGTAGTGTAGGTTAATGGTTGGACTGGAGGATCTTAAAAGTCTTTTCCAACCTAAACGATTCTATGATTCTATGATTCTATGACTTAATGCCACCTCCTTTTCTGGACTGAAATCAACCTGTGTGCACCATTCTCCCCACCACCTTTCTTAGATTAGTTTAAAGTTATTGAGTGGTCTTGCATCTTAGTATACAGCCCAGCTTCCAAGTGTGAGATGAGTTTAGCATCAGAGCAGGCAATATACATTACTAAAAAGTCAGGAGTTTGTTCAACACACAAGCCTGGTTGCATCCTGCTCTGCCAGAGGCACCCTGCCAGCTATGGAAAGGCAGTAGTAACACACCACAGAGCTATGGGGACAGCATACCATTGCCACTTTACAGACTCAGCAACGCAAAATGACCTGTAACTACATCTTAACACTCTGCAAATCCACTGCAGAGTGGATAAGAGATAAATAAGGAAAAACGCCCTTTGTATTCAGAGGAAGTAAATTAAAGATAAGGTCTCCTGGCAGATTTTGAAGTAACTGAAAAGTAAACTGCCTGTCCATATTTTATCACAAGGTCACGTATACCTTTGTGTATCAGGGAGCTCGGAGATGACAATACAGTCAACCAGTGTTTGCTAACTCTAAAGTGCAGGCAGTTCTGTGTGTTTCTGAACTGTGTGTGATTACAGGTTAAGTTGAAGAATGCCAACAATTCTGAAGAAAAAAAAGATCTCATCATGCTGTCAAATTTAAGTAGATAAGTGGTGATGTGAAAAACATTAAAACGACACCACAGTTTCTTTCCTTTTAGAACAGAAGTGCACATATCATCTTTTCAAAGCTGAAATAAAAGTAAATAATAATACAGGACAGGCATTTTTCAGGCTTTTTGACAAAATGTATCTTACCTGTTGAGGCAAAGGATAGTCTAAGTGTATTCTCTTTGTGTTACCAGACAAATATTCTCTTTCCAGGTTAAAAGCAGCTAGACTGAGGGACATATTTACAAACACTGATACCACTAAAACCAGAGGCCATTAGGTATGGCAACTCCCTGTTTGCAGTGACCCAAATCTAAACATGTCTTGCAGCAATTCATTAGGAAAAAATGCCTCCTCATAATAGCAGTCCTTCATGGTACACCTAGGAGGAAGGTGGCCAAAGACCATGACTCCACAAACCTGATTATTATTAAATGATCTTCTGAAAGTCAAATAAGCATTCTTCTCTTCAGTTTACTTTTAATTTTATCTGCATTAAAGTGATATCTATTAAAGTCCTCTGAGATCAGCTGAAGAAACTCACTGCATAGAAGTATTTTAAAATGTATACCTTTCCAGATGGTATCCTACTTTGCATTGGTAACTCACACTAGACAAGGGTTACTGCAAAATGAGATACCATTCTCAGCAATTTTCTTTCTTTCAGAGCTGTTGTATCATGGAACTGTTCTTTTATTTCTCTTTCACCATATTCTCTGACAGCATCTCTAACTTGCAACACTGTTCCCTTATGTTAAAAAGAAAGAAAAAAAAAAACCTCTGCTGACTCCAGTTTTGCTAATGCGTATGAAATAAAATAACTTTCTGTCAAAGCATGTGAGTGGGATTTTTTTTTCCTGTTTTCTATTCTCCAAGTAGCTCTTCCAAAAATATTATTTTTAGACAGACAGATTTTTAGATGAGTGCACTTTGCATTCATTTAACACACCAAATAATGAAGGGATTTGCTGCAAGCTGAGAGAATATTAAAAGCTTTTAGTATATCCTTGCAAGAGGCTTCAAACCCATTGGGTATACTAGTACGATCACTGTTCACTCAGCAGTCACTGTCTTTAGCTCATGAATAAAGTAATGCCCTGAAATATTCTCAAGAGCCTCATTGCATTTCTGGCCATGAAGTCTACAGTACTTATCCCGATGCCTCCCATCTCTCATCTTTTAAGGATCTTAATAAATGTCTTAGAGAATCAGGATGAACTGCACTGCTTTCCAATGAAAGAAACAGAAAAAGAAAAGGGAAAAAATGTAATAGTTAATGTGATAGGCATGCATCTCTTGGTATGTTAAATGTGTTTGCATTAATAATGCCAGGTGTTGGAAGCATGAGGTATGAAAGTAAAGCATACTTGGTTTGAGACATCAGAGACTAGGAAAGAAACGGAGTGGATTGCCATTCATCTGATATTGCGCTGACTGCCACAATGAAGTATTTGACTCAGATTTTATCACAGATGTTAGCTGGAAAACCAAACAAAACCAACTTGCCAGAGTACCTTAGGAGTCATTGTCATGTAGCTGACCTGAGACCAAACCTAATGCCATAGCTAAGTGCTTAAAAGTTAACTTGCATCAGGATTAAGTTTCTTCATCCTCATGATGAGATCCAGAGCATAAAGTTAGTTTCTAAAAAACAAAGCTAATCTCCTGTAAAGCATGCAATGTGTAAATTCAGAACTTACTTGCCCTCACTTTCATCTTTACTAATGGAACCGGACAGGTATCTACAAAGGGCAATTTAGTCCCCCCAGTATCTGAATCACATTGTAGAAGCACATATTCCTCTCTATTGACTACAGACAATACCTAGATGGATTGGGAATGTCAGGGAAATGTTATATACAGCATATCTTGACCTGGAAAACCATATGTATGCATAAAGGAGTTTACTGGCTGCTATTCTGAGCTGGGACTTACCTATAAACCCCAAAACAAAGCAAAAAAAGTAGGTGGCAGAAAATACCACAGTAGAAAGTAAATTAAATCCTGCCATCTTTAAGGCAGAAAAAAATAATCTGTGCACTAGGAAAAAGTATTGCATTAGCATAGCACTTAGCAGCAGCTGATAGAAGCAATGTAAGTTTCTTGCGGATGAGAAGGCAAGAGGTAATTCAGATCTTGTCCCATGGAAGAAGTTGAGTCAGCAAAAGAATGGTGACATCCAGTGATGAAAACTAGTTTTTGTCCTTCTTTCTGCAGAAACTGTAAAATTGTATTGATTTTTTGTCAGTTTAAAACAGAAGTATGAAGAAAAAATTCAGCCTACATATTAATGTTTTAATGAAAACCTAACTTCTTCCTCAAAAGAAAAAAACAAAAGAAAATCAAATCCTACTACCTTCACCCACCAGTCTCATTTGTAAGCAGACTTAGCAGAGTTTTTAAACAAAGCCATCACTAATGGTATGTTCAGAGTTCACATTATTAAAAAAGCACCAAGAACATGGAAAGAAGACAGTAAATGCCATTTTTCACTGTGACAAGATTTGAAGTCTCACAGCCTTCTACAGGGAAACTGTTGGTCTCAGACTTCTACCAGTCAATATTCTTTAATGAAGTAAGGATCATTTCAAACTGCAGTTAAAGTGATAATGCTTTAAAATATACTGAAAAGTACTACAGTGTTTAACACAGTGAACGTGAAGTTTTTACACAGTCCAACACTGTTCTGTTTCCAGGACAAGCTGAACTTTTATAACCACACTATCACTTCTAGTTGGCAGGATGATCTATTTCTTTAATGAAATATTTCAAGTATGTAAAAAAACTTATATTAATATACGCAGTATTTCATCACTATAGAATTTAATTTCTTTTTTAACATTGATCTGCTGTTCCCATGTCCATTCTTTTATATTCACCCAGTCTGGCTAAGAGTTGTGGATAAACCAAAATATATTTAATAGCCCACTGTTTTTCCTTTCTCATTTTATTGAAGCATTGTCAGAATATTAGGAGGTCCTACATATTTACACTGAATAAGAAGGTCCAATGTGATTGTTATCCTATGCAATGGCAAAAGACTTCCATTGAAATGATGATTTCAAACAAATACTTCACTCTGAGATCAAGATATATTAATAAGGGATTTTTAGATTAAATTCTCTGCTCCAGTTAGCTTAATAGCCAGTTCATATTTATACTCACTGCAGCAAAAATTGTTCCATTTATACTTCTGCAAATTCATGAACATTTATGCTTCAGGAAGTTTTTAGAAAATCAGTTCACACTAATAAGTAAGGCACAGTTCCTTGGTTTAGCCAGTTATGGTCTAGTTTCTCCATCAAATGATCATAATAACCTAATTCCCTTCAGAAGAGAAAATCACAATTACTTCATCTTCCTTCATGTAGGTTTTTCTCTAAGAAATACTGTGTTTGTCTTTCATATAAAAGACATACTTCTTGTAATTAAGTAATACAATGACAATTACTAAAAATATATCTCCCATCTTAAAATAATTTAATATAACAAGAGCTAAACAGGCAATATGGTGTCAACATTACAAGGCATTCATACAGCCATCACCATTTTCAACTACAATCTACATGTAAATGTCTTCACCTTGCTTATGAGTTTTTCATAATTACAAGCCTCTATAATATATTTTGCTGTTATTTTTGAAGCATTATGAATAGCCCTATGATCACTATGAAATCACCTATGGTAGTGGGAAGTTTGCTTTCAAAGCTCATTATAAGTTGGTTTATGAAAATATGTATTAGTCACTGTATTTCAGTTTAGTTTTAAAGTGATACTATTGACTTGAAAAAATAAATCAGACTTTTATCTGTATTTCTCTAGAACTTAGTAATGTTATAAACAGCTCCAAAGAGAACTGTGACTGGTTGAGTCTGGAGGAGGATCAGTGCACTTCAGCTAGTATAAATCCATGAAATATCATCAGTTGGCTCATTTTATCATTTTGTGTATGTTTACACTGCAGACTTAAGAGCACTTTATGCTATTGTTTACAGCTTGATGTTACTCCACTTTTAGGCCATATGACACTGTTTTCACACATTTCTATTCACCAAGCCTACAGGAGGATATATGCCAAAACCAACAGCAGCAAATCTGCCAATAGTAAGACAGTAGGCAAATGCTTTCACATATGGAGAAACAACAGAAGAAAGAACAGGTATGCTTAGCTTTACTCAGTCCGTCTTTCAAGAATATCTTCACTGAAACAGAAAATGTCCAGTGAATCTTTAGATATGAGGCATATACACCATCAATGCACACTATCGAAAAAACCACTCTGTTTCTTTTTTATATAGTTTAAAAGCATACACTTTTTCTTGACTACTACTACTGGAATTACTGTAGTATGAAGTGCTTTGGCTCTGTTTAGATATTCTTCATGTAGCTGAGCCCACCCAAGTAACCTCTCAGCAGGCGGTCTGAGTCTATGCAGGTGGAAGCGGCATGAGGGAATGGCCAGCGGGAGGGAGGTACAGCTTGTTACATGTATGACTACTCCAGAAATCACACCTTCACAGATGGCATGCAGAGGAACTAATTTCTTATGACATCTGAGGTAGAGAAAACAATTTCAGTCCTGTTAATGAATCAAAAAAAAAAAAAAAAGAAAAAAAAAGGTTTAAAGGTTTGGTTTAGCTGTTTGGCTGAAAGAGAAAGTAATCCAAATGTTTTGGTCCTCAGGACACTAAAGAGGTATTCCCACAAAGAGAATGGGAAAAGATACAGTGTTAAGATAATAAAACTGTTTCTGATAACCTCTGACATCTCTTCTTCTTCTCCAACAGTGTTTGCTTGTTGTGTTTTTACTTTACTACTGTATCAATTCACAGTATCTTGAATACTTTCTGTTGCTCCGCTCCTTCTCATAAAGAAGATAGTAGAATTGAATAAAGTTTAAAACAGAACAATATTGACAGTAAAAAAAAAAAAAAAAAAAAAAAAAAAAAAGGAGCAGATTCTTTCTAAGTAAGCTAGGATTCACTTTTTAAAATAAGACACCTGAAGGGAATATGGTACAGGTCTTCAAAATCATGAATGACATGACATAATACATGGTGATCAACTGTTCGTACATTCCTGCAAGACAGGAACAATGGAGCATTGGATGAAGCTAATGTGAGGCAATTTCCAAGGGAAATGGTGCTCCATATAACAGGTTTTTGAGCTGTCTAGCTCCTTTCCAAAAAGTGTGGTGGGAGCTAAAGGTCTATGACAAGAAAACAAAACACATGGCAAGCTTTGTTAAGGGGTTTTGAGCATACTGGTCATGCTAGAGCTCAGAAAGCTCCAGAACTGAAAATTGTTGCAGTCTAGAAAACATTAATTGGACGTATCTTCTGTGTCTGCTGTGCTTTTATACTTTTCTCTAGATATCTACTTTTGTCCATTCTCAGGGGATAGAGACTGGGTTGTTTTTTGTTGTTTTAGGATTTTTTGTCTGATCTAAGCTATATGGCTATTAGTACAGTTTTTATGTTTTCACTTTGTTTTTCAATAAAAATAAAACCTATTATTATTTGGACCTTTCTATCTTTCTCTAATAGGGGTGTAATCTAGAGCTAGTCCGATTCCCAGTTACCTATGGCTCCTTTTAGAGAGCTCAAAAAAAAGTTTTCAGAGGAAAAATAAAATACTGCATCTTCATACAAGTCTGCCAAAGACTGCCAAAGAACCATTCTGGTCATTTTACCAGAGCTAGAATTTCTCAGTCTTTATTAAAGGGGACTACAATTGGCTTAAACAACCTTTTAGTTTTTTGGTTTAGGGTATGATTCATGATTTTGAGTAGCAGTGAGGTAGAGGATTCCTATCCATTGTTTTAAAATTAGTTCACCCAAATAGATCACTCCAGATTTATCAAACAATAGAAGGGTATTTCCTTAATGAAATAAACCTGCACATTTCTTTCCTTCATAAACTTAGGGGGTTTTGTACCACAAGTCAAGACTGTGTCTCAGGACATAGCAGGATCAGGGGTCCCACGTGATATAGATGGATTGGAAGTGGCTTTTTAGAGAGAGAATAAACTTGAAAGCTAAGAAAGGTTTTATAACGAGATACATCAGAGGAGAGAGAACATTGTAGTTTGCTGATATAGTTGAAGTTGTAAGAGATGAAGGTCCTGTGTAGGATATCCATCCTTCACTATTACTCCAGCAAATATTACAGCCTTTGACATGATGGAATTAAGCCAGAAAGGAAAGGCAATTAGCCTGTCTCAAATTCCAGTAGTCTGTATGTCTCATTTCAAGTATGAAAAATATTTAAAGCATTTAAAAAAGGTTTAATTTAAGATTCCAATAATAAGTGCAATAAATGCTCAGTAAGACCTCAGTTCCTGTCTAATAATTTGGGTTGGTTCAGAATATATTGTGGTTTTAATTCTATGAATTGTTTATCTAGAGGATTTTTTACTTTAACATGCTTTCCAAAAACTCAGAAAAGCTTTCTAGTGGGCACATTATCAAAGCTAACAAATTCTAACAGCAACTGCTTAGCACCAAGATACGTGGTTTAATAAATAACTCAAGATTTCCTTGTTAGATGAAATCTAACAAACAAGGTTCAGATTTCATTTAGGTTTCAGAAATATTTCTGATTTTAATAGGCTCCACGGATTATAAAAGGCACATTGCTTTTCTGTTATCAGCCTAATCCTGAAGGTCTGAGGCAAGGCTTACTTGCACTGATTTCTCTGGGATTTTTCATGCTTCACTTCAACTTCTTTGCAGCCTGGGCCCAAATTTCTGTATGGCTCCTGATAAAAAGAACACGATTATGAAATTCTGTGCATGTTACAGAAGTACACAGTTAGCCATAAGATGGCTTTTGCTAATCAGAGCATTCCTTTTTTCACTCTTTCACTCTTTACATCAGAGTCATCGCAATTACTCCAACACATGCTCTTTAAGAAAAGTGAGCATTTATGATTGCACTGCTCCTGCTTTTACAAATTATATTTCATCAGTGTGCAGTGAAAGACAAAAAGAGCACTCTGTTAAATTGTGGAGATAAACTCAAACCAATACGCTGACAGCTGGTGGGACAGCCTCACTAGACAAGAGAGGCTATGATGACTAGATCCAGGCCTGAAACCTCTGAATCCCCTATGCAAGCTGATCTGCATGATCTGCATTTGAAATGTAGCTTCTCTGTTTCACGGGAATCTCTTTTTACCCTGTACTTGGAGAAAGAAGGAACTGATTAACCCAGGTAACATGAAAAATTATGATCTGATTTCATATGCTTACCTTTTTCCACCCTATTTTTTCCTGGATGAAAGGAAGTTTCACATCCTTTACCCTTCACCCCTGGTAACAGCACTCCAAAGCTTGCTTGGATATTTAAAGAAAGAAATATCTTTTTGCATAACCAAGTTAACTCTTATTCTAGTTCTTCTCCCAGGGCTCCAGATTATCTCACCATATATTTTCTTCTCTCCCAAATGGCATTGAAATTGAAACAAAAGCCTGACAGAAGAAGAAATGAGGAATTAACCTCTCTTTTTAATCTCTCTTTAAATGCAAAAAATGTCCTTATTTCTGGCCCTGGAAATGCACTTTCCTCTGTTTTTCTTTGGAGCTGAAGAGTTACCAAAAAGCAGCCAACTCTACTCATGAAATATGAATATACTGCCAAAGGATTTTTATCAAGGCCAAAAGTATCAACAAAAGTATGTTATGTCTTTAATTTTTTTGAAGATTTTGCCTTACATTCTACTAGCTATTCTACAGTAACAAAGTCAGCCATGTAAGAAATATATCCTGGGGATTTCACAGGAAGATGTGACTGAGAAACATGTTGTCATTTAATGTGCTAAAACATTATTGTCTGTACTTTTCATTTTATTATTATAAAAACTGATAAAAGCACTAAAAGAAATATGTTTTTTATAAGACATGAATAGCACTAATTGCAAATATTTATCTACCAAAACAGTCACCAGAGAAAACACCTACAAGCAGTTACACTACTGTGCATTCTCTTCCATTTTATCTGCTCTATTCCTGTGTTGTTTTTCCTTCCCCTGCTGAGTGGTTTTTTTCAGCTGTTTCTTTTTAGACACCATCATCTTGTTCTAGTAGAAGAGTTTAGCAGAATAATCAACTAGAACTATCAGATTTTGTGAGAAACTGATTGCCTTGAGGATGGCAGGTAATATTTTTCAATGTAATTGGAGCACAGCAGTGAAAGAAAGCTGAATCTGCTTATGGACTGCTAAAGTCCTCTCTGTATTAGGAGAGGAAGACTAAGGTTTAAGCCAGATGTTTGCTTAGTAAACAGCTGCACAAATTTATGACATTACATTCACCAAATAATTTGTTACCCCTCCTGTCTTCCAGAGGTTATCCCCCCACAGAGCTTGTTGTAAGTAAACTTGTGTGAGCTCAACCTGATCTACTTCATTTAAAATCAGCTGTGGTAGATTACATATTTGAACTGATGCTTTGAATCACCTCTGGCTGAGCTGACTTTCAACTGGTAAGAAGCAAGGAACTTCTGGAGACATCTTCAACATCTCCTACATAGATGCAGAAGAGGTCATCTCTAGCTGCTGGCACAGTGCTATGCCTTTAACTAGAGGATCACCCCCACCATTGCTAGGGCTTTGTGAATGGCTTTTGGAGAAAAGACAGCTGGAAACCTAGTGTGGTACTTAAGACACTCCTTTAAAAGAAGTGAGAATAATAAGCTGAACCTTTTCAGCCTGAGCAGAAAACTGAGCTTGATTTTTCCCTATGCAATAGTCTTCTTGGATCTCAGACAGCAGGGAAGCATCCCTCTGCATGTGATGCATGTGAATACAGTAAAGAAAATGCATACACCAGACTCGTGATTCTTCTACATGGCACCTTGGAGTCAAAACACCTAAAGATGAGGTACCACAGCAGCTAAATTCTAAGAGCTTAGCATCTTTGTTGTATCTACCTTTTAATCCCTAATTTTTTGTTCCTCTACAGTTTTTGGATATTCCCAGAGAGAAATGAAATGGAGAGCAAAAGCTATCAGGAAGGAAAGGGCACAATCTTGCTGACATATATTATGTGGTAAACACATAACATCTTCCAAGGAAGCTATGTCCTACTGGCTACAGACAGCATTTCCCAGTGTTAATGATGATTAATCAGAACCACCTCTAACCACTACAGGCATTTATGCCTATGCCATGAAGGTGGAGGTTTTCTAAATACTAAACTACTAAAATTCCATTCCCATCTCTATGATGAAGATTTATTCACTGGCTTTCCCCAAGGACTCCAGCCACTGAACCAAGATACTTCTCAGGGCAGAGTAGAAGTTTTCAATAGACTCATTCTCTTGGATAAAGCTTAATTCATTTTTTCTCACATAACAGACATAAAATGAAATAAAGTGCATTAGTCTAAGAAGCTTCATCTCTGCAGACCATGACATTTCTTAGATTTCTCAAAAGGAAAATTTCTTTTCAGTGGAGTATGTGAAAAGCATGTCTGTCCTATCACTGTAGTTCAAATGGGATGAATGTCATACCAAATCTTGAAAAAAGTGGTATTGGAAGAAGGTCATCCTACATTTTTCAGCAAGTTAAGAACTAACAAAACAGAAAGACACAGAAAGGCAACTGAGGGTAAAGAGTTGAGACACCAGCCCATGAAGACTTGTGCATGTTGTTGGCGGAGCTTACCTACCTTCTTTCAACCTTCAGTTCTTTGTGTTAACCTCTAAGCCACCTCACATCTCCTGCTCTGGTTATGATATTCAAGAGGAAAACCTCTTCAAAAAGGAAAAAAAGTACCTGTGTCTGGCTTTAATGGCAGGTTCATAGTCTCTACAGAGTCTCACGTTGTTATTGTTAAAGTACAATAGATATAATAGGGTATATAAAATCCCTTACCTGGGCCACATAGATACCTAAGATTTCTAAACCAAAAATTTTAGTCTGGTAAAAGAATTCTTCATTTACAGCAAACTGAAGGACTCAGTCCTAGCAAATCTAATGTCAAATAGGTAATCCAGGATCACAAACACAAAAAGATTTAGGCTTCTGAAGTGGGAATTTAGTTTCCTAAACCCTCAGCTGTCACCTAGTCTGTAGGAGTGCTTTTGGCTGTGACCTTCAAGGCTCCCAGCACCTTCAAATTTGAATTCTGCATGCCCATGAGGTGTCTCAGTTATGAGATGAGTGGGTAGTTCTCACCTAAACACTCTTACCTTATTGTTCCCTGTCCTCTGGGCTCAGATAGCTACATGCTGAACAGGCCTAACCTGTTTATACAAGCAGGATCAGAGATGACAGAGCAAGTCAAGAACATTGACTGACCCCAATGCCAGTGAGTGTGCTTGTACCAGCAAACTAGGCTTTCTCAACATGAACCACGAGGAAAAAAAGAGATGAGAATTGCCTGGAGTGATGAGTACTGCTATGACTGAGATTTTGAATGGCAAGTCTTATTTTGTCAGGGTAAAATGAGCTTAAACTATTTTGAAAATACAAATTAGACTGATTCTGCCCCTGATCTTTCCTTTGTACGTGCACACACGCCCAATCAAAAGTGAGGCTTTCCAATTCTTTGGTGTCAATTCACTGCCAGTAAATCACCTGAGAAGGAAAAGGCAAACATTTTATCCATATGCTGTTTTTGTCTCAGATAATTTTATGGTACATTGGTTATTTTTGCCCTGCAAGACACCCGATATCAGTTTTGGTTGAAGTGCAGGAAGCCTAAAAATTCCAAGGTGCACTTTTCTTCTTTCATATAGATGTTTAAAAACAATGACAAATGCATAACAAAACTCTCTTTGGTTCATGTAAGTTCACTAATAAACCAGATGTCCTATGAATAAGTCCTTAGGGCCTAATATGCAAATATTGATGGTACTGATAATCACTGGACCCTAGTTTCTATAATTGTTTTTACTTTCATTATCTTCTATTATCTCCCATAAGAAATCCATTTTCCACTATGAAATCTGATGCACGCAGTGCAGCACATATCAAGGGTTTAATGGCCTGCCTTTCAATAAATTGAATTTAATCTCTTTTATGATTCTTAGGAAGGAGCAGAAGATAATAAGACCATGGCAATAGAACATTCAATGATTGTTTTCAGCCATTGAAACCTAATACAGGGGGTAACTGGTCCTGTGAAGCATGTCCACTTACTCTATGATGCATGCACAAGGTATCCCATCATAAATATTTTCATAGTACTTTTGTAGTGACAGGATTAAGAAAAGCTTTGCCTTAGATATGTTACAATGAAAAGAACAATACAGAGTATCAACAGCAGAGGTCTGTTTAAACTCTGTGGAGTCCAGCTGCAAAGAGATGGTGTTCAAATATGTAGGTTAATTCCCAAATCATAGTTTTGTAAAGAGGAGACAGTAAATTATTATCATCTGCAAAGTAAACTTTATTATTGCATGAACATCCTCCCTCCTTTCAAATCTTTTTCTCTCTTCTCCCCACCCCCAGCTGCTAAAATTATGGCCTAATCCACCCATGTATTTGTCTCCACACCCCTTTTGTCCTGTATACTGTCTTTACAGAGAAGAAACGATCATGCACAAGTAATTGAAAATAATTGACAGGTCTAGCTTTGGCCTTACAATGTAAGTCTGCTGCCACCTATAGATAAATTGCAGTATTTGCAAGCAGATGCAATGCACGATTTGAAAAAGATTGTAAGGAGAGCAGTACTACTACTATGGGGACCTTCCGTGGCAGAAAAGATTAGTGGCTGTCTGCATTACTGAGAATGCTGTATAAAGTGTTATCAATTCTCAGGTGGATAAATGAATCTGCCTACCATGTCAATGGTAGATGCCACAAAGCAATAGCAGTGATAATGTGCAATAGACAAAGAGTAAATAAAAACAGAGAGAAAAGAGAGGAGGTCATGTTTTAGGGATGTGATTTTTGTTTGTTCTCTCAGAAACAGCAAGTTCACATTAAGGGTTATCCAACACATATACACTATTAAGTTGGAAGAGCAAGAGGACCAGGCAGAATAGGAAACGTGGTAACAAAGGGCAAGTGCCAGAGTCTTCTTCACCTTCCTCTAGCCAGTACTTTTACTTATACCACCTTTTATCCCGAGACTTCAAGTGCATCACAGGACTTCTATAAATAAAGATTTCTGTTTGTTATGTTTTATGTTGTGGCAATTTTCTCTCTAGATACATACAGGGAAAGTTTGACAACTTCTTAAAAATAAACACAATACACAGATTTTTGAATATTTCTAAACATGAGATAACCACATCCTACTTTTTATCCTCTAAAGTTCTCCATTAGCAAAAATTAAAGCAAAAAAATGAAGCTTTCAACTAATCACTCCAAAATCCTCTATTTCAAACAACCAGATCATTTCATCCTAATTCCTGGTAACCTAGGTAAAAGCATACTTCATGGTTATTTTGTGATTGGTAAAACATCACTGAAACTGGCAAGTAAAATACCTGCCTTTAGTGTAGGGTCAGGGAAAAAAACCCAAAAAGGTATAAGTTCCTTTTTATTATTATTATTTTGGAAAAAAAATAATCAGCACAGTAACAGCCATCATTCAAAACATAAATCCCATGCCTACTTGAATAGATGTGGATTCAGTGAGGGAACCTGTTGTTGTGGTTTGACCCCAGCCAGCAAATAAATGCCACACAGCCACTCGCTCACTTCCCCACAGTGGGATGGGGGAGAATTGGAAAGGTAAAAGTGAGAAAACTCATGGATTGAGATAAAGACCGTTTAATATGTAAAGCAAAGGTCGCACACACAAGCAAAGCCAAACAAGGAATACATTCACTACTTCCCATCAGCCGGCAGGTGTTCAGCCACCTCCAGGAAAGCAGGGCTCCATCACGCATAACAGTTACTTGGGAAGACAAAATGCCATCACTCCGAATGTTTCCCCCTTCCTCCTTCTTCCCCCAGCTTTATATGCTGAGCATGATGTCATATGGCATGATATGTGGGTGTTGGTCTCTTCTCCCATGTAGTTAGCGATAGGACAAGAAGAAATGGGCTTAAGCTGCACCAGGGGAGGTTTAGGTTGGAAATTAGGAAAAAATTCTTCACTGAAAGAGTGGTCAAGAATTGGAACAGGCTGCCCAGAGAGGTGGTGGAGTCACCATCCCTGGAAGTGTTTAAAAAACGGGTAGATGTGGCACTTTGGGACATGGTTTAGTCTAGTCTACCCTTGATTGGCTTAGAGTAGACTTGGTAGTGTGGGTTAATGGTTGGACTGGATGATCTTAAAGGTCTTTTCCAACCTAAATGATTCTATGATTCTATTCTATGAATATCCCTTTGGTCAGTTGGGGTCAGCTGTCCCAGCTGTGTTCTCTCCCAGCTTCCTGTGCACCGCCAGCCTACTCACTGGTGGGGTGGTGTGAGAAGCAGAAAAGGCCTTGACCCTGTATAAGCACTGCTCAGCAATAACAAAAACCATCCCTGTATTATCAACTTTGTTTCCAGCACAAATCCAAAACATAGCCCCATACTAGCTACTGTGAAGAAAATTAACTCTATCCCAGCAAAAAAACAGCACACCTGTAACAAAATTGGTGACTGCAGATGTGGGATTGTGTGGTAGAACATACCGGGTACTGGTAAAAACAGACAAAGCAAATGAAGGCCAACACTTTCTTGAGAAGAATTCATATAGTACATCCCTGAGATAATACATGACAATTTTTAATAAATGCTAACTAGAATGATTAAAAACAAAACAAAACCCCCCAGAAACCCGAAACAAAACAAAAAAAAAACAAAAACCAAAAAGTTGCTTTCCAGTCTTGGACTGCTGATATCTTAAGAATATAACTTTATCTGTAAATTCCTTGGAAACAGATATTATTGCATTGAGGAAACACATTTGTGTAAAATTTTTTAAAATGTCACCCTCTTCATTTTGTTCAATCAGGTGGGGTAACCTCACAGTTACAAACTTGAATAAATAGTGGCTGATACAAAAAGAAAAATAAAAATCAGATTATTAATAATGTGATCTCTTCCTATGTATTTTGCCGCCTGGTATGTACTGGAATAAGCTTTGAGAGTTGGATGAAATTCTTAAAAAACATGATAAAGACCTAAGTCAGACCATGGTAGCTGTAGGGTACAGTATTTCATTCCAGATTTGCTACTCCCAGTTCTTTTTTATGTCCTACAATATTGAGAGCTGAGAAAAATAGAGCACTAACCCAAATGTAAATCATTTTAGGGCTGAAGAAGATTCATCCTCCTTAATTCATTTTCATTGCATGCAAATGACTCGAATTTAGCACAGTGGCTTGTCTTTTTTGTGACAACCAATTTTCCTTTTTCAAGTCAATTATTTCCCTTGAATAATAAATATGGACTAGGGGTTAATAGCTGTATTGGAACACAGCACCTGAGACAATTGGTTCCCATGACAACCCAACTCACTTATTAATAATTTTAACTTATTTTCCCCCTTTATCCCAAATGAATGTATTAGAGATGAGAGAACCTTAAAATACCTCACACACAATTCTTGCAGACAAGCCTTTCAGATGGGACATCATGGACTTTATACATAATCAATGATTTCTATCACCTAAAAATTAATTTAACGAACTGCCAAACAAGTGCTACCCGGAGTCTGTTTGGGGAGCTCACTTTGATACCATGCTTACTTTGGATTCAGAAGGTATTAATAAGGCACATAGGCCTCATAAGACTTCATATATTTGGAAAACTATTTTTATTTCTAAGTAAGAACCTAATGTCCTGGTTATTCTGGCTGCAGAGATACACTAAGAAAGTGAACAGAAAGTACATCTAAGAAAAAGCAGCATCCATACTTAAAGCAAAAGCCTGGGAGGCGTGATACCAGGCTTCCGATTTAACTTTAGACTGTTCCTGACTGCCACTGACCTTCCTACGGTCTTTGACAATTCATGTAATTTCTGTATGGTGATAATTTTTATAAAGTGTCATCCCACTGGTCATAGGCATCTTGAAATTTTACTCCACAGAGCTACACAACCTGTTCCAGAATTTGTTACTCCAGTGCAGTGATTAGTGTTTCTAGAAAAAGTACTTGACAGTGGTTTATGTGGAATGGTTCCTTTTACCATGTTTTTCTGCTTGTACATTTCTTTGTCCTCCTTCATTTAAAACAAATAAGCACAGTATCCTCAGAGTTTCAGCAAATAACACAACATTCCAGCTGTACACCCTCTAACCACAAACATTACTCCTGTCCTGATGCATGCACACTGTATAAACTAACCCTTTGAATGGAAATGTCTTAAATTTAAACAAAAGGGGTTCTGTGTAAATAAACTCAACAGAAATGTCTGAATGGCATTTTCTCTTGTCTTCTCTTGCAAGGAATCCTTGCAAGAATGTAAGACTATGTACCATATTTTCTTTTAAAATTAAAATTATCCATGTGTGGAGGTATTGTCATTAGATAGAAGCACATTTATTGTCACTCAGGTCCTGTGACAAAAAAATCCATCCCATTACAAATTACAATACCAGCTAGACCCACAATGAAAGGCCCTTGTGAAATTTCCCATAAAAGAATTCCTAAGGATTAGGTAACAGGTGGTATGTCAGGGTTTGCCCATTTCTTCACCAAATCCTTTTTGAAGTTGCTGAGTTAACTTTCTTGACATTCTCTATTTACACACTTTTTCATCCACCTCTTACTTTGAGGTTGCCACTGGCCACCAGATGTGCAAATTACATGATCATTGAGAAGCCCAGGAGAAATCCTGAACCTGTACATTGGAGCAGCTTGGATCTGGACCTAGAGCATACCTTCACCTTTGCTGTCTCCCTCTTGCCTCCTTTTTCTCTGGGCAATGCTGACACGCATTCAGCTCCCAACCTTTTTTGTTTGCAGGAACAAACTTTTCTTGTACAAGAACCCCAGTTCAGGGGAAGAGCCATAACTGTTTGTGCCTTCAGGGTGTGTAACTATTTCAGTTTTTAGAAAGAAATTTTCCCAACTTCCATGTGCAGTACTTATGCCATGAAAACCAAAAGAATAACACGAAAACATGGTAAGAGCGGAAGAAAAGTCTCCTGTGAAGGACCGGAGTGGATGCGGATGCATTGTACTCCACCTGCCTGGTTTTCTTTCTTTTCCCTCACTGGAAAGCAGGAAAGTAGAAAAGCTCCACCCCATTCTCATTCTCCTCACTCATCTGTCTCACATGCACACACATAGCAGTGTTGGTGCTGGAAAACAAAGCGCTAAATGATCAGATTCAATTTCCCCCATCTGAACACCACCCTCCATGCTGAAAGGAGCTTGACTGTATTCATCTGGCACAGGCCCTTTGATCTGCTACTAGGAGAAGAGGGAATGAGATAGAGCCCATGAATTTCTTCCACACCTTTTTTCCTCTCACTCCCATTTCCCTGTAGCCAGAGCTGGAAATTTGCTGCTCGGAGGGCTGAACTGTGCCAGAGAAGGAGCATTCAAACAAGACCCTGCTGCAGTATAGGCAGTAGATGCAAACATTGCCAAAACATCTAACACAACACAGCCCCAGGCATTTCTCAGAGATGGATCAAATCCGCTCAGGATAACATTACAGGCTGTTCAAGTTTGGCATGTCTCTGCCTCCTCTGGTCTTGTTCTTTCTCACCAAGCAAAGGGGCTTGCCTATGTTGCTGCAGCAGGCAGTAACTCCCGCTTTTGTCCCAGTGTTTGTCTCATTCCCCTGTCATGGGGACTTGATCGTAACAAGGTATTTCTAGGCAGTGTGGTAAAATACTACAGTGAGAAGAAATGTGTCACCTCTCAGAGAACAAGATGTAGGTGCGAGTGCAACAACAGCTCTGCAGGGTTCCCCTTGGTTGGGCTTCATTGCACAGACATTGGCCTTAGGCAGTGCAAACAAGAAGACCATTAGAAAAGAGGGAATGTACCTGATTTTGGCCCAAAGAGGCAGGGGAAGAGGCATGACTGAACTGTTGGGTGGCGTTGTTGGAAGCTGTATCTGACAGTGGTGTCCTGGTTTTGGCTGGGATAGAGTTAATTTTCTTCCTAGTAGCTGGCATAGTGCTGCATTTTGGATTTAGTATGAGAAGAATGTTGATAACACACTGAGGTTTTAGTTGTTGCTAAGTAGTGTTTATACTGGTCAAGGACTTTTCAGCTTCCCATGCTCTGCCAGGTGCACAAGAAGCTGGGAGGGGGCACAGCCAGGACAAGTGACCCAAACTGGCCAAAGGGCTATTCCATACCATATGGCATCATGCTCAGTATATAAACTGGGGGGGAGTTGGCCAGGGGGACCGCGATCGCTGCTCGGGAACTGGCTGGGTATCGGTCAGCAGGTGGTGAGCAATTGCATTGTGCATCACTTGTTTTGTGTATTCTTTTATCATTATCATTATTATTACTTTCTCTTCCTCTGCTGTCCTATTAAACTGTCTTTTTCTCAACTTACGGGTTTTACTTTTTTTCCGATTCCCTCCCCCATCCCACCGGGTGGGGAGGGGAGGGTGAACGAGCGTCTGTGTGGTGCTTAGTTGCTGACTGGGGTTAAACCACGACACAGTGGTCACCTTGCTACCTGAAACACAGCCTGTGTCACAGGAGACCTGTAAATTCAACACTATAGAGGTATGACTGCAGTGGTTCTTTTTGATGAAAGCAGAAGAAAAGCAGAAACAACACTTGTTCTCAGAGCTGAATAGAGGAGAAGCACACAGCATAGCCATCCTCCTTTGATGGAGTGTTGTGGCCTTGCCAAACCAACAGCTTTCTACTATGACAAAAACCAAGCAGCGATAACACAGAAGATTCCCAGCTGCACCAAAACAGTTCTTGAAATGCACTGTGCATCTGGCAGAATTTAGTAAAAAACACAAGCCAATCTGCATACATCTAGCCTCAAGAGCATCCTTCCCTGCACCACATAAATAACATTCTTCCTTGCTCCCACATCTGACTCATGTTCATAAATTCTCCAATGCTGTCACCAGACATAACTCGACGATTTTTCTTCTCCTTTTTAAATAACAAGTCTGGATGCAACTGCAAAGATGCTGTTGCTGACACACTGATAATATAAATTGCAGACAAAAGATTTGCCAGTATTTTCTGTATGATAAATTAGCATAATGGATTCTCCTATTTTCTGCCTTCTGCATCCTTGTATTTATACCACCTGTTCTCAGCAGCAGTTCATTCTGGCCCTGATTCTGGGAGGAAGGCTCTCCAGGCTGACTCACTCACTTAAGTAGATGTTTGCATAAATGCAGAGATCTATGTATGCTGAGCTTCCTATGGGAGGGGAGGCTTTTTTTTGGTTTTTTTTTTTTTGCTACAAAATCTGGTATTAGCATACATGCTTCACCTTTGAGCTTCTTTATTTCTGTGTGAGCCCTCTGAAGGTTCCCTCTGAATAACAGAACATACAGCTAATGGACATTGTCTAGCTGGACGTGTTTTGTGACCCTGACCCGCTTTTGTTCAGACATCAATAGCAAATCAGTCTAACGTTGCTTGTCCTAGATATCCATCATCACTGACTGAAAGCTGGCCTTGCACTGTTATCTCTAAATTTCTAGCTAAGGTTTACCTCAAACATAACTCCACAGTAATAATTCTGATGTGAACTGCCTTGAGCCATCTTTAAAATGTAAATTACTAAGTGGAGTAAGTGAATGATAGTCCACAGCTGAATGAAAATTGTACTGTATCTCTTTGAAAGGAGGGGGTTTGGAAACCAAAACAATCATGTGTTTTTTTATTCTAAAGAGAGCGCTTTACAGGTCTCAAATTGCAGTGTGTTCATTTACTCAGGTTTACCGAGTCAGATACAGTATTATTGTTGCTGCACATACACAACTACATAGAGGGCTGATTTTCAGGCCTTTAGATTGAATTTTTGCGTCCCTTTTGTTTGTTACTATTTTTAAATAGTTAAATTCAACTTTAGACTTTGGCTTTATAAATGTAGGAAATCTAAAAATAATCTGCCACATAAAAGAGGAATAAAATGCTATAGAAAACAACAAAAAGTATTTGGAAAGGCTTCAGAGATAAATCTAAGCAAAGGAAGTTCAAAAGTCTGCAGGAGAAAGTTTTGCCACACCAGATGTTTACCAGCCCTATGAATTATGTCTTGCAACTTAAACAGGACAGGCCTCAGCCTGTACAGCAGTTGGCCAGGATATGAAAAATACTGGGGAAAAGGGGCAGCAGAGAATGGTGTTGATAACTCATAAGGCCACGATCTTTTGCAGTCATTATTTATTGTCTATCAAACACAGGCTGGTCTATTGAATGAGTGGCACTGTCTTTTGGAAGAGACACAAATCCCACATCTGGGCTTCTAGAATATATTAGCATTTACATTCCATATTGTCCTAGTCAAATTTCACATTTCTGGGTTGGTTTTGGGTTTGTGGGTTTTTTTTTTGTTGTTGTTGTTGTTATTTACATGCTTTTACATATCATTTCTCTTAACCCTTCCCTCGTATGTTTTCAGCTGGAGATACACCATAGGTCATTGCTGTCTCCAAGACATCTGGTGTAAGTCAAAGTCTTGAGGAAAACAATGTAATTGTATGTTTTGTCCTTTAGAAAAACAAAACATTCTTCTTTTTAAGGCAAACTAATCGGTTTTAGAAAATATTTTTTACTGTTCAACTCTCCAGTAGATAATTGGAAAGACCCTGGTTATTTATTGAGGACTTGGGTAATATACTGACTGTAGAGCTAGACTATATTCAGTCAGTTGGAGAGACTGTCATCACAAGAAAACCAGTATTAGAGTATCTCTTGGAGTATTTTATGTACCTGTGGGGTTCACCAGTGTTACCCACTCAGATTCCAGTCAAGCTAGTTTTTTTCACTCACTGCTGCAATGATCACAGAAAAGTGCAGGCACTTTACATAGTTTTGAAAATTGAATTTGAAAATTTTTGACATCTACAGCAATGCATGTCATTTTTTTCAGTGTGCTTGCACTGAGATTACAGAGAAGCACTTAAACACAGAGATGTCTTCATGGCATAAAGTTGTTGAAACCAGCAAGGAATCTCCATGGAAAATCACACCCAGCATTGGCATGTATTATCCATCATCTAGAAGAAGACAGCACCTAGAAGAATCCTATTGAGTATCTGCATATGTGCTACAAGATTTGTAAAAGCATCTGGAGGAAAGAAAATGAACAAACAATTGTTCTGTATTAAGAGAACTAGTGAAACACATATCTGACTTTAAAATACCAGATCAGTGCCTTCAGAGATGTTACAGAATAATCTGGAGAGCAATGGTAGACTTGTGTTGGGTGATCTCAAACATATTAGCCTTATACATTTTATAAGCAGAAGCAAAAAAAAACCCCAAAACTTACCTAAAATACTGTCTCTGGTAGAAGATATGGTCTTAAGGGAGTAACAGTTTACAAGATTTTTCCCCAGCATGCTTGTTTTCCAGTACTAAACCAAGTAGTTTATATGGAAATAGGAAGAAAAGGAAGTTTGGTTATTTCGGAATAAATTCCTTCTCCTGTTTCCATTGGCACATAAAATGGAGATCAGGGAGTAGTATTTTTCCTAACTCTCCCTAGTCCCCAAAACAATAACCCATTAGCCATGTAGCTCACCATAAATTGATTGCAAAACTGTCTGCTTCATGAATTATAGCAGTCTTCCAAGTAGTAAGAAGTAAAGTTGCAGCAATTTTCCATGTCTTTAATTTTACTGTCAAAAGGTATGTCCTGGAACTGATGGATTTCAAGCAGAAAAATTAAATTTCATGTACTAATAGGTAAAAAGAGGGGCTTTGCTGGTATAATTTTAATCTTATTATTAGCTCAAGGAAAATGTTTTGTGAATCTGAATTTAACATTAGCATATACTGCACAATGCTGTTAATGGTCTACATGCTGTCTAGATTGTAGTATTGATAGAATTGTATTTCTTTCAGAAAATAGATTTAAGTTCTTAAAATAAGAAAGAACAGGGGACATAAGGAGAACAGTTATTTTTAAGCACAGCAATATTTTAGTTTCTATGCCAGGAGACAATTTATTTCAGCTTTTTCATCTTTGTTTGCTACTATTGTTACAATGAATGAGTGAACTTAATTAGCACTGCAAGGAATAGGCTATGTTCCCAAAGCTCTCTAAATGGGAAAAATATTTAAAGAACATGGAGCAGAAAAGGATAAAAAATGCTTGGAAAGAACAAAAGAACTACCTAACTTTGTCTATTTACTGCAAACACATATAATATCTCCAAAGCACAGTTTCAGAAGTGTCTGAGATTTTCCTAAGACAAATCAGATGGCAACCTTCTGCATACATGATGCTCATAAAAAAAAAAAGAAATTAATAAAGTAATCACTCCATCCTAAGCTAAAAAAATAAACTTTACACATAATGACACAACTGGATAGACATATAATGGACCTCTTTATCCTAGTCACTGAAACTCACATCTAAGTGGAAATATAATATGGACTCTTGACTATTATAAATTAAAAACAGACTCAAGAGAAAGCAGTTTGTGAAGAAATCAGGATATCTGAGGTCTTTCCTTAGATCTACTTTCCATATGACTTGGGCAACAGGTTCTGAAGAAACTATAGAGTTCTTTCCATTTACTTTAAACACAGTTATACCAGGCAATTCAGGTTGTATGTTTCATGTCCCTGTCTGTAGAAGAGAGATAACACTACTTTTTTCCTTTGAAACATGCCTGTTCTTTTGGTTTATTATTTTAAACACTGTGGCATGGGAACAGATGGTACGTCTGTTGAGGGGACCACATTTTTCAGCTGGAGCCTCACAGACTCTCTTAAAAACTACTCCCACCAGTGGAAAGGTTCAGTCTCATACCATAAGCAGAAAACATGGAAAGCCTTGCAGAGATGGATGTGTGCTTTAGCATAACACGTGATTGTACAAAAGGCTAAAAATTAACATATGGCCAAATGCACAAGTATTCCTCATTTCTGCTCATACTGCTGTGGTTCTGTGCTATTCAAGTAAAAAAAAAAAAACACAATGTGAGACACATCCTTAAATATCAAGCTTATCATGCTGGAAGACTTTCTGTTCTTACAGCATCCAGGCCTTAAACTCTAGGCTATTGAAAAGCTTTTATTTGTACACTACATCTAACAGTGCAGCCTCAAACCTGCCTGACACCACAGAATGCTACAGCAGTACACATATTAAGAAAAAAAAAAAAAAAAAAGACGAAAAGAGGAATATGAAGATGGATTTTGGAGCATCAGGATTCAAAATGTTTTCAAGTGAAATAAAAACCTAAAGCAACATGAAAAAAATCTATGAAGCCCTTATCCACCTTCTTGTAAATGTGAAAGAGTGTGCTGATACATATATTTTTTTGACAATTTGCTAACTGATACTCTGTGTAAGAATAAATCAAATATTTACCTGACAGCAGCAACTATAACAAAAATCCCTCCATGAATTCCCTGGGAAGGCTTCCAGAAGCACACAGTAGATATTTTGTTGTGGTTTTGTTTTTATATTCTCTTCAACACGTCACATGTCATCCCCCAGAGAGAATTTTCAGTCATCTTTAAATAAGTGACTTTCTTTTCAAACACTTGTGGTGCACAGGAGAGAGTTCATTTTCCACACCTGATCATGGCTCTTCCTTAGACAGCTGATTTGACAGCAAGAAATGATCATCACGGTGCTGGTGATGAAGATAGGGCTGGTATAAAAACCTTCTGTTATATAAACAACAAATTCTAACTGGAAAATTCTGCTTATGATCAGTCAAAAACATGTGCTAGAAACAACGTGATATCTATAAAAAAACATATGTGAAGTTTTGGGGCAGAAGAAAAATGCCACAAATGAACACGGGCACAACTTCTTTTCATGTCCATATTAAAAGAAGCTGACCATGACTAAATGATGTGATATCAGTATAATCATCCTGATGGTTGTAATGAGGAAAGTCATTAGCTGCAAAGTGAAGTTGCAGAAACCTAATGTAATCTAACTTCCTTGTACATTTTGTAATCTCCCTAAATGGTATTATAATGCCATGTCCAATTCATATCTTTCTCCTCACATATTTAAACGGAGCAGGCAGTGACACATTGTTCTCTTTTTGAATGAAGCAGCTCAGTGACCTGTCTTAATTTGCATTCAAAAGTAAATGTCCAGTTCTTTACGAAAAGGTTAGTCTTAGCCACCAATATATTTTCTTCTTGGGAAAACGAACTTAACCAAATTCTTTCTGTATGCTCTCTGGTTATATCTCTTCTGACATTTCTGTAATTTTCATTC
Source organism: Pelecanus crispus (assembly GCF_030463565.1). Lineage (NCBI taxonomy): Eukaryota > Metazoa > Chordata > Aves > Pelecaniformes > Pelecanidae > Pelecanus > Pelecanus crispus. Next base: position 53,317,117 of record NC_134648.1, read on the forward strand.
TTTTATAATGCAGGTAACATGGCAAAATTAGGTATTTGAATATTAAGTCACGAGTGTTCCTATTACCTTCAGGCTTCATCATTACTCAGATACGATTTTAATTCAACAAACCATCCCATCACACCTTGTCCAAACCTACCTTCCTCACTCAGGCTAACCAGCTGGGGATAGCTTATTTAGGGCTACAACCTGCACTCAGCCCTTCTGCCCTGGGTGCCAGGAAGCTTCATCTTCCAACAGGCATCAAATGTCTTAGCACACCAAATGCGATCTTCCCCATCTATGTTTGATGGCTGCTTTATCTCCTCCACATGAACCTTGCTACATTGATCTGTCCCTCCCTAACTTCCAGTGAAGGCATTTATAATGTTTTAATGACCTCTTCTGCTCAGACAGTGAATATGCTGCTTTGTTAGACATCTAGTAAATCCAACACAGTATCTGCTAGCTGAACCTTTAGAGGTTTTCTACTTCTTAAAGTCAGCCATTAATCATTTCTAGTGGTGTTCAGCAATTTTTTTTCAGGGACCTCAGGACATTCCTGTGCTGTGGATAGCTGCAAGTAAAGTTATCATCAACATCACACACTAGTTTGAGAGATGAAATAGATCCAGGTGAATAACTAATTAAAAGAATGCATAGGTTGTTACCCTTTGCTCCTATAATGAAGTGCTGAAGCATTAATTTCCTGACTGTCTTGTAATTTGATTTCTCATAAACTGTAATGTCACTCCCATTAATAGCTGCACAAAGAAATGACAGGTGGTCAGCAGAACTTGTGCAGGGATGCTTTAATGGTCATGTATTACTCCTTGAAAGCTGTGAGATTAACACATCTGCTGCAGACGCAGGAACGGCTAGCCTGTAATGGAGAGTTTGTTTACTTTGCCACTGCTCTATAAATCCTGTAGAAGGTAGCTTTTTACAACTTAACCAAATATTCACATTTTAAAACCCATGAGTGTAAAAGGCTAATTCCCACCTTCCTCCATCAGCATTTAGGGCTAAATTCGCCTCAGCACTTGTAGGTAGGAAGGCATGGAGACAGTACACCTCCCTCGCAGCAGTGCTGGGCTGAGGAGATCATGGCACTGCAAGGGTTTCCACCGGTAGTGGTGACTTCGCGAGCACCTGAGGATGTGCAAAGGCTTGTCACAGCAGAGGCACAATCCCAGATGTCCCCACTGTGTGCAATGGTGACAACATACCCATGCCAGAGCTCCGCTGAGTGATGGGCTCAACTGTGGGAAAGGGCTGTCTCATATACTGTTCTGTATCATATCAGCTATATTTAGGGGTAAATATGATTCTAAATCCAAATGTTAGGCTTCATTATGGCAAGTCTTCAATGGCAAAAGCAACTTATCAATGCAACTGCAAGTGCTGGCTCAAGATAATGCCCTATCTGTGATCAGTGGTTTGCAAGATTCAGCAATGTGCCTTAGGTATATCAAGAGCAAAGCTCATAGTTTGGTGTCTTGTGTTTGCGTGGCAAGGTTTTGGTAGTGGGGCAGCTACAGGGGTGGTTTCTGCAAGAAGTTGCTAGAAGCTTCCCCTATGTCCGACAGAGCCAATGCCAGCTGGCTCCAAGACAGACCCGTCACTGGCCAAGGCCGAGCCCATCAGCAACAGTGGTAGCACCTCTGTGGTAACATATTTAAGAAGGGGAAGCAAACAAGCAAAAAAGAAACCGGGGACACAAACTGCAGCTGGAGTGAGGAGTGAGAATATGTGAGGGGAATGACTCTGCAGACACCAAGTTCAGTGAAGAAGGAGGGGGAGGAGGTGCTGCAGGCACCAGAGCACAGATTCCCCTGCAGCCCGTGGTGAAGACCATGGTGAGGCAGCTGTGCCCCTCCAGCCCATGAAGTCCCACAGGGGAGCAGATATCCACCTGCAGTCCATGGAGGACCCCACACCAGAGCAGGTGGATGTGCCCAAAGGAATCTGTGACCCTGTAGGAAGCCTGAACTGGAGCAGGCTCCTGGCAGAACTTGGGGACTCATGGAAAGAGAGGAGCCCATGCTGGAGCAGGTTTGTTGGCAGGACTTGAGACCCCATGGGGGACCCACACTAGAGCAGTCTGCTCCTGAAGGGCTGCAACTCCATGGAAGGGACCCATGCTGGAGCAGTTTGTAAAAAATTGTAGCCCATGGGAATGACTGATGCTGGAGAAGTTCATGGAGGACTGTCTGCTATGGGTGGGACCCCATGCTGGAGCAGGGGAAGAGTGTGAGGAGTCCTCCCCTGAAGAGGAAGGAGCGGCAGAGACAACGCGTGATGAACTGACTGCCACCCCCATTCCCCGTCCCCCTGCGCTGCTTGAGGGCAGGAGGTAGAGAAAATCAGGAGTGAAGTTGAGCCTGAGAAGAAGGGAGGGTTGGGAGGAAGGTGTTTTAAGGTTTAATTTTATTTCTCATTACCCTACACTTGCTCTCACTCCTCTCTCTTACTCAGTTTTGATTGGCAATACATTAAACTGTCAAGTCTGTTTTGCCCGTGACGGTAACTGGTGAGTGATCTCCCTGTCTTTATCTTGACCCACGAGCTTTTTCGTTATGTTTTTCTCTCCCCTGTCCAGTTGAGACAGGGAGTCATAGAGTAGCTTTGGTGGCCACCTGACCAGGGTCAAACCACCACATCTGGAATATTTAATATGTACAACAACTGATGATGAGTTTTCAATCAAGGTCTATTTTAAACTCATGTTCAAAACTGAAATTTGCCAGCCATGTGGTTTGTATGTCTAACACTGAAAAAGTAAGATTCTCACCATATCTTACAATAGTCCAGTAGCATGTCTCTTACTGTAACAGAGCTGTGACTGTCATACTTGAAGGAGTATTTCACATTTTAAGGACTGAATTTCCTATGTAGAACCCATGCAAATAGTTTACAAACCCTTAATGAAATGAGACATAAGCTATCACAACTCAAGTATTGGAAAGAAGCTAAAAGTAAAGCACTGACAATTAAACTAACAGTTTAATTTCCCCTTTTACCTAGATAACTCAATCTATGAAAAAACAGCCTTTTAATATAATACAGAGAACAATGGCTTATTCTGCATGTAAGGTGGATTAAAAAAAGCCTCTGATTACTGTCACTCAGGATTGTAGCTGGCTCATAATTATATTCTAGTTTAAACATGTGACCTCTAATTAAAAAATGTTAATTTTTTTAATTTTTAAGTTTGGGGAAGGTCTCTGAATCCAGTCTTAAAGAGTCTTTTCTCCATTTGTTAAAGCAAATTAGTAATAATAAATTAGCTTCGTGGGCAGAGATCATCATTTTGACAAAAATGTAAAAAAGCATACAGCAAAAAGTGCAAAGATGATGTCAGTTGAAGCCCAAGCTGTGTGTACATGTAAAAACACACATGTGTGTTTCTATGTGTCTGGGTATGTGCCTTATTGATAGAAACAGTAAGGCCATTTACCAGCAATTACATTTTCCACAGAGACCTCAGTGTTTTTCCTGTATTTATAAACTACTCAAAATGTATGAGAAAATGGGGTGAGGAGGGAGGAGGGACAGCAAGGCAATAACTTGAAAATGAAAAGAATGACTGCAGCACTTTCTATCGATTTCTAGCAGGCAGGGACATGTCAGATAGTATTTAAACCATCTGCTGGAAACATTTGGATTACTCTTATCATCACATTATCTACCAGGTAGCATTTCCTCCAATAAATAAAAGAACTCTGTATTTAAAGATAAAAGTCAGATTAATTATTAACTTGTTCAAAGGATCCATTTATGGACACTTACTTTCATGGTTCTCTGCTTGTTTATTCTTCACTTTTGTTACATTGAGCTGTAATTTCCTTGCTGAAGTTCTTTGTTTGTTTTAGGAAGATTATGGTCTCTTACACTCACAATAGCTTTCTGACCCAGATAATTTCCCATGCCTCTGGGTAACAACAAATGGATTTACATTTCCCCCTATTTTTTTCAGTAATGAAGATGATGTACTGTATCTCACTGCTTTCAATCTACAGAGTTTTCCTAAAATCTATATTTGCCTAACTCTCTAAAAACAGATGAAGGGAATCAGAGGGGAAGATGAAAGCACCTTTCAACTTTGGCCTCCATTCAAGAAGGATGGACAATCTTCCTTGTCCTTGTGCTTATGGTATGAGAGGGCTAGAGCACTTAAGCCAGCAGTAGTGCTAGAAAAGAAGAATGAGTGAGCTGGACACATTAAAGCACATTTAAACCATACAGCACTTATTACTGCTAACATTTTTGAGACCCCTACAAGGATAGCACTCTATGTATTTGCTTTATATATACAGATGCAGGCAATGGGTAGCCAGGCTGGGTCATTTACTGTTATATATTTTCAATGATAATGCAGAAATTGAAAATGAAAACCATAACCAAAGTTAGAGATAAATAATAAAATTAACTGTGGATTCACAGAAGATTTTAATTATATAAGAATTTTTTTTTTAAGCAAATAGACTATTACATAACTCTGAACTTTCATCATTATTCTTATTCTTATTCTGCCTGACCCATTTTACAAAATTTTCTATCCCTACCCCACCCAAGACATCTAAAGAGATCATATTTGTGACATAGTACTGTCATCATCGTGATATAGTGGTGTCATGATTCTGGATATTAAGCAATGAAAAAAACCCCATACTTCTTGTGAAGTGCATGATGGCTACAGTACACCCTATATCTTGGGAGGCATTTTGTATTTATAAAATTGGATCAGGTCACCACTGTATTGAGAGAGCTATGGTGAATAAAATCATGTCACAGAAAATAATGTTCACTAGTGGATGTAGTTCATAATTTTCTCTTACAGCATTTTTGAAAAATGAAATTGCCTGTAACTAGAAAAGCTACCTCTTCATCAGCTCTCTGCATCCATTCTCTCAAGAGGTACTACATGTACCCATCATTTCTAAACTTCACCTCTTAATCAGTTCTAATCATTAAAAATTCTATAGTGCTTTCCTTCAAACTTGGTGTTAACACAGTATACTGGTCAAAGTCTACTTTATATAATTATTGTCTACATAGAATTTATTTCTTTTTCATTTTGGGAAAATTTGTCTTAATTTTTTATTCCTGAAGTAATTAATAATATATGTCCTTAAACCATTTCTGTCTTCCTCTCAAAAAATGACTGTTCTTCAGTAGCCAGTGTGATTTGGTCTGATACATTCTCCATCCACTTCAGCATACGTGAAGAGTAAAACAATTCTAATGAATTTTTAGATCCTGGGATCAAAGGGCCTCTCTACTTATGTATTTGTCTTGTTGATCATATCACTTTTATAAAATCTAATTAGTTAGTTTATTAAAATGGCTAGGGCCATCCTAGTTACTGTGGGACGAAAATGATGAAATCGTTATTTATATGACAGCAATAATTAGATGTTTCAATCCAGACTGGACCTTAGTATACTATGTAACAAGATATAAGCTTCATATATAGAAAGTTAACAATCTGGATACACAATGTGACAACAAATATTTCTGTTATTGTTATCATTGTGTTCTTGCTATTATTACCTTTGTATAGGCCTTCAAATAAACATGCAATGCCACTCCTGCCTAAATATCCAGAGAGCATCTGGAACAAGGGTGAGATCTGAAAAAGACATTACTTAAAATAATAATCTAAATACCTTAAAATCCATAGGGTGAATCACCCTCTGCAAGTGACTATTGGTGTCTAATATCTAACAGAAAGAGTTGGAACAACCATTCAACATAGCTTTTGATGGCTAAAATGAGATCCCCCATTGTGACCTGTCAACAGTCACAGAAGACGACTATTAAAATGAAGACAAATGTGTGAGTCCTATCTGAGTGCTTTAGCTACAAGGACCATTACTTCACATGGCCCTTAAAAGTATGTGAAAGAAGTATCTGTATTTATTTAAATGAATGTCACAGAACACGTATATTCACTGACGAAGAGAAAATGAATGAATCGAGTCAACATTGTTTTTTCACTTGGTCTTTTCATTTGAAAAACATGTCAAACAAATATATATCAGCCACTCTAATCCCAGCAATCCTTGCAGAAAACTAGTAATTGCCAGTTCCCTTATACATTTACAGCACTTAATATAATGTGTTCTCAGGTTCCTTTACTGGGGGGAATTTCTCCCCTTTTCTATACATGATGCATTATTTCTTTAAAGTACACATACATAAACACACAATTAAACAAACTCATATGTGGGTCTGACATTTCTGAGTCATCTCTCTTTTTTATACGCTAACCCATGCAGAGCTGCCCTTGGCATTATCCACTTCTTTTAGTGATATGCCTGTAGTGTGGGTCTCTCCTATTATATGATACTTGTTATACATAACTGCTGACTGTGTTATGCCTGCCCAGAGGGAACTCATCAGCTACAATCCATCTTCTTATTCACAGCTCCCTCATTGATTATTCATGAAGCAGCTGCCTTAGAAAGCAGGTATTGGTCGTATTAGTGATGATAACCTGCATGCATCAAAAACTTAAGTGTTATTATCTCTACTTTTGCCATATGTGACCTTGAGAGCAGCTGGGCTCTGTGGCAGAGCCTTGGGCTCGATATGCAGACTTGGGAGGTGGTTTGGTGTGTTGCATCAGTAACTTTACTCTTTAGCATGGGTTTCTGCACATATGGTTGATGTTCAACAAGAAAACAGATGATGCTTGTATTGTCTGGAAAAAAACAAAAAAAAAAACAAAAAACCCAAAACTTCCATAAACCTCAGATCCATTTAAAGACTGAATTAAAAGCAAAATAGGAAAAAAACAAAAAAAACCCAACCAAACAAACAAAAAGAAAACCACAAAACCAAACCACCAACTCAACCCACAAAACAAACAAACAAACAAATGTCTCTGAACTCCAGGAGCTTACAGATACAATTCTGGTGAATTAACCTGTGGACTTCTGCTCAGTTATTGGCCTAGACCCTCACCCCTTCTCCTTCAGATATCGCTAACCCATGTACTGTTTAATGTTACCTACTCCTTTCCTTGCCTTGACACATTTCTACTGCTTTTTCAATACCAAGACGCTAAATCTCCTTCAGATTACCAATATGTAAAATAAATGTTTCTGTTATTCAGATGTTCAAAGGAAAACGCAACTCATTGCAGATTTTTTTTTTTTCTTATATTTCTGTTGGTAATCTTTCATTTCTTTCTCTTTTCTGGGGGAAAATGATGTTCCATCAACCTCCTTTTTAATGTCCTGTCTAGGAATTCTTTTTGCTAACAGATAAAAGGATGAATATTAGCCAAGATAGACAATACAGTTGGATTTTCTTGTCAGAGATAATTCTTTCATGCGTCACCATTAATTACTGGCATTTTCTATTACAGCTGCAATATACTAGCATTTCAGTAGTTAACTTTGTGTCCCCCCTACCATCACAGACTACATTTTTTCTTCCCTTTTTTGTCAGTTAAACTTCTAGGGTCAAAGATAAGGATGCCTCATCACTTGGGTGTGAATTCCTCTAAGGAGGAGAGGCAAATGTTTCCTTGTTTTGTTTGCGTTGCAAGAAATATTTGAAAAGAAAAAGAAATTCAAAAAAAATTGAAAGACATTCACAAGCCCCGTCATATTTTGGTTTAGCTTAGACTGTATTCTGAAATAGCATCCACTGTGCATCAACAGTGTTCATTAAAATATGATTTTCACAGTGGTTGAAATATAAATGGCAAAATCTCCTTATAAATCCAAAATTAAAATGCAGATATTACACTAAACTTAATCTGTACACTGAAAAGCACAAGTATGCTGCTTGGAAAAGTGATCAGCTTGTTTCAATTGGTAGGCAAAGCTGTCTGAACCATCATGATGATTTTAAACCCAAAAGGCAGCTGTGACTAAGACAAGTTTATCTCACAATGAAAGTGGACTCCACTAAGCTTAATTAGTCCATACTAGTGGTGTGCTCATGGACTAAGGCTATGCAGTGACTTGTCCCATATCTTCCATAACCATGTGTAAGCCCATGTCCTTGTGATGATCCAAGGGAGAAAGCAGTGGTGAAGCTTAAGCTAGTTCACAGGTGAAAGAAAGATTGTGAGTTGAAGTAAGAAAGGAGATAAAAATGTTTATCAGAAGGTGTTTAGAACACAGGTGTCCTGGTTAGACTGTGGAGGGAGTAACAGATTAAACTACACCAGAGTCATGGCAGGCCCTAAAAATGGGGGCAAAAAAACTAAATGCAAGTTGCAAGAGAAATAGGTGAGTGTGTATAAGATGAAAAAGAATTTGACTTGATGGTTTTCTTCTGCTTTTCTATTTGCATTCCTAAGACCTCTACAAGCTGTTGGATGCAATACTGCCAGATCTGGAAGAGAGAGAAAAGGCAGAAATTCAGGGTTTTTTTCCATACTGCGCTGGGGGTATCATTGGGAGATGCCTGATGTGTTGTCAGAGAAACCTTTGTTTAATATGTGATTCTGGAGGGACTGCCATCATGAGACATGGTGGTGATCTTAAGCATGAGCTGAACTTCCTCTTTCTCTGATGAATAAGTTTGCTAAAGGTCCTTGTCTGGGTCAGGCCATGTCTCCTTACAGCCATTTCTGTGGTAGGTGCTATGCATTATTAGAGTAAAGTTTCTTCCTTTTTACAAAGTTTATTCCCATTTTACAAAACCTTTCATTTTCTTACCATCTCCTTTTCATCCATCTACTTTTTGATAACTGTAATATTAGGTCAACAGTAAACAAAAGTCTACAGGCAGGAATCAGCATCTATATTTTAAGAAGACAGACAGAAGCTTCTTCTCTCATGATATTTTCTGTCTTGTTCTTGATTTTCTGAGTCTGTCTAACAAGAGGTTTAAATTCATTAAAGATGGATTCTTTTTAGTAAGTGATCAATAAAGTACACCAATCACTGTTGATGACACCAACTTAAACTAGAATGACTTTTTTCATTGAAGTAGCATGTAAAAATGTTATTAATAGTTTGCAGAGATAATTTTTCACCTATTTGGCAGATAAATTACAAAACTATATGGGGACTTAAATGTTAATTTTAATAACCAATGTGATTCTAGCACTGCTGAAAAAAGCCAGACAGCTAGTCCTGTGGTTTTATCTACAAAATACAGAAGTTGTAGCTGGACAAGTTTCCTCGTATTGCCCTCCAAATACAGCTCAGTGTTGCTCTGGAGGGACAGCATTAGAAACACATTTTTCATGCCTCTTTCCATCCTTGAATTCTATCTTTTGAGACTACCCTGGGTTCTGAAACGTGAGAAGGTTAGAGGATGTTCTTGAGCTTCTGCTGGGGTCTGGGCTGAGGTCACCCCACAACCATCAGTGAGTAAGATGTTTCACTTTACCAATAAGCACAGATTTTAGTGCAGAATAGTGGAAGTCTTTATGTCTCATTCTCATGTCCTGAGCCTCTGGAGTTCCAGTCTTACTTTATGACCTCATCTCCAGGCATTTAAATCAGACTTCTTAAGATATTAGAATATATTTATGTTACTTCCCGCATCAACAACAATTACAGCTGTGCCAATACCATGGGCTGTGTTTCCTCTGTGGTTCTGGCACCCAGATGTGCCTCTTAGCTGTGTCCCAACAGCATAATGGGAAGAAATATGAATGTTCCCAATCCCCCCATTTGCCCTGATTTCCCATGAAAAGAAATTTAAGAATCTGGCAAGGAGGGAGCTACGCTGTGCTCCAGCGGCGGGGTACCAGGAATATGGGATGCTGCAGGGAGTGCAGCTGCCCCAGAGCATAGCTGCAGTCTTTGAGGGGGCACTGCAGAGATAACAACAGACAGATGCTCGCCCCCTGAGGAAACACCACCAAGGATTCATTTACAAGCCGGTGACCTTTGCGCTTAAAAGGGAGGTGTTTCTAATTGGGTATGCCTGATTTCTGCAGTGAAATAATACATTTTCTCAAAGCCAGCTTCATACCCTTGTCCTTATGCATTTTTTAGTAAACCAGACACATGTAAAGACTTTGCATTGTTTTTCTTTTCTTCTGAATTACCTTCTTAATATATTTTGTCTGCTTGCTCATAATGATTTCTGTTATCACAAATAGAAATCCAGCTTCTTCTAACAATGAATATTTAAATGTAATGAATTTTTTATACTTTATAAGATTGGAACTCAACTTGTCATAAGCATGTGTAGATTATGCTTAAATTTACTGACTAGACATAATCACTGCTAGATGACATTAAAAAAGAAAAGGGTGAATCCAAATCTTCCTACAAAAATGCAGGGTAATAAATGAATCCAAAGACAAGCTGTAACATCTGGTTTGGTTATTTGGAGTTTTCTATTCAGTTTCATGAGGGGAGGTTTTTGCATGGTTTAAACTTCACTGTCTGGGGTTCTGACCCTGCTACTTTTACTCCACAGAGTGACTGAGGTGTGTCATGCCATTTATGGCATTAGCCTGAATGGGAACTGCAGAATTTGGATGTCGGACCTGATCCAGAAGGGGATTCCTGGGACTTTAAAACAAGTCTTTAGATAGAGGCAATGGTTTATTGTGCACAGATACCCTTAGAGCCAAGCAGCTCCACTGGAGGCTGCTTCTGAGCTCACCTGCTAAGTACCATAGCATCGGGGGTATACAAAAAGATGAAGAGAGGAACCACAGTCAGCATAGCAAGAACCTTCACCATGGCACCCTTAAGGCAATACCACAAAGCTAAGGAGTGCTTTCTTTTAACCCACACGACTTCAGGATCAAGATAATAACCTCAGAAATGGAGGAATCCTCTTACAATAACAATGTCAGTCCTGTATTCCCCTTTCCAGCACTGCTGACATCAAGTATTCAAAAACAATGTCAGGCCTGAAAAAAATGATGAGATCAGACTGAAATTTATTGAGGTTAACAAAATGTTATTTTCTTTTTCTCTTAAGTATTTTTGGTTTACTTAAGTAACATTTAAAATAAGTAATGATGTAAAAATCATAGGATTTCAGGAGTTGGAATATTATAAATATGTCAAAGCTACCTGATATTCACAGTACAATCCTACAGAAAACACCAATTGTTAGACCTGGCCAAAGCAGAATCTCAGTCATTTCTCATGGATATGCTCATCTTTTGGACTCTGACCTTCCTGTAACCTTCCTGTGTGACTCCCTGTGGATACGTAAGAGTCCAGGCAGCTTATTTTAGGCAATGGGAGTTTATCTGCAAGCTTCCATCTGCCACTGTTTATTCTTGATGAATCATGTGTCAAGTACTATCACATTCTGGATCTGCTTTATGTCTGCTTCTCTGCTAAGAATACTAAAAAAATACCACACCCAGACATGTGGGTACAAAACCAGAAACAAAACAAAACAAAATAAAAGGATTTAGGGGGGGTTGTTTTGTTTTGTTCTGTTTTGGTTTGGTTTTTATGTGAAATCCACAAATTTATAAATCTGTCTTTTTACATATTCAAGAGATGGAGTTCTTCCTCAAATTCAGAGAATGTGTATCTAAGTGGCTTATTCTATGTACATTCATCAGCAAAAGCATGCATGCCCATTCAAATCAAGGAACAGGTGCTGTATGGCATGGCTTAGTCAATAACAAAAGAGCACAGTTCAGACAGGAATCCAGCAGAGCAATGTTCATGAACTTTAATGTCTTCTTGCAATAAAAAAGTCCAACTCTCTGAGATAATGACTACTTCTGAGGAAATCACAGTCTATTTTTGGATATGCCCAGGGCAGAAAAAGAGGCAAAATTCAAGGCATTGATGTGAATTGCTGCACACTATAGGACCATCTGTATCAAAATTTAAGTCCCCAGAAGGTATGAAATTCTCCTTCTGTAGCCATGCAAATGCGGAGACTGTGAAAGACTCCTCTGAGCAGGACTTTGGTTTACTGCATCTGCTTCCTTGGAGTCTTCTTCATTGTACCAGAAAACTCTTGTTTCAAGTCAAGTCAACTCCAGTGGTTTTATGAAAAGATGTATGATTTTTAATGGACAAATAACACTTCATAACAGGAGAATAAAGAGGCTACTTAAGACATCATTTAACATACTCAATTTAAAAAGACATTTTCATTTATTCCATTGCATTTTACCACACACTGGATTCAGCTAATGCAATTTACTGAGAAACTCTGTATCCTTTGGCCACATAGATTAAAGTCTTAAAAGAAAGTAAATTTTCAGAAAGGACTGAAATGAATATTGTCAATTCACATATTTTTAGAGAAATGATCGGGTTTTAGAAAAGATCACAATACTGCTTTAAAAATCTAGATATGTTTGTTTCTTTTTTGTTTGGAAAGCTTAGTCATCTGCTGTAGAATATGTTTATGTATTAAGATTTTTATCTTGCAAATACAATGTCAAAACAAGAAAAGCTAGTATCTTTACACAATCACAGAACTCATATCATTGTGGTTTTAAGAAAAGGCATCAATTTTTATCAGACTTCTGATATAATAATGACATTTGGCAACTTTTATAAAACTCAAAACCCAGTTATGTCTTGCTCCTGATCATATCAGTTCCAAAACATTTCTATTTTAAAACATTCATTTTAGATGTTCCAATATTTTTATTATCTTCTTTTTTTTTTTTCTTGGTGCTTTACTGAAGTCAAATAAGGACAAGAAAAAAAAAGTTAAAAAATAAAAAGCAGGAATTCATATTACAAAATCATTCCCTTTCCTTTTTTTCCAATCAAAAAGGCATCATTGACCAAAGAGTAGCAGTAAATTGGCAACACTGCTATTATTTGGTATGAGATTTGTTCCCTTTTTACTGTTAATTGTGATACAGTAGGAAGTCTTCCCTTACACAGGTTTTGCCCCGGTGCCCTGCACTTGGGTACATAAGTGTATGTCTTGATCTCGGGCCTGTTTTGCACACTAGTGAAAGTGTATTGTTCCGTTCTGCCTCATAAACAAATCATGCATTCTCAGCATATTTTCCTATATATTTCAGTACCATTTGTGCTTCAAGTTTATACAGTTGTAACTTTTCCAATAAATTTTCTTTAGATTTGAACAAAAATTCTCATTAAATATTTTATTTAATCTGTTTAATCCTGTACTCTTTTGCCAAATAGCCAGAGGCACATCAAAACAATCTTGAATGTGCTTGTTATTTGAACCAATATGACAAACAAATTTATCATTTTTTTTTAATGTATGGATTGAATACAAGTGTTTGATTGTGAATGGTCAGTTAATCACCTGAAATAGTTTATGAACAATTGATGAAATGAAACCACTTCTAGAAGAATTACTAGTGCATTTGCCAATCTATAATGTTATGTAAAAACTCATTACTATAGTATCTGAGAATGCATGTATTTAACTGTTTGAATCCATTACTGCCACTACCACATGTTCAGAAATCATACTACTGATATCCCTGCTATCAGCCTAATGTGTTCTTTTCATCAGTAGATCTCACAGTATTCACAAAGGAGGACAGTGTAACTATTTCCATTTAATAGCTTCGGAAACTGAGATCCTTGGTATTGACACAACTTGTTCAAAGAATTAGAGCTCCTTCTCCCATTCTTATCCTGATGATTCAGTTTCTTGCTTTTGCAGCAATCTCTTTGCAGTTTCCTACCAAATCAAACAATGTATGCCAGAGCAGCTTTCTTTAAGCTTTCTTACAGCCATGCAATAATTTTTTGCAGAAATGCAATACTGCATGTGCACTTGCAGATTTGTCTTTCCTTTGAATAAGCCAGCCACTGGAGGAGACAAAGAGTAGGAAATATTCCTGTAAATTTTTCCCTTTGATTGCTCAATGGGCAGTTATTGGATGTTATACCTCTATCTTATACTTGTCTCTTCTGACTCAGGGACATTTAACGTATAACTCAGTCCTTTATTTTGCTAATTATGACTTCCATCCCTTTTTATCTTCCATTAAGTTGCTTCTTAAATCTTGGTACGGTAATTCATTAATTATATAGTCAGCTGAAGAGTAAGAAGAGTCCAGCAGCTAGTTTGCAAAGGTGAGGAAATATGGAGTTGGGCCCAGGTTGTTGGCCAGATAAAGGATCCATATTTAGTTTCTGATATTAGGGCCCATGCTAGCTATCCTATGCAAATTGAATGTGAGGTTTAACCATATGTGAATAAATCATAACAAATAAGTTTAAGCACTGAAACCACACTGTGTTCTGATTGTGTTTACTCAGTCACCAGCTTATCTTGGGATTGCTTCATGTATTCTCATCCTAGCACAGAGGCCAGTTCAGATGCATTTATTCCGTTGCGTTTAGCACTTACTCAGGTACAGCACAGGAGAACTGCACCAAGTATGCATACCAATGGAGAAAAGGTTACCCACAATCAAGTGCAGAACTGATTCTGCTAAGAGCTTTTTTAGCTTGATTTAATACCAACAGGTTAATAGATCAGTCTGGGTTTTCCCTTCTGTACCAGCATCTGTTGTTTCTTTCAGTGTGTGGCTGAATCATTTGTCTGCACATTTCAGCTGTGGACTTACAGACCTTTAATCTAGGGGTTAAAATCATCACTCATTCAGTTCTTACTACATATCTTAACCAGATATGCTTGATAAACTAGCACTTCATTATGTTGTTTCTGTCGTCCCTCCCCAACACAAACCAGTATATTTCAGCAGCTCATCCTATCTTCAGTAGAGGGTTCGTCATCTATTTGTTCATCTATCATAATCCATAACCTAAAATAGCAACATTAAGTAGCTGCATTGTGATGCCTCCCTATGAAGGAACAGCCTCCTAATGACAGAACTGACGTTGACTGAGGAAAAGGAACTTTTCCCCATTACCTTGATTCCAGTATCATCTGGGAAAAAGAGGGTGTGATTGAGTGTATGGCGTGTTGTGTGACCACAGAGCAGAGTCTGATCCATTCACTTTGATTATTCTAAATGATCTCAAATCACAGGAGTAAAATCCCCAGGACACTCTGACCGATGAGGGAGTGATAACATCTTTATTTCCTCTGCACAACACTGAATTTTCATGAAAAGGAAAATTAACCTCAAAACCCTGGAGGAAGGAGCAAAAAATGAGTTATGATACCTGAATCTGGGAATGTAATCTCAGTGTGGCACTGTTCCTGGTTAACACTGACAGTTTGCTCTTCCACTTCCTGTTTGAACAACTCCGTAACAGCTCAGCTTAGCTGACACTTGAACTAGCTGCTTTGTAAATGTCACCAGTACAGGTGCTCTTTGTGCTACAGAGGGGCAAGCTCAACAATTTTAATATTTATATCAGGAAGAATGGATGAGCATCGCTATCTTTTTTCCTTTCACTTCAGCATACCTGTCTGTTCTGTGAAAGGCTGTTTCAGAATGATCGAAAAGGCAAACTATGGGACAAGAGCAAATGTAAGAAGAGAATAAAACCTTTTCCCCAAAACCAGACCACCTTGAACACCAATATTTCATGAAACATACAGAAATAAAGGAAGAATCACCCTTCATTAAAAGCAATGCATTTTTTTAAAGGATTTTTTTAATCTGCAATTATTGTATTATTGTAATCTGGTTTTATTGCATATTTATGAGTCAATGATCCCATCACAGAAAACAGTTATTTAAGTGTTGGGCATTTTTCTGAAACTGCTAATCCTGGTGACATCACCAGAAGAGGGATAGTTTTAACTACAGATCATTAGATTTTCTCAGCCCTTAGAAGGTGATTTGTCTGCAACACAAGCACCAATTTAAAAAATATCTGTAAAATATGTTCACAGGAATGGATTTCAAGAAGCAGAAATGCTTTACTTTGATAGGAAAGTGACAATTTACTGGCTTAGGTTTCACAGTGCTAAAAGGAAAAGACCTTTGAAGTATCACTTGGACACATACTTTTCTACTTTCTTTCTGTCATTTGTCCATGTTTTCCTTATTGCCTGTGGTTTTTTTCTTTATTCTTTCCCATAAATGGGTACTATATTTGACAATATGTAAAGATTTGTAGGAGGTCTATCACCTGATTCAATGGTCACATAATCAATTAATCATCATAATAATCTCAGAAATGTGGCATAGTCTTACCCAATTTTAATAGCAGAGAGCCTCAAATCCATCATACAAAGTTGCAGTAGCTCTGGTTGATCTACCTCAGGTATGAGAAATAGTCTGGCTAGGGAATACTGAAGATTCTGCCAAGTTACTTTGTCCTGTTCAGTCTACATATACCAGTCTTTATTGTCTCCAACCTTCTTAAGTTCTTTTTTTTAATGTCCTGTATAATCCTGGATACACATTTTCCCTGATATCTAATGGATATTGTCATTTAATCCAAGAAGATGACCACATATTTTCTAAGTTGTGGGACTTTTCTCTCTAAGGTTTGAACTGCAGCATTCAGATACCTTCGAGCACCCAGGGGTGAGAAAGCAGTCTCAGAAATTTTATCTGGAATACATCTTCTAGCAGTTAGACATCTATGCTGTCAAGTATTGCAGTTTATAGATGTTTTAAATTATTATCAACCATTTATTCATTAGTTTCATTATATAGTTTATTCTCTTTTCATCTCACTTGCATAACTGCCATGGTGTTAGTGCCAATAGAAGTTAGTTAGGCACTGAGGCAGAGCTATGAAATTCTAAGAGCTTCAGCATAAAGTCACTATCTGTGCCTATAAAAGTGTTAAATAAAATCAATGCACTGTGCTAAGTCCCAGTGTAATAAAAACAGAAAAAAAGCTCTTAGCCTTACTTTTGAAGACATCACTGCTGATTCTGTGGTTTGGAGGAGAAAAATGCTTCATATACTCGGAAAGGCAAAGATCTGGGAAACATATCTCCCTGCACCTTCCAAAACCCAAATCCCCCACGGGGAGTACAGGAAGCCTGTAACTGCCAGGCACCATGGGCACTATTAGAATCATAGAATCATAGAATCGTCTAGGTTGGAAAAGACCTTTAAGATCATCCAGTCCAACCATTAACCTACACTACCAAGCCCACCTAAACCAATCAAGGGTAGACTAGACTAAACCATGTCCCCAAGTGCCACATCTACCCGTTTTTTGAACACTTCCAGGGATGGTGACTCCACCACCTCTCTGGGCAGCCTGTTCCAATGCTTGACCACCCTTTCCGTAAAGAAATTTTTCCTAATTTCCAGTCTAAACCTCCCCTGGCGCAGCTTGAGGCCATTTCCTCTCATCCTATCCCCTACTTGGGAGAAGAGACCAACAGCCACCTCACTACACCCTCCTTTCAGGTAGTTGTAGAGAGCGATAAGGTCTCCCCTCAGCCTCCTCTTCTCCAGGCTAAATATTCAAGCAGCCAGTCTTCACAAAGAGTGATGCGGTTTGCTTTCACTTTCTCTCTTTTTTCTTTTTTCCCTTCCATTTTCCCAGATGTTTTGGATCAGCTTTTTCCTTCCCAGCTTCAAACACTTAGATGAGGAAATGCTGGCAGGTGTCTTTAACTATACTCGGACTGTCTTTAACAGCCTGTATCAGTCATCTGAAATATTGATGTTTTCCAGGGAAAGTTTAAAGAGCTTGTAAAGATGCCAAAGATATGTATTTAAGAGTTCCCTAACAAACACCAGTTTACACATGATTTCACTCACATTAATTGCCACTACCAATTCAAAGATGCCCTTCTGTATTTGTGCACTCAAAGCCATTGTGTGGAAAAAGTATATCATGAAACTTACAACACTATAAAAAGACCCTATTTATTTTTGCTAGAATTTAAAACCATTTTGCATTTACCAATATCTTGATCTACTTACTGCACAAGAATATTTTTAATTATATAATATTAAAATAATTTTGGCAAATAATTTCAGCAAATAATTTCAGTTTTTAACATATATATACAATCCTTGTGAACTTCCAGGAAGTTAACCTGCATTAATTAATTTCAGGTCTCAAATCTCTTGTGAAGTAGTGAAAAGGACATTTTGCTCTTTTTGTTAAACAAATTAATGGAGATCATTAGCAGTGGTTTCAGCAATTTGTGTGTACCAGGACAAGTTTCCTACACCCAAAATTACATGACTGAGCATTTTTGTTGCTAATACAGACCAGCAACAAACATTTCCTTCCTTTACTGTGGGCATGAACTTGGTGAGTCAGTCTGCCCAGCAGTCTGCACCCCTCCAATGATGTAGCCCAGCTTGCACAACACTCCTAATTCAGGACAGTATCTACCATCAAACTGCAGCGTCACTTTGGCTGAAGCATTCCAGATTATGGGGACCAAAAAACAAAACATCAACTCAAAAATACTAACTAACTGAACAGTGAAGAAAAATTATTTCACTGTGCTGGTTTGACCCTGGCTGGATGCCAAATGCCCACCAAAGCCGCTCTATCAGCCCCCTTCTCAACTGGACAGGGGAGAGAAAATACAACAAAAAAGCTCGTGGGTTGAGATAAGGACAGGGAAGTCACTCACCAATTACCGTCATGGGCAAAACAGACTTGACTTTGGGAAAATCAGTTTAATCTATTACCAATCAAAACTGAGTAGAGAAAGAGGAGTGAAAACATATGTAGGGTAATGAGAAATAAAAGCAAATCTTACAACGCTTTCCTCCCAACCCTCCCTTCTCCTCAGGCTCAACTTCACTCCTGATTTTCTCTACCTCCTCCCCTCGAGCAGCACAGGGGGACGGGCAATGGGGGTGGCAGTCAGTTCATCACACGTTGTCTCTGCTGATCCTTCCTTCTCAGGGGAGGACTCCTCACACTCTTCCCCTGCTCCAGCGTGGGGTCCCACCCATGGCAGACAGTCCTCCATGAACTTCTCCAGCATCAGTCCTTCTCATGGCCTGCAGTTCTTCACAAACTGCTCCAGCATGGGTCCTTTCCACAGGGTGCAGTCCTTCAGGAGCAGACTGCTCCAGTGTGGGTCCCCCGTGGGGTCACAAGTCCTGCCACCAAACCTGCTCCAGCATGTGTTCCTCTCTCTTCACGGGTCCCCAGGTCTTGCCAGGAGCCTGCTCCAGCACAGGCTTCCCACGGGGGAACAGCCTCCATCGGGTGCATCCATCTGCTTCAGCATGGGGTCCTCCCCGGGCTGCAGGTGGATATCTGC
Source organism: Pelecanus crispus (assembly GCF_030463565.1). Classification (NCBI taxonomy): domain Eukaryota; kingdom Metazoa; phylum Chordata; class Aves; order Pelecaniformes; family Pelecanidae; genus Pelecanus; species Pelecanus crispus. The sequence continues at coordinate 53,336,140 of NC_134648.1, forward strand.
TCCACCATGGGCCTCCATGGGCTGGAGGGGCACAGCTGCCTCACCATGGGCTTCACCACGGGCTGCAGGGGAATCTCTGCTCTGGTGCCTGCAGCACCTCCTCCCCCTCCTTCTCCACTGACCTTGGTGTCTGCAGAGTCATTCCTTTCACACATTCTTACTCCTCACCCTGGCTGCAGTTTGTGTCCCTGGTTTCTTTTTTGCTTGTTTCCCCTTCTTAAATATGTTATCACAGAGGCACTACCACTGTTGCTGATGGGCTCAGCCTTGGCCAGCGGCGGGTTTGTCTTGGAGCCGGCTGGCATTGGCTCTATCGGACATAGGGGAAGCTTCTAGCAGCTTCTCACAGAAACCATTCCTGTAGCCGCCCCACTACTAAAACCTTGCCGTGTAAACCCAATACACTCACAATGGATGAAATCTCAGGACAAAACTCCCATTGCTTTCAACAGAGCCAGATTTAATACAATTTTAACTTTCTGGTTCCCCCAAAACTCCAGCTTTTTTACAGTGTGACATCTCATCATGCATTATAATATTATTCCACCCATTGCAGAACTCTCCTGTAGTTTAGAGCCTGTCTAGAGGCTTTAGATTAAAGGGCTGTCTAAATCATTACTGAACACTGATGGAAAGTTTTTCAGTTTGGGTTTTGGGTTGGTTTTTTTTTTTGTCTTTTTCTTTTTAAATATCCCGTTTTGGTGTTGCTATAATGAGGCAATTCAAAGCTAATACACAATTCTGAGACTGATGATTTATTTTATCACACATAACAAGAAGAGATGGGAAAAGGAATGCACTGTGATTAGAATGACAGCTTTCATGGACTAGGAGTAGAATTTGAAAAAGCAGAAGCTGTTTCATCTATAAACTTAATTCAGCTTTACAGAACAGAAGTTGGTCTGAAACTCAGAGAAAAAGTTTCTCAGAGCTCAACCTACATAAAAAGTAAGGAATAACAGGACATTCAACAGGTGATGTGCAATAGACATTATATTACCAAAATAGGTATTATCAGCTAGACAGAGAGCCTGAGAAAAAAACAAACCAAACCAAACCAAAACAAAACAATGTATCAGTATGTTTGGAAACTACTCAAGAGTCAAGTCAGCTAGAAAAGACGGCAGGGCACATTTAATGAACTGTGCAACACTCAGCTCAGTTTGTGCCTTCTGAGCCTATAAGCATTCAAAAAACATTAGCATAGCTCTTGCCATACCAATAGTCTCAGTGAAATAAACTCAGTGAAATAATATGCTCTTACCTTAATAATTTGATATTTTATTTTAGGTGTAGTATCTACCTGGAGAACTTTTGAAAACTGGAAACTGTCTATACATGTCTTTCCTTTTCCATAATCTTTTAAAGAAACGTTGTTTTGGATATCCTTAATCATTATGTGTCCATAATGTACCAAGGTAAGGTCATTTGAATTGCATAACTTGTCAAATCCCAGACTCTTAACCTGTTTTTCTTTTAAAATTCACAGTCCTCTGTGAATAACATTTTTAAGGGGACCAAAAAAAAAATATAGTCCCTTAGCTTTCTCTGGGCAAAATCCTGCATCAGTATGGATACCGGTAGGTTCCTGAATGGGCAAAGATTAGGGTCAGAGTAAAATTCAGGTTGGAAGGAACCTCAGGAGGTCTTTCATCCAACTTCTTGCTTCAGGCATGGTCAGCTATAAGATCAGACCAGGTTATTCAGGGCTTTGTCCAGTCTAGTCTTGAAAACCTCGAAGGATGGAGGTTGCACAGACTCTTTGGGCAACCTGCACTACTGCTTGGCCATATTCATGCTGAAAAAAGTTTTCTTTATACACTGTCTGAAGGCCTTTCATTTCACCTTATGCTAGTTGTCTTTTATCTTCCCTATACCCACCACGATGAACAGTGTGGCTTCTGCTTTGCAGTAACCTCCTCCTAGGTACTGGCAGGGGGCTGCTGCTAGGTCCTTTTGAAACCATCTCTTCTCCTAGCTGAATAAGCCCTGGTTCCTTCTCCTCACAGGGCAAATGTTCCAGCTCATGGCTATCTTTGTGGCCCTCTGGTAAACATGATCTAGTTTATCATGGTCTAGTTGTCCTCTCAGCCAATCCATAGCATCCCAACTTGGATACAAGAATATTGAGGGAGACAGCATCAAAAGCCTTGCAGAAGTCAAGTTAAATGACACCTATTGCTCTCTACTCATCCACTAACCTAGCCATTTTATCATAGAAGATGAAGAGGTTTGTTAGGCATTGTTTAACCTTGGTAAATACATGCTGACAGTTCCCAAAGACTTCTTTACGTGCCCAGAATTGTGTTCCAAGAGGACTCACTCTGTGTGTTTCCTGAGGACTGGAGTGATTTCTGCATGCTTAGATCTATGTGGTGGATAACAGATGACATCTTTACATATCAAAATGTTGCTTTCTGCCTTATATCTTCATCTCACAATGTCATCCTTGTTTAGAAAAAAATGCCTATTCTAAATAGTTCACAAGGATATTTGATAAACATTTTGTATATATTTGATAATTCTTGTTGGATTCTTCTTTCCCTTTTTATTTGTCTCCTTTCCTATAGCATTTCATTAGCAAACAGGTAAATATTTTATTGAAGTTATAGCAAAACTAAAAAAACAGGTCTATGGATATTCATATTTAATTATGGCTACATGTGATTAAGTGAGGCAATCTGGTGATAAAAACTTTAAGTAATGACTCATAAAGAGATAAAAATGGAGCATGTGTTTAATCAGTTTGGAGCTTTCCACAGAAGCTGGCATAGCTCAGGTGCTAATGAGACATCTGTTGCTTAGGACACCAGAGAAAGCATGCAATTCACTTATGAAAAAAAATACCAGTATGTTATACAAGACAGAAATACTGGCCCAGAATTATAGCCTTAAACTTAAACTTTGATAAGATTTCAGAGTATCAATATTCAACAAATGTTGTACTTTCTCTTACAACTGTGATTTTCTCTAGAGACAGGTAACCTAACTAATTTTGCTAAATAACATGAATAATGGTGCTATCTTGCTCAAGGATACTTAACCGGTTGCTGATGTCTGCCGAAAATCCTCTAGATCTGTTAATGAAAACCTAGATATCTTCTCAGTACTCTCAGGTTGTTCTAAGGTTGATCAGTTCCCCAGAATAAGTCAGAAAATCCTGAATGAGAAAAGGGGAACATGTTCTCATCTGCCACTTGCCATAATGGGCCATGTTAGTGGGGAACATTTAAGGAAGTTCAGAGAACCCTGTTTTGGCCCTGGACCTCTAACTGCTATCTAACAGGTAAAAGACAAAAAAGACAAAAAAAAAAACCCAAAAAAACCCAAAAAACCAACCAAAAAACCAGCCATATGAGGAAAGGCTGAGAGAATCAGTTTGTTCAGTCTTGAGAAAAGGCTTAGGGAAGACCTTATCACCATGTTCCAGTATTTAAAGGGTGGCTACAGAGAAGATGGAGACTCTCTTTTTAGAAGGAGTCACATGGAAAAGACGAGGGGTAATGGGTACAAGTTACTCCTGGGGAGATTCTGATTGACTTTGCAATGAGAAAAATCATCCATTGGAATAATCTCCCCAGGGAAGTGGTGAATTCCCCAACATTGGACACTTTTAAGATTTGGCTGGACAGGGTGCTGGGCCACCTTGTCTAGACCGTGCTTTTGGCAAGAAAGGTTGGACCAGATGATCCTTGAGGTCCCTTGCAACCTGGTATTCTATGCTTCTATGATTTCTATCTCTGATGCTGGTGCATTACACTTGCCTGAAATACTGCCTCAAGAGTCATAAGATTGCATCATCCTAAGTGGAGCTTTTGTGTACTATGAAAGGCAAAGTTTAATTTAAATCCTCCAATACAAACACAGCAAAAAGTCCTATTAAAACAAAAGGGACTGTCCTTTGCTATAAGGCTTCCAAAAGACACTGACTCTGGCTGGTATGCTTCTTTCCAGCTTTTATGGGACACTAGAATCTTACTAAGACACTAGATATAAGAGTTGACTCTCTCTTCTGCTTTTCCCTATCAGTGTGGTCCCATAGAAAGCCTACAAGGAGGAGGCAAAGGAGCACCTAAGTTTCTGAGAGCAACTGCAGAAGTAAAAAAAATGGAACCTTGGACTTGCAGAGAACTACCTGCCTTTCTGGTAGGACCTTAATGTGTGGTAACTGGTTTTTCTGTTCAGTCTTCCTATACACAACACTCTGTATTTATCTTGGCTTAAAACGTGTTCTTCACTTTTAAATGTAACTATCTTATGTCTTCCTAAAGGAGCCAAACCTCCAAGAAATGAGCCTGAACTGGGGACTACCCATACCCTTCAGGAGTCACAGGCTTAGTTAAAGCTGAACATTTCTGAACATAGCTTGTTGTATACTGTGTATCAGGCATTGTTTTATTTTCATGTGGAGACTACTTTTCCTTTGTGGCTTCAGGCTGAACATTTCTTCCTATTTTATTTTTGGTAATAGGTTGTAAATGAAAACTGTTGTTTAGCAATGTAGTTCTAATATGATTAAGTTCCCCTTCTTCCAGAATTTTGCTTCACAACTCTCAAGTACTTAATCAACGAGTGTTTTGACTACTTTACATTGGAACTGTAGGATGGAAATTTGATTTATAATTTAAATTGGCATCAGAATTGGTATCCTTTCTCTGAACTGTGAAAGACAATCATCTTTCTTAATGATCATTACACCAAGAAATAGTAACATGCCATACTTTCACATGTCCCTTGTGAATTTATTAGATTTATTCCTGTCTTCCTTTAACAATATTAATGTGTCATTTACATATTTATACAAAACTGGTGGTTTACATTTTGCTAATTTTAAAGCCTTTTCTTCCATATCTACCATAATGATGCCTATTAAATTTAAGAATTAATTGCTCTCTTTTATTTATTTTTATTAAAGAGACTGATCATTCCCTACTTCTGTGATCAAGTTTCAGAGTCTGCTAATGGAAGTCTATTTTGAGGCTTATGTAAAGAGACAGTCAATGTCACAACTTGACATAATATTTGTATTTAAGGTGATTAGTTTGTTTTTTAAAAGCCATCGCTGTTTTACAATGATGTGACACATTTAGGAGGAAACATTTAGGATATATAAAGGTTTGTTTTTATTCTCAGTTCTTCTAGTTGCAAGAATTCATGGTAACAGCACTACTGCTAATATTATGCTAAGATCAGACTCTGGCCTGCAAATTTAGTGGTGATGGAAGATATCAGAATGGAAGAGGATGGTAACAGCAACATGTCTACTACCAAAAAGGGTACAAAAGAAATTTCTATTGTTGGCTCCTCCTCCCCTCGATATGACTTTCTACTCCCTGATGTCAAGGTCAACTCAGTCCTGAGAAGTAACATGCTCACAGCAGGGTCTACTACTTACAGTAGAGTCTGTTGATGGAAACTGAGTAGACTTTGCCAATCTCACTGTTGAGGGGATGGGGGTAAAATGTTAGTCAGGACTATGAGAAGAGTAGTAGCCTTCAGAGCAGGCTCTCTTTTACAAATCTGGGCACTTAATATACATGTATAAGAGCACTTCTGAATAATTCCCACTAATGAGGAACCTGCCCTTACATATTCCTCCTCCTTCCTGCAGGACTATCTGGATGTAGACACTCACATATGTCTCTGTATTTTGTAACATTGAATCATCCCAAAAATCTGTAAGTTGAGAGTCAATATAATGCAATGATAGCGAAAAGTAATGGGAGTAATAACATAATACTAATATAAAATAATATTAGCCATACCTCTCTGAGGTTTCTTTTTTTGTCCAGGATGCAAAAGTTAAAAAGTAACGCTATTTTTTCAGAATGTCAAACTTCATTACTATAAAATATGTGCTAAATTATGAATATTTTTTCTCCTCAATTTATGTATCAAAACAAAACATTGTTCTTTCTTAGAGGACAGCTGAACTCAATGCTTAAAGAATTAAAGTATCAATATTTTGTAAGTTGATAAAAGACCTGAAGATGTTAAAGGCCAATAAGATGATTAAGGAACTAAAATGTTTCTCATATCAGGAGAGGCTGAGAGAGCTGGGATGTTCAGCTTGGAGAAGAGAAACTCAGGGGAGATCACATCAACGTATACAAATACCTGAAGGAAGGGTGTAAAGAAGAAGGATCCAGGCTCTTTTCAGTGGTGCCCAGTGACAGGACAAGAGGCAACAGGCACAAAGTGAAACATGGGAAGATCTGTCTGACCATAAGAAGCACCAGCAGAGGTTGCCTAGAGAGGTTGTGGAGTCTCCCTCCTTGGAGGTATTCAAAAGCAGTCTGGACGTCGTCCATTCTGTGATTCTATTAAGTGTGGTGGGGTTTGGTTTTGTTTCACACACACACTCCCCAGGTTTCTGTAAGGTGGGGGAGAGGAGTAATGTATTCATAAAGAAACACAAGCAGATGATTTAGAATCTCCTTATTGTAGAGAAAGCATAATATGGAAATCACAAGTGCACTTATGAATCAAAATCCTAGTGCTAAGAGGTATTGAGCACCAGCTGGGGCTAGTTCTCATCTCACTTCTGCTAGTTTTTTATTAGCATAAATCTGGTAAATTCAGGGAACTTTAAATAGATTTAACAATTGCAAGTGAGATTGAAATCAGTACCACTGGTATCAGCCATTTTTCCCTTTACATCTCAAAACAGGATATTTTGATTGAGTAAAGATTTAGGCTTGATGGACTGTCAACTAATCCCTACTGTGTACTATTTTAATATGTTTGTATATTTATTAGATCATAATGCATCTCTATGCTGCTGTCACAATTTGCAGAAAATAAAAATTTTGTTCAGTTTCTGTTGATTTAGAATGAATACAGATGTACTTCAGTCAGTGTTAAAGTTTCATAAACAAGTAAAACCAATTTGGTATCATTTCTTGATCACTTTAAAAGGCATTTTAAAAGCCACTATGAATCTCTTTTTTAACTAAGTAAACAGCTGCTTAGGTGAGTAGTACAAACAAAGAATTTGTCCACAAGAGAAAGATATGACAATTTTGACCCTTATCATGCAAGTGTTATCTTTGTAGTTCTAAAATAGAAAAGATGTGAAGATTTTTTTTCACCAAGTGCCACCCTGAAGGTGGAGAATGCTTGGTAACCAAAGACCTGCATGAGTTCAGCAGTGTGGTGACTGTGAAGGCAAAGGATCTACAAGATAATAGTGCATAGCTGTACGAGCGGTATGTCCGTGGTGGTATCCCTGTTGGTTGCCTCTGGCTGGCAGACATCCAAAGAGCAAGGCAACCTTCTCCTTTGAAGCAACGGATTTCCAGAAAATGATTTGTTGGCACTGGTGCCAGCACAATGGAGGGGTTTGGGTTGCTTCTGGTTCTTAAAGTTCTGCATTGATTTCAGGTCATTTCAGGTGTGTAAGAAGAGTATCACCAGACTCTCCTCTGAAAAGTCTCTTCTGAAGAAGAAAAATACTGGTCTGCCCTTTTAATACAAGCTCATATACTCTGGTGGATGGAAGCATAGGAGAATGACACAAAACAAGCACTGGAAAGAAAATCTTTCCTCTTTTGAAAGTGTAGAAATGCCAACTGCTCCACAGTGTCAGGATTCATCTGTACCTGTGTGTGTATGTGTGTGTGAGCTTGTATCAGTTCATATTGCAAGCCACATTCTGTGAATAAATAAATCCAAAAACCAGATGCAAAGAAACTGATTGTTGTGGAAGAAGAAAAAGGAAAAAAAAAAAAACAAAACCACCCAGAAATGCTTCTTATTTCTGTCCTGTTTTCACAGATAATAAGACAATATGTTACTGTTGATCCCAGGTGCCCTTGAAATTAAAATAGTAAACCTTGATTTTGCTGATTGGAGGAAGGTAATAGAATAAAGGAAGAAATCATATTTAATATTAACAAATGGGCAAATAATTTTATCCTCTATTTGGAATATGATATGCCCAACTGTTGGCACACTGTAGAAAGCTATATCTAGTTGTATTGTGTTTCCATGGCAAGGTTTCGGTAACAGCGGGGCTACAGGGGTGGCTTCTGTGAGAAGCTGCTAGAAGCTTCCCCTATGTCCAATAGAGCCAATGCCAGCCGGCTCCAAGACAGACCTGCCACTGGCCAAGGCCGAGCCCATCAGCAACAGTGGTAGCACCTCTGTGATAACATATTTAAGAAGGGAAAACAAGCAAAAAAGAAACTGGGGACACAAACTGCAGCCAGGGTGAGGAGTGAGAATACGTGAGAGGAACAACCCTGCAGACACCAAGTTCAGTGAAAAAGGAGGGGGAGGAGGTGCTGCAGGCACCGGAGCAGAGATTCCCCTGCAGCCCGTGGCAAAGACCATGGTGAGGCAGCTGTGCCCCTGCAGCCCATGGAGGACCCCATGCTGGAGCAGATGGATGCACCCAAAGGAGGCTGTGACCCTGTAGGAAGCCCGTGCTGGAGCAGGCTCCTGGCAGAACCTGGGGACCCGTGAAGAGAGAGGAGCCCACGCTGGAGCAGTCTGCTCCTGAAGGACTGCACCCTGTGTGGAAGGGACCCATGCTGGAGCAGTTTGTGAAGAACTGCAGGCCATGAGAAGGACTGATGCTGGAGAAGTTCATGGAGGACTGTCTGCCATGGGTGGGACCCCACGCTGGAGCAGGGGAAGAGTGTGAGGAGTCCTTCACCTGAGAAGGAAGGATCAGCAGAGACAACGCGTGATGAACTGACTGCAACCCCCATTGCCCGTCCCCCTGTGCTGCTCGAGGGGAGGAGGTAGAGAAAATCAGGAGTGAAGTTGAGCCTGAGAAGGGAGGGTTGGGTGGAAGGTGTTTTAAGATTTGCTTTTATTTCTCATTACCCTACTCTGATTTTCATTGGTAATAAATTAGATTAATTTTACCGAAGTTGAATCTGGTTTACCCATGATGGTAATTGCTGAATGATCTGTCCCTGTCCTTATCTCAACCCACAAGCCTTTCATTATATTTTCTCTCCCATGTGCAGCTGAGGAGGAGGAGTGATAGAGCAGCTTGGTGGGCACCTGATGTCCTGCCAGTGTCAACCCACCACACTTTCCATTTCTGGTATTCATGTTTGTCAATTATCTCCAAATGTAGCTCGGCCTCTGCTCTGCTTTCTCAACAAGACTCTTAGTCAAAAAAATACTTTTGCATAACAAACTGAATTGCACAAAATTATTTACATTTGTCCTATATGCTTTAGATTTTTCCTATACAGGCAAAGTCACTGTTAGCCTTGCACAAACCTCTCATTTCAAATAATGCTTTCCACTTGTTTTCTTACAGGCCTATATCAGTTTGATTGAACATTGGGGTTTTTTTAGTCATTTGCTTCATTTTATCTTCCATCAGTTCTGCAGCCTTTGAGTCTGTAAAAACTAGAAGAATAAGTGAGAATGATATTTTTTTACTTTTATATTTATTTTCCTTATGAATTTAAGATGTCAGCCTGCTGACAGTTTGACAGTAGACCTACAGCAGGAATACCATCATTTGCTGCTGACTAATAAGACAACTTCACAAGCTGATGGAGTTGAACTGCCTGGGGCTGTTATAGGTCTGCCAAGATGTTTTGAGATGTTTCTACTTCTACAGCTCTACTATACTTTTGCTTCTAACACAGAACGGAATTTTTAAGGTTTGGACTACTCCTTGGTTTGAAACCAGAAATCAGTGTCAATACAGCCAAACTGTTCACAAGCCCTGTTATTGAGGCATTTCCAGAAGTAGCTATTTCTAGTGCAAAACAAGAGGATATTTACATGACCCACGAACAGCTGAATATTTCCACGTGACAGATGTAACCTCTTCAGATAACCTCTACAGTGGGCTGGAAAAATAATTTTAAGTTTGTAGAACTACTATTCATGTGGAAATAGCTGATTCTAACCCAAAAATAGCTCAGATGAAACTAAATCAGTTTAGTTTAAAACACAAATTTGCTCATTTCTTGGTGCCTTGAGATCCACTGGAAACACAAAGTCCCTTCTCTGCAATCTTGCCTCCCACAAACTAAGACAAAGCAGATACCTGCAACTATTTCTTCCAGAAGATATATCTCCTTGTGAAATGTGCAAAGAAGATGAGGACCTTTTAACAAGCTTATTCAACTACTACTCTTTTCTACTCACACAGGTGGAAAAGGAACATTTCAGGAATTCTGAATTTTCCCTCTTTTCCTGTTCAGGAGTACATGGCAACACATTCTGCATCAGCTACCACAAAATTCTTGTGGTCACTGATGAACACTCTGGTTTGCTTTTTTTCCTTTTATGCCAGGAAATACTGTATTTCAAGGAAAAGTTCTCTTCTTTGTGAAGGTGCATACTACACACTGCCACACAGTACAGGAGACTCATGAGTCAAGTCAGCTAGGCTCCTGGATATGATATGACTGTCTGCATCTGCCTCTTCCACAAGTCTAACACTTTTCAAATCACTACTTACTCTCTCTGAGCACCTGAAATACGTGGCAATTGTAGTCCTGTCAAGTCATGAGATTACAAAATTATGGATGGAAAGTTGTTAAAGCAAGAAGTCGTCTGTAGCTGACAGTCAACAGACTGTTTTGTAAGATGCCCTACATTTGCAACTGAAATTTGTGCAGTTCTCACACTGCAACGTATCACAGCTGCACACATTGAGCATCTCAGTCCCTGAACATTTGCTATGTGTGATCAATTGGTTATTTGAAAATTAGGCCCATTTCTTTCTTGCCTTCACAAACCTCTTTTAAGGCTTATTGTAGCACCATACACCACAGCTGCTCTTCAGATGTTGGGGTAATGGAGAAGAGGCGATGGGAAGAAGAGCAGCTTTAGTAGAATCTCTAAAAGAAAGAAACATCACACTTCAGAGGCAGCATGGGATAGAGTGAAGACAGTCAGAGGCAGGCACAGATTCCCAGAGAGAAGGTAAAAGCATGAGCTTCCCTGCTGGGACAGCGCATTTCATCTCCTCACCATGTGCCCATGTCACATTAAGCAGTGGCAGCCATCCCCTAAAGAAACTACCTCTGCTTTACCACTGGCTGCTGCAGGTCTGGCTTCTTTTCCCTGCCATGCACTCTTCTTCCTACCAAACAATATGAAAGAAATACATGAGGACTGTTTCTCAGTTCTTCCCCACAAAACTGTGTATGAAATAATTTGTTAAGAGTGCATTAATGTTTACGTGGACTAGGAGACAAAATACATAAGTGCTAAATCCAGGCTTCTTCCTAGGCATCACACTAATTGCTGATGTACTTCAAGGTTAAAAAAAACAAAACTGAAGGAGTTATTCTTATCATTATGACCTTTGAATCATGGCATACTCCAAGCTAGGGCTTTCATATTCCTCCATTGGACCTGCCTGATGTTCTCAGACAGTCTCCTGTATGAGTTATTTTCAAATGTCTTAAAAAGTGACGTTGATATCCACTGATCAAAGAAGACTGAAGTATGAAGAGACTGAGGTACACAGGATCTTACCCTACAGTAAAAGCACTCATTAAACTAATCAGCATCCTCTCCTAATATGTCCTTAGTCAAATACTTTAATGTCTGTACACTTCCCAACAATAAAACTCAGGATATTCGTGTTCTTTCAGCCTCCCTTGTTCTGTTCCATTTATTTAGATTGCAAACTCCTGACCGCAGTTATTATGTCTTAAATACCTAAGAAAACAGGGTACTGGTCATTTTTTTAAACTAGACTTACTGCTTTCACACTGATTGTATGAGTAAACAAATTTTTTAAAAAGCGTTAAATTTAATTCTTCTTTTAGACATTAAACTAACTTAAAATTGTTCTTTCAAACAGAAGCCTAGGTGTGGCTATCCTGCTGCTCTGCAGGTTCTGGAGAAAGCTCGGACTAGGGTTGGTTTACCTACAGTCCCCATGACAAGTAGAACTTGTCAAGCTCCAGATCCAAAAACTTTCAGGCTCAACCCAAACCTTATAAACCTATTAATTTAGTCTATGTTTCCACCAGGGGATCAGGACTTGGGGTGTTAAGAGATGTTCCCCTGCTTAGCAAGGCAGCTAAAGATACTTTTTAGGCTAACGAGGCAGTATAACACAGATAGCTTTAAACTTTAATATGCAGATTCATTTATTCTTATTAATGTCACAGACTGGTAAATGCCTAAAATAAATGGCTACTTACATAAGACTTATGTTTAAATATATCTTATGAATTCATAAATATAATTTCTGTTGTTATATTAGATTTGAGTTTCCTAGTGTCAGGCTCTTTGGTTTCAGTTTATTTTCACAAAATTATGATGGACTTGTTTTCTCATATATATTTCTGTTGTAAGGCATGAGTTTGTTGTTAGTAATGCAGTATTCAATAATGTAGAAGGTTTCAAAACTGTTGATACAGTTTCTTGGAATATTTATGATTAAAAACAGGTTCTAAGCTTTTTACTTAGTTATTTAAATACAGTCCAGTAAATTCCAAAACAAACATTAAAAAAGCTGAAACAGCTGCCTTACTCCTAAGGTATAACTTTTTTAAAGAAATCACCTAGGCTTCACAGAATTTAAAGGAAATGAAAAAAAGCCATATGAGGTCCACAGATGTTGTGACATATGTGGAGGACAGAACATCTTGGCATTTTGGACCATTGACAAAGCAAGTCAATACATCTAGGTGAGAGTTTTGCCTTTGATATATCATGTTTTTAAACATGAAGACTGTTTATGTTGGAAGCTGCAGATGGAGACAGAGGGATCAAATCTGTTCAAAAACTGATCTTTATTTCCAGGTATTTTTCCCTTTCTTTTTCTGTTTGCTTAACTTGTGTGTTATTAGTATTTCCTTTCTTAGTTTGTTGTTATCTTATTCTGGGGCATAGGTTGTTTGTTACTAATGCAAATTTGTTTGGATTTGTCATTTTAAAGTTTTTTTATTTTAGGACTTTTTACTTTCCCTAGACATGTTTCAAGTCTGAGGCTGAAGATGAGCATGGTTGTGCCTAGCGCAACAGGCAATCATGTTAAAAAGAGAATGGAAAGACTCAAGAGCAACTGTAGACTTCATACCTGTAATATAACTATAAAAGCAATGTCTCAGGGACAGAAAAGACTGATACTAATCAGGCAAAAGAACATGATTCATACAAAGAAGGGAGAAGGAGGCAGTAAGAAATGAAAAGCAGAGGAGGGAAATAAGGCAAAGGCAGGAGATGCCAACAGAGAAAACAACAAAGGGAAGAAATAGTCATTAGCCGCTTATCTGAAAAGAGAAACAGAACTGTAACTTTACACTAAGTTCTATGGTTTTGTTTCCAAACTAGTTATTAAATGTTTTTCATCTTCAAATAGACATGATAGCCTCCCCCTCTTTTTCTCTTCTCTGTGGAAAAGAAATGTTTCACTTACAGGCTGATAACAATGAAAAATTAGGTGTATGTCTTTAAAATCTTATTAGTTTGGGGGGTGAATTCCAGTAATCCACACTGCCCAGGCACTGGCTCACATGCTGGTTGATTCTGGAGAGAGTTAACAGGGATAGCTGAATGCTGGCCAGGGCTCCTTGATCTCCTGGCAGCCCACGCCCAGCCTCTGTGCTTCCCTGACATTCCCCTTAGAATCATAGAATCGTTTAGGTTGGAAAAGACCTTTAAGATCATCCAGTCCAACCATTAACCTACACTACCAAGTCCACGCTAAACCAATCAAGGGTAGACTAGACTAAACCATGTCCCCAAATGCCACATCTACCCATTTTTTGAACACTTCCAGGGATGGTGACTCCACCACCTCTCTGCACAGCCTGTTCCAATGCTTGACTACTCTTTCCATGAAGAAATTTTTCCTAATATCCAATCTAAACCTCCCCTGATGCAGCTTGAGCCCATTTCCTCTTGTCCTATCGCTAACTACATGGGAGAAGAGACCAACACCCACCTCACTACAACCTCCTTTCAGGTAGTTGTAGAGAGTGATAAGGTCTCCCCTCAGCCTCCTCTTCTCTAGGTTAAACAATCCCAGTTCCCTCAGCCGCTCCTCATAAGGTCTGTTCTCTAGACCCTTCACCAGCTTTGTTGCCCTTCTTCTGAACATGCTCCAGCACCTCAATGTCTTTCTTGTATTGAGGGGCCCAAAACTGGACACAGTATTCCAGGTGCGGCCTCACCAGCACCGAGTACAGGGGGACAATCACGTCCCTGCTCCTGCTGGCCACACCATTCCTGATCCAAGCCAGGATGCTGTTGGCCTTCTTGGCCACCTGAGCACACTGCTGGCTCATGTTCAGCCGGCTGTCAACCAACACCCCCAGGTCCTTTTCCGCCAGGCAACTTTCCAGCCACTCTTCCCCAAGCCTGTAGCATTGCATGGGGTTGTTGTGACCCAAGTGCAGGACCCGGCACTTGGCCTTGTTATACCTCATACAGCTGGCCTCGGCCCATTGATCCAGTCTGTCCAGGTCCCTCTGCAGGGCCACCCCTTAGGTGGGCACTTCCAGAAGCTATACAGGTATCATAGTGTCGTCCTATTCAGACACCAGGGAAATTTTAGACTAAGCTTAGTTACCAGATCATAAGTAGAGAAGGCAGTAGCCTAGCGAGACCTTTCAGCTATCTGGGCACAGATAAATTAGATTTAAGAGGACAACAGAAATGTGTTACAGGAAGATCTGATCACTTTTTATTTAATAAGTATTTAACATATTTAATAACACACTTAAATTAATTCCTACTGAAAATGGCAGGAATTTTTTCTATTTTATTAATTGAGTGTCACTATTATACTTGATGATATTCCATCTGAAATTATATATGTTATGAGCTCCCTTGCTCCCCCCTTCCCCCCCCACCCCAACCTCTTTGTGCTCTTGCAAAACATAAAATGAAGCTTATTCTTGGATGCAGTTTTGCAAACCAGAGCCACCTAACCTGCAGGAATCATAGAATCATAGAATTGTTTAGATTGGAAAAGACCTTTAAGAGCATCAAGTCCAACCATTAACCTAACACTACCAAGTCCACCACTAAAACAATTCAGGGTAGAGTAATAATTAATTTCAGGTTTCCTGGCTTGGTGGATGGATTATTTTTTAATGAAAGTAAAACTAGAATAGAACCATTAAGGTTGGAAAAGACCTCTAAGATCATCAGTCCAACCCATCAACCCAACACCACCGTGCCCACTAAACCATGTCCCAGAGTGCCACATCTACATGTTTTTTGAACATCTCCAGGGATGGGAACTCCACCACTTCCCTGGGCAGCCTGTTCCAATGCTTGATCACTCTTTCAGTGAAGAAATTTTTCCTAATATCCAATCTAAACCTACCCTGACACAGCTTGAGGCCATTTACTCTCCTATTGCTAACTACTTGGGAGAAGAGACCAACACCCACCTCACTACAACCTCCTTTCAGGTAGTTGTAGAGAGTGATAAGGTCTCCCCTTCTCCAGTCTTATCTTCTCCAGAAGACTTCGAAGTCTCGTCTTCTCCAGACTAAACAATCCCAGTTGCCTCAGCAGCTCCTCATAAGACTTGTTCTCCACACACTTCACCAGCTTTGTTGCCCTTCTCTGGACACGCTCCAGCAACTCAATGTCCTTCTTATACCGAGGTGCCCAAAACTGAACACAGTATTTGAGGTGCAGCCTAACCAGTGCCCAGTACAGAGGGACGATCACTTCCTTACTCCTGCTGGCCACACTATTCCTGATACAAGCCAGGATGCTGTTGGCCTTCTTGGCCACCTGGGCACACTGCATAGGGTTGTTGTGACCCAAGTGCAGGACCCGGCACTTGGCCTTGTTGAATCCCATACAATTAACCTCGGCCCATCAATCCAGCCTGTCCATATCCCTCTGCAGGGCCATTCTATCCTCGAGCAGATTGACACTCCTGTCCAATTTGGTGTCATCTGCAAACTTACTGAGGGTGCACTCAATCCCCTCATTTAGATCATTGATAAAGATATTAAACAAGACTGGCCCCAAAACTGAGTCCTGGGGAACACCACTTGTGACCAGTTGCCAACTGGATTTAACTCCATTCACCAAAACTCTCTGGGCTCAGCCATCCAGCAAGTTTTTTACCCAGTGAAGAGTATACCTGCCTAAGCCGCATGTCGCACTGGTCCCAGATATGACCATGACTAACCCTCCCTTTCATCAACCACCAGTGGCCAAGGCACTATAGCCTCCATTGGGAAAAAAGATTAACGAGGCAGGGGAGAATGGCCAGTGCACTCCAAAAGGTGTATTAGTCTGATTGACAGAAGGAAAGAATAGCAGACAACAACATGGAAAGCAAGGTTCAGGAAGCAAAGAAAGGCTGTGTTGTTTTTCCATGTCATTAGCAGAATCTTACACCTCTTCAGTAATCTTTCCTTTGTACAAGTCAAGGTTGCAAAATTTACAGGCAAAAATTCCCTTCTGGCTGATTATCTCAGAGTTTCAAATTTTTATGGAAGGTCTAGCTGATGCCAGTTCTGATCCAGTAGGGGAGGTACAAGAGTATGAGTTTGTACATGCAAACCATTTTTATTATGCTCGTTAGCTTTACACATCACTTACAGTGAAACAGTATAGAAGTGAACAGGGATAAAACCAAGCAGTTTGTATGGAAATTATCCTGGAAATCTATAGAATTGAACACTTTTATTGATAGAAATGTTGGTTGTAGTCACCTCCTTTGAGTCTGACTAAACAGTGTATTGGGCTAATGTGATGAGAGAAAGGCCGTTCTCCATGAGAAACAGCAATCTGCCTTTTCATTTATGACTTTCTATACTCTCTCATTTACTTTCTTTGTAAGAAGCAGTGCCAAACTTTTCAATTTCCTCATGCAGAAATACTTAAAGTCACTAATCATTTTCGTCACCAGTCCATCGATTTCTGCAATTTCCTTTGCCACGTGGAACAAAACATGGGCACAGCACACAATGCCAGGCGAAAGCTGTTAATGGAGGAAGGGCATACACTATTGCCCACTTGCTTGTTAATAGCTATAACATCTAGGTAAACTAGAAAAATATGCATATTTGTCTGCAAATGAACCTTATAGTCAAAGCTGGGGATGAAATAACTTTGATTATTATTATTAACTGCAGAGACTGTATCTCGTAGATTTAACGTTAACCTCTGCCAATTGTCTAAACTAACTACATAAAATACCATTAATATGGACTTGAAAAGCAAAGCTGAGCTAAACAGTCAGCATATGTTCTTGTGAATGGGCGTAACAGGATTCAATGAATTTTTTAATAGAAGAAAGTCATAATTTACTATAGTTTCAAAATCCAGTCATGGTATTGACTGTGGTCTAGACCTATGCCTTAGGAAACATGCTATGCTTTTGTAACCCTCTTAAGATAATTCATTCAGCAACAAGTATACAATCACAAAAAATATTTCTACTCCAACCATCTGAGAAGGGTGGCATAGTAACAGAAGGTAAAAGTGAGCTGGAAGAAGCTGGAATCACCACCTATCCATGGTGCCCTTGGCTTATCACTGCACATACCCATTATTAGAATGAATATTCCATTACCAAAATTCAGCTCTATTGAAGTTGGCAAACCAGCAACATTTAAATGTTTCTTTAAGTGTTTTGGGTTTAAGTACCAGTTCTGCTCTTTGCCAATATCATTGAGCAAAACATTCTTCTCCCACCAGCCATTTGATAATGTTTTAATATATTGCCTTCTATGTAATTATGTATCTGTACCCAATTTCTGCAAAGTTTCTCTGAAAAAAACCACTATTTTAGCCGAAGATTTTTTTGGTGAATAAAAACATGTGTTTTACATTACATAGAGAATACTAGAAAATGCATTTTGTGATTGGTACACATAGGAATGCCAGTGCCCTGATACAAAGAATGTGTTTTGTAAACAGGAGCCATGTAAGAGTGGCCATGTAAATCTTTGGTTTGTACTTGTACTAACTGTGTTTGCATCTCATTACTATATACAGGATGCTCTGGCAAACTGCACAAACAATATAACTTGTGGTCCCAGAGAAATTGCTCAAGCAGGCTCACAAGCAGTGACAAACACTAGGAATAAATATCATTATCCAGCATTCTGGTCCCAAATGGAGCACATGGATCTTGAAGCGGTAGGTTTTTTACTGTGTGAGTTAAGAATCACATGACAGAGGAAGGCTAAACATCAGGAGCATAAAACACTAATTGCTGCCTCCATACATTTGTAAACAAAACACAGCAAGCAATATTCCTGCTTAAAATCCTTATGGCTTGTACTGACAAGTTTGGCAGGGTCTTTTTGCAGTTATGTGCAGTGACCTTACATATATTTACTGTATATTAAAGGTACATTTATGTAGCAAGTATGTGCTTCCAAATGTAAAATGTATTGTTTATGCTGTTAATCCTTACCACCCTGGAGAAAGGGTATTTCTTTTCCAAACTCTGAGCTGTGTTGAAAGGAGTTAATGTACCCCTACTGCTTCATCTCCTTGAGCAACTTTACTTTTTCAAAAAACGAATTTCAGGAGACGAGCTGTGGGCTTCTTGCTTTACTCTAGCAAAAAAGCAACACTGATAGCTGAGCAGGGACCCTGTATTCAGGCATTTCTAATAAATGTCTAAAATGTCTCCTGATTAAGGCTAAAGTACCTGCGTTAAGATAATTGCCACATCTTCCTGGCAGCCAGCTCACATAAGCAAAGGAAGGCATTCGGCAACCCTTGATTTGCATGACAAATGAGCTATATTGCATGACTGCATGTTAACACTACTAGCTGTTAAATGTGGTCACATCTCCAAGCCAAGTATCAGCATCTGCACTTGGCCACACTGGAAATGTCTATAGCCAAATATCCAGCTTTTGCAGGACAATGCCTTAGCTAGCAATTTAACCAGAAGCTTAATCAGATGTCAGGAAACTACAGATCTGATTTAGAAGCCAAGCCAAGCAGGGACAAGTATACTGAAACTTGTAGATGAGGTCTTCATGCCTTTTACTGACTCTCCCTAATCCACTTTTGTTTAAAAGTAACTAAGCAGATCCTGGGATTCATTTGATGTGACTCACATCACAGCCTCCCATCAGACTACAGGCTGGATTAGGGCATGAACATAAAACTTGGAGTTCTAAAATATTATTTCTTTAAACATGTCATCATCTTCTAAGAACTCTAAGCCTTTCAACACCAACTGTATAAGCACAATGGTGCCCAAGTTGTTTACTGAAAGGGGAATATACATTCTGAAAAAGGCATCTAAATCACTGTCCCTGTGCTACTGGGCCTAAAACTGTAAATACATGCACCTCCCACATGTTGCACAAGAAGCAAAACTTTGAGTATTATTGAAGCATTCATTGACCTTACCTTTCTTAATATTTTAATCCACCCTTTCATGAATAGTATTGCTTTTCTTTCTCAAACATGCCACTTGCACTAACAGGATTGACCTTCACTAACTTCAAACCACATTACTCCAGAAGGTGTCAAGTTAACTTAAGATGAGAATGAACTTTAACTGAATGGAAATGTGTTTTAATGCTGTGCATCTGATGTCAGTAAAAGCACTTGATATCTCAAGAAGTTGAGCCCCTGATCCTTAGAATCTAAATGCACATTGAATCATTATGTAAATACAAGAAACCCACATGACAGCTACAATTCAAGACCTTACAGTATTGCCCCTGGAAGCTTGATTTTACAGGCAGGGAGGTTTTCAAGACATTTTCACAGTGGTTTCACCGTGGTGAAAGAGGAAAGAAAAAGGGTGAAAGGAGCTGAAGCCAGTCTGTCCCTTAAAGACTGTCAGACACACGCTTCCGATTACAAAAACAGAGTCATTGGACTAATTCTTCAATGTGGATTCCTAAGGTACAGGATAAAAATTTTATTCCACACATGAATACTAAGAACCAAATCCCTAGCTAAGTGGTATTAACCTAGCTCAAGTAACATTAAGAAACAAATGTTAGTTTACCACAGCAAGGGATCAAAGCCCTTAAGGATAAAATTTCTTCATTATAAAGTTCCCATTCATGGCTCTGTACTTTGTGGTTCAATGGCCCTAGGATATAGAAAAGAATAGTTTCTGTTTGCTGTTTGTGTGCATTGTAGATCCAGGACCAATGGAAAGAAAAACTGAAGTTTAACCAGGGAAAGGCTGTAGGGAAAGGCTGTAGAAAAAGTTGTAGAACATACGATCACATTCTATAGGTCTTTAAAACCCATGTAATTTGTGTGACCATATCTGCAGCCTATCAGCTAGAGAATATCTGAGTGTATTACAAATGGTATGCTGACCTTGGCCCACATGGGTATGTCTGATTTTCCCATGAAAGCACAGTTAATTTACCAAAATCTGGATTTGGGGGGATGATTTGCATTTCACCTAAACCAATCATTAATCATTGCACTACTGCAGGATGAAAAAGCATTTCAAATGAACGTTGTGTTGCTTACTATGCTGATTATAATCACAGTCCAATTCCCAAAATAAAAGTGACAGAAAAGTTCTTGGCATTTATTTTAAATGTAACTCTTAGGACATTAACAGTATAACATCCTACAAGCCATGAGCTATCTGTACTTAATTCTATCAGATGTGATTGATGGGCCTCTCCTCTGGATTGGGTGGGAAACCTGGCCAAACTAGGTTTTGCACTCCAGGGCATACAGGCTCATTGCAAAACACTATTCTAGCCTAACAAATACCTTATTGACACATAGAACATTCAGGGCAATAAAAATATATCTTGTTTATCACTGCTTTCACAGCATGCATAGATATGACGCTGAGGCATTCAACCATAGCAACATTAGACAACTACTTATTTCAACATAAGCTATGGGGAATAATGCAGCTGATAACCTCCACATAGACATGGAAGATTGCATTTGAAATAAAGTGTTGCATGTTCTGATTATTTTAATGGGTGGGAGGGGAGGACAGGTATTGGGGTTTATTTTTATTTTGTAAAACTTTATTTTCATTGAAATAATACCTTCATAATAGTGGTGGGGCTTAGTATTATTTGTTACTGAAGTTGCCTATCAGTTTTTCTTTATAAGTACCAGCTTTAGCTCCTTGTAATTTTTCCAGCCTGTATTTGTGCTGAAATTTTCATGCTGAGTACCTAAGATTGAAATTAATACTTTTGCTTGTTTGTTTGTTTGTTTGTTTGTTTTCTGGTTTGTAGTTTTAAACAGAATATGTTAATTCGTTTTGAAGCAGTCTTTTAAGGAAAGAAAAAAAGACAATAGTTTAGCCATGGCACAAAGGAACAAATACTCAAGGACTCTGAAAGACCTCAGTACCCTTGTGTTTTGTAGCAGGATTTTGAATTTGGCTTGTGGCTGCCATACATGCCAGGGATGCGCTGTTCCTATTAAAAAAAATACAATAATTTAGACTGAATAGGGCCTTTGAAGGGCATGCACTTCAACCCCTTCTTCAAAGCAGGGTGCACTTAGAGCGGCCTCTCACAGCCTTGTCGAGTTGAGTTGCATTTATTTGGTGATAAGCATCTGTGCTGGTTGGCGGGACAGAGTTAATTTTCTTCATGGTAGCTAGTATGGGGCTATGTTTTGGATTTGTACTGAAAACAGCATTGATAATACAAGGATGTTTTTCATTATTGCTGAGCAGAGCTTATACAGGGTCAAGGCCTTTTGTGCTCCTCACACCACCCCAAAAGCGAGTGGGCTGGCGGTGCACAAGAAGCTGAGAGGGCACAGAGCTGGGACAGCTGACCCCAACTGACCAAAGGGATATTCCACACCATATGACGTCATGCTCAGCATATAAAGCTGGGGGAAGAAGAAGGAAGGGGGGGACATTTGGAGTGATGGCATTTTGTCTTCCCAAGTAACCGTGAGGTGTGATGGAGCCCTGCTTTCCTGGAGATGGCTGAACACCTGCCTGCTGATGGGAAGTAGTGAATGAATTCCTTGTTAGGCTTTGCTTGCATGCCTGGCTTTTGCTTTACTTATTAAACTGTCTTTATCTCAACCCGCGAGTTTTCTCACTTTTACCCTTCCAATTCTCTCCACCGTCCCACTGAGGGGGAGTAAGCAAGCAGCTGTGTGGTGTTTAGTGGCTCACTGGGGTTAAGTCATGACAGTAGCATAAAATGTGAGGGGTGGAAAGTGAAAGAAGGAATTGAAATGGGAAGTTTCCAAAACTGTAACTTGTTCCACTGCTCTGGAGAGACCTGTGGAACAGTTACTTTGTATGACAGATGGGTAAGAACATAGACAAACTATCTATCATTTATGACAAGGCAAGAAACAATAAGCTTAAATTGCACAAAAAAAAGGGAATTTACTAACATTAAAGATTCAATCACTGGAAAAAAATGCCTGGAGAATGTTACAGAATATGCATTGGAAAGGGGAGAGGCTGTCAGGAACAAGTTAGACAAATATCTATCAGTGATAGTGGTGAATGAATTGCAATGTCCTTTCAAGATATTTTCCAACCCTATTTTCTTTATGGAATCACAATTAAGACTGTTCTCTAGTATTTATAATTTGGTAGTACTGAGAACCGTATTTCAGGTATTCTTTCAAAATTTTTTCTGTCCTCATGCACATCATTGGGGGATCTCAGAAACTAAATAAATTATAGCCTGGTCAAGTTACAGGTGTGAAAAATTCAGGAAAACTGAAGACCTAATGGAGCTCAAACCACATTTATAATATTAGTTTCAGGTTTTAAGTAAGGAAAATAATTTAATTGGGAAGAGATTGTAGGTGGTATAGATTGCAGTTGGAGGAGAAAAATTGCAATTATAAGAGTCACTTGAAGGACGCTTTAAAGATGTGGCCCTCTGGAATGAGGATGCAAGAGACAATAAGGATTGTAAAATATATCAGCCACGACCAATGCCTCGAGGTGAAAGAGGCAGGACCACTTGGAGAAAGCAGTGGCGTTATCTGTTCATTCCAACAGCCAGGTGTATGGCTAGTCACCAACCACAGAAGTTAAAACAGAAAGATATTTTTCCAAGCACTGAAATAAGAACCTGTTTGTTCTGTAATACATGTTTTTTCTTGAAAAATGCAGTACCTGTTTGCTACATAATGACCTGGACAACTTCAGTATTTTTTAATAGCTTAGGGAAGGTATATTGATTTTTATGCTTTCTACTTCAAGCAGAGTTGCTCAGCTACTCTGCACATTGGAGTAATTTACCTGTTCAGGATGAATTGCTGGGAACCTGTGAGGGATTGCATGCCTCCTCTCTCAAGCTGTCTGTCTCCTTCCCTCTCACTCTCTCACTCTCTCCCATTTTTTTCCCCCTTCACTTGCTGAAGCAATTGCATAAGCAGGGTTACACATATCTCTATGTGACCTAAATCCTTCTTACACTATGAATAATCATAAGAATAACAAAAAGAAAACTTACATTCCAGTTAGTTGCCAACATAAGAGGTAAGCATTGCCTCAGGATTGCTTTCCAGGATCTGGCTTTTTCATTTACCAAGAATTTGCACAGCTGGAAAGATCAGAGTCACACTGTGGCAAGTAAATTGGTCCCTTCACAATACCCAGGTGGATTGTGCCACAAAACCAGCAATCCAGAACTGGAGGACCTAAACCAGAATATCTCATAAAAGCACATGCAGAAGTGAAAAGGCACCTTAACAGAGAGTCATGAAGGGCTATAGGCCACCTGTGCTCCACTTTTGTGTAAATAGATAATCTCAATGAAGCAATATTCTATCACCATTTTAGATCTTGAGCCTAATACCACCAACCCAGAAATTCCAGAGGGATAAATGCAGCATCAAGACCTAAAAAGAATAATAAATTTATTGAGAGAAACAGGGTGAGACAGGATGGAAGAGAACATATATAATATCTTCTGAAAGAAAATTTACTTTTGTTCAGTTTAGTGGTTACTTGGTCATTACCCCATTTAAACTCCTTCATTCTTAACCTTACAAACAAAAGCTGGTCCAGATCCTAGCCCTTAAGTTATCCACCTAGAGTAAACTTCCAGTACATCTGTGTGCACTTACAACATTTCTGTAATACTTTCAGCTGAAATTACTGTTTTCAATTTTAAAGACTGCACCTAATGATATAGAGTGAAACACTACCTTAAGCTCTCAATTTTTGCCACAAATAGAACATAATACCAAGTCAGCTGCCATGCCTCCTCAATACACTGCAACATAGGTTTGGGGGTGGGGGGTTGGGGCAGCTTTTTCTGGTTTTGAGCATTTTTTTCTTTCTTAGTTTGCTTGCTATCTCTTTAGATACAGTTTTGCTATACAGCTGATGATGCACTGCATCTGGCTGGGTCAGAGTTAATTTTCTTCATAGCAGCCTGTATGATGCCATCTTTCAGATTTGTGACTAAACCAGTGTTGATAATATACCAATGTTTTAGCTATTGCTGAACAGTGCTTGCACAGGATCAAGTCTTTCTCTAACCATGTTTCTTAGTTTCTTACTCTGCCCCTGCAGTGAGTAGGCTGGAAGCAGGAAAGATGTTGTGAGGGGACAGACAGAACAGCTGACCCGATCTGACCAAAGGGATATTCCATACTATGTAACGTCATGCTCAGATATAAAAAATGAAGATGCAGTTTTTCCAAAGTAGCCATTGCTCAGAGACTGGCTGGGTATTGGTCTTGCTTGTAAGGTGTGGTAAATTATTGCCTTTGCATCATATTTTTCTGTCTTTCACTTATTAAACTGTCTTTGTCTTGACCCATGAGTTGTTTCTTCTTTCGCTCTTCTGATTTTCTTCCCTGTCCCACTGGCAAAGAGAGTGAGCAAGAAGCTGGGTGGGTGCCCAGTTGCTGGCCAGGGTCAACCAACCACAAGTGAGATTCAAGGAACCTCAGTGGGTTTGCCGTGACATAGATTACTTCTGTAACACAGAGGTCAGTATATGATATGTTACCTCTTTCTCTCTTATCCCTGATCCATAGGTTGGCAATAGTACATAAGTCTTAGCCTATAGACTCCTTGGGAGAAAAACAGTTTTCTTGCTTCTACAGAACTTCACACAATGCTATTTGAAGTTGTAAGTTGATGTCGTGGTTTAACCCCAGTGAGCAACTAAACACCACACAGCTGCTTGCTTACTCCCCCTCAGTGGGAGAGTGGAGAGAATTGGAAGGGTAAAAGTGAGAAAACTCGCGGGTTGAGATAAAGACAGTTTAATAAGTAAAGCAAAAGCCAGGCATGCAAGCAAAGCCAAAGGAATTCATTCACTACTTCCCATCAGCCGGCAGGTGTTCAGCCATCTCCAGGAAAGCAGGGCTCCATCACACCTCACGGTTACTTGGGAAGACAAAATGCCATCACTCTGAACGTCACCCCTTTCCTTCTTCTTCCCCCAGCTTTATGTGCTGAGCATGACGTCATATGGCGTGGAATATCCTTGTGGTCAGTTGGGGTCAGCTGTCCCAGCTGTGTTCTCTCCCAGCTTCTTGTGCACCCCCAGCCTACTCACTGGTGGGTTGTTGCGGGGAGCAGGAAAGGCCTTGATGCTGTGGATGCCCTGCTCAGCAGTAACTAAAACATCCCTGTATTATCAACTTTGTTTTCAGCACAAATCCAAAACATACTTGTACTAGGTACTAGGAGAAAATTAACTCTGTCCCTGCCCAAACAAACACATTTGACAATTCAGTAAAGCAAATAATTGGCCTTGGACTAACTACGCTCAAGAAGGTTGCTTTCCCCAGCAGAGGTCTTATGAGGTAGAAGTTTGTGGGTTTTCCTCCACAGCACTGAATATCTTCATCTGGCTCTCACAGATAGCAGTTCCTGCTAAAGCACAACTTCTAAATTTCAAATTTCTCACCTCCAGAAATTAATTGATCCTAATGTGCTTAAAAGTTTTCTAACTACTGTGCAAGAGAGCAAGACAATGTTTTCGATTGTGTGAATCACTCTTCCTAGCACAAGAGGGGTCTATATAAAATCGTCCATGATATGACCAAAAACACTACTATGAAAGCTTTTACGTGAATCTAGCTTAGGATGTGAGAATGAGAACCTGAAAGCTGTAGTGAATAGAATTCAAACGGTGACAAAATTATGGTAAATAAATGGGAACAGCTGCCACTATTCAAAACTCTAAGAGCACATTTACAGAGAACAAGATCGCTTTTTAAAACTGTCAATTTTAGCAGGGTGGAAAGTAATGTTTGTTCTAGTTCATTTCAGAGTTTTTCATAACTAATAAATGTCTTGGCCATAAAAATTACTATTGAAACCGAACAGCTAACAGCTTGACTATTGGACAATAAAGCTACTTAAAAAGTTATTTATCAACATAAATGATTTTGCATAACCGACACATTTTTATGCAGAAAATGATGAAGTAATATGCCACTGATTTTTATAATGTAATACCCTGTAACTAATGATTTTTTTGAAAAATCATTTCACATTTCTAACAATTTTATGAGGGAGCTAATGATTTTATATGACAAATGGTTATGCAAAAAAGAATGATTTTGTGCAGTTAATGGCTTCATACAACTAATGAGTGAATACCACTCCTACAATTTTAGTGCACATTACTTTCAGAGTGATCATTCATCCTAAAGATATTTTATGCCTTTTGTAAAATTTATTGTGTGCTAGTCCTTTGTAAGATGTATTTCCATATGGTTCCCATGGTTTTCTGCATACTAATGAATTTCCAATATGGTTATCACATATTAAAAAGTATACCATAAAAGGCATTATAAAACCAATTTCTTTTTAAGTTGATTTGATGTTGATAGTCCTCTTCATTCACCTTACTGAGTTATTTTTAGTTAATTTAAGGTTCTGATCTAGCCCTCTGCTTGTAATCTCTTTAGTAGGTCATTTTCTGTTCATTTGAGTTTTGCTAAGTTAATTTTCATTTGGAATGGAAATTATAAAATATCTTGCTCTAGCTTCAAAGAATACTAATAGAATATTTGATGGCATCCAAGTATGTGCCATGGTGCAATCACATTTCTGTAGCTTGCCAGATTGGTTTTATACTCCTTCAATGTTTGGAAAATCAGTAAATATGCTCTGAAATTTCATGATCAATAATTAGAAGACACTTTGCAAGATATTTTCCAGTTAAACACATGAGAAACAAGTGTGCAAAGGGATGTCACTTTATTCTACTATGACAGAACAGACAGAGAAGGTATGTGAATCCACCCACAATTACTTTGTAGGCTCCTTAGCTTAACCAGCCAGCCAGTAGGAGATACAATACTATCATACCGTTGCCAGGAATGAGCTGAAAGGAACTAGTTGCTCTATGACAGCTGTCATCAAATTTATTCTGATATCCCACAATCCACTGTAGTATCAGTGGACTTTGATCATCCTCATAGTGATGGTCTGAGCAGATGAGAGAAAAGAGTCAGGCTTAAATGATCTCACTGCAAGTTCAGGTTTTGACTAAATCCTCAGTACGACCAAGCAAGTAAAGCTGGAGTCTTTTGTTCCTGCCACTGGCTTTCTGTCTGTCTTGCCTTGTTTGCTTCTCTCTGTCTTCAGTTTCCCCTGCAGTTCAATAATGGTTTGATCGAACTGACCAGTACTATATCTTAGAATCATAGAATCATTTAGGTTGGAAAAGACCTTTAAGATCATCCAGTCCAACCATTAACCTAACATTACCAAGTCCACACTAAACCAATTAAGGGTAGACTAGACTAAACCATGTCCCCAAGTGCCACATCTACCCGTTTTTTGAACACTTCCAGGGATGGGGACTCCACCACTTCTCTGGGCAGCCTGTTCCAATGCTTGACAACCCTTTCCATAAAGAAATTTTTCCTAATGTCCAACCTAAACCTCCCCTGGCGCAGCTTGAGGCCATTTCCTCTCGTCCTATCGCTAACTACTTGGCAAAAGAGACCAACAGCCACCTCGCTACAGCCTCCTTTCAGGTAGTTGTAGAGAGCGATAAGGTCTCCCCTCAGCCTCCTCTTCTCTAGGTTAAACAATCCCAGTTCCCTCAGCCGCTCCTCATAAGGCCTGTGCTCCAGACCCTTCACCAGCTTTGTTGCCCTTCTCTGGACATGCTCCAGCACCTCAATGTCTTTCTTGTGGTGAGGAGCCCAAAACTGGACACAGTATTCCAGGTGTGGCCTCACCAGCGCCGAGTACAGGGGGACAATCACCCCCCTGCTCCTGCTGGCCACACTATTTCTGATCCAAGCCAGGATGCTGTTGGCCTTATTGGCCACCTGAGCACACTGCTGGCTCATGTTCAGCTGGCTGTCAAACAGCACCCCCAGGTCCTTTTCGGCCAGGCAGCTTTCCAGCCACTCTTCCCCAAGCCTGTAGCGTTGCATGGGGTTGTTGTGACCGAAGTGCAGGACCCGGCACTTGGCCTTGTTACATCTCATGCAGTTGTCCTCGGCCCATCAATCCAGCCTGTCCAGGTCCCTCTGCAAGGCCATCTTACCCTTGAGCAGATCGACACTCCCACTCAACTTGGTGTCATCTGCAAACTTACTGAGGGTGCACTCAATCCCCTCACCCAGATCATCGATAAAGATATTAAACAAGGCTGGCCCCAAAACAGAGCCCTGGGGAACACCGCTCATGACCGGCTGCCAACTGGACTTAACTCCATTTACCACTACTCTCTGGGCTCGGCCACCCAGCCAGTTTTTTACCCAGCGAAGACTACGCCCGTCCAAGCCATGAGCTGCCAGCTTCTCAAGGAGAATATTATGGGAGATGGTGTCAAAAGCTTTGCTAATGTCCAGGTAAATGACATCCACAGCCTTTCCATCATCTACCGAGGGGGTCACCAGATCATAAAAAGAGATCAGGTTGGTCAAGCAGGACCTGCCTTTCATGAACCCAAGACTTTCCTCTAAGCCTGCCAGAAAATGTATCAAATGAAGACAACAGCTTAAATAACTCTTTGCTGAGCACAAGTTTGCTACATTTCAGACTGAATGAAAAAGCTATGCTTTGTACCTGTGACACCTTAGCAGTAAGATTAAGAAAAAGTCACTGTGAAAGATAGAAGTTACTTATTCTCTCTTTAGCTTTCTTTTTAAACCTCTTTTTATACTTGCCGCCTTTCTTCAAGAAAACAATCCTGTTACAGTCAGTTGAATGTAAAAACAATAAACTCTTCTAGCACTCTGCAATGATTTTTTTGTTTTGTTTTGTTTTCCTCCATAAAGGTTGGCTATTGCCATCGTTAAAAAACTTTGAAATGGTAAAATGGAAATGAGAGGATTCCCTGTAAAAATGTTGACAGCTACAGAGGATGGATGAGTGATATTGCTAAAATAAAGCTCTTTTAAGATTTTCCTTGTTACCTCAACTTTTGCCTTCTATTTTCTGTATCTCCAATAAAAAGTTAACATATTTCAATGGTGTCAGTTGCCATTGCCCTTACAGATGAGACCTCTGTGTTCAAACCCTCCCCAACTCTTTCATGCTAAGCAGTGACAAAAATGTGCTGTGCATTTTTGACTGAGACATTCGCTTTACTTGAGGTATTTTACAGTGGTTGCCATGGTGTCCTCAAAAACTGACACTAGCTAGCATAGATCAGCCTATCTTTCTGATGAAGATAGTCTCCACCTACCCTTGTAATATCTGCAGTACTTTCATATCATTTTCTTACAATGTAAAGACTTGTTCTGGTCAAGGCTGGGAAACATTTATACAGTTGACTTTATGCAATTTGAATGCAGCTGTGAGCTGTTGTGGCTAGCAAGCTTCTGACATCAGTCTAACTAGACCCAAGTAAGCTTAGGCGTCTCCCACCACCTAGCATAGAAATAACTCTTCATAAAGCTCTAGTCAACAGCATAGCTATAACTCATAGTTGTTGACTGTTTGTTTTTCACCAAACCCATTTCCTAATTTAAATGGGTCAGCTTTTATTTTATCAAAAACCTGAAATATTTCAGAGAAGTTGTTTATTCAGCTGCTACATATCTGCCCAGTCCACTTGAGTTAAGCTGCCCTTGAATTATCACTACTTAACTCTAAGTATTCACCTGGGCTCATCTTAACTCCTGATAGCTATGGAAGGAGAAGCTATGGCATAAGGAGGAGGCTAGAAATGTACAGCATCAGAACAACAGCTTCCACATTTGAACTGCATAGTGCTTTATCTCCCTTCTCACTGGAAAACCTGACCACTGAAGAAGCCATGTATCAGAATTCACATTTTTGGTTTTTAAAACCAAAGCAAAGGAAATCAAACCAAACCAAACCAAACCAAATCATTGTATTTGAGCTTTACTCATTACTCATTACTCATTACTCATTATAACTGAAATAAAATTAGGATGGTATGAACTGTACTTCATCAGTAGTTACATGTCCATCCTTAATTGTACACAAGTGAAAATGTTTTTCTTTGATTTGTGATAAGAGAAGCAGTGTCTTACTATGCAGAGTTGCCTCTGCATATGGAGAGACCATCTTACAGTGTCACCAAGAAATCACACAAGGAACAAGTAACAGGCTGCTGCTCACAATGCCTTTGATGTTTGCCTACCCAAAAGACAGCCACTGCTAGCACCCCAATGAGTTTTAATTATCAGCATGATGAACATCTAAATATTCCTTTACGTGAACATTATGGGACAAGCATAAAGAGAAGCTTCCAGGTTTATTTAGGTGTTGGTTTTGATAGATGCTAATATTTTAATACCTCTAACAAAGTGTGCTCCATTCAATAACGCAGATGGCTGAAAATCATTCACTGTGGACTAACAAGTCTCTCTGGAAAAAAACTTTCCCCTCTGAAGGCCTCATTTGGTATGATTCCACAGGAGATGCCTGTGTAAGAGTTGTATAGACAGCCCAGAGGAGACATGCAGAACATTGCAGAATAAAAGGAGGAGACTTTATCTATCAGGATGCTTCTTTCCACTTACGCTATATATCTTTGCACATTTATGCGTCTTTATTTATGCATCCTGAACTGAAGTAAACCAGCAGATATGCATATATAAATCTGTGGTGATCTCCCCTCCTGAAAGTTCTCAACAACATATTTTAATAATTATATATTATTTATGACTCTACCTAGTACCAATGGAAATTGAAGGAAAAATACTGATGCATCTGGCCAAATTTTTCAATCTTGTTTTAATGTAAAATATCTTTAGCAACTCAGGTATGCTTTTTAAGTAATTTATATGTTTCATAACAGTGGAGGCCATGTTTTTAGTGACTTAAGGATGAGCCTAATAGACTTGGGAAAGTACAGACACCATGTACCATGCTGTAGACTAGGTCCCAGAGGTAACAGGGAGCTCATAATAGACCTTAGAGTGCTATCTGACTTCCCTCCAGTTTTATGCTCCCAGCTTTTGGCAACCAGGTCATGGTCTTAAAAATGAGTTATTTGCTTGTGCTCATTAACTGAGTCTTACACGTCTTATTTTTTCTTTGGATTTAACAAATACCTCAGGCACAAGAAACGTGAATAAACTTTGTTGTTTAGTCCACGTGTGTTTTGTTGGTGACAAGTGTGTTCTGCTGAGGAACAGCCAACTTCATGTTGGCTGTCCAGGTCAAAGACATGCTCAACAATGCAATAGAACAGACTTTTGGGATTTACCAAAACAAAAGACAGATGTTGCTTTATTACATGAACTTATGGGATTGCCATAATAATTTTCAGTGCTTGATAAATTATGAAGTTGTAGATCTCCCTATAAATATTAACTGCCATTTAAAATTCAGCTGATATGATTGTAATGGATCAAGGTTTGACATATGTGGAAATTTGGCTGCATAAAGAGAAAAGAAAAGTAGTAAGTGAGATGAAGTAGTATTAGAAACATGGGTTTGAATTCTCCCTCCTTCTCTTTTACTGTAACTGTCAGGATAATGCTGCATTCATTATTAAAAGACCCTTTGAGGGGGCCACAAGTGATTACCTACAAAAGGAAAGGAAATGGTGAAATCAGAAAATATATTTTTCACCCAGAAAGCATGTCTCAAATCAAATAAAGTCATTCAACTGTATCTTTCCCATTGCTAAGGAAATGCACGCAGTCTGCATGTCCTGAAACATTATCGACATGCAATAAGCTGGGACAGTGGTAGGGCATCACCTAGACCTCCTCATGTATGACTTGAGCAGACAGGCAGAACACAAAGCAGAGACTAAAGATACCTATGTCTTGATCCTTGAACAAATTTATAACAACTCCTCTTAGAGACATTGTAAATAATCACCTCTTTAAAGAACTACCCCAAACCCCAAAATTTTTCTTCTCTTTCAGAACTGTGTATCAAGAAGGATTTTTGGTGAAATTATAAATGCTTGACAAAGTCATGCTTTGTTCAGCTGGATTGTGCATTGCCATACATATATCACACACTGCCCTTGTCTTTTTGCTCGGTCTGTTAATTCCTCAGTTTTAGCTAATGTGTGGCTTTCAGCCCAAATTGTCATTCACAACATAAAGTTAGTCCATCACCACTGTTTAATTTGCAAACTTTACTTGCATATTTCTGCATTTTTGTCTAGACATCATGTACTATGCTAGAAGTTTTCACTCCTTGATTGGAAATATTTATGCACTGTAATTTTCAATCATAAATTTTCATGCCATATATTAAATGCTGCTGCTGCCTCATCCTGAATAAAGCATTGTAAAGATCCAATAAATCTGTGGTTTACAACAAGATAAATGCCATAAAGGATGGTACTTCTAATTTGGATCTTGGAATCTGAAGCACTTGCATACAATACACATATATTTATAACACAGAGATTTATAGGTTGCAATTTTCTTGGCCTTTAAAATTTTGGTAGTCTTATCATTACAGCAGAGTGAAATCAATATTCTTATTGGAAAAATATGCCATTGACATCAATCTCCAGTGATTAATTCTTGTGAGTTACCCTGAATTTATTATAGATAGACTTGATCTGTTTAGACGCACAACCCAGTTCTTGCAAAGGCAAACCTACAGGTGCCGTTAAGAAAACATTAAAGGACAAATCAAGCACAGTGAGGCATGGAAGTGGAGTGGCATGGGAGAAGATGCCCTCTTACTCCAGTGTGTGAGTTAATTCCTGGAAAGTAGCTTAAACACAGAGCAAGTGCTGCAGGGCACAGAAGCAAGTGAACACCTGAGTGCTGCCGTCACTGACCTTGAGTGCAACAGAAGTGAGCATGTACATGTCAAAGACCAATTTTGAAAATGTCTTTAATGCTTTTAAAGCCTTTAATTGCATCGGCATACACTGTATCTCAAATAGGACATTACTGTGCCTAATACATTTCTTTCTCAATTTAAAGAATCCTACCTTAACAGCAGCAGGACAAAACAATTGCTGAATGTTTTTTTTTCTTAGACTTGAACATCACAAATACAGGGAAGTCTGACTCAGAGGAGAGAATACAACTGGCAAATTTAACCCTTAACAGCTGAAATGGCTGTGAGTATCTCAGCCCTCGGTGCCAGCAGCAGATATGTCACTCTGAATGCACTGCTATTTTCTTGGTTTGTTTGCCTTCCATACTGCATTCTCCGCTCCCCTGTGTTCACTCTGAGCCAGCTGATCAAAGACCCTAAATACCATGATAAAGTGGAAAAGGGAAAGACTGCTGATGTGCAGAAGGAAGGGGATGAAAGGTAGAATTTACTATTGCTGAAACCCTTTTCTATTAATCCCATCATTGTAAAACAACCAGTGATTAATCAACTTTCAGGCAGCTCCTCAGATTGCCACCAAAGAATCTCTGTATTTCCCAGAAGTCCAATTATATGCAAGTATTGTCGTCAGAGCTGCTGGAGATAAAGATATGCCGCAAGCTCCTTTGTAGGCTTTATTTTTGTTCTTTCTGGCAGTTTTCATTAGCCTACAAGCCATTTATTACTGTCAGAATACAAGGAAAAACAATAATTAAAATGGAAATTGTTATGCAAAATTAATTGTCAAATATGTCTCATAACAAACACTGTATAAATATTTCGTTATGAACAAATATACACATAATTTTATTCTAGCTTTCATAAATACATCTTCCCCTATAAGTCAGGCTGAATCAATCAAATACCAGTACCAAAGTCTTTATTTCACTCAGTCTTTTGTTAACAATAAATATACTGCCTTTTGCATGGCTCTTAATCTACACAGTTTTTGCACCACTAGTTGACACTTTCTGTATGCTCTTGACTTTTAATACTGTGATGTCTTTTATTTTGTTAATCTTCTCCAAAGAATTTCAAGGTTATTAGCAAACTTTGACTATTTAGTAAAACATCTATAAGTCTTTTTCATCTGGATTTTGCTTATTTACCCACAAGTCCCGTAATTCCTTTCCAACTGTCCTGCCTGAAAAAATGCCAGTCTGATTGTTATATTCTCTTGTGGCCTTATTTACTTACACATTTTTGTAGGCAGAGCCCACTTTATATGACTATATCTTTTTACTAACTGTAATCCCTCCTACAAGCTTCTGACATGTTTTGTTGACTTCAAGATATCCCTGCTCACAGTTCTGGGGGAGCATTCTTAGTCCACTGCCAGATGATCAAATGTTCCATCTCTGTTCTGTTTGTAAATATTGAAAACAAGCTGCACAAATGTGTTAATTTTTTCTGAGGAATATAATAATCCTGCAGCAGTTTCCTCTAGCACATCAGAATTAGCTGTTCTCCACTTTTACGCATGAATGTGTTACAAATCTCTTTAATCTATCTCTATTCACATATGAGTGCAGATGTTTTGAGGAGTGGGCATATATTTTCCCAGTTGGGAGTTTGTTGTGTTTAGAGAGATGTGATTCCTGCTTTGAATGCTACAGGCATAAAGGGACTCCAGCATCAGTTGGATATCAATGCGCAAGGGAGGAGAAAGCAAAGTAATGAGGCACCATACAGGAATGGTTTATTCCCTCCACAGTTTTTTGTTTCCTGGGTAAGAAACCAATAGTATGCAAAGGGAGGTTAATGTGTTCAAAAAACGGGTAGATGTGGCACTTTAGGACATGGTTTAGTCTAGTCTACCCTTGATTGGCTTAGAGTAGACTTGGTAGTGTAGGTTAATGGTTGGACTGGATGATCTTAAAGGTCTTTTCCAACCTAAACGATTCTATGATTCTATGAATGCTTGCCCCATCATTCACAAGCATGGACTGGACACTGTCCCTTCAATAACATCGACCATATAGCGGTTCTGCCACCGGCTCTGGAGGCGTCTGCCATTTTAGGCCACTCATTAGCTGGGACTTAGAATAGGTCTGCCAGCTAACCATGCACCTTCAGAGCACAGTAACACACTACATCACCTAAGGTGTAACTTCATTGCCAGAAGCTACAGGATGCATCACATTAACTCTATGTCTGCTAGAAATCAGCAAAGCTACCATTAGGCAAGTTCTGATTATCTTCCACGTTACAGCAAGAGAGGGGCACGGTCTAATGTTGCTCCTTGATGCTGTTTGATACAGACCTTTTTTTTCTCCCATTTTCTTCTTCTCTCCCTTTCCAGCCAATCTTTCTGAGCTATTTGGTTCTATACAGAACTAATTTATCATGTGCAATCAGAAGGTTTGTATCACATCCACTACAGACAGGTGACCCTCAAATCAGTTACCTTCTGCCTATTTTGACCTTGCAAACTATCTCAATCAGGTTGTGCTATCAGTAAACAGGCTAAAGGCAAGAAGCACATTCTTTGCTAAAAGGTCAGCCTCCTTCACTTCTGAGCCTTTTGGTTAAGTTGGTTGCAGGGGTCATGAACAGTGTTGGCATAGCAATGCCTCCCACTAATTTTATAAAGCACACATAATTATGCTCCTCTCCGCTTCTGGACTGCAAATTTGTTACTTTGTCTTGGCTACAGTGCATGCTTAAGATTTGATAAGCAGCGAAGAGAACCCAGTAATATTTCTCCTGAAATGGCAGAGCTGACCAGAAGTCAGGAAAGTTTTATTTCTTGTCAATGTTTATCTGTGATTATTCTGACATTTCTGATTCTAGCTCTGAAAAATACCTTGAAAAACACGTAGTGAACAGGGGGATGGAAAGAGAACAATGGCATCAAATAAGTTGTCATCTTTAAAAAGGCAGTAAATAATTCACTGTGCATTTTGGTAAATGTCACAGATGGGAGAGAAGAAAGATTTTGTTTTGTCAGAAAAAGATCACCTTTACCTAGGTAATAAGCACATGCTGATATTAAAAATATATTGAAAAGGAATAGAAAGGGATTTTGTTCTATGTTTATGGGGACATACATTTATCAGTAACACAGAAGTAAAAGTACATTCAATAATCATGTAACATCTTGCTGCATAGATTGGGAAATGGCTGCAGTGTCATTGTTAACTGAGGAATTTAATTTTGCATAAACAATTTCACCGCCTACACAGGAACAAAAAACACTACAAAATTTTATAATATATGAGAATGCAAAAAAAAAAAAGTAATAGGTGTGCAGTGGTTGCTGTTAAAACATCAACATATGCCAAAAGTTATCCCACATATGGTATTTTGCATCCTGCAGTTTTTTAGGTTTCAGTTTTAACTATAGGGTAATACTGAGAATTCTCAGACAACATTGGAACTGTGACCAACAAAAGAGGCAAATTCAAAACATCCCCCTTTTAACCAGTGGATGGAATTAAGACCTATATCTGATATCTTTCACCAAAGAAGCTAATGCAGTGGTTTGAAATAATTCTCTGATCGATTATGTCCTGCAAGTTCAAAACCCATTATCAGAAATGACAGAGCAGCAGGTGGAACAAGATGTATATAGACTGTTGCAGGTCTTGAGCAGTCTGACAGACATGAAAAACACTGAGTAGTATTTGAAACTTTCAAATACTGCTAATGAAAGGTACCTGAGATCTGACATGAAGTAACTTTTTGAAGTCCAATACTTTCTGGAAAGATATGTGGAGTCCCATTTATAGAAGGATTACATATGCTGTATTTATATTTAGATTGGTTTATAAATGTGAAAAATTGAAATATATGGTTAGAATATTACCTTGTAATAATGTAGTACTTCTAGATCAAAGGCTGTGTACGTATAAGTGAAATGTAAGCTATAAAGATAAATGTAATAGATTTCACCAGAGTTGACAGCTACTTTACATAATGGAGGCCTTACGAATTAATGTCTAATAATGTAGAAGTAAAATATTTTTCATGGTGATAGCAACTTAAGTGCTACCTGGGAGCTCCTCCCAGGATAAGCATGATTAATAGGGCTCTAATGCTAATCCCTCACTTTCCTTTTTACTTTTTCCCCAAAACTTTCTTTCTTACTGTTCTTCTAACAGACATTATTGTAAAATCAGAGTGCCACATCCCTCTATGATGTACATGGAAACAGGCAGCTGAATACTGTATGGGATACAACTAGTCAGGAAAGTTTCACAAAAATGTGTTTTACATTGGAAAACACTGTTCAACATTTTCCAAGTTTTTTAAAGTTCAAATGTAATCAATTATCTTCTTCAATACAGTCTCAAAGTGCTTGTCAAGGCTTTGCCTGACACTTTCAAAAAAGAAAGCTCTAATTTTAATTTTTAATAAAAACCAGTAAACTTCTCAGAACAGGAAGATTAGTCTGTCCAGGAATGATTTTCTTTCAATTAATAAATGTCAGAATTTCATCCTAATTCAGCGTAGGAATGCTTTTTAAAAATTTTACCTTTTGACGGTCTGAGAATGTGCACTATTCCTATCTCAATGGGAAATCTTTAAAGAACAATTTTTTTCAGGTTACTCTATATGCCTGCTCTGAGTATGCCCTATAGGAGCCAGGCGTTCAGTAGGTCCCTTTCAGAGATTACCTTTAAGATTTCACAACTCATCTGT
Organism: Pelecanus crispus; assembly: GCF_030463565.1. NCBI lineage: Eukaryota > Metazoa > Chordata > Aves > Pelecaniformes > Pelecanidae > Pelecanus > Pelecanus crispus. The sequence goes on from NC_134648.1 coordinate 53,373,884, forward strand.
CAAGGCAGACAAAATAGACGGGTCAAAAAAGATACAGTGAAATAAAGAGAGAATGGAGGAATAATTCTCACAACCAAATAAGATTCGAATTGGTGAAACTTTATTAAACTGTTACTGATGGAGCTAGTCCATCTGGCAATGCCCAACACCACATTTGTAGACAGATTAGGGATTTTTAAATAGGCAGAACATAGCCATTGTGTGTATTTTTAAAATGTAGCTCTAAGAAACCAGAGAACTCTATATTAAAGGATTATAAACCTCACAGAATATTCCCTCTTACAACAGCAGATCCTTCATGAAGGCATCAATAGGCACACCTCAAATTTGTATTTAATTACATCCCTTAAGTAATGAGAATGAGCTGCTTCTCTCAATTGCTTGGACTGAAAGTGCATTTTTCATTGCAAAGTAAGAATATATCTCCCAAGGTAAATATCAAGAGGATATCAGGAGAAAATGGCAAATTAAAGAATTTTGAGTTCAGCAAGTGGACAGCTGGCTTATTATTTTACATATAATATATCTCCTACTTCTGCCTACCTCTTTTACAACATGATTAATGCGGGGGAATTACTGAGAGTAAGATGTGGTCAGGAACAAGGACAACATGGCATGGAAGGAAGGACAAGAAGAAATGAGCTCAAGCTGCACCAGGGGAGGTTTAGATTAGATATCAGGAAAAATTTCTTCACAGAAATCATAGTCAAGCATTGGAACAGGCTGCCCAGAGAGGTGGTGGAGTCACCACGCCTGGAAGTGTTCAAAAAACGGGTAGACATGGCACTTTGGGACATGGTATAATCTAGTCTAGTCTACCCTTAATTGGTTTAGTGTGGACTTGGTGATGTTGGGTTAATGGTTAGACTGGATGATCTTAAAGGTCTTTTCCAACCTAAATGATTCTATGATTCTATCAAGTAGCAAACGGTGGTAAGAGAATAACATAGACATGCCATCTTGAAAAACAGATACAGAAAAGTGCTAGTTTTAGCTGGCTACATGTCTAAATCAGCAGTTGCATTGGCAGATACTTTATGTAGATTGGCCATGAAGACAGTAATTTAACAGCATTTTGAAAATGGCGAACAAGCAACCCTGAGGGTCTATATTGAGAGCACCCAGATCCAGTTTGGCCCCTCTCTGCCTGTTGGAGTGACCTGGAAATTCAGGTCTAGAAAACCCGGCAAAATAAAACAAACACAGCTGCAAAATGGATCACCTTCCAAGTGGTAGACTCTATGTGTGTCATGTCTGCTCTTCTGTATAATGTATAATGCAGTTCTGCTCCCTGCAGGTTAACTAAATAATTTTAAAATCTTAGTCTTGATTTTAGAACACCATTGTCCAATCCAAGTTACCTTTAAGAAATACACTGGACCCACTAGAACTTACAGCAAAATACTAACTAGTCTGTTGACATAAGTGTTTTAACACATCTTGAAGTTGGTTCTAAGGGTATGTTTTTGATGAACAAAAGACCTTAAGCAACTTTCTGTGAAATACTGCTGAAAATAGCTCTAAAGGAACTCAACAAGAGCTGACTAGCACATCTGCATGATTTAAATGTTGTGTCTGCACATCAAATGTGGCAGAACTCAGCCATTATGAATTGGTACATTTTTCCATGAAATTCTGACTATTCAGCTTTCTCTTAGAATCATAGAACAGCACAGGTTGAAAGGACCTCAAAAGATCATCTGGTCCAACATTTCATGGGAACCTAGAAAAGATTATCTAGCACTCTGTCCAATCACATCCTGAAAACCTCCGGTGACAGGGACTAGCACATCACTGGAGAGGTTGTTCTAGTGAATGCTTGTTCACACTATAAAAAATTTCTTTCTTATATCAAGATGAATTCTCTCCTGGTGCAACTGGTACCTGTTCCCCTTGTCTTCTCTGTGTGGCTCCTTGTGAAGAGAGAGCCTCCATCTTCTGTGAGGCTGCCCTTTAAGTACTGGAATATTGTGATGATGTCCCCCCTGAACCTTCCCTTCTTATGTTCACATGCTGCTTCCCTGCTTGCTCAGAAATGTTACATGACTCAATGACTATTAGAATTCTTTATACATATATATATAATATATATAATATATACATATGTTGTGTACTTATGTTTAGAAACACAACACAAAAAAGTAGCAAGAATATTCCTTTCAGTACCTTTTCCTTGAAAAACTACATAGTGTGGGTGCATCTATATATTGTTGTGCAACAAGAGAGACAAAGGGCTGTAAATAACCCTATAAAACCTCTATGCCAAATAACATCCAGTTTAAGCTGTGGTTCAGCTTCCATGTTTAGGGGCCAGACGCAAGAAGTATTGGGTGAGATACATAGGCTATGTATGCAGCAATTTGGATTATCATAGCTGTCCTTTATGGCATCAAGATTCATGCATCCTCAGTTCTTTCCAGGACAGCTATTGTTTTTGACAGAAACAGAATATTTTGTACACAACTCACAGCATTTTCAGCAGAAATATTTATGCAGAGTCAGTTAGTGTCCAAAACATAAGTGAATTGTTCTGGGTTGCAGGAGGCAACAATTCCCAGGCTCCATTTTCAGCTCTGAGACTGTTTCATGTGGCTTGGCCGAGGGTAAATCATTTTAAAATCTCTGTGTTTGAATTTCCCGTCTGTGCAAATGCAGATGATAAAACTAACTTATCTCACAGAATGACAGTAGACATAATTAGCTAACATTTGCACAGTCATCTGAAGGCTCTTTTTGTCTAAGTGTGGTGCTTGCCAGCATGTTCAAAGAGATTTTTAGTGAACATTGCAGAATATAAAGGAACAGAAACATATAGAAGTTTACAAAGTCCTGAAAGTCTGCAAAAAAGGGGTCAGACATTCTCAAAAGCAAAGATGGGAAAAATATTTTACAGGTAAGGTAGCATTACATGAATATGAGAATCAATCAGAGAAATCTCACTGAAGCAGTGAACTAAAAAAAGAGTTAGATGGGTTTCTAACATGGGTGGAGAAAAAGGTTTATTGCTTACTGGAAATACCAATCTAACAGGCAAAATCTTGGTAGTATATCAGTTCTCAAAAGTCCTAAACATACACAAAAATGAACTGAATGTGTTTCTGGATGACAATAAAATGGACCCTTAAATAACTATTTATTTATCAAAACAAAGTTTGGCTAAAAAATACTCCTTTTTGTACCAGGCCACAGTTTAGTTGCACAGAAAATTATTTACATCACTTTATTAGCAAGGCAGACAGGAAAAGTTAAATGGGACCCAGGTCTGAATTCCAACAGGGAGGACCAAGTGGCAAGTTAATAAAAGGAATTTTACCTTCAGATGAGATGAGCTGCTGAGTATCTCAGAAGCTCAAATTGCCACCTTGTGTGATGGCAAACAGCAGTAGATTAACATGAGTTTTGAGGAATCAGCTTAATAGTGGCAAATACAAAACCACAATGCAGAATACCTATTTCTCAGCCAAACATCACGTACATTCATGTGTAGAATGTCTTAAGGCTTAAGTAAGGGTTTAGTGGCATGCAGACCAGACTGAGTTTGTGAAAAAAGATGACTTTCATTCATAAATCAGGAAATTTATCAGTTCTACACACTTAAACAGTATCTTACATCTACAAAGACATCTTGGAAAATAAATCAAAAATAAACCAAAGCCTTTTGGCTTGAATGAGTTCCCCAGTATCACATGGGCAGTAAAAAATTTTGCATCATTACCTTTCTTTCATGGGCCAATTATGAATATTTTAGTGTTTCTGCATCTCAGCACTGAAACAAAGCCAACGTGAAACTCTATCCCTTAGCTCTCTGTGAGATAGTTATTCACAAGCTAGGGCATACTTATTTTCATACACTCACTTTCTTCCTTCCCCAGATCAGTGAAGCAGTAAATAGAGAGGGGAGAAAAGGCTCTCTCCAAACAGCATCAGATCAGTGGTGCAGGAAATAGCAAGCAACTCCCTGCAGGAGCATATGCATTCTTAGCAAATTCTACCAGCAAATGATAATCATCCAGTTAATTATATTTAATTGCTCTCTGCATCAAAACAATAAATAATGAGAGAGTCCAGTGCTGCTTGTTGGAGATTATAACTTGACATAAATACAAGAAACACAAGCGAAAGAATAAATACACACTCAGTTCCTCAAAATGGAGTAAAAAAATAAAAAAAGGCTGAGTGTAAGTTGTATCAATGTTGGCCAATGTCTATCTACAGAGCCAGCAATTTCAGAGAAAAAAATCCCATTTTTTTCTGGGAAAATTGCTATCAATGAATTTGCATGTACAGGACACTGTATGCAACAACTTCAAGTTTGAATATTTAATGGGGGGGGAAATAAATTTTGGTACGAAAGGTGGAAGCATGAGAAATGGGGAAGGGAGAAGGACTTAAGCAAAGGAAGGAAACATGTTAATGATGGCAGCTGTTAGGTTCCCAGGGGGAGTTACACAAGTCCCAGCAGCGATTCACTTCACAATGTATTAGACAAAACCTTTGTAAATGGACTGCAGGGGGCAACTCTGAGTAGAGAAAGAGTTGGCTTAGGGGATACACTATAACGTCTTCTCCAGTTTAAGAATCTGTAGAAGCCATGAACCCCAGAGAACATGATTATTTAATTTACTGCAACATTCTCCTTGGCTTCTTTGATCAAACCCAGAAAATGCAACCAGTTAGGTTACTAATCTGTGTGAGTGGGAACTGATGGAAGTGTCTATGAAAAGCACTTTTAAAGATCTTGCATATTCAAGAGTATTTTGAGGGGCTAGAAAGAGGAAGAAAAGGTCATTACTGAATTACTTGTACTTTTCCAAAGCTGAAGAAAAACTTCAGCAAAAATTCTTGGTCAGAAAAAAATTAGGCAGGAAAATATGACTTTTATATGGGAAGTTCTGTCAGAAGAATTCATTAGAAAGCCAAAACACCATTCCAAGACTGAGAGAACAATTTATGGATAAAAATCCCATCCTGGCTTTGTGGCAAAGTGAATAGCAGAACAACAAAAAACGGGAAGAGACAACATGCAATAAGAAATGCGCACTGGGGAGAAGAGGGCAGTAATCAATAAGCTAGATGTTTAGATGTACCTGCAGTTGGCAGGGGCACTTGAGGGGATTACAGTACTCATGGCTGGCATGATTAAGAATGAAAATCTTTTAAAAAAGAATACTAAAAACAAAGTACAAAAGCCAGACGTGCAGCCTCATTAGAAGATTGAGAGTGTAACTGCTAATATGATGGCAGACATTTTCACAACTGCTCCGTATTTGGAAAGATGTTTGAGGTTGCCCTGTTCTCACAGGTTTGGGTGAAAAATTTTCAGCACAGAGGCAACCGAAGAGAACATTGAATGTCTCTATATATCCAGCAGGCCCAAGTAACTTGAGCTAATGGTCTTTTAAGAGATAGCAGAGGAGTTGTCCGAGTCACTGATACTGAATCTGGCAAGCTGCTGTATGGATTTTTCCACTGCTCCACCAGCAATGCAGAGGGGTTTTTTGCAAGTTAAGTCACAGGGGTTACAAGTCTGTCACATTATATGCAACAGATTACAAGTGTCTTGGTTTAAAAGAGTACTTTGGTTATAATATGGAAGCAAATTTATTTCCTTCACTAACATATCAAGTGAGCTTATTAATTTACTGGAGAAATACAGGATAAAGTCCAAGAGGTAGCAGCTGAAGCCAGGCAAGTTCTCATTTTAAACTGGGTTTGTATTTTTAACAGCAAAGATGAATGACCATTGTAACAAACTACTAAAGGTAAGTATGGATTCTCCATCTTTTTCTTGTAATCAAGATCAGATACTCTTTTGGAAGAGATACATCAGTCAAGCATGAGCTGCTGAACTCTGCAAAGGTAACTGGGATCAATTCAATACTCTGCAGCACAGAGAACACAAATTCTGTAATCTAATGAAGATTTTTGGCCCTGAAATAAAGGAAAACACGAAAGCCCTGAAAGCCAAATTTTGCTTCAAAATTTGAAGAATACTTGAAACTATTTGCTTGAAAATAGTTTTACATTATAGATTTATAGAGTTCCATGTTATTGGTTCAGAAAAGAATAATTTAAAAGCATCAAAACAGTATCAGAGTTAATGTTCTAATTTTAGTGAAGCATTAAACTCTCACAGCATGTCATCCCTGTAGTGAAGGTACTTGCAATCATGCAAATTCTTGCAGTGTTCACAAAGGAGGAGGAACAAGGATCCCTGCTTACGGCTTGGGCCTCTTAGTTAAGCACTGGGCTTCCAGCTGCTGCAACTCAAACAGGAACACGTGGGGGAGCTGGAAAAAAAATCACATCCATGCTCTGATTTCAGAGAAGGCGTCATATACTCCTCTGTGCACCTGCACGTCCCGACTTAACACTGACTACAAAAATAGTGTGGGACTATCATTGGCACTGACTTTGTATGTCTTTGCATCAATTGTGCTATTAGTGAAATAGCAGGGTTAGAGATGATACTTCACCGCTCAGAGGGACAAGACATCATCAAGTCCAGAATCCAACTTCAGTTTTGCATTGGTTGAAATTGTTTCTATCCAGCTGTTTTCACCAGAAATGATCCCAGAATGATACCCAAGGGCACTAGCTGAGGCTGGAAAAAAGTAAGATCTTAACCAGGCTCAGCAGAGACAAGGTGCCACATTTTCCTTTCTGCATTTGAATCACCTTCACAATCTATATGTAGAAGATGCCTCTTTCTCCTTCCCTGCACTCTACTGCATAAGCTGAGGTTGAATACATGAATTGCCTTGTAATCTGATCCGGCCATATGAGGGTCCAGAGGAAACAGAAAAAGCAATTAATTGCTTTTGAAAGGAGGAATGGTGCTAACAGGATACCCCAAAATATAAATTGGGGGGGGGGGGGGTGGTGGGACGACACACCTAGTAAGATATGTTTTCCTAAGTCAGAGCAAGATTTGAAAAGGTACTGATGCAACAGTTCATTTCTTTACAGTTTTTCCTATACTTAGTTTAAAGTGGATTTACTTCACTTCAGAACATTATATTATCACTAACGGAAATTATAAATACTATAGATGTGTACACAATGTGCTAAATTTACTGTTACCCCTTAATTCTGTTCTGTTTTTGTTTGTATTTACATAGGAATGGACTGCTTGCTTTCCAAACTTTAACCAGAATTTAAAATGTTTATTTACCCTGAGTTCCTATATTTCTATTAAAATTCTATTTCTGAAGCCTGTAATATAACCTTGTTTTATGCCTCCAAGTAAACAGCATTGGTACTTTCTATACTGAATATTTTAGTTTTCCTTATTTTAGAGATGTCACTGAGCAAAGAAAAACACTCAGCATATAGCACAACTTCATCTCTAATGACAACTATATGCAGCATCATTCAAAACTGAAGAATTTATGGTTATATTGTAAATACACTCACCACTGCCTTTCAATGCACTAGAAGAACACAGAAATGTGTAAAAACAAGTGAAGTTCAGCTTTTATAAGCAAGTAACTTTTGCCAATATTATAATATTTCTCCAAACTTTAAGATTGTCAGAAGTAGTACTTCTTCCTAGACCTTCACAATTCTGAAAGTGTGGTAAATGCACCATTAACTGCCTCTACCACAGGGTATTTCATTTGCTGTGAAACCAGGGTCTTGGCTAAGGATCTGGAAGGGTTGTTTTTTTCTCTATGGCAAAACTAGTAAACTGCGTAAGTTTCTTCACTGTCCTCTTTTATCCACAGACTCTGCACCAGGGATTAAACAAGGAGAGTAATGCAGCAGACCCTTTGGGTACTAGTCCTGAGACACCACACAGTGAAGCAAGCAGGGGAGGCAAATGGCAAGGCATTTTTACTGCTGCCAAACATGTGTCAGACCTAATCTGGCTCCATTGGCTCTAACCCCAGACCAAGAAGTGTGGGAAAGCAAGGAGCAGAGACACCTGAGACAGATGGACGCAAGCCATCACAGTCCTGGGAGCAATCTAGGAGCTGTGCCCCAGCTAAGAAGTCCAGCCAAGAACTGGGTAATCAGAGCTCACTAACTTGCAGACAATGGTTGGCAAATTCAGCTATGAAATGCACACTGCGCGGAGCTGCACTGGAGTTCAGAGGATCAGCTCAGTCTGCTTTGTGGAGCTGGAATAGGATACCTGCACTGTGCGTAATTATTTTTATTAGCTCCAACACTCAAGAATCTGGCAGCTTAGGTCTTTGGGTATACTCAAGATCCCTTGAAGTTACAGAAGTTACATAAGTAACCCATTTTTACACACCTTTTCATTAATGTCAGCTGAATTATATAGTGAAACTACCCTGGTTGCTCAGCCCACAACTGCAACAGTTGGTGTATTACAGTACTGTGGCCTCTGCATTTCGTCACACTACAGCAACCACATCTCAGTGTTCCCATGTATCTGATTTTTCCCATAGCTGTAGAAATGGCCCACACTAAAGTAATTTCTATACAAAAGGATTCAGGTTCCCTAAAAATTTTGAGCAAAATACGAAAACCCCAAAACACTTATAGTGATAAGTAGAACTATTTCAACAGGTTATTTGAGCATTTCAACACAAATACGCCGCCACAGGAGTCCTGACAGTTTGTTGTATTCACCTCGTACCCTTGTTATTCTTGACAGAACCCTCTCCTTCAACACACCACAGTAACTCAGCCCTCAGCGAACACCCTTCCCTAAAGATGTAAGATCACAATGCATCAGAAAACACATATTTGATCAAGAAATCTCGTTTCTAGAGCAGACTTGGAGTCAGGAGTCAATCCCATTACCAGAGGGGAACAGCCAGGGCTATTCAGGACAGTATACAGTTGTTTCTTGTTTAAAAAACATCTCTTCAACTCTATCTATGCATCATAGTTTTTATAGTTCATGTTTACTGGTTTCATAGAATGTATGAAGTCATTAGCATCATACCTCAGCACCACTTTTATAGTTGTAGCTGCTCATAACAAAAGCAGTTAATCAATAAAGTTGCAAAACAAGACTCAGTTTGGTACATGTTCTATGCCCCTGGTGTTCAAAACTAATTCTCCAAGTCAAGAAAATGAATGAATTTCCTAGCATAGTGACCTTTATAAAACCAACTTAGTGAAAGCTGCTTTCTAAAAGCCTTCAGTGGTGCAAATCTTAATGTATAGAAGACAAATCAAGTCCCAGCATAGTGTATAAAAGGACAGCACAGTGTATAAAAGGACAAGCACTCCTGTCAAAATGGGTTGAGAGCTAATGGGGCAAGTACCCTCAATAAATGAGGTGTGATTCCACGGCTGATGGGCAGATGTTCAAACATTCCACCTGCTACTTTGCCAAAAAGGTACAATATTGATGTAATAGGGTTTAAAATAAAAGTCAGTAATGGACAGCAAATCCAAGATTCTGGGAGGAAACAGTTGTCCAAATCCCAGGGTTTTTGTGATTAAACATCCAAACGCAGAGTAAAATGATTCGTCTCTAAATAGTGTTAAATAAAAGCATACTTACATAGAAAAGGGTTCTTCTCACAAACCATAGGCCCATATTCTTACAAGTTTACCTGCTTCTTTTTATTACAAGCCTAAGACCACTGTCAGTTCTCTTGTATGTAGAGGTCTTTATTGACACATAAAGCTGAAAGCAAAGATTGAGAACTCTTACTCAAATAAATAAATAACCCAAGGAATCACAAAGTCAAATGATTGGTTTAGGTAAGGTTCGGTGGCTCAAGTCTCAGAAGCACAGTTACTTGTGCTGGAAATCATGAAAAAGTGCATGATAATACTTTCTATAAAAAAATTAATAAATAACATGGAATCACACAATACTTGAAACAATTGAGAGAGAGGAGAGGAGAAATTGAGGAAAAAAAAAAATACAGTCCAGTAGGAACTGTATTTCACCTACTGTCTAAGGTCATAAACGTGGAGAAATGCCAAACACCATAATCTGGAAGCAGTGGGTTTTATTCTCTAAGTTAAATGGATATTTTATTCCTGAGATAAAAAGAGCCCAAATTGCAGACATAAGGCAGACATAAGAAACCTACATGCCAATATGGACGATGCCCTTGGAAATGAGTAACAACTGTGAGATAGGTGCTCATAATTACAGAGATAAAAGCAATTCAAAGCAGCAGAACAGCTGGTCTAACCCATCAAGTGACAGAGACATCAGCCTGCTAATGCCCACTTGTTTTGACACTTTGAAAATCAGCAAACAACTCTGAAAACCTTTGAGTTATTTCTGGGCCTTAATGAAAATACAGACTGAAACTTCCAGTGGTTTTCAAAACATCTAAATGCCTAATACCCTCTTAAATCGGTCCTAAAATATTGCATAATTGCATATCACACTTCTCTTCAGAATAGAGTTGTTCATATAGTATCTAGCTGAACGGCCACTCACAGACATTTGGTTGGAACAGCTGTGTGTCACTGGAACAAACAAATTAATGACAATGATGAACTAAGTATCACAATTTGCCTTTTAACAAAGCTATGCTTCCCCTCTGTGCTGGATTGCCCTATTTAAGTTCAGAGAAAATACTTGCAAACGGTGCGAGTGCAGTACCTGAATGACATCAAAGCTAGTGGCAGACCGCAAGCAAATTACACAACCTGGGTCTTTGGAGAGAGAGCCTTTGGAAATAGCCTAGCTGAACCTCTCCAGTGAGATGCAATCTGAACTTTCATGGTAGGCTTTCTGCTGTTTTCATTCTTTTTTGTCTGCAGGGTTGTTTTACATTACTCTTTATTTCCCCTTACCTTGTGGGCAACTATCTGTTTTTCGTAACAGTTTACATGGTTAAATAAAAGCCGTGAAAAAGGGAGTAAATCCTTAACAGACCTATTGTCTTAAGGCTTTCAGGAATCACACACCAATAATCCTAGTGATTATTGGGAACTGGAGCAGAACATTATCATAGAATCATAGAATTGTCTAGGTTGGAAAAGACCTTTAAGATCATCCAGTCCAACCATTAACCTACACTACCAAGCCCACCTAAACCAATCAATCAAGGGCAGACTAGACTAAACCGTGTCCCAAAGTGCCACATCTACCCATTTTTTGAACACTTCCAGGGATGGTGACTCCACCACCTCTCTGGGCAGCCTGTTCCAATGCTTGACCACCCTTTCCGTAAAGAAATTTTTCCTAATTTCCAGTCTAAACCTCCCCTGGCGCAGCTTGAGCCCATTTCCTCTCATCCTATCGCTAGCTACTTGGGAGAAGAGACCAACACCCACCTCACTACACCCTCCTTTCAGGTAGTTGTAGAGAGAGAAACATCAAAAGGAATTTAGCTTATTGGAGGTTTTCCTTCTCCTTTGTAGCTGTTAGTGTGTTCAGCCTCTTCATTTTTATTGTTATTCTAGATCACAGTCTTTCAAAATGACATTAATAGCTTTATTTCTTCTTTCTATTACAATAATTTCCACTCTCTGTGGTCAGAATGGTCATTATTAATGCCACACAGCTCTCATATTTACACTAAGAGGTTTTCTATAGGCAATTTTTTTTCTCCCTTCTATGTACTCCCTGGCAACTTATTACGGGTTAACATTGAAGGTGTAGCCAGCCTCTAGAAAAAGTAGACTGGAAATTAGGAGTCTACTAAGCCTCAGAGGCAACCATTATAGCAGGCAAGTAACTGAACAAAGAGCTCTAGCCATTGCCTCTGCCAATCTCTCTTATCTACTCTCTCTTTTCCTCTGCCTGTTCATTTAATCTTGCTTTCATCAGGAAGCAACCCAACACCGTGAAGCCTCCTTGTCTAGTGACGCATTTGGGCAATGGGTGTTTCTGAATGTAGCAGGAAGGAGTTTCTTAATAACAGCTATGGTTGCAATATGCTTCAAATGTTCACTTCTTGTTCCTGTTACTATTACATTAGAAGAGCACAGTCATCAAATTCATAACTCCAGATGCCTGTGATGCTGCCAGAGATGGCAACTTGACTCCATGACAATCCAAGGTTTCTTCTCTACCTATTGTATCATCCATAACACAAAAGCCAGCTGTAGCACAGCATTATTTTCAGGTTCAACGCACCATCCTAAGTATACACACTAACTTCCTTTCATCTCATACAGGAAGCAGCTTAAGGAAAGCTGACCTATAAATCTTGTTACAGCTGCATTATTTTCTGATGCCCCAACTTAATGAGGAAATAAGACAACTACTACAACAATACTGATACCAAGACACATACACATTAACATATGCATTCCTGGGAAGAAACATTTTGAAGTGGAGTGTGAAATACAACACGGGTGCAAGAAGATGTCAGTTTTGGGGTAAAGAGAATCAGAGTGGAACTCATGTATTCACTATGGATTTGTAATTCCACAGTAAGGCTGCAGAATTAGAGATTTGATTAGCTAGTGGTTGGAAAGGGGCCTGGTGGAAAAGGACCTGCGGGTGTTGGTTGACAGCCGGCTGAACATGAACCAGCAGTGTGCCCAGGTGGCCAAGAAGGCCAACAGCATCCTGGCTTGGATCAGAAATAGTGTGGCCAGCAGGAGCAGGGAGGTGATTGTGCCCCTGTACTCGGCGCTGGTGAGGCCGCATCTGGAATACTGTGTCCAGTTTTGGGCCCCTCAATGCAAGACAGACATTGAGTTGCTGGAGCGTGTCCAAAGAAGGGCAACAAAGCTGATGAAGGGTCTGGAGCACAGGCCTTATGAGGAGCGGCTGAGGGAACTGGGGTTATTTAACCTAGAGAAGAGGAGGCTGAGAGGAGACCTTATCCCTCTATACAGCTACCTGAAAGGAGGCTGTAGTGAGGTGGGTGTTGGTCTCTTTTGCCAAGTAGTTAGCGATAGGACAAGAGGAAATGGTCTCATGCTGCATCAGGGAAGGTTTATATTAGATATTAGGAAAAATTTCTTCATGGAAAGAGTAGTCTAGGATTGGAAGAGGCTGTGCAGAGAGGTGGTGGAGTCACCATCCCTGGAAGTGTTCAAAAAACGGGTAGATGTGGCACTTTGGGACACGGTTTAGTGGGCATCATGGTGTTGGGTTGATGATTGGACTGATGATCTTAGAGGTCCTTTCTAATCTTAATGATTCCTAGTTTTTACATTCATTAAAAAATAATCCATCCACCAAGCCAGGAAACATGAAATTATTACTCTACCCTTAACTGGTTTAGTGGTGGACTTGGTAGTGTTAGGTTAATGGTTGGACTGGATGATCTTAAAGGTCTTTTCCAACCTAAACAGTTCTATGTTCTACTGCTGGGCCCCTATGGTAGAATTTGGGCAATCTACAGAACAAGGCGCTCATCTTCTGGTTTTAAAGCCATTTAGATTCTTTGCACTATTAAAAGGAGGTCATTAGGATGCATGCCTAAGTAGTAGAAGAGCAGTTTCTTACACTTAAGACTTGTGCGCATCTCATCAGGCTACTTTGCTATTTCAAGTTTCTTCTTCTGTGGGATTTTTTTGGGAAAAAATAAAGATTCCGTGCTCTCATTTTCACTAGAATGCAAAACCATACTAGATTATATAACCTCAACAACCTTTTCCAGCTCAGGAGTAGCTGGAAAGCTACAATGCTACAATATTGTAGCTACAAGGCTATAATATTTTCCATCTGGAAATATAATTGTATTCGAGAGGAAGGTGCAACTGGTGTGGATCAATACAAACCAATCCTTCCCCAAAATATGACTCAAACTCAAACTAGATCTGTTTCAAGTCCTTCTGTCTGTCCAACACCACAAACACTATAGCTGTGCTAATGCTCAAGTGAAGAGAAGAAAAACCGCAGAGCATTTTATTATATCCCCATCAAAGTAGAATTTAAATTCTACTGTCAGACTCCTACTCTAAGACAAACAAGATTATAAAATGGTCACTTTTATCCTTAGCTATATCTTTATATTTAAGATGGATTGTCATCCTCAAAATTCTTTTCCTCACCTGCAAGTCAAGAACCTCAGCTGCTATAAACTGGCATCAGCCTTAGCAAAGTTGTGCCAGCTTTTACAGCTGAAGATCAGATTTGTAATTTCCATGATTCCAAGTCAGAGTGCTTTTTGGTTTTGCTTGAGAAGGATAATGGAAGCTTCAGCAACAGGTGAAGTTAGCCACTGTGTTATGTATGGAAGCCACAACTTGGTGTTATTTGTGCAACAGTGAATGTGAAAGAGGAGGTCAAAGAGTTCCCAGCACACTTGTCAGCACAGAAAACTCAATTGTCTGAAGGAAAGGGCATCTATTGAACTCCCTTGCATCAGGCTTTTTTACTAAAGAGCAAGTCCTATGAGGGAAAGGAGCTTGAAACAACTGCATTTGCCAGCAGGAATAGCAACAGTAGCATGAGGCTTTCCTATATAGAGCATATAAAGCTATGAGGAAAAATAAGAGGTCAAAACATGTTGAAAAAATGTTGCATGTTTTCTCTATGCTTCAGGATATAGGTTTCTGTTTACACTAAATTTGACCTTATATCAATGTTTTCAGTTGCCTCAGAGCAAAAAGAGCCATGTTTACTTGAGCAGACAAAGCATGAATAAGATTATGTTGAAATGAAAAATTCACCCACTAGCTGGCTCCTTGGCCCTAGCAACTCTGATCTAACTTGTTGCTAGCAGCGAAGCCAAAACAAGGTAAAAATTATACTGACATAGTTCACTGAAGTAAATTTTAAAAGTTTTTAAAGCTGTCACCCATACTTTGTGCAATTGTGATCGGATATTACCTGGGAATTGCAAAGTGGGAGTAAATCTTTTCTATAGGCATGGTAGGTGCTAATGAGAATGAAAGATTTGCATAAAAAAAACCCAAAACAAGCAAACAGCTGTTAAAGTAATTTGTATCCTATCCTTTTCCAGTTTCAGAAACTAAATACCTATATTGGGTCCAGCTGAGATAGAGTTAATTTTCCCCATAGCAGCCCTCATAGTGTTGTACTTTGTATTGGTAGCTAGAAAAGTGTTCATAACACACCAGTGTTTTGGCTACTGCTGAGCAGTGCTCACACAGCATCAAAGCTGTCTCTCCAACATTCCCCCCTCATCTTGGGAGGGGACATAGCCAAGACAGATGACCCACACCGACCAAAGGGATATTCCATACCATACGACATCTGCTCAGCAATAAAATCTAAGGGAAAGGAGGAGGAGAGGAGGCATCTGTTGTTACGATGTTTGTCTTCCAGAGCAATGGCTACACGTACTGAAGGCTGCTTCCCAGGAAGTGGCTGGACATCGCATGCTGATGGGAAGCAGAGAATAAACCTTTGTTTTCCTTTGCTTACATGAGTGGCCTTTGTTTTTTTCTTTTTTTAAGCTGCCTTTATCTTAACCCATGAGGTTTTTTTCCAACTTATTTTCTCCCTACCCTGTCCTGCTGAGGAGGGGAGTGATAGAGTGGCTTGGTGGGTGCCTGGCAACCAGCCAAGGTCAACCCACCACTGTCCTTTTTGGCGCCCAACATGGGGCATGAGGAATTTGAGATAAGGATAGTAATTGGGAGAGGTAATGGGCAAAACATGGACTGAACACGGCTAGAGAGTGAAAAGTGGAATGATCATGGGGAATTTCTGTTTTTGTAATTGTGGTGAAGGAATGAGGAGTGGATTGTGTGTAAATTATCCACTTTTGTCCTGTGTTGTGATGATGTTATTTTGATTTTGGTGTGGGGAATTCTTTTTTGTTCGTGTGACTGAAGTTGGTGAAGGTTGTGAAGATTGTGCAATGAATGTGGATTTTAATGGTAATTCGTAAATATGTGATTCACAGAGGTGAGGGGTGGATTGTAATGGTTTTGCATGATAAGGCCTTTGTAGCTGGCGGTTACAGGGGTGGCTTCTGTTAGAAGCTGCTAGAAGCTTCCACCATGTCCGATAGAGTCAATGCCAGCAGGCTCCAAGACGGACCAAGGCCAAGCCCATCAGTGACAGTGGTAGCACCTCTGTGATAACGTATTTAAGAAGCGGGGGGCGGGAGGGGGGAAATGTGCACAACTACAGCTAAAGAGAGGAGTGAGAATATGTGAGAGGAACAACCCTGCAGACACCAAGGTCAGTGAAGTAGGCGGGGGAAGAGGTGCTCCAGGCACCGGAGCAGAGATTCCCCGGAAGCCTATGGTGAAGCCCATGGTGAAGCCCATGGTGAGGCAGGCTGTCCCCATGTAGTCCATGAAGGCCCATGGTGGAGCAGATATCCACCTGCAACCCGGGGAGGACCCCACACCAGAGCAGGTGAATGTGCCCGATGGAGGCTGTGACCCTGTGGGAAGCCCGTGCTGGAGCAGGCTCCTGGCAGGACCTGGGGACCCGTGGAGAGAGGAGCCCATGCTGAAGCAGGTTTGGTAGCAGGACTTGTGACCCTGTGGCAGACCCACACTGGAGCAGTCTGCTTCTGAAGGACTGCACCCCATGGAAGGGACTCATGCTGGAGCAGTTGGTGAAGAACTGTAGCCCATGGGAAGGACTCAGATTGGAAAAGTTTGTAAACTGTCTCCTGTGGGACGCACCCCATGCTGGAGCAGGGGAAGAGAGTGAGGAGTCTTTCCCCTGAGGAGGAAGGAGTGGCAGAGACAACATGTGATGAACTGACTGCAACCCCCATTCCTCTGTCCCCCTGCGCCACTCAGAGAGGGGAGGAGGTAGAGAAAATCAGGAGCAAAGTTAAGCCTGGGAAGAAGGGAGGGTTGGGTGGAAGGTGTTTTAAGATTTGGTTTTATTTCTCATTATCCTACTCTGATTTGATTGGTAATAAGTCAAACTGATTTCCCCAAGTCAAGTCTGTTTTGCCCATGACAGTAATTGCTGAATGATCTCTCCCTGTCCTGATATCAACCCATGAGCTTTTTGTTATATTTTCTCTCCCCTGTCCAGCTGAGGAGGAGGAGAGATAGAGCAGCTCTGGCGAGCACCTGGCATCTAGCCAGGGCTAATCCACCACAATACTACTGTGGTTGTCTGACACGTATAAGAACCAGTAAGCCAAGCTAAGAAGAATGAGAAGCAACTTGCCATGTTTCTTTATCAAATTGAATGAAACAGCTGAAAGATAAAACTATATGGTTCTCGACCCTTGCAGTTTTATCTGTAATCTTGAGATGTGTTATTGGACCAGAACAAGATTGATCCACTAACTAGGCTGCTTTCAGGAAACTCGGTCGCTGGACTGTTGGCACTGTAGGACCTGTATCATGTGTGGAAGCCAGGTCTCAGAGTGCACACATACTTCCTCCAAAAATCTTCTTATGTGTATGATCTTCTGTTTTACAGTTCTCTTAATTGATATGCTAGAAGCAGGATTTGCAATGTTTCTGAATATATTTTAAAATAACATATTAGCAGAAAATAAACAAATCACTAAAAAAATCTTTTTTTACCAAGTTTTTAGAAAAAACATCTGTGTACAAAGAAATAACTTTCTTCATGGTCCCCAGTTTACCTGCATCTGTATACACTTTAACACTACAATAACTTGTTCTTCTCTTCCCTGTTCCTGTCTTTTTCCTTCCAGCACTTCTCTTCACTAAGTCCTTGATAAATTGCCATTGTTCCAAACTCCAGTCATCTGCAAATATATAGAGCAAGCTGGTCCTCTGTGTAGGCACCCTCTCTAGTATTACCACTGTACTGCCCAGATTGATTTGGTAAAGTGTTTTAACTCTCACCAATTAAAAAAAAAAAAAATTTGATAAACAAATCTGTCAGTTACCCATTTCTCACCCCATCCTGTAACTTTAGAAAGAATAACTGGGTAGGAAAGAGTACAAAAGTAGGGAAATTAACTGACTCATGCATGTTTCACTGCAAAATACAGAAATTTCCAACATTGTCTATAGTGCTGCTACAGATGAATCCTTGAGACATAATTTTTAAGAATTAAAACTCAGCTTAGAGGATTCAGTAACATGTAAAACTTCAAAAATGTGCTTCATATGTGTTTTAAGAACTCAGAAAGAGCTTTTGAGCTTCTCTCCTTAAAAAAAAAATGTACCAGACCTAGCATTTGTACTCTCATTTAAGCCAGTCCAAGAGTTTTACTATTTTACAATTTTTTTCAGTATTTGAGTTTAACAATAGGGTACAGTTTTCCCAGTTTTCCATTTGTAGCAGACTGATGTATCAGTTATTAGCACAAGCAAGTGTAAAATTTCCCACTTAATACAGGCATACCTCTAATGTTGCATACAGGCATACCAGAACCTGAACCAGCTAAGAGGAAATTACGAAACCTTTGCTTCTGTCAGTATGGTAAAAGTGGTGTGCAACTGCTAGAAAGAAATCAGAGTCCTGAAGCTAACAGTCAGCAAGCAGAAAATGGATTCAGAAAATGCAGTGAGTACCCAGTATATACATTGTAATTTTAAAGACAGCTCTTAATAATTTTGTATTGAAGAGAGACACAGAGAGAGACATACACACACACAAGTATGTCCTGCATGGATTTACTAGGTAATGCAGGAATGGAAAGGAGTCTTCCCTCCAATTTCTTTTTGCTTCCTCTTGTCTCTCAGCCTTTCCATGTCCCTTCAATAGTGCTGGAAGTTGTATTTTCCACATAACAGGCTCTATTTCAATTCCTTCCTCTGTGGGACAGAGGCAATCAGCCAGAGCATGGCTTCCAGGCCACTGAATGTCTTAGACTGGGATTGTTTAGCTTAGAGAAGAGGAGGCTGAGGGGAGACCTTATCGCTCTCTACAACTACCTGAAAGGAGGTAGTAGTGAGGGGGGTGTTGGTCTCTTCTCCCATGTAGTTAGCGATAAGATGAGAGGAAATGGGCTCAAGCTGCGCCAGGGGAGGTTTAGGTTGGACATTAGGAAAAATTTCTTTACGGAAAGGGTTGTCAAGAATTGGAACAGGCTGCCCAGAGAGGTGGTGGAGTCACCATCCTTGGAAGTGTTCAAAAAACGGGTGGATGTGGCACTTGGGGACATGGTTTAGTCTAGTCTGCCCTTGATTGGTTTACTGTGGACTTGGTAGTATAGGTTAATGGCTGGACTGGATGATCTTAAAGGTCTTTTCCAACCTAAATGATTCTATGATTCTATGGTTCTATGATTCTATGAGAGGTCTGTACCTCTATTGAAGGCACCAGAAAGCTCTTCAGAGCAACACCATAAGAACAGGCTTTGGCACACTACTGCTAAATTCATTCTGGCAGAAAATTCTTTCCAATTCGTGCTACAGACTTTTGTAAAGGGTTCTCACTGAAAAAAAAAAAAAAAAAAAAAAAGATAATGATAGTGCCAATTGTTTTTTTGTTTGTTTTGTTTTGTTTTTTTGTATATATGAAAGAGAGCGCCTTGTTTCCTCTGGGGGCTTTGTAACTTATGGAATTTATGTCCGTACTTAGGAGCCACAAAAATAAGATGTTTTTCTGACCAATTTTGAAGTAGCATATATAGGAAAAATGGAAATTTGGAAATGGTGATGCAGAATTTCACAAAAATTCACATTTCCCAAACTAAGTAATATATGAGCCCATTCTTCAAATAAAATTTGCTATTTTATATACCATATATATGGATCAGCCCTTCATGTAGTATGGAGGTCTATGAATTTACCTGCTGAGAGAGTGGATAATTCTAGATGTTGAAATGGTTAAAGCTAGGGTATTTCTTAGCTTCTGATACGCTCTAAGAAAATTTTCTTCTTCAAAAAACACACCTTTCATTGTGAAGCAGGAAAAGTTGTAAATTACTCACATGGAGTTTAAGATTTTGGCTTTGCATTTGGCAAATAGCCTGACAATGCCTTATTCTAAGGGGCTAAATGATTTTGGCAGCAAACCTTGTGGCCAGGAAAACAAGAGCTGCGACCTCAACTAGTCACTGTCTTTATGGTATGATAAGCAAACCATTAGCAAAGTAGTTACAGATGTCTTTTGTCAGTATTTTAACCTGTGGGGCTTAGCCCTATGTGTTCCACTCAATATTTTGTCACATTTTTCTTGTGAAAATACTAAGCTCATCTTCACTATATTTATTGAGTGTGTTTTTAAGTACCATCTAAATGGAATTCAAGCTTTGAAACTTTTGGCTTATCACTAGTTTTAGTAATCAGAAACTAGCTTACTAGCTTTAAAAATCCGGATATTTAATCTCTGCTTGTAAAAACCCAGATCTGGAGCTGCATATTTAGCCAATGCTCCAGCACAAGCACTGAGCAGACATATATAGGATCTCTCCTGGATTCAGTGCTTATGAGAGTACACAAAAACTTTCCCAGGCTTTTGATTTAAGTAACCACCAAAAAAATAAGGAGAGTGAAAAGGATCTCAGACTCCCATGCTTCTCCCTCATATCATTTCCTAATTGTAGTTTTTCATAATTTCCAGGCTACCTCCTGACAACATCTAGCCTCACACTCAGAATTAATTCATAGTTCCCGGAAACAAATGTGAGTGGAACACACTGAATCACTGTCTTGGTTTAGCCCCAGCCAGCAGCTAAGCACCACACAGCCGCTCGCTCACTCCCCCTACCCCAGTGGGACGGGGGAGAGAATCAGAAGAGTAAGAGTAATAAAACTCCTGGGTTGAGATAAGAACAGTCCAATAATTGAAAAAAGTAAAATAGTAATGATAATAATAACAATATAACAATAATAATAATAATATACACAGCAAGTGGTGCACAATGCAATTGCTCACCACCCGCTGACCGATACCCAGACAGTTCCCGAGCAGCGATCGCTCCCCCCCAGCCAACCCCCCCCCAGTTTATATACTGAGCATGACGTCACATGGTATGGAATAGCCCTTTGGTCAGTTTGGATCAACTATTCTGGCTGTGCCCCCTCCCACTTTTTTGTGCATCTGGCAGAGCATGGGAAGCTGAAAAGTCCTTGACTAGCATAAGCAGTACTCAGCAACAACTAAAACATCAGTGTGTTATCAACATTCTTCTCCTACTAAATCCAAAACACAGCACTATGCCTGCTACTAGGAAGAAAATTAACTCTATCCCAGCCAAAACCAGGACAATCACATTGACACACAGGGGCATTCAAGCCTCTCTCCTTTTCCCTAGCCTTTTCCTGTTTAATGGTCAGGCTTCCATGCAGAAGACAGCTGGCTACACAAAAAAACCCAAGGCACAACCAGAATCAGAGGCTGGGCTTGGTTTCATCAAACACCTTTTGAAACGTCCCATACCATCTCTGTTCAGAAGCATTTAAGAAGTCAAACAGAACAGCAACGTTTTGTAGATCTCATACAGAAGAAAAAAAGATAGGTTAGATTAGACTCTCTGTAACAGTACTGAGAGCAGAAGGACACTGCACACACTTCTGCTTGTTTATTTTTGTACATAATGGACATGCTGGACATGTCTTCTTTTCATCAGCTCATTTTGCGGAAGCCAAACATATACTGCTCTATACATCTTGCTCACTTTTTTTTTTTTTTTTTTTTTTTTTTTTTCTGGGATCATTGTATAAAGCAAATGCAGGTCTTAATCTTAACATACTAACTCTGGAGCTGCCTACAGGGTAAACATTTCTTATTGTATAAGAGCTGTAGACAGTCTTTGCACTGAATGATTTCTTCAAAAGAAAGCATTCCTCTTTGGCATCTGTATTTTGCTATCAGCGATAAGAAGGAGTTAGTTAATTCATGAAAGCACTTAGGAAATGAATCTATCAGGTTTTGCCAACACTAGCTTTCAAAAGGCTACACAACTCTGAGTACCAGTAGAAGACCTGTTCACAAAGGTCTATGATGTATTTCCTAACACCATTATTTATAGAAGGTCAACAAGCTGATTTTATAAGACTTTCCCTGCCTAACAACATTCTTAAGTGACAAAAAAGGTTTCTATGTAAAACTTGCACATAAATTTTGCTTAAACAAGTGTTATCAAGACTAAGCTTCTGGTGGTTGATAGGAACTTGTGATGAATCTGTAATCTTTCATTTCAGGTTTTTGATCTGTAAGTAGAAAAGGTAAAGGTGTGAGCAAATTTAAAACACAAAGAAAGAAATAAACTGCTTTAGAAGTTTAAAATTGGAAAAGGCAGATCAAGCATATAATCAGCATGGAAACAAGATAGAACAATTCGTGCATTCAGTTCCTAATTCTACTTTTGACTGCATCTATCATTTCAACTCTCCTGAATAGAGTTTACCTTCCAGCCTTTGGTTTTCTTGTTTATTCGAGTTGAGATATCTACAGGGAAATGATACTCAGCTAGCAATGTTCAGAGTGTCAGCTTTCAGAGCAACCATAAGCCTGGCTCAGGTTAGTCTTGCAGCAAATAACATCATAGTTCTTCCAGGAAGAACCCCAGATTATCTCGTCTGCCTGATATGAGCCACATGAGTACAGGGATCTTGTTAGGTCCTGCAGGGAGGAAATTAGAAAGGCAAAAGCCCAGCTAGAACTCAATCTGGCCAGTGCTGTAAAAGACAATAAAAAATGCTTTTATAAGTACATCAGCAATAAAAGGAGAGCCAAGGAGGATCTCCATTCTTTGCTGGATGTGGGGGGGAACATTGTCACCGAGGACAAGGAAAAGGCTGAAGTACTTAACGCCTTCTTTGCCTCTGTGTTCAACAGCCAGACCGGTCATCCCCAGGGTACTCAGGCCCTTGAGCAAGAGGATAGGGATAAGGACCAGAATGGAGCCCTCATAGTCCAGGAGGAAGCAGTTAATGACCTGCTATGCCACCTGGACGCTCACAAGTCTATGGGGCCGGATGGGATCCACCCAAGAGTACTGAGGGAGCTGGCGGAGGAGCTTGCCAAGCCACTTTCCATCATCTATCAACAGTCCTGGTTAACAGGGGAGGTCCCTGATGACTGGAGGCTTGCCAGTGTGACGCCCATCTACAAGAAGGGCCGGAAGGAGGACCCGGGGAACTACAGGCCTGTCAGCCTGACCTCGGTGCCGGGGAAGATTATGGAGAGGTTCATCTTGAGCGAACTCCACAGGCAAGTACAGGTCAACCAGGGGATCAGGCCCAGCCAGCATGGGTTCACAAAAGGCAGGTCCTGCTTGACCAACCTGATCTCCTTCTATGACCTGGTGACCCGCCTGGTAGATGATGGAAAGGCTGTGGATGTCATCTACCTGGACTTTAGCAAAGCTTTTGACACCGTCTCGCATAATATCCTCCTCGGGAAGCTGGCAGCTCACGGCTTAGACAGGCATACTCTTCGCTGGGTAAAGAACTGGTTGGGTGGCCGAGCCCAGAGAGTAGTGATAAATGGTGTTAAGTCCAGTTGGCGGCCGGTCACGAGCGGTGTTCCCCAGGGCTATGTTTTAGGGCCAGTCTTGTTCAATATCTTTATCAATGATCTGGATGAGGGGATCGAGTGCACCCTCAGTAAGTTTGCAGACGACACCAAATTGGGTGGGAGTGTCGATCTGCTCGAGGGTAGGATGGCCCTGCAGAGGGACCTGGACAGGCTGGATCGATGGGCCATGGCCAACTGTATGAGGTTCAACAAGGCCAAGTGCCGGGTCCTGCACTTCGGTCACAACAACCCCATGCAACGCTACAGGCTTGGGGAGGAGTGGCTGGAAAGCTGCCTGGCCGAAAAGGACCTGGGGGTGTTAGTAGATAGCCGGCTGAACATGAGCCAGCAGTGTGCCCAGGTGGCCAAGAAGGCCAACAGCATCCTGGCTTGTATCAGGAATGCTGTGGCCAGCAGGAGCAGGGAGGTGATTGTCCCCCTGTACTCGGCGCTGGTGAGGCCGCACCTGGAATACTGTGTCCAGTTTTGGGCCCCTCACTACAAGAAAGACATTGAGGTGCTGGAGCGTGTTCAGAGGCGGGCAACGAAGCTGGTGAAGGGTCTGGAGAACAAGTCTTATGAGGAGCGGCTGAGGGAACTGGGGTTGTTTAGCCTGGAGAAGAGGAGGCTGAGGGGAGACCTTATCGCTCTCTACAACTACCTGAAAGAAGGTTGTAGTGAGGTGGGTGTTGGTCTCTTCTCCCAAGTAGCTAGCGATAGGACAAGAGGAAATGGGCTTAAGCTGCGCCAGGGGAGGTTTAGACTGGAAATTAGGAAAAATTTCTTTACGGAAAGGGTGGTCAGGCATTGGAACAGGCTGCCCAGAGAGGTGGTGGAGTCACCATCCCTGGAGGCGTTTAAAAAACGGGTAGATGTGGCACTTCGGGATATGGTTTAGTCTGGTCTACCCTTGATTAGTCTAGAGTGGGCTTGGTAGTGTAGGTTAATGGTTGGACTGGATGATCTTAAAGGTCTTTTCCAACCTAGATGATTCTATGATTCTATGATTCTATGACCTTGCCACAAAGGTGAGGCAACGCACAGAAGTCATCTTCCCCTGGCATATAACAGCTAAATCACCTATCATACTTTTCCTGAGAGTAAACAGTACATTTTTGACCTAGTACCTGGCTTTAAGCCTTCTCTTATTGGGCATTATACCTGCTTTGATACCAAAGCAACAAGTCTATTTTCTGTTGATATCTCTGGGTACTTAAAACAGTAATATAAAATAATATCAATCAGCTGAACAACTCCTCCTTAGAAAAGATTGGGAATCAACAAGGATATGACTGTACCAAGAGCCATGATCTAGTTCATCTAGCAACAACTAAACAAGTAAACTGGTAATTCTCTAGAAAACTATGATTCACCTAGTCCTTGCTTTATGCTTTTATAAAGCTAATGTAAAATTAATAGTATATGCTTATCATGGTTGCAAAAACTTTCTACAAGACCCAGTGAAATCACAGTAAAGTTTACATAAAATAAAAATAACATGACACTTCAGATTTTAAATTAAATACCACATGATTCATTCAGCTCCAGCACTTAATAATCTCATGTATTATGATAGCTTTCGAGATCCCTCACCCTAACAGTCTGACTCACTGTATAATCTGATGTAAGACTTTGGACTTCACATTATAATTCTCTCACCAGGATTATATTTATATTATAAGAACTGTTCATCAAAATGTTTTCTCTTATTAACCCCTACGTTCCCAAATTGGATATCATAAAACTTAACTAACATTTGCAAATCGCCAGCATAAATCAAACCTCACAGCCAAGAACCACAGCTCTGTCACTGCTTCGCACGTATGGAGGTGTAACCACACACTGTTTCTAACTCAAGGACAAGTATAAAACACGTGCAAGATCAGAAGGAATGAAAATCCTGATGCTGCAGCAAATGGTACAAGGCAGGTAAAAATATGTCATGATTCTTTTTAGTATTTTAAAACAACTTGTCTTGGCATGGTTTAACAATTTCAGTACTTCTGTGGTTTATATTTTCTCCGCAATGGCATGTTGTTCCTCTAATAAAGAGCTAATATTGTCTTCATTTCACTATTTCTCCTATCTGATTCAGTTTGAATGTGTATGTCTTGCATGGTCAGAAAATTTATTTCAGAGGCTGCTAGATGACTACATATGGAGCAGCGAAACATATTTTGGGGCCCGTTTTTCTGCTTTCCTTTTAGACTCCACCACTTTTTGTTGCACGGGTGCAAAGACTTCATTCCTCTTGATTCCTCAGTAACTAGTGGGATAGTTTCATCTTGCAAGTTTCCTTTCAGCAGCAGCTCACAGGCTAAACCCTGCCAAAGTGTGTCTAATTCTATTATGGCTGCAAATACGAAACATGCACAGTGGACACTTCCCAAGGCTGAAACCATATTTCTTGCCATAAAGAAGAGACCATTTATACTATTTCAAGGGGCTGTGATGAGATACCATTTAACAGGCATAGTGGTATTTTCAGCTGATTTAGGCCTTTGCTATGCCTCTATGTTTCACCATGCTTGTATCATACCTTAAATGGAAAGAGTAACACAGCTTCTGCAGGTAGATATTTTTTGTAGTCTCCTGATCTTGCAGTCCTTATAGCTTCTAGGTGATGAACATAGGGAAGCTGGGAGATGGACTGGATATTTTCCCAGCCTTTGCAGTTAGGTCTACATTGCAGGGTCAAAAGGAAGTTCAGGTTTGCTTTCTGCCTACGTTGCTGGCATCAGCTCAGTCGTTGCTGTCCAGTTGTTATGGTATGTGGTGAGTGTAGCTTAACAAGTCATATAAAACAGTTAAATCACTCACTATTTTATTCTTTTTCCCCCTTTTTATTCCTAGAAATCATAGGATATTCATTACATTTCCAAGTGAGAGTTTAATTCTCAGTGAACACAGTATGTGGAATACGAACAGTATCCACAAATTAGGAAAAGAGTTTATTCAATAACAAATATTTCACTGTAGGATGAAAAATAATATAAAGGCATTATCAATCTGGGAGAGTAAAAAATGATGTTGCCAGGCATTTTGAGAGAGTCAGATGAGAACAGAAGCTATTGAAAGGGACATGTCTTGTCAGGGGTACTTCAAAGTGAAAGGAAGCAAGCCTCTAAGGGCAAAGGAAGCTCACCCTGTGAGATGATGGTTTCACACCTAATTAAAGGTTGACAGAAAGGAGGGTGCATTCAGCAATTTTATCCATTTACAAGTGACTGGAGTGAAAGCAAAAATAGAAGAGGATTTCTCTGTCATTGAAGGATATCACCCTCTGCACCAAATACTGAAAAACATGCTTATGAAGGGTAAGTTTTAATTTATCGCAGAGATACAGAACTTGGGTCAGAGATGACCAAACAAATTTTGTACCTGTCATGATGACACTGCTCAGGTCATCATCTCTTGAATCACTGACTGCTTCAAACAGTATCTCCTTGAGTCTTATTCTGCCTCTAGGATTTTCTTGAGTTTGAGAAGTTCAAGACTGTTTTCCCAAATAACATCTTCTTATGTCAATAAATCCTCAGGTAAAGGTTTATGAGAAGACTTTAGGGTTTGGATTTAGGGGTTTTTTTGCTAGCAATTTCCCCTTATTAATAAATTTTACCCATTCCTCTTCAAACAGAGATTAGACGTACATAAGGTCAGATTATCACATGAAGTTTTCTGAAATCTAAAGCTGCAAAATTGAGACAATCAGAAGATAGTTGAATATACATGTTCTAACACAAAATTCCTAAAAAAACCCCCTTTCTAACCATTTAATTAGCTCAGTCACCACTGGCAACTCATTTAGGTGCCAACAACAAGTATTTAAACAGATCTTAACTCATATTTCCAGTGAGTGCTTAGCCTCTTTTGGAGATGGAAGGAAGGAGAAGATTCACCATTCTCTATAACTGGCCACTTCATTAGGGAAAGTATAGTTGAACTGAAATAATTTACACTGAATTTCTTTTCCCTGGAAGTTAAGCACCCTTTTCTTATTTTACAGTATGTTCAAAACAATCAATGAAACACTATTTATTTAATGTTTGCCCTGAAACATCAAATATCATTTCAAACTGTGTTATATACAGCTGAGCTGTGACATGCAGTTCAGGAGAGGAGCTCACCACAGTGGCTTCTCAGCTTCACCAATCATCCTAGCTAACTTCACAAATCACAACACAGCACATGTCCCATTATCACCATGTTTTCTGAAGTGTAGTAGAACTCCCGTTGTGCTCTTCCCCTCTTTTCCTTGGTAAACACTGAAATATCATTTAGTTTTTTTATGAATGGATTAGCTTCTGCCAGTTTCTGTCAGTCAGGTGAATTAGCCACATTTGCTATATATAATACCTATAGTAAACCATTCACTGAAAAATCAGTGAAGGTCATGAGATATTAGAAGAGTAATCAAAACAGTATTCTTGGGGTTCACTATAGTTTTCATTTCTCTGGGAGAAAAAAAAAAAAAGGAAGATCAGTATTTCCATGGTAAAGTTTTAAGGTAACAAAATAAACTCATCTCCTGAGGAACATGAACCACCCATTTAAAATTCATACCTTTTTAAGTGTACAAGTAGCTGTAACAGGTTTACCAGAAATTATGTTATTTCAAGGCTTTGAACTTTTTAAATAATATTCTGAAACATGCTTTTACAAGTTCAGTTGAAACAAGCCATGAGAAAGAACCCCTTAAAATTATAAGGTGGAAACATTAGAAGTAAAGGGAAAATAATGCAGATAAAATATAATATTTAGCCTTCATACAAAAAGGAATCATCCAATGAAACTGAAACAAAAACAGAAAAACATACAAAAATATTAAAATACTTTCATACACAGCATCTAATTAGCTTATGAAACTCATTGCCACAAGATGTCATGAAGGCCAAAAAGCTGAAGTCTTTAAACATACAGGGCTTTAAGAACTCCATTTTAATCCTTAAGATTAAAGGGGATAATCCTTAATTATAAAAGAAACTAATCACTCCATCCCTTTCTAAAAAAGGAATTCCTATATGTTTTATGGTGTCCTATCCCTAAAAAGGGAATCACTGGTCATATCTGCTATCTTTTACTCAGGGTGTTATCAAAACCAATTTCTTGCTCCATATACTTATGAAAAATTGTGGGCTCAGGTGCCTTAAAAGAGGTTTGCTCTTTTGTTCTGAAATATGAAAAAAAGAAACAACTTTCTAACAAGTTCCAGCAGAACAAACAATTGTCTGCATCAACAACCTGTAGAAAAAAAAAAGATTTAATAAGAAACAAATTATCTTGAAATACTGGGGGGGGGGGGGGGGGGGGGAAGTAGCTTTAATCCCAAATTTAAAGCCTATTTTCCTATTGCAGACCCTGCCGTAAATCTAGGGTCCTTTTGAAAATTTAGTCTTTAACAGATGGATCCCCATTTGTTTCTTCTGGTTACTGTACCCTAGCTCTCCACCAAACTCATAAGTACACAGGCTCTGCCAGAATGCTGTCTTACATACCTACAAACTTTGCACTATGAATAGAGAAACACTGATATCTCAAATGGGGTTCAAAGTAGACCGCACGATGAACTGAGGGAACCTCTATTCAGAAGGGATATCCATCTGACCACCTCCAGAAAATGTGTACCTCCTCCCCTTCAGGGTCCAGGGCTTGGACCCCTGCTAACTGGGTAGGGTTCTCTGTTTCCTTTAAAAACACAGCAACAGTGACCATACAACAACAGTCTAAGCTCGTGATCAGGCAGTGGGAGAGCTGGGGTTAATGTGCTCTGCAGTGTAAGAGGATCCAAAGCCGTGTCTTCTTTGTCCAAAGTGAATGTCCCAATCACTAGACAGAAAGACCAGGATGCAAGGTGATCCAGTCCTTTCAAAAAGCAGCATTAAAAAAAAAAAAGTTTGTTTGTAGTTTGGGTTTAAGTCTGTATACAGAACGTTTAGACTGTTTGATTTCAAGATTGTAATTGTGGCTGCTGATCCCGTGATACTGCCTGCATTTCAAATAATACGAATACATGTAAATTAATTACATTAATTAAAATAAATTGGATTAAACAAAACAAAAATAATCATAATTGTCCTGAGACATGGACTGGAACTTAAGATTGAGCTGAGAGTCCTCTTAAATAGTTGTTTAAATCAAATCAAGTTATTTCGAAGCAAAGAAAGGAAAAATTTTTCCTCTTCTTTGTGGAATAAAAAATTGTTCTCTGTCATCTATTTATTTAGTACTCATAGCAATGCATATATTTAAACTGCACATAATAACAACTGAATAACTGAATAGAGAATTTAGGATATATCCACTTTAGACACACCAAGAAAGCCAAAATGAAAGTCAAGGTTTCTATTATCCACCACACAGGAACCATGCTGTTCCTACCAGCAAATATCTTTCTAGATGTATTAATTTATTTTATCAGAAATGCAAATATTCTCATGCTGAGTAGCCAGTGATGGTATAAAGACTGTAAAACCAATTTACAGAGTACATTGCAGCTTTGATACAAAATTAACTAAGGAAATTTTCTCACAAATACTGAGTCTAAAAAATTCCCATGCAAGGGTGGAGAGAAGGAAAATAGGAAAATAGGGAGGATGGGGCTGTGGAACGTTAGAAATAGAAGAAAAACTCCTAGTCTAACTTACAGTTTTGAAAGATTTGGGATTCTGAGTTATTGTAAGCCATATATTTCTGAGAACTCTTACCTGAGCTAATGCTTCGTGACTCTGTACGCTGCTGTTCTACAACTTCAAACTACTGTGATAAACGAGTCTCTGGCTTCGCTAGCCCCCAGATTGTTACCTACATATCTTTCAAGAATACAATTGCTAAATCATCAAGTCTGGGGGAGTGACATATGCATAACCTATGGAAAACAGATGCAGTTTATTCCCTAAGAAATAGGGAAAAGTTTGGGTTTGGAATAAATAAATTTAATTTCTGAATGAAGGTCTAAGGTACCATTTTTCAATAACTTAACTGACAATTTTTGTTGCTGAATTACATTCAAAGATCATGCTATTCTGGTGCCTTTCATAGTGAAGTTCTTGTGTATTTCCGAGACCTTGTTTTTCTAATCTAAAGGCAGCTGAAACAGTTATGGTAACAGCCCTTGGTTTTGTTTAGCTAGAAAACAATCTCTGCAATGGGCTTTCATGTCTAAGACTTAGTTCAGTTCTTTCCTCTCTGGCTTATTCTTTTCAAACAAGGGAAGGTCAAATTTATATCGAAAAGTATTTAATCATTTGTTCATCTTCACTCTCTGGTTTTAGTCCAGTTATAATCTTCTCCTTATTTTAAGAAGCAATCATTAAACCAACCAGAATGCTGACTCATGATTTAAAGAGAGAGGCATGGTCATGTTCCACAGCACTGAAGTGGAACATAGCATAAATGGGAGCAATTATTGACTCTCAACAACATTTTGTGATGAACTATGTATCTGTATGACATATCTGTAACAGTAGGAGAAAGTACTAAGATATTTCTGAAGGGCAGTAGCTTTTGTATGTGTTTGCTACATGAAAAAATATTACTACCAGTAGTCATGTAAAGACATACTACTTTCCTATCTCTTTGGGTTATATTAAAATAATATTTGTAGTCCTCAAATTGTGCTGGTGATAAACAATACATGGCTCCACAGAATGGGATTCAGGGTCATGATAATTCCCACTGACATTTCTTCTCCATAGGAGTGTTCCTGGGCCATCTGTGGAGACCATTCCTGGGCCATCTGTGGAGACCAGTCTTTCACACCTCCAGTGCTTGAAGCACAGCCTCCATGATACAGGAACTTGTGCAGTGAAAGGGTCTCAGATGATCATCTATCTCTTCTGCCCTTTCAGTGAAAAAGCTTCCATACAGAGCCAGAAGGCTGGCAGAGGTCCTGAGGTCTTCCTTAGAACTGTGGGGAACCTCAGCCCAAACTCAGGTTACCAGGAGAGATGCTACAGGAATGTGGGTGAAGGCTCCAAGCCTCCCTGGTATTCAGAGCATTCCTGGGATCTCCAAGAAAGGTGTGATCAAAATGCAACCAATACCTATTAAGTAAATTATTTATGATGCTGTGACTAAAGATATACTGAATGTCTTTCTACCCTCTCCCTTCACCTCTTCTCCATGGTAATAAAGGCAGTCCAGTTGAACAATCAGAGAGACAAAGAAGTCAGAAGACTTGTCAGCACCAGTCGTAAACCCACAAAGTTGCAAAATTCATTGGCAGTCTGTCACAAAACTTTACTTCCAGAAACTAAATGAAGTTATAGAGTTAGATTTATTGAAAATTTTGCAAGCACAAAAGTTCATCATTGCTCCAGGGCTTATATGCTGCCTGGCAAGTTCCTGCCTACGGCAAAGACATATACCCACAGAAGAAAAAACAGGGTCGATAATAAAAACACTGACCCATCCTTAGCTATTCCACTGTGCATCACATTGCTATCATCATCTCAATGCTTTTCACCGATATTTGACAACATACCACTCAGCGGCAGCTGTTTTATTATTGCCTTTAATGGCCATAAAGCATAAAATGTTGCATAATGCAGAGGAAACATCCTGATAGTTCTGGCTGCGCATGAGTATGTCAATTTTATAGCACCGTTTTGGCTTCTGAGGGATTTCTTGACTAACAGGTGCTTCATTATACACATCAGCAATTCACTGTCTAAGCAGAACAATAATACAATGCACATTATGATGCTATAACTGACAACAAGAATGAACTCTCTAAAGAAGTACAATAGATTGTCACTTCGCTTGTACAAGTACTGTTTGAATTGACACAGTCTTTGGGGTTAGAAACTTTTATTTATGTTATTGCAAAGATCTCTAGTTTGCCCTGATTCATTGCATAAAACAAAGAAAAGAAAGAAGTGTCACTCCTCATTAAGAAGAACCACCAAACGATGCCTGTCAGACATTTGTCCAAGTTGGCCTCTGTTTTAATTTACTTTATACTATCACATGCTTCATCAGGAAATGTCAGGGGACTTCAGTTTTACAACTATACTTAACCACATCCATGCCTTTCCAATCCCATTACTCTTTCTTCCAGGTAACAAGCTAGTCATACCGCCGGTTGGAAAAAATGATCAGATGGACAAGTCTGCAAAGAAATACTGCCTCCTTCCCCCACAAGGAGCTCAGTTTCTCTGCCTGCACACACACAAAAAAACCTCCTAAGCTTTTTCAATTAAGGCTGTATTTTGGTGAAATTCCAATATTTCAGATGAACAGTTTTTGTCTACAGCTCCTCTCAAGAATTTTTTTTCTAAAAAAAAATAAGTTGAATCCATCTTCTTTGGATGCAAATCTAGATGTACCGGACACTGGGGAAGGAGCAGTCCTTTTAAGTTCACCCAGCTGTTAAACTAAATAAAAAAAGTTCAAACCAGTTTATACAAAATGAACCAGTTTGTATAAGGTGATTCCCCATTTCAAAATAATATTAAAGGTGGCCTCCGTTAACTGGTTCTGAGAAGTTCATCACCTCCCTGTTAGTTTCCTTTTATGCTTGTGTTCAAACTTTTCCAGTGTTTAAAATTCATCCTTCATGAATCCCGCTATTGAAGTGACAAGTCTTAAATCAATATGATGAGATGGACGGAAATAAAGTGAAAGTGAATGTTACTGGGGAGGATCAGAATTAACTGACTACCAGAAAAAAACTGTTCTGCTACACATCTCTCTTCAAAATGAGGACCATGTTACATATTCATACAAAATACCAACACAAAATACCAGCACTTTAAAGAAAGACAAATACATCTTTTTGGTAATTAAATTTAACATGAACATACAAACTAGGGAATTGGCATGTTCTAAACGAGGGTAACATCTGACTCCACTTGATTGTTTTGGCCACATCCTCATGGTCAGTGAGGGACCAAAGTGGGAGACCCAGGGTTATTCTTCTTTGAATGAGACTTCCAGGCCCATTTCACTAACTTTGTGGTGGTTACACCTTGACTGGACGCCAGGTGCCCATCAAAGCTGCTCTATCACTCCCCCTCCTCCTCCATTCTCTTAACTTTTATTGCTGAGCAGATGTCATATGGTATGGAATATCCCTTTGGTCAGTATAGGTCAGCTGTCTTGGCTATGACCCCTCCCAAGATTTTGTGCACCCCCAGCCTACTGGTGAGGCAGGAATGTTGGAGATACAGCCTTGATGCTGTGCGAGTACTGCTCAGAAGCAGCCGAAACACTGGTGTGTTACCAATGCTTTTGTAGCTACTAATACAAAGCACAGCACTATGAGGGCTGCTATGGGGAAAATTAACTCCATCTCAGCCAGACCCAGTACAAACTTGTAAAAGAAGTATCAGCTACCAGGCCATACTGTATTGATAAATTTATCTGCATTTGGGTGTGCAGTTTGAATAGTCTCGAATACTTTGCACAGAACAGAAATATGTAAAGCTAAGAAGAGATAATAACATTACTTATTTCAATGGCAAAATGTAATTCTTTCTAATAATGGACATTTTAAACTCTTCATTATAATTAATTGTTTATAACAATTTCTGTTTATTTTATTTGAGTAATTAAGAATAATAATGCCTAACTATAAAATAAGTATTGAAAACCTTCTTAAATGTGCAGCAGATTTTTAACACTTACACAGCAAAGATTATACAAATGAACAGGTGTTTCAGCATGACTGAAGTGTCAGTGCTACCAAATCCCACATACATATTAAGCTAGCCAGCTAGGGAGAGATGCCTTGCAGGAACCAGACAGTTCCTTAAAAAAAAATTAAAAGTTTCCTTGACTTTTCTCAGTCATTTTCTAATTAAATTCCAAGGGAATTTGCATGGATAAATATAAGTGAGAATTAAGAATTTTGGTATTTGAATGACAAAACCCTAAATTTTTGACTGGTATTTCCATCTGCTGCAATTATACACACTGCAAAAAGCAACCAGTACTACTCCAGAAGAAATAGGACAGGACAGGACAGGACAGGACAGGACAGGACAGGACAGGACAGGACAGGACAGGACAGAATAGAATAGAATAGAATAGAATAGAATAGAATAGAATATTTCAGTTGGAAGAGACCTACAACAATCATCTAGTCCAACTGCATGACCAATTCAGGGTGGACCAAAAGTTAAAGGAAATTTTTAAGGGCATTGTCTTAGAATCATAGAATGCTTTGGGTTGGAAGGGACCTTGAGAGATCATCGAGCCCAACCTCCCTGCAGTAAGCAGGGATTGAACCTGTGAACTTGGCGTTATTAGCACCATGTTCTAACCAACTGAGCTAACCCAGCTGGTCATCCAAATGCCTCTTAAACACTGGCAGGCTTGGGGCATTGACCACCATTCTAGGAAGCATGCTGCAGTGATTGACCACCCTCTCAGTTAAGAAATGCATGCTTCCTAATGTCCAGTCTATACCTCCCCTGGTGCAGCTTTGAACCATTCCTATGTGTCCTATATCTGGACCCCAGGGAGAAGACCTCAGCATCTCCCTCTCCACCTCCCTTCCTCAGGAAGCTGTAGAGAGCAATGAGGTTGCCCCTAAGCCTCCTTTTCTCCAAACTAGAAAAGCCCAAAGTCCTTAGCCACTCCCTACAGGACATGCCTTCCAGCCCTTTCACCAGCTTTGTTGCCCTCTTCTGGAGAATACATTCAAGGACCTTCACATCCTACTTAAATTGTGGGGCCAAGAACTGCACACAGTACTCAAGGTGAGGCTGCACCAATGCTGAATACAGCGGGATAATCACCACTTTTGACCAGCTGGTTATACTGTGTATGGTGCACCCCAGGATGCGGTTTGCCCTCGTGGCTGCCAGGGCACGCTGCTGATTCATGTTGAGCCTGCTGTCGACCAGCACCCCCAGGTCCCTTTCTGCAGGGCTGCTCTCCAGCCTCTCCTCTCCCAATTTATACTTGTGCCCGGTGTTACTGTGTTCCAGGTGCAGAATCTGGCATTTGGACTTGTTAAATTTCATCCCATTAATCATAGCCCAGCGTTCCAATCTATCTAGATCCTTCTGCAAGGCATCCTGTCCCTCAAGAGAGACAACAGCACCTCCCAGTTTGGTATCATCAGCAGACTTGCTGATGGTGCATTCAAATCCTGCATCCAGATCACTCATAAATATATTGAACAGAACTGGCCCTAGAACTGAACCCTGAGGAACACTGCTAGTGACCAGTCACCAGCCAGATGTAGCCCCATTCAACACAACCTTTTGAGCTCTGCTTTTCACCCAGTTCTTCACCCATTGCACCATGAACCCTCTCATCCCACAGGTGGACAACAGGTTCAGAAGGATGTTGTGAGGGACAGTATCAAAATCCTTACTAAAATCCAGAAAAACTACATCCACCGCCTTCCCTTCAGCCACTAGGCAGGTGACCTTATCATAGAAGGATAGCAAATTATTAAACCGGGACTTTCCTTTTGTGAACGCATGTTGACTGTGCCTGATGGCTGCATTATTCTTTAAATGTCTTTCAAAAGCACCCGGTATAATCTTCTCCATAATTTTTCCAGGAACTGAGGTTAGACTAACAGGACTGTAGTTCTCTGGGTTCTTCCCTCACACCCTTTTTAAAGATTGGAATAACATTGGCTAGCTTCCAGTTAGCAGGGACCTCCCCAGACTCCTAAGACCTTTGGTAGATGATCAAGAGGGGTCCTGCCATAACATCCACTAATTCCTTTGGTACTTTAGGATGAATCCCATCAGGCCCCGTGGACTTGTGAACATTCAGCTGATACAGCTGGTCCCTTACAATTTCAGTGTCCACAAAAGGAAAGTCACAGTTCCCACACTCGTGGTCCTCTGACTCAGGGGACCAGGCAGCCGAAGGTCTATAAGTACCGTTAAAGACTGAGGTAAAAATAGCATTGAATGCCTCCACTTTTTCTTCATCCCTAGGTATTCCTGGTATTCCTTTGCCTTGTGTAACCATTTACACATGAGCAAAGTTGGGGATAAATGACTTCTGACGTGAAGGCAGTACAAAATTCTCAGTAATGGCATTCATGGCTCCACAACTTGGACAAACAAAAATAGCTCTCTACAAATTGGTCTGCAAAAGCATTCACCCCTTGCAAACAATGAAAGAGAAAGGCAGAAGACTTCATCTTCAGGTCTAGGAAATCTAGCTCTGATGAACTGCCCCAAAAGTGGAACCATGATCTGTCTCAATCTTCCAGGCTACTGTGCTTGATTCTCCTTCCAACAAAAGTGACAGAACTTTAGAGCTTCTTGTAGTTCTGACCTTCCACTGCAACCTCCAGTCAGGCAATGAACAGACTATTGTTGGGACCATGCAGTGTGTTTCAGCCACACACATTCCTCACTACCCCCCACCATGACACCATCCCTCACCCATCTCTGCTCACAAATTACAGGCTCCACAACCTGTTATCCTGCACACTGGAGGTCAGTACTAGTTATCAGGGAACACCTGTGTACCAGAGAGAACATATTAGGGTAATGCATTCAATTAAATGAACAATGTCATCTCAGCCACTCATTCAGCCACATGGTTATGACAGCCATTATGAATATGTTCTGCAGGCTGGTACCCACTGCTGCTGTGGACTCATGGCCTGCTATGTGATTCTCTTACATTTCTTGATTGAGTGCTGCTTCCTCTGATCCATCACAAAGAGCATGCCTGCTGTTCCACCCTGAGAGCATGACAAATATGACCAACAGTACTAGAGCAGGTATCTGCACCATACTTAGCCTAACTCACCACTAAAAATTAATTTAACAGAGATGGGGTGTACAGTATCATTGAAAAAGATGGATATGGACCGCCTTTCCATGCTGGAAAAACTACTTACATTTTGTCCTGAACTAAAGTTATAGCACTACAAAGAACACAAAGCTATAGCATAACAGTCCTTTACATGCTTTAAAATATACCTTTCAGATGACCAGTCAGCCTAGAACTTTCCTTGCATAGCAACCCCTTATTCAATAATCCAGTAAGTGTGGCTGTGTCCATTGCACAGATGCGCAAGACATCTCACCTGGGTGGTAAGACCAGGAATAACACTCATATGTTCCAAGTCCCCTGCCTGAACCCTTGCTGTAACCACACTCACACTCATTAAAACAATGTTTATCAAATTCTAGAGCCATTTAATAAAGCAAGGAGCAGTTTATAGCCTAGTTAAAAAAGAATTCTTAGACCATGTGGGACATACTTAGAAATGGGGGTGGTAAAGCAGCAGCAATAATGGGATTTGCAGAGGTTTACTAGAAACCTGACAATCATTTACATGTACTTGTGGTTTCTAAGAAGCTCAGCCAAGGAGCTTTGTGCTAGGCCCCGTAGCAACACACAACTGAGGCAGTTTTGTTCCCAAAACTTTTACAATCTAAATATGAGACAAGAACCAACAGATGAGTACAGGCAAGCAAGCAGGAATAAACTGTCAGAACAAGAAAATGAGTATCAGTGGCTGTTTCTGTACATATCTAAACAGTTGGATTCAAGGACCACCCTGAAATTCCCAATATCCTCACATGTATGTTTCTTTATGTAAAATCCAGCTGTCCTTGCAGACAGTCTGTGTGCCCATTGGTTACGTGACATTTTCATGACATAAGGAACCAAGACAGCTATATTGTATTGAAACCATTATCAAACCTGTCTGGCAGCTGAAATGAAGAAGGTGCTAACTAGGTCTGCCTACAAATGCCAAAGATGTGAAACAATGATGAAGATGGCAAAAAGCCTCCCACCACCCAATTGTGCATGCAAGCACTGAGATTGGTGGTGCAGCTTTGATGGAAGACTGCCAAAAAAAAAGTGTATTTTGGTATACAGCCAAGGAAATACTGATCACTCTTTCAAAAGTTATCAACACTTACAAAAGACTTGCTACTTTCTGCAAGGACACAAAGAGCTATCCTTCACAATGGAAAAAAAGGGTTTAAATTGTGGGGGATTTAACATAAGAAGGGAGCTCTTGTTAAGCTACAATAGAGCATGTAGCTCTAACAATAATTTTGAAATACCTGTGCCAGTTTGTCTTTTATCTAATAGCACACTTTGATCTTTTAATGAAAGAGTGAGTAGAAAAATTAAGCTATAAAAAGCCCCTGGTTTTAAGGCTTAGGTAAGTAGGCAAGACTAACACATTTGTTCAATATTCATGCCCCCTAGGAGACCATTACCTTGAAATCATTACCTTTATTTATTCTCTGGTCTCATGGATCCTGTAAACTTTTAATGAAATAATACATAAAAGTGGGTTCCATTCAGCTACAAATGCTCATTAATTGTTTGCTAATGCAACACTTTTTTTTTTTTTTTCTTTCCCATTTGCTCTCCTGGCATTGTTATAACGAAGAACAATTGCTTTATAAAGAAAATTGTGCAAATACTGTAAATCATTACTTATTTACCATTCTACTAACTTGCCCTGCAGTCAACTTTTTTTGTTGTTGTTGTTAATTAACTTTCTACTGTTTGTCTTTCCAATTAAATAGAGTAGGGCAATTATTTAAAGTGTCACATGAAGAGATGGAAAAGTTAAAAAAAATCCAAACAAAAAGACCCAAAAAAAATGATGAAGGAAAAATCTTTAAAAAAATTAAAACCAAAAAACCTAAATGCCTTCGAAAGCTTAGTGAAAGCTCCACAAAAGTTAGTAGACAAAAAAACAACAATCCAAAACAAAGGAGATAATGCATTAACAGTAAATTAAAAAAAAAACAAAAACAAAAAACAAAAAGAAAAACACTCATCCGCCCCCCCCCCCCCCCCCCCAAAAGAAAAAAACAAAACCAAACACAGGTAAACTCACCTGTTTTGTGTTTGGATCAGTCAGAAGGAAGTGAATAAACTTTATTATTGTTCACAGCAGAAGTACATAGGATTTGCTCACCTGCACTTACTTCTAGTTGCAGTACTGAAAAAGACAGACTGAAAAAATCTGGCATGCAGTGGAGATTTATTGACCTAATTCTCTTACTGAAATCTACACTGACCTCTCCACAGTCACCCACAAAACTCTTCTTTTGTATGCTGTTCCACTTGTGCTCATCCCATCTCAACCAGACATTAGAATTTTACCTGCAGGATCTATGGTAAAGTAGACTGCCTTCAGTAAATCCTAACAAGAACAGGCACATACCTAATTCAAATGACTTGAGGAGAACATAGCATATTAAAGCACAGCATGCATCTATTTGTGGTCATGAGTGGTAACTTCATTATTCTGGAGCTTAAGCTACATATCTAATTACTTACCTAAACAACATGAGCTATCTTGACATAATATTATGGGAAAAATGCAGTTCATGAACTCAAAATTCAAAGGAGCATAGCCTTATCATTCTAACAAACAAACACCTGATTTATTTAAAATTTTGCCAGAAGCTCACTTTTGACCTCTAGAGATACACTAATATTGCATATGGCTGAATGAGCTCTATTTTCTCATCAAATTTCATTCAGAAGAGAGAAAATATTTTTATAGCGCTTTGGTGGTGCATGTGTGAGGAAATCCTATCACAGATGAATTAGGGATTATAGTGCAGATGAGTAAAACAAATATTCATGACCATCAAATTTATTACACAGTTGCCACACTGTGCCCAGAGATATTCACACAGCAAAGACACTGAAAAGCTGTCTTGGATCAGTTCAAAGTATTTTTCATTTGCTCGCTTGCTTGCTTCAGCAAAGCAATTCAGAAATTTTGGGGTGGGACAAGGCACTATCTCTTTAAAAATTAATTCTGAATACAGAGTGTCAGCATAATGGAAAAATCAGAGCATGTCAGTAAGAAAACTCAATATGATCAATTTCATTTTAAAAAATTGTAAATAATTTTGACCAAAATAAGTTTGGATGCTTTCACACAAAAATACTTACTCTGAAAAAGTTGACCTCAGTAGCAATTACCATGTTTTCAGTTTTAATAAGACTCATGCTATTTTTGTCATTAAAGAAAAATGAGACAAATCCAAGCCATACGTGTTTATTAAAGGGGATTTATTAAATAGATATTATTTTTGCAGTCTTTTTTCTGTCAGGAACCACCATCTAAATTCTTGGGGAATATATGTTGGCAACAGAGTCACTGGGGAAGGTGCCTCCTGGACAGGCCTCTCTCAAAGGCAACGTGCAATGCAACCGCATCTTCTGGCACCCCATTTCCCCAATACTCTTAATGAAGACTTAGAAACCTTTCTTTGGAATTACAGGACCAAAGCCAAACACTCTCCAGCAGGTGAAGTCATTTCAGACTCAGCACTGTTGAGTTCTGTCAGACATGGGCTTAGGCACCTAAAGCTATTTTTTTATTAATGCTTTTAAGTGCTTTGCCATAAGCTTTTAGTTAGACTTTTGGTATGATTTTGATTTCTATAGACAGCACTATAGAAAACACTTCCTTTGCAGAAACTTACTAAACTTTCCTTTTGTAATTATTACAGCACTTGTATTTAAACTTTTTGTGTAGATAACCATGCACACTGGCTGAGAGAAGACTGTTGCTATTCTTTGTATTATATTTACAGTGATATTTTAATTGCATGTATCAGTTTTACTGCTTATGAAAGCAGCTAATTTGACAATCCTTGGAGCCTTGACAGATCAAGAGTAGGAAAGAGATGCACCATTAACACATTCCAGTTTGACCTACAAGACCAGCCTCTCAAGGAAAAAAGTTTAATTCTATCTCTTTGTTTATTCATAGACTGATTTGTTCAATGATATTTACTACCAAAGGTACCACATATGTTTGGTTTGTTGGGTTCCCCCCACCCCCCACCTTAGGTTCCGAGGATTCTTTACAGGAATAAACGCAAATGCTGATTCTTCCAAATCTTTAGTTCAAAAAATGTTTAGCTAAAGAGCAGAGTTATACAGGTTATTACTGCTTCTGAAGTAAAGAGAAAAAATGGACTACCTCCATTAAATTAAGTATAGCAAATCCATACAAACCATGGTATCTTCAATGACTGTGAATGTTGATTATTAATCAGTCGTGATTTGCAATGAATTAGTAACCTGCAAAAAATTCTATCCTATTTTTATAATAACAAGAATGAGAATATGCAACACCCTTCAATTAATTTCTTAAAAACAGCTTTTACTTTGAAATCAATGGAAGACTTGCTTGGTAAATACTGACTAAATATGGAGGACCTTAGGATACGGTTCATTAGGAGTACTATTGTTTAGTAAGTGTTATTTCATTTCAAGTCTAATGCAATTGAAATGTTACGTTCACTCTAAGAATCACTTTTTGAAATGTATCATTAAATATGAAAGGGAAAGACAAGGTGTAATTTTCCCTTCCATAATATGACTGAAGATCCCAGAAATAATAACTACAAAAGAGCTTACATGGGAAGATGAATTAGTTATGTTCAGTCAGGCTCAGGTGGTAAGGCTGAAAACATCTGTAAAGAGCAGCATCAAAGAAAGGTGGGTGGCCATTTCAGAACTGACAGCATGAAGGAACAGCTGAGGCCCAATTAAAATAAAAGAGAAGTAGGAAAAGGGACATGAAGTTTGGGAAAGTGAAAAGAAAGGGATAGGATAAATGTGGGGCTCAGGCTGGAACTACGAGTGAAAGGTCAGAAGCATTAACCAAAACCTGGGATTGTGGGAGAGCATGGGTTCAAATTATTAACACACAAAAAGTAGTTTCATCAGTTCAGCTATGACACTACGTTCTTCCTACATAAATATCCCTGTAAGGTGAATACTAGTCATTTGCTAATAACAAGAGGTTATAAACCCCAACCTACTCTGTTCCAAGGAGAAGTGAGGTTCTGAACCTGTTCCCAGTAGTGAACTATGAGAGCAAAGGACTTGCTCAAGAGATTCAAGTCTGTGGTAAAAAAATTTGGGGTTGTGATGCTGTATAAGCAGCAAAAACTGAGACTATTCAATCAATAATTGTTAGCACTATAAATAATACATTGAATGAATCCCATACCTCAAGCTTCCTCTGATATCCCGGAAGGAACAAAAAGGGATTTTTACTTCAATGCATATTTTATCCCTGGGTTGTGGCTGTTATGTGTAGTTTTTCATTTTCCACCAGTTACATGAATGGGTGCCACAGGACGTAATGCTTACTGGTTTGCCCAGCAACTTTAAATTCTTGGAAATACAGCTAAGATTTTTTTTACGCATGTGTGACTTTAAAGTAACATCACTCAGCATCCGGCAGAAATATTTTCACTCATGTGGGTCCTCTGGGGTTTTTTTAATAAAGAAATAATTTCCAGGGATCTAAAATACTTACTGTGATGACTCCCTGGTTTCTTCCTGACACATACAATAGCTGTGGCTTGGGGCAGGGTGATAGTATAAGTCAAAAGTTTATTTGAAGGTCTTGGGCCATATGGAATAGAAGTTCCATAAATCCATTCTATCTGGACATTTATTGTGTCTCCTGCTCTAGCAGAGGACTAGACTCAGTGGCACAGAGCCTTCCAGGCCTCCAGCCTTCTTAGACCAACCTTTCATTAAAACACAGATTGCAATTCAAGAGGAACCAATGCAAGTATTTTATTCAAACAGAAATGTTTTATTAGGAATTAAAAGAAACAAAGTATCTCAACCAGTACATGTCTATTCAGTAGTTAAAGGAGATTAATAGAGTTCCTTAATTAAATTGAAGTTCTTTACAGTATTTTTTTTTCTTGTAGCATGGAAATAATGAAAGATAAGTGAATTATTTTTGAAATAACATAATAGTTCATTTAAGCAGTCAAAATCTCAGTCCTTCCTCTGAGATGACCAAACCAAATCCTTTGAAACTGCTTTACCATAAGTTTCCCTGTTATTAAGTATGTTTAGTATGTTAAAGAGAAACTTAAGTTTCAGAGCTTGAAGGTCTGGCATATAGGAAAATATTTTTAGACCTAAAAGCCTGCTCCAAAATCCAGAAAAGTCAATAAAGAGATTCCTACTGACTCAGTTAGGCAAAACTCTTAGTGTACATACATACCTGAGATAAAAAGAACAGAGATATATTGTGTAACAAGGAAGAAGAACCCAAAGGATAATTTCATCATTTATTCTAGCTTTATTATAAGAACATTCCCTGCAAGTAGATTCTGTTAAATCAGGAAGCTGATAGATGTCAATCTATTAAAGATAATTCACATAGTACCACAAAAAAAAACCCACTGAACTTTTTTTTTTTAAAAAAAGAATAATCCCACACAAACAGTCTAAATGATGCAAGACAGCCTTTAAACAGATTGTGTGAGATTCAGGTGTTGTTCCAATGGCCATTTACTTCATTGTCAGAAATCATGTCAAAAGGACACTTGTTAGCCATTTCTGACTTTTCATAATGGAGTCACGCTCATTACAAGTTTAAAGTGATGGGACAAAACTCTGATGACTTCAGTAGAACAATATTACTTTCTGGACTAGATTTGTAGACAACACAAGAACTGATTTTTAAAATGTGATTTCTATTAAGAAATTAGCTTATAGCTTTCTACATAATTTTAAATAAATTTGTCCATTCATACTTAAACTTCTTTGAACTAAAACTACTAAAGCGAAAAATTTTCTCTTAAAAGGACTCTTATGTGTTCTGCCCATGAGAAGCCAACTGACTTCAGACTACAGGAAAAATATTTTTTGGCCCTGAGGCCATTCCCTTCCTCTGAACTCTACCAAAATATGAAATAAAAGCAAATGACAGCAAAGTAGTGCTGAAAAGAGAAAAGGCAGTGTAAATGGGCAGAGTGGAAAACAATTCTCCTTGTTTGAAATCTGTGCATAAACATTGGATTGCAGAAGAGACCAGTCTTCTGTTTTATTCTATTAATTTTAAATGACTTCTTACAAGTCATGCTTTCTTACTTCTATTTTTCACAGTGTGAAATGCATCCATAAAGTCTTGCAAAGACTTCTGTAAAACAGGCAACAAATCTTAAGGTCTTCTAGAAAATTGAAACACAGCTAAGTTCTTAAAATAGCAATGAAAGGCAGAGAGTTTTAACAACTTCTTTTATTCTTCTTACAGGTAAGAATATACAAAGTTTTGAAAAATTATTCACAGACCATAAGGTCCTTCAGCACTGGTCACTGCCTATCTTAAGTAACTGCTAGACACTTGACGTACCAGTGATAGTATTGCTTATTGTAATACATTTTATCTAACAGAACAAAGAAGTAATAACAAAAGTGAAAACAAATGGTATATTACCCAATGCATTAACATCCAGGAACTTACTGATATTTAAATGGGATCATAGGATAATTCAGCTTGGAAGAGACGTCTGGAGGTCTCAAGTCCAACTTCCTTCTCAAAGCAGGGTCAGCTGTGAGATTAGACCAGGTTGTTTAAGGTTTTATCCAATTTGGTCTTGAAAACCTCCAAGGATGGAGAGAATACAATGTCTCTGGGCAACTTCTTCTAATGTTTCACTCTCTTCATATTGAAAAATTTTTTCTTTGTACCCAGTCAGAGTTTCCCTTGTTTCAATGTATGCATTGAAATCTTGTCTGCTGTCTCTCATCCCCCACCAAGCTTTCATCTTGCTGTCTACCAAGACTCCCAGGTCCTTTTCAGCTGCTTCTCAACCAGTCAGTCTCTAGCTTGTATTGGTGCAAGGGGTTATTTTCTCCCAGATACAGAGCTTCACCTTTGTCCTTGATGAATTTCACAAGG
The DNA here is from genome assembly GCF_030463565.1 of Pelecanus crispus. NCBI lineage: Eukaryota > Metazoa > Chordata > Aves > Pelecaniformes > Pelecanidae > Pelecanus > Pelecanus crispus. The sequence goes on from NC_134648.1 coordinate 53,418,730, forward strand.
TTCCTGATAGCCCATTCTTCCAGCCTGCCTTGCTCTCTCTGGATGGCAGCCCTGCCCTCTAGAGTATAGAATAAAATCACTGGCATCAGCTGCAGAAGGAGTATACTCAGAATTTATCATGCAAGTGCTATCCAAAACATGTGAAGGTCCTTCGATAGACAAAAAAAAAAAAAAAAAAAGAAGGATGACACGTGGTGCTGATGATCCATTTACTCTGTGGAGTGCTCCTTCATGGCTCACAAAGGGACAAACATTGCTCCATTTGTCTCTGACTTCATTAGAAGAGGATTTGCAAAACTTTTGCTTCCTGCCTTTCTAGTTGAAGAGTCTGGTAATGTTCTGGAAACATACACCGCATGTTCAGTAACTACTTGGGGCATTGTAACAATCCCTTATTGAACACAATGTCAAAGACAATCCTTCACATACTGTAGAAGAGACAGCATACTTTCATCCAAAACAGGTAAGTCTTACATGAAATGAATTTTTCCTCTTTTCAAATAGCCATTTTCTATGACAAAAAGTCAGGAGTTAAGGAGCAGGCATAGGGGTAAAATTATGAATCCCCTTAATATATTTTTATTGAAACAATGAAATTCTTCTTTGGAAACTAATCAGAACTTTCAAAAATACTTATAATTCACACAATCTGCTAGTCATGGACAACCCTACAACAACAACCTGGCATGGCCAGTTCTGTGATGTTGACAGTAATGAAGCATTAAAAAGAAATTAAGACATGCCTTTTCTTTTTTTTTTAACATAGAGAAAGATTTCATTTTGAAGCTTGGTGGGGCTATTTTTCATAAAAAAACAGTGAGAGAAAAGATTTTTATTCTAAAAATAATGAAAAATCCACTAATGGTGTTCATTTCATTCCATTCGCTGCCATCTCAGATGGACGGGGAGACTCATGACAAAACACAAACCCAAATATTAATAAAGAAGAGAAATCTAAGGTGGGGGATGAGTGCAGTAGAGACTGTCCTGGTGGTACGACAAATGGAGAAGATTGATTTGGGAAATATTAGTATTCAGCCACACATAGTCCAAATAAAGGGCAAACTTGCATACCAAGACTCTTTGAAAGCTAAGCTTTTAGTTCAGTTCTTCATTGATGCATAATTTCAGCACACAAAATTGCATAATTTTTACAATTACAGTAGTGCTTGCATCAGCTGGTGGCTGCCAAAGGATGATCAATAGTCAAAACACAGGGGTGGGTGCACCCATGTCAATAGATACTCAATCTTCCCAGAGCAGAACAGGGTCAGAAGCTCAAGTAATTAGTCATTCTGCCTGCCACAAGCTCTATTAAGCCTACATTTAATACCTGGAGGCAGTGAAATGTAAACAGGGGTTATACAAGAATTATGGATCATAGCACAGTTTTCTTGGGGAAAAAGGAAAGTCAATCTCACTTACATTGCTCTGATAACTGATTACTGTATTTCTTAACAGTAAGTTTAGATAAATATTTTTATAGTATCCTCTCTCCTTCCCTTAAAGAATCTTAACCGGTTAGCAAGTTGCAGAAAAAGCAGTCTCTAATACATCTTCTTAAACAAGTTTTTTGTGCTCCAAATGTAAAATTATACTGCACAGCTTTACACATTTTTTGCATGTCCTGGAGACTAATCTTTGTAAATTAGAAAAAGAATCAGGCAAGGATTTTTTTATTAATACTACAGACCACAGTGGAATGTCAAAGATTTGTAATATGGTTTCTCCTAAGAGGTGCAAGTAGTCACAGTATGGTTCAATAAGGTTTTATAACTTTCATTATCCTCACCCAATGCTCACTCTTACGTTAAAAACACCTTGGATTTCACAAATCTACTGGTTTTTGAGAAATTCCTTCTCCCCTTTCCAGTTCAGAGCTGTTTAATTAATCTTCAAAAGTTATCCTCGAAGAGCAGGACAACTAGGATGATATTTGTCCTTTGACTCCAGAAAAGGTGGATGTTTCCTTACCTCTCCACTAAAGCTGCACAACCAGGTAAAAGCCCTGGCTTCTACAACATGGTTCTCTATGCTAACTCAGGCCAGAAAACAATGTGAGAGTCAAGAGTATTTCAGGGGAGTAAGAAAGGTACGCATACAGATTCAGGGACACTGGGCACCCTGACAAATAGCTGTGCAATGGATACACTTACATTCCTAACTCACAAAAGTTTCTACAAGAAAGATGATCTTATATGTTGCCTATGGGAAGACATTGCAGAGATCTGGCCACCAGGTCAGCTTCTAGAAATTGCACTGTAAATTAAGGCATCAAAATTATAAAATGAAAGAGTATTTTTGATCTTTGTTGTAAGGGCTCACAAATCATGGGAGATACAAGAATATAAAATAGAAAAAGTCTGGCAAAATGGTTGCATCATGGTTTCCCTGAGACTTTTGTGATACACCTGAGTATCCAATAATTAAACATCTTACTAAAATAGAGTTGTTTAAAGCAGTGCACAGACCCTTTGTTCTTCCCAGCTCCCAAATACCTACAAAAAATACAGGGGGAAAAAAAAATCCAGTATCCTTCACTGTCTGGTGAACTGGTTTAAGGTATTTCTATATAGTCACAGTTGTTGGGGAACTTTGAAAGGTCCATCACTTGTGAATAGGTTAAATAGTGCTCCATTCTGCACCTGCTCAGCAGCAACCCCACAGCAGACTACCCAAGTCAGAAGGAAGGTTCTCTCTTTTTAGATATTAAAGCCACTGTTGCTGTGAATGATACAGACATACTACTCTGTATGTCCATCTTCCCTATCTATTCTTGAGTTATCACACATTCAAAAAAAAAAAAATCTAGTACTCACATACGGATGGCAGGGCAAAGATGGGTAACTGCATTGACATTCACAAGTCAGCATCTGAAAGTATTCCATTACTATGAGTAATCATAGCACTTTTCTTACGTTGAATTTGCAAAGGGTATTTATTGTTTTCTTCTTCTTGTCTTTTTTTTTCTCCCCTTACTAAACTGACAAAAAAGGGATAGAGAACCAGCTCTATAAAGCTATAATTTGCTGAGAAGCCATCTCAGCATTTTTTGACCACAGAGCAAAAGTAGATTTAAGTTTAGTTGATTTAACTTTTTCAGACAAAAATTTATGTTTATTAGCTAAGAGGGTAGGATGAGGTTCAGGAAGTAGCATGAAAGACCTGTAGACCAGTCCCCCAGAAATGCAGACATCCAGTTCCTACAATGAGATCCTCAGAAAACATGTTAATTGCTATACAAAGTTTTAAATCATCTAATGCCAGCATACTACAATATGCCTAGGGATAGTACTGGTTTATTATATACCTGCTCAAAACTCAACAGCTATGTCTTCTGCAGACCTCTGTCTTTAAGGGTGGTTTATTATTAACCAGATCAGTTTCCAGTGGAAAGCCTGCCTGTATGAAGGATTTTGCCAAACCAAGTAACAGACTAAATGCTGGTGTCAGGCAGAAGTGAGCAGTAGGCATGAAAAGTGAAACCCTTTAGCCAGAATCATCACATCATGTGTAAACCAGCTTCATGGAGCAAAGTTCACATGAAACTTTGCCTCAAACAATTCAGCCCACAGAAACATAGAATCGTTTAGGTTGGAAAAGACCTTTAAGATCATCCAGTCCAACCATTAATCTAACATTACCAAGTCCACCACTAAACCAATTCTGGGTAGAGTAGCAATTTCATGTTTCCTGGCTTGGTGGCTGGATTATTTTTAAATGACAGTAAAACTAGGAATCATTAAGATTAGAAAGGACCTCTAAGATCATCAGTCCAACCATCAGCCCAGCACCACCGTGCCCACTAAACCATGTCCCAAAGTGCCACGTCTACCCATTTTTTGAACACTTCCAGGGATGGTGACTCCACCACCTCTCTGCACAGCCTGTTCCAATCCTAGACTACTCTTTCTGTGAAGAAATTTTTCCTAATATCCAATCTAAACCTTCCCTGATGCAGCTTGAGCCCATTTCCTCTTGTCCGATCATTATCTACTTGGGAGAAGAGACCAACACCCACCTCACTACAACCTCCTTTCAGGTAGTTGTAGAGAGCGATAAGGTCTCCCCTCAGCCTCCTCTTCTCTAAGCTAAACAATCTCAGTTCGCTCAGCCGCTCCTCATAAGGTCTGTGCTCCAGACCCTTCACCAGCCTTGTTGCCCTTCTCTGAACATGCTCCAGCACCTCTGTCTTTCTCGTACTGAGGGGCCCAAAACTGGACACAGTATTCCAGATGCGGCCTCAACAGCGCCGAGTACAGGGGCACATTCACCTCCCTGCTCCTGCTTGCCACACTATTTCTGATCCAAGCCAGGATGCTGTTGGCCTTCTTGGCCACCTGGGCACACTGCTGGCTCATGTTCAGCTGGCTGTCAAACAGCACCCCCAGGTCCTTTTCAGCCAGGCAGCTTTCCAGCCACTCTTCCCCAAGCGTGTAGTGTTGCATGGGGTTGTTGTGACCCAAGTCCAGGACCTAGCACTTGGTCTTGTTGAACCTCATACAGCTGTCCTCGGCCCATCGATCCAGTCTGTCCAGGTCCCTCTGCAGGGCCATCCTACCCTAGAGCAGATCAACACTCCCACTCAACTTGGTGTCATCTGCAAACTTACTGAGGGTGCACTCAGTCCCCTCATCCACATCATCGATAAAGATATTAAACAAGGCTGGCCCCAAAACATAGCCCTGGGGAACAACACTCATGACCGACTGCCAACTGGACTTAATTCCATTCACCACAACTCTCTGGGCTCAGCCACCCAACCAGTTTTTTACCCAGTGAAGACTACGCCTGTCCAAGCCATGAGCTGCCAGCTTCTCAAGGAGAATATTATGGGAGATGGTGTCAAAAGCTTTGCTAATGTCCAGGTAAATGACATCCACAGCCTTTCCTTCATCCACCAGCGGGGGTCACCAGGTCATAAAAGGACTATCAGGTTGGTCAAGCAGGACCTGTTTTTCATGAACACATGCTGGCTGGGCCTGATCCCCCAGTTGACCTGCACATGCCTGTTGAGCGCACTCAATATGAACCTCTCCATAATCTTTCCCGGCACAGAGGTCAGGCTGACAGGCCTGTAGTTCCCCAGGTCCTCCTTCTGGCCCTTCTTGTAGATAGGCGTCTAATTGGCAAGCCTCCACTCATCAGGGACCTCTCCTGTTAACTAGGACTGCTGATAGATGATGGAAAGTGGCTTGGCAAGCTCCTCTGCCAGCTCCCTCACTACTCTCGGGTGGATCCCATCTGGTCCCATAGACTTGTGAGCATCCAGGTGGCATAGCAGGTCATTAACTGCTTCCTCCTGGACTATGAGGACTCCATTCTGCTCCCCTCCCTGTCTTCCAGCTCAGGGGTCTGAGTACCCTGGGGATGACTGGTCTGGCTATTAAAGACAGAAGCAAGGAAGGCATTAGGTACCTCAGCCTTTTCCTCATCCTTGGTGGCAATGTTCCCCTCCACATCCAGCAAAGGATGGGGATTCTCCTTGGCTCTCTTTTTGTTGTTAATGTACTTGTAAAAACATTTTTTATTATCTTTTACAACAGTGGCCAAATTGAGTTCTAGCTGGGCTTTTGCTTTTCTAATTTCCTCCCTGCATGACCTAACAAGATCCTTGTACTCTTCCTGAGTTGCCCACCCCTTCTTCTAAAGGTGGTAAACTCTCCTTTTTTCCCTGAGTCCCAGCAAAATCTCCCTGTTCAGCCAGGCCGGTCGTCTTCCCCACCAGTTGGTCTTATGGCACATGGAGACAGCCTGCTCCTGTGCCCTTAAGACTTCTTTCTTGAAGAATGCCCAGCCTTCCTGGACCCCTTTGCCCAGGACTGTCTCTCATAGGACTTTCACAACCAGTGTCCTGAACAGGCCAAAGTCTGCCCTCCGGAAGTCCATGGTAACAGTTTTGCTGCCCCTCCTCTTTACATCGCCAAGAATTGAGAACTCTATCATATCTTGGTCGCTAAGCCCAAGACAGCCTCCGACCACAACATCTCCCACAAGTCCTCTGTTTGTAAACAGCTGGTCAAGTGAGGCACCTCCCCTGGTAATCTCACTTACCAGCTGCATCAGGAATTTATCTTCCACACACTCTAGGAACTTCCTAGACTGTTTCCTCTCTGCTGTGTTGTATTTCCAGCAGATGTCCGGCAAGTTGAAGTCCCCCACGAGAACAAGGGCTAGCGATTGCGAGACTTCTGCCAGCCTCTTGTAGAACGCTTCATCTACCTCTTCATCCTGGTTGGGTGGTCTATAACAGATTCCCAACAGGACATCTGCCTTGTTGGCCTTCCCCCTCATCCTTACCCATAAGCACTTCACCTTATCATCACCACTGTTGAGCTCTATAGAGTCAAATCACTCCCTAACATACAGAGCCACCCCACTGCCTCTCCTCCCATGCCTATCCCTTCTGAAGAGCTTATAGCCATCCAGTGCAGCACGCCAGTCATGAGAGTTGTCCCACCATGTTTCTGTGATGGTGACTATGTCATAGCTATCCTGCTGCACAATGGCTTCCAGCTCCTCCTGTTTGTTGCCCATGCTACGTGCATTGGTGTAGATGCACTTGAGATGGGCTATTGATTTCACCCCCAACATTGCCATGCTACCCCTGGACTCCTCACTAGTGAGCCTGTTTATATCCCCTTCCCCCTTCAAACCTAGTTTAAAGCTCTCTCAATGAGTCCCACCAACTCATGGGTGAGAATCCTTCTCCCCTTTGGAGACAGCTGATCTCCATCAGCCGCCAGCAGGCCCAGTGCCATGTAAACCTCCCCATGATCGAAAAAAACAGAATTCCACTGGCGGTGCCAGCCTCTGAGCCACCTGTTAATCAGATGAGTTTTGCTGTTCCTTTCAGCATTCTTCCTTGCCGTTGACAGGACTGAGGAAAACACTAACTGTGCTCCCGAACCTGCAACCAATTGCCCCAGTGCCCTGAAGTCCCTTTTGATTGCTTTAGGACTTCCCTCTGTAATCTCATCACTGCCAACCTGTACAACCAGCAATGGGTAATAGTTGGAGGGCCTTATGAGATCAGGGAGTTTCATAGTGAAGTCCCTAACCTGGGCCCCAGGGAGGCAGCAGACTTCCATGTGGGATGGGTCCAGAGAGCAGACTGGGCCCTCAGTTCCCTGCAGGAGGGAATCGCCTACCACAATTACCCTCCTTTTTTTCTTAACAGGGGCAGTCGTAATCTGTGGGACTGACTGACTCACCCTCAGCAACCCTCTGGCTGGACCTTCACCTACCTCCCCACTTGCCTGGCCCTCAACTTCCAGAGTCCCATATCTGTTGTGTAGAGGCAACTGGGAAGGTGAGGGAGGCCGGGAGGGGATTCACCTGCCGCCCCAGGCAGGGACCTGTTTCCATTGCCCCCCATCTCTTAGGTCCCCTCCTTCTGCTTGCTGGCAAGAGGGTAGGGGATCCTCCAGTCCTTGTGGGGCCTCCATCTGCTGCCTTGACCCCAGGGATGGTAGGGTGTGGCTCCACCAATTTATCTCCCTCTCGCACCCCCTGATACTCCTTAGCCTTTCCACCTCCTCCTTCAGCTCTGCCATCAGGCTGAGGAGATCATCTACCTGGTCACACCAAATACATCTGCCGTCTTCACTGCTCTGGTACAAGTGACAGGCTCAGGCACTCCCTGCAGCCAGAAACCTGGACGGCTGCGTGTTTGTGCGGGAGCTCCGTCCTGGTCGCCACATTCCTTCTGGTGGTGGCTTTCGGGCGAGTGGTAACCATAGCTGCCAGGTATTCTCCTGGGAGGACGATGACCACTGCCTGAGTTTCCCTCTTGAGCTAGGAGGGGAGGGACTTGGCCTTCCCCGCATGCCCTGACTGTGCGAACTGCCATGCAAACTTACACGCCACGCCCTGTTTGCCCATCCTGTTCGCCACGCTCCTGGTCGCTCACGCTCCCTGGGTGCAGCTTTTATAGGTGGGGGGGTTTGGCCGCTGCCACCCCTGTCCCCGCCCATGCTGCGTCAGAGCTGCCGCATGTCAGCAGCTCACCCTTTCCCACTCTTTCCCACTCTAGGCAGGGGGCTGGGGTGCTGGCTCTCTCCCTGTGTTTTTGCCTCCTTAGCAAGGGTATGCCAGCATGAGCATCCGCTCCAGAGCCCTTTGCCTCAGTGACATTCTTCGGTGACAATCATTTCATACTTCTATACAAACACATGGATCTCCTTACAGGCAGATTTAAGAATTAAAGGTCTGGAGAGTGGCAGGACTAAGTTATGGAATCACAGAATAGTTTGGGTTGGAAGGGACCTCAAAGATCATCTAGTTCAAAATCCCCTGCTTTGGGCAGGGATACCTTCCACTAGATCAGGTTGCTCAAAGCCTCATCCAAACTGGCCTTGAACAGTTCCAGGGAGGGGGCATCCACAACTTCTCTGGGCAACCTGTTCCAGTGTCTCACCACCCTCACAGTACAGAATTTCTTCCTAAATATCTAATCTAAATGTACCTTCTTTCAGTTTAAAACCATTACCCTTCCTCCTATCACTACACTGAGCAATATAAAGAGTCCCTCCCCATCTTTCCTGTAGGCCCCCTTTCAGTACAGGAAGGCTGCTATAAGGTCTCCCTGGAGCCTTCTCTTCTCTAGGCTAAATAACCCCAACTCTCTCAGTCTGTCCTCATAGGGGCATGTTCCAGCCCCCTAGTCATCTTCATGGCCCTCTTCTGGACCTGGTCAAGCAGGTCCATGTGTTTCTTATGCTGGGGGCCCAAACACAGTACTTCAGGTGGGGTCTCAGAGTGGAGCAGAGCGGGAGAATTAGCTCCCTCAACTTGCTGGCCATGCTTTTTTTGATGCAGCCCAGGATACTGTTGGCTTTCTGGGCTGTGAGTGCACATTGCTGGCTCATATTCAGTTTTTCATTCACCAATACCCCCAAGTCCTTCTTCACAGGGCTGCTCTCAATCTCTGCATCCCCCAGCCTGTATCCATGTTTGGGATTGCCCTGACCCAGGTGCAGGGCCTTGCACTTGGCCTTGTTGAACTTCATGATGTTCGCATGGGCCCACCTCTCTAGCCTGTCAAAGTCCCTCTGGATGGCATCCCTTCCCTCTCAAGTATCAACCACACCACTCAGTTTGATGTCATCTGCAAACTTGCTGAGGGGGCACTCAATCCCATTGTCTGTGTCCCTGACAAAGATCTTAAACAATAGTGTTCCCAACACAGACCCCTGAGGGACAACACTAGTCACTGGTGTCCACCCCAACATCAAGCCATTGACTGCAGCTCTTTGAGTGTGACCATTCAGCCAATTCCTTATCCACCGAGCGGTCCACCTGTCAAATCCATTTTAGAGGCAAGGATATTGTGTGGGTCAGTATCAAATGCTTTTCACAAGTCCAGGTAGATGATGTCAGTTGCTCTTCCTTTATCCACCAATGCTGTACCATATAATCTCACATCAGCATAACTTACTGATTTTCTGCACAGATTTATTTTTATTGCCATACTCCTCAAGATAATTTATGTTAAGTTTAAGTACCTTATTGGCCCTTTCTACACAGTACACTGTAACATACAGCATAGCTGATCCCAGGCAAAAGCCTTGTGTCAATATTTACAAGCACTTGCATAAGCATACATATCCCTCTATAAGCCAATAAATATCAAGACATCACAATTTGTGAACGACTTCCTGGGGAAGGAAACAGTGATCTGTCTTTCAAGGTGATATAACAATTTGCTAAAAGTACACTCAAATCTAAGAGACTGAGTCATAAGGGTTTGTCAAAAACCAAGGTAAAAGAATCAACAGAAATTACCTCCTTCTGGAATTCAGAACTAAGACTTAAGTCTGAACGAGCCCCAGTTATGTTTATGGTATGATTCAAGCCAATATACCTCTCCAAATAAAAATGCATCTTGTGTAAATGTACCTCAAGTACTAAAAACATGCTTATCAATGAGCAACAGAACAGAAAGAGCTTTTACTTCTGAAACAGGGTGTGTATTTCCTTTCTAGCACATGTGTCTATGATATTGTTGCCTACTTCTGACTTTCATAAATAAACTCCTAGCCTTCTTTGTGCCAAGGAATATTTCAGGATAACCGATATAGGCATATCCAATCCCTACAGCTGTGGAAACCCTTAAAAGCAGGATCCTAGGCATTCCTAGGTTTCCAGTATCCCAGTCCACTTCTGTAAGTTTTCAAAAAAAATTGTAGGATGCACCCTCACACAGGTGCACAGTCCTGCACTTTAACAGATATATAAAAGAAGCACCTTCTCTTGGCCACTGTCCACCAGATAAGCTCTCCTGCAGCAGCCCATTGCTACACACAATTGAAGTGCACTCAAAATGTCTAGAGCCATAAGGATGTTTACACTAATTCTAATCTTTAGAGACTCTCCACGCACCCTGTAGGGAGCAAGGCCCCAAGTCAAGCTTTCCAACCCACTAGGCACCCTGGAGTCTTAAAGTTAGATGCTTTGGGTTTTCTACCACATTTTAGTTTCTACTCTTTTTCAGAAGACTCACACTCTCTTTACACAAGACTCAAAGAGAGCCCTAAGACTCAAAATATTTCTCTTTACCTTGGAAGATCAATTTTTTCACTTGTTCTAAAGGCCTCCAAGTTTTGCTTCTGACAGTAAAATGTAATAGTAACACAGTAGTCCTGAGAACTCAGTTTCCACCACTTACAGAACACCTGTATTCTTGAAGAAAGTACCATCTGAATTCATATTACACGAAGTTAGAAATTCAAGTGTCAGGAGTGTTTCCTCTGGGTTTCAGGTATAAGTTTCACCAGGAGATGCTTATAAAACATTGAGATAGCCAGGTATAAGACTGGAAAACTTTACAGCTCCGCAAATCCTTTTCAGAAAACATACTGCATTCACCTGACTTACCAGAGTACTGATGTATAAGGCTCAAGCCTCAACACAAGCCTGGTAGCAATGCTCATTCAAGGAATAGTGTAATAAGAACTATTCAATCTGAATTAGTGGTATAAGTATAGGAATGACTTTTCTAACATTGAAAGGTCACAGCATAATTTAAGTTCAGCTTATCATTGTTTACAGATTGGGTGTTCTAGGATGTAGAAATACACATTCACCATCACAGAGTGCTTAGAAATTCACAGGAAGGTCTTCAGTTCATTAGGTGCTCTACGACACAACCAGGAGTCATCCGTCTCTTGTGATAGAGCTGAAATTTAAAAACATAGGTGAAAACTGTGATAAATGCAAAAGCGCTGCTGACAGTTTATGGAAAGTCATTTTCAAAAGTACCCAAGAGGCTAAGTAACTCCAGAGGCTGAGGAAAGAACCTATGCTTGAGCTCTCAACAGCTTTGAGAGGTGAACCCAGATCTCCCAAGATCTCCATTACTGCTCCAGGCCGTCATTTCTTCTACTTGGGTTATCACACATTTTGAGCAAGGTACGTCTCAAAACACGTGTTTTCACTAGATTAGTTGGCATCACACTGTGTCTTATAAATACTGTATATGTAAACATGCGAAAATAGAGAATGTAGTGAAAACATAAAGATTAATATTCCCTTTCCCTTCCCTCCCATACACGCATCCTTTCATTTCCATACTGACTTGATGCACCTATCCACAGGTCCATCAGTTCCTATGTAATTTTAAGATACACTTTGTTATTCATTTGATTCACTTGACTGCCCTCTTGAAAACTATGTCATTAGTATTTGAGTATTAATTCCATTTCCAAGAGTTCTACCTCTGTTTTCTTCCCTCTTGTGTCTACTTGGGCAGATCATTAATTAACAAATGACTACAGATATCAGGTTTACATTTAAGTACTCAGTAGTGCAGATGCCTGAATCTATTCACTAGGAAGCATACTTTTTCATTCACTGAGTATACACAAAATAGACCAGTATTGATTTCATTGCTTTTAATTTATTTCCATTCAGTCTGAAGAAGTACGAGGTATCTGGTTAGACAGCAGGCATATGGAACAACGGTGCAGTTACAAAGGATACAATATACTTTTAAATTCATAATTTCACAAGTAGGAAACAAAGTTTTAAGCAAGACAGAAGATGCGTTACAAGAAGGAACACTGTAAGTGTCTACCGCTGGAATACCATCAAATTTCACTCTCCTACTTCTCACACAATGCGCGGAATCAGGCCCTAGACCTCAGAAGTAGGCCAGCCAAGTCAAAACTTTGTGTCTTTGTAAAACAAAATGTACTAAGTCCCTGAAGAGCAGCTTCTCTCAAAATATCAGTTATTCACAACTTCAAAGGAAGTGCAATACTGAAAGTTTCAGATTATTGATATCATTTCACTGGCAATGACAGGAGCAGCAAAGCTGAAAAGCAAGCTGAATATTCAATGTAAATGCAAAAAAAAAAAACAAAAAAAACAACAAAAAAAAAACCCACCCAAAAACTAAAACATGTTTGGAACTCTGTGTGAACAATTCCAAGGCAGCAAAGTCTTATATCAGTTATAGGTTACAGAAGAAACTGATTAGATATTCAAATTGCAGACTCAATACTGAAAAATAGAATAATTAATGCTTCATTTTCTCTTTACTAAATGCAGTCATGGCTTGCCAATCTTAATTTCAAGCCCAAATGATTTTAGAACCATAACAAGAGAGTCTGTAATGTGTTTGATTTGTTTATAGTTTAACAATTAAATGTTTTTTATTATTATTTTCAACAGATTACTCAAAATAATTTTGCTCATATTTTGACAAGGGTGAAGAAATATTTAGAATAACTAACTGTCCCAGCAAAGAAGGGTCAATTCCATTTCCTCATACTATATGTAAACAAATTACCACAGGTAAAACCTTTGGGGTTTTTTTGTGACAACAGAACCAATGGATTAGTAACATGTGATATTAAAAGTAGTCAAAACATAGTGAGCAGTAATCCAGAGACTGTAGAAAATCTCTTTCACTGCTTTAACCAGATTTCACTCAGATGCTGGGTTGCAACTAGTACTGCATAGTGATGTGCAGGTCCTAAAGTAGCTCTAAATCTTCGGGGCTCTGAGGCCAGTAGGCAGCATTCAGTACCGTACTCTCCTGTATTCAGAGATCCCACTTCAGCTTGAGGTTGCAAGACACAAGGATGTCCTGACCGCACCTTTTTGGCTGAGAACACAGCCCCTGCACAGACAGATAGGATGGATGAGGACGGACAGAGAGCAAGAGTCCAAGGCCACCCCACAATGATTACCAAAGCACAGTAAGCAGAGGCAATCAGGAGACCTGCAGCAAAAACATAGCTTTGATCCTAAGCAACATGCAAAAATAAGTATGCCAAGGGACCATGTGGTCCAAATTTTTCAAAGGATGTGGAAGCACTGTAAAGTCTATGCAGAAATGTGGTTTTCCTTTGCCCTTGGTTTACTGTTTTGGTTCATGACAACCACATTTTCAAGTTTCACATGCTGCACCAGTACAAAAAGTTTAGGGTTTTTTTAGTATAAACCAAATACTGCTTTATCATTCATATAGCGTACAATCTATTTAAAAAACCAAAAACATTTCTACAAAACAGAATGGTGTTAAGCTGTCTGTCTTCTCCTGAGCATGAGGAGACAGTTGCTGTCTATGAAAAAGTTAAAAAAAAAAATTATCTACCTTTTTTTTTCTCTCCAAAATGCTGTTTTCATAAATCTCTCTGTAAAATAGCATTTTTCTAACAACTGAAACAAAAAACATACACAAAGGTGGTATTACTGCTTGACAGACTTTTTTCCCCTCAAACACAAACACAGGTATATATGGGATTTACTACAGTAATATAAGGAACATTTAATTTTACCACTGCTTTCATCATATCTTCATGGGCACAACAGTGTAAGAAGGAAAAGAATATAGCTCCAGGACACAGAAGAATAATTTTATTTATGTCCTGGTTTTGGCTGGGATAGAGTTAATTTTCTTCCTAGTAGCTGGCATAGTGCTGTGTTTTGGATTTAGTATGAGAAGAATGTTGATAACACGCTGATGTTTTAGTTGTTGCTGAGTACTGCTTATGCTAGTCAAGGACTTTTCAGCTTCCCATGCTCTGCCAGGTGCACAAGAAACTGGGAGGGGGCACAGCCAGGATAGTTGATCCAAACTGACCAAAGGGCTATTCCATACCATATGATGTCATGCTCAGTATAGAAACTGGGGGGGGTTGGCTGGGGAGCAGCGATCGCTGCTCGGGGACTGTCTGGGCATCAGTCAGCAAGTAGTGAGCAATTGCATTGTGTATCACTTATTTTGTATATTCTTTTATTATTATTATTACTTTCTCTTCCTCTGCTGTCCTATTAAACTTCCTTTATCTCAACCCACAGGTTTTACTTTTTCTTTTTCTTTCTGATTCTCTCCCCCATCCCACCAGCGAGGGAGGAGGGTGAGCAAGGAGCTGTGTGGTACTTAGTCACCAACTGGGGCTAAACCCACAACAATTTATGAAATCTTCATGCTACTTTTACTCATGTGAAACTCTCACTAACATGAGAAGTTTTGCTTAACCAGGCTACATAAAGGCCAAGGACAGGTTTCAATATTTTGTCTTGGATGAAAGATATTACCTATAAGGGGCACCCTATAATTCAAGTCAATTTATATAGGAGCCAAATTCTGCTGCATACTTCACAGACAACTGTGAGACATGGCCCCTGATCCACAAAGCTTGCAATTTAACTAAAGACAATATGAATGAAGATAAATGCCCCAAAGGCTTATGAAGGGAGAGAAATTGTAATTACAGATGCAAGAGTTTGCTATATGAATGACTTAAAGCTGCCAATTTCTGCCCCCCTGCCAAACAGTAGCTATGCACAGCATAACATTTAAAATATTGCTATTTTCCTTTACTTCTTATTTCCCTTTTTTCTTGTAACAGCTTTATGGAAATTCACTTGCTGATAGTGAGAAGGATTTGTGCTTTTGTCCCAGCAATCTTGAACAAAATTGTCTGCTAAGTGTGAGCTTTCAACAAGTTTTAATAAGGACTCTTGTAATCAATGATATCTTGACTAATGTGGCTGTAAGAAGCTCCATTTAATTAAAAAAAGAGCTGGGTCAAGTTGACATTTCATTTTCTACTCAGTGTCACCACTCTTTTTTAAAACATCCCTATCCAGATAGTTCCTGCTTATCATTCTGCTTCAGACGCTCATAATGATTAGCTACAAACCTGGAAAAAAAAAAAAAAAAAAAAAGAAACTTTACAACTCTGGGAAGGGCTCTGTGTCCTAGACAGTGTTTTTAATGAGCAATCATGACACAGAAGTTCTACTAGAAATATGATAAACATGTCACTAACAGGAAAAAAGCCTTTATTTCCTTTGATCCCCACCCCACAACCCCCTCCAAAAGATGAAAGTGATCAGACACTGTACTTATATTAAAGGATGCTTTCCATTAAGGAGATCTGGCACATTAGGGACAGATTTCCAAGAAGGGCATAAGGGCCCAAAAACCACTTTGGGTGCTAAAAGCCATAATTCAGGAAACCCAACTTTTGAAAATCTTTTTCCCTTTTAAAGCCCCAATACTACCAGTGCTTCAGCCACAGAGTAATACCTTGTACTTAGTAATTCCTCAGACCCTATGGGATGCACAACCTAGACATTTTTAGAATTTTGACACAATTTGACAGTAGAGTACCATGGTTCAAATCCCATATAAACCCACACAAAGCACTTGAGAAAGACATGCCCCTTTTCACATCCAGAAATCTAGTGATTCGAGTCTTTTCCTGGCACGTAGGAGGCAGACATACTAATTCCTTTTTCTGCTTGATCTGTGGCAGAAGTCTGAACTTGTCTGTGCTTACTTATGAGTGCACATGGTCTACCTATGAAGCTGTTCTGTTTTGTAAGAAACACTTAGCTACTCAGGGAGCAATAGAGAAAGCAAAAGGAAAATTCTGCAGGCTGGTTGTTAGGGCATTCACCAGAGAGATCCAAGACCTAATCCCTATTCTGATGAATATTTAAGAATCTTCTCTCTCCTGTTGAGGCTTGTCTACTTTGTATAAAATCCTTAAATATTTATTTGAACTGGGATGAGTATCCAAGTATCTTGAGTGCCCTTGTCACCAACTGCAGAACTATTATCTCTTCAGGCCAGTAAGAGGCTGACTGTTTACCCAAAGCAGAATATCCCCAAGAGGGATGAACAACCCTGCCCCTAAAGCTCTCATGGCCCAAAAGCTATAAGAAAGCAGATGCTTAAACCCTCTGTTACCACAATTAACATTTTTGACTAGTTTGTATCCTACAACATAAATGAATGTTCTAGTTAGATATAAGAAAGGTATTTTCTCCTTTTAAATTTTTTTCAATAAAGTATTGATTGAAGTATTATTGACATCAAGAAAAAAAAAATCTGACCATTAATATGGGGGAAATGGCATTCATTTCACTTAACTTTATTCAAAGACAGGAGGCCCCAAGTCACATCTTGTGTCAGCGTTTTGTCACAGTTCTCTAAGTCTATGCTCATACATGCTGCCGATAATTCTGCCTGCTGGAAATGCAATTGTCTAGGCAATAACACCTGTTCATGCTTGACCAACCTGATAAAGTTCTACTGCAATGACTGGTGTGGTAGGTAAAGGGAGAACAGTGGATATTGTCTACCTCAGCTTCAGTAAGGCTTCTGACACTGTCTCCCATTACATCCTCACACAGAAGCTGATGAAGTATGGGCTGGATGAGCCCATACTGAGTGAGGTGGATCGAAAACTGGCTGAATGGCTGGGCCTAGAGGGTGGTGATCAGTGGCATGAATTGTAGTTGGAGGACAGTAACTAGTAGTGTACCCCAGGGATTAATACTGGGCCTGATCCCATTGAATATCTTCATTAATGATCTGGATGATGAAGCGGACTGTACCCTCAGAAAATTTGCTGATGATACAAAACTGGAAGGAGTGGCTGATACACCAAAGGGTCGTGCCACCAAAGGGACCTCAACAGACCAGAGAAATGGGTGAGAGGTACCTCATGAAATTCAGCAAGAAGTGCAAAGTCCCGTTCCTGGGTAGGAACAACCCATGCACCAATATACGCTGGGGGCCACTCAGCTGCAAAGCAGCTTTGCAGAAAATGACCTGGAGATCCTGGTGGACACTAAGTTGAACAGGAGCCAGTAACATTCCCTTGTGGCAGAGAAGGCTAAGTGTCCTGGGCTGCATTAGGATGAGTGTTGCCAGCAGGCTGAGGGGGTTGATCCTTCCTATCTACCCAGCACTGGTGAAGTCACACCTGGAGTACTGGCTCCAGTTCTGGGCTCCCCAGTTCAAGAGAGAGATGCAGCTACTGGGAGCTGGACTCGATGATCCTTATGAGTCCCTTCCAACTCAAATTATTCTGTAATTCTGTGATACTGGAGAGGGTCTAGCAAAGGGCCACAGAGATGATGAAATCACTGGAGTATATGTCCTGTAAGGAAAGGCTGAAAGAGCTGAGACTGTTCAGCCTGGAGAAGAGAAGGCTTAGGGAGGATCTCATCAATGTGTACAAATACCCAAAGAGAAACTGCAAAGAACACTGAACCAGGTTCTTTGCAGTGGTGCCCAATGACAGGACCAGAAGCAATGAGCAAAACCTGAAACACAGGAGGTCCCATGTGAACATCAGGAAACACTTTTTTTACTGTGAGGGTGACTGAGCAGTGGCACAGGTTACCCAGAAAGGTTGTGAAGTCCCCCTCCTTGGAGATACTCAAAAACCATCCAGACACAGCCCTGGGCAATCAACTTTAGGTGGCCCTGCTTGAGCAGGCGGGTTGGACCAGATGACCTCCAGAGATCCCCTCCAGTCTCAATCATTCTGTTGGTTAGATACTATATACTGATCATTATTATGATGTACCAGGGTGCACTGGAGTTCTTATCACTACAATTGCCTAAATCCCACAGCAAATGCCATTTCAGGTATTTCTAGTACATTTGAATGCCATGTACAGCATCCTATTCTGAGATACTGGGATGTCTGAATTGCTTATATGAATTCATAAGAAGTTCAGTATTCTACCTACTTTCTACCAGAACAAGAAATCCTGCAGGGGTTCAAAGCCTTATGTGTTCTTTTCATTTTTATTTATGAGTTCCCATTGTACGTATAGATCTGGGAACCAAAGTTACAATTGACAGAGAAACATCTATTCCTTTAGTCCTACCACTTTGCTACCTGAGAAGTCACTACTGTCACTAGGGAATGCAAGGTCTTGTGAGTATCCAGCTCAGTTCCAATGACCACCTGTGACAATGTGACCAGGAGTATTTGAAAGAAAAATACCCCTAAAATGTATGGAAGGGCATGAATTCCTGTCCCTCTTGGAAGCTCATTTCTCCCAAATTCAGGAAGAGCAACAAATCACTACATCTGCCATTGCTGTTAAAAGAATTAGAAGTTTCTATAAACATAGCTTTATCTGCTGGGCAACCTTAAATGCAGACATATCTGCCTGTACTGACTCTAATTAAAATATCTGAGAGAGCACTTCTATTTCCCTCAGCAAATCATGTATTCACCAAGTTGGTCTCACACTGTGAGATGCAGAACACTGGTCTCTCTACAGAGAACTGCAGAGGGATGGAGTTGAACAGCTTCAAGCATACCCTTGGTTCTTAAAGAGCGATAAATAATTAACATGATGGGTGAAGTATACCCACCTGGAAGAATAATTCTTAAAAATGAAAGATTCAGGGGAATAGAAAGATACGAGGGTTGCTGAAGGGTGCTTGCCATAGGATATTCAAAGCCAAATTCAAGCGGACTCTAAAGATTCAAATAATTGGTCTTTATCTGCATGAAGTAATGTCCTTATTCCATCAGCCCCAATGAAACAAATAGGACATCTTGGGTAATGAGGTCATGCCCAGGCTGGAAGCAAGTAGGCTCTGTTTACAAATACTCAAAATCATTATTCCACCATCTACATTAACTTCATGCTCTTTTCTGTAGATATGCACTGCTAAAGAGATTGCATGTACATTCTCTAATCCTTCTGCATTTGGCTATCTGTGTCTAAGTTACAAAAAGGATTGTAAGGCTATATTTAACCTGACTCCTTCCCAGCTAAGCTCGACTCAAGGCTTTAGCTCCAAGAACCAACCCTGATGCATGCCCTGTTGCCTTCTGGGGAAATCTTGAGTCTGAGCCTAGGGCACATCTTTCTGCAGTTTCCCAGACTGGAGAGCCAGTCATCTCTGAGAACAGAACCAGAGTATGAGGCCAACAGTAAGTGTGGTGGATCGTTAGGTAAGTCCTGTGCATACAGGACACCTCAGTACAGTCTGATTAGGTTTACAGCAATGGGATTCCTATTCCAGTGAGCCTAAATCACAGCAAGGAAGAGAAGTAAGAAAACAGAGGAACTAAAGCAGACTTTCTCCCAGTGAGGAATAAGGAAATAAAATGAGAATTACCTGCAATGAAGTTTTATATCCTCAGATTTGCAGATTTTAAATCACAAAAAAAGAGACAGAATAGTTTAAAAGGGTCCTCAAACTTATTTGGTGTTAAGCAAAGAATGTTGTTACCAAGACAGGTATTGCAGATGCAGCTGTAAGTTTGCTTTCTAAGTGTATTCTCCCTAGATAGAAAATGTTCCTATGGCAAGACATGAAGTGAGGAGTGGAGGGGAAGCTGACAAACTTAATGCGACAGCACTGGTGAAACCAATCATGCCCAATGAGGCTACTGTTACTGAGATATTTTTAAGTTTACCTGGACAGCTCCAGCGCACACTTGGGCAAAATAATTGTCTTTCAGCATGGAACAACATTTCTCTATGTTTTCCTATCCTGGTAGAAATTTCAAGTAATGATTAAGTCAAGCCTACAAATACGCTCTATTTTGTCCTTACATTTCAGTGCTGTAGGGAATACCACCCGGGTCACAGAAGTGTTAAGAGGAACAATCAAGGACTGGGAGATGCAAGAACACATCAAAGCCACTTCTGCGCATAACTGAAGCTGTTACTGCTCAGGCAGCAAGAAGACCCAGGCAGAAGCTGCAGCCACATTGAAAAGTCCATGTGAAAGTAGATGAGGAGTACAATTTGGGATCCTAACAATCTGCAAAAATGCTTTTCTTTCCCTTTATTTTCTTTCTTTGTTTCTTTTAAGCAAAAAGGGAATTGCCTGCCAGGTAGAGATTTGCAGGTCTTCATATTTCCATTTATAATTCAGTGCTTATTATTACATATTGACTGCTTAAGGATGAATTTTAACCCTGTTAAATAGTTCACTGCCCTGTTAAATTGGCAGTGAGCCACAAATATAAAGGCTTTACAGTTTTTTTTGTCCTATAGCAAATATGAATAGAGAAATAAATCAAAATCTATCCCTCTCCAATTTGTCACCTGCAATCAAAGGACCAAATAGGAGATATTTATTAGGGCAAATACTATATGTAGAATGGATTAATACTACAATCATTGGCCTTGTCTAAGAAATTGAATCACGGAAGCTGTGCCTAAATTTGCAAAAGCAACTGTAATAAATGATTTAAAATAAAATGCACCTGATCCAGGGGAAAATTAATTTATCCTTAACAGAAAAACCCAAAGGTGTCATTGTAATTCTAGGCAAGGTAAAGAATGAATACTCCTGAAACTGAAGTAATTATGAATCATTTGCCACAATGTTTAAATGAGAACTGTAACGGACTTTAAGAAAAGAAAGAAATTGACTGAGACTTTATTTCATTAGTGGAATGCGTCTAAGATTTATGCATTAGAAATAAATACATTTATCTGAAACAGGATTGTTTTTCTGTGAAACAAGAACCTTTAAAAGCTTTTTATAAAAGCAACAGCAAGGAGTCTATCCCTAGCTGTTGCTCATTACCATCATGAAACTAGAATTATAATGGGCTCAGTCAGGGATTAAGAGCTCATTGTCCCAAACACTGGACAAACATTTCATACAGACACATAGTTCAGCACCTAAGACCATATAACAAGATCAAATTCAACAAAGCACTGGAACTCAGCTCTAATTTTGAATATGAACACCAGTATCACCCAGTTCAGCAGAGCACAAGCCTAATTCCATTTTGTCTCATTCCGTTTCTTTGTCCGATTCCAGCCTAAGTCCATTTTGCCTTCTATGCCCTCACATAGAGGTTATGTGCATATTTACGACCTATATAAGGATCTAAAAGAAATTCTTCCTTTCAAGTTCAAAGACACATATTTACATTTTTAAAAACAGACTTAGCTATTTAGGAGCTCAAGCCATTTGCACTAAAGCATACCAGATCATTTAGAAATTAAGTATATTCACTTTTCTTTCTATTATAGCCCTGCTATAACTACATAACTCAGAATAGCAATATAGTTAATGCACATGATAATTATCACGATTACAATTAGTAGGACCCAGAGACATATAGCTCTAATCTTCTGAAATTTTTCATGTTTAGTGCTTCTCTGAGAAGTCCCTAAAATGGCACTGCAGATTTCCATCTAATTCCCAGAACAATATTTTTATCTCCTTATGAAATATGTATTTTCATGTATATATATTTACTTAACATCTCAAACTTATTTCAGTTTCTCATTTGTAGAATACATTCACAGACTTAAGACACTATTCTAGAAATCCTAACATCAATTACGTTTAAAGAAAAATAATTGCAATTATTATTCAATTTAATCTAATAGAAGTAGTGTTTAATCTAATAGAAGTGGAACAGCATCAAATCATTTCAATGAAGGTTCTAAACTCTTCCCAGAAACCCCATCTTCTGCAGTATGCCATTAAGGACATCACATTGAGGCTCTTTTCAGTTAAAAGAGGAATTACTTCCAGAGACAACAGACCCATATGGAGATGGCTCTACTCTCTTTTCCAATACTCAGAGAGCAATCCAACTCCTCTATTCATTTCATCTGTGCCACAATATGCTGGGATTATGAAAAGAAAAGTACTACCACATTCAAAATTTTACCCACTAAAATTATTGGCCAAATGTCTCAGCTACTCCAGTACTTAAAATGTTTTATTTTTTTGACTCATATGTCACTTTCTACTATGTCAGAAATACTTTGTTCTCTTGTAGACAGGACAGCTAATTCTGGGATACGAAGTCCTTTACAGCTGAACTGTGCAAAAACACCATCTATCATCCAGCCAATAACCTGTATATAAGCCAATACTCTATCTTTCTGAAATTCTTTCCCCAGTTTGTAATTTCACTTCCTTCAAAGGCTGCTTGTTCAGATAGAAGCGAATTGACTGAGCAATGGATATTCTGCCTGGAGAAGGAAACCATACTTCTGAATCACTCAACAAGCCAAATAAGAACTCAGCTAAAGATTTTCTAGTGAGAAGAAGGGGGAGATGATATATCTGCATGCAGATAGATAAATTCTACCAGGAAAGTAGAGGCAGATTAAAACCAACCAGATACAACCTGCTGCACATAGAAGTAACACTAAAAAATTAAATAAGCATATTTGTTGTTCCTCCAGGAAAAGCATCCCAACAATTTCCACAAAAGTTTAAGGGTATAACATAAGAAAACTTTTAGGCTGTACTAAGAGATGCTTAGAGACTGTTTCTGTAACTGACGTAACAAATGAAGTTTCACACATATGCAAAATACAGTGTTTCTTAGTGTGAGGGAAACAGCTTATAGTTTGAGGAAGCTTTTGCCTCCTGCACTTAAAAAAGTTTCTTACAGCATATTTGCCATTCGCTTCACTCTTTCTTGATGACTCATTTGTACTCTATCCATTCTCCAATACAGCTGACGGATCATCACAGTTCTTGTTGCTGTTCCTTATGAACTGTTGGTTAAATGTCACTGGGCCCTCACTGATTTATAGATACTTTAAATTATTGAAGCATTCTTTTACTTGCTTCTTATTAAGTCTGTTTCCTCATAATCCCAGACCCTCATTCACATTTATCTCACTTAGCTGACTCCCATCTTCTTTTTCTTTTCCCTTTGTGTTGAAGACTGAAACAAAGTAGATGCTGAGAATGTCATCTATCTTCATGCAATCTATTATTTAGATTCTTCATTTTAAAGAGACTGGATGACTCAGGGGATTTTTAATTGGATAAAACTTTCCCTGCTTGGTTGCTAGGTCATGTCCATTATAGGTCACCAATGACTGAAAGCTGGCCTCTGCATAACGAGTCAGTGATTTCAGGTGTTCACAAAGAGCTGATGGAGGAATAACTTTTATTATTATGTCACCAACTCAGATTTCATACAGTTCAGTGCAGATCAAAAGTGTCCTGCTCAGTCAGACCTCTCACTGAAAGTTTGAACAGAATTTCTGATCATACCAACATCAGCTGAATAAAAACTTGCTGCACAGATGGAGCTAATTGTATTTTCAGGAGGGAAGGCTCTTGCTAAATGGAAAAGGAAATTATACAACTTTACAAAACAAAATTAGGGATACTCAGATGGTTATGTGAGTGGTTAAACCAGTATCGTTCATGTTGTATTTATTTTTTTTTAATATAAAGAATTTTATTTATAACAGCTGAAAGTCTGGAATCTTTGACCTAACCCTTTTATACTAATTATACTAATTTTTATTGAAAGTGTAAACAGTTCTGACTGCAATACTATCAAACACCATGACAACTATCAATGAATGCCAAAGTCCTTTGTACACACAGAAGAACTCTGTAAAGAGAACATCAGATAAAGTTGGGCAGGTAATTACAGGTAGACAGATGCTGTGAGGCAGCATCACAAGAGGGAAGTGTTCTGCAGAAGAGCACATATCAAGCTTGGACAGAGGCAGAATCCAGAAAGCCTGTTCTCAAATCTGCTTTTATGTACACACCTGTTTCCATGATAATCTTTCAGAAGCTCAGCTTTGCTGCTGAATTTTCAGCTCGATACTATCCCTGTCAAGAACTATAGCACTGAAATTCAAATACATTTGTTCTGTAACCCTTATATTACTTTAAGCATCTTTGTTTCCCATACACACAGCAACAATACACTTTTACTGTTCTTTGCTGTTTGAAAGCAGAGTAGAAGCAACCTTAACCACACTTTTGTTTAAAAATACAGAATCGGTGACCAATTTGTCTCCTTAATCACACAAAAAACTGAGGGCTATATGAATTTCCTGAGATGGAGTAATCTTCATGAGTATCAATACATTCTTTGATTTACCTGCATGTCTCTGTCAGCAAAAGGAACTGTATGTATTCTTCAAGAATATACAGGTTTATTCACACAACACTGTTTTGGGAGAGCAGTTTCCTGGACAACAGCTAAACAAAATACTTATTTTGCGATATTAACATTATTTTTCTCAGCTTTCTCACTTATGCAAATCCCTTTTTCTGACTTAAGATGTTAAAAGTGAATTTTGGAGTATTCTGTAAGCTTTTCATTAAAAAATAAAGAACAGATTATGAATAAAAAGTTGAAGATGAAAGCTCAGATCATAGAAAATGGCAATTGAAAATGTAAATCTCCCTACCTGCCTGTTTCATTATTTGATACATTCATATTGTGGTTTAGCCCCTGTCAGCAACCAAGCACTACACAGCTGCTTGCTCGTCCTCTCCTCTGGAAGGCAAAAGTAAGAAAACTTGTGGGTTGAGATAAGAACAGTTTAATAATTGAAATAATAATTGAAATAATACTTGAAATAATAATAATTATTATAAAAATTGTAATGAAAAGGAGAACAACAAGAGAACAAAACCCAGGGAAAAAAAACCAAGTGATACAACTGCTCACCACCCACTGACCGACGCCCAGCCAGTCCCCAAGCAGTGCTCGCTGCCCCCTGGCCAGCTCCCCGCAGTTTATATACTGAGCATGCCATCATATGGTATGGAATAGCCCTTTGGTCAGTTTGGATCAACTATCTTAGCTGTGCCCCCTCCTAGTTTCTTGTGCACCTGGCAAAGCATGGGAAGCTGAAAAAGTCCTCAACTAGTATAAGCACTACTTAGCAACAACTAAAACATCAGTGTGTTATCAACATTCTTCTCATACTAAACCCAAAACACAGCACACACATGCACACATCTATATATTAAAGTGAACATACATATACAGAAAACTGGGACAAATATATATTGGCTCTCATTAGATGAACATGCCCTCAGAGTCAACAGTAATACACGAACACCGTTAGGGAACTTGATGTGTGATCAACGGTTGCACACAGAGAGGTTTTTTTCCTCAATTTCTAGTATGAAAACATCTTTATTTATTCACCTGTGCTAAAACAAGATGTTTGACATTGGATAAGAAAAGGCATCTGATGTTGAGGTGTGTGGCTACAAAGGTAGATACATGATGTTGAAAGTGCATTCTATAATAGATAAACAGAGTAAGAAATAGATATCATGTATTCAGTATATACTGACTTCTGTAACAGAAAAGCAGAACAGTATTCAGTCAATAGATGCAGCCAAATTGCTAACAGTAAAAGTTAATGTACTATCATTGTAATCACCAGTCCACCTTTCTTAAGGTAAGGAGTGGAGGAAATTTTTTTTTTTTCTATTTGAACTGAGTTCTGATCCTTACAGAATACAGAATTTCATTTAGGGTGCTCTTAACAAAATATTGCATTTATTTCTGCTAATAAAAGATCTAGACATAATTATAATAACTTGTTCCTATACAGTGCTTTAATATTAATGTTTTCTCAAAGTATGTTACAAAGATCATTATATTTATGACTATTCTAAAGGTAGGGGAACAAGGCACAGAAAAATGAATGTCCATAACCATTGTTACCCAGTGGTCATAGAATAATAAAATCTCCCTAGACCTGCGCCCTCTTCAGTAAACAGCACTTCTCCCTTAGAAGAATTGCTAGTTTCATACCCATCAATTTTAAAACTACAAGCAAGATGGTGATTTTTAAACGTGTCTTATGGGAAAAAATAACCCTCAGAACAGGAACATAAATATACACAAAAGATAGCCTGGAGCAATGAATCCATCACCCATGTATAATGTCTTATTTAGAAGGCAGCACTAGCACTTTTCTAGATGCAGCTACAAGATATTTCTCCCTTAGAAAATCAGTCTCCAGTACTTGTTCTGTTTCACAGGGTGTTATGATAACACCAGGAGCATGCCTGCCCTGTTTGTCTGAGAAAGCAATGAGCAATGGAAGCTTTCAATTACCTCAGTCTTTATAAAATTTGAACATATTACAAGGTTTAAAGAAAATAAAAGTAGAAAGAATTTGGGTGAGATCAGAAGCAGTGGCACAGTGAAAATGTGAAACCAAGGCTGTGACCAGTTCTGGTTGTCAAACTTGCTATGACAGTCTTTGTTTTGCAATCCTGGCCAGAGCTCTAATTTAGATAATTACATTCTTTTTAGCTAAAATTCTCCCTCCAGTTTCAGTTGGCTGGGACAATCTTTCTTCCTTTTTCTTTCTTTCTTTCTTCCTTCCTTTCTTCCTTTCTTCCTTTCTTCCTTTCTTCCTTCCTTTCTTTCTTCTTTTCTTCCTTTCTTCCTTTCTTTCTTTCTTCCTTTCTTCCTTCCTTCCTTTCTTCCTTCCTTTCTTTCTTTCTTTCTTCCTTTCTTTCCTTTCTTTCCTTTCTTTTCTTTTGTTCTTTCCTTTCTTCCTTTCTGTCTTTCTTTGTCTTTCTTTCTTTTTCTTTCTTTCTTTCTTTCCTTTCTTCCTTTCTGTCTTTCTTTGTCTTTCTTTCTTTTTCTTTCTTTCTTTCCTTTCTTCCTTTCTGTCTTTCTTTGTCTTTCTTTGTCTTTCTTTGTCTTTCTTTCTTTCTTTCTTTCTTTCTTTCTTTCTTTCTTTCTTTCTTTCTTTCTTTCTTTCTTTCTTTCTTTCTTTCTTTCTTTCTTTCTTTCTTTCTTTCTTTCTTTCTTTCTTTCTTTCTTTCTTTCTTTCTTTTTCTTCCTTTCTTCCTAATATGAACCACATGCAGAGTTAATCTGGGCAGCCTTAAGAAGCTGCTGCATTTCATTCCACGCAGGTTGCCATTGATAGATCACACTGTTTGACACTGAGGGCCACTGAACTGAGAATCAGAGGTGAGTACCCAGAGTGAATATCTAACCCCACTGAATCAATAGCAAAAATTCCTTTGGTATCAGTTAAGGTAGGATTTCATAGCTTTGCTATTGCTATACACTTTGAGCAAGTCACTGAACTTGTTTCCCTTTCTTACCTTATCTACTTAATCCCTCTGGTACAAAAACTTCTGCTTATGTTGTAATATCCTAATACAACCGAGTCCTGTTCTCAAATGAACATTGAGGCACAAATGGATTTTGCATATTGCACTAAATTACCAAGCCTACAGAAATTCTTAACTTCATATGTGCTTGCACACTATGACCCACTGAATATTTTGCCAGAGAAGTAATCATTTGGGGTTCTCAGCCCTGCTCTGGACCTTCAAAAACGCAGAAACATACATAGTCAGTCGTTACCAACAGTTGCTTGAAGTTAACTGACGAGACCCCATCAAAATGAAAATGATCCAGAGACACAATTGGTGCAAAAGAGGCTTGCACTGCCAGAAGAACTGAAGGGAAGTCCATATGTTTGGATGCACATGCCACATGGAGAATGTCCACTTTCTAAAGACTGTGCTCTTTCGCCTGAGAATGAGCAGCACATCAAGAGGCAAACCACGCAGGATACAGCTGGATGATATAACCAAATGGACAGCAGGCAGCTCAACACACTGCTGTGCAAAGCAAAACACAAAAGCAAAAGACAAAGGCTGGCCTTCACAGTCATTACAGCAACACAAGGAGAAAATAGGCATATTTAGACCCTTATTTAGCATTTATGATAGCGAGATGCTATTTCAGGGAACTTCAATCACCATTGAAAGAAACTGGTAGTCACAGAGGGACTTGGCTAACCTGAGTGCTTGCCACTCCTCAAAAACTTTTTCCTTTTTTTCCAGAGAGAAAAAGTTCAGGGATGTGAAGCAAAGTCCCCTGGGCTAACAATAAATGCCCTAGATTTGTAAAACAACAACCACGTTTCAAATTATCCACTTCACAAATTATAAGCAGTTCTAAACTCATTAAACCTTGGGTATAGGCAGAACCAAGTCCCAGCCTTTTAATTCCTAATATTAAAGGAACACTTCACTGACCAAGCTCACCCAAGAAAAGGCAGAAAGACATGTATAAACCTAGTAGAAAAAGACTGGAGGTGAATGGAGCAGCACTGTTTCATTTGGTTTGAGGTCCAACATTGCTAAAGTTGGGGTTTTTTCCCCCTTTCAGGGTTTACATTTCAGTTACTGCTGTGATTGACTGCCTAAAAAGCAAACTTTCTGAATTAGTTTGGATTACTAATTTTATGCTTTATTTTTCCTTCTTTGATTTTCCTCTTTACTCCTTATTCATAAACAATCACCCCAGCCTAAAGTGTTTCAACTCTTGCTAAGGACAATGCAAGCATCTTTCAGCCTCACTATATCAATCTATTTGGAAGCATTGTGTATTTGAATGCTTGTATTTGATCTTAGTGCCTATTTACCTCACTGCATGTCTGTATTTTTTCTCCTTCAGTGTAAACTTGGTTTGTTATTTCTAAAGGAATTTAATTTAAAAAAAAAAAAGCATAAAATAAAATGTGGAAAGCTATTCTGATGATCAATATAGTACTAATATAATTATCCAAGGAAGAATTTAAGTAAGCAAGACTGCATCACCAAAGAGGAAGATGAGATTCAATGTCATCACCTTCACAAAAAGAAGCTTGTGAATTTTGCAAAAAATATTATTTTAGCTATACTAAATACGCATAGTGAACAGTCTCTGGTGTTAAAAACCTCATTTGACATATGAAAGGTAGTTGAAGGGACACTTTCCCTTAGGCTGTTATTTGAAGAAAAACAAGAAACAAAGGCTTTCTTGCTTCCAGGTGTCTAAATGAGCTCAGAATTACCCTAAGCACAGTATTCTGTCTTCCTCAGAGCCCAAGTTAACTCTACAGCTCTGTGAGACTCTAATTACTATGCCAAAAAGCATCAGTAATGACAATGACAAAGACATGATAATACACCATGTAGAATCTTAGTGCTTAGGAGTTCATTTCATCTCCCAATCAGAGAGGGCTTTGTTTTTGAAAGAGAAATTACTGGTGGAACTTTTCTAAACTGCAGTTATCTGGAGTGGCAGAGGCACTGCTTATGCTTGTGCAGAGCATCCCTGCAGGCAGAGGCTTCACTGCCTTGGGGGACCACGGGGAGGTGGAGAAAGCCAGGAGTGGTTACTGGAGGGCATGGCCAGATTTATACAGTCCCTTACACAACCTTCAAAATAACTCCAAAATATTTTCCATTGTTCACCTGAAGCTACTAATATTTTTTTAAACCAGTATGGATTGGTTTTCAGCTACCCCAAATATGAAGACCACTTTGCTGAATGCCATTTCAGCCATTCATAAGGAAAGGAGTTAAGACTCCTTAGTGACTCCTAGAGCTAGGTCACAACGTGTGGGTCTGAATTTACATCATCCCAAACATCTTGTTGATTTTATATGTATTTTCCTTCCATTCATTGCAGGGACAAAGAACCAGGTTAAAATCTCATCTAAGAACTATTTGGAGATGTAAAATCTGTGGTTTTAGCTCAGTTCCACCTAAAATTGTGAAAAACTCAGTCTTAAGTATGAGCAAATGCATTCAGAAAACCTGCAGCACTCCAAATTAATCTTTGTTTGTGTGGTTTGTGTCCCTTGTTTGTGTACCAGGAATTTGTTCTATTATTTAATTTGCAGACAGTCTTCCAAATGTCCTAGCCTTCTCTCCCAAAACTTCTGGAAGTTTTGAAAACCAGTTTGGGAACATTTTTCTAGTAAAGCTTCAAGGAGGAAAAAGTAATTATTTTCATACTTCTCTGGAAGATCGGTGGAAGCCCAGATGCATGAGCCTAATGCAATACACTGCCAAAACCCATGATTATCAAGTAGCAACTAAATCTCTTTCTTCTTGCTGTGCCATAAACTGGGGTTTTTTTGACCTACTTCTTGCAATAGAAAATACTGCAAAAAGAAAAGACTGATGTCCCCTTTTCCTGCATCTCAAATTCGGCACTCATCTAAGATAAGAATCTTGTACAATCATAGAGCTTCATCTCATGAAAATTTTGGTGTGACTAATGATCTCATAAGCATATGGCAAGATCATCCTCATAAAGCACTGGCAGCTCCCAAGATCCACATTTCACTGCAGTCTGTTTAAAGAGATAGCCACATATTACAGCCCACAATAAGTGTCACCGTCATGTTCACTGAGAACAGGTTTCATACACACAATTCTCGATTGCAGCATTTTGCTGGAGTAGTACTTGTAGTAACTGGCTCACAAGGTCTGCTAAACTATATTGATTCCAATGTAATAAATCTTCAAAGCACTGAAGTTTATTAACCTCAGCTTTTTGTCAGTCTGGGATAACCATATTAAGTCCTGAGAATGAAATTTCATTATAAAAATTAAGCTGGCATTAATACTGTGCTAGCTTGTGCCCTCAAGATAGGAACACAGAATAGACCTGCCAAGCACAAATTAATGTTGTTCCTTTCTACATCACTGTGCCTAGATATCAGGAGTCTAAGAGACACATGGATAATGTCTGACTACCCAAAGGCAAAAGAAAAATGCAGAAGTCAAAATGATAAGACTGACTGAAAGCTGTAGGACATTATGCTTTGGCTACACTTGTATGAACCTCACTGGCAAAACATCATAGCCTGAGACTTCATCAGTGTTCATATTGGTCAACTATGCATTAAGGAACCTGCATAAAAATGAAATTTTCAATAGTTCTTGCTATATGGAGAACTAGAGAAAAAGAAAGCCTTGGAGCAATGCAGCTAACAAAGCAGCCCAGTATCTTCAACAGATCCCCATAGCTGATGTAGTCAACTTTGTACAGAGTCAAGGCAATATCCATCTTCACTTGGAAACTCAGTCTGAGAGTGAAGCAAATTTTGCAGTTTGCTTGCTGCCTGTCTCTACTCTCCCTGCTTCCTTAAAGACAACCTTTAAAAGCATGTAAAGGGCAGTCTGTCCTTATGTTTTGTTTTGTTGTTTGTTTAGTTTTAAATGCATTATACAAGGCATATGTATGCAGGCATGTATATTTAGGAAGGACAATACACTTTCTGCATTCGTTACCAACACTGAACAACCCATTAGTACTTACATTTTAAAAACAAACAAACAAAAAACCCCCAGCCCTCAGGGAGATTTATCCCTGATTTAACAGGTAAATATTTTTGAGAAATATTTGACTGTGAATACAGGGAGTATGAATGTCAAAAAGGGGGGACTGGCATCACTATTTTCAATAATACATAATTGCACCTACAGTGTTACCAGATTTTCCCAGGCAGTTTTGACAGTGCTTTTCATTTCAGAGGCATCATTCACTGCTATTTGTATCTCGAAGTTCATTGAGCAGATGTCTATTGGGCTACTTAATATTAAAAGAAAAGAAAAAAAAATCCAAATGTAGTGCTACAAAACTTCATATTGCTATTTAAAGATTTTTTAAATATTTTCTTCTTAATTTGATTCCATTAATTTCAATTACAATAAATAATTTTTTTCAGTAAAGAGCAGTAGTTAGGGAATGTTTAAGACTACAGTCTTCACCATCAGAACTGGGTTTTTCTCTCTGAAGAGTCTATACAGTGAACCTTCAAAAGACTCTGTTTGAAAGAATATTGGGAGTGTAAAATCTGCACCTAATGATTCACATAGGATTATGAAATAGGATAAAAAAGAAACAACATTTTCTGACACCACATTTCTGATTTGTCCAGAAAAAAAGAATGCAAAACAATAACTCTTTTCAGAAAATCAAACTGGACAAATTTAGCAAAGTAATTCTGAAGTCCAGGTGCTTAGGACAAAACACTAGCTACTTGTCTTCATGGAGGTATTCAAACTATCTAGATTGTCTCATCTGATGATGATTTTCCATTGCTGGGAAATGACAAATATCTTCTGAGGAGTTGTGGCATGGAGAATATGTCACTGTTACTATATTCCATACCACTGCTGCTAATCACAGTGCCTTTTCCTTTTTGGTAGACCACCAAGATATAATCCATTACTATGCAAGACAGAGTCAGGTTTTAAGAACATACTGCACTTACTCCTAGATCTACGTGATTTATTTTTTGGACATTTTAATATCTGCCTGTATAGATTCTTGCAAGCTCTACATGTTATAATGCTGCCTAAAGACTGTTAATGGACATGTATTAAAACATAATACTAATACAATCTTTGATGCAATTCAGTGAAGTCAAAAGGCTTTCTTAAATTGAATTAAATTAAATTTATAATTTAGAACAGGAACTTCATTAATCAGAAACTTGTCAATGTAAGATCAAAGAGAATGTTATGGTGGGAACAATAATTTGCTGTGACAGAAATTTACTCCATGCTAGATAATTTGCCTAAATAAAATGTTACCAATGTACTTGAGCAGTACAAAAGGAAATAATGCAGGAAAACTTGGTGGCAACCAGGTACACACAGAAATTCACAGATCTGTTCCCAGATGCTGGGGAAATTTACACCACATTCACAAGGTTTCACATATTCAACCTCAAATATAAATACAAACTTGAAGCATACAGTGAAGTTAAACAAGCTCATGGACCACTGGTTAATATTCACAAAGGCTAACTTCTTATGATATAAAAAATCTTATGTTTTGGGAACCAAAGCTAATTACAAAAAGCTGGTTGGGCACTCTGCATAAGTGGCCAATATTCACTTCATTCCTCCCATTTATTGAAATAATGGATCAGTTTTATAAACATTATTCTAACATGCAAAAAGAAGAGATAAAGAAAACTTTATCAAATCTGAATTACATTTAAACATTTGACTGAGAAAGAGCAACACAGCTGTGAAAATGAGATGAAATTTCAATAACTGAAATAAAATTTCATCTTTAAATTAGTTAAATCATTAATGTGAAGGATAAATCCTATTGGGATTTCACAAACAGCTCTAAAAAATGGCCATCTGGTTAGTCATAAACCCTAACGAAGATGTTGTACCGAACCTAATGAAATCCAGGACTTGAGACAGAGCAAATATTTTTTACCTCAGAACAAGATAATATGTAAAATCTAAATCTTTGGAGCTATACTGTCAACAGTTCACTCCAGTTGCATCTGCACTCCAGTCTGGCACAGGTGAATTCAGCGTGCCAGTAATTCCATGTGATTTCACTCCTAGGCATACAGGGACCTTGACACCCACAATATCAAAAACCCTAATTATTTGGGAGACAACATAGACCAATAACCTTTGAGAATACAAGTAATTTAGAAGTCCAAATTCAATCTAAAAACCTGGTTAACTCCATTAATTCTCATTTGGCTCACAATATGAAGTGTTTGACATGATGGGATTGACAGCTGTACATAAAAACAGTGTTCTGTCAAGGGAAGGGATCTACTGTTAATGGCTTCTTAACCAAGAACCTACTGAAAGTCTCTGTGGAAGGGGAAGATGTGTCTCATGATTTTAGAGCTCTGGCTGTGGAATTTTGCTTCATATTTTATGTGTATTTAGTTTGCATTTACACGGTTTCCTGCCCCTCCGGCCCTCAGTTATGGCTGAGATGACTCACCAAAAATTACTGCAAGGCATGTAATTTCCAAGTCAAATGAGCAAATTAGTGCCATACATCTCTTAAATAGCTCTCCTCTGGACCAACATATTGTCAGAAGTCATCTGCTAGAAATTAAAGGGCTCCAGTTTCCTGGGAGGTTGCAGAAGTCTGCAAAAAGAAACTGTATAAAGACACCACATAAGAATTTGGAGTAAGGTTGAGGTAGCCAAGCTTCTGTGAATATCTTTGGAGTAGTCAGCTTGACCATGATCAGCCCATCACAAGTTTCATACTTCCATGCAGCCCACAGCATCTACATACAAACTGCCCTACCTCAAACACCAATTCAGTGCTTCATTCGAGTGGCTCTCTCCAGATTTGAGCCAGAAAGTATGACTGATCCCAAGTACCAAGTTGAACCTGGACCTTTTGATGCTTACCAAGTTGGACGAGGAACTGCTAGGTAATTAGTTTTCTTCCAGTAAAGTACTGGAAAGCCCTTTAAAGTAGAAAGACACTGTTAAAAAAAAAAAAAAAAAAAGTATTTATTGGATAGCAGAATTACTTGCCCTTATTAATCTGATAAATATCTATTTTGTTGTGATAGAAAGACATCTTAGCCTTATCTCTCATACCTTGTGTCTGCAAGTCTGTCAACCATCTCAGAATTCTTCAGACAAAAACCAAGTGAAAAACCTGCTGTTGAATCCTCAGGCATGACTTGCTAAAGTCTGAGGCATGTCATCCTTAGCTAGAGCCAGCTGGGGAAAAACCTTAATTAAGTTAACGTTTAAGATATTCAGTATCGGTAGGCACATTTTAAGAATGCTTACACTTTCTGTTCTCCTAAAATGCAGAATATGAGACCATATCTGAACGTCTGACATGGTCTTTTGCAAATGAAAACCTTGTGAGATATGTCAGGCAGCTTACAGGAATTTTGATCCCCGAAGCCTACAGAAAGAGTTAGCTGCTTAGATATTTCCAACACAGACACCTTAAAACAGCAAGTCACTCAACACCAATTCAGCAGCAACACTGAAGTGTACACCTGTACATCTCATGCTGACACGTCAATCAACAAAACAATTTATAGAAACCTTATATTCACAAAATAAGGCATGAATCATACAGCTTATTTTTTATTTTCTTTTATCTTGAGAAAGAAAAGCTATATTAAAAGTTCACAACATGAGACCATGTGAGAAATTACTCTTAAATAAATATAAGATCTGAATTAACATTACATACAATTACTCCTTTATAATATTTCCATTTATCTGTTTCTTTTATTTCCTTCCCAAGAAGAGGGGATGTGTTGTTGGGCTTTACCTAGCTTATGCTATTAACAATTTATTCAGTATCTATGACATGTTCCAAAATTATACATCTCCCAAATTATACAATGAGAATATTATTTTCTCATCAATTAGGTTGAAAGATAGATCTTTCTGTTCATGATGTCTGCCTTTCCAGCAAATCAAACTTGTAATATCAGCTTCACCTACAAATTTGGGGGGTGGGGGGGGTGTTATTCCTTTCATTTTATTCTGTTTTTTAGAGAAGTCATGTGCTTATTATGCAAACATGCAACACCTATTATTTGTCTCTCTACAAGACTGTTTCTTACATTTCACATTCTGAATTTATTTTTACTTTTTTAAATCTCTTGCTCATGACTACTGAGCCATTACTTTAAACTGCTTATGCTTTTTGCATATGCTATTTTGTCTCTCAAAACCTGTGATCCTTTTCAGGAATACCTGCTTGACTTCACACCTGAATCGGGTGTATTTTTCAATCTCCTGCATCCTCTATTCACAGCCTATGCAGCACATGGACAATACAATCTGCTATTGGCTACAGAACTTGGGAAAACAATGTAAGAAACTATTGCAAGATTTTGAAATTCCCAGGTTTTGGACATGCGGTTCAGTCTACAGAAAAGAGTTCATGATAGAAACTCAGTGCGTATGGTTATCTCAAACATCTCTCAAAGATGCAAGGTGAGTTAATCCAGTATTGTTTTCAGTACAATGTCTAATTATGACAAAACCAGAAGAAAAATGGCTAAAAAGAAGAAAAATGGAATAAAATAGAGGAAAAAATAGCAAGAGTACTAATCATGTGGTTAAAAAAACCCACCTGACTCAAAGATCATCATCACTAGCTGTAGTCTAGTACTACCAAAACTTTGGTTTTAAAAATAAATTTAGCAGCAAAGCTCTTCAAAGTTTATACAGCACCAAGTTAGACTGTAAGCAAGCTAAAATGATGGAATGAGATACACAGTTGGGGGTTAAAAAAAAAAAAAAACCAACCAAAAACCACTGTTGGGGGAATCATCTGTTGCCCAACAACTGTTGAGTTGCCCAAACGTTGCCCAAGAACTTACAGGTGCATACAAAGAAAAGGACAGCACTATGGTAAATATTCACCTACATAACCAATTTGTTTGTGAGAGATTTTTCACCCTCCTCTAATACTCAAAAAATATTACAGAATCTTTCTTTTCTTTAACATGTTTAAAATAGATTGGGTTTTTTTCTTCTAACAATTATCATCTCTGCACAGCAACAACTACGTCAATTAAGGGACAAAGACCTTACTGATGGTTAAAACATTCATTTATTTCATAATGCAGTTAAACACTACACATACTGAATACAGAAACAAAAATAGGCCCCAATCCTGCACAGATTTATGCCCATTCTTAAATTTAGGAATATGTGAGCAGTTCTAATTAAGTCATTGGGATTACTTACTTTAAAGTAATTGAGACTATATCATACATTTAAAATTTAGAAACCTGTATAAGTTTTTCCATGATTAAGTAATACTACTGATGTTTCTGCTTCAGATGTTAAGTTTTGCTGAAAAAGAATTCCATGTCTATTCCTTAAAAGAAAACCTCATAAGCAGGAAGGATCAGATTGTGTCACAGACACTGAGCAATAATTTACATATTGCAGTGGGACTCCTGATCAGGTAAAAATCCTCACCCAGAAATGCCGTACAGCAGAAAAAAAAACCCCATGCAAATAAAGCAGAAACTGATGTAGTCATCTTCTGCTTTAGCCCATTATTGATTTATGGTTTGGTTTCTTTCCTGAAGTAAACATCTCACTAGAACAAAACTGTTTGTTCGTTTCCATGCATGAAGGATGAGAGGCATAGATAACAGATATTATGTCCCTATAAATAAAATAGTCCAAGAGGCAATTAGATAATTTATCTCCACTACTGAGTACCACAACAGCTTTGTGGTTTAGCTTGCTCTGCATGGCTCACAGAAGCTTGTTTTTCTGCCACCTCATAGGCAGGTAGTACTGACTTCTGAGCTCTTTCCTGTTTTTTCCTGACTAGGTACATTCCAGCTCATTAATGCCAGTTATTTTGCTTTGAACAAGGAAGATGCTTTTTGGAAAGGATAAAGATTTTTTGCACTATGTTACTCTTTCAGCTTTAAAAATAAACCCTGGCTGTACAAGACGTCTCTTCCTGTGTGCCCCGAGTTCATTTGTTTGTGGCACATTCTTGCCATGCATTGCAGAGTCAGGACTTTCCTGGGCAGAAAACAGGTCATTCTCAGCAAAGAATCAAAATCCCATTCAAGATTTATGACTGAGAAGGACTTCTTAGCTACACAGGTTCACATAACCCAGAGTTTATTTGTCTGAGCTGGGGGAGCAGGGGGTGAATGGAATTTTTGGCAGCTGAGTTCTTTTGACTGGTTGTTCAGCAAAAGCCTCAAAATGTTGACTTTCTTGTCTCATGGGATGAAGAACTATCTCAGCCAGATACAGCAAGTAGAGCACTGGAAGGACCTTATCTTCTCCAGTTTGTCCCTGTAATAATGATTAATATTAATATTATGAGCAATAGATCCCATGGCCATCCCATCCCCTACAGACTTTACCAGTTTTAATAACGGGTTTTATGAGAAATCACACTGCTCTTTGACCTATACCCATAACACCT
Source organism: Pelecanus crispus (assembly GCF_030463565.1). NCBI lineage: Eukaryota > Metazoa > Chordata > Aves > Pelecaniformes > Pelecanidae > Pelecanus > Pelecanus crispus. Next base: position 53,456,280 of record NC_134648.1, read on the forward strand.
TTGTCTATGAGCTCTTGAAACTTTTAAGAAGCCCCACCCCAACCTGTCAAAGTTTACCCTCCAGCTCAGTGGCAGATGGCCCCCAACACAAGGCTGTGAACTAGAGCTACTATATGAACATTAGTGGCTGAGTGTTTTTCCTGTGAACTTGTTTAGGATTAGCAGCTGTAACACATCTGGGTGCCAAAGCCGTAGACAGCAAACAGTTTTTATGCTAAGTAAGAATAAACAGTGAAGCAGACAGGATGCTCCAGGTGCTTTTCTCACCACTTTCTGGATTTCTGTTCTATCAATTACCTTATCACAAAGATGAAGGAACTGCTGTGCAGCATATTGCAGTACTATAGGTCAAGAGTGATCTATTATGTAAGAAATGGCAAAAGCATTCAGATTTTCTTAGTGGTATCTCATTTAGATAATCATGGACAAATAGTAAGTTATTGCATTTCCCTGCCCAGTAAAAATTCAAGTTTCATTACTTGGGAAAACACAGGCATAACGTTGCAGCTCAGCAAAGCTGATGAGAATATTTTTGTTTTCTTTTCTTTGTCTCTGTTTATGTTAACATCGAAATGCTACTATATAGTGCAAAGAAACCAGAATGCCGAGATAGATTTGTATTGCATATCATAAATCACACAACTGCAACCTCAAATTAAAAACAGACAGGAGACAATACAGGATGCACATGGCTGAAAAACATCATTACATGACTATACTGGGTCTAGTGACAAAACCCATGCATAGCACTCACCTCAGGCAAATTCCCAGCAAAATCTTTGATAGTTCTATCAACTATTTAGAAAGTTTAGTATGGATCCCATGGTTTTTTCACCCCTTGTTGAATATTTAAGTCTGCAAATACCAGTCTTTTCTTATTGTCTCTGTATGAAACTGTTGTGGTTTAGCCCCAGCCAGCAACTAAGCACCACGCAGCCGCTCGCTCACTCCCCCTGCCCCGATGGGATGGGGGAGAGAATCGGAGGAGTAAGAGTGAGAAACACTCCTGGGTTGAGATAAGAACAGTTTAATCATTGAAATAAAGTAAAATAGTAATGATAATAATAACAATATAATAATGATAATAACAATAATAATATACAAAGCAAGTGATGCACAATGCTATTGCTCACCACCCGCCGACTGATACCCAGACAGTTCCTGAGCAGTGATCGCTGCTCCCTGGCCAACCCCCCCCAGTTTATATACTGAGCATGACGTCATATGGTATGGAATAGCCCTTTGGTCAGTTTGGATCAACTATCCTGGCTGTGCCCCCTCCCAGCTTCTTGTGCCCCTGGCAGAACATGGGAAGCTGAAAAGTCCTTGACTAGTATAAGCAGTACTCAGCAACAACTAAAAACATCAATGTGTTATAAACGTTATTCTCATCCTAAATCCAAAACACAGCACTATGCCTGCTACTAGGAAGAAAATTAACTCTATTCCAGCTGAAACCTGGACAGAGACCCAAAACATGACCCAAAAATTTGAAAAGAGTTTCCACAAGATAATTGGTTGATTGACTGGAGGTTAAGAGGTATACATGGGAACTTCCACATGGAGAAGATACTTGACAGTTTGGGAGAGGAGAGAAATGACATTTATTTTCTTGGGTAAGAGCCCAAATAAAGTGAAACAAGTTGAATATGTCTCTCCCTTGCCTCTAAATACTAGCAGACATCATAACCCATTTGTGCAAGACAGTTCTCGGCACTCAGAAGCTTAGGGCATCAGAATGGCTAAATCCAGGAAAGATAGTGCAAAACATGCAATGAAGAAACCCAAGCTACACAGGAAAACTGGAGATCCCTTGGGAAAATTAAATTTTCCTGAAGTCTGCAGGGAACAAAGACACACGTCTTTGGATTTGCATCTTGCCTCATACCACTTTAGTTGCCGATTACACTAACATTAGATGAAAACAGAATCAGACTCTAAAACACTAGATTTATTTTTTTCTGCCAGACTCTACTGTGTTCAACATGAAAGGTATTTTTCTATTATTGTAACCTTGAAATATCACTCTACTACAGTAAAAGCTTTATTAGAAGGGAGTCATTACTGATATTCAAGTTCAGATTGAATTGGTGTTTCTGTCAGAAATCCCAACTTTCCATGCTCCCTGGGACATTTCAAATTGCATCAAGCTCTGATACATGATATCCAAGGAGCTCTCAGAAACAAATTCAGGGTTTCTTTTTTTTTCCTAGGGTTTCTTTTTTCATTTTGTGTTGCTTACTGTAAGTGACGGAAATCTGAGAGGTCACTTTTGAGTGCCAAGGTTTAAGAAAATATCAGTTAGACATGGTCTCAGGAGCTATTCTGCCAGAAAAGAATAATTAAATAAGGAGGAAATATGTGCAAGGAAAAAAAAAATAAAAATGAGTCAGACATATTTAACATATATCCATTGATTTGTATGTATTTCAGTACATTCTTATTATCTTTTTTTACTGCTTTATTATCAGATTTCTATTTCTAAACATTACTTTTTTTTTAAAAATGTTCTTTTTGCAATGGTCAAAGATAAAAGCATGGTAAAAGACAAATTCGATTTCTTCTAAGCTATGTAGTTACACATGTCGAAACAAACAGTCAGCTTGTATTTATGAATATCTACACTCCAAAGGGTCAAACCTTGTAATGGCTGTGATTTGTCATAATATTCAAAACAATAGGCATTCACAGCAGGTATACAAAAGATTGAGAGAGTTTATACTGGTAAGAAAAAGCTATCCTGACTGAACTACCATTTCTTTATGTGTAGCTGTATTTTCTACAGTCTGAAGCTCATTATGTCTTTCGTTTTGAGATCTAGGAAGAAATAACAGTTCACTCCTTTCCCTGAGGGTAGCGATAGGGAAAGAGGGATAATTCCAAAAGGTCTTTGCAAAGAGGGATGCCTGAAAAGAGGCAGGAGAGATGGTTGTACATAATCCTAGAGAGGAAATTCACAAAAAAATTAGATGCAATAGGGTCTACAAAGCAGGGGTCTGTTGTTATGAGACATTTTGGAGAAGAAACATCTATAAGGAATATCCCATCTTGAGGCTACAGGAGATGTTCCAATACATAAATTTTATTAACAGCATGAGTCTCCATCAAGCTTGTACATGGAAAGAGCAAGAGACCCTAAACCTAGCTCTTGATTAAGTATACCATTAATCAAATACTAGTTCTGACTTGGTATGAAAACAGGTCTAAAAATAACTGAAAGCAACTCTATAGCACAGGAGGGAGGGAGCTAGCACCCAAAACTTTATGCCTCAAGCTGGCTGAAATGACTAGGTAGATCATATCGGCAGAAAAATGTTGCTTTTTTTTTTTTTTTTAAAGTAGATCAGAAAGAAAAAAGCAACACAGGTTCCTACACTTCCTGTCTAATACCATCTTGCAGGTACAAAAGTCATCACTACTGTGGTGCTGATAAATTGCACTTCCTAGCACAGAAGGTCCTTCCCTTTTTGAAGGAGCGCTTGATGAAGGAAGCCAAACCCTTGTAGCCAGAAAGGCCACTCCACAATAATCCCTTTGCCCATCAAACACAAGGCAATGTCAGCTGCACTGAGGATCACCTGCAGCCTGACTGATATCACCTAGCATTTGCCTTCTTGTATTTGTCTGTCATTTTGGTTGCCTTAACCCCATTGCTTAATGATTTCCCACCTCCCCCCCACCCCAATCACCCTGCTGGTGAGATGTCAACACATATCAAAAAATATTTGTGAAACCTATCAGAGCTTTGGTAGCTTGCACTCTCTCCTTATATTAAAAAAAAAAAAAATTAATTTGCTGAAAGTTTACAGCACCTATCATTAGGATGACAGGTGTTGTGAAAGGCCACTGTATGGTTTCCTTGTTGTTTGCTTCTTTAAGCTTTGGAAGGTTTTGCACTAGGAGATAGATAATAATAAATTTGATAATAAGTGAAATATTGTGACAACAGGGTTTTTTTTTTTTTTTAATTGCAGTTTATTTCACCTGGAAAAAGTTTTGTTTGTTCTTTCTCACCATCAAAAAAGGTACAATATTTCAGTGGCAATTAGTCCAGTTGGGCAAATCAATGAGAACAGATTAGCACTGATTTAAAAACCATAGGTTTGGTGAAACCAGCAACAGCATATTGTTCTTATCACTATTTTGACTTCACAAGTAGACAAAAAAAAAAATCTTACCACTAGGATGAGGGCCACTCCACAGAGAATCTAAGCAAGTCTCTTTTGCTTCGATAAGCTTAATTGCTTCTCTATTATGTACCATGGGATACTTTTTTTTCCTTAGTGCATTTGAACAAGTCACTCACACATTGACCAGGCCAAAGAAATTAAAAATCACCACTCTAATTATCATGCTAATTAATTATGTTTGAACATTAGACAGATCATGTGGTTAATCATAAACTAAATATCCATATGAGATGTAAAATCAAAACCCTGAGCACTTGTAGTCATTAAAGATCCAGAGCTGTTTTGTGGATAGACAAGGAGCTAAATTACATTCTGCCTACCTGAAGTTTTCCTGCAGTTTCAACTGAATTCATTTGTTAGTCAGCCAACCACAAAGCATGTGCTTAAATACAAGTAGATAAGTAGAGCTGTGATCTATCTCCACTGTTATATACGTCTTCCTGTACCAGAACATTTCTTCCTTTTGAAAAATTGCCATATTACTGTGTTAATACACTAGTTAGCATTTCCACAGTGACTGACTGATGCCAAGCAGAACATCCCTCTAAATTTGATGTGCCATAAAGCAAATACCCAGTCCAATGTGAAAGTAACTTTTGTGGAGTATCATTATATATTCTGTCTGTGCTTATACTGAACGACAGTATTGCTGTTTTAGCATCTGCTGTGAAAGAAAGTTGTACACAAAGACTAATAAACTCTACGTTTACACACAGAAAGTGATCCAATACCTGTTAGAAAAGGACAAATCACAGATAGTTGTGGACAGCTGTTCAGATTATTATGGAAAATATATATGCATTTTGCCAGTAATGAAATAAAGCATAGAAAAAAAGTACATGTAGAGTCTTTTTTCTCCCACATACACAGATGTACTTTGTGTTCCTTACTTCCATGCTTCCACATGGAAAAAAAGCATGATTTAACAAACTGAAACACTGGATAAATGTCCCTAAAGGAAAAAGCTGACCGGGAATAGACACATAGGCAACACACCAGGCATTTTGTGATTCTTTCTCAGAATACTTTTCAATTCTAAAGATCTGTAGCACAACAATTTCTCGAGGTAGAACAGATGTCCTTGCCCTGAACAGACCTTAATAGCTTTTTCGTCCACAAATCTGTCCAGTCACTTTTACATGTATGTCATATTTTAGCATCCACAGTTACTGCTGGCAAACAGTTACCTCTCCATGTAGCAGGAACTGCATATTTTCCTATTCTTTTTCTTTCTTTCTTTTTTTTTTTTTTTTAACCCTACTATCTGCTAGTTTCAACTGATAATAATGGGGGGTTTGTATTGGAAGACACAGATAACAATCATTCAAAGTCAATCATCCAATTGCTCTGGATTTTACAAGCCTTCATATCCCCTCAATCATTTCTTTTTGAGCCTGAGGCACACTAGTGTATTTAATTAATCTTCAAACAGAAAACATTTAACATCTTTGATCATCCTTATTTCCCTTTTCCGTAACTTTCTCATTTCTTTTTTCTTCAAATAGGGAAATGAATACTATACACCTTTCTGAAAACATAGGAGGACTGCAGACTGATACAATTTTCTTTTCTTTATTCCTTTCCCAATAAGTCCTAACGTTTGACCTAACATTTTCAAACTAAAATGATTTTTCTTCTTTCAGCACCAATGTATGTATATAAATTAAACAATATCTGACTCTTAGACATTAGTGTAGAGTACATAAGAACCTGTGACAAAGTTAAAGCTAGTGGAGGCAGAAGTTTACACAGAATTTAGTCAATTTAGCTCACTACCTTTGAATCTTGTCCAGAGCATCCAAGAGATTTTTTTTTTTTTATCACTTCTAATAGAGCCTGAGGATGAGCAACATACACATACTGAAACAATGCAAAGTATCCATTATATCATGATCATTTCAGGTAGTATTCTTGTTTCCACTAGCATGGAATTCCAAGTATTTTTACATAAGCTTTATTATTGAGGTGGTGACTTCTACATTTCATTACTCAAGAATCACCATAGATTTTGAAAGAGAGCTGCTAAGATTGAGCAGATGCAACAAGTACGGACAGTGTAACTCAAACATAAAAATCCTTTGACACTCTTAATTACCCATACTGCAGAACAAATTTTAATCTGATGTGATTTAAACAAAGCTGTTAATTTTACCCTTCTTTTCTAGTAAAATGAGCAGCTGGGCACAGAGGAATCATTCTCAAATAACACTAATATATATTAAATGAACAATGCTATGGGTGTTATGAGGTATGTCCCTAGCAAAAGTGCAACCATTTCCTCAAATTAAAATGCAAGTATTTCTGACTGTGCCAGGTGGAAGACACAGTCTCACCCTAGCCTAACAATCCCAGCAAGAAAGGCAAAGAGTTCTTCTGGAAATGATCATGGTCAAGAACTGTACAAGAATCTGTCACTATGCACCACGTCCACACACTCAGGTGCACACCAGTGTCCACTCAGACCTGAACTATAATGCAAAGTAGTATCAGAAATGAAAGGATTGCTTCCCATTACACTGAAAGAAGAGTCATGGAATGAGAGGAAATAGTATCTGAAGTGATCACTGCAGCCTACTAAAGCAGCCAGCATTAGCAGAAGCAGTTTGACTCAGATTTATCTCACTGGGAGGCAGAGGAATATTTCTAGGTTACTGTTTACTTTTTAGCTTTCTGGAACACCATACACATGACTTTAGATATTTAATCATCATTCACAAATCATTCTCACCAAACAAAAGCAGCAGTGAAGATTTTTCAAAAGGCTGTCAGAGTACCAGCATCAAGCTACAATTCATCTGCACAGTTGAGTTGACTGGATTAACATGCAGCTGTATAAGAACGTTGCTTATTGCCACTAAAACATATAAGAGAACACAACCTGCATTCAGCTTCTCTGCAACAGTAATGGACAATCAACAAATCCTGGCATAAAAGCATGTGTTTAAAATATAGAGCAAAACAAACACCTTTAGAGATCAATAAACTACTTATTGGGGAAAACATGTAGCCTATAAAAGCAGACAGAAACATTTTCCTACTGTTATGAAGGACCTGAAAACATCACAAGTCAGCAGTGCATAATTTTATTGTTTACTTTAGTCTTGAACAAAGTGACCAGATGCCTAGATAGCCGTGGAAAATGAGGAAGGCACTTACAATAAGTTGATACAGTGACAGGGCCGCCAGCTCTTAACATCTTACAAGAAAGATACTTCAGCTAGAGGTTAAGCTGTTAAAACAGGAATTTGAAAATCCATCTGTTAAGCTCAAAAAAAAAGTCAGTAGAAGCTGATAAAATCTTGTCCGCAGAAATATAAATTATTAAATAAACAAATAAATAATACATTGACTAGCATTATGTCAAGAGTTCACCCTAATGATACAGAGGTATTTTTTATTACAGGAAAAAATCTTGTCTTGGAGCAATGCAAAAAAAAAAAATGTTATTATACAGTGGAGGGATATCAGTTAGCCTAACCATCTTACACACACATCTTGCCTTTTGTGTCATGCCTACCAAAACTGTAGTTCAAAGTATTTTGTTACTGGGCTTACACACTTGTACTCTAAAACTCTTTTTGGTGAGGCTTCCTTTCTGCTGTGGAAGTTCATGCACACACACAGCAAGGGAAAACCTGTGCTTTGAGAACACTCAGGAGCAAGGCAACCAATGGGCATCAAAATCAAGTGGTCTGCCCAGGTTATACTGTATATGGCAAACTTAGGATCTAACTTCAGCCTTCTTCTTGCCAAACTAGTAACTTAACCAGAACACCACCCTATGTATCAAATAGTGTAATAAATAAAAGTCTGGCAGATTATCTCAGCTAAGAAATTATACAATCCATGTTGTTGTTATACAATCCACAATAGTTGCCAGTGACAAAATACATACATGTTGCTTTAAAAAATGTGCTCAATGGTTAACTATCACAGTAATTTGTAATTCATACAGTTCTGCACCTGACTTGCTACTTACTGGTTGTTTGGGAACTTTACCTCTCTTTTGCTGAAGAAAGGGATTATGAAATGTAGTGACAGGTAACAAAAAAAAGTGCTGAAAATTCTTCACTTGTTCAAAAAAACAAACCAACAAAACATTAAGTGCTTTGTGAGAGTTACAGAAGGGAGAATTAATGTTCAACACAAGGAAAAACACCCTTAAAGAGAGCTATTACTTGGACAGTTATAACTTATTTGAGACTAGCTTGTAGAAATCATTGTGGACTATCAGATAGGTCATGAAATATTTCCACAGGTAATATCTTCAATTTTATTACCATTTTTCATCAATTAAACCAACCCCCAAGTCTGCCCCCCAAAGAAAAAGAAAGAAAAACCCCAAAAGCCCTTTCAAGGTTTCATCTGTGAAAAATCTATATTTAGCATCATACCCCTGAAAAAAGTTTGCAGTGAAGTCACAGGCCCTGGAAAGGCAACAGCAAGACATAAAATGACTTGTTTGATGGCAGGCTTTCACTACTACTCGAATGCAAACACAATACTCCTCTGGGTATGTGGTATATTACCTTTCATTTGCAATTCCGGGTGCAAGGGACTTTTTTAAAACCTTTCACAAGCATGCATCTATTTCTTTTATTATACACTTGCACACTGACAAGCAGTATTGGGCCCAGTATTAAGTTTGCAACGCTCCGGGCATTACTCCGACATCAACAATGAATTATTGCTAGAGAACCCTGAGCCCTGGCGTTCTAAGTCAGGATGCAAGCTCTGTCCAGCACTCAGACCCAGGACCCCGCTTAAGGACCAAGCTCCTAGGAAGGCACTAATCTTGCATCTAGCCCAACAGTCACAACACTGAGGACCCCTTCCTAGTCAAGTTCAATCAACACCGGATCACAGCCCACTAGTCAACCGGATTCTTTCTCACATCTAATGATGTGATCTAATCAATACCATTTTCAAAGTAGATTTTTTTTTTATAAAGTAGCACATTCTCCATGTTTCCATTAACATCAGTCTGGACAAGTGTTAGTTGTTTACTTCAGTGCAATTCATAACTACTGGAACTATAAAAATGCTATAAATCTCTCAGAAAACAGTTGTTTATCATTTATCTCTATCCACTATGACATTTTGCCAATAAAACTTGGGACAGTAAAGAGTAAACATGGACATGTAAGAAAAATATGGTGCTACATAAAAACTGCTTAAAATTTCATCCACATGGTTTGGTTGAAATTTTGTTTCTATAATAAGTGTCCTTAAATTAATAGAAAGTTATTTAAACTTGCAGCTACATCAGTAGTTTTGGGGTTTATTTTTTTTTATGTCGTGTATTATTTTGATTTATGTCAGGATTAATCTCAGGAATGTTACATTGAATTATTTGTCTCCTTCTGTGTAGTCACAAATTTTATCATCATAGTTACATTACTCTCAGAGTCAACTAATGTTGGGTTTCTGAGAGAAGAAGCTTCTATTCATCCCCCATGTTTAATACTGACACTGCCAACACACAAGCTTTTTCAGATCCAGTGTCAGGCCTAAACTGGAAGAAATACCAGGCTCAAAGGACTATTTACAGTCGTCTTTTCCATCTGCTTTTCTACCAACATTGCTGACGATAGTTCAAAATGTAGTGGTGGCTTTGTAAATAGATAAAGCTCCATTAGATAGCAAACTGAGACCAGCCTCTAACGCTGGCCCTAGAATGGGAGCAGTATTCAGTATTCAATTATTTCAGACTGAGCTAGATTAAAGTGGAACACAGCAAAAAACCAGTAACACATATATTTCCATTCCACCAAATGAATCATTCTTTCCAGCCCACGATTAAATATTTATTATCTAACATTTGTGACTTGTAATTGTATTAGCCATAGGAAACTGTGTCCAATGAACAGGTTGTAGTTACACTTTATATAAGGTTTATGCTTCATTTTTAGGGGGAAAATTATATTTCAAAGCTTTTATGCCATAACTTTCTTCCTGATTTTGCAAAGGGGAATGTACTTACAAAACTTCTATTAAATTTTTAATAAATTTCTTTTCCATGTGTAAAAAACATTTCATTGGGAATTGGAATCATTTAAGAGCTGATTACAGACAGCAAAGATAGTGTATTTTTCAGCCCAGTAGTTTTCAGATGCTCACCAAAAGAGCAAAATAAGAGTTTCAATAAAACTCAGCAAGGCAAGAAACTGTAAATAACGTGGGTGAAAAAGGCTTGAAATGTCAATATGTTTTGTTATGAGTTTTCCAATTCATCCCTTCTGTGGTAAGTGAATTATAATGAGAATTAAGATGATGCCAAGTCTTTGAGAAACTTGTTGAAAATGTGATTTACCTTTTGAGCTTGTCCCACCTATTTTATGAAAGAGTAGCCACTGGGGAAAGGTTGCTGCGCAATCACATAAGCATCTCTCTAAATCGTGTATATGCCTATAAGCAGATGTATTTATAAATATGGTAGTCAATGCTTTCCAAAGCAAAGTTAGTAATACCTAATCAGTATTCCGTGTTCCTTTGGGATTAATCCATGCAGGTGAGAGGCAGTCCATGTCTATTTGCACTGTTTGAATGGCAGCAGGAGAAGGCTGGCTGTAGGCCAGCTGATGTGAGCTGGCTCATGTCCAGCTCCCCAGGACTCACGCGGTCTGAAGTAGAACAACTGCACAGCGTTTGCTCCAATTCTCCTCTCGGCCTCTGAGACAGTTGGGTTTTTGGTCATTTCCCACTTCAAAGTGCCAAAATAATGAAACAGTACTTCAAACCTGACAAAGTAATGTTTTGGTAGGGTGTTGGGTTTTTTAATAGTAATTTGATACTAAGGGTGCTTGTTTTGTGCCCCAGAACAAGACATAATGCACACGTTTATTCAGCTCATTAGCCCTTCTTTGCAGAATTAATTACGTTGTGCTTGTTTAAAGCTAGCTCAGATACAGCTTTTCAGTCATGAAATCTACCATGTTCCCAGAAATTAAGAGGGGAAGCTATTTCCCTTCCTATCCTGTTGCACATATTTTGCACTGTGGGTCCACCTGGTTGCACATACAGGCCAGAAGATGAAGCCTGGAGCTATGACCTGCTAGTCCTGTACAACATTCCTTTAGGAGAATGGCTATTGCCAGCAGTGGCCTTGGGGAAATGTCTCTGTAGCATACATCTGTATCTTGAACTTCCTTTCACTGGGCTTCCTCTTGCCCATCTGCAGAAACAAGGTGATGATTTTCATTTGCAGATTCCCCAAACTACAGTCTCTATGGACCATTCCAAAAACAGAACCAAAACCTCCAACCCTCTTCTCAGAACATTTCCAGCCAACAAAAGGGAGATGGGAAAAAAAAAAAAATTCAAATCCAAATAAAGCCAAAGCAACTACTGCATGAAGTACTTTGGGTGAGCAGGTAAGTGGATGAGCCAGCCAGCCTGCACAACCTCTACAGTGTCAATTGTGAAAGGAACAGCACCACCAATAAAAAAGTGAGAAAATAGGAGAGCCTGTGATATGAATGTATGAGTACAGCCTTCCTCCTCTGCCCAGCCACCTGCTACTATAACAAGGCTTGGAAATTCATTGCAGTAAGACCCCTACCCCTCTGAGAAATGTGGTTGAACTAGACCAATGAACTCAAGAAGTTCAGAGATCCTTCTCACAGTAATGTAACAGGTTCCTAACGAAGCAGAAACTCAACCTAAAAGGCCAAAGTGATTAGTGTCTTTGCCAGTCATAGTAGGTGCAGCCCTCATTTTCCCCACTGCCCATAAAGTTCCTTTTTCTCCCTTTCAACTATTTCTTATTTGGGACTTTATTTATTTATTTACCTGCTGCAGCCAATCTTTTAGCCTTCAACACTGTCATTGTCTTCTCATATGATTAGGTACAGGGAAGATTCACAGAGTTGAGGTACATGGATGTGGTACCCTATATCCATGAGGGGAGAGGAGGATTCCAGCTAACTCTTTGATAGCAAAGGCCCTGGAAAACTGGAAATTTAAACCGAGATTTAGGGAATAAGTAAACTCATCTGTTTTAATGTGCTTAGAGATGTACAGATGAGAAGGCATACTTGAAATCTAGGTACTATTAGAATATTATATAAATCTTAATTAGACTGGCATGATTTCGAAGTAAATGCACTAAAATTAATGTCAGTATACCAGAGCAACTGAGAGCTGAAGCATGCTTTCAATAATTATTGGAAAAAATTGCCTTCTCTGCATCTCATTTTGTACAGATTAACCAAGCAATGAAATACAGGAATCAAATACATCCATTAAATGGCCTTCAGAAATTAGCATGGTTGATCAAGTGAGATGTAACTGACCCTAAATAATTTTTAAGCTCTGGTAAACTTATATGGTTTCCATTAGGTCATGATACTAATGCAACACTGTTGAGCTAGACAGGTAAAAGACGGTGTCCTCAGGTGATGCTACAAAACAACAGAGTGCTATTCCATATGAGAAAAAAACACATCACTAAAGTTAACACAAAGGAAAGAAAAAAAAGAAGACATCTAAACAGTCAAGTTGGGTCAGTGACTGATTCTGGATCTGCATGTTAATGAATAACATGGATTCCATGAGAGCTGCTCATTACTTGACAGGAAATCATGTCTTCCTGAACATAACTTTCTCTCCTCTAATTGCCAGGACAAACCTGTTTCAGATCTCCTCCTGGAGAGGGCCTACACTGACTGCTACCCACTTAATAAACACAGGAATTGACAGTAAGTGCTTCCAGTCCAAGAAGCAATCTCCAGCAATGGGCAACACCAGCTACATGAGGACAGAACAAGTTTTACAAGGGGGAACTATGTAACACAGTGCTCAAAGCATGGTAAGACAGGAATCATTTCCACTCCTTTATTTGGGAGACTCTATATGTCATGTGTCTTGGAAACTGTATTGAAAATCTCCCTGAAAGGAGATAGATTATGTAGCAGCAAAGAGTTATAATGGTAGATACCACAAAAAAATATCAGTTTTAACTAAATAATACCAGTATAAAAAGCTTCTAAGTCACCTTATGGTACCCATGAGATATCAAGGTGCACAACTCAGTAACTGTTTTATTTTTAATATACTCAGTGGAATTATTCTGTGGCACGTCAGTGCGTATCACTAGGCAGAGAGAAAGCATGCAAGGTAAACTGGTGACATGTCGAGGTTTTCTGTAAATAATACTCTGTTTTTGTTGGCAGAATTGAATGGTATTTGTTTGACATTTAATTAAAACTCAGGGCCACTAAACTCAAAGGCCTAATGATGTCACAGCACTTAATTTGTTAGAAAATACACTTCTAGTGGCCCTTTAGTTAGACAGTTTAGGAGAAGGAAGGAAAATAAAAGGTCAACAAGAGGATTTTTTGAGATGCTTCTAACTTCTTGCCTTATCAATAAAAATAGCCATTCAGCTTTCTAAAATGGAATGCATGAAAAGCCATGGGCATGAAAATGCAATTACTCTCCTGTAAATTGATAGCACATTAGTATGCTGGAAAGGAGAAGGGAAGTATAGCTTGGGCTTGGAGAGCCATGAGATTGATAGCCACCAGGAAAATGGTTTCTTTAATTAATTTTCTTCTGAAAGTTATCTAGACCATTAAAACTTCTTTAATACTTGCATGCAGTGAGAGTCAGTTCTAACTTATGAAAAGCTGCTGAAACATACAAGACAACACACAGCAAGAAACTCGGAAAGGCAAACTAATTAAGTCAGGCTTTTAATAACTTTCTTATTAACAAATAATCATTTTCTTTGATTATTTTCCCCCTTGAGAATTTAGAAGCATAACTGCAGGCTAATAGTCACTCTTTCCTTTTCTGATGGAGCATTTTAGTATGTTTTGTCACTGTCTAATAAAGGAGCAAGGAAATAAAAATATCTAAGTATTGATGCACTAGCATAGAGAAGTGAGAATTTTAAGACCAATAACAGCATTTGTAGTTATGCAGGCTGTAATGACAATAAACAAAATGTGGTTACATATGAATTGATTTCTGTTGAGAAGGGAGGATATTAGTCAATTGGCTTGTTGCACTGTAGTTGCACAAGATGGGAAAGAACAGGGACCATAATCACAAGAATCACCAGAGACAGCAGCAGCATCAGTATTTAGAACTGCTTAAGTCAGACAGTTGATAATTTCTTCACTACAGAAATTTTGGGCTCACATACAGCAAAAATAGCACCCCTGTAACAGGTTAAATTGGAAAATACGTCAGAGTCATAAGCTAGACTTGGCATGCTTCTGTGCTTCACAATAGTGCACCTGGTGTAAGTTACAAGGAAAGATCTGCAATTGCCCTCGTTCATACCTAGCTCTATTTAGACCTCTTCTATCTCCAGGGCCTCTTCAATCTCCCCTCTTTCTAATTTCAACAGATTTCTATGGAGACCTGAAGCTGGCCATAGAGTACATGGAAAAGGCTACAACATCAAGCACTCCAGCAAATATAGGCAGAATACCTGATCTCTGAATCCCAGTCAGGCGTTGGTAGGATCCAGGAGCTGACAACTCTGAGTATAACCAGCAGCACAGTGTTAGGCGCCTAGGAAGACTTTATGTTGATGAGGGAAAGTTTAGCTGTCCCCAGTATCAACTGACTGGGAGTTTCTAAAGGGCAGTTTTTAAACTTAGCATGAATGTAAATAGCCAGGTTCTCAGCCAGCCTTAAAGTAACTATAGCATATTCTTTTCTTGCACCACAACACAGAAATCTTTTCAAAAACATAACTTATTAGATTCAAGGTGTATTTTAAGATCACTCATATGTACCTGTTTTCAATTTAAAAGTGTCAATAGCTGTAGTTTTAATCCTGAACAGGGAAAGAAAATGACACACCACAAAAGAATCGATCAAAAACCACTATAACAAGCACTGATAATTCCATCTTGAAAATTAATAAGAAAAAGAAGATCCAGCTCATGTTCTAGTCCATTTGAGACCTACTCCCTATAAGGTATTTTCTGTTTCTGAAACATGTCTTGTTTCATATGGCCCAAATGGAAAACTACCCAGACTGGGGTCTGGACTATACTTTCTGTAATATGATGAGATATTCTCTTAAGACCTATTGGTACTGTTAGAACTGGCATAGAAATACAATCATACAAATACAGCTCAGTAGTTCTGGGTTTGGTATCACATATTGCCTTGGAACATAAATCATAAAACAAAATTGCATATTCTTTCCGGGGTTAGAGTCAGCATCCAAGATCTCCAGCAAGGCATTAGTGCTGCTGCATTTGGGCAGGGGGAGCCATCATTCTCTTAAAGCCAAGTAGAACTAGTGCTTCCATATGTAAAAAGCATGGAGTGATGCCAGGCTGCGGATGACCTCTTTCTAAAAAAATACCACTATGAATGATACTCCTGTTTACTAGTTTCTGAACGCTGCAGTTGGCCTAGTTCAAAGACAACAAAAAAAAAAAAATCTCTTTTCCTTACAAAATCAAGTTAGACATTTACATTTTTTTGTACATTGTGCTACTGAACCCACCTGGTTTGAAAGGCAGAGCACAGAGAAGCAGAGGAATAATGTAAGGGGGAAGAAGCTTGTGGATGGGTAAAGTACAGCAACACCCTTCTGTCGTTCTCCACTGCAGCATGAGTCTTCAGGTCTGGAGAAAGATATGTAAGTAGTTTGAGAAAGCATAAAGCAAGCTACTGGGATTGGCTTGGCACTCCCGAGGAAAATCAGTGGTTTGCCACAGTACAAGATGAAGATTTCTTTAAGTCATAAAAAGATAAAAATGCTGGAAGTCATCAGAACCTGCCTGTTTTGACTGGAGTGAAATTTTCAGACTAAGCGGCAATTTAAGTGAAGGGATCAGGAAGGTCAGATTTCAAATACTGACTTGCTTAAAAAAATGTTTTTTAATAATTCTATTTATATCCACAAAAGGATTTTCATTAAATGTCCAATTTTATTTCTCTAACGAATATGAAGCATAACAACAAAGCAATGAATTACGTATTTTTCTAAGAATAAACATATAAAGACTTGATGTACTAATAGGAGAGAAAACATGATTACAGTGCTTCAGATAAAGGACCAGGCACCCACACAATGGCTTTCTGAAAGATCTTTGTGGCAGTAGAAAAGGCACTGAAATCGTAATTGCCAAGAACTAACCAGTCTTAGTGTGTCACTTTGTGGACAGAGCTGAAAGTGCTCAAAACAAAGAGGGGTTACACATATAATAGCACAGCAAAAAATGTCTGCCAGAAAGCCTGCTCTTGAATGGCAGTGAACGTAGTGGCAGCTTAGGAGAAGCAGGCAATGATTGGCTTTGTGATCTAAAACAGGATTTTAGAAAATTGCTCACATTTAATAGGAGCTTAAAAGGTAAAACAACCCAACCACAGCACCAGACACCTACAAATATTTTAAATATTAAGCCAGACATCACGATATGTACTGTTGTTAGCAAAACAGAGAGGTCTGTCTAATTACCTCTATTTTAAGCCCTTCTTTCCAGTCACTTTTAACTTTCCAGAATTGTTTGGACTCAATATTACTCATGCTTTCTCTTTACCTTAGACTACTTTGCTTTAATTTGAGAATTTAAGCCAACATGGTTCAACTGCTAGTGAAACAGTTAGAGAAACAATTAAAAATTGTTAAACAGTAATGCATTGGAGACTTCCTTCTGGAATGCAGATTAGGCAGTCCTAGGGTACATAAACATTAGCTTTTTGGTTGAAATCCATAGTTATCTTTTTGAAATGAGTCCCCTATAGCTAGCACTTTTATTTGTATCATGAAGAGGTCCCAACACTCAAAATGCACTTGTTTGAGATGAAAGTAAACCCAAAGAACAATTTGCAACAGCATGCCTAGTGTACTCCAACTGCTAAAGGGCTTTCAGTACAAGACACCCAGACAGGAATAATCCAATACAAAATTACTGAAACACAAAGAGGAGACATCAGGTCCTTGGCACTACTTTTTTGGCTCTCCAGATCCCCTCTGTCATTCCACATTAACAAGTGATGAGGGCACAGCCTAACACAGGAAATGGCTCACAGATTGACTTAGCAAACAAGTGAACTGCCAAACCTGGCCAAGTCAGTATGCCAGCAGACTGAGGCTTGTAACCAGTAGTGTCCCAGGACCTCCTTGGTGGTTTGCCCCATAGGCTACCACAAGTGAGCTCCAGAGCCTAGGCCACCAAGCCTGCATACTGACCTTCCTAGGTCCTTGGCTTTCCCACCAAGGTATCATGCAGGACGCCAGGTAAACACTATTCTGTCAAAAAAAAAAAACAACTTGGGTTCTGTCAGGATTCTGCCAAAACCACATTCTCACACATCATTTCCATTTCCATGGACAAGCAGTGAAAGAACCTTCCCTTGTCCTGTAAATACTAAGTCAGCTCCCATGGCTTCAGCTGCTGAAACGTGACATGCAAAGACAGTTAACCACCATGGGAGATACTGTAAACAAACATGCACACCTTGACCAGCAGGAGTGTCTACATGGCACAGTGAACTAATGTAAAGAGAAAAAGATTTGTTAAGTATATTGAGTGCAAAGTGTTCTTTGTCCATAAGAGATGTTTTTTTCTTTTGTATCCTGGAGGTTACAAATGCTGAACTACAATAATAATGTAACAACTCTTCTCCAGGTTATTCCAAAAGAGGACTTATTTATAATTTCTTTTTTATCCAATTTTCCATACATTTTCTTTCTTCTCATATAGTTATTTCTAAAATTAAAACTATTCTTTTAAGAATAAATAATAATACCAGGTTAATCCAATAGCTTTAATCTTTTTGTTAGTAATACCAGGTTAACCCAATAGCATTAATCTTTTTGTTTTGCTGTATGCACAAGTGGGCAAACCTATAAAACCAGTGGAAAATTGCAAGTGTACATTTGGACAGTACTTTCAAATGCTGTTCCAGGCATATGCCTCCTCCAAAATATCAACCCTCTAATAACCTGCATCCACTGCTGTCACAGTCAGATTCATTCTTGAGAAGCAAGGCATACTGCAGGCAACACAGGAGTGAGAGTAAAGCAGAGATAAAGGGGGAAGGGGGAATGCAACATTCTCCTTTCCATCCCCCCAAAAGTCCAGATCCAGCTAATAGAATTGGCCAGATTACATTAGAGTCCTGCATATAAATGCGGGTCGGTTGACACAGCCATTCAGCCTGACAAAAAGTCCATGAAGCACATCTAATCTTTCAGAGTCAGTCCCACTGTGTCCCAAGAGTATGTCTTCATGCCATAATTGCTTCTGTAATGGTTGTCTGAATGGATTTTTTTTCTCATTACAGTGTCTCTCAAAAAGGAACAAGATCAATTTTAGTCTTTGCAACCAAAGCTAAACTTGTCTTGTATGTACAGTATACACATGCAATCCACATTCAAACACCATCTTGAGATGACCTTAGAAGAAAGCTTAGTATATGCCCAAGTGCATAGCTGGTTTTTTGTAGTCCATCTGCCCTACAGCATCATCCCTTATGCATGGCTCTTTACTAGAAATGTCTCAACATAATCCACTGCAAGAACAGAAAGGATGTGTAGGTGTTCCAAGTTCACTGTAGATGCCAGCAGCTAAATTATAGGCAGAGTATTGAGAGCAATATGGACATGAAAAGATGGATGAGAGAGCACACTAACCTTGATCCCACTCTCTGACCAGGCAATTTAAGTTAAACTGAGTGAATCTGTTAGACATTGAAGGTTCAAGTACAAGTGATGATGCACAGCTCCATGTATTCATTAAAACAGGTTCAACAACCCCCACAGCTATCGATACCTTGATGGAATTAATTCATAAATGAATAGCTAAAACCAAGCAAGACAGAGACAACCTCAGTGAGCAGAGGAAAGTCTTTGGAAGGGCACTCACGGTAAAGTCTCCTTTGGTTAAAAGTATAAGTCTATAATTAGCCACTTTGATCTCTGCTGACAGTAAGGTCTCCTGCCCCTGTGTCTGGTAATAATACCTTTCACCGTTTCAATCCCATACGGGTAGAAAAAGACAGGTCACTGGTTATTCATAACTTCACCACCTTCTGGCTGGATAATCACAACATATTAGAGATTATGTTCAAATATCCTCCACAAAATGGGGTATGTGGAAATTCCAACCATAACAAAAATCCGAAACACATCTCTTTAGCACCACAGATGGCACTAAGAACTTTAGGCCATTCCTTCACTCTAAACCAGCAAAAATAAGAGAAGAAACATGCAGGAAATGTCAGCTACACTTCTTAACACACAGTTGAAACACACTTAACATACTAAATAATACCAGATAATATGTTTGATCTAAGAAAACAAATTCCATTCAAGATACTACCAAATGCAGAGATATAAAATATTCTTACCTAGAGCTGTCTGAATCTAAATTATACCACTGAATCCATCTTTCAAACAGCTGTGATACCAAGTGGGCTGTGTTGTATATCTCTAACATCATCTCTAGAATCTAATGTGACAAAAATGGTTTCTGTAGCATATCCTGTATTATCCTTAGAAGACACTGGATATATAAAATAAAGTTTGCATCATGGATAAAACTATTATTTCTGGTGGTCCTCACTCCACATTTATGATTTAAAGCATGGTTGGTATTCTACTGAGCATGTTTCTTTTGTCCTTCCTGTTAATAAGCTTTCTGCAACAGTGGGTATCATGTACACAGAACTAATACAGAGTGCATGACAGATCTTATTTGCACAACAGATCTGCAGTGCAGACAAAAGCAAAAAGACCTTCTCTATTGATTCTATAAAGGAGGAAGGATTCACTAGGTGAATAAATACTGGAGAGGTATTTGCATTAACAAAAAGTGGATATATTTATCTTTGTATTTTCTCATCCTACTGCTAAACACTTTCAGAATTCCTGGTTTCATTGTGGTGATACTATTTTAAAAAGGACCAGTGTAAATCCGTTCATCTGTGCCCCACCAAGAACGCAAGTCTGGTTTCCAGGAAGACAGAAAAGACTATTTGAGAAACATTTTCATGTGGCAGAAGGAGAAAACAGGATAGGGAGGGGGGGAAAAAGCATCCAGACAGAGATGAAGGAAGCAGATACTTCATTAGACGCAGAACAAGATGCCACTTTTGTTTGAATATATCTGACTGAAGTCCTGTTATCCACAAGTAGCCAGCATAAACGAAAATATGTACATTGTTTGGAGGCAATACTTCATGCATACCAACATACAGCTAAAGCAGATGAAAATCATTTAAAAATTTAAAGGATGTAGAAAACATGAAAGGCACTCATCTCTCTAGCAAGCAGGAGGAATCTGTTCATGAAAACTACCTAGTAAGCATTATCATTCATACTGTAAAGGAAATAGAGATCTTGAAGTATCTTCACAGATCAGGCTGATCATGCATACCATCTAGTCTGACCTCCACTCAAACACAGGCCAGAGTTAATTCCTCTTTGAATTAAAACATTACTTTAAAAAAAAAAAAAATAAAAAATATGGAAATACATTTTTTAGTAGGTAACTAACCTACCCACCCTCTACATTATTTCCAAACTGAATTTGTCCAAGTTCTAGCTCTAGTATTTCTGTTTCACACTGTTATACTTTGTTATTGATTTTCTCTTTGTTATGTAACTAACTCTGTCACTAATACTGTCACAGTATCATCTTACTCTTGGTGACAGCCCTAAACCAGAGTAAATGAACAGGTGAGGGAACAGCCAGTCACTAAACTGTATTAAAGAATTACGTATCTTCCACCACATTGATAACTAGAGAAGCACAGTAATTAAGGGCTCTTATAAGGGCTGTAAGATAGAGCTTGCGGATAATTTCCCTTCCCCTCCTCCTCTAAACTGACTACCATCATATCTAAACTCAGCAGCAGTCAGTAATGTGCAGCAGAAATTAATCTCAGATATGTGACTATTATTTCATATTTCCCAGCCTGGCCCAAAAAAGTACTATGCCTCTCAGTGACTGCATGTTAGTCTAGAGTTTAGGCATGTATTACAGAAGTCATCATCTGATTCTGTTTTATCACCTCAGCAGGAGAGAGATCATATACAAGGTACATGGATATTTAAAAAGTAGAGAGCAGCCAGAGGTCTGGCTGAAATAAGCCCAAAACTTCCTTCTAGAGGAATTAACAATTAAGAAAATGGGGCAGCAGGGGACAGGGGAGAGAGGGTCAGAGAGATGGAGAAAAAATGAGGAAGAAAAATATATTCCATTGGAAATATTTCTAAGAATGTATTTATATTTGGGATATGAAAAGGAAGCAGAAGCTACTAGAGTCACTTTTCAGTGAATCCAGCATGCAGAAATACAGTTGCACAAGAACTACACAAACCAGCTTGCTATGATCACCTAATAGCTTCTCAGCTTGTCCATAAGGAGTGTGAGGAATTATTTTAATTTTCTTCTCACTTCTACTCACCTGTTTCCATAAACTTTTTAATAAGTTCATTGCCAGTTATTTACAATATCCAAAGACAGACTTGTGTTAAGAATACCTTCAGGGTACTAGTAAACAGCAAATGCCTTTTCTTTAAGGTGGTGTAACATTTTCCAGGATCTAGCAACCAAGTGTTCTTCCTTCTGATTTTGAAAGGCTAATACGATATGTTATACTTGGCTTAACAGGCTATTTTGAAGAAATCTTATCTCAAGAGGGGTTTCCAATGGTTGACACATGCCAGGAAGACTCCCAAACAGGTTGCATGGCAGTCAGAAATAAGTCTGAACCCTGACTACACTGAGGGCACAGGTAACAATATGAGATGTCTTACTATCATAATAACGCACTACCAGTAAACATGCTAGGGAGAAAGAAATAACAATGCTCGAAGTTGTATATAGAGCCTATGAAGGGTAAAAACCATAGCAGCAACAATACCGATACCCAAAACTCTATTCCCTTAGCAATAAATCTTGCCTTTTATCTTGGAACATGAATAGGTTGAGCAAAATTTCTACAAACTCCGAACTTTCTGCTATGATAAATATAGAGTGGAAACATTAGTAGACCATAAAGCCAGATGGACAAGAAGATGATAACTGCGTTATCTCCCTTTGATTCTCAGGCTTTATTCTTAGTAGAGGTCTCAGCAAAAATAGTAATACAATTAAACACAGTGAATTAAAAAAAATTATAGTTGCACATTTTTCTACCCCAGATGCAAAGACTACTATCATACAATTTTACAGCTCAAAGAAAGCATGATGGATGAGGAGAAAGGTGAATTTTACAGCTCAGTGTGAGATGTGCTAAAGAACATATGAAGGAATGATGTTGTATTACTAATGGGAGATTTAAATGGGTTATGTACAATGTCTAGAGAACTGCTGAGTGGTTACTCAATATCTGCAATAGCGCATGAAAAGATGACAAAGTATCAAGTGACTGGAAAAAAGGGCTTAATTGTCAAACTGCCAGAGAGAGCAGTCCTGCCAGGTTGTAATAAGGAAGTTATTAGGACCTGCTGATTTAAGAATGTCTAGTTTAGTAGCTGTTACTTAATCTCCTTAATTACTGTTGGAAAGCAAGGCGTATTACATCATCTAGTCCCTTCCCCCCTCTTCCCCAAATACAAATGTTTATTGAACATATCTACCTTTTCTGCATTCACATGATCAATTCCACTATTGCCATCCAGCAACATACTGATAAAATTGCCAGGATTTATCTTGTTGTTCTTATATTTAATCCTCTTATTTTGCTTAATTCTGCTGACTATAAATTTCACCTTCTGTCCTTCCCTTATCAGTTCTCTACAACTTCCAGTTTTTGATTTACATTATTAAATTCCTCTTTTATCCATTTGTTATTTACATTTATTATTCATAATAATATTCACATCCCCTCAGAGTAATTTTCTAATCAGTGTGACTCACACTCTGCTGTGACTTTTTGGGCATTTAGTAAAGTGAATTTTTACCAATTGCCATTCCCATTTTCAGTCATAGTTGTTTTCTGTTTTGTTGCAACTGACCCTTCCAGGGCATGAAGACACAGTCATTTGGTGTCCAAATGTATGCATTTCATATGCAACTAAAATCAAACCAAGTTCATTTGCACCGAAGCTACCAAGGGATTCTAAGATTGTGATCAGTTCTATGATACGTCAAAAGGAAAGCCTCAAACCTTGCACAACCCTTTGAGTTAAGAAGCAGTTTTATTTTTTTATGTCAAGATGCAACGTTGATTTGGGAAAATTGTAATCTGCAATTTCATAAATTCAAAGATTTCAGGGTTAGCAGGATGGTCCATCTGCACTAGTTCAGATGGAAGTCAATCACCATAATTCAGGTGAGACATCACACAGTACTTTGGGACATACAGAAGAGAAAAGCAGAGTATAGAAAGTAAGCAAGCAGCCAAACTTTTCTTTCTGTCCACATTTTTCCTGATGCCTAGGCATCAGTTTCAAGTCCAGTGAAGCAAAGCATTTTAATTTTAAATCCAATTAGACATGGCCATTTACAGAAACCAAAGTTTTAAGTACCCCACAGGGGGGTAGCTTTACTAAGCTGCCTCCTGTAGCTTCTCACAGGAACACTGTATCACTGTCATCTGGGCCAGTGTTTTAATAACACTGTCTTGCTGAGTCTTGCAGGATTATTGGTCTAGCAGATCCCAGTTATGACCAAGTCCTGAGACGTAACTACCTCTGACAGACACTGTAGGTATAACTTAGCCACATCTTTTTCCTTATTCAGTAGTCTCCTTTCACACACTTCCACCAGTGAATTTGCTCTTCTCCATTGCTACCCTAAATCAAGCTTTTGTTACCATGATCATTGCTTCTTTCGCCTACCTATATCACAGGGCATTTGTAGATACCTTTGTGTCATGTTCAGAAAACAAAGGAAAGTTCTGACCATCTAAAAATCTCCAAATGTAACAACCTAAACAAAATAAATTCCTGAGGAGGTCAGAAAAGTACAAATAGAAGCATTTTTTCCATGCTGGTTCAGAAGAACCTCGCAGCAGTGAGAAATATATATGTATCGTATAGGGCAGAAGAGAGAAGCCAGAAACCTCTTCTAGGAAAATAAACTTATTTCATCAAAAGACACTATGAAACTTGTTTTTGCAGGCAAACATAATAAATCTTCTCTTCATCTAGATACACCAAAAAGCTGACATGAAAAAGTGCCATGTTTTACTTCATTGGGGAAGTCCTCATTAAATGTGCCATAAGCCATGATGCCATGATGGAAGATGTTCTACTGTAACACTAGACCTGAAAGACAATAAAACTTACAACACTGAAGGGAGATGAGAAAATGATTTGTTTTAAAACACTGATTACAAGATAAATATAGATCCTATGGAAATGGTACAAAGATCCCTAGATGCACAGAATGGTGAAGTCAGAGGAAGAATATTACCTTCATATTACTTCAGATTATATGTATGTATGCACACACACTCTCACAGGCACACCTCCTGACCATTTCTGCTAATGCTCTTTTTTAGTAAAGTAATTTAAATTTGTGGTTTTAACAGTAGAGTTGCTAGGTTGATTTGGTTTGACTGCTTTTATTTTAGTAGAGAAATTGTGCAAAATTAGTCTAACTTGTAAAAGATTTCACTGCCTGATTTAAAGAAACTTCTGCACTGAATCATACCAATCAAGAACTTCAGCTGATTCTTCCTAACAACCAAGCTTCCTACCTATCTGTGATACTCTCATCTCTCAGAGGATTAAAATATTTTTGTTTTCCTTTTTGAATAACACTCAAACATTTTGAAAAGTTTTTAAATAGTTAAAGTATCAAGAAAACTCAAATACTATTATTCAAGCAACAGTGCAGATATCAATTACTCCTAAATTATAGATGATTTTGATCAATATTAAGAAGTGGTAGATGACTAAATATATTAATGATTACAACATTGATGGAGGATATGGCTGGAAGACTTTAGATATACTATTTCTAACCTTTTAACTGCAAACCTAACAAAACCTCAAACAAGTTCAAACCTAAAACAGGGCTTTACTATTTAAAGACATCTTTTCAGATATTTTTCCAGGGGCTGTACCAATTTCCACGCCACTCAAGAGAGTGTCTGGGGACTGTAGCACTGGGCAAGGACAGGAGCAACTGAGAGATTTCATCTTCCTATGGAACATTAAGCAAAGCAAAATGATACCTTATATCCAAGCTTAGCTAAAGAAAGCCGTACCTTATGAAATTACCTTCAGCTCTCGTTAGAGGTATATTTTTGTCTCTAAAAGGAACAGAACATTGTTTACTTTCTTTAGTAGAATACCTCAAGGCATCATTTACTTATTTCTGAAATTTATAGTTGCTAAATCCTTTCCCACTCCAAAACTGCTTGTTACAGGCAAGAACTTGCCTAGGTTTTTTGTGTTGTTTTTTTTTTTCCCTTAACATGTCTCAAGATCTATTTTACCATATATATATAAATAAAATAGGTAAATATTAATTTAAAATCTTGTCATAGACTTTCTTTATTTGATGCTGTTCTCACAGAGAATTATATTAACTCTTAACACAGAATAGTTCCAGTTTGTGTTAATCAGCACTTCAGGCAACACAGATGGAAATGGAGCCGGTAACAAGACTTAGTTACATTTCCTTTGACAGACATCCTATTGTCTACTACAACTCATGGCTTCATCTACACATCTGCACTTTCCCTTGTGAAATTTCAGCCACAGATATCTATTTTCAGATTTACATTTCTCCTTCCTTGACAGTTGTGTCTTTTCAAATACTTGTAGTCACTTGTGTTTGATCTCAATTCACATATCCAAACTCTATGCAAGGAGAGTTAAAATAAAGAAATTAATTCAAATGCTTCCAATATCTGGATATAACAACTAATGACATAACATTACTTCCCAAAAGCACAACTACTCCAAAACTCACCTTTAAAAAGAGGGCTTGTAGGAACTTCTGAAATGTCTAGATCCTTAGATAATTCTTTCAGGTATTCCTAAAGATCTGATTATACAATCATAAACTTAACCATAGCCTCTTCTACCACCATATGTCAGCATCAGTTTCTCATTTTGACCAGGTTATTATCCAGCTTTTGATGAGGAAGAAGATGTTCTAACCTTTGTTTGTAAATATAATTGTCAAAGTTTAAGACTTGAAACTAATACATTTAGTGTTTGGTGAAATTTTGCTCTTAAATCCTGAAAACAAATACTGTAGAAATCTAAATATACCAATAAGATTTAAAATCCCACAGATTTCAAAGGTGTTACAAACCCCCCACATTTTTCTGTAAGCAACAAAAATAACTACATGTCATTTCCTAAAGTCTTGCGGTTGATAGATTTGGTGTTTAAGAAAATGTAATTTCTGACTGATGCCATTCCCAACACAGGGCATACAACGGATCTGTGTGGATAGATTGTTTGGCATCTCATGATACCTACTTCTCCACTGGCACATTTTTGGGGTCTTTCTTCTCTACCTGGCCGTCTATTTTCACAAGCTTTGTATGCACACATGAATTTTTTTGGAGACACCTACTTCTGCCAACTCCTGCTGAAATTTTTCAGTGGGTTCAATAATTTTTGAAAGTGTAAAATGGGTAACTCAAGATAAACAAATTTGCTGGTTCATATTCACATACACAGAAAAATTAATCACTTAAATTCACATATCCATGGAAAAAAAATGAACTAAAAAATAGCAAAGGCTGAAACAATTCAAAACTTCTACCTAGTTGTTCAGCATATGTACTAGGAAAAAATGGGCTTTACTGAAAGTCCAGAGCTCTATGGTCATTGAGACACTCATTAAATACATTATAATGTAGACTTCCATGTTTTGTACAATTTCTTGAGCTAACTCAGTTACTGGTAGCAGTCAAATTACAGAAGTATAGAGCTCACAGTTCACCATCCATTCAATTACCCTTCTTCCTACAGCTGAATTAGCTCATTTAAATATAAGTTGGATAACCTCAGTATCAGTATGAACTGAGACTTCTCTTTAGCTGTTGATGAAGAAACAGGTGAAATTAGCCAGAGTAGCCTGGGATTTTGGTCGTTTAGGGGGGGTGCATGGTTTCCTAAATAGACAGTACAAACTGTTCCTGCAATGACCTCTACTTCTCAGAAGTTTCTAAAAAGGTACAGAAAAAAACACCGCCAAAGATGGCTAGTACCTTTGACTTACTCCACGGTGCCAGAGGCAGAAGTATGACTCTGAGGAACTGCACCACAGATTTGTTTTAGAAAAGTACCACACAAAGGGCTGAATTGTGTCTCTCTGCTACCACCGTTAAACTTCAGAAAGTATGGATACTTATATATACAGACAGTTCATTTGTAATGGGCAGGGTAACAGCTGGTGCTACAAAATCATACCTTCTTAAAAATCCAGTCACCAATGAGAGCGCAGAGCTGGCTGATGCTGCATGTGCTGCCTGGAAAGCCTGACAGTAGCTAAGGGCAGGAGTACCAAAGCATGGGCTAGTCCATGGGGGCTGCCATACCCCTGTACTTTTGTTCAAACACACACCACAGCATCCGCTCACTTAGCCCAAGACCGTTTCTTTGTACTTTTGGCAAAACTACCCTGCCCAATTTTACCTGTCCAGATGGCATGGACAGTCTATGTTGGCTTCCTGCATGAGGGCAATAAGGTTAGCCAGTGCAAACCTGCACATTATTTTCACAAAATGTTCTGGAAGATGATACCATTACCTGTAAATGTTTACTGTTTCTGTTTAGGGCTCATTCCAAAGTTTGAAGAACATTAGGACTGAAGCTGTGGAGAAACAGTTTACCAAACCATATGCACTGACAATCACCAGTGCATCACATTTAAAAGGATAATGTTCCTCTTCCCCAACACATTCAGCCAAAGCTTTTGTTCTAGGACTTTTTTGACCAAATATCTAGAGTTTTGATATACTGAAGAAACACTAATAATTATTCTCACTGTCACACTGGGTTCTGAAATAACTTCTCCAGGGATAAAATATTAATGAAATATTCCCAAGCTTACTTCTTCTGTCAATATGTATTAAACAAGTTAATTAAAATAAACATATAGTACTGAAATAAGTCACACTGTGAATTCATAATGAATGACATAGGAGTAATCTAATAAATTATTATCATTTAAACCACTAAGTAAAGATAATGAGGGATTAATCAAACCCTCTGCATACTCAGGTCTTATGACTGACAGCTTGCAGGAAGTAATGTTATGGTTTGGAGCTATAAACAGTATAACAAGGAGATGACTGCCCTCCACCTCTCCTTTCAAATTGTAACAATAAAAATGCATCATTTGCCTGTTTTAAGATTTGAAAGAGGATAAATAATGGATAGCACTAAGGATATTTGTCATCCTCTTACATTTATAGAAAGTCACTACTAGATTTTTCTATAGTAACCTGACAAATGTTTCATAATTGCTATGCAGCAACAATGTCTAAAAGAAAGGAGACAATTTTCATTTCATTTCTTTGCATTTCAGCTGGAATAGTAATACAGTTGTGATTACTATACCGGAAGAGAAGGGGGTGACAGAACCCAGCCAGGATGTGGGACAAGGTAGGGAAAAAGGAAATCTAGCAGCTTCAGAAGCTGGGAATTGACAGCTCTGAGGCTAGAGGGTCTTGAAAGAGATGAAAATAGTGCTGCAGCAGAGAAAAGAAAAGGTCTAACATGACATTTCATAGTTAGGGTTGGGATTCAAAGGGGGAAAATCAGGGGGGGTACATTTATATGTATGCATGTTTGTTTATTTTACATATGTAAACATAGGATGTAGTTTCACCTAACAAACACGGTTATACAATTCTTTATAGCTACCTTAAACCTCTGCAGAGCACAGCATATTACAAAGACAGACAGACTGGATCTAAACAAACAGACTCAAGACTCTGAATGCACAACTTGATGCACCCAAAAGAGAACAGCTTTTCAGTGATGCACCATCCAAAACCTGAAGCATCCTAAACCCATGTTCCTGAACAAAAACAATACACTTTTATATTTTTATCATGACTAGTCCTAAATTAGCTCCTAAGACTCCATAAATCAGAGAAGAAACATCTTGCCTCTTCCTTCAAAGATGCTGTGTTCTTTAACAGCACCAAGATTCTTGAGGAAACATCATACAAAGCAGAATGTAGCATTACTGGCACTGCCGGAAAATGGAGGTGTCACTGCCAGCAGTACAGCCACAAAAAGGATTGTACTCTTCACTCAGATTCTCATAAGGATTCTAATATATATTCCATATTAGTAGGTGTATTACAATCTTCTTTTAAAGAAAAGTCTGATAGGATCCATTGGACCTTCTTCAACATAATGGTTCTTATACTCCAGTGTTTGAAAGAATAACCAGAGTTTACACACCAAGCACATGAAAATAATCTTTACATTTGATTGAAATAATTTCTTTGTGTACAGCAAAATATTAAGCATATGAATTGTTGCAATTAATTATGACTGGCTGGATGCTAAGTATCTTCCTGTGCTCTTTCAAGTTTGGTACTACTTTGTCATCTAGCAACTCAATCTTGTTTCCATGGCAAAACAGAAAAGGTCACTTGCAAGGTGGATTACTCATGCTTGACTTCATTTAGGATGTCTGAAAAATGCTGCAGAAAACACTAATGGAGATTTAGCGTAGCTATGAAAACAGAAAGCCAAAATAAAATAAAAATATTGGTCAACTGACAAGCCACAAATCTTCATTTAATCAAAACAAAAAGTCAGCTCTCAGTTCACAATATTTTATGAAACTTTAGTTTTTCTTTCAATGTGAAAGTGATATGCAAAAAGTAAGCTCATTGGCAACATGGAACCCACATGGTTTCTCAGTGCTGATGCTTAAAATTGTAGTTCTGTCATTTTTGTTCTTTACATTGGTAACTGCAACCAGAACATTCTTTTATCCCCCAGGAGGAAGTATCAACAAACACACACAGAAAAAAAGTATGTCATTATTTTGTAAACTTTGACAAAACCTAACATATTCTGAAAATATCTGGAGAGGCACAAATGACAGGTTATATACGGCTGACTAGCCAGAGTGCTTCCATTCATAAAATTCTACGCCAAATAAAAATTTGGTGTCATTCTGAACTCTCTACTCCAACCTGATTCAAGAGAATCTTATTGAGCTCAGTAAAAACTTTAAACAACTAAGTATTCCCACCTGACCCGTCACAGACAGAAATTTAGCTATAGACAGGGAAAGGGAAGGTAGAATTTGCTGCCCAACAGGAAAAGGAAGGCATCAGAGGCAGGAAGTGGAAGTCTGCATGTAACCAAAGCATTAGACTTCCCAAAGCTGCAGATGCTGAGAATTAATGGACTAGCCCCAGACAGAAGTCAGTGTTCTCTGTTGGCAAATGTAAAACAAGTAATACATGCCAGAATAGTGATCAGCAAGGTATAAAGCATACTCGTGCAAGCTTTAAAAAAAACAACAATTTAATAAGACTGCAACAAGTAGAGTTCACATCCCATATCAGATTCCCCAAACCTTATTTGTGAGTGAGCTAGCTTTGGTTGCAATAGAGTTCATTTTCTTCACAGTAGCTTGCATGGGGCTATGTTTTGGATTTGTACTGAAAACAGCGTTGATAATACAGGGATGTTTTAGTTACTGCTGAGCAGTGCTTACACAGGGTCAAGGCCTTTTCTGCTTCTCATCCTGCCCTGCCAGTGTGTAGGCTGAGGGTGCACAAGAAGTTGGGAGGGGACACAACTGGGACAGCTGACCCCAACTGACCAAAGTGATATTCCATACCATATGACATCATGCTCAGCATATAAAGCTGGGAGAAGAAGAAGGAAGGGGGTGACGTTCAGAGCGATGGCATTTTGTCTTCCCAATTAACCATTACACGTGATGGAGCCCTGCTTTCCTGGAGATGGCTGAACACCTGCCTACTGATGAGTAGTAGTGAATGAATTCCTTGTTTTGCTTTGTTTGTGTGTGCAGCTTTTGCTTTACTTATTCAACTGTCTTTATCTCAACCCACGAGTTTTCTCACTTTTACCCTTCCTATTCTCTCCCCCATCCCATTGTGGGGCAAGTGAGTGAGCAGTTGTGTGGTGCTGAATTGCCAGCTGGGGTTAAATCACAACAGTGAATAAGATTAAACATAAGACACTCAGCACATGTATCATTTTAAATGTTTACAGTTAAAGACTCTTTTCAAAAGATTTTTAATCCTGCATTGGGAAGGAATTCTTTAACACATATATGCAGCTGACTAGGCAGGGAAGCCACAGTGGCCACTGCAGCCTCCAACCCTTTGAAATCTGCAGTCTTCAACAGCAGAAAGTTAATAGGAAAGGACCACACTACCTAAATTGTCCTCAACAGGCTCCTAGTATATCCAGCACCACACCGGGACGGCAGTCATAACTAAATCTCATGCTTCAGGTCACCTGTAGAAATTTGGGCCAATCCCTCCATGGCTGCCCTTGCACAGATATAGTAGGTGCAGTCTAGGTATGTTGGGTGTTTGTTCTTCTCATGTTTACAGTTTCTTCAAAAAGGAACTTGTCCAAGCTGGGGATGACACAGTGGTATACTAGCAAACTGTCACTCTGATGTGTTACTGAGAAGGGAGTGACAGTTTTGCTCCAGAAGTCTAGTTTGCCTTACTCACATGGTCAGGGTTGTAAAGTTTTCAAAAGTCCTGTTTAGGGAAAATAACTTCCCGCCCCCAGACAATGTGCATCCCACCAGGGTTAGAGAAGAAGGGAGAGAAACTATGTTCATCAGAGTCACTACCAGAGTTATCTAGGCATATTTCACTCCATTATTACTCCTGCCATTAAAAGGACTTTAAAGATTTTAACTTACAGGTTAATTTCACAGGTGCTACTGTTCTTAAATTTCAGGTAAGGAGTTGAAAACTTGAAAGCCTAGGATAGGTCAGACTATATGATCCAGTAGTGTCTTCCAAACTTTAAAAAGCATGCAGATTCACATGCTTTACTCAGTGTTTAGGAACTATTTTTACCTAAAAACTGTAATGCTTCATACAAAGCAGCTATGTCTATATACTTGATTTTCATCAGTGTAGGAAGTACAACCCTCTCGGAACACACCACAGGGATAGTGAAAGTTTGCTCTTTGGTGGTACCTGAAGTAGCTACTCCTGTGACCAACTCAGTGTCCTGAAAAAGATTAACACTGCAATCTCCATCTCCCAGTTGGAGCTGTTTGGGTTTTGTTGGGTTTTTTTTTTGTTTTGTTGGTTTTTTCCTTCCCATCGCAGACCCCTTTCCTGTATCTGCTCCTTTTTTGATAACATCCCTTCTCAGCAAGGGCTCCTAGTATGCTTCACCTCTTAGAGCACTAACTGCTGATTCCCCCAGACCTGCAATACACCACTGAATAAGACTACTAACAGGAAGTTCACCCTACCAACCTCTCTAAGCTCCAGGGCTAGAACCCTGTCTTAAACAACATGCTATTATTTCTTCGTACACCAGCATACCCATCATCAACCTTTCTCTAAGGTAGCTCTTCTGCAACCACCTATAATAGGAAGCACCTAGTAAATCCACAGCTACTCTAAGCTTTATGCTCTCTTAAAGCCACACACAAAAACAACCTCTCCGTCACTGATTTATCTACTCCTCAGGTCTACTGCAGCTGGCAGGGATAATGGGACACAGCTGGCCTTGCAGCTCATGTAAGGGCAGACTACCTTCCCACCCTATCCAGAGTTCTTGATGTTTGTTTTACTTGGTTTTCTCTGTTGGTTGTCATAGTGCTAGCAGTAGTCTGAAATGTACTAGATTATTTTCTTAGTCTGTTTAACTATTACACTGGTTTTTAAAAATTTTTAAGATTCCTTAATAATCCAGCTACTCCATAGTCTGAATAATCAGTTTATCACAGTCTCAGACATGCTGAAAGGACTTTTCTGCTTTTGAACTCATACTGTCTTGAATGTTGCTGGTTTTGTTTCAGACTTGAAGAAGGGCTCTTTTTCCAGCTGCATCTGTTTGCATAATGATAGACATTACCTCTTTCCACAGAACTTGCCTTTCTCTGAATAAACA
Source organism: Pelecanus crispus (assembly GCF_030463565.1). Classification (NCBI taxonomy): domain Eukaryota; kingdom Metazoa; phylum Chordata; class Aves; order Pelecaniformes; family Pelecanidae; genus Pelecanus; species Pelecanus crispus. Next base: position 53,489,472 of record NC_134648.1, read on the forward strand.
AATACTAAGCGGTTCAACTTTACAAAAATCTTAGTGAGAGCTTTAAAGGAGTGAATCAAATACATATTAGCAACTACATTTTAAATGCTAAAACTGTACTAAAATGAAGATGTCTAATTAACAGAAGGTGAACAAGGGGAGTTGTTAGAGTAACACAAACACAGCATGAGATCCTCCCTAGGACCTGTGAAAACAAACAAGAGAAAATGCAGAAAGGAATCCATTCAGCGTTCTTTGTTCAAATAGTATCTTCAGTAATACACTGAATTGTGCTTACAACCTGGAAAGGTGTATATTGTAAGTTAATTGGAACTTCAAGCAAGCATCACAAAGGTATTTTCTGAGATTTAATAGGCAAATCAATATAAAATGCTGCATACATACATACATCATTCCACAATGCACACTGGAGGTGTAAGATACTGTCCTGGTTTCAGCTGGGATAGAGTTAATTTTCTTCCTAGTAGCTGGCATAGTGCTGTGTTTTGGATTTAATAGGAGAAGAATGTTGATAACACACTGATGTTTTAGTTGTTGCTAAGTACTGCTTATGCTAGTCAAGGACTTTTCAGCTTCCCATGCTCTGCCAGGTGCACAAGAAACTGGGAGGGGGCACAGCCAGAATAGTTGATCCAAACTGACCAAAGGGCTATTCCATACCATATGATGTCATGCTCAGTATATAAACTGGGGGGGGGTTGGCCAGGGAGCAGCGATCGCTGCTCAGGAACTGTCTGGGTATCGGTCGGCGGGTGGTGAGCAATAGCATTGTGCATCACTTGCTTTGTATATTATTATTATTATCATTATTATATTGTTATTATTATCATCACTATTTTACTTTATTTCAATGATTAAACTGTTCTTATCTCAACCCAGGAGTGTTTCTTACTCTTACTCCTCCGATTCTCTCCCCCATCCCATCGGGGTAGAGGGAGTGAGCGAGCGGCTGCGTGGTGCTTAGTTGCTGCCTGGGGCTAAACCACAACAGATACCTTCTAGTAGTCAGCATATATTGTACCTGCTTCAGGTATATACAGTCATGTCCTACTACATGGTACTTACACAGCATGAGCTCAGTAAGGTATCGTGATTCACTGGAGAACACACAGTCTCCAGTGAACAAACTTAAACTGACAACTGACTCATTGTCTGACACTGGGCAATTTTCTTTCTCTCCCTGCTCCCTCTCTCCATGAATAAATGGGATTAATGGCAAAATAAATGCTACTAATAGCATTAAGACATAAAGACTTTATTTTATTCTATAAATTATAGCATTGACATTCCCCTATATCACCACATTATTTTTTAACAGCTGCACTTCAGGAAATCCAAGCCCTGGCACAATACATATATGTACCTATTACTGCTACTAATATGTCAAATTAAATATTGATTATCTAAAGCTTTAGCTTGTAATTGGTTTAGAAGGATATAAATTACAAATTTGAGATGTCACCCCATTCTTTCTGAAGTGCTCAAAGTTATGCATATTTAATATAATATTGAAGCATAATTAAAAGTGTCTTTAAAGTCAATATAATGAAAAATAATTGCTCATGTCAAGGAAAAGTTGGATATTAAAGGAGAGTGAAATAAGAGGTAAAATATCCTCCTGCCCAGGCATAAGGGTTCATCTCTGAAAAGCAAAGGAAAGACACATCTGAAAAGTAAAATTCTTCCTTTCACCTGTTTGTAGAGTTAGGATGAAATGACTGAGTTTTTAGCCAAACACAAAGGCAGTCCTGCACATGACTGCAGCAGAAATATGGCAACGTAAATGTAAAAGTTCCTAAAACAAAATACCAAACCACCATCAGCACTCTCAGGACAAGATCCAAAGCAACAGTCTCAAATATATATCTGTGCTATATATAGAGATATATAAATGAATATGCATACCTGTATAGGTAGAGCATGTATATAGAGAGCTATTAATTCTAGAAATGGATGAACACAACTTCAGACACTGAATGTCTGTTCAGAAGATCAAACTTGATTTGTACAGAATCTATGCTTTGAAAGCTATTACTGGTCTTCTCTGCAGTCCTGAATAATGTGTTCTGTCACCAGTTGTTTTCAGTTTTGAACCCTGAACAGAGTAGGATATAATATTATCTCAGATCTAGCACGTAACCATTCAGGTTAAGCACTGACTTCCTAATGGTAAGCCTGGTAAGGATAGGTGATTTCAGGACCCAAAAGTATGACAGTAATCTGAGAAATATAATTTTTAAAGACAATACTCTGCAGAAAATGGCAACAGATAAAAAACAGAGAGCACAGTAATTCAAAGCCCATTCCACTATAAATCGACTCTAGTTCCCCTAAAAGAGAGTACTTCACCATTTAATTTATATATAACAAATTAGATGTATCATCAGACATCAATTAATACATTTAGAGAACAACATCGCATTATCTTAGCTAACTGATACCTGATTAAATTGCTATGTTTTTCCATTACACTAAAATATGTTGGAATACACCAAAAAATCTACACTTTCAAGGGTCTATATTTTGACTTAATTACATAACAGCTAGCTTTGCTGTCTATGCCTACTGTGAACAGTCACTTACTGTTTCTCATAGCAATCAATTTATATTTAATAATGCAGCAGAATGACTTATTAGGCCTAAATTAAAAAACTATATTTGATACATGCAGTAGCACATAATAATAATAGTTGCTGATTAAATTAGTCAAGTTGGTACAAAAAAGACTTGAATCACAGGATCTGACAAATCAAAGAAAGAAAAAGATGTATTATTTCATCTAGTGCATCTACCTACTGATGTATAATTTATCTCAGGATATATTTTGAAGTTTTTGTCTAGCCTAATTTTAAATATCTCCAATAATAATATGTTCATTGCTTTTCTACAAAGCTTAGCAAATCTTTTTAAGAGAAAGTTTACTTGAAGTGATGTTTAGCTGAACTAACCCAAGAAATTCTTTGTGTTCCTATTTATAATCTTTAGGTACAGAGAGACAGTAACAGTGTCATCGTATCAATCCTAGGTTTTGTCCTCTTTTTTGTATATACAAATATTGGTTAAGATAAAACAAAATAGATCAATGACACACAGATTTTGGCTCTAAATTACTGACGAGGATGTTGAAATTGCCAGCAGATGAGCATCTGTCTTACTAGTAAGTTCTACTTCTTTAGTTTGCCTCTCCCCAAAGACAGCATAGTTCAAAGACCTTAACTCGTGATGAAAAAATGAATTTAAAATAAACACTGCAGTTCGGGTAGCATTATTTTAAAGGAAATAAAATAGAGCATTAAACGAGGAGGCTGTGAGAAAAAGAGAGGGGTCAGAACCATTTCCCAAGGTAGCAAACAAAAAAATCTCTAGTCAAGGTCTTTCATTAGAATAGAGATATATTTTAAATCTAAAAAATGATTTTGCCAAATGATGTTCTCTTAGTCAGATTCTTTTATGTACAGTCCAAGAGATCTCTTTTGACAAGATCTAAATCCCTGAAAGAAAGTAAGTAGTTGAAATTACAAAGATGCCTAACTCACTAAAATGTACAAACTTCATAACCCTCACTTAACATCTTAAATGCCCAAATTCTTAGGAATACAAGCTTTTGCTGGAAGGTTCCCAAGGTTCTGCTAAAAGATCCCTTTCCCCTTTCAGACCTGATCTCATGTTAAATCCCTAAAATGTCCATGTTCCCTGAATGACCTGGTTTGGTAGCTTCATTAAAATACTATCTTGCGCACAGTGATGAAAGCAAAATGAAAGCACAGCACCCAAGTATCTTCACATAAGGAGGTTCAGACTCATCTCTTTCCTCTCTTAAGAAAGTACCCCCACACACACAATGACAGAGGCTAGTAAAAAGTTAAGGGAGAGGGGAGCACTTTCAAGTGGGATAAAGGATGCTTCAGATCTCTCCTTGAAGGCATAGCGCTTTGCAAAGAGTTCAAGATTCATTGGATTTAGTAGGAGACATAATTCCCTACACAGGAAGTCCAGACACTCAAGAGAGAAAAGTCCTTGGCCTTCATCATAACATCAAAACCTATTTCAGCGATAAAGCCAATGATTGCTTACCATAAAGTGCATAAAGCTGTCCATGGAGCAAGGGTTAGAGTCAACCACTGTTCTCCATCCCGTGACTCTCCATAACAGTCTATAATAGATTGATAGCCCTTAGGTCTTTTAAATGGCACTGCTTTAACAGGAAGTGAGCATTTACACCCTGCACAGAAATGGCTGACTAGGACACTTCTGGAGTTAAGAAATTTTGATTTTAAACTTTGCAGATGGAGGAGAGCCTTGAAACCGAGTACCTGAATGACTGCTGTAATTGCTATGCTACTGAATAAAAAAGCAGCAATATTACAAGTGTTTGCAACTATAAGCTGCAGATCTTGAGGGTATGCTGAATATTCTTTAGATATAAAGGGAAAATGGCAAAGCAGAATGGTCCAGTTTGAAACAGGAAAGTCCAAAAATTTGAGCTGGGCAATGGCAGCATTCTTCTGAAAAGTGAACTAGTGCAAGACTGGAGTGTGTGTGAAGGAGGGCTGTAGGAAAAATAGACTATATGATGATAGCTGGGTGGTTTTTAGGAATATTAATAGCTTTTAATGATATTATTTGCCAATTGATTTTATTGTACTTATTTTCTTGAGTAAAAGAATCTATCCCCAAAACAAACAAAACTTGCCAAGATAAACATTTAGACATGAAGACTACTGCAACAAATAGCTGCAATGTCCCCATTCAGTGTCAAAGGGAATAGCACAGGCACGGCACGTCATCCTGCTTCCAATATTCAGTGAGACATGGCTCTATTTGTGGTCCTACAGAGGGAAGTAACTCTTGATCTCATTTTGAATTTGTATTCCCACCTCAGAAGAAGGCCATGCAGTTTGATCAGGAGGCCAAGCTTGTGTTTCACATTTCAAAATACATATCACAGGTGGCTCCTCCCAAATTATAAGCTTCTGTGAATCCCATCTGAAGTGCCTGACTTTACCCAATAAACTGTACGCTTTAGACATCTAACTCAGGCCTGTGGGTGCCACTCAGAAAACCAGCTGAAACTAAAGAACCACCAAGCATCACAAATTACATTTCTCTGTGCATTAATTCCAAAGTCTTTACTACAGCTAATGCTGAAGTCTCACCCTAGCTAATGGCCAAAGGACGAGGAGATAGGCTCTCTTACTGCACATCAGTGAAAGGATTGGTAATTACATTCTCATTGCCAGGAATCCTGCCCTCAGATACGATTACTTAAGACATTTGTGGGAGAGGGGTTAATAACAATACAGTGACTCATGACCAGGTTTGGTCCAGCTGGATCTTTAACAGATGGTAAAGTGCAGGGCCGAGAGAAAACATAAAAACTGCACAACCCAGGTTCAGTCTGCAAAGGTGAAAATTATAAAAAGATTCATCCTCTCCCCCAGCAAAAACATTCTGCTTGTAATTGAGAAAATGTAAACTGAAAGACAATAAATCTGAAACAAAATCAATATAACCTTATAGTGTGATTTATAATGAGACACTTTTCAAAGGAAACTGGCACTTTAAAAGCCAGGCTGTTCTCTCTGATTAAAGATTTTCACCATGGAAATGGCTGGCTAAGAGGTGTCAGGTTTACAGGGAAGGTAGCAATCATTCATTAGTTCAAAGCAAAACTTTATCCAAAATTACTTTCTCAGATAGTTATATAGCCCATTTGAAACAAGTTTTTGGGGCTTACTATCAAGGGAATTCTTGTCCACAGAACAGAACTAGCAATCTTACCTTGAGCAAATACTTCCCTTACTACCTGTCTAAGTAGTTTCTTGAACACAAATGTCATTATTGTAGTACAAGTATTAACAACAGGATACTGCATTTGATTATTTGATTTATTATTCAAATAAAAGGAGGAAAAAACTCAATCTATTTAAGTGGGGTAATTCTTGCAAAAATCTTAGTGACCTTTTAATAAAAGATTCAGAGGGTTAAGATTCCATTATATTTTGGAGTTTTTAGTCTTTTTTTCTCCTACAGATAAAAACATCCCAAATATCTGTTATAATTAACAGGTGGCTCTTTATAGCAAAAACGCTAAAACAGAAGTAGCAACAGCTGTGAAGGAGGATATCAAAATCAAGAATATTAAGATGAAGCATCGTTTGTTTTTATAAAGAGATGTTTATCTTGTGATAATGGATGCAATTAATAGCAGCATATGCTAGAGTGTTCATAGAATCAGTAATTAATGTAGCATTAATTTTAATGATTTTTAAAATGCATTTGCAATGATATACACCTTCAGAACTACCATCAAACACAAACCAACTTGGTTAATAAATCGACAGCCTCAATCATAATTTTCTATAACATGAATGTTACAGGTACTTCAGCTAAGGCCTTATTTTAATAGTAATAACAGAAGCAAGTGCTTTGTGCTTCTAATTGAGTAGTTTAGGCATTTAAAATGTTGATCATAGGGAGTGAGTGGTAATTATTTAAGTTAAGAACAGCTGTGAACTGACATCATTAATGTTCATCTACCTTAATTTATGCTTGTAGCAATATGGCTGTTTTCAGCAAAATCTAAATTAAAGAAAACTAGACTTAAATCTGAAAGTAAAGATCATTGCATGAAAAATTATACTGTACTGAGCTATAAATGGTATGTCCCCACTGGAATAATTGAACCCTTTAAAGTTTAACTCTACAGCTCTCAGGTAGTAGAGTGAGAATAATTAAACCTGTAGCCACCTAACAATAATTAAGTCTTTGTCTTTCTATAATGTATCTATTAAACGGTCTCAGTGGTCTTTCCAAACATTAATGAATGAACCGAAACACACTGTGAGGTTCAGTAGGTTAGTAAGGACTTGTTCCCACCATATGGATGGGAAAGCTCAGGCACAAATGCCGTGTAGGGTGGTCTGAAAAGTAATATCTTGATAAGCGGCTACAAGTGGCTACAAAGCAGTATAACTTCCACTGCCTTGACATTTATTGGGTGTGCAAAATACGTGTAACCCACACTGACTTGATATTCAGTGGAAGTCGAAATCAGATCCTGCTGTAAACAAAGGCATTTCTCAGGAGGGATATCTGCACTCAATGTGGACTAATATCAGTGAATTGTGTAGCTCATTGGTTCTTTTATTTTTTTGAGTGAAAGACTCCTGTCAGCCTTCACCACTCCTCTGGCCTGTCATATATCCTCAACTGCAAACTCTGCACAGAAAATAATCGAAAACAATGTTTACTGCAAAAGAGTCAACCTGCAGACTATGCACTATGGCCTTAAATATCAACAACAGTCCAAACAAGAATTTGGGAATCCCTTTTACAGGGTAAGTTCATCTGTGTGTGGTGAGGATCTTTTTCCTATAGCCGGTTTTCCCCCAGCCTCCCCAAAGTCACAAATCTCCCTCTTTCTCCATCTTGTCGCATGGAGTTGTCTGCTAAGAGCAAGCATAAGACTTCTGCCTGCAAACAGAAATTAAAAGTAGCTGGAACATGCCCTGAAGAATCAGAAGAAATCCGCTTTCTTGAATACACCCCCAAAATTATTAAACAGGTCAGACTGCTTAGACTGCCTACAAGGAACCTGTGTGTTTAAGAAGTGTTCGGCAGACAGGGCAGGTTAGTCTATGACCACAGTGGAGTCCATGTTCTCCAGGAGGGACAGCTAGAACCAGCCATTTCATTCATTTGAGAAGGCCACTATTTGTGCAATCATTGTAGGTTTTTCATCAAATCCAGGTTAATAGTCGATTTATCCAAAATGGTTTTTCACAGGAATTGCTTCCATTTTGCCCTGGTTTTATCTAACCAGATCTGGCAAGCAGATATTAATTCAAAAGCAGAACCAGCAGTGAAACTCATGTCCCTCATTGTCAGGCCTATATCCAGGTGCACAGATCATACTTTTTCTTCTCTGATGAGGTTTATGCTCTGCAGATATTAATTAGTTTCTGGAACTCTGTCAACAGAAAGTGTCCATTCATACTTGGCACCTTGACAAGGGTCATGCCCTGGACATACAGCGCATAAGCAAAACCAGCTGCAGCGAAATCCTGTCTACCAGCAGATATCCTGAGCTCATTTTCTCTGTAGTACAATCAGGCTAGTATTTAAGCACAGAAAGTTTAATGCCTCCTACAGCAGGGGGCAACAGCATATCCTTAACCTGGCAGCACAGGTGCAGCCCAACTCTTTAGAGCTTCCACATGCAGGCATCAAGCCATGCAGTTTGACCATTGTGAGAAGTAGATAAAGTAGGAAAAGAGAAGCTTGAGTTGGTCTGTGGCCAGTCTGAGAGGGTTAAGGTAGCTCATGAATCCCAAGTTATTTCATTCCAAGAAGAAGCATCTCTTGCCTAAGACTGCAGCTGGGGAACCATTTTCAGATGTAGAGCTGTAATAACTCACACTGAATGCTTTCTTACTCCCAGGGAGGCAACAGACACAGAGAACGATGCATTTTTCCCAGTAAGACATTTTTATCATGGAGAAGATCCTTTCTTAACTTTCTTGAAGGTGATGAGGGCTTCTGATTCAGAAGTCAATGACTCAGGAATTTAAAATGGGAGAAGTTAAAAAATTCCTTTCATGTCTGACACAAACTACATTTCTACTCTTGTGTGTTGGGTTTGCGTGGTAAGGTTTTGATAGTGGGACAGCTACAGGGATGGCTTTTGTGAGAAGCTGCTAGAAGCTTCCCCTGTGTCTGATAGAGCCAATGCCAGCTGGCCCCCAAGATGGACTTGCCGCTGGCCAAGACCAAGCCAATCAGCAATGTTGTAGCACCCCTGTGATAACATATTTAAGAACGGGAAACAAGCAAAAAATGAAACTGGGGACACAAACTGCAGCCAGGGTGAGGAGTGAGAATATTTGAGAGAAACAGCTCTACAGACACCAAGGTCAGTGGAGAAGCAGGAAGGGGAGGAGGTGCTCCAGGCACTGGAGCACAGATTCCCCTGCAGCCTGTGGTGAAGACCATGGTGAGGCAGGCTGTCCCCCTGCAGCCCATGGAGGTTAACAGGGGAGCAGATATCCACCTGCAGCCTGTGGAGGACCCCACGCTGGAGCAGGTGGGTGTGCCCAAAGGAGGATGTAACCCCATGGGAAGCCCATGCTGGAGCAGGCTCCTGGCAGGACCTGTGGACTCATGGAGAGAGAGAAGCCCAGGCTGGAGCAGGTTTGCTGGCAGGACTTGTGACCCCCATGGGGGACCCACGCTGGAGCAGTCTGCTCCTGAAGGACTGCACCCCGTGGAAGGGATCCATGCTGGAGCAGTTTGTGAAGAACTGCAGCCTGTGGGAAGGACCCATGTTGGAGAATTTTGTGAAGGACTGTCTGCCGTGGGAGGGACCCCACACTGGAGCAGGGGAAGAGAGTGAGGAGTCCTCCCCTGAGGAGGAAGGAGTCGCAGAGACAACATGCAATGAACTGACCACAACCCCCATTCCCTGTCCCCCTGTGCTGCTGGGAGGGGAGTAGGTAGAGAAATCCGGAGTGAAGTTAAGCCTGGGAAGAAGGGAGGGGTAGGGGGAAGGCGTTTTAAGATTTAGTTTTTCTTTCTCATTGCCCTACTCTGAATTGATTGGCAACAAATTAAGCTAATTTCCCCAAGTTGAGTCTGTTTTGCCTGTGATGGTAATTGCTGAGTGATCTCCCTGTCCTTTATCTTGACCCATGAGCCTTTCATTATATTTTCTCTCCCCTGTCCAGCTGAGGAGGGGAGTGATAGAGCAGCTTTGGTGGGAACCTGTCATCCAGCCAGGGCCAACACACCACATCTGGATTTTTTTTTTCTTTTTTCTTGGTGAGGAGGAGAGCAGTAATTCATTAAATCTCATGTTACCTTGCATGAATTGAAGTAAAAGAAAACCCCAGCTATACAGCTACATAGCCACTACCAGAAGTTTCTAGTTCAGAAATAATTCAGGCAGCCAGCAGACATGGTATCCTGACAGCTCTTTTGCCTTCATGGCAATTCATCATATTTGAGCTTTTAGATACATGGGCAGAATTGCATGCTTAAGATCCTGAGCCAAAAAATGCAACTTGAACTCTAAATTCAGCAATAAACCAAACTGGCTTTGTTAGCATAAAGACAAAGCAAGTTGTTCAATACAGTCAATTAAGGAAAGAATCACACTAAAAATGTGAAAGAATGATTTCCAAATTGTATTCATTTCTTCAGGGTTCAGTTCTTTGTGTTTTTGACTGTGTACTTTTCCAACTGTGTACAACATTGTACAATATCCTACAGCATAAAATTCATGTTGCCAATTAAAATTCATGCAGTGTTTGAACGAGAAATACATTAGCCATGGACTTATCTGTATAAATATTTAACATTTCCATGTTCTCTTGGAAACTAAATGCCAATGAAATCATAACTTTTCTTAAATTGCCTAAATTACAGCATTAGATAAGAGAAAATGTCCATTCTATGGTGGTTTATGGAAAAGTATGGTTATTGTTTATCAACATTACTATGTCTCCAGTTTGATATGAAGTTCACCTGAACAAATATAAATGTTTGAACAGAAATTGCTGTTCTCACATTTATTCATAGGAAGCAACTAGACATTTCAGGGATACTGTTGGAGGCCTGGCAACAGTGGTCTTTAAGCAATCTGCAAATTGTCTGGGGCAGGCCAGGCCCCTGATGAAGGAGCAATCAACAAGATCTGACACTTCCTTCAGATCCTTGTTTAGGAATTTGAAAGGAAGGACCTGAGCTCCTGAGAGGGTCACATGTGAAAGTACTATCCTCATTGCCCCTGTGCCATCATGCTTCCGTTAGCACCTTGTGTTGCTATTTGTACTCTGCAGCAGATGACAGGAGAGAGACCATGCCACTGTACAGCATCGATGACTACTGCAGCCACAAATATGGGATACCTAGACAACTGAACAACATGTCTTTATAATGTAAAGTATGTGTGTGAGCACAGGTGTGGAAAAGAGAGAGATAAAAGAATCCTCTTCAGAATATTATCTGGAAGTGCTTCTTATTTGACCTAACATGGTCCTTTCCAAAAGCAATCTTGTATGAAAACACCCAGAAGGGCTGCTCGGCTAGGTCTGCCATCTCCCTGGAACATATTCAAGGGTACAGCGACCCTTTCAGACAGACTCTACAAGTTTCTTTATAGTTCAACAGAATTCACCCAGAGGTGAGATAAAACCCGGGTAAGGTAGTCCCCCATGCTCAAGAAGAAGCCTGTGGGACTGTCTCTGCCATCCACCTTACTTCTGCAGGTGTTGGCAAGCCCATTTCAAGTATGGATGTTTCTGGGAGCTGGTTTTGAAGATGGTCTTTCTTCTGACATAGTGCTGTAATTAACACATTGAACAGTCATCTGCAAATCTCAGCCGGATTCCAGGTCAAAGGGATATAATCTCCAGAGCTTTCTGATGGCCAAGACTGTATTTCAACTATAAGGAGAAAGACATACATTTGGAAGCTATCAAACCCTGAAGTGTAAGCAAGCGTCTATCCCTGTGTAACACAAAAGCCCTTTTGACTGTAAGTCACCTCAGAACCTTAGTCTTGCTGTTTCATTAATAATGCTGAACATCAAGCAGGGGACATCACCAAAGACTTTAAGACATGGACAAATGGATAGGTGAATAGGGGTGGTCAGCCTGGAGAGGTCTCCAAATTTCGGTGCAGGTAATAAGGCAGCTGTTTGGCTTGAGTCATGGACAGTCTTTTTCAAAGGGAGAATTCAGTGTTGGAGCCCTCTCTTTTGTGTTCTAAAGATAATAAAGATATATAGAAAGTGTGTGAAGGAAATTATTCATAAGGGATTTCTTCCAGGATTTAAGCATAACTATAAGCTACAATAGGGTTTTGGCTTTTGGTGCATTTTATCTCAGTATCTGCCGCTAGCCTGTCCCAAAAATTATTATTTAACAACCAAACCACCACAGGCAATGTAAATTCTACACACTGATGTGGCTCCTACATGGCTCTCAATTTTATACGTACCGAGAATTTTATTCAGTATCTCTTCTAACATGCAAGGTGAACCATGAATTGTACTTCCCTGTGAGCAAAGCTTTTCTTCACATATATCAAGCTGTCAACCATCTTTTCTTTAAATGGAAACCAGCTTTTTGGTGGATAAAAATGACTCTGCAGAAAGAACTACACACATTAAGAATTCAAACTAGGAGGCCTAGGCACCAATCCATGCAGATGTTATTGAAAGATTAGGGTCATAAAACATGGTCACAGTAGCTTCCAGAGTCTCCTTTTGTATGAAGATGGTTCAGTTCTATAGCCAAGCCTCTTAAAGCCTGTATTGGATTTAACTCTCCAGGAGCCTGTCTAGATAGTTAATCTAAAGCCAACAGAAAAACTCCATTTGACTTCAGGAAGCTTTGAAGCAGCTTTCTGATTGGCTCAGCCACAGAGCCTTCAGAAAATTTGGGCATGAATTAGACATTGCTTTGAAATTCCTGCAAACATGGAAATGAGTTAGGCAACTCAACTGGCTTTTGAAAAAACCTAGTCACATACATATAGTATATGTGTATTGCCAACATACACCGGTTTGGTTATGGTAGGGGTATAAGGACAGGTGAGAGGTGAAGGCAAAGGGTGTTTCTCATAAATCTTCCTCTTTAATAGTCTCTAATCTTCTTTTTCAAAGGGATTATTTTCTTGTCTCTTTTTTTCCCCAAACACCCACACCAACTCTCTTATGCAGATTAGTCCATTATTCTGCACAAGAGCTTGGTTGCTTTGACTTTCTGCTTTGACAGATACTTATTAAACATTTCAAAGTTTGCCATGAGCTGCTGCCACTGATGCTGTGGTGTTGTTTTTTTCTTACCTTAAGCCTCTAAGTTTCTTGGTTTAGCAGCCATTGCGGCACATTATTTAAACTGAACTATGAATAGGTAATAATATTCATAAATACTTGACTTTTCCTCCCCCTCCTCCCTTCTCCTCCAGGCTTGGCAACCAAAGCGAGGAGCAAGGAAGAAGAATAACTCAGGTGAATCAAGAAGCAATTTAATGTACATTATGATTTCCTAAAGAGCATCTTTATCTCTGCCTTCCTCCCACACACACTGTACAAACTCCACTGCCCAAGGGTCCATTTCTTGTCCCGAAAGCAGTGTCAAACAAAAACCACAATGACAAGCAAATCACCTTTTTGTTAAAGAGCACATCTAAAACAGGGAAAGTAAAGGAAAATCTCTAGACTAATCTACAGAAGCAACAGAGACCCTGAGTGAACGTTTCTGGTTTAAAGAGGTTATTTTAGAAAGAAAAAAAAAAAATCAGAACCATCAACACGTTTTGCTCGTTTTTCTGAATTTTGTCAAATAGCTCAAATGGAGAAAAGAAAAGTTAAGGCAACAAAATATTTTCTTGTGATGTTAAGTATTTTCATGTTTCAGTTTGAACTATACTTTTAACATTTCTTTCAATTCATTAATAAAAAAACCAAGCAAAAAAAAAAAACACCCACAAGGAAATCTATACTAGAAAAAAAGTGCTGAAATCCAAATGACAGTTCTCACTGGGGGATGAAGATAGTACTTCATTCAACACAATGTAATACTTTTGGTGTCTTCTGAATTCACCAGTGAAGAAAACTGTTAATGTGCCCTTGGCTGTTCTTAACTAGACTGCTAGCAATTAAAAATTTCTCATGATTAAATGTGAAGTAACTTTGGAAAATAAACATGTGCAATGAGCTGGTTATATAAAGGATGAAGAGTAATTAGTTGTTCAACATACTTGTCAGTTTTTGTCTATCAACTGGCCAAGAGGAATCTCTGAAGCAAGTATATTATATTTAAGGTTGTGTATTTTTCCCATGAAGTTAAACGTAAATTTCACAAAAAGGTTTCTTCTCTTCATAGGTATAAGAGTGCAGCAGAGTGAAAACTCTGCACTTGCTGCATTTATATTTAAGTAGAGATGTTTGGTTTTAATTGAATACATAAAGTCATGAATAAATAGTCATTTTGGAGATGTGAACAAAATATATGTTTTTATACTACTGCCACATTTATAAAAATTACACAGGGGGGTCTTTGTGCAATACAATACCCATGTTGCTGATTCAAGAGTTTCTTATTGTCATCAGTAATGCCTGGTGCTTTTACAACTTCTTCATTTGTTCTAGCTACAGCTATTCACTCACTGTTTAAGCAGTCTAGACTGACCTTCTTCTCCTTCATCAATTTGTTTCAACCATATTTCTAAACAGTTCAGAGACCTCAGGTAGACTAGCAGTGACTGCTGTTTATCATTCTTAAAAAAGAATACAAACCACAGATCAAGATCCAAAATCGCTGTTGCCATGAGTATGAGATTCTGTTGGTAGCATGACACCCAGTTCTGACAGTGGTAGAGAGATCACTGATGGCAAAAGAAAGTGCCATCAGTGTACTTTCTCCATCATATTTAATGAATGCAGTTCTGAAGCCAGAACTATTTTCACTGAGTTAAGCCAAAACAACTTCATTAGTTGTGGAAAAATCCCATGGATTTTCTTACTGGGTGCATCTTCTGGCACCCAAATACTTTTATAATTCTGTTCTTTGGGCCAACCACCCCCCACCCAACCCACTCACCCAGTTTTACAGAGTTCTTCCTGGTTAAAGCCAAAAAGCATATTTAGACCTTCTCCATAGTTATGTTGCCTGGCATTTAGTTCTCCAAAGATTTTATTTTTTTAACATGTGAAGCTTGGTTAGTTACTGACTAGTGCATGGAGAAAAAGTTCTCTAACTGTTTAGTTTCCATGGAAGATCATACTTTTTTATTTCGTCTGTGTTCAGAAAAAGCAAAGACAGTTTCTGTCACAGATCAATATCCTTATAGTAAGTAAACTCCAGTCTTTTAAAAATTCTTATATCTCACAGAAATGTTGTTTGTTTACTGGTACAAAGTAGAGAAATTATTCAATGCAAGCAAATGACTGGCTGTTTTATTTAAGAGTTACAAGAGATAAAGTATTGTCAAAGTATCTGACGACTGTATTAATGATTCATGCTTCTTTTTCCTTTCAAAAATACAGATGATCTCTGCAACACTCTATGAATCATTCTTTTGTTTCTTACCATCACTCTAGCTAAGATATGCTAAATTCAAACACTCTATGGTGCAAGATAGCAAACTGCGGAGTTATTCAAAATCAAATCCATTCTGACCCTTTTCTTCACAACAGGCCTAATGAGGGAGACAGTTTCTATCTATCACTATAAAGTGATGGAAAATACTGGACTTTTAGTACTAACACCAATTCAAAGATATCAGCTATGAAAACACACAAGAGCTGGTGGGGTTTTTTGCTTTTTTTTCCACCCACCTTAGTCCAATACTGACCTGGAAAACTTCTTCCACTCCTTCATTTCTATAAGAAGATATTTCAGCATCTCCAGACTGTGAGATGTTTGAAAATCAAATCAGGCTCCATATTTTCACCTTTACATTATACCAACATGTAGTCCTCAACAGAAAATCCAGACTTTAAGATTTGCTTTTACCGTTGAGCGGCAGGCATAGTCCACTCAGAGAGGTGCTACAAATAATATGATTGTTTCTCTAAGCTATTAATACACTGTACCGTTCCCTGTGTCAGACACCACACTGTAGGTGAATGTAATACAATTCCCACACAGGTGGCAAACAATTTATGATCAGATGCATGCTTTACAATTATTCTAACAGTTTTTTTCAGTATTCAGTCAAACTTCTCTTTGTGAAAATAGTCAGAAATTATTTCAAGTGAATGCAGAATGCCACAGCAATACAGTAATAAAATAGAGATATTGATCAAAATTCCAACCACATTATCAACAAAACATGCATAAGATTATACTACCTAACCAAATAATTATGCTGAAATATCCCCTGGAAAAGGATAACTTGCCAGTGAAACAGCAATAGTTTTCATTTTGAGGAGTAATTCTAAAGAGCTTTTAGAATTACTTAAGAAAAGACTCTGTCTAGGGGAAATGACTGTCTATTTATAGTAAATGCAAATGATCCACTCTGTCACATAATTTCTCACTCCATCTCACAGTAAAAATTCTTTATATTCATAATATATTCTTAGTGCAAGGCTGAAATCCTTTCTTTCAATCCTGGTTTTATTCCTTTGGAGAAAAGCACCACTTTCTTAGAGAATATTTTCTTTTCTGTCTCAGGAAAAATCATACTAAGTCAAATTGAAACAAAATCATTAAATACCTGCACACATCAAAAGGGCTCAGTGCAGTATTTAGTAAAGATCAAGTTTTTCTTCTTCAGGATTGTGTTACAGAAAAGATGGTGCTTCAGATCAACTGTGAACCTGGAGAAAAAGATGATTGGCTCTTGGTTTCTTAATGCTTTTGTTTTATCAAGGATTAATCTTTTGCTAATACTGTTTCCCTCAGGTTATAAGGTATGAAGATGAAAAATTATGAGGTAACTCAATTGTAGAGGGTTTGGGTTTTTTTATTGTGGGAACTGAATACTTCAGTAGTTTTCTTGGTTAAGAATACTTATACCAATGACTATTTGCTAAGTTTATTCTAAACTGGCACAGCAAGGGATAGTTTTCTACTAGTTTGGGGTTGACTTTCCCTTTTAACTCATTATTCACTTTAATAAGAGGGAATGGTTTTATATCCCTAAAACCTGACAATGTTACACTTTGGATTCTCACTCTCTCCAGACCACCTGCATACTATTACGAAGACCTAATGGGATTCTTATGCAAAGGAGAAAACTTCCTGTGCAGTGTAAAATTGGTGCACTGCAGATATCCACAAAAGTGTGCAATTATTTTCAGAAAGGTACTGTTATTTTTTCAGGCAATTTTTTTCAGGCAATTTTTGAACTGAAAGAGAATGAATAATATAATTCAGCAAGATTATTATACTTCATCTGGAAGTAAAGGTACAACCACCTTTCTTATTTTAGACTTTCAGCCTAGTGGTTGCTCTATCACAAAAATAAGTTATTTGTTCTTCTCCTTCAGAGTTCATATTTATTCATTTTTCCATCTCTTGTGGAGTTTGTTACACCACTGAAAGACCCATTTTATTACTCCAAACTGTTTATTAAGTTCACTCCTTTTGCGGTGGGTTGACCCCAGCCAGTAACTAAGCACACACCCAGCCACTCACTTACTCCCCCGCTATGGTGGGATAGGGCAGAGAATAGGAAGAGCAAAAGTGAGAAAAACTTATTAAACATGGTTTAATAAGTGAAGAAAAGAGAAAAAAAAACCACAAGTGATGCAAAGGCAATCACTTAGCACCTCCCACAAACAGACCAATGTCAGCCAGTCTCTGAGCAATGACTACTTTGTTAAAACTACACCCTCAGTTTTTGTTGCTGAGCTTGACGTTACATGGTATGGAATATCCCTTCAGCCAGTTTGAGTCACCTGTCCCAGCTGTGTCCCCTCACAACCACTTGCCCGCCCCCAGCCCACTTGCTGTGGTGGGCAGAGTGAGAAACAGAGAAGGCCTTGATGCTGTGTTAACAATGTTCAGCAATAGCTAAAACACTGTTTTGTTATCAACACCATTTTAGTCATAAATCTAAAACACAGCACCATATGGTGTCCTATGAAGTAAATTAGCTCTGTCCCAGCCAGACCCAGTACCCCTTTGCAGCAGGGCAGAAAAAGGCAGATACATAGTCCCATGTTAACTCTCTTTTAGAACTTAGAATTATTAATGGCACAAAGTTAAGAACAAATGCAAATTTTATCTGGGTTATTTTTACTTACGGGGGCTATCAGTATAAAGGTGTGAATCTGGGATGGTTATTACTTATACTTGCCCATGACAAAGGAAGGAAAAGATTGTTTCCAACTCTCAGTTTGAGAACCACAGCTATTCATCTGAATCTTGGACAATAACTAATATATTTGCACTATGCGATACTTGCCTTTTTATTTCACTCACTGCAGTAGAAAATTGCATTTTATTGAATTTCCTTTCTCAAAACAGAATTATTCTCTACAATGGATTTTTGCCTGCCTTATTTTCCCTGTTTTTAAGTCACTTCACCATGGAACTTCCATCAATTTCCTTCAGAAAAAGAAACGTTTTAGAGATACTTGGGTCACAAAAAAAATTTATTAGGGTTAATTTAAGATTGAAAGGTAATTCCACAATTCTTTGACTAATTGTATAGTTCTAAAGTTCTTTCCTCCAATTACTCATAGTCATCCAGTTCCACATGTCACTGGCAGTTATTCTACTTAATTCTGTTCTACATAAATAAAATAGAAGATGGACTGTCTTTTCACCAATTCAGAGAGCTGATCAAGAGGCTTACAGAAACGCAATATTACTGCTCTCCAGAGACCAGGCTGCCTTCCACTTTTACAGGGTTTCCAGCAGTACTATATACTATTTCAGTACACTTATGTCCTGGTTTCAGCTGGGGTAGAGTTAATGTTCTTCCTAGTAGCTGACATACTGATGTGTTTTGGATTTAGTATGAGAAGAATGTTGATAACACACTGAGGTTTTAGTTGTTGCTGAGTACTGCTTATGCTAGTCAAGGACTTTTCAGCTTCCCATGCTCTACCAGGTGCACAAGAAGCTGGGAGGGGGCACAGCCAGGACAGCTGACCCAAACTACACCAAAGGGTTATTCCATACCATATGACATCATGCTCAGTATATAAACTGGGGGAGTTGGCTGGGAAGCAGTGACTGCTCCTCAGAGACAGGCTAGGCATCAGTCAGTGGGTGGTGAGCAATTGCATGGTGCATCCCTTGCTTTATATATTTATTATTATTGTCATTCTTATTATTGCTGTTGTTATTATTGTACTTTATTTCAATTATTAAACTTTTTTTATCTCAACCCAGGAGTTTTCTCACTCTTACTCTTCCGATTCTCTCCCCCATCCCCCCAGGGGCAGGGGGTGAGTGAGCGGCTGTGTGGTGCTTACTTGCTGGCTAGGGTTAAAGATCAACAATGTAAAACCTATTTTCATTGCTGATTTCTTCTTTTTTATCATGAATATTGATCAAAGGAAGAGATTAAAAGATTGTTATGCATTTTAGGGACTTGGCTGCAGATATACAGAATTTAAAGCCAACCTTCTCCAGCATGAAACCTGTGGCACTTTAAGTCATTCTTGTTTAGTCTGAGCTCCTTTGCATAAAATGCTCTGGGGAGTAAAAGTTTCCAACCGTATTTTCTGTATATCACAAACTGCCAGATGGCACTCAAGGATGCTACACTTAGCTTCTGCTATAAAGGTTTGCTTTGTGGAGATGCCATTTCAAATGAGCCGTGACGTATTACATTCTTGAGGAGCAAAGGAACTTTGCTGGTTCTTTCCATGACACAACAGCTGAAGTCACAGAAGAAACAGCAGAAGAGTCTTAATGGATTCAAAGCTGTGTTTATAACTTGGAAAACAACTGTCACTTTGTGGTTTTGGATGTCATCCAGGAATTGAAAGCTGAATGTTAAAAGCGCTGAAGAGTAAAGTGTTGTCACAGGCCTTGGCAAGATGGGCTCCAACAATGGCAAAAGCAAATTGTGATCAATCGATACAACCAAAGTGTGAAAGACAAAGTTGTTCAACTGGTAATTAGAAGCTCATATGCTGTTCTAATTAAAATAATATTTTTTTTCTGTATTTTTAAGACAACTATTTTGTGCTACTAAAAAATAAGCATAAGCTTGAAATTTTAATTTCTTGAACTGGGTATTTCCTTTATTTCTAAATTTAACTTGTAATAGTTGGTACTAAGGAAAATGTTCTACAGTTGCCCTCCTGCTAGGAAACAGAAATGTAAATGCAAAACCAATATTTTAGTAATTAGAATCATAGAATCGTTTAGGTTGGAAAAGACCTTTAAGATCATCCAGTCCAACCATTAACCCAACATCACCAAGTCCACACTAAACAAATTAAGGGTAGACTAGACTAAACCATGTCCCCAAGTGCCACATCTACCCGTTTTTTGAACACTTCCAGGGATGGTGACTCCACCACCTCTCTGGGCAGCCTGTTCCAATGCTTGACTACTCTTTCCATGAAGAAATTTTTCATAATATCCAGTCTAAACCTCCCCTGATGCAGCTTGAGCCCATTTCCTCTCGTCCTATCGCTAACTACTTGGGAGAAGAGAACAACACCCACCTCACTACAACCTCCTTTCAGGTAGTTGTAGAGAGCGATAAGGTCACCCCTCAGCCTCCTCTCCTCCAGACTAAACAGCCCCAGTGCCCTCAGCCGCTCCTCATAAGGCCTGTGCTCCAGACCCGTCACCAGCTTTGTTGCCCTTCTCTGAAGACCCTCCAGCACTTCAATGTCTTTCTTGTATTGAGGGGCCCAAACCTGGACACAGTATTCCGGGTGCAGCCTCACCAGCGCCGAGTACAGGGGCACAATCATCTCCCTGCTCCTGCTGGCTGCACCATTCCTGATAGAAGACAGGATGCTGTTGGCCTTACCCGGGGTCAACAAATATATATTAGGAAAATTAATTATTTCAGCCACATTATCCACCACTGAGAATGAAGGTGATAAAGCAAAACCAAGATATTCTTAGGAAGTTTAATTTTAACAAAGCACTCAAAAATCACTTCACAAACCTTCTATTATGTTTTCTGTTGAAATTAAGTCCTATGCGTATATGTCAAATTTTTACTCTTCCAGTATCTGAAAAGATTTTATAGCAGTGAAATTATAGAGACATATACTGCTCAATTTTTTTAGTTACTTGTTACGTTATAGGTAGGGAACAGACCTGGAGAGGGAAAATACAGATCTCAGTCAAGAATTCAAAATCAGTTTTCACTGGAGATGTGGCAATATACACCTCCACCTGAAATTAACTTCAAGGTTCTGAATGATGAATTTAATTATGAAAACGTGGCATTTTTTATTTTCTATCCATTAAATTAAAAGTCTGAAGCTCCTTAAAGTAAATATTGCAAGTCATTTATTAACACTAACAACGTGGGAGTCTTTACATTTTCAGTTCTGTGCTGCAAAAGTACCTTGGACACTTAGGGAGACTATTCACATGCAAACACCCATGTTAGGAGGTTGCTGCTTCTTCTGTAGTGAATTAAGCAGGACAGGCTTCTTTAGAGAGCAACTCAGAGAGGAAGTTTGATTAAGGCTTTCTGAGTCATACTGATATTAAGGATCATTTCCCTGTTGTCATAGATTATTTATGACATGATAAAACCTCATGTTATATCAACCTTTCAAGTTTGCTTTGAGCAAGCTTACAGTGGTCTTGTTGAAAAGGCATGCACTACACTGATGAAGTAACCACTTACACAGAGATCCCAGAGGAAAAATAACCCAAAAGTCAGGGTGTTTTTTCAACTAAATGAATCATCTGAATTTTAGAAGCCTACCTGGGGCTAGAGAAGAGCTGTTATCTTCCTTACATAAAAAGAAGAGATGATTTTCTCTCAAAATTTTGCCTTACAGTATTTAATATCAGTTTGATTGTACAAGCCTACTTGTTAGCAGATTCATTTTAGGAAGCTTTTTACTATTTAGGATCATAATAAATGTTTTAAGTACCAATATGCCAGAGGCTGATGCTGAACTATACACTTACATAAAAGCTAACAGTGTTAAAAACAATGATTCAGTGATTAGGTCATCTCCTGGGACCAAAAAACCCTAAGGTGTAGTTCCTGCTCACCTGATGATCTTTGTGCCCTTATCTTCTTTGACTGCAGTTAGTAAGCTATTAGCTACAATACTTTTTAATAAGAAGTGTATTGCAAAAGGTAAGTTTTCAAAATGTTACATTTCTAAATATTGCACAGGGTGAAGGTTATTTCTATGGATGGTCATCATGGCATACAGAAAATTGTACAGTTTGGAAAATTGTAGCTTCCTGCTCCAATCTACCTACCAAACTGGATAAAACTGACAACTTGGAGAAAACAACATCTGTGACTTTGGAGGCTGAGGAAGTGTTGTGGTTTAACCCCAGCCAGCAACTAAGCACCACACAGCCGCTCGCTCGCTGCCCCTGCCCCAGTGAGATGGGGGAGAGAATCAGAAGAGGAAGAGTGAGAAAACTCCTGGGTTGAGATAAGAACAGTTTAATAATTGAAATAAAATAAAGTAAAATAGTAGTAGTAATAATAACAATATAATAATAGTAATAATAATATACAAAGCAAGGGATGCACAATGTTATTGCTCACCACCCGCCAACCAATACCCAGCCAGTCCCCAAGCAGTGATCACTGCTCTCTGGCCAACTCCCTGCAGCTTATATATTCAGCATGATGTTATATCGTATGGAATAGCCCTTTGGCCAATTTGGGTCAACTATTCTGGCTGTGCCACCTCCCAGTTCTTTATGCACCTGGTAGAGCACGGGAAGCTGAAAAGTTCTTGACTAGCATAAGCAGTCCTTAGCAACAACTAAAACATCAGTGTGTTATCAGCATTATTTTCATCCTAAATCCAAAACACATCAGTATGTCAGCTACTAGGAAGAACATTAATTCTATTCCAGCCGAAACCAGGACAGGAAGGTATTGGCTGGTGGAATTATTTTGGAGTGTGCAAAGTTTATTTTTCTCTGAGAAATGGGATTAGCTTTGTTTATCTTCACCAGTGTAACTAAGAACAGTACAAGCATTAAATAACAAACTCAGGTACCACAGCCACATTCCCAACTTGCCAAGGCCTAAACATGAGATAACAAAGATTTTTGGCACAGATCCAAATAGAGGAACAAAAAATTATTCTGCTAGGCAACTGAAATGAATACAACAGGATTTTATTGATGATAAATAAACTCTTCCTGTAATCTCAGCCTCATGATTTCTTACAAGAAAAGTCAATCACAAGTACCGACAATTTGCAAGGGAGGTAGATAACTTCAGAGTTAAAAGATGACACGTTCTTTAAAATAAGAACAATCCAGCTTGTAAGGGATTTGCGGTTTACCCAAAACTTTGCAAATATGTTTACATTTACTCAAATATTTTTGTTTTTTTAAAGAAAGGACTTAGAAATCAAGACTGTGCAGAGAATGACAGTGACTCACACTACGTGCACACACTGTGGACCCTGTCAACGAGACTGTGCTTTTGTCTTTTGAAAATTTTCACTAGAATTGATAAAGACAAGTAAAAAAAATGGACTAGAAAACTTCTTCAATATCAGAGAAAGTAAGTTCCCTTGCAAAAGGCAGAAAACTAGTTGAGTTTAAAACAATATAGAGTGAGGCAAATTCTTGGCTGTGATAAAGGTAACCAATACTTTAGTCCTTCAAGACCTCTTGGCCTTGAAGAATGGTCTTAGCAACTAATTCCCAATGCCAAAAAAACCTAATGATAATCCCAGAAATTGAATAGAAAGCATTTTGATGCCACTGGTTTTCTCTTGAGGCTGGAAAAATGGATACAATTCATCCTCATCTCTCTCTTCCATCACATTCCTTGCTTCCTCACTGACTGATTCAAGTAGATTTTGACATTGCATACCAGACTCAGGTGTTTTTCCCTGATACTGCTATTAGATTCAGGTAACTAAATCAAGTTATTGTTAGTGTGAAGCAGTGTTCTCTCCAATGAAGCCTGTCAGGGACATTTCTGTCTTTTACGGCAATAATTATCCCGCAAAAAACCAAGAGTTCTACTTTGCTTCACAAGTGGTTTTTAAGTAGTCCATAGCTACTGTGAAAGTCTCTGCTTAGTTTTAATTTTTCCTTTTCAAACATGGGCATCTAGTAAGAGTTTAAATATGCAGGCAATCACCCTGCATATGGACATAGCAGCCTGTGCAGTTGCCCATCTGGCCCTGTGCAGACATCTCATACACCTATGTCCTATCAAAAATATTGAATCACTTTTAAACTATGACAAATATAGTTATTTTAAAAGTCAAATGTTGCATTTTACTTAATTTTCTTCTCATTTAATTTTCTTCTCACTTAATTTACTTAATTTTCTTCTCATATATTCTCATATATCATCTCACTTAACATCAGAGGTACTGATCATCCTCTCTATTGCAAAACCTCATTGAAATAGGTCAAAGGATGTATGTTACCATAACATTCTCCTTGTAGTAATGGACTCTCAGTTATTCTTCCATGAAGACACAAGGTACAGAACTGTACTCTCTTCTATCTTTGCATCCCCTGCACCCAGAAACGAAAGAGTACACCCAGGCAGATTTCAGGGAAACAGCAGGATTCAAGAGTCTTACTATAGAATCTACACTTTTGTCATCATACTACAAGTAAAATAACATGATCACTGCTATATTACAACAGAACTTGTTCTGCACACTTTATTTTAGCCATAGCTTTAGTTCATACCAGAAAATGCATTGTTTAAATCCACACAGTCCAGGAAAAACGACTAAAAAAAAATTAAGTCAGAACCAAACTGAAAAAGAAAATTTCTGCCACGGTTCCTACTATCTTTGGGATTTAGTCACTTCATAAAGCTCCTAACTAAAATGGGTCACAAATTCACACAGTAATGGTGAAATATCTGGAAGAATTTATGGCCAAGGAAATTGATGGATGGTTTTAAAGATGTGTAAAGGGGCTTCTTTTTATTATCAAGATTCCTCAAGATGTATCAGGTCATAATTATTTCAAATTATAATGCAAGCCATTAGGCAGAGTTTCTGCAACTTGACACACAACATGAAGAACACTTCTATCTCCATGGAAGGTAGATTAAGGAAGAATATTCTGCCCCAAATTAAGGTGCAGTTTTGATATCAGCACAGGCTCACTTTCACTGGCATCATTCTGCTGTGCCCCTAGCTTGCTCTCACTTCACCAAGCATTTCTGCCAGGCTATTGCTCAAGGTTCCAAGACAGTCAGGAGCTAAACTCCTCTCATCACTAACCAACCTAACCCAAGCCCCAGAAATACATATCTCTCAATATTACTTCTAAGAAGCATAACTGTGTTTCTTAAGGGCTGTATCCCGGTTCTTTGAAGCAACTTTTCTTTGTACTACAGGTTTAGTTCTCTCCTTTACACCGACGTCTGTGAAAAAACTAATTAGCTTGAATGAAGGAGTCAGTCTGGCCTCTATTAGTGTTTCCTCTACTTCACAACAGTACACAATTGTTAAATGGAAGCAGGACATTCATGAAAACATTCGTAAACTGCCTACTCTTTGGCAACAAATACAGGCTCTGCTGGCAATAATCAAACATTTCATATTAACTGCCTGCATCTTATATATCACACTGATGGTACCAATTTAATACATACCTATGTCATTGCTATCGCAGCCAAAGTCCCAGAAGCTATGATTTTTGGTCAGTACAGCATGATCTAATTTTCAGTGATACACATTTCAAAGAAAACCCTGTATGCTGCAGGAAACACACTGTAGTTTATTACACAATGGTCTTCTGCCAGAGGTTCTACTAAGCCAATATTCTCTGATGATGTCTAGGGAAACTATATATTTTTTAAAATACTGTATTTGAGGAAGGTGGGGGGGGGGGGGAAGTTAAACTCTCCAAACACACACATCATCTTTCCCCCTCTTCCTTTCTTTTCTTTATTTTGATTCATCCAGGATGCACAATGAAAATGTTAACTTTAAAATAAAAAAATTTCATATGAATTTCCAGACCCAGGATATAGGAATAGTTTTAGTATGTTTGGATACAAGTAGGAGCTTGTAAGTGCATTATCTGATCCAAACCCAGATTACTCCTTTTGCTAGATTATAAAGTGTTCTTTGGAAGACTTTGTTCTGTTGTTTTGGTCTGCTGGAAACATGCATACTCACTACTAATATTCAGTGCTGCATGGAACAAAGTTGCTTTTCAAATGTAATTTCCTGTTATTGATTGATTTTAGTTTCTATATAATCATTTGTATCTTTCCTGCAAGAAGTATTTAAAGAAAAGAGAGAGCTCTGCCCAATTCATTTCCAGAAAACTGGGTATAACACTTAAATTTGCATTGTAATTACTTATGAAAAAGAAATGAAATTCATTTGGTTACTGTAACTCATTTGTCAGATATAATTGAAATGACCTCAGGTGGGAGGTTAGAATAGCACAGCTGATGCAAGCGAAACCCAAAATTTTTCATAAATTAAATATTCAGTAAATTCTAGTGCACAACAAAGCACAAATAAACCTTCTCACTCATCTATTGCAAACAAGCAAATCTATTGGGCTTGTGTGGCAAGGTTTTGGTACCAGAGGAGCTACAGGGGTGGCTTCTTTGAGAAGCTGCTAGAAGCTTCCACTATGTCTGACAGACCCAATGCCAGCCGGCTCCAAGATGGACCTACCACTGGCCAAGGCCAAGCCAATCAGTGATGGTGGTAGCACATCTGTGATAACATATTTAGGAAGGGAAAAAAAAAAACCAAAACCCCAACTGGGGACACAAAACTGCAGCTGAAGAGAGGAGTAAGAATATTTGAGAGGAACATCTACACAGACACCAAGGTCAGTGGAGAAGGAAAGGGAGGAGGTGCTCCAGGCACCGGAGCACAGATTCCCCTGCAGCCTGTGGTGAAGACCACGGTGAGGAAGGCTGTCCCCCTGCAGCCTGTGGAGGACCCCATGCCAGAGCAGGTGGATGTGCCCAAAGGAGGATGTGACCCCCATGGGAAGCCCATGCTGGAGCAGGCTCCTGGCAGGACCTGTGAACCCATGGAGACAGAGGAGCCCACGCTGGAGCAGGTTTGCTGGCAGGACTTGTGACCCCCATGGGGGACCCACACTGGAGCAGTCTGCTCCTGAAGGACTGCACCCCGTGGGAGGGACCCACACTGGAGCAGTTCATGAAGAACTGTAGCTTGTGGGAAGGACCCATGTTGGAGAAGTTCATGGAGGACTGTCTGCCGTGGGAGGGACCCCACGCTGGAGCAGGGGAAGAGTGTGAGGAGCCCTCCCCTAAGGAGGAAGGAGCGGCAGAGATGACGTGTGATGAACTGACCACAACCCCCATTCCCCATCCCCCTGCACTGCTCAGGGGGAGGAGGTAGAGAAAATTGAGAGTAAAGTTGAGTCCAGGAAAAAAGGAGGGGTAGGGGGAAGGTGTTTTAAGATTTTATTTTATTTCTTATTACCCTACACATGTTCTCACTCCTCTCTCTTACTCAGTTTTGATTGGTAATACATTAAACTGATTTTCCCCAAGTCGAGTCTGTTTTGCCTGTGACAGTAACTGCCGAGTGATCTCCCTGTCCTTATCTCAACCCACAAGGTTTTTTGTTATATTTTCTCTCTCCTGTCCAGTTGAGAAGGGGTGTGATATAGTGACTTTGGTGGGCACTTGGCATCCTGCCAGGGTCAAACCACCACAGCAAGATACAATGATATTAATTCTTTCCTACTCAGGGGCTAAGAATGAGAGGAACAAAATAATTATAATTCTGAAATTATCTGATTGAAATAGGTCAGTTCTGAATATTCTGAAAATAATTTCAGAATAAATTAATCCATGGTGTAACTTTACTGGAATTACACCAGTGACAAATCTGACCCCACTTCTTTAAAAAAATAGTGTGAACAATGTTGTGTATATAGGACTGCTAATACACAAAGTATTCTTAAAACAAAATATATATTCTCTTCTCTGAAAAATTTACAATGGAACCACACTGTAAGTCATTAGTTATGCCAATAATGCATATCTTTTAAATGAACAGATTTATTAAAATCACCAGATCTACTTATGTGTGAGCTATTTCATCAAATCATAGAATCATAGAATGCTTTGGGTTGGAAGGGACCTTGAGAGATCATCGAGCCCAACCCCCCTGCAGTAAGCAGGGATTGAACCTATGAACTTGGAGTTATTAGCACCATGCTCTAACCAACTGAGCTAAATGGTTTGGGTTGGAAGGGACATTTAAATGTCATCTACTTCAACCACGCTGCAATGAGCAGGAATATCTTCAACTAAATCAGGTTGCTCAGAGTCCTGTCCAACCTAACCTTAAATGTTTCCAGGGGTGGGGCATCTACAACCTCTCTGGGCAACCTGTTCCAGTTCACCATCCTCACTGTAAAAATTTTTTTCCCTATATCTAGCCTGATTCTACCCTCGTTTAATTTAAAACCATTACCCCTTGTTCTGTTGCTGCAGGCCTTACTAAAAAGTCTGTCCCCATCTTTCTCATAGGCCCCCTTTAAGTATTGAAAGGCTGCAATAAGGTCTCCCTGGAGCCCTCTCTTCTCCAGGTTGAACCACCCCAACTGTCTTAGCCTGTCCTCATAGGAGAGGTGTTCCATCCCTCCAATGATTTTTATGGCTGTCCTGGTTTCGGCTAGGATAGAGTTAATTTTCTTCCTAGTAGCTGGCAGAGTGCTGTGGTTTGGATTTAGCAGGAGAAGAATGTTGATAACACGCTGATGTTTTTAGTTGTTGCTAAGGACTGCTTATGCTAGTCAAGGACTTTTCAGCTTCCCATGCTCTGCCAGGTACACAAGAAACTGGGAGGGGGCACAGCCAGGATAGTTGATCCAAACTGACCAAAGGGCTATTCCATACCATATGATATCATGCTCAGTATAGAAACTGGGGGGGGATTGGCTGGGGAGGAGCGATCACTGCTCGGGAACTGTCTGGGTATCAGTCGGCGGGTGGTGAGCAATTGCATTGTGCATCACTTGCTTTGTATATTATTATTATTACTATTATTATTATATTGTTGTTATTATTATTATTTTACTTTATTTTATTTCAATGATTAAACTGTTCTTATCTCAACCCAGGAGTGTTTCTCACTCTTACTCCTCCAATTCTCTCCCCCATCCCATCGGGGTAGAGGGAGTGAGCGAGCGGCTGCATGGTGCTTAGTTGCTGGCTGGGGCTAAACCACGACAATGGCCCTACTCTGAACCCATTCCAACAGATCTATGTCTTTCCTGTGCTGAGGGCTCCAGAGCTGGGCACAGTACTCCAGGTGGGGTCTCACCAGAGCAGAGGGGCAGAATCACCTCCCTCGACCTGCTGGCCATGCTTCTTTTGATGCAGCCCAGGATACAACTGGCTTTCTGGGCTGCGAGCGTACATTGCTGGCTCAGTTTTTTATCCACCAGTACCTCCAAGTCCTTCTCCACAGGACTGCTCTCAGTCCCTTCATCCCTCAGCCTGTATTGATACAAGGGGTTGCCCCAAGTCAAGTGCCGGACCTTGCACTTGGCCTTGTTGAACCTCATGAGGTTCACACAGACCCACTTCTTGAGCTTGTCCAGGTCCCTCTGGATAGCATCCCATCCCTCAGGCATGTCAACCCCACCACTCAGCTTGGTGTCATCTGCAAATTTGCTGAGGGTGTACTTGATCCCACTGTCTATGTCATTGATGAAGATATTAAACTGGTCTCAGTATGGACCCCTGAGGGACACCGCTTGTCATTGATCTCCATCTGGACATTGAGCCATTGACCACGACCCTCTGGATGTGACCATCCAGCCAATTCCTTATCCACTAAATAATCCGTCCATCAAATCCATATCTCTCCAATTTAGAGAGAAGGATGTTGTGGGTGACCATGTCAAAGGCCTTACAGAAGTCCAGACAGATGACATCTATAGCTCATCCCTTGTCCACTTCCCATGTAGTCATCACTAGCCATTTTTATGTTTGACCCAGTCTTAAGAGAACGAGCATATGCTATAGCGCCTCTTTCATATAGCTCTAGCTGAGGCCACCTGGAAAACTTAGAAAACACAACTCCAACAGGTATAAAAACTTTTGCCACCATATTAAAGCAGCCTGTGCTTTAAAGGCATGTAAACATTTCTTATTGTCAGCTCCTTGGAGCAGTCACAGTGGTCTGGGAATGATTCTCTTTCAGTTCATTTGAAAATACAGTTCTGCATTTCATTGTTATTAATATAATACTTCCCATGGTATTAGAGCAACGTTGTGCTCAGCACTGTTTTACCTAAATATACAAGGGAACATAATTTAAAAAGTTACCAAATATTCTGCATAGGTGATATCCACTGTATTCCTGTTTATGACTAAAAAGCAATTTAATCTAGCTGGTGAATTTACTGAATGGAGATCAGCAGCACAAGTTGAAGTAAGATTATGTGCACTAAATGTTCTGAAATCCTAATAAGGAGTTCAAGTCTTTTGGAAAAGCAACAGCACAGACCAATGTAAAGTCACTCCAATAAACTTCCACTGGCACTTAGGCCAAGTTCCATGGGCATCATCTTGAAATCACAACAGAGCAGTCAAAATGCTCCTTCTCATTCTTTCCTTTGTGAGCAAAATACTAGTTGTGACTGATGAGCACCAAAACATGCTCTACATTATACCAGAAGCCAAAGTTAATTCCACTGATGACTGGAGTACCAGAGGTCGTATATCTTCTTGATCTTTGCTAATGTTTCTCTGAGCAGACTGCAGTCCAAATGCTCCTTAGTGGAACTCATTGCCTGAAATACTCAAGACTGAAGTATAAGTTTGTTCCCCCATAGGCCCATCTGTTAGATTGGTATCAGGCCCACTTAGGAAATGCCATGCCAACTGTATCTGAGTTTAAGTGCCAGCCAAGGATAAGTTTTATGGGGACAGGTTGCAGAGGATATCCGTGCCATCTTTTGTCAAAATTTCTTTGCATTTGCAAAGGAAAGAATCCCATTATTTGTAAAAGGGGACAATTCTAAGCTGAGACACAATGGATAGCTAAAGACAAGCTTTATAAATGCTGTTTTTGGCTTCCTAGGAAAAGACTTTTTGTGATACTAGTGAAGCAGTGTAGCAAAGGCCTTTGGAGCTATCACTTGAAACAGAGTGGTTAGACCCTCTTAAACAGCTGTTAACACATCTTAGAGATTTGCAAAAGGGCTTGCTGGAATTTTATATGATGTGCTTAAAAAGAATATGTTTAGTTTGAAAACCAATGGGACACAAAGAATAAGAAATATTGGTTAGATATCAATATGAAACAAAAACTGTTTATGTGCAACCTCTCTATTACAAGCTGTTAACAATGCGACAAAGAAAATGTCCACATAAAAACAGTAATCCATAGGAAAAAGACTGAGGATAGGGAGAGAAGAAGGCCTTGAGGGCAGGCAGAGATTTTTTAGCTTTCCTTGGAAAATTATTTGCTCAGAAGCTGCCTGCTACCCAGCAGCCTTTCATGGCACTCACAGCAGGTGTTTTATCATAACAACTGTGCTAGATTTTTTATTTTCTTCCCTTACTGTACTCATTTTCTGCTTTGTCATCAGTTCAATGTCATTCATTATCAAGAATATTCTCTCAACCAGCACATTAGTGCCTGGGAAAGAAATGCCAATGCAAATCTGGAGAACACTCAGAGAGTGTGAAAACTGAAAAGGGATTTCTTTTGCTAGACGAAAATGTCTCAGTGTCCCTCCTGTACAAATGTCTTCTACTCTCCTACCGTCAGTCTTATAACTTCATTTTACCCTTTATTAGAGGATCTAAACTTTTATGTATCATTTATAATACTTTCCCTAGCAATTAAAATCATTGAGGTTTTTCTCACCTTCCCATTATAGAATGTATAAAAAAGTACCATTCTCCAGAACACATCTTTGCAAGGACTGTGGTCATGAATACAGTCATAGTTCAGGAGCTGCTTCTCCCCTGTGGACTGTTGGGCTTATTTCTAACATTGGTATTAACCCTAAAACACAGTGATGCTCCTAAAGGTTCCATGCACTGAAAAGAGCTAACTCCC
Organism: Pelecanus crispus; assembly: GCF_030463565.1. Taxonomy (NCBI): domain Eukaryota; kingdom Metazoa; phylum Chordata; class Aves; order Pelecaniformes; family Pelecanidae; genus Pelecanus; species Pelecanus crispus. The sequence continues at coordinate 53,521,150 of NC_134648.1, forward strand.
TCATAAATTGGAGAGATTTATAACAGAATCCTGGCAGGGTTTTTCTCTTGCTGGTGCATTGAAGTAAAACCATGCACTTACTATGTGAATCCCCAATGGATGTAGTACAACATGAGGCAAAGCCTCAGTCTATGTCTCAGAGACATACTGGCTAGACAGCTGAAGGTGATTCAAGGCAACCCAAGAAGAATCTGCACTGTTAAAAAAAAGACATCATTTCCCCATTTTCTGCTTTCCCAGTCAGGCTTGATAATTCACTGATTAGAATTTGACAATGCTGAACTGTGAACTTCGTATGCCAGCAAACACAAAAAAAATCTGTAATTTTGATAGACTACTAAGAAAGGGAAACAGTATCCTTCCTCTCTTCTTCATGAGTAACCTGATCTTTTTCCTATTACTTCTTTCTAGAACATTTACTTATCAAAGTAACAGCTGGCCGATAGTCTATTTTGAATATGAAAGGCAGAAATCTAGGCACAATTATACAAAAAGCTGGTAAGGAATCACTAGGAACAGCATCCTCTTAGCAAGAAAAAGATACCAGCTGAACTCTTAAGGAAGACATATTTGTTTTCATTTATCTGAAACAAGAGTGGGGAAGAAAGTTCATGACATCAGTTCTCTCAGGAGTTTTCTGTTCTGCTCAGGCTCATCTCTCACATTCATCATCCCAGCCTGACCCACACAAAGCCTTTCTGTTCTCTGTTATTATTGCTGAGAGAACATGAGTCCAAGTTTCATTAACACACTTTCCCAAATGCTACTAGCAATCAGTTAGTCACACTCCAAATAGGAAATGAGTAGTGGGGCAAACACATATTGGTTTTAAAAATAAATCTTTCTCTTTTCCTCTTGTTGACCAAGATAAGCCAATCATTCTCACTGTGAAGAGTTCTCCCTTTCCACAGGAAGTTTGTGTGGTTCAGTAAACAGCATGTAATTCTTATGGACAGCATCTACAATAATGGTAAAGGAATAACATAAATAGTTACAGTTGTGACTTGATGTTCTGACCAATAGCCAACACTGCTAGAATTTGTTGAGTCTGGGATGAAGCTGTTAGAGTGTTTCAAGTTATATAAAGAAACATTACTACTGGCATTTATAGTATTTTTTTATGTGTATGGTTGACTACAGAAGGAAAACTGTATTCTGATCTTAATATAGACAATATAGTTAAAGCAAACCACATCAGTTTAAAGACTTACGTTCTATTCTCAGTTGTGCCTCTAGGCTGTTGGGAAGAACACCACTTTCCCATGACTCAGTTTCCTCATTTGCAAAATAAGGATAACAATAACCAACCTCTTTTACAAACCTGGAAACCTATGGTTAAAAAGTGATACAAAATAATGGTTCATTATTTCTTTGCACCTTTCCTCCTGAACTATAAGCTTAATTCTGCTGACAATGTGTCTTATACACCTAAATTAAAAGCTACAGAAACTACATGGATGCTGTACAGGTCTAAACTGGCAGCTATTTATCTCTACTTGCAACAAGTACAGATTCAAATATAAAGCCCAGAATCAAAAAACCATCACAATTAGCTGTCCTCTGGATTCCTGTGGTCGGCCTCTGTTTTTCAGTTTTTCCAGGCTGGTCATAAACTCATTAAAGCATAGAAGACATGTTAGACATCTAGATTTTATAGGTGCTTCAAACTGCAGATAACTTCCCAGTCACTGAGATAGTCAGCTCTATGTTTTTTATATTTTAAAATAGCACTGCTTAGGAGTTCAGAAACGTAATAACAAAAATTACTTCCAGTTGTAATTAAACAGATAATAAGAAAGAAATCCTGATTCTTCCAAATGAAATTTAACTTGGATATTTCCAGGGTGCAGAAAAGTGACAAATGAAGACATATGAACACAGAAAAGGCTGTACAGGTTTGGACCAAACATTCACCTGTGTCTCGTATCTAGCTGTGGTCAATAGCAGGTGCTTAAGGAAGAGAATAAAGACAGTCTACCATGCAGAAATATTTCTACAATACAGTCACTGAGCCTCCAGGCTTTTTGGGAAAGTGGGGTTTTTGTCTCTATGACAAGCCATCACACCTGAAAAAGACATGACTATATATTAGTTATTATGATAAACTGAAAGACCTCAAAATTCCTCCTCTCTGAAACTGAACTTCACCTTTCTCTTACACTCCAGTAATCCTTTTCTTGTACAGATTACTCCTTTTTATTTTCTGTTCAACATGCTCTTATATTATGGTATCATACTTCCTAATTCGTCTGACAAAGCAAAGCTGCTCAACACTCCCTTCAAAGTCTTTCAAGTCCACTCTATTTGGCCAAAGATAGGCATGCTGGAGAACACTTGGTCACTAGGCACGCAGTCTTTTCCACTTACCAGTCCTCCCCTAGCCTGGGATCTTGACAAAACAGTTGACAGATCATTTGTTTTCTTCCCTATATCTGGCCAGGCTCCGTATGAAAATAACATTTTAACAAAATACCACAACACAACTTTGATGTTTCCTCCTCGGTTCATTTCAACTCCCTCCACTAGTCATCCACAGCATTATATTAAATCTGGAGGACTGCCATTCTTGGCCTGTGCATGCTGCCAGCCATCTGAACCACAAACATCGAATAAACACACAAAAGAGCTGTTTCTCTGCCACTGTTAGATGAGACAAATCTGTGCCCTGACATAAAAGCAGTGAGATGTCTCACACACAATACAGATCAGTGAGGACCATCTGGTTGGTTTCATTTACAGCCAGACATCAAAATGAGGAAAGTTGTCACACTACAAGACAGGATTTTCCTATTTTGGAAGTATTGTAACATGCTGGAATGTATACTGTGTCAATGGTTTACTTAATACCCAGCTGTAAACTATCAATGAGAATAGACTGGGTTGTAAAGCTAGTAATAGACTCCAAATCTAGAGACAAAACTCCTCAGTGGAAAGGGTTAAGCAGCAGAAGCTACAGAAATACAAATTCAGAATTTGAGAATATACATAAACTGATATTGACTTCATAGCCACCTTTTTCAGAAGACCTCAGGTGACACTGAGGATGATAATGGGCTCATGGGCAGTGAAAAGTAGGGACAGCGTATCAGAGCTTTCCCATTTGGAAATGGCTTGCATTCTATCAGCGCATAACAGATCACTTCTGGTGCAACTGTATTCTTGCCCACCTGATCTGCAACAGCTTCAGAAAAAAAGGCTGAAGGTAATCAGTGATCCCCATTCAAAACTGTAATTATGTCAACTAGCCATCTGAAGAATAATGCCAAAATGCAACCATGTTTAAAGAAATGATATTGTGACATGCTAGGTATTTGATTCATGAAACACATCAGTCTAGAAAAGCTTGAGAAGAGGATGGTTTTTTAATTCCTCCAAAGATACACTGCAAAGTTAGGCTAAGGGTAGGCATGCTTATGTTCCTAAGTCATCAAGACTGAAATCCAGCCAGCACCATAGGAGAAAGGTATCACACTGAAACAAGTGTGGGGGCATCTACACTTCAGAGAGGGGATCATTCAAACAAGAAAGCTGGGCCCCCAAAAATGCCTTGAAAATTTTAAAATCAACACAGATGCTATTTCAAGGAAGGAAAGCAAAATCACAGAAGAGATTAATATTAGAGCTAGGTAGGAGTGAAGTGAGAATGGCAAGACTGAAAAGCTATTTTGAATCAGTGTTATCTTTTTTAATCTAGAAATACAAACTTATGAAGCCCATACACTGTGGCGGGTAGATCCAGAATGGTACCCTTTCTCCTTTAAATTGCCCATAGCAATTTGAATTCATTTATTTTTGGCAAGTATTCCAAAGTGATGGATATGCAAAACCCATATGAATATTATTAATTATGAGTGTCTTCAGAGTCAAATCTTGTCTTTTTAGAGCCATTGAGACCATATAATATTTTTTTTTTACTCTTCTGTCAGGTATACACGGTTATAAAGTTGCTGAATCTGGGACACAGCATGAACCTACTATTTTTCCTAAGATCAGGGTCCAAGCTGCTGCCCTCATTCACAATAGCACTCCTGTTAGACATCTTTGATCATTCTTCTGTATGTAAGAACTGCAGAATCAAGTTTTGATTTGATTTTTAAAAATGGTGACATAATGAACAAGTGGGTATTTATTTCAATAATCTTATCCACTTAGTGTAATCCTACTGGATTTAGTTCATCCCTAGTGTAGCTATACAGTCATTAACATTCTGACTCTGGTGGAATTGCACCAGAAATAACTTGGGCATATTAACTGCGACAGAGCTACACAGAACATAAATCAGTACAGAATATATCCATCATTTAAAATTGTATTTTGTTTATAATAACACTATATGGAAATGTAAAACATCCAGTCAGCAGGTGGCATTTTAATATGTCTATATTTTACAGATATTTGCTATACAGCAACATAAAATATGAAAGTTTGTGTTGTAGAATCTGATGACACACAGTGCCTTTCACTGACTACCTCATATCAGAGGCAGTCTGATTATATCTTTTCCCACATGAAAACATTATTAAAGCAGCACCAGAAACTGCGCTTGTTTTTGTACATAAGTGCACTCAATAGCTAAACACATACACATGAACATATGTAAGTATGTCTCTATTTATAGCATTATTTGTGCTCACTAAACATAATGAGACTGTTGAAGTCTAATTAAATTTGTTTCCCCACAAAACTTCTTTTTATCAGTGGAATGTGCTCATTTTAATTAATGTGCATCACTTATTACCTTACCTTGTGCTCCGCACGTGCTTCTGGTATCAATTTTCTTCTTCTCATGAGAAACTCCCTGAGGTGGGACACCAATCTTCATATTCATAAAAATCTTTTTTTAAATAAAGCTGAGGAAGAGATCCAGCTATAGTAGTAGCATTCTCTGTCCTGCCTTTGTTCCTTTGAATCACAGAACTTACCTGAGAGATTTGTTTTCTGCACAGAATTGCAGAGAGAATTTTTTAGGTTTAGTTCATTTAATCTTATCTCTAGTCTGTCATTAAATATATCTGTATATTACATATATGAGTACAGGATTAGCAAACTCTGAATCAGCCATTTTTTAAGATTGGTTTCCTAAGATCAAAGGCTTGTTTTCTCAAAATGCTGGATTGATACCAGTGAGAGTTCTGGTGTGTTTCAGGGTGTGGAACATGAGGACATTCACTCTTCGTTTTCGTGACAGATTTAACAGCACAGACTTAAACATCACTTTCAAAAAGCCATCATTGCTCATTTTTATAGGTAATAATATGTCTGCAGTTACAGTGAGGTCTCTTAAAGGCTGCAAGGACAGGCAATTATATCTACATTACACAAAGTTAATTCAAAACACTGGTATGCTACATATTTATTAACTGCATTAACATAGCATCTAGGAAACTGACTCAGTTGCACTAGATGCTATACAAACACAGGGGGAAAACACCTTCACAGTAGTTTCATTAGCGCAATGCATCCTATTAAAATGGATTACTTAGCTATTATTCATTGCAATAAAAATCAGAGCAATGGGATGACTTTGAGAAACAATCTCATATTTTGTCATTAAATATGTGTTCAAGTGACATTATTTGCATATATTATCTCAGCATCCCGTACTTCATTTAAATACATACACATGTAGGACATGCTGCAAGAAAACAGAAACAGCTACATATTTTGTGGAGACCTTGGAGGATAATTGATAGTACACTGAAATCTTTATTATTGGACATAATCATGGGCCCTAATGCATTGACTGTTAATTTAAGTTGCTTTGTTACACCATGATTCTAGGTTGTTATCATTATCTGGAATGACTTGTAACTAAAACTTAAAGCACTTAAGTTTTCTGCAACTGTAATTAAAAAAATGAGACAAATGTCCATCCAGATACATATGCACACTGCCCTTGCAGTTGTTTTCCCCCCTCAAAATCATGCCTACATTTTAGCAAGGCAACCCAATGGCAAACATGACATCCAGAAGAAGATTTGAGACATTGCTAATAGGCAAGCTTCAACACATTCTTCAACACAAACTTATTTCTTTTTAAACAAGAATCAGTAGACTCACCAGTTAACCATAAAACGCAAGGGGTTTCATGCATATGTAAGGGTAACATCCAATGAAATAAAACAGTAGGAGTTTCAAAAGTCCACAGGCAATTAAAAAAAGAAACAACTATGGACATTTTGTCACTGTCTAGTGATAAAATTTAATCAAGAGAGAAGGTTACAATCTTGTTTGCAAACTAGGTCTTGTGAGAAAAGCTATCTGTTCTGTAAAACCAAGTCTCATATGAAAAATGTCAGTCAAGCACAAAATGCAGCAGCCGATCAGCTGAGTTAAATTGCAGAGATCAATAATAAGTGCAGTCTGCATTGATCTCATCCGGGAGCCAATGTCATTCCTGTGGAAGTGACTGGTAAACTTTCCCGTTTTGGTGCCAGCAAGCAGATTACTTGACAATCAGATACCACCCAATGGTGATGGCTGTTTTGACAGTGGTTTCATTTTTATGCCTTAAACTTTCCTTGTCTACTAAAGTTTTGGTTGTTTTAAAGGGATACTGCCAACTTTCAACTTCAAATTTTTACCCCCATTGAAGTTTTTAGTACCTCCTGGGGAAACTTTCTCCTTTCATAGTGTTGCAGTAACATAACTGTAATTATTTAAGTTTCCTACTAGCTTACATATATACAGAATAAAAGAGACACCCTTAATATTCCCCCACCACCTTTCTGCAGTCTGACACATTGAACATTTTGTACCCACTAACACATGCCTGGGGTAAATTGTGTCTGATGAAACAGGCACAAAACCAAAGTATTTTCCAAACTCCAATGAAAGCTTTCTCAGTCTCTGAAAAGTTGAAAAACAATGGATCAAGCATTAGCATTGCATTCTATGTTCTGGTGGACAGAAGACACAGATCTCTCCAAAATAGCGTAAAAGAGGCCTTTTCCTCAAAAAAAATGTCTGGCTGGATTGAACGGCGCCTTTAGGTTGCTGGAAGTTTTTGGCATTTTCTCCCCCATAGTGAGTTGTCTCTAGCACCTCATCTTTTAGAGGATCAAGTCCTGCCAGCTCTGTTTAACAAATACAGGAGAGTTCTTTGTAACAAAGATCAAATAAGCATCTGGCTTTGAGAAAAATAATCATCCCCACCACCATCATCCAACCAATGAGTGTGCCTCTGCCAAGCTACACTCACAAGATGAAGGACACGCCTACTAACAATGTTTTTTCTGGCTGAACTGGAATTCTCAAATCTTTCCACAGACTCTTCTGGTGTTTTAAGAATGACAGAGCTTCACGGGCATCTCTCTTCCCAAGTATACTCAGTTCTTGTCCTTTCTCCCGTTGTTTACTGAACAGCACCAGCCTAAGAGAAGCAATGTTTTATCAGGAAAAGAACTTTATGAATGTGTCTATTATCATACCTGTAGCTTTTTAATATGAAAAAAGAATAAAGGATTAGCACTGACCTTCAGCAAGTAGTAGAGAGAGTGAACAGCAGGTTAATATAATTTTACATGTGATAGCTATACATTTAGTCAGACGTCAGGAATTAATGTGAATCTAATGAGAGAGTAAATACCTGGGTGCAAGAGAGGCTTTCTGTGTCTGAACTTGGCCTGAAGCATGGTCCCCAGGTACCCCACTCTTCATCAGAATTCCATATATAAGACAGTATAAAATGGCAGTATAAAACAGTTCACAGGAGCATGTAAAAGTATTCTCCCTTTTTAAGTTTTTGACATGTTGCATTCCTTAGGCAAAGTCCTCAGCCTATATCTAGTTTTGTTTCTACTCATGTGTCCTGGAATTGATGTACCTTTCAGCAAATGTTTTACATCATTGAACTGAGTCTTATTAAGATGTCTAGAAGATCTTTTAAACTCTTCACTGAGCTAAAAGAATAGCATGGTATGCACTAAAGTTAGTCAGGTATTCTCCTGAAAAGTGTCTGCTCTTTGCAGAACTACAAGGCTAGTTTATACATTGGGAAAAATAGTTCCCTTCTCTGAGTGGCATGTCAAGGGCTGCCACCTTGGTTTCCCCCCTTAGGAACTGTGCTTGTTTAAAAGTGAAAATTGCCTTGCCGGTTTCTATTATTTCTGCTGAGACCAAAAGCAAAGGTCCTTATTTAACATGCACTCCTGCAAGGTGTGGGGCATCTTTTGGAAAAGTGCTGGATATCCACAATTTGTCAGGAAATTAATATAGTAAATCTTTTGTGATCCAAACACTGTCAAGGCCTGATCTTCCTCAAGACTTCACCAGGCAAATTTCCTATTAATTTTTAATATCAGTGTGAATAAAAACAAAGTTTTACCCTCCACCAATGAAGCTGATGCAAATTTTTCCATTAGCTTTATTAGAAAGGCTATTTAGGCCACAGAAAAGAGATTCCAGAATACCAGCTGAGGTTGTGAGTTCTGTGAAGAAGTAATTTGCATTTTTGAGAAACACTTTGCAACAGTCTTTAGTTAGGTCTAAATAAAATATCAGTATGGAATGCCTCTTTCCATTTTCATATCCTTTTATGCTGCTCACTGGTAACAAAACAATAATACATAGTTACCAACAAAACAGAAGGCAGCAATGACCTCAGATATGAGAGTAGAGATTAAGTACTCATGGGTTATGATCCTAATAATGTCTCAAAATCCCACAGAAGGTTTATTCAGGGAGATTCGTCTGCCTGTGAGGAACAAGGCAGTGGTAATAAGAGATTAGTTTTCTATCAGCATGTTATTGTCTCCTTGTTACCAACACCTGCACAGTAAACTGGATGTTGTACTGCAGTGAAACCTGAGGAGGAGATATACTCAGGACAGATTCCCCAGGCTGCTTAATAGAAGGATCTTTTTCCAAAGATGTTGCAAGCTTCCCAGCTAACAGTCCCACTTCCCAGGGCTTCCCCTGGACACCTCTCTCCTACAATCCATGTTCTTTCTTCTAGAGATCAACGTTTACTTGCTAAGGCTGAAATGCACCCTTAATTCAGGCTACAAAGCAACTACAGCATCTTGAAATCAAATGTGATAGACATCACTGGAGTTAGAAAAGGAAAGATTTGCTGGGATTTTGTCAGAGGCTTGCTAAACTTAAAAATAGATCAATACTTTAAAAACTCTTAATGCTGCAGTTGTGATACTCTGATGGGAAAATTAATATGATCTGGATGTAGTACTTAAATACCTTTCCACAAAAAACTGTCTCTCACATTACCAACTGCAGACATTTTCCAGACTTTGCAAACCATGCTATAAAGCAGTAATGACAATACAACAGAGCCTTAGCTCAACAGTTCTTCAAATTTCATCTAAGGTCAGTTACAAAACCAAGCAACCAGATCACCGCTAATCAAAGCTGCTTGATAAAACTGGTTACAGTTATTTTGACAGACCTTCATCTGAAAAGAGTGTTCAGCATAATTTAGTCTCACCAAACCCCTAAAATATATTATGCCCATTTTACACATGGATAAACATAGGTGCATATAACTAACGTGACAAAATCACACAGTAAGTACACAGGGAGCTGAACAGAGAAGGAAATGGTCCTGATCCCCTGGTCTGTTCTCCATCCCAGTTAAATTATCTTCCTACACACTTATTAAAATTTTTCAGTCAAGAGCTACATTAATACCAGGGAGTTAATACATGTAAAAGTAATAGTCCTAAGAATTCCAGAGATATCAGTAAATAAATAGCCTAATCTGAAGAGGATTTTAGTATCTTTTTCAATATGTAGTGATCATACTCTCTAAATAAATATAAGTGGAAGAATTCTTTAGGAAAGGATTAACCTCCCAAATATATGTAACTAAGAATCTGAATCATTCACCCTGGAAAGAGAATTTTCACAGAGCCCCAAGCTTCCATTACAAGGGGGTTTATGCAGATATTTTCATACTACTTGGCTCTTATCTCTCTGCGGCTGTTTCACGCAAGGCAACATGCAGAAACACAGCTCAGCTTTCATTTTCCACCTCATCCCTTAATCCTCCTGAATTCTATTGTGCTTATCACTTCATCAGGAACCCAGAGAGGCTGATTGGGCTAGGGAAATTGTATTTACGATCTTCTTGAAGAAGCAGCACTCTGTATATGAATAATAAATCAACAGGCAAGCTTTGTCAATTTTTGTGAAAATGGGAAGTTTGTGAGCCATCTAATGTGATCTTAATAGACCAGCCCTTGCTTTCTGTTCAAAGCATGCACTGTGACTTTTCCCAGTCAGTCAGGTCCTGAACTGCATTTTCCCTGTTCACAGAACATGCTGTTTCCCAAAGCTACGTGACATGAGACAACAATATTCCTTTCATTATTTTGTGTTGCTCTATATTTAAAAGAAACTTTGTGCTATGCACTAAGAGAGAAACCAGGCTCCCATAATGACATTTTCCATACCAGTTAATTATTGAATTTGTTGCTATAAAAGCATACTCAAAATGCCATACTCAAATGGCAGTAAGCACTAGGTTACTGGCAGTGTGACACCACCAACACACCTAATTACTGCACCTTCATCAGACATGACAAAAACCCTACAGCCCTTACCTATGCAATAACAGCATAATTGTCTGTTTCAACAGGCACAGAATTAGACCCTAGATGTTTCTATTAGTTAAAACCTGAAGTTTCTATTTTCCTGATTTATTTTCCTTTTCTCCTTTCTCCATTGTTCTGTAGGACACTCGTGTGGTTGAGTTTGAAATATTTTCATAACACAGTTCTTTTAACAAAAGCATTTCCTCTTTTCAACCATTTTGGTCTCTTTTGTTTGCTGAACACTTTCATTTCTTCAAGCATTTCTTGGATTTGTTTTAAAATGTCAGAACAATAAAGACATTCTGATACATATTCTGATATCTATCAGAAAGAAATAAGAGCTTCCCTAATATCCATAGAAACACATTAGATTTTAGCACTGATTTATTAGGGAGCTAGATTAAACAAGACCTTGGAAGTCCATCTCATCTCTTTGTCTTCCACAGCAGTACAGAGGACTCGACTGATGGGTAGATCTAATGTAAGACTAAATTAAAAGTATCTGAATTTTATCTGAAGGACTAAATCCAAGGTACTTGTTATCTAGAAGATACAAAGAGGGGAAAAAAAAGAAGAGCTTTTCATATGAAAGTTATGAACTTGCACATTTACATAGGTTAAATACTGTCTAACACATACCTAGTAATTTGCTGCAGAATGATATAGTATGTTCTAAGGATCATTTGCGCCCGTTCACTGCTCAGCTATTATTTGATTATGAATGAACCACAGCAATCAAATCCAAGCTAGTATGTGGTCTTCCTCCAGTGCAATCGCTTTAGTATTTTTCATAGTGTGGAATTTTTCTGTTTCTATTGGGCTTTTCTCAGTAAGCAAACTTCTAGGCCATTGTTTCCCAAAATGCTTTCCCTGTGGTTACCATTCCTGGCCTTATTCTCTTCCAGCTGCTGACCAAGTGTCGTGGTTTAGCCCCAGGCAGCAACTAAGCACCACGCAGCCGCTTGCTCACTCCCCCTACCCTGATGGGATGGGGGAGAGAATCGGAGGAGTAAGAGTGAACAAAACACTCCTGGGTTGAGATAAGAACAGTTTAATAATTGAAATAAAGTAAAACAGTAATTATAATAATAACAATATAATAATGATAATAACAATAATAATATACAAAGCAAGTGATGCACAATGCAATTGCTCACCACCCGCCGACCGATACCCAGACAGTTCCCGAGCAGCGATCGCTGCTCCCTGGCCAACCCCCCCCAGTTTATATACTGAGCATGATGTCACATGGTATGGAATAGCCCTTTGGTCAGTTTGGATCAACTATCCTGGCTGTGCCCCCTCCCAGTTTCTTGTGCCCCTGGCAGAGCACGGGAAGCTGAAAAGCCCTTGACTAGCATAAGCAGTCCTTAGCAACAACTAAAAACATCATCGTGTTATCAACACTCTTCTCCTGCTAAATCCAAACCACAGCACTCTGCCAGCTACTAGGAAGAAAATTAACTCTATCCCAGCTGAAACCAGGACACCAAGCTATCTCTGGAACTGGAAACACACATTACTATTAGACTGCTCCTGACATTATTAGCCCTGTTAACAATAAGAGGTTTCAGCACAGTGCCTTTCCAGAAATAACACAGCTACACACTAATTTACACTATGTAGACATAATAGCTCAAAGAGAGCTCCCTACGGGATTTCCAGTGTAACATTTCACTTTGATTTAGAAATACATATTATGTTCTTGTTCCTTCTTGGACCCACCCTGTAATCTCGTACTCTTTCCTCATACAAGGTGCAGAACAACTTTGGGAATCCTTCCTTTATCAGCGTATGAGTCTGAATCAGCCAGGTTTTCCCTAAGCTCTCTTGCAGATGGGCACTGAAGCATCACCTGCTGATGCTGCTGTCTGTGGCAGCTCTTCAGAGTACCCCATCTGATCACTGTGTCATTTTCCCAGAATGCACAAATACCAACAAGCACAACTAGAAATATGCTTCAAAAAAGTGTGTGCTGTGTTCAGTGGCATCCAGAGTCCAAGCAAACTGGTGGTAAAAGAATGAGTTACCAGTTACAATACTGGACTTGGAGACGTCTTTTGTGTATTGCTGAGGGGTCTAACATAAAAATTTGCAGGAAACCAAAGAAATAAAAATGTCTCCTGCATCTAGAAATGTAATGAAAGGCTAGCAGAACTGTGACAGGGAACATATCTCCTTGGTTAGTACCTCATTTGAGATTTATGTTTGAAAACAGAAGCAAAACATGAGAAAGTGCATAGAGTAGCTGACTATTGATCAGTAAAGGCATTGGGTAGCTGCAACATCATTGACTTTAAAAAAAAGATGGTGTGATGGCCTTCATGAGAAGACCCTGACCGTATGGAGTTTGGACTTAGAACTGAAGTCATTGGATGATTTCAACACCTACAAATTAGGCACTGCAGCCCTTAACTTTTGAGTCCCACAGTCCACAAAAGGAATGCAGAATCCAGAGGTGAGAAGTGTCAGTTTGAACCTGTAAGTTAACAAAGACCTTACATGTGAGTCACCCACTTTTCACTAGTATAGGTATTTGGGCAGGATGTAGAAGATGAGCTCAATCCTTACAGCTGAAATTTGAAAAACAAGTCTGTCAAAACTAATTGTATCCACTTAGTTTCAAGGAAGGATTTGGTGTTGGTAGATTCTTTGGCAGCTGTAAATGAGGTCTCTCTAGTCCAGAGAAGCAGAAGATTTTAGACAGACTCCCTTCTCTTCACTGTTTCCCAGTTGGACAGATCTGTGTGCTTTCCACTGCCTATTTTAAATCCTGTTTATAGTGACACTTAGCACTTCAGAAAAGTGTAACATGGCATTCTTGCTTTTCAGGGAGCCAGATGCTCAAAAGTTAGGTGCTGTAGTGCTTAACATTTACATACCCCGTCTGTTTTACACATTTGGTTTTGCTTATTCCACAACGAAATGCAGACCCCATGTGCCCCTTAGATTTCTTAATCTTCAGCAGTAGATTCCCCTAGAGATGAAATCCAAATGCTTCTAATCAAGCCCTTTAAAGGCATTTTTGCTTCAGCCCAAAGAAAGTAAATCAGCTTTAATCAAAACTATTAGTCACTAACTACACTTATTGAAGGGTTGGCAAGCACTTTATCTCATCGAATTCCCCTTACTGAGTTATTCGGGTCTCAGCATGGCATGTTTTTAAATGATTGTACAGAACCAATAAGGGCAGTCTGAAAAGACTTCTCATGTTTAGGGATTCAAATAGGTTACAAAACACTTTAATTATACTTTTGATTCATGAAGTAGTTCTGTTTCCACAGCTCATATTCTCCTAAATTAAAAGAAGCATTTTTGTTTCCTAACAGTGGCCAAAAGATTTTCATACCAAAAAAGTAATTGGTAGCCTACAGCTTCTTTAGCCATACAGTCACTTAGCCTGACTTCCAACATCTGTTACACTCTTTGCTCCTGCTTTTCCCTCTCACTGCACCTACATCATGAATGCCATTTTAAAATTAATTCCATTTAAATCAGTCATTAAGAACTCACTGACATCTTCACTTTCATAGCAGATACATCATGCATCGATGGCTTTGGAAAATTTAGCAGTTTAGGAGGTGTGTTTTGCCTAGACATGCGTAAGCCCAGCTTCCATCCAGTAGGTTTATTTCCAGCTGCAAACACCTGAAAAATCCCAAAGACTGTGAGGTAGAGTCTAAATGGATGTTGCTGAAAGTCTTGTCTTTGCAAAAGGTTCACTCCACCTGGATGTCCTTCAGCACAAATGGTTCTTCTTCCATTTACCTTTTTGGAACAGTAATAAACCATGCAGGATCTTTTGCAGGATATGCAGTTATTTTTCAGGCAAATTTTACCTGGATACAAATGGCTGTTCATTAAAACAAACACATAGTAGCTGTTTCTAAAACTTGTGGCACTTCTAGAAGAGCTGATACAAAAAAAATTGTATTTTTTCCTGTTTATAGAGAAACATAATAGTATGCTACAGTTTTGTACCAAGCAATTCATACAAATTGGTACAGTTTTGTACCAAACAATTGTACCATCTGACAGGTTTTAATTTGATTTCCAGTGCATTACAAACAGTGGTACCTTATATTCAAAAATCAGTATGAACAAGCAAGGATGTTTCTGTCTAGGCATACAAGGAGAAATCAATCAATACCTTTTGATTTTCTCTTCTGTTAAGCCCTCAATCATTGCCTGTGATCACCTGAGGCATATATGAGAAAGTACAGTATATAGCAATGCTAATTTATAGACCCATTTATGAATAAATTTAAATTAATTTTAGCTTCCTAATAAACATTGCTTACCTACATCCACCAGCTCTCTACCCTTGCTTTCAGATCTATTTGGGATGCAGCTTACAAGCAGCAAGTATATCCCTCAGGCCCAGCTGGGCCTTCAAAACAATCAAAATAAAGACAAGTTTTGAGAACCCTGACCAAAAGCTTTTAAAAAAGGCAACACTTCTCTAATATTCTCTTTTGCTTTTCCCTTATAATGATTGTCAACCTCTCTGCCCATACAGGCACAAGATACTTGCATTCATTTAGATTCCAGGACCTACATCTCCAAAAATACACGGGTGTATCGCATGGAGCAAGAATCAGTAAAAATCATAGGCACCTTCCGTAACCACTACAAAGACACTTTTGTAGGTGACTGAGCCACTCTGTAGCACGTATGACACTCAATATACAGGGAGAGTGAGGCATCTTAGGCCAGCAGCCCAAAAAGCCCCGAGTCATCAACAGAAAATGTTAAAATGGCTCATGTCTCAATTACCACATCTTTTACAGAGCTGGTGTATATGAATATTCTACATTCAGTAAAATGTATAAGCAGTGCTGGGAGGAACTCATTTGAACCTCTTCCAGTGAATGAACAAGTCTCAGTGCACAGGTTTTTGTGTTTTCTCTGCTCCAGTGATAATCCTTTGCCTGAGTCCCTTGTCACAGGGTGAAACACTTCCCGGAGCATGGATAGTGCTTTCCCATTTTAATTCTCATCCTAGTTTGGTAACTGCAGTATTCTCACAGGTGGTAGACATGAATTCACTGCCTGCTAAGGAGAGTTTTGACCCTGCATTTCTCACACCCTAGACTGTCCTACTTTTGTTTCTAGAAATTTGCTCCTTGTCAGTATGTGCTGAGCTCACCTTGTATGTCAAGCTTTTAAGGGGCTACAGAAGAACTTGGTCCCTCTGTTTTAAAAGATGGAGCTTATCAGGCTCATCCAGTTCTGTGTACCAATGCAAGCAGAATTAAAAAAAAAAAAAAGAGACATCTAAAAAGAGATCCCCATTACCACTTATTTCATTTAGCCACTTCAGTTTTTCCTGAATCTTACTTTACAGTTTACGGCTTTAATTTGTTGAATTTCTATTCCAATTGATCTCAGATTAGTCAACACATTTATGAACCCAAAGCGGTGTCAGTCATGGAACTGGGGTTCACTGTTGCTTACAGAGGTGGACATGAAACTAGGATTACAAGAGTTTGGAAAACACCACCACAAACTCTAGTTTCATTTGGAAGCATCCACTTACTTATACAGGCTTAATATTTTAGGCAGAAAAGAGATGTGATACTATAAAATTAGGTGCCAGATTTGTAGGAGAAAAATGTCATTGATATTTAATGTTAACAGGAGAGTACCTGTATTATGTCTGAGAATATAGTATATTCAATGCTAAAATAGAACTTTTGTGAAGTCAGAACACAGTTGGTACTCTCTTCCTTGACAAACCTTAGCCTGAGCACGTGTTTATTTTGCTTCTACAATGGCCTGTAACATATAGTTTGTCTTGCCTTGACATCTCTGATGCTGAATGCTGACATAAGACTAGGGCAAGATGACTACTGCACTGAACCTTTTTCTCTTTCAGTACAGATATGTGAGATACATAGTAGCCTTATGAGAGAATTAGTATTTGGTAGAATGTGGTATTTATGGATATTATGTCTTTTATGCAAAAAAAGGAGGACAAAGGGAAATTCTGAACATAATCTAGAATGAACGTATTTATAATTTTCTTTACTACTATGACTTAATGCTTCAAAGGAGGCAGGCAGGCAGACAGATAAACAATGCAGGCAACTGCCTGGCTATATTCCACAGCCCTTTGGAGGCACAGGGGAAATTAAGTGTTTGCCCCTTTACCTCCAATTACCATAACCAATTTGCTAATCACTTCCAGGTAGGCCACCACCAAAGTCAATTGAATTCAGTGCAGCTGATGGACCACACTGGTTAATTTATGTTGTAAAGAGTCAGGCTGTATCTCTGATCTTTCCAGTTCGAACATTTTGAAAGGGACATTTTTTTGCACGTAGATGATTCAAGAAGTTATGAAATGAGAAGTAATTTAAAACATCCCATGACAGCAATGGAATTTGAATGTTATAACGCCTTACTTGATGTGACCCTTTTGCAACTAAAGAGAAACAAGTTTTAATGGAAATAAAGAAAAATTTAATAATGGACATACATTAAAGAACACTGTCATGTGAACCCAAAACTGAACATAACCAGAAGTATCATTTTAATGTGTGGTCTAGCATCTGAGCCTTTGCTTGAAACAGGCAGAAAGCCATCTGGCACCAGGCACTAGACAGCACCATTTTTTTTTCAGCTTCATCCAGGCATAAAGAATTCAGAATCACAACTGTCTTTTGTCATAGCAACCCAGTCCAGCTGTGTGCCCACCACTAGATTTTCTTGTTTTCCATGTACCTAACCCAGAAATCTCACAGGCTAACAAGTGAGATGCAAGCAGACAAAATGTTCCATCTCTGGGTTTAGTATTTTGGGGGAAAACCAGAAACACTGTTGGCTAAAGAAACCACCCACCACACCTATTTTGCCATAATCCATTAACTCTTCTTACAACAGCAGAATTGCAGGGCTCAGGAAGGAAGGTGCACATATGCTGATTTCCTTCAATATGTTATTTACTGTATTGAATTATAAAATTAATCATTCTTTCAATCCCTGATGTATGGTAAGCTGTTTCACAAAAACACAGAGGAAAACCTAAGGTAGGAGGCTTGTTTTGCTTTGTTTTGTTTTTTAAAAAAAGCTGTCTCAGCTTTAGCTACTGACAGTGTTTTTACAAACATAGCTCTGACTTCCCAGAAGCTATCAGGTGTTGAACATATCTGACAAAATCAACTGGACTCTTAAGTAAACTACATTCGTATTTATCAATATAATTTACTTTCCCCCTCCTGAAAGCCTTCATAATGAAGCCTAGAATTCTGTGTGCACACTAAGGTCACAGCACACTAGACTTCAGCACTTTCTTAAAGCAAATATCTTACTAAGCCCCATGCACGTTTAAGATGTTTAATAGATGAAGGCCTAAATTTTCATGCAAGAAAACAAAAAGGAGAAAGAGAATTATAGCATAGACACTGTAGACACTATGTACAGTGATTAATGGGGTTTGATTTTGATTTCTCTTTCTTTCAGAATAACTTCTCCAGCATTTTCCAAGTCAACTGAAACAGTAATTAAAGGTTTTCAGCAATGCTGAAAAAAAAACCCCAAAACAACCACAGAAAACACCATTCTATGTCATATCTATTTAACTCAAGCCAAAGAGTTGTTTCACTTGATACTTTTATTTCACCTTCTTTTTTCATCTTATCACATTTTTAAATGAAAAAAATGTTTCAACTTCAAAATTAAAAGTTAAGGAATTTTGTGGTAGAAAAATGTCAAAACAAAATAAGCTTGCATTTGCAAAGCAAAATAACCTTTCAAGTGTGCGAAGATTAAATGTTTGAATGTATTCAGGAATTTCCTTTTTTTTTCCTCATAACTATTAATCAAATGTAACTGAAATTCACAAATAATTTTTTGATAAAACTGAAATTTATCATTTGCCTCTGAATTCTAGTCCAAACCTGGTTACATAATAGTTCAGGAAAGGTATAACAATAAGCCTATAAATGGATTCTTTTAAGTCACTATTTCTTGTGGAATCATATTAGTCTGGGTATGCACAATATTTTACCTATATATCACTTCTCTATTTAGCAGGTTTTGCAACTGCACACATCTGATGCACGTATGATTCAAGAGCAGGAAGAAAACCTGATGCCAGTTGTGAAGGTTTTTTCACAGTGTTTTGCGTGCATATGAAGCAACAAAACATGGACTCTGCTACCGGAACTGCCATTTTATAACTGGGGGGGAGAGGGACACACCCAACACTGAAGTCTGGCAATTGAGATTCAAAATGAGCCATAATTAACTAGTGAAACAATGTAACTTGCATGAAGGCTAGTTGTCTTCCTAAAAATCAGACGAGAGATGAAATCATGGTTGAGTAGTACATGGTTGAGTTTGAATACCTCATTTAGCCTTTTAGCCTGAGTTGTTAGTACTTGGAGTACAGGATACTTCCCCACCCACCCACCCACCCCCCAGTTAATTTAACATTTCTGTCTTTTATTACCTCCCTTCCTATTCCCTTACCCCCTCCAACAGTTCTCCTGCTGTTTGGATTAGTATCTTTGAAGTTTCCTATATGGCTTATGTCACCCATATCTTTTATACGAAATTCCATCCCCTCCAAAAGAGGCATTATTAACAAATGCAGATCAGCTCAAGATGAAGTTTTGAATTAGATGATTTTCAATATAAAAGAAGAGAATGATTGTTAAAAATGAAGCCTACTGCAAGTTAGGACATTGTATATCAGATTCAGACCTTAAGCAGCTATAAAGGTGTCAGCATGACCTTCACTGAAACAAAGGTTATACATTCTCATTTCTCACATTTCTTTGACTTGGGTATTGCTCTAAAACACATTAACAGGTGCTTTTTAAAGGAATTAATTAAAACCATTTTCCCTGAAACTCTTTTATTGCTCTTAAATGTACCTGAGACAAGAATCATACTAATTTGTTTCAATACTGCCAAATACAATGTTTCTTTTCAGATATTTAATTTGAATTGGTCAGTTTAAAGAAGCTTTACACATGTAGAAAGTTTAAAAAGTTGGTTGTTAAATACTTCAGTTATAATTAATTTAAAAATCCTATTATGTTTGGTTACACAAGACTGCATTTAATACACTTAAAGATGCAGTATTCCTTAGCTGTAATATATTTATGGGCTGCACATTAAAAAGTTTATAAAATAAGGCATTGTGGTCCTAGTGTCAAACAGCTCTCAATGAAGAAAATTATTCAGACTGTCTGTTTGTAATTAGGTATGAAATAATTCATGATTAGGAAGATAAGTGAGCAATTTTTTTTAGGATACTGTATTTTCTTACAGAAAGGCTCCCATAACATAGCCAGAACTCATAAATTACTCACCTTAGATTTCAGGCAGATTTCTTGTAGAATTGATAAACATATGGATTCAATCTCAATAGTGTGGGTCAAAAATAATGGACAGGATGCATGCTATCAAGAGATCCTCCACAAACTATATAAACTAAATAAACCTAGGCTCGACATTGATTGATCTGGGACTGGGAACTGATGGAACGGATCCCATCTGTACCCCTTAGAAAAGTGGTGAGGACAGAACCTCAAAAGGTTCGTCTTGACAGGGATTCAAATGTTGGATGCTTATCTGTTGTATAGCCACTTTTATTTGCTAGTCTGCAAACTGAGCTGGAAACCTTGCATGATCAGACTCTCTTCTAAGATTTCTATTGAAGTTTCACACAGGCTATGACCTGCAAAAATAGACCCTGTCATGGCACTATAAGCCTTTGGTGACAACAAAAATATGCATAGTAAAAGGTTTTATTCTAACCATATGAAATTCAGAGAAGCATGCCGTTTAAGTAACAGTTTAGTTTATTTAATCCAGATTTTTTCATCTAACTTTTTATACACATTAGTGGAGTTTATATCTCCTTATGAGGCCTGAATATTGCAATACTATGGACAGAACCTAAACCCACCCAGCAGTTTGGGAAAATAAAGCTGTGTGGAAGGATGCTTGTCCTATTTTGCCTTTCTCTAGGTCCACAGAAAAACTCCGTCAAGGATGTTCTTAGCTATGTTCCACATCATCACAGACAAAGAAAGGAGCAGGTTGAAAGACCATTTCAGCTTCTGCCTCCCTGCAAAGCCCTGTAGATGATCCCAGCCAGAGGTTCTTGTGCAGCAGTAGTCAAAACAGCACACATAAGGAGCAAATAGGAAGGAAGTGGAACCTAAAAATCTCAACAGAAAAACGGGCCACACACTTAAATTATGGCATAAATCTCTTAAAGTTTTCCAGACATGCTTGTTTTACATGTAGATTAAATCCCTAACAATTTGACTATTAAGAAGCCATTTGTTTTCCATGTGCATGCAAAGGATCTGGAATAATTAAAGTTAAAACAGCTTTTCTTGCTACTCAAAAAATGACAACAAGTAAAGGCATTAAACTCACCATACTGGGGGGAAAAAAAGTCACCTCTGTCATTAAAATAAGTCTTAGAAATTCCACCTAACACATAAGCTTTTTTTTCCTGTAAAATTACCAGTTTCAAAAAAGAGGGGCTGGTAATGAATGTGCTTCTTCAACCATGACAATAGTATTGCTACTTCATTCTCATAATGTTATGGGACCCCAGGCAGCTCCCAACTTCATCCTGGAATGATGGTGTATTTCATGATTATGTCCAACTCTGGCAGATAAGAGCATTTATATGCTAATAACAGCAATATGGGTAGCTCTAGAATTTCACCATAAGCAGTGAAGCTTTTAATCACAATAAGCCTTATGGGCCCAATTTATCTACTTTAAAAAAAAATCATAATACCTACATAGGTGTTCCAAAACGTATTTCCTTTACATCAACTTTTAGGGCCCTGTAAAATATGAAATGAATAGGAAATGAGAGTATTTGGTACCTCAGAGGACTGGATTATTAATAAGAGGTGGATTATGCATAACTTCTTCAAATCACAAGAGAAAATGAAAGCTATGTCATGGTGAGTGGGTGGTGTTTGGGTAAATGGAGAACCAAAAGCTATGCCAGGAACCAACTAAATCATCTTTCCAGAGCAAGCATTAATGTACAGCCACAACTGGAATTTGCACAGGTTTTAAAGGAACAAAACTTTCAGCAATCACCATGCTGCTTGTAAAAGTTTTTTGGTCTGTTTATACCAGTAAGTATTAGGAGTAGCCTGTTTTATAGTTGACAGCATTGTGTATCCAGGTGGTCTCACTGTTTCAATTATATGTTCAGTTATATCCCATCTGGCACAGAAACTCATCTGTAATTCTGCCATCATGTTGTTTAGGACTGACTTCAAGAGCACAACAGCAATTTAAGCTTCCTACCACCAGGGTTGCTGGACAGTGGCTGGCAATGGAGGGGAAAAAAAAAAAAAAAAAAAAAAGAAGAAAAAAAAAATTGGAGCTGTGTTCACTTCATCTATTATAGGTAACAAACTTAATTTCAGTGAACTTCTGTGACATCCCACCTCTCTCCATTAACTGCCTAGGGGTGCTGGACACAGCACCCCTGGATAGTTAACAGTTTGAATTGCTCCCTGCTTTCTTTAACTCATATGCTGCAGGAGTGCTTCAGTCCACTCTTAGTCAGGTGCTAACATCTGTGATCAGAGGCAGGGGATTTTTCACACAACAGTATGGAAGACAAAAGTATATTTCAGGAATGAAAAACATTGTAGGATGCTTTGGAGCCAGAATGAGTCAGAAATTGTTATAAAACTTTCAGCAGGCTAGATTTCAATTTTGCAATGTTTTTTTCTAATTCAGTGATGTCCACATGACATCAAGTTTGTCACCAGAATTGTTATCAGCTTCATATATACCCTTTCTAACAGATTCTGCTTCCACATTGGCCACTTCAAAGCAATGTTTTTCTTCCAGATGTCAAAACTCTGCCAATATTAAGTGTTAAATTCTTTCCCATATATCAGGGAATGAAGCATGTATTTTCGTAATTAATCCAAGAACAGCACTTGACTCTCTCCATACCAAGAACTGAATAAGTGTCAGACACACAAATGCTCATTAAAATGTTTTCAAGTTAGGTCACAGATTCCCATGAAATTTTGTTGAATATTCCTCCTTTTGCAGTAAATCCAACATTTCTAAGAAGTTTAAAAATATATTTAAGCTTATCCAAGTTGTTTTCATGAAGGTATTTAAGCAGAGTGAGTAATCTGATCTGACCACATAGCTGGCTCTGCTTTGAGCAACAGGTTGGACTACAGGTCTCCTGAAGTCCCTCACAACCTCAATTATTCTGTGATCCTATGATGATCATCACCTGCCTTTTAGACAAATATCACTTATATTCCACCTGATGCAATCATAGAATCATAGAATCATTTAGGTTGGAAAAGACCTTTAAGGTCATCCAGTCCAACCATTAATCTAACATTACCAAGTCCACCACTAAACCATTAAGGGTAGAGTAGCAACCCCACGCCTCCTGGCTTGGTGGCTGGATCATTTATAATGAAAGTAAAAACTAGGAATCATTAAGGTTGGAAAGGACCTCTAAGATCATCAGTGCAACCATCAACCTAACACCACCATGCCCACTAAACCATGTCACAAAGTACCATGTCTACCCATTTTTTGAACACTTCCAGGGATGGTGACTCCACCACCTCTCTGGGCAGCCTGTTCCAATGCTTGACTACTCTTTCCATGAAGAAATTTTTCATAATATCCAGTCTAAACCTCCCCTGATGCAGCTTGAGCCCATTTCCTCTCATCCTATCGCTAACTACTTGGGAGAAGAGAACACCCACCTCACTACACCCTCCTTTCAGGCAGCTGTAGAGAGCGATAAGGTCTCCCCGCAGCCTCCTCTCCTCCAGACTAAACAGCTCCAGTTCCCTCAGCCGCTCCTCATAAGGCCTGTGCTCCAGACCCTTCACCAGCTTTGTTGCCCTTCTCTGGACACGCTCCAGCACCTCAATGTCCCTCTTGTATTGAGGGGCCCAAAACTGGACACAGTATTCCAGGTGCGGCCTCAACAGCGCCGAGTACAGGGGCACATTCACCTCCCTGCTCCTGCTTGCCACACTATTTCTGATCCAAGCCAGGATGCTGTTGGCCTTCTTGGCCACCTGGGCACACTGCTGGCTCATGTTCAGCCGGCTGTCAACCAATACCCCCAGGTCCTTTTCAGCCAGGCAACTTTCCAGCCACTCTTCCCCAAGCGTGTAGTGTTGCATGGGGTTGTTGTGACCAAAGTGCAGGACCTGGCACTTGGCCTTGTTGAACCTCATACAGTTGGCCTTGGCCCATCAGTCCAGCCTGTCCAGGTCCCTCTGCAGGACCTTCCTACCCTCCAGCAGATTGACACTCCCACCCAACTTGGTGTCATCTGCAGACTTGCTGAGGGTGCACTCAATCCCCTCATCCAGATCATTGATAAAGATATTAAACAAGAGTGGCCCCAAAACATAGCCCTGGGGAACACCACTCATGACCGGCTGCCAACTGGACTTAACTCCATTCGCCACTACTCTCTGGGCTCAGCCACCCAGCCAGTTTTTTACCCAGTGAAGAGTATGCCCATCCAAGTGATGAGCTGCCAGCTTCCCAAGGAGAATGCTATGGGAGACTGTGTCAAAGGCTTTGCTGAAGTCCAGGTAGATGACATCCACAGCCTTTCCTTCATCCACCAGGTGGGTCACCAGGTCACAGAAGGAAATCAGGTTGGTCAGGCAGGACCTGCCTTTCAGGAACCCATGCTGGCTAGGCTCTGTCCCCCAGTTGACCTGCACATGCCTGTTGAGTGCACACAATATGAACCGCTCCATAATCTTTCCTGGCACCGAGGTCAGGCTGACAGGCCTGTAGTTCCCTGGGTCCTCCTTCCGGCCCTTCTTGTAGATGGGCGTCACATTGGCAAGCCTCCAGTCATCAGGGACCTCCCCTGTTAACCAGGACTGCTGATACATGATTCGTAGATAGATCATTCATATGACACATTCAACAAATTAATCCTACTGAAAGATTACAAAGGTTTAAGTTACTTTTGATATGCAGAAAAGGAAGCAGTTTTGAAAGGCAAACACCATGGAAGAGAAAAAGTTGACTTTTGCTTTGAAACATTTATTCACGAATGCTCTTTAAGAATTCTTCACAAAATCTTCTATATATGCTTCAAAACTGTCTTGTATATGTGGTAGAAATGTAAGAAATAGCAGTTCAGTATTGCTCACACAAATGTTAAAACCACACAAAGACTAAAATAAGCAAACCAGACCCTAATGGTTTCTTTTTAACACATGGAGCAAATGAAGCCTAGCCTGTAACTACATTCCCAAAGTATACCAGAGATAGCACAAATTGACAGTTTATCGCTTGGATTATATAGGTACTAATTCCAGTCTCCTCTAGAAAGGATAAAGATAAGCAGTAGAGAAAGCTAATACTTTGAACAGTCTTCTGAGGCAAAACACAGGGTTTTCCTAGGCTTTCATCAGTTCAGTTTTCTCGGACTCCTGATTTACCTACAACTCTCTGAATACCCACACAAAGCAAGGTCCTGGGAGATAAGTCATTCTTACAGCGTTCCTCTTAAAGCTGTCCTAATCAGACAATAAAGAATTCCCCAGCACAATAGATTCTACAGCTGGCTCTGAGTGGGAACAGCTGGCCAGGTGTGGCATTACTATCCTTTAAACATTTGTAACCACTGACCAGCACAGGGGGACACTCCACCTTTCAAAGATCCTTTGAGGTTAGATATTATGGCTGCAAATGAGAGATGTCCTTAAGGACATCTAGTTCGCAGCAGGAACCAACCTATCACCTCAGCAGTAAAGATCAAGAAATACAAAGCAAATTTATTCCTTCTCTTCCCATCTCTTAGACAGGAAGTTTAACCTCCTCCATTAAAAGCTTTTCAGGATCCAGCATTGCATATCCTAAATTGCAATCCAAAGAACATGGTATTAGTACAAAATTTTTTACATCTGGAGATTAGAAGCAACATTAAAAACTGACTCAAACCACCCATATCCTGAATATACAGCTCAGCTGGACTGCCCACTGTCAGCCTGAATGCTGGGTCAAACATTAAGGCATAGTTCCTACCTAACATTGCAGTTCCTCACAGCGAAGGCAACATAGTGTCTGACGGCTGGGCAAATCTTGAGCCAGCACAGTTGCCTTGTTAGCAGGGCTTGTACCACACAAATCCCACCAAAAATAAACTGAGATTAGCCTAAAATATCAAGCCACTATTCTGTAACTCCAGCCTCTAAAGGCTTTCAGCTACCATAGTGATTACAATATTATAAGAACCTAGAGAGAACAAAAAGGTAAAATTTACTATTTACTTTCCAGCTGAACAACAGCAGGAACAGCAAAGAAAACTACACACAGCAGATGTTCGACAAGTCATTAATGCAGTTCTAGAAGATGCTTACCTATTACAGTGATACAAGGTCTACAGGCTTGGATATAATACATAGTAAGAAAGAACTCCTACAAGATACCTTTGACAAGCTTTCAATCCTTAAAACTTCTTAAGCTGTTCATATAATATGAGTGAGAATTTGAACTTTTTAGTTGCTATCAAAGCAAAACACTTGGAAAGTCACCCCCACAGGGTCTTAAATCATGCAACAGCTATGTAATATACATAGCTGAACTCTGGCTATCCTTATTAAATAACTTGTTAGCAGTCAACAAGAATTTAAATTACAATCTTCTTCCTTTTAAATGCATAATTAGGAAAGTTAATTTGAACCATTATTTTACATGAGCCAAACCACTAAAATAAAATGACTCATTATTTTAAGGAGATAAAATTGTGAAAAATAGCTAAAAAGCTCAGAATAATCCAGACTCAGTTTGCTTTTATCCTTTTTCCTCTGACAGGAGGCATTTCATTGGCAGTACTAGAAATAAACTGTGCTTGCCATAGTCCGCAGCTGGCCTTGTTTTATTTGTCCTTTTTGATGTGTCTTATCCAGTGTGAACATTTGTTGGAAATTCCTGTTTTGACTTAAATGATCTAGTGACTGAATTTCAGTGTAACTAAATTGTTGCATAGATATGGTTGCACCACAGCAAAAGACTAATTAAAGGTGAAGGGATCAAGCTACTTTTAAGACACCAACATACTTGTTTAAAAATTGTCGTTTCCCCTTCATTTTCACATGTATAGCCTTCAACTTACCTGTATTAAACCTAATCTGTGATTCAGCAGTAATATGTTGTATTTCTGTTTCCACTGTATTTACATTTTCAGAATATGAAAGTTACTTTGAGCCCTTTCTTTCCCAGGAACACCCTGCCTCTGCTTTCCTATAGCTAACTTCCTCTGTCCAAATAGCCTTTCCTGTAGTACAGTCCTGTACATGGATTCTCTGTCCTATGTCCATTCCTCTGATATAATGGAGGATATCTTGGGTGCAGGTTATCTGAAGATACTTCAAGTGGAAGGAGTACTTCAAAATGAGAGTGGATCAGATGCAATATGTACTATATGCATAAAAATATGATAATAAGAAGATTTACTCTCCTCACTGGTAAACTTCTACATAGAAAGATTTTTTCAGCCTATGGATGCATCCAGGAGAAGATTCACCTCAGAAGACACATGCTTTGACCACTGTCCTGGTTTCGGCTGGGACAGGGTTAATTTTCTTCCTAGTAGCAGTCATAGTGCTGTGTTTTGGATTTAGCAGGAGAAGAATGTTGATAACACGCTGATGTTTTAGTTGTTGCTAAGTATTGCTTATGCTAGTCAAGGACTTTTCAGCTTCCCATGCTCTGCCAGGGGCACAAGAAACTGGGAGGGGGCACAGCCAAGATCATTGATCCAAACTGACCAAAGGGCTATTCCATACCATGTGACATCATGCTCAGTATATAAACTGGGGGGGGTTGGCCGGGGGGCAGCGATCGCTGCTCGGGAACTGTCTGGGTATCGGTCGGCGGGTGGTGAGCAATTGCATTGTGCATCACTTGCTTTGTATATTGTTATTATTATTATCATTATTATATTGTTGTTGTTATTTTTTTTACCTTATTTCAATTATTAAACTGTTCTTATCTCAACCCAAGAGTGTTTTGTTCACTCTTACTCCTCCGACTCTCTCCCCCATCCCATCGGGGTAGGGAGCGAGCGGCTGCGTGGTGCTGAGTTGCTGGCTGGGGCTAAACCACAACAACCACCCTGTCACAGAGCCCAGCAATGTGGCCTGAAAGGTATTCTTGAAAGGATTTCCAAAGGCTGCAGCTATGGAGTTAATTAGTTATAGCTATTGTGCAGGACACAGAAAACTGGAGGAGGAAGTCAGCAAAAAGTAGATAAACAGAATGAGGCAGGGGTATAAATATTTTTGAAACAAATTATCGGAGAAATAAGTCTGACAACTTCAGGGTACCTACTTTATTCAGAGGTACAAATACAATAAATATATATTTCTTCTACTCTTCTCCAAAACCATTGATCTTTCTTTCTTAATTTCCAAGTAAAATTAAATAAATAAATAAATTTCCAGCAGTGCGAAAGCATGAAAACTTTATCATAAAAGGCATAAAGTTTCCCACTTCTGAGCAAGTAAATTTGAAATGTTAGAGCAGAAACAGTTTTGTAACATTACCTGCAGTGGTCATGTCTGCTCCCATAATGAGGATTCTAATGATAACACAGCAAATCCCAAATGATTTCTGCTTGTACAGATTTGCAATATTACAAATGGAGCCAGATAGAGCATACAGTCATGCCTCAGCTGCATGAATGTCTCAGATTAGCCCATTCTAATGACAGATATGCAAGACCTGACACTGCCTTTGCTTAAAGCAGTGCTTAGGGAAAGGTTTGAATCCTTGCTACTTTTCAGTTCTCATTTTTTTTGCAGATGATTCAGTACTTTCAGGATCTTACTCGGGTTGATGTTCAGTGCCAGACAGCATGAAAGGTTTTTCAAGATAAAACTTCCTTGGGTGATAACATTTCAAGCCCAAGCATTATGCCACTGGCAGAAATAAAATGTTTATCCTAAAGCCAGTTATTTATTTTATATTTTAAGAGATTGCAGCCCTTAAGAACTACAGCTCAGTGCTTACCCTCTCAGAAGCACACACTTGAATGAAAATGTGATGGAATCAACCAAACTGCAGGGAAGAAGAGCCAGACTCTCCTTTGGTGTAAAACTGCTTCCAGGGACTTAAGCTGATATACAGCAGCTGGTGGTTTGGCTTGTGCATTTCTAGAAGAAAAAACAATGCGCTCAGTCTCTGGTTCCAGTCTCTGGTTCCAGTCTCTGGTGATACAGTGGCATTTGAGAATCTTTCTTTTTAAACATCTTGTAATTGCCTTTAATAACTATTAATATGCAGAAGAGAAATGAGAAATAGATCAACTGACTGACTTGTTCAAGCAAAACTTCACAGCCCAAATAGCACACAGATGACTAGGCATGTTCTTGTGGCTTTACATCCCTTAGGCTGCAGGTGGGAAAACCACTGTGGTTACACACAAAGAAGTTTCATTGTGGCTTAGGATGAATCAACACCTTCATCTTATAAAACCTGTAGAAGCAGAAAGTTACCATAATTCTCATCACAATCTTTAATTTTATACCATAATCTTCTAAGCCACCATGATCACACTATAAATCCTATGTCTATGTTCTAAGTAACATTTCTACTGTTCAGCCTTCCCTATTTATTCTGTCCACACAGCTAAAGTGTCTGTCCCAATTCTCCTCAAGCAGTATTATTATTTTTTGCCTTGTTAAAGACAGTCTTTCTTCCCTAACAGGCACTTGGAACACTACTGCAAAGAATGTTACTTCAGCTATGTCACTTCTCTTCGGTCATTTCTCTATTGATTGCCCTTATTCGTTCTCTTCACTGAGATGGCCTCTCACAGCCCACTTCTTCTCTAATTTCTATTTCTTGGTGCATATCAGCCCATGATCCCAGACTCCTTTCCTGGTATGCCACATTTTTAAACATGCACCTTTGTGCTTTGTTTCCCTTCTTCCACATTGCTCCTCGCAGGTGAGGCAAAATCTACCCAACTTTGCAGAAGACTGTTCTTCAAATTCTTCCCTCACCACAAAGGAAGGGACATATTTTCCAGCCAAGCAGTATTATTCAGTAGAGAATTTTGCTCATATCATTTCAAATATATCAATAGAGCTTCAGACTTCAGATTATTTTCCTGTACAGATCATCATGGACTACACAGAAACAGAGAGAGTTTTTGCTTCACACAGGAAGCCAGAGGGGACGTCTGGTGGTAGATGACTTGTACAGTGTAGCACACTGAGTGAGCCTTGCCCGACTGCTTAAATTAGGGAAAGCATGTCTGATCACACTAATCCTTCAATTTACTCTTCGTTGTCAAGCCATGTGGTCACCTGTGTCTATCAATATTTACACTGACTTGACTTTTCTACCACAAAGGGTCCTTTGCACCACTGGACCTTCTAGAGTGTCACTCTGTAAGTGAAAGAGTCTGCATTAATAGCAACACCAGTCCCTATTTTGGGACTATCAAACAGATCATGACAGCCCCTGCTACGATTCTAAAAGAAATCTTCTCTTCTGTGTACCTTATATGTCTAAGCTAAGCTATGCAGGTCCTTGCTTCTCATGGGAATAAGAAATAGCCTGCACTTTCTACATTTCAGTCTATTAAAATATGTAATGACTTCACCTATAAGCTAAAAAAAAAAAAATCTTAATAGAGAATCCCTACTTTATTAAAGCCAAAGTATTGACAATGACTGTTAGCCAACCATCTTGGAACTGAGTATTCATGTAAAATTTGTATACACATTTGAATGGGTACAGAAGTGTCATTGCTCTGCTTCTTTTAACCACTATTTTGCTTCCAATATTGCATGGGGAGCAGTATGCTTGTTGGAATGTTGGGTATATAACATCCCATTTCAGGTCAAAGGAACCTGAGAAAGAAATAACCTAGAGCTAAATTTATCCCTTAAGTTGACACTTGTATTTGTCTTGATTTCAACTTCTACTGCTATGCTTTGGATCACTGCAGAAAGCAGTTATTTTAAAATTTTCTGTTTATTATCTGAATTTGGTTTATGGATTTCATTCCTGTACAATGCTAAAGACAAGTTGCTTAGTTTCGCTTTTGTGAATAAATAATTTCCTTTTCTAACATTCGTGCAACATAGTTGCCCCTTAATGGCATAGTACTAAAACGTAACATTTTTTTAAGGAAGGATTTTTCCACTCTTCTAGAATGTAAACAATAAATTTAAAATCACATTTCCTTAAACATGTTCATGTCTATAAGACACAGAGAAAATAAAAGGAAGAAAAAAAGAGATAACTGAACTCCAAAACAGGCAACTGATGCTAATATTCTAGTATATTTTGTGCTTCCACTCTCCAAGGCAGATTAGCACAAATTAAATTTTGCACTAGCTTTGCATAGCTGTGACTGCTCCATTTGATTCTAGGGGATTTGATTAATTTGAATTATTTAGGTGCCGCATGAATAGCACCAAATTAGTTGATTGCATTCTTGATTGAGTTACAGTATATTTGTATGGGTACATATAGCCAGTGTTATTATTCTTATATTAAGGCTAAATAAATGTTCCCTTTCTGTAGGAAATGGTGTCCATGATCTTTCATTTGTATCATGTTATTAAAGATTTTTTCTTAGGATACAATGAAATCTGGCTAAAGGAGAAAAAATAAAAAGAATTTGCTGAGCACCAATGCTTCAATTAATTAACTTCTGTTTCTGTAAATAGCTGTAAGTGAAAGAATCAAACTATTATGTTTTGTAGATGAATGATCAGCAAATGCTCAAACTCATCTGTCATGGTCTAGTTTTGTAGCCTGACAAGAAAAATGAAGCCAGCATTTCATAAAAAGTTTGGGTTGCAGTTTACATAAATTCCACATTTAATTAGAATGGAACCAGTGGAGAGATTGAATCGCTCTTCAGTTTGGCAGTAGGGTAAGGGACTTATCATCTGTCCTTCACAGACATGAAAGGTTAACACAAAGTGTATACATGTTTTCATGTCATCTAACCCTTGGATCGATCATGTTCTCAACTTAATGTAGTGGGTCAACATTTCTGTGGTCAGAATTTTTCAGGAGGGACATGTTATTTTTCTAGGGGTTTAAACACTCACTCTGGTCACTCAGTTATTCTGCCAGGATGCCCCTTCCTTAAAGGGATCCTAGAAATAAAACAGACATTGTGTTAATGGAATAAAAACTCATTCTTCCTCTTGGTCTTGTTTTTCTTTAAGAAGAAAAATTATTCCATGGCCTTAGATAACTGTAAGTCACTGGGAAGGAGGGGTCTTTGCAACAGGCTGTATTTCTTTCTCATCCACACTGCTCACAGCACTGTATCAATATCATAACTACATTTCTGTGAAGCAGCTTTGCTTACCACAGGTGCATGGGTTCTTTACAGAGACATGTTACCCATAAGCAGTGTTATTTACAGATCCAGAGCACCCACAAATGAAGGGACAAATATTTCAGATCTCAGGATAAGGCTACAAGTCTCTTTTGTCATCAATCATACAGTCACATGCATATAGATATAATCATTTCCACAGGTTTTGTGGCTACAACCATGTTCCTTTACTCTGATAGCACCTCTACCACCTCTCCTTAAAAAAAAAAAAGAAATTTTATATAGATAGATATCTTTCTTTTACATATATAATTAGTTATATATACATTTATATATGACATATTATCACAATATGTATAAATCATATACACACACATACACACACACACACACACATATATATATACACACATATACAAAAAAGCTTTATCACTCAAGCCAAAGCGTTTTTAAATAAATCTATAGATTTTCAGGCCATGGGTCTTCAAACCACTGGAAGCTTTGGAAATTTTTTTTTCTAAACAATCAAATATTAGACTACAAATCTGTAAATATTTTATATATTTGTTTTTAAGGATGGTGGGGGAAAAAAATGTGGTTTTGAGTTGTTCTGGAAAAACTCATGCCAATACAGATGCTTAATATGGTTTTCATTTTAGCCCTCAGAAGTGCTGAATATGATCATATGCTTTACATTAGACATGGGGGTCTTTTACATCTTTTCAGTTCCTTCAGAGGATGCAAAGTAATATCTTTACTAACTCAGACAGGAAAGAGGACCCTGTTACATGGGGAACTAAAATCTTTTAACCACAAGATAACACAGCACAAGGAGTCACGTAGTAATTCTACAGCGGTGTTACGGAGGAAGGGAAAGGCCCACTGACTTCTGGTATGAATACAAACAAGTCTGCTTGAATCTGTTTCTCTTTCCTCTGTTCAAACTTGATACGGGAATTTAAATATTTGGTCTAAAGATGGGACAGTTGGCTAAACCAAAACCTCACACAGGCCATTAAAAAGGAGAAGTCATGCGGGCAGGAGCAGGGCTCTTTTCCAGCAGCTGCAGAGCCTCTTTGTGCTCTCACAGATGAGGACCAGCCAGCTCAGCTGCAGCTGGCCCAGCTTCCACAGCCAACACCAACTCCTTTCTGCTTCCTTTTTTATCAGTGTCTGTCATCAAAGATGTAGAGAAGTTTTAAGTTCAGCAGTAACTATTCACAAGCTAATTCTTGGCTTTTAGTACTGAAATATGTTGGCCATTGCACCACTTAGCTGAGAGTAGAACACCAAATTAAATGAAGTTACCACAGCTCCAACTTTAAAGGAAAACCTCCTTTGGAAGAAAGGTCCAGCGACTGCTAAATGGCTTCTTTACTGTACATCCCCCTGACAGGGGAACAGGACTTATCAGGAAGTCTACTGATTAAGAAACAGTGCTCTCTGTTGATCAGCTTACTAAGATATAACACTTGGGTTCTTTGGGATCTATGTGCTATCACTTGCAGAAGCCTATAAAAAGTATTCATTTCATCCAGGCAAAACATTCTAGAATCTATTTCTCATTAAATATTTCTCTTGCAACTATAGTGTAAAAACATTTCATTAAAAATTTACTGGTGGTTCTAGACAGGCTCTATCAAAAACAGTTCTGTTCAGGAATGAAAACTGGAATTACTTAAAAAACCCCATAGATCACTGTCATGCTTCTGCACACTGATGCTAAACTTCCACCCACAGCAGTGACATGAAAGAACAACAATATGAAATATTTCCAGAAGCCTTTCATGTTTTTCCACTGCGTAATTCTTACAATGGTTTTAAGCTACTTCTCTTCACAAGCCACATAAATGCCCCCCTGTCTCTAGAGCTGCTGTAAATATTCTTCCTGTTTTCTGATCTCCTTCACTTCAAAAACTACATTTCACCTTTACTGAAAGATTACATAGCTACAGAATAGCGACTTGAATTGCAGGTAACTGCAGGTCCAGTTCTCAAAAAAAACCTGAATAATTGTCACTGTATTCTGCAGCCACATATTCTGTTGTATTCCACTTAACTGGTTTCTCTTGCCCTTAGTGGAATTTCAATGGGATATCTACCAGCAAAAATTGGACCCTCACTGCCAAGTGCATCCTTTGATGGAGAAACTGTAATTTTTGAAACAAGAGCAAAAACATCATCCAACAACTTGGGGGTTTTGTACTTTTGTCTTCATTATCTCTTTCTAAAGAAAGAAAATGAATGTGACTAAAAAAGCAAGGAAAGATATGTCTCCTTGGGTGATGTTGAAAAGCTCAGCTGCATCCAACTCAACTGTCCTATTCATTTAGAAGATGTAAACGTTTTGAAGAAGCAGGTTATTGTGAAACTATTACACAAAAAGTCATTTGAGGGAGGAAACAAATTTGGTAGCTCTGCAGAGTGAATTCACCTTTAAATCAACATTGAGCCAGCTTCCCAGAATGCTAAAAGATTATGACTAATGGAAAGGCTGTGCTCTAAATAAGATGTAAATGAAGCAGTATTCAGAGGTTATGAGCCAGATCATAAAAATCCTGAAAGTCATATTTCCAAAAAGAAAAAAAAAAAAAGTGGAGATGTTAGTTTCTTTCTGATCTCTCAACCTTTAATACTCACTTGGCAAGGTAGCAATGGAGGGGCGGGGGGGGGCGGTACGGAATCAAACTGCTTTAAAATGAAAGCTAACAAGGCCGCAACTGGCTTCAGTATTTTCCAACATGCCTCAAGGCTATCTCCCATATTCCCATAACACCTTGTTTTAAACTTTTTCCTTGTCCACACAAGGTAGAAGCTTATTTGTTCTGAATGGTGGCTGAAATTCTCAGGCCAGGACCTATTGGTTCAGCAGCCAATACTGTAATGTAGTGCCAAGTATCACAAAATTCACAATAAAATTAACGGAGCTGGAAACCTTGTGGAGATCTTCACTATTTTGCTTAATTAAAACTCCCATGATCTTCTTCCGTGCCTATAGGTGTACTATTTTTAACAGCAAAGACCAGTTATTCTGGTAATTACTTCATGTTCATCTTAAAAGGGCAATCTGTGCACATTCCAGTTTGGTAAAGGAGGTCAATAAATGACAATCCATGCCTTTCAGTATTGCAACAACATGACTTTGCTAGCATTTTCGTATTCTAAATATGGACTTACTTACAGATCTTACAAGGAATGTTCAGGAGGGATTCAGTATGGAGGTCCAATCAGACCAAAGCTTAGAAATTCAGCTGGTTTCCCCACCCTGCTTGCCTCCACTGAAGCTAACAGATGTTCTTCTCCTGACTCCAACCCCCTCATCACCCACCACCCACCTAGCACAGGGGCAGGAATCTCCAGAACCATGCATAAGAAGATAACAGGCAGGAGAAGTTCTGAAAGTAACCATTCTCCATCTGTCCTACAGGCCCTTGCTCTCTCGCCTTTGCTTAGTTCAGACCCAGAATCTCCTGGCACTGGAGAGGAAGAATAAGTCCCAGGTGCGTCCTTGGCTCCGGTCTTATCAACAATCCTGTCACTGTCTCAACTGGCTTTGACTTTCAAACCATTTGCCAAAGAAAGGGCAACATAGCCTCAATAAGAAAAGTAGGCATACTAACAGGTCATCTAGTACATCCCTTACATCCCTGTCCCAAGGCAGGACCAACCATATCTAATTAATTCAATCAAGCATCCATCTCTTTTTTACTTTGGAACACAGTAATTTCTACCTGCTCAAATGAAAAAAGAAAATAATGAGGACAGAAGAATGAGGGTTTTTTTCCCTATGACTAATTGTATCTAAGATTTATATTTATGTGTGTATGAATGCATGTATATATAATTCTTTATTTATACAGATATTTATTTAATCCCTTTCTTTCTAACACTCAAACCGTACTAAGCAGACTGGAGTTTGATAGCCTTCTGAAATACCACTTTCTGGGCTTTTCTTTTTTGTCTGGGCTGATCAAGGATCTTCAGTAGCATCTGAATGTCTTCTCTCAATAGCTTGGCTTTTGTCTCATCACTGTCCAGCATCAAGGCAGTGGTGTTTTGACGTGATTTTTTCTTCCCCCATTCTGCTCAGCTTAGTCAAGCTAGGCTGGTTATCTTAACTCCCGTTCTCTTTGTTCTTTCCAAAGTATAATTGTCATATTTGGAACCATGACTACTTGAAATGAGTCCCATACACTGGGTTTTTAATTCATATCTGTTGACAACATTTCACCTCCTGAGTCTGCAGTCACCTCATTCTTTCTCTTTTTCTCACCAGTTATAAATAAACAAAGCCATTTCTCCTGTCTTCAGCTGACAGTTTTCCTTTAAGTAACTGCATCTTATCATAATGATGAGTAAATCAGTAAATCTGACCAACTGAGTGCTGTCTGGTTGCCTTCCACTTAACCAGCCTCTGGGCAAGGTTAAACCTTCACTGCAGCAAAGAAGTCTTAACCTGACCCTATGTATTTCTGCTTTGTCTGTGCTCTACAGCTGGAACCAACAGATAGCATCATTTATAAATGTCAGCTTGAGTATAATCTATTTGATCCATATCTAATCTTTTTGGTCACAGAACAGTTTATCCAGAGATATCTTCTAGTTTTTAAGTATTATAGCCCAGGAGAAGACCTCTCTACTCTTCCATGCAGGGAGGAAGTCATCAAGGAATGCAAGGAAATGCTAATACACTTCTCAAGGGAAACAATTTCCTTTTTTCTGAAAGCAGTCATAGTGGCATTCATATGAAGAAGTAGCATGAAGCTTCTTTATCACTTCTGTTTATTCAGTTTATGTATCTTGTGGAAGCATTTAGAAGCTAGCAAGTTATTTTCCAGATGATGAGAACACCAACACACAGAGATACATGATTAAGCTACAGTAATTAGTTGTCCAAATCAGGCAACATCTACATAGACTTTCTAACAGGTTGTATCCCTCAGCTATAAAAAGGGAGAAAACAAGCAGTTCCAACAATTTACTTGTACTATTTAACACTTTTTTTATTGTTAGAACCAAGCTTAAGTAAAACCTACTAAAGTCCTTACAGTCTGATAGAGCTTTTCTGTACATATTCGGTCTGTTTCTTTTTACTTCAAGTTTTTCATGTTTTGCCAGAGACTTGCAAAGGAAGAAGTACCCAGATTGAACAGATTGAAAGAACACACTTTATCTCCAAGAGGTTATCAGTCTCACCAAATAAACTATTTTCTTGAGATGACTGGCCAAGTTCAACATATTCTAAGTTAGCTTGAATAAGATCTGTGTTATATCCCACAGTAAAGCCTCTTCCTTTTGGTCCTGAATTCCCAGACATTCCTAGCCAGGGACCTACTCTATAGAAATTTAATTCCCAGATTTGCATTTTCATAGCTGTGAACAACAATTTTACCTCAGAAGGAAAAATTAATCACTGATTTTCTATGCATTGCCTTAAGTATCTTATAAGTGCTGTACCACAATTGTCAGCCTCTTAATAAACCTTCTTTGCCAGCATTATTAGAGAAGAACAAAAACTTGCCTTCTCCAGTCCACAGAAACAAGGGATGTGATGTAGTTTGTGGAGGAACCTGATTATTAGAGAGGACGACAATAGCCTTCTGCAAGTGAATGACAAAGTGTCTAGTTTTTGTGACACCCCTGAAGCATCTGTGGGTTTAGGATGGAGATTCTTTTTTCTACTTACTCCTTTGTTCTTATAAATGCACACATTCACATTCACACTTGAGAAGGAAATTCATGGAGTTGTCTGTCAAATCCCTTAAGGTTTTGGGAAGATTAACAGAAACATTAGGGAGATAAATCTTTAAACAATCATACTGCCTTTTCAACCCCAAATGTCAATGCCAGGAAGACGGGCTGACATTTTCTTCGCAAAGGATACCTAAATGACAGTGTCAGTTTCTTTACAGAGCATCTAATCACAACTCATAGAAAGGTGCATTGAGAGATGCTGCACAAGAAATCTGTATCACCCAGAAAGGAAACCAGCTCTCACCAAATTCATTATGGTAACTACCTCTGAGTAATGCTTAAACACAAAACTGCTGAACAGTTCTAGGAATAATCTAGTGTTTTTCACAGAACCTTTTTCTTTTACCTTAGGAGCTCAAAGGACATTCTCTTTGTTACAGTTATTCCATTGAGTAATATTAAATTCCTGATTTTTAGGGAAAAAGGGGGGGATGGTGCTGGGGGGGTGGGGAATGTATTCTATGTCCCTGCCGATTATGTGGAAATGTAGACACTTCTCTGTTCCAAGCTGCATATAGCATATACTCACACTATATAATCTAAAATAATATATATAAAAATTGCTGTGAATATAGACCTGCAGAACATTGATGAGATATTTCAGTATTAGTTAAAAAAAGGTTAGTAACTACTTTTAAGGGATTATCTTACTTTAAAAATGCACAGAAAATTCAAAGCAGATGGGCTGTAAAATAATACTTAATATAAAGTTTTAAAACGTTTTCCATCACATCTCCTTCACCTTGTATTTGCTGTTAACTGAGTTTATTCACTAACATGATGCAAATAAACAGGATACCTGGATGCTTCAAGTTCCATCCTCTTCTTCCTTGCTGGACACAGAAAACTCTTCATAGATAGAAATGATCAAATGGTCAATGGAGTTGTTAGTATTAAGTTTTCCAAGTCAGAGTTAGTCTGATACTGAGTATCACATTATATAACAAGGCGTGGGAGAGGAATATCTCATTCCTAACCTGGAATGAATGCAGATTTAGAAGAAAACACATGTAAAGGTGTTTGCTTTATCAGTGCCAGAACACACAAATCCACCTGCATGTACTGCCATTGACACCTGATCCTCTATTTTGCATGTGTATATTAACTGGCACACTGAGTAGTCCTATGTAGCTGTGCTTCCAGTCTCACTGGTTAGGGGACATGGCTAACAGAGGCACATGACCACTGTAAGGTCAGAAGAAACATGCAAGAAACAACTGCATAAGATCCTTCCTTTTCCCACATCATATATGGAAAGAGACCATTTACGTGCAGCTTCTCTAAAAAATGCTTGAAAGTATGTAAAGGGGGATCACAGCTCACAAAGATAAGCTGAATGGTTTTCTCAGAGTTACCCTGCTTAATGCTAGAATGAGAAAGGGAGGCCAGATGTCATCAGCCAAATCCCTCTGTGACTATAACCCCATATTGGTGATGCAGATAGATTCCCACACAAAAAAAAAAAGCAGCAGTAGGAGCCCTGGATATATCAGCATAATTGTTCACATACCTTTTTCCAATTCTACACACTGTTACAGAGTTTTCTACCTTTTTTTTCTTTCTGAATAATCATCCATTTACCCTAAGCTTTCTATTTACCTTTTATGAACATAATAGCATTTTCATCTTTATCCCTATTTTGCATTTACCATATCCTTAGTGTTTTTCTCACAATGTTACCTTCTAATTTGTGAGATACTCTAGGTATCTTAAATTTCCAAAATTACATTTTCTCCTTTCTATGCTTGCTCTGAGGAAGGCATATCAACATTAACATTCTGAACTGAATCACATTTGTAATGTGATGTAGAGGGATGGGCAAATCCCAGACTCTGTCATCATTCTAATATTAATTCTTTCTGTGATTGCAGACAAACTAAATACCTGCCTCAGTTCCACCAGCAACCAAAGGGAGATAAAAAGTACATACTAATTAGCACAGAACTACAAAGCATTTCAAAAGATTCTTGTGGCAGGTGCTATAAGCATAGATGCCGAGAAAGCAATATAACACTGTATCTAAATATTTTTCTCATCTGTTTCTTTATGAAAGTCACTTAATGCTAGGCATATGAAAGAGTTTTATTTCCTTTCTTTTATTTCTCAGTCAGTTAAAAACCCAAGTAACCAATTCATAGTACAGAACATTATACTGTGACTCACTACAGAGAGATGTATGAAGGTGCCATTTTTCCTCCTGCTTTACCCTTAGAAAAAGTGAAGCATAGACAATCAAGGTCACCAAAGAAACTCCCCCCAAGATTTCAACCCATTCTGGCACAGCTTTTATTGGAATAGTTCAAAAATTAAGATACATTTTTGAAAGACTGTCTCTCAGTGTCATAAAAAGACCTTATATTCATGAATAATATAAGAATTAAGAACTCATGAAAAAAGAGCTCTAAGAATGCAGGATTCTTGAAAAAAATTACAAGTTCTGCTAAGGTTTGTACAAAGAAGATGGCAGATCATTGAATCAAATCCTTCTGTGAAGTTCTAGCCCTTATGTTAACAATAATACCTCAAATGTCTGAAAACCAGAATCATTGTTAAAGGAGCAAGTTAAAAACACTCAATTCGAAATCTGTACATTCTATATATTTTTCTAACTCCAAATCCAAACTAGCTGATACATCCTCCCAAAACTCTAAACGCCCCCTCCCATCTCTGTTTACTGGCATTGTTTCGCTGCTCCAAAACTATCAAACAAGGTCATACTGTACGACTTTTCACTCTAGAGAAGTTAACGCAGTGCCAAAGGGAAAGCTTGGGTTAGTTTAAATATCTAACAATAAAGCCAGTGAAAATATTACAGTGTCATATTGATGACAGGGAATGAGACTACCCTACAATAAAACCATGTTTGTAGTCTTCACTGAGGGAATCCCTGCTCGAGGGGGATCTATTATCCCATCTTTATATCTGTACCTGACACTCCGCACATCAACATAATCTTTTCACCTACAATTGCACTTGACATACTTTCTTCCTAAATATAATAAACAGAGCCTGTATAAGGTATCTCTAACCTCAAAGGATTTACTGCTCTTGGTAGTTAAGCTACCACTCCTGTGTACATCAAGGACAACCTGATGTAACCTATATCGACTTGACCAGCCAGGTTAGCTCAGTTGGTTAGAGCATGGTGCTAATAACGCCAAGTTCACAGATTCAATCCCTGCTTACTGCAGGGGGGTTGGGCTCGATGATCTCTCAAGGTCCCTTCCAACCCAAAGCATTCTATGATTCTATGATTCTGTGGAGGTACTTGGATTTATACCATTATACTGTCACCAGCACCCAGAGTGTTTCCTTCCATATACCAGAACTACTCCCAAAGGCCTCTACTGTTCCTAAAAGGTGATTCAATGTGTAGGTAGGAGCCCACTATACTTCCAGATCCATCTGCTGCTCTTATGAAGATAATTTACACACTATCCATCCAAAGTATCTATTCCATGTTAATTAAGTACTAAAATATAGGTACATGGGGCCTTCATCATCCTGCTTAGTCCAAAAGACACAGCAGCTTTGCTGCTAATGATGCTTCCATGTCTATTTCATGGACATACACTATATCTGGCACTATAGAAAGCTTGTGGCTACCCTGCAAAAGACAGTCTACACTTTCCCATTTTCTACACTTTGCCATTTTCCCTGTTCAACAAGGGGGAGTGCAAAATCCTGCACCTAGGGAGGAACAACCCCATGCACTTGTATAAGTTGGGGACTGACCAGCTGGAAAGCAGTCCTCAAGAAAATGACCTGATGTTCTTCATGGATACCAAGTTGAATATGAACCAACAATGTGCCCTTGTGGCAAAGCAGGTGAATGGTATCCTGGGGTGCACCAGAAATGTTGCCAGTGCGTCAAGGGGGGTGATTTTTCCCCTCTACTAACCACTGGTGAGGCCACACCTGGAGTGCTGGGTCCAACCCTGGGCTTTCCAGTGCAAAGGAGAGATGGACATACTAGACAGAGTCCAGCAAAGGGTCACTGGGACAATTAAAGGACTGTGGTATCTCTCCTATAAGGAAAGGCTGAGAGAGCTGGGACTGTTCAGCCTGGAGAAGAGAAGGCTCAGGGGGGATCTCATCAATGTACATAAATATCAGAAGGGAGGATGTAAAGAAGTGGGAGCCAGGATCTTTTCAGCGGTGCCCAGCAACAGGACAAGAGGCAGTGGGCATAAACTGAAACACAGGAGGACCCATCTGAACATCAGGAAACACTTTGTCACAGTGAGGTTGACAAAGCACTGGCACAGGTTGCCCACGTAGGTTGTGGAGTCACCATCCTTGGAGATATTCAAAAGCTGTCTGGATATGGCCCTGGGCAGCCTGCTCTAGGTGACCCTGCTTGAGCAGGCAGGCTGGACCAGATGACCTCTGGAGTCCCTTCCAATGTCATCCAGTCTGTGATTCTGTGATTCTCCAGCATCACTGAATTCAGCAGTCTCTAAGGCAGAATATGATAGCTGTTACCAGTTTGATGTCTTGTGTCTTAGAGAAAACACCACAGAATTTTTGAAGAAATGTATTTTTGTTCAGAGTAGGGCAGTCAAGGAATTCTTACATGCAACAGCAGCGTTCCTCTCTGTCCAGATTTCTCTGCTGTCAAATTAATTTCTTCCATTGATACTCCTATAAAGTTTAAAGAAATTAAAACCTGAAGTAGTTAAATATCTCATAAAGAAGAAACACTCTTCTAGCATTCTTTTCACTACTAATTGCAGAATAAAATGTGAGCCTCCTGTGCCTGTAAGAGCCATCAGTCTTAAAGATTTTAAAAATGGAACAGGACCTTCAAAATGGAACAGATCAGCATCTTTAAGAAGGCAGAGATGTCCAAAACAACTAAGGATGAGTGGGAAAGTGCCAGACGTTCTGGGATTCCAGTTCTACCACTAGTTACTTGAGATAAGGTCACAGTAGGTGAGCTGACTAAGGGCAAGTCTCTCTCTACATCCACATCTGTAAAACAGGGGTAACAACAGCATGCACTAATAGCACAGATTATGTTTACGAAGCGGCTTTGTTACTATATATTCTGATTTGTGTTATTAGTTAGTATGGAGTGGCCATCAGAAACCTAGGAAAGTGAGAGATTAATTCAGTCAAATACTGGAATAGGCCAGACTTAGCTAAATTTGAAAGGGATCTGGATCAAAGGTTTTAGAAACATCCTCAGTCTACTCAAGAGCAGCCAGAGTTCAGAAGGGTATCACTAACCCACTTCTTCAAGTAAAGCATTGGTTCCAGGCCTAAAAAGCTTGAAATTCAGAGTTAGAAACAGAAGGAAAGTTTTCTTTGCAGGCAGCACTACTAAATCCTACAGGCATAGATGTCAGTTCTGTGATAGCAACAAACTGAGGTACTGAGTGAAAAAAAGGGAGAAATTTCTTTCAATAAAAATTAGCACATCTTTGTCAGAACAGACACTGATCATTAAAATCTGAAAGCTGTAGCACAAGGTATTGATGGAACCACTATGATTTGGCTTTAGAGCTAGAAGAAATATTCAGTAACTGTTTTTTGCCCCATCTGAGGCAGTAAAACCCAATCTGATTAAAGTTTTTATTTGCTCAAAGTGATAGATAAACCTTCTCAAATGTAAGTATGGTTTGAAATCAATAGGTTGTGTGCAAATTAACTCAAATCATCAATGACATACTGGTAATTATACAAGCTTCATCAAGAAGAGTGTCTAGTTATGGGGGCACTACACTGAAAGACTTATTTGTGTGTCTAAAGAGAAACGTAAAAGCATGGATATATTCCCTGCTGTCCACTGGAGGCTTTTTGCTAGATAATATATTAATTGTCCACTCTTAAAAAGAATCACAGAAGTAGGAGGAAGCTAGTCTTCTAACATTAGTGCCATTTAATGGAAATGACTGTGGAAACCAATATAGATCTTTTTCTTTCTTCACAATACTTTGCTCCCTAATATTGTGATCCCTCTTTGAGAAGCTGTAACTCCACCATCTGAAGATGTAAATGCATCAGTGAAGTCCTACCAGGCTCAAAACAAAATGACAGTTTGACTCACAGAGAGGTGCCAAACTGTCTGTCAGATCCCATACCAGGCCTCACCCCAAAGCTCCCAAGACCCACACCAGTAAATGGTCAAGATTTGTTTCGTAGCTCATCCTTTCAGAAAAGGACTAAGACACAGCAGTGACATAAGTAAATGAACGATCTTCCCAGTGGTGATGGTTTATTTCCAATGGAATCCATTTCCTAGGCCAGTTACTACAATTTGGTCTTTGCTGATCAGGTGTTACTGTACTTAAATATTCACAAATCAAAGGTGGTAAAATTGGAACCAAGCAATTGGAGAATAAAAGAAGAAATTATCTCTATGTTTCAGCCGGATACCAGGCTTTTCTGTCTATCCATTTCAGTGATGCTGGTATATTTGCCATCTGTGAAGCCTAATGAGCTTTTTGAACCTTTGGAGAAAAATTATTAGAAAGAAAAAAAAATCTCAATATATGTTTCTTTTTGTATACAGTTACTGGTCTGGTGCTTAAGTCTACTACAACTGCATGGTCCTACTAGCCTCTAAGACACTAGGTAACAGCTTCCCATTGGGAATAATTGTTTCCCCAGTCTAAGCTAACAAACCTGCCAGCTGGAATGGGCTTTTTTTAAACTACTTTTCATTCTTTTTTAATTTTTAAACAGATCAGTTTCTGCTGGTATGAGTCTAGCTAGCTTTATGCTCACAAGAATAGCTATGCAGGCCAAATACTTCATGTCCACCCCTTCAATAGAAGCTTCCACTGGATTGAATTTTCCACCAATGAAAAATCAAGAAGACATCATAGAACTAGATGAGACCATTATATCTTAGGATATAAAGAGGCTCTCCCTGTGGCTGTTTCAATATTTTTAAAGTTAAATATGGCACACTCATATTCAGACACTGATCTTGAAAGGACGTTGCTTAGTAGTAGACAAGGACCAGTGGTATCTGCAGCCACATGAAACAAAGTTTATATAGAAATAATATGAGCTACTCACCAGAACTTTCAGTTAGAAATCACAAAATTATAAATGTTTTGTACACTTGATTTCTGAAAGACTGGTACAAATGAGCCAAATTAAGTACAAATTAAAGCTCCAGGTAATGAAAAAAATACAGCAAGTAGTCTCAGTTTCAGGGTAGTACCAATATTCCCAGCTCCATTTTCTGAATGTAGCAACTGCCATACAGAATATTTTTACAAGTTCTGAAAAGC
Source organism: Pelecanus crispus (assembly GCF_030463565.1). Lineage (NCBI taxonomy): Eukaryota > Metazoa > Chordata > Aves > Pelecaniformes > Pelecanidae > Pelecanus > Pelecanus crispus. The sequence continues at coordinate 53,566,041 of NC_134648.1, forward strand.
CCATTCATCACTTCAAAACCCTAATACACCTTGAACTTAAAGTACCAATCTCTCAGAGAGAAACACTAGAAATCTAAACTCACAAATGTATAGAGAAAATGGGAAAGATATAATCAATTATCACCTCCTTTTGTTCCAACATACTGCAATCTGTGGCAGAAAGGATAACTCCTCATACACTGCCATGCCTATAAGCCAGCACAGATCAACTGAATGCATTCTGGGGTACATTTCAGGGTTTTTTCCACATCCTTTCATGATTGCTCTATGCAGGAAAACACCAGGAAAAATTAAGTTTTTTAAGAGAAATAAGTACTCTCACCCTAACCTAAAAAAAGTAATATTGAGGCAAGGTATGATGCCCACACACAAGTTTACTGCTTCAGAAACTTATTCTGGTTGACACAGTGGACATGAATACTTTACCTGTAGCAGGATTATAGGGAAATTACCAGAGAAAAACAACTGAGTTACATTCACCAGACAAAAAAAGTAGGTATAAGACACCAAAGACATAACACTGTGGAACTGTTAGTCAAACACTTGACATGTTTCCTAACTCCAGGTCTCCCGTTTGACAAGTGGCAGTCAATTACAACTGGTAACAGAGGAAGCAAAAGTTCTTCAACACAACACAGAAAATTCCTGTCAGAATTCAAAGATGCTCTAGAAAATGTCACCTCCAGGAAACATTATTATGCACTCACTGATTTTCTTTTTCCTTTGATCTGAACTGTTCTCAAGGTCAATGAGGGCTTGAATTTGAAAACCTGAGTCATGCCTCTGTCTTCACTCAAGCACTTAGGTTGTCTGTCAGCCTCAGTTATACAGTTCTACAAACAGTTAATATTCAGCACTGAAGCAGAGATGCTGGATGAAAAAAAAAACAAGAGCATCTTGACTCTCCTACAACCATTAGAAAAGCAGCAGAAGCATGGACAGATTTCAAGTGAGCTTCCTTAGGCACAGGCAGAAGTACAAAAACATTAGCGTGCAGCAGCCAGAGTAGAAGCAAAGACAGCTGCTCCAAAAACACTTTGGGCAGCAGTGGCACTGCAGAAAAAAAATGAAATTGATATTCTACTGCATCTACTTCAGCTCCGTCGTCTATAAATATATCCACCCTGGTATTCCCCTGTCTCTGAGAAATGCTGTGCTGGCTTTTCCTGGGGTAGGATAAGTTGCAAAGCACAGCCATAGTTTGTGCACAGATTGGCATGTGTACATGTGTCTCTGTGACATGAAAAAGGGGTTGAGTGTCCAAAAGCTTTTGTTTTCCAGCTATATTTGTTGGTCTAAAAAAAGACATTACTCTCAAAAAATTCAGGTATCTAACCTCAAATCCACATGCACTGCCTGTGGTGAGGCAGTCAAGTTAACCTACAGGCAGATCTTTACAATGACTTGCTATTAGAGGAAGAACTAGTCTGGCAAAGATACTTTTTTGGCATTATTACCTGTGCTTTGAGTCACCTGTTGAAATTTAAGCAACTTTATATAAAGTTTTTCAGAGCTGCTTCATCATTTTAAATATATTACATAGAACGTAGGGCCTGCCTCTGATGAGCTATTGCTAAGGCAGGAGGACTACATAAAAGGAATGTGTCCACTATCGTTTGCAAGGACCATCTTATCTGCTTGCGAGTGCTGCCATTAAGGCATATGGAAGGGACAGGGAATGTGTTCTTTCATAACTCTCACGTAATTTCCATAAAAAATGAACTGATGAATATATTCTTAGAGTCAATTAATTTATCTTTCCAGAATTAAATCTGTATGTTTTTAAAGAAAAGTTCATTCTGTGTTCTTTCACTGAGCATCCATATTCTGCTGCACATATGAAGAAACGAGATGAAGTCAGCAATCTCTGCTGCCATCTTCTGCTGTTATTTTTTATGCAACCAGTGAACAAGGGACAGAAATATTAAAATCCCATCCTTTTTGAAAATGAGTGTAACAAATGAAAGGCGATAAATCAAGAGTCAAAGTTCTGTCACACAATCACAGAAATTTGGGAAGAAAATGTCTCTTTGAATCACACTCTATCACCTTCACAATACAGACTTATCCATTATGGTATATTCTCCCATCTAACTGAGGCTCTGATATCCCTCATGACAAGTCTTATATTCTCCACAAAAGCTTCTTTCTCCCATTATTCCCTTAGAGCCAGAGACTGCTGCCCTTTGTCACAGAGTAGAGATCCACTCTGCAAGTAACATCATCTTATTTTAATGGGATACTAATCCACTTGATGCAGGTTCTTGAAACCATATAGATCTTGTGGCACACTGATAATTTGCCCTCGTCTCATTGTAACAATATTCCCCCCCTTCATTAGTCATTTCCTCACAGATCATTATTATTCCTCCATCTTCCCAATGTTTGGTCACAGGTCAAACACTATCAGAATTGCCTTAACTGAGGGACGTAGCTTGTTTGTTTCCCACTGTCCTAACATCCAAACCTATCCTCTGAATGTGGGATAATCAAACTATCTTTACCCTTTGCCATTTAGTAACCTCTCATATTCCATTATCAGACCATGTCTTTCAAATACCAGTCTCACTTTTTGTCTCAAAACCACTTCAATACTCTATTAAAAGTATTAAGTTGCTTTTACTAAAACCCACATAAAATAGTAAGATTAATAATGTTTTTCATAGCTGAAACTGTCTTTTTCAAAAGTTGGCTGAAGCTACTGTTTCGCTACAGGTTAAATTAATAGGTATTTGCATTGTGTGTTCAAGTCCTTATCCCCTTCCTCATTGTCACTCCTTTCCAAGTAATGATATTCTGATATTCATGATCATCAACTGATGGGTATACTCATCCAGAACATTTCTACTGGCATATAACCATGAGCAATTTTTCTTCATTACATTAAATCCCATTTGTTTTCTATTTCTTTCAAATCTCAGTCATCTATTGCACTATATCTTCTGCAATTAAATCATCAGTATATGCAGGATAGATAATTTTGCAATAACTGGCTAACTTTTCTAATAGGTTCACCAAGCAGCAGTAAGAATAAAACTGTGCCCTGCCTTAATCCAATGTCAGAGCTATCAGATATGGAATGCTTGATAAAACTGTTAGGAAGATACAGCTAAGGAGCTGTATCTTCCTAACAGTTTTATCAAGCATTCGACATTATTTTCTTGTGATTTCTGAGTGCAGATGATACATTATCATATACTTTCTTAAAACTGGGGAAAAAAAGAAGTGGAAAAAAAATTGTTACTACATTCCTCTTTACTCAATGGAAGAAATATATGGAACAAAAGTATAGTCAGAATAAAGGAATGATCAAGAGTAAGTCAGACGTTTTCCTTTGATTTCTTTGCTCAATGTTACCCTATATGTTTAAGTACTGCCCCTACATTTTAATCCTCTTCTGGATCTTCCACTGTAGATAGCTATAAATGCTTACCATCAGCACTACCATCATCTTCCCATCAAGGGATATAAATTTAAATATTTCAATTTTCATTTTGGTCCTTCATCAAGTACCCAAAACTGACTGACCCAGACAGGAAATAAGTATTAAAAAAAGTCCTCAGCCCAGCAAGAAGTTAATATACAATTTGTTCTCTATGTCCTAGAAGAAAAACCTTCATTGTTGGCACAGGCAGAAAAGAGTTCTTATGTCAGAAGTTCTTATGTCAGATTTTAAGGACTTTCTAAGATACCCCCACTCTCCTCAACTCTTGCACCACAATAACCTTTCTAAAAAACGTCCTGTTATTTTTTTTTCTCTTTCTCTTTTCTGTATCCTTTCTTGCTGTCAAGTTACCTGGTGTTTCATACAGAATCATTTCTCATTAAACTTTGTCAGCTGGTTGTTTTATTCTATCACTCTTAATCAATTGGTTTTAATTTTCCTGTAGAATCTGTATCTAAGAATTCACATTTAAACAACCTTTGCCACATATGCTGCAAAACTTTTGTGAACACATCTTTAGAAATACAAAGGGTAAGATTCTATAGTATTAGTCATCAAGCATAAAGTATCCTCAAAGGATTTGCATAAAGAAACACAAGAAACACATAAGAAGTCACACGTGACTTTTTTTATATTAGTGTTATAAACCAAGAATCTGTTCTACCCTCTTTCCCCTTGATGTGTCAGATTCCCTGTTAAACACTTTCCTCCTTTCCCTGTTCATTTCCCAAATATGGTTCATGATAGTTTCTGTGACCTGGGTAATTAAAATAGATTTAAAGTCAGGCCAGCTTGCTTTCTGTCCCCTCACAATTACTGCAGCAAGAACCTATCCCTTCTGCAACGCGTGGTGGCTGAAAATGCCTTCCGCTTCTAACTATCTTATGTTCAGCATCATTCTACTTCACTGGAGCATTCTCAGTTTAAAATATGTTTGCAAAATATGCATTAGTCTCTCTTGCTTAATCTCTTTTTTTTTTTTCTTTAAAACTGAACTCTATTATAATGTTTCTAACTACAAGCCTTATCTACATAAGAAGACATTATTCACTGAGAATGCTTTGCCTCATTTGTTGAGCTATATTTGGACATAGTTTGAGAGACAGGCTGAAGTAATGGGAAATGTAAGAATGCTTTCTTTTGTGAGCAGGAAGGAAAACAAGCTTTGCCATGATTCCATTTAATTTTATTGGAATTTCTGTAAAACAGAGTACTTATCATTCTTTCAGATACATTCCCAGACCACGAGACAACAGACAGCCCTGTGTCCAATGCAGTATAGAATGCAATATGAAAGCAAATTAAATGAAAGAAAAATGAAACAACATATGCACAATTTCTGAGCATCTGTTTAACACCACAGTTTGTTTCTTGCATATAAGAGAAACAAATGCAGGAGTTGGAAGTACACGAATACATGCAACCTTCAGTGACCAGGGATTTCATGAACATGGTTCATCATGGTTTCTGTGATTTAGATAATCAAATACATTGGTCACTTGTGTTAGCACATCTTGTAGCCGTATCACCACATAACTGAGTGCTCAGTTCTCACTAGCAAGCTAGTCCTTACAATTGCAGTCTTGTGGAAACAAGATTTTTGGTCTTGAAATATCTAAGCTAAAAATAATCTGTGGTCCCTCATGGCCTTCATTTCTACAGAATTTAATTACTTGGACCTCTGCAGACATAGGCACATAAGAACAATGACGATACTTACAGCAAAGTCATTTTAAAAAGCAGAAGAATGATCACAATTTTCCACTGTTTTCTCCTATTTTCCCTAAACTCTCAAAAATCTTAATAGAGACACAAAAATCAGCTTTGCCACTCTTTCTATATGGCTAAGCATAAGTTAAATTTTCAAAAGTGACTCCTAGTTTTAGTTATCTCAATTTGAATTCTAGATTTTCAATTTTCTACTGCTCAGTTCTGAAAAGTTGCACCTGTACAGCTACTATTAGCTGTAGTTATTCTTTTCATCATTTAGCCCTTGCAAAACTGATTTCTGGCCATCTAAAAATGAGTAATTAAAAATCACCCCCAAACACACAAAAATTAAATGTTAATATTAATGAAATAGGAAATACTTTACTTGTAGGTAATCATTCCCATTAAATTTAGCCTACTAGCTGATTCCCAATTGTGTGAAGAATTTGTGTAAAAGAGTAGTTTAAGCAGAGCAAACAATTTGCATTTTATTATAAATGAGCTATACAACATGGATTTCTGAGCCACTAGTTTTACTGGTTCACTTTATTTCTTTCTGCTTTAGAGGGCAAAACACCTATGGTTATTTATTAACAGTGGAATTCAAACACGCGCCTTTAGCTATCCTTAAGCTTAGGCTTCCTGCAAATACAGGTGCCATGCTGTCAAAAAGCACTGTTGGACTCAGCAGCGCACCGTTGATTGAATACTGCAATATCTCTGCATAAGGGCATGTCTAGAAGTAGCTTTTCCTCCTTATGACTGACATAATGCATTGCTGAATTGTGCATCAGCAGCCACAGTAGTCCCCTCCCCCAGAACCGGGAAGAGTCACAGGACTTTTCCTTTTAATTCCTCTAAAGTGCAAAACATTCCAGTTTCCCCTGTGATATTATGCTTTTGTGACGAAGGCTATATTGGATTCATGCATTTTCTCCAAATGGTAGATTAGAGGGATGCATGAATATTAATTTGCAGTATGTTTTGTAGACTATGCTTACAGTAATTCTGTGATTACTCTCTGGTAATTGTGTACTAATAATGCTAGTTGTTTATATACAACTTCAAAAATAAATAAGAAGCAGCTTCATTAGCAATGGACTCTCAAGAGCAGTTTCATAATGAGGATAAATTTCCTCCATTTAATATGGAGAGGTTGCAGATATATTCAGATACAGACAGGTGTAACATCATTAAGATAGTCAGACAGATGCAGTCAAAAATTCACAAGCATTTTTGGCTGGATTCACATCCACTACCTTTTAGGCATTTAAGTGAGGCACATAAATTAGTCATCCGGTCTTGTTCCATAGTCAGCAGAGATCACTGTAAGACAATTTAGGCTACCAGCAACTGGCAATGAAATCAGAGAGCAGAGCTAAAATGAAGTACTCGGGGTATAGGTCAAGGCTTTACTGGGAGGTTTGGAACTGGGCTTATCATAGTTTTCAATGCATTTAAACACAAGAAAAGATCCAAAAGAGTCTCAGGATTGGCCTGAATGCCAGCCTTCGGCAGAAATGACAACAATAATACTTCTGAACATATCACATCTTCCTGCACCACTGTACTAGTGGGGACTATCTGACTGAAGTGACACATAAAACGGCAGCTTGTAAACTGAGATTCATAGAATCATAGAATCATAGAATCATAGAATCATCTAGGTTGGAAAAGACCTTTAAGATCATCCAGTCCAACCATTAACCTACACTACCAAGCCCACTCTAGACTAATCAAGGGTAGACCAGACTAAACCATATCCCGAAGTGCCACATCTACCCGTTTTTTAAACGCCTCCAGGGATGGTGACTCCACCACCTCTCTGGGCAGCCTGTTCCAATGCCTGACCACCCTTTCCGTAAAGAAATTTTTCCTAATTTCCAGTCTAAACCTCCCCTGGCGCAGCTTAAGCCCATTTCCTCTTGTCCTATCGCTAGCTACTTGGGAGAAGAGACCAACACCCACCTCACTACAACCTCCTTTCAGGTAGTTGTAGAGAGCGATAAGGTCTCCCCTCAGCCTCCTCTTCTCCAGGCTAAACAACCCCAGTTCCCTCAGCCGCTCCTCATAAGACTTGTTCTCCAGACCCTTCACCAGCTTCGTTGCCCGCCTCTGAACACGCTCCAGCACCTCAATGTCTTTCTTGTAGTGAGGGGCCCAAAACTGGACACAGTATTCCAGGTGTGGCCTCACCAGCGCCGAGTACAGGGGCACATTCACCTCCCTGCTCCTGCTGGCCACAGCATTCCTGATACAAGCCAGGATGCTGTTGGCCTTCTTGGCCACCTGGGCACACTGCTGGCTCATGTTCAGCCGGCTATCTACTAACACCCCCAGATCCTTTTTGGCCAGGCAGCTTTCCAGCCACTCCTCCCCAAGCCTGTAGCGTTGCATGGGGTTGTTGTGACCGAAGTGCAGGACCCGGCACTTGGCCTTGTTGAACCTCATACAGTTGGCCACGGCCCATCGATCCAGTCTGTCCAGGTCCCTCTGCAGGGTCATCCTACCCTCGAGCAGTTCGACACTCCCACCCAATTTGGTGTCGTCTGCAAACTTACTGAGGGTGCACTCGATCCCCTCATCCAGATCATTGATAAAGATATCATTGATGCCGCGTGTCTGTGCGGGAATGATCCCACTAAAAAGTAGGGATATTATTGCATCGCCAAGCCCATCTTGGAGTGACACCTGCACTCCTTCACCTACTATTTCCTTTCCACTTTTTCTTGGATATACAGCATATTCTTGTCACCAAGGCAAGCAAGTCACCAAGGCAAGCAGCTCCGGTGCTGGCACGATCCACAGCACAGCACTCCTGAGTGGTGCACAGGGGGATTTCCCAAACCGGGGGAACCTTGGGCAGAGCTGAGAGAGATGCCTGGAGCCCACAGCTCGCGTGACAGCAGCTGATGAGACCTGGGTGGGGCCAGAATGGCAGCCAAGCCCCCCACACATATAAAAGAAGCACTTAGAGAGTGTTAACAACCAGGAATGATGCAGCAGCAAGGCTGTGGCACAGCAGTTGGCACTGTGCTTTGCGCAGAGGGCGTGCAGGAAGGTCACTGAAGCTCTGCCAGCTTGACCAGGGATCAGTGGTATCCACCCGGCAGAAAGCCATGGCCTCTCTAAGCTCTGCACCCACCATGACGGACACACCTTCCCAGAGAGAGCTCCATCAGGATCATGCTGCCAGCCAGGCGTCAGGCTGCGGGGCGTGCCCTGCTCTTACGCCAGTACCGGATGGCAGCAGTGAGCACACCTGTGGGAGCTGCACCCAGGGAGAGGAACTCCTCTGCTTAGTGACAGAGCTCCTGGAGGAGGTCAGTAGGTTGAGGAGTATCAGGGAGAGCAAGAGAGAGATAGGCTACTGGAATCACACCCTACCTTCTCTGAGAAAAGCGCAACAGGCAGACAGGACACATGATACAGAGGATTCCTTATCCTCTCTCCACCTGGATGAACAGTGACTTAAGGGATAGGTGGAAATAGTGACAAGTTCCTGCCTGGCCCAGCAGGTTCATCTCCTCTATGACTGCCCCACCTTCCCAGGTGCCCTTGTATAATAGGTATGAGGCTCCGCAAGTGGAACCAAACAATAACAATGACAAAGGTTCATCTAGCTTGGAGGTGTTGCCAAGGTTAAGTTGGCCTACGCCCTGCATCAAAACTGATTCCATAAAGAAAAAAAGACAGATCATTGTCATAAGAGACTTATAACCCTGGGGCCTGGGTTAAAGATGTGAAGAGAAAACTTCCTACCCTGGTACAGCCCTCAGATTAATATCCATTATTGATTTTCCAGGTAGGCAGTAATGAAGTTGCAACTAGAAGTCTGAGGGCAATCAAAAGAGACTTCAGGGCCTTGGGATGACTGGTTAAGGGATCAGGAGCACAAGCAGTGTTCTCCTCTATCCTTCCAGTTGCATGGAATGATGAGGGAAGAAACAGGAAGAGTCAGCAGACCAATACCTGGCTCTGAGCCTGGTGTCACTGGCAGAATTTTGGGTTTTTTGATCATGGGTCGGTCTACATGACATCAGGCCTGCTGGCAGCAGGCAAAGGGGGAAAAGGATCTTTGCACAGGAGTTAGCAGGGCTCATTGAAAGAGCTTTAAACTAGATTTGAAGGAGGAAAGGGATAAAACCAGGCTCGCTAGAGAAAAGCCTGAGGGTGGCATGCCAATGTTTGAGAGACGTGTGCTAACAAGGTCCTTTGATCTGCTGTTTCAGTGGAGGTAGGGGATAGAGCATGCATGGGCAACAAACAGGAGGAGCTGGAAGCCATTGTGCAGCAGGAAAACTATGATATAGTTGCCATCATGGAAATGAGGTGGGATGTCTCGCACAACTGGAGTGCTGCAATGGATGGCTAGAAACTCTTCAGAAGAGATAGCCAAGGAAGGAGAGGTGGTGGGGTAGCCCTGTATGTGAGGGCATGTTTTGATTGGCTAGAGCTTAATGATGGTGATGATGGGGTTGAGTGTTTATGGGTAAGAATCAGGGGGAAGGCCAACAAGGCAGATATCATGGTGGGAGTCTGTTGCAGACCAGCCAACCAGGATGAAGAGGAAGATGAAATATTCTATAAGCAGCTGGGAGAAGTCTCACAATTGCTAGCCCTTGTTCTCATGGGGGACTTCAATTTACCAGATGTCTGCTGGAAACACAATACAGCAGAGAGGAACCAGTCTAGGATGTTCCCGGAGTGTGTGGAAGACAACTTCCTGACACAGCCGATGAGGGAGCCAACTAGGGAAGGCACCCCGCAGGACCTGTTGTTTGTGAACAAAGAAGGACTTGTGGGTGATTTGACTGCTGGAGGCTGTCTTTGGGGCCAGACGGGATCTACCCAAGGGTACTAAAAGAGCTGGCAGAAGAGCTTACAAAGCCACTTTCAATCCTTTAACAGCACTGCTGGCCAAAGGGGAGGTCCCAGTTGACTGGAGGTTAGCAAATGTGACCCTCATCTAAAAGAAGGGACGGAAGGAGGATCTGGGGAACTATGGGCCTGTCAGTCTGTCCTCAGTGCCAGGGAAGGTTTTGGACCTTTGAGTACCATCACACAGCACATACAGTACAACCAGGTGATCAGGCCCAGTCAGCAAGGGTTTATGAAAGGCAGGTCCTAGTTGACTACCATGATCTCCTTCTAAGACAAGGTGACCCACTTAGTGGATGCGGGAAAGGCTGTAGATGTTGTCTACCTGGACTTCAGTAAAGCCTTTTATACTGTTTCCCACAGCATTCTCCTAGAGAAACTGGCTGCTCATGGCTTGGATGGGTGTAAGCTTCGCTGGGTAAAAAGTGACTGAATGGCCAGGCCCAAAGGGTTGTGTTGAATGGAGTTAAATCCAGTTGCAGCTGTTTACAAGTGGTGTACCCCAAGGCTCAGTATTGGGGCCAGTTCTGTTCAATATCTTTATCAATATTCTGGGCAAGGGGATTGAGTGCACCCTCAGTAAGTTTGCAGACAACACCAAGCTGGGTGGGAGTGTTGATCTGCTTGAGGGTAGGAAGGCCCTGCAGAGGGACCTGGACAGGCTGGATCAATGGGCCAAGGCCAATTTTATGGGGTTCAACAAGGCTAAGTGCCAGGTCCTACACTTCAGTCACAACAACCCCATGCAATACTACAGGCTTGGGGAAGAGTGGCCAGAAAGTTGCCTGGCTGAAAAGGACCTGGGGGTGTTGGTTGACAGCTGGCTGAACATGAGCCAGCAGTGTGCCCAGGTGGCCAAGAAGGCCAACAGCATCCTGGCTTGTATCAGGAATGCTGTGGCCAGCAGGAGCAGGGAGGTGAATGTGCCCCTGTACTCGGCGCTGGTGAGGCCACACCTGGAATACTGTGTCCAGTTTTGGGCCCCTCAATACAAGAAAGACATTGAGGTGCTGCAGCATGTCCAAAGAAAGGCAACAAAGCTGGTGAAGGGTCTAGAGCACAAGTCCTATGAGGAGCAGCTGAGGGAACTGGGGTTGTTTAGCCTGGAGAAGAGGAGGCTGAGGGGAGACCTTATCGCTCTCTACAACTACCTGAAAGGAGGTTATAGCGAGGTGGGTGTCGGTCTCTTCTGCCAAGTAACAAGCGATAGGACAAGAGGAAATAGCCTCAAGTTGCATCAGCGGAGGTTTAGATTGGAGACTAGGAAAAAATTCTTCACGGAAAGAATTGTCAAGCATTGCAACAGGCTGCCCAGGGAAGTGGTGGAGTCATCATCCCTGGAAGTATTTAAAAGATGTATGGATGTGGTACTTAAGGACATGGTTTAGTGGTGGATTTGGCAGTGCTAGGTTAGTGGTTAGACTAGATGATCTTAAAGGTTTTTTCCAACCTAACAAGTCTATAATTCTGTGATTCTATGGTTCTTTGCTTTCTGCACCAACCTGATAGCTATTGAGCAGTTGTCCTGCTGTGAGCAATTAAATAGCTGTCAGGGGTGGCAATACGTGATGATGGATTAGGCAATCCCTATCTGTTTGCAATTTTGGTCAGTGAAATTTGGAAACAACTTCAGCATCTTTGGCTGAAAGTCCCTCTTTTAATGCCAGTGATTAATTATTAACAAATGTGCTGTTATTATTTTAATAAGCCTCTCAATATGGTTATTGAGCTGTGGAAAACTTCCACCTCTGTTAAAAACTTTGCTTCAAAATACAGTCTCCCATTCCGTTTCCAGAACAAGCCAGTATCCATGCCAAGAGGGGACCTGTGGTGCATGGAGGTCAAGCCCCACAGCATATCAGTTTTATAAGAACAGTGGGAGAGGTCACAGAACAGAAAGATACAGTTGTCCAGCTCCTATTCAAGTATGGTCTCGAGGTCTGGATCTAAACAAATAATCCATACAATCCTCACCTAATCTGCTAAAAAAAATTCTCCAGATGCTTATCACTCTCCCAGCAAGCAAACCCACATTTCCACTGCCAAAGGGATCTCAGGACCACCTTTCACAACCAAAGGCCTCTGGCTGTCACAGACTAGGCACCCTCAGACATACCGTCCCTGAACGGTCCCATCTACCACCTGGTACATCGCAACCCTAATACACATCAGCAGGAACCCAAATCACACACAGCCTACAGCAATTCATGAGAAAGTGTGAGGCTGGGCATTAAGCTCACCTCCATCCAGGGAGGTTGCTCCTTGAGGGACTGCACCCCTTCCCCTGCCAGTGCATACTGTCTGTTGACTGTCAGGGCACCGTCAGCTAAGAGACCCACCCATCGCTGAGGCCATTCCTGAGCACCCAGCCGTGCTGTGCTGAGGGATCTGGGGGCTCAGCAAGCCTCTGGCAGATCCAAGGCCGCTGCCTCATGGAGGTCTTGTGCTGCCACCCCAGCAAAGCCCCTACCACTTGCAACAGGGCTCCACATGGCAGCAACAGCACAGTCACGGCCCCGCATGCACAGCTGTTGGGGCAGGTTCGGGGTCTGGCAGGAGCTTCACCCCAGAGCAGTGGGGCTGTATTTGCTGTGAGGCGGCACCGGCAGGAGCAGGGGTGGGCACGAGGCACTGCTGGCGGCCAAAGATCTGCGTGTGCGCTGCTGATCCAGGCTCTGTCCCTCACTGTGCCTAGGGCTGCAGCAGGTGCCCTGGAGGGTGCTCCCTCACCAGGAAGGGGCAGGTTCACAGGGAAATTGCAATGATGGACTGACTGAGCCATCACTAGAAAAGTTGTTATTGGGCTGACTAGGAGAATGTGGTTGACTTTCCGGCTCTGCATTTCACCAGAAGATAAAGGTTGAAATAAAAATGCATCAGCAAAGAGTGGCTTTGCTGAAATATTTCAGGCTATCCTGACCCACAACAGTCTGCTGAAGTCTCCAGGAGGCACCTTGGAAAGGCTATCAGGTCCCCCTGATGCATGAACCCAGTCCTGTTGTGAACACAGCTGGTTTTGAGTTACACGTTAGCACCAAGTACCTCTGATGCATTTAGTACTGTCGACACCATGGTGAGTGACAGAGGTTGCCTGCCAAGGGGACATTCCCCAGGACCCTCACCCAAACCTACCTCAATCACAATGTCTGTCCTCCAAAGCATTTAGCACACACAGTTATCTTCCTTACAGTGGGAATTACAGGCACTCAATTGCTCATTTTGTCCATTTGATCAATGAGGACATGGAGACATGATTTGTCCAATGCCACAGAAAAAAAAAAAATAGTGTTATGGTGAAGATTAAAATTCCCTGGGAGGCTATTTTTGTCTAGTACCATTCCAGTTTCTACTTACCATTGCTTCATCCATAACTCCTATCATTCACTGATGTTTCTAGTCTCACTGAGTACTCACCACTCCTACTATGCACTTCTCCATCCTTTCAGTGATATTTTTCACTCCCCTGTTCTGTATCAGTTAATTCTTGGAGTAAGTCCATTGGATTCTATGGATCCTAGAACATCTTGGTTGGAGATATTTACCTTCTTTAAAAATACACTAGAACTATTGGGTAAGGAGATTGGGACCTAACTCTGTAACAGGTATGTCTATGTCCCCTCTGGGTAAATGCACATAGGGCTGTCGTTACCACCCTTGCAATTCCATTCTCAACTTTTCCACCTGCTCATGTGGCCTACACCTCTGATACATAGTCATAATCTTTATAAGATTTAGCTTCCATAAACACTTTTCCATCTCCAAATGGCTTTACAGACCTTAACTCAGTCTTATCAGGCAGATCAGTGTGGCTCTTGGAGGAGATACTGTAGAAAGAGATCTGAACTCCCTACTCAAAAAAAAATTACTATATGGCTCTTCTACTATTATTCTGGTATATGTCCACCTGAGTTTTCATGATTATTTCACTGGATGCTCTCACTGCAGGACACCGCTAGGCTATTCAGACACTGAAATGTGCATTGTGGGGTTTACCTGGCTTCTAACCATTGCAGTCTGCTGGATAAGAAGTTTGACCTCTTCTCTCTTCCCTATCCACCACCTGGAAAATTGACTTCAAACTCAGGCACTAAAAATGAAAACTCAGGTGTAGTTCAGCATTCATACATAAATCAGGCATGTAGAACTTAGCCAGTTTCTTGGCAAAACACCTGTGGAGCCACAGAAACCTATGTATATTAAAAATGCTTTAAAGCTCAAACGTCAAGATTAAAAAGAGAAAAGATCATCTGCACTTCCATATAATCTCGTCTACTCAGAGAAGGAGCATTAGTTTCATGTAGAAATATCTGGGCAGATGTGTCCATGTCACTGTTCTATTAAATCACATTTGTTTTCAGATCACAGCTCTGTTAAGATCATTAATCTTATGATCTAACAAGCCAACATTTAATATAATAATTTGTCTTGGGCTGATTTGTTTTATAAGCAGCATGAGGGAAAATGTTTGAGTTTGGAGTTTGGACAGAGAAAAGTGTGAGCGAGGCTACATGTACTGTGCCATTGCCTCTGTCAACAGCATCCTATCTAACCAAGTAATTTTCCTGTCTCAAAAAATGCAAGGAATCATCTAGTCCTGTGAAACAGCTGTGTTGTAAAAATGATTAATCCTCTTAAGTAGTTTTGAAATTCTCAAATGAGAGAGCTAAATGTTGATCCTCATTCCTGATAATGGCACAGAAAAGGATAACATGTCCTCTATAATAGATGCCCAGGTGGTTATGATTATTAAAATACAAAAGAATAATAATAATGAACCAGACTCTTATTATGGACATTAGAGGATCCACTAAGGCCATACACCCTATGCCAGTTCTTTCTTCAATATGCGTGCTCTGCATTCTCTGTATTTTACTGTGCTCAGAGGCAATGCTCAGGACACAACTGAAGCAAGTAGGCTTGGACTAGCAGTCAGAAAATGATCTGTAATTTAGTATTTCTTCTATGACTTTTGACTACTTTATACTGACAAGCAAACAGACCAATATTACAAACGTATTTCTTATATCAGCAAGAGACTCTTGGGCTTTAAATCTGTGCTTGAATCTGATTAAGTAGTACCACTGAACACACAAGTTTCACTACAACATGTAGTTCACTTTGTATGGATGGCAGATGTATGTAATTACCAACATTGATCTACACCATAAGTTGTTCACCAATATTATTTCTAGTTCATGTTGCTGAAGAGCTACATACACTGACCAGTAAAGGAAGTAGAAATCAAACCATATTGCTTACGTAGTTTACTATCATACCATTTCTAAATTCCAGGACTCTGAAATCAGCAACTGAAATCTTGCTTGTCCTGAATCTCTCCTCTCAGCATCTCTGTTCCTCAAATATTTTCATTCAAAGGTTCTCAGAAGGAAACAAAAAATGTTGCAGGATGGCTTAATTTATAATTGATGCATTTTTTGTTTTCTGTTGTTCACTGAGTCCTAGGCGAGCTTCCCATGGAAAAAAAAAAAGTAACAAGTCACAAACAAGAACACATTTCAAGAAAAATAATGAGAACAGACTGGTCAAATGCTTTCACTGAAGAGACACTGAATCCTGAGACTGAGGTTGTTTACCTGAGGTGAGTGAACTCTAAAAGGGTATGACAGAATATGCAAAATCAATGACTAACTACAAAAAGGGGCATCAATGCCATATGTGATCTTTGTCTCAACATTCATGAACAAGAAGACAATCAATTAAATAGGCAAATTTCAAAGGAAATCTTCTCTTCCATCCTACATAACTAAACTGCAGACATTTTTACCAATACATTTGTGTTAGAATTTGGTATGATTTAATAAGGAGATTGGACATTTGTAAAGATAACAAAAATATCTACAGACACAAGAGTAAACACTTCTAAACATTTTTGGGAAAAACTAAACACGCTCGGGCTTTGAGGGTTGGGTCTGTATCCCTTACGACATTCAGGAACTTAAATCCCATGAAATAAATATTATTGGTAAAGCAGCAGCTTATGTTTAGAAATTGCAGTTAACTAAAATAAGGCAAACGTTTTAACAGTAAGGGTCCTAATCATTGCCACAACTCTATCAAGGGTATAGTGGATTCTCCATTGATAGAATCTTCAAAGGAGGATTGTTTTCTGAGGGGTTGTTTTGCTTTTTTATTGTTTTTGTTTTCCTCATGAAATATTCTAGTCCATGACAGCCCCTGGACTTGAAGCAAGAATTAAGTCATGGAAATCTTCTGTATTCCACAAAAGGTCAGACTAGACAACCACAATAGTCCCATCTCTCTTTAAAAAAATCTATGAGTATGTAAGATTTGACCTGAAAAATGACTTCTCTGTTTTGATAAGTATATCACTCAAAGAGAAATATACATGCAAAAGATGGACTGACTGAAGCCTATATAGGGCAAGACGCCTGGGTCCTGACACTTCACTTTCCTTGACCTCTGATACATTTGTGGATAAATCCTTTAACCTCTCTGTATTCTTACTTTGCACAACCATAAAATATAAATATGTTCCCACAGCATAGTTTGTTGAGCTGCTTAATTGGTAAATATTTGTAAAGGGGATCTAAATCCTTGGATTAAAGAGGAGAGAGACATGCAAATGATTATTGAATGCAGGTGTTCACAGCTCTATAGTAGCAGAGAATGTTATCCTCCCTTGTACCTTATAACGTCTTAGAAATAAACGTCAACTGTAATTTTAAAAGTACTAAGAACAAGCATTATAGGCTGTTCCCAGGTAATTTATCCTTCTCGGCCCCAGCTGACAGGGATGAATTTTCTGTATCTTCATGAATCACCTTAATGTAGTCACTCAGGAGATGTGTAATAAGATTTGTATATTTGTAACTTTGCAGGGATGCAAGATTTGCAATTCAGTTTTGAAATATCAGCTGTTTCTTTTCACGCTTATTCCAAACACTTTGGCAACCACTTTTACAATAGATCACATGGATCTGTCTGTGCACTATCTCCTTGCCTAATAAGGAATTTGTTTGCTTAAGATTCAGGCAAAAGGCATCTGAGGCATAGTATTGCACCGGAAAAGGCCTGGACCTCCATGTAGGCTAACAAAGACCTCTGCTGAACGTGCAGCTGTTGCTTGGCCTGAGGGTGACAAGTGCCATGTCTGTATTCACCTGTGGGCCACTCCTGCATACCTGGATCTGACAGACACAGTCAGCTAACATCCTTGGGGAAGGAGGGTCTATCTGGCCCTGTGTTCTCTAGACCATTGAAGAAGCGTCTTAAAATTATGTTTCAAGCCCTTTACAACCATTAACCAATTACTCATTAGGTAATCACTAGTATTAATTATATTTCCAAAAGTGTTTGCAGAACCTATCAATCTTGTTTCCATTAAAGTTACATTCAGTGACTGCAGCTGAGCCATAAAGAATCACCACCACAGGTTATTTTATTCTAGAAGATGAATTAATTTATTTTGTTCTTTTTGCTCTTCCCCTTTTTGTCCTGATTTTGACAGTAAAATCCCTTATTATGTCCTTACTGGAAGGGATGTGTGCAAAGTGGATAAAAGAACTGTCAAAACCGTATACCTGAACTACAAGGTTTTCTTCTTTTTCCTCTAACCATTAAGAGATAGACGAATTATCTCTGAAGTACAGAAGTAGAAAATAGGGAAGAATGAATGTCACCAAATGCCCACCTCCTTCAGTAACACAAAATGGATTGCATGGGATACACCCATTGTAACCTAATGAATGAACCTTGCCAAATGCACCAGAGAAAAGTCAAAATGCCAGCATGCTCTTTGTTTGCCTTAGTTTCTATATCCTGACTGCTAATTTTGCAAGTGATACTTGCCCTTTTAGAAAAGAAATCACTAGATACCCAGTTCAGTAAATATTTCTGCTGCATGCTATTATTTGCCTGTAGGACTCAAAGCTATGCACAAATTCCAAGGTCCCTGCCAATATTTCCACTGGTTCTAAAACAATCTCTGCTTCTGCTCCCACTGATGTAAGGGGCAGAGAAAAGCATTCACACTGAGCACAAATCCATTCTAGCCTGAGAGATGTTGAAAAGATTTTGTTTAAAAAAAGAGGGAAAAATTATAAACATTAGCTCCGGGAATCAACCCACCAAGGGGTCCAAACATTCTAAAATTTTACCAGGAACAGATGAGAAACAACTGTTTTCATTCCCTGTTGGGATCTTCTGGGTAATGGAAAAAGAAAAAGCTTCCCTGCGCAGCCTCAGAGCCTGATGGTGGGAACATCTCTACACATTAGTGCTGTCAACAAGCTGTGCTATTTCTTTTCTTGAGGTCTTCTTCCACTCTGCTTTTTGTGTGGCTGTACTGGCTTATTGTTTGAAATAGACCCTTTTATCAATGCCAGCAGAACATGCTGTGGCTCAGTTTGTCTTCAAGGTGTACCTCCCAAACTTTGTTTCAGATTTGGGGTGTGAATACCTTTTTATGCCTCTGTAGCTGTTTCTTCAGGGTAGAGATAAGTAAGTAGTGGAAACCCACCTTCTCTTACTTACTTCAGATGTAGAAATTTCCTCCAGGAGAAGATTAAGTACCTCAATGGAATACATGTGTAACAGAACCTAGGACTGTCTGTTCAGTGAAAAACACTTATGTCAACCCAGGGTTTCTCCTATTTTCTTTAAAAACCATACATATCTAAACAAAACACCAACTGCCTAAGCTGCTGGGGGAAGGAAACTCTTTTTGTTCTCTACTTGAGGTCTCATTCATTGAAACAAAATTCACAGCTGACTTCTACCTTACATTTGTTCATTGCTAGAACCCCACCTACATAACAGAGTGCATCACACAGCCTGTCCTCCACTCTGTGACTCCTCTTGAATTACAGAGCTGGTGAAGGGTCCCAGCACAGCACTGAAGCTCCCCAATGAGGAACATATGAAGAAAAGCATCTCCTAGGTGGCCCACCATCCAAGAAACCCTGTTGAAAGCAACCCTTTCCATCTGCAACCTTGACATATGGCCATTTTCCTATCATGTGGTGCCAGAGCCCCTACACACAATTGAAACATGTTCCACTCCATGGGACAGAAGAGCATGGTATGGCTAGTATTCATGCAGCACTGACATAATGGAGTTCCTACCCATGGCTGAACATACATTACGTCTAATTTCTCTCTCCTGTAACATAAGAACAGTCAAAAGCACAGTCAAAGAAACTAAAAGCTGAAAAACTCAAGACCAACAAAATACTTTCCCCCCCTTGCAGACATTGCTACAGGCAAAACGTGTGGCAGGAACACATGCAGTTCACCACTGAATATTTGCTGTTATACATTCAACTGTGTCTTAGAAGTTTCAGCTCCTTCTTGATATTCATCCAGGAGAAGCTGAGCTCTCATTACTCCTGGTGAGTTCTGCTATGTGGAAGGTGATCAAAATTTTGACGCATCACCCTATATCTATTTACAAGGTTCTCCTAGATTAGTACCATAGGAAAGCAGTACAGTTGAATTCATATAACATTCATATTACTCACCTCCATGCTGTGATGGCATGGAGCAGAGTAACAATAACACTGAGCGACAACAAATTATCCAGTATATCCCACAGAATCTATCCAATTTCAGTAAGATTAATTTTTCACTTTTCTTAGCATTCCCAGTTCATTGTCTTTGGGAATCTTACATGAAGTTCCATATTTCAATGGGTAAATTCCTTTTATTATCTGAGCACATTAATTTAAAGCTGAGCTTAGATGCATCTCTTCTGTGCTGCACTCTGCATTATAGACACATTACAAGAGCTGACTATGATAAGCAGTCAAAGCAAAAATGTCCTCCCTCCTTTTCACTCCATGCCTTTGTCAGCTAAATTCTAATTAGCAGAGGACAGATAACACTAGACAAACTCCACAAATATGCAGACACAGCTTCCATAAGTAGACTGCTGTACTCATAGTGTTATTAATAATGAAGATATTCCCTGCTGTTACCATGGGACCACATGTCTGATAAGGCTAAACTGAATTACTGCATGGACCAGATATTCACGCTGAGTAAACAGAAGAAAGAAGAGATGGTAAAGATTTCAGCCCAAACAATGACAGGAGCTCAAACTTGTAAAAATTGGAATAATAAAGTCATATTTGCTCTGGGGATAAATCAATCTGGCAAGAATAAAGACAGTGAAGACCTGTAGCAAGGATCGGAGGCAAGAATGGAAGAATGTGAAAGTACAGGATCTTTTCCTCCAGACACTTGTAGTCATTATGAGTAACATATTTCTCTTGCTCTTTGTCATACAGCAAATATTTCTTTAAAAAACATTCTAGTTCGGGATGAGAAAAATACATAATGTGGGGACAGTCCAATTCTTGGATATCTTTATAATGTATTGCAATGTTTAATATGACTTACAAAGCTCAGATAATCCTGATAGTACATCAGGAATTTTCACTTGCAGACTTAAAAAATGAGCAAAAGTTCCTACATCTTGTGTACAGTGAAGTGGTGAATAGGACTGTTTGCTACCCATTGCATTACACTTACTGAACCAGCTGAAACCTCTTAAGTCAGTCAAAACATCCCAGGAGAAAACAACTGCTTGGAAATTATGTTTGGCTCTAGGTAGCACCCTTCCATTTAAATCCCACCTATTCACAACAGCAGGGGGAAATCCAGCTGCTCTCTGAATTAGCATGCATGTTGTATCCAGCTGTTCTGCAAAATCCATAGCTACCACTTGAAAACATTAGATTTTAAGTTATTATATACACACATCATTAAGTTTTAATAGTAGAGTAAATGGAGTATTTTCATTATATCTGCCAGTCTATGACAGTTATTTGAACCAGCCATGAATTTTGTCCTTTTTTAAAGTATCTATATCTCTATAAACACAGATATAATTTTCTGATCATTAAAACAGTATCCTAAACTTCTGAAAGGCTGACAACAAAAAATAGATGTAACTATCTCAATTAAAAGCCACTGGATAATTGATTATTTGATGATACCCCTTTGCTCACACATTTTTGGAACAATTAATTATAATGTCTAACTAAATCAGGCTCATCAACTCACCATTATTCAATGGAAATCTGTGGTATTTACCAAATGAATAGTCTGAATTACATTCTTGTAAGTAAATAGCCAAGTTTATACAGAGTGACGGTAAGCTATCTTGTGGATGTTGCAGCACAGATTGGCTTTTCTACTAGCATTGCAAGTGCAACTGATGTGGTTTTGGAATGGGTTTTGCATCCTTTAAGTAGCAGGAGAACCTCTTCTGGTTTAACTCTACCTTTTGTAAAACCCTATATAGACAGTGGCGTACATGCAAAATCCAACACAAAAACTAAGCTCATACTAAAGATAACACACCTTAAGATAAGTCAGCATTTGAACCGCAGTCTGATTCCTTTCCAATTCTTTGGTTCTATGAACCAGCTCTTGTGGTTTTAGTTACATCCAAGTCAAACTGAAACCAGACAGGGACTGTTTCCCGACTCTGACCCAGATGTATCTGATAGTGCCTTGATGAAACCTGAAACCTGATCTGCCAGAAATCTGAACTCTGAGGCTATGGCTAAAACTTCAACAGTGAAACTGCTTGAACAACCCTGGGTAACTGACACCACCAGCTTCCCAGCCTTTTTTTTTTTTTTTTTTTTTTTTTTTTTGCCCTTCTGCCACCTTCCTCCTTCCCCAGTTCACCCCACCACATAGCAGCTAATACAAATGTTTCTGCCAAACTGGCCCAGTGGGCCATTCCGTGGGGAAGAATGAATGGCCAGAGGGAGGCAGTGACTACTTGTGCTTCCACTGGCACCAAAAAATTGATTGTGAAGTTTCCAGTTTAGCTTAGTTCTACTTTCCGTCAAGATCCTCTTCAAGGCTGTAATATCTATAGTCAGTGCTGCAAAGAATTGTTTGCCATCACTGAAGACTCACTGATTTCTGCCAATATGACAACAGCAGCTCAGAACTTCAGGATATTAGGATAGCTGATAACCAGAGTCAGTGCAAAAGTGTAAGATGTAAGAGGTTCTTCAGCTACCAGAAAAAGAACACAAGATGCATGAGAGACATAGTACAATATTTAGCTTCCATTCCTTTCCAGAGGAATGCAATGAAGATAGCAATATTGTTCTGTGTTTGCAGCCTGTAAAAGAATTCAGAAGTATATCATATTAGTGTTCACTCTTGTTTGTATCCTCAAACACTGGTAAAACTGGAATGAACTGGAAAGGAAAACATTTTGTAATTCATCTTAATTGAATGACCAATGCATCAACCCTTGAAATTTAACAACAAACCAAAAGGCTGGTATAGCTTAGGGCAAATAATTGAAATAACATTTTATGCTGTATTTCCATGCTGGAAACCTCCCTACAATGCACAAAGATCAATACTCAGCATGATAAATGGATGGTTTTGAAAGCTTCAGAAGTCAGCTGGCTAACTTTAGTTCATGAGATATGAGAAATATGTCAACCATTGCACAATTGCACCATTAGTTCTGGAAACTCATTTAATATGTGTGTGAAAAAGAACAAAAGGCTTTGTGACCTGCCTGTATAATAAAGTTCTACACATGGGAAGGCAGCTCAGCTGTTTTCTAACTCAACAAACTTTCTTCACACCTGGGAAGACAAAATTGGAGTCTAAATTTCAGAAAGATTTTATTCTACACACTGAGTTTACTTTGTGAAACGGAATTTTTATTGAAAAGCAGAGTAGAGTAAAGCCAAGGGCCCATCTTTGGCAGAGGGCCCAGATCTGACTTCCAGATTACCTGCAAGATGGCAAGCTGAGGGAGGGGTTGTCCAATGCTCTCAGATTGCCAGAGGAAACGTGGAA
Source organism: Pelecanus crispus (assembly GCF_030463565.1). Classification (NCBI taxonomy): domain Eukaryota; kingdom Metazoa; phylum Chordata; class Aves; order Pelecaniformes; family Pelecanidae; genus Pelecanus; species Pelecanus crispus. Next base: position 53,588,902 of record NC_134648.1, read on the forward strand.
GTGGAAAGGAAGAGCCATCATTTAATGTAGCTTCCTCACTGGTCATGCTGGAGGAAAACCTTGTCAAAACAAAGGAGCTAGCTCTGCTCAAATTCTTGTAAGGTTGTCAGGGTTGTATTGGGTTTGTGTGCCAAGGTTTTGGTAGCAGGGGGGCTACAGGGGTGCCTGCTGTGAGAAGCTGCTAGAAGCTTCCCCTGTGTCCAACAGAGCCAATGCCAGCTGGCTGCAAGACAGATCCACTGCTGACCAAGGCCAAGCCAATCAACAATGTTGTTAGCACTTCTATGACAACATATTTAAGAGGAGGGGGAACCAAACACAATTGCAGCTGGAGTGAGAATATGTGAGAGGAACAACTCTGCAGACACCAAGGTCAACGAAGAAGCAGGAGGGGGAGGAGGTGCTCCAGGCACCGGAGCACAGATTCCCCTGCAGCCCATGGTGAAGCCCATGGTGAGGCAGGCTGTCCTCCTGCAACCCATGGAGGTTAACAGGGGAGCAGATATCCACCTGCAGCCTGTGAAGGACCCCACGCCGGAGCAGGGGGATGCCCAAAAGAGGCTGTGATCCTGTGGGAAGCCCGTGCTGGAGCAGGCTCCTGGCAGGACCTGTGGACCCCTGGAGAGAGAGGAGCCTATGCTGGAGCAGGTTTGTTGGCAGGACTTGTGACCCCCATGAGAGGGACCCATGCTGGAGCAGTTGGTGAACAACTGTAGCCCATGGGAAGGACCAACGTTGGAGAATTTTATGGAGTACTGTCCCCCGTGGGAGGGACCCCATGTTGTAGCAGGGGAAGAGTGTGAGGAGTCCTCCCCTTGAGGAGGAATGAGTGACAGACATGATGAGTGATGAACTGACCACAACCGCCATTCCCCTGTCCCCCTGCACTGCTCAGGGGGAGGAGGCAGAGAAAATTGGGAGTGAAGTTGAGCCTGGGAAGAGGGGAGGGGTAGGGGGGAAGATGTTTTAAGATTTTGTTTTATTTCTCATTACCCTACTCTGATTTGATTGGCAATAAATTAAGCTATTTTCCCCAGGTTGAGTCTATTTTCTCATTACAATAATTGGTGAATGATCTCCCTATCCTTATCTCGACCCACAAGCCTTTTGTTATATTTTCTCTCCCCATCTAGTTGAGGAAGGGGAGTGATAGAGTGGCTTTGGTGGGCACCTGGCGTCCAGCCAGGGTCAACCCATTACAGGGTTTAAACACTTTACCAGTGAAGACTTCTGCCCTTGCTTTTTATTTATTGTGGTACAACTTAAAGATTATTACTGACGTCCAGAGACATATAGTAATGGCCTCAAAGGGTTTATGGTCACTCTGATACAGAAGGCGTAAACAGCTTGATAAAAGCCCCTGTTTCTGGCTAGGCATAACTTTTAACTTTAAAGATATGCAAAGGTTTGTTTTAGTATAAATACTTCAGTTGGAATAGGGTAGCATACCTTCACTCAACAGTGAGCAAAGGCTATCAGGGCTGCGTCTCATAGTAGAGATATATCCCGTATGTCCTATGCTTGGGGTGTAATGTAATGGTGCGTGGAGATTCTATAGTCCGTATTATGAAATCCCCCTTTCTCCTTCTCTTCTCCATTTAACTCTTCACTGAAGCATATGCCAGAATCTCATCTTTCAATGACTTAGCAGAAAGCATTACACAAGCAATAAACTACAGAGTGAACAAGGAAGTCTTGGTAAGTGGATATTAATAGTTCTTGGTCATCTTTCAAAATGAAGACCATTTACCTTCTTAGGACACAAGGAAGTGAACTAACCCAGCAGCTGCTGCTGATCAAGGTTACACGGATACCACCATCAACATGTCCCAGCTGCTTGTCATTACACACCTCATCTACTCTCACACTGGAGATTACTATTTCCATTTCTCTTCTGCTAGTATCTGCCTATTTAACTGTGTGCCTGTTTGGTCTCTAATATAGTCCTGCAAAGGAAACTGAGAAAAGGGAAGGGAAAGGGAAATCAATGTATATCAACCAGATCCTTTCAAAGAATACAGAGTTATGAGTTAAACGATCAGAACAGAGTACTTAGCAACCTCAGGGTGAGGCTAAGGGAGTCAGGGAACAGGCAATTTGGGAACAAGAATTAATACAGAGCTCTGAAGATACATTAGGCTTTTTCTTTTTCTTTTTCTTTTTTTTTTCCAGACTGTGATCTTAGTGCAGCAAATAGTTAAACTAAAGAGAAGACACTGTAAACAAGATCAAATGTAATGACCAGTTCTGTTGCATTTTTGCTTGCATGGTGGTCCAAATTCAACAGAATATATGAAATAGGCACCTAGGCAGCAGATCAATGATCAAGGCATCCTCTTGTAAAACAGAAGAGCAGGTTCTAATTCCCTGCAGCTGAGGTTAGATCTGAACTTCCTGCATATGTTTTCTAATCCTAAGGCACTTCCACCATGAGTATTTCCTCCCACAGACACACTTTAAATTTATTTGACCGCTTTGTTTTGTGATAAGCACAGTATTTCCAGGGCGCATTAAGTGTCATCTAAACACTCCTAACTGGGATTTGTAGGGACCTGTGAACCTAGAGCAGCTTTAAATGGAAGATAAGTACCTCGATATTCAGCTCAGCCACAGTGGAGGTACCTGTGATCCTGCACAGCAGGACTTTGGATACCAAATAAATTCTTCCAGGGAAAACATCAACATCTGTTGTTTCTTAGAATAGGTGTATGCTTCATTTTGCTTTTACTAGATACATCACTTGGGGAGTCTAAATTCTGCATAATCTAAAAATCTTCTGCAGTTAATAAGTAGCAGCATGTTTGATGGTTTTTTTAATAAAACACTGTGTAGTGTACCAAATATTATCTTAATGAAGACTGGCAAAGTAGATAAGGTTAGAACAGCACTCACCTGCATCAATCTAAGGCTGCAGGACTGTCTGTAACTCAAATCTTCATGAATTTCCATACTCATCTCCATTCTCTGACTGCTTCAGCCCTCAGATGATGGCTGGATGTAACCTATCAAACTCAGTGTCCACAATGAAACTTTCCCACAAAAATTCAGAAATAATTACTGCACATAGCTACTGCATCCTACTTCGGGATGTTGGTGAACTCTTATACTACATTTCTTTGCTCTTTCTTTGAAGATGCACAGAGACACAAGGTATTCTTATAAAATTCCATATCTCTTCCTCAATACTTCTAAGGCATTCCTTTAGATGTCCAGAATGAAAAGCTACAAAACAGAGCAAGTGGATCATAAGAGAGCTCACATTGGCTTGTTACCAACCCCCACCACATTCCACTAATCATTTTAAACTGGATTTTTTTTTTTTTTAAGATAAAGATATATTTGAATCATGAAGCTATTTAAGGTGAGTCCTAAACAAACTCTGAGCTATGGGTCAGCCATGACACACTGGTTACTCATCCTTCACCATGTTGTCCGGGACATGTTCTTTTTTTTTTTTCCCCCGAAAATGCAGTGTGTCTGAGTGGATAGGCTCTCATATCAGTACATTCAGATGCAAAGAATGTGGGGTTTGGTCTATGGAGGAAATGTTCCTTGTCTGTGTAGAACCAAAATCCATTTCTAGCATTTCTCAAGGTTTGGAGCAACTTTTGTGGCTTATCTTCAATATATGTTACTTCTATACAGAATTTACTGTGGGAAGGAGAGGTCTTTAGCATTGAGCAATGCATCCCAACTCTCATGCTATACAATAGGGCCACACAGCCCATGCTGTTCTCCCAATGTGGAGCATCTGCATTTTTAAATATCTTGCTTTAAAACAAAATAAAACATTTCTCAGCATTCAGTACAACCAGAACAATTTTAGCTCTGTAGGTCCATGAAAGCAGAGGTGAAGTAGCATTTTGCAAAGTTAATCTCATGAAATTCCTACTTCTCTAAAATATTTTCAGGGATCTTAGAGATCAGGATCACGAATAATGTCAGCTCTAGGAAAACATGAAGTAAGATATGGATGTGTGCAAATAGCATGAGGGTAGAGGCTACTATGCAATATACTGCACTCCCACAGAGACAGTGAGTCTTCATCAAAAGTCTGTCCACTCAGAACCTGCAGTGCTACTGAAACAGAAACAATGCACAAACAACACACTTGCCAGACAAAAAAAAGTGGAAAATGTTGACAGACAATATTTTCAGAATCAAGCATTTACATTTTTCATACTGAAACAACTTATTTATTATTCTTATTTTGTTTTATATTATAAATTACAGTATAGTTCAAAGTTTTAAGTCACAGCACACCTCTCATCAACTTCAACTGCAGCTGTGCATGTTCCAAAGAATAAAGTTTTCAGAGTTTCTGAGCTAAACAGTAATAGGAAGTTTTAGTGAAAGCAAAACTGTATGTTTTCCTTTAACTTTTTCTGAGTAACAATAAAATTGGAAGGAAAGGAGGGAGATAGGATGCCTTAGGCAAGCACTTCAACCTAACTGGTTGAACTGCTTATAAGCATCTGTAAACAAGCTCCTATAATGGGAAGTGTCATGGAAGTGACACAGTTGTCATCAACACACAGAGATCTGAAATGCTGTTAAGATTTTTACCAAGGTCCTGTGTACATCTGGAGAATAATGTCTTAACTGTAAAGCACATTGTGGTTTACTAATGTTGTCACTAGATGTAATCCAGGTATTATTATATTTATTTCTATTTACACAGATGCAAATATGTATTTTCCTATCCCCCCTTCAATCCATCACTGTGAAAGAAAATAGACAAATACTAAGTATCAATGCTTTTTAATTAAAATCCTGACATGTTTCTAAATAAACATTCATCTTGAATTTATGGGTTTGTCAAGGCAAGCAGGTGAACACATTTTGTCATGAGAGTAGGCATTTGGAAAAGAAAATTATTAAATCATGTTTATTGTAGTCTTTAAGACTGGAAAAGTATAACTGCTTTACTGTTTACTTTTTGTTACTTGAATGAAAAGGTGATCTGCTCTAGAAATTCCTTATATATAACACCTTTGTCTTGTATTGCACCATACCTCAGTCCAGAGGATTCCAAAGGAATTTGCTGCTTTTGTCTTACCTTATCCACCTGCAATTAAAGAGAATTGTGGAGGATGGGAAAAGAACTTTATCATTTTGCTCTGGAAGAAAGTCCCTTTCATAAGACTTTTAAATTTAACTGCAGTGAATTTTGAACAATATGCATACAGAAACACATAATTTCTCTGTTCAGCAGCAGTAGTGATATGTGCAAAACAGATACTCCTTCTTCTTATAAATTTATGGCATTTGACCCTTTAAATATGTCAAAATAGCAACTTGAATGCCAATTTTTTTGCAGCTGTAAAAAGGCTACTCTCTATCTGCCAACTATAAAGTCCCCCTCAGTCTTTTCCACCTGGTAAATGGGATTAGCTTCTCTTCTGATTTTGCTTTTGTTGCTTCCTATGAAAATATCTCTGTTGTCCTTATAAAAGCAACACATATAAGGCTATTTTTATTTTACTGGCTTTTGCGATCTGGCTCAAGCCACTCCATGTCCTAGCTACTAGCTGCAATGAGAGTTGGATTGAGCTGGTACCTCCACCATTAGAAACTGCAAGCAGACAAGCTTAAATGCCAGGTGTGAATCTTTGTAGTGGGCCTGATTTAAGACTAGTGAAAGATTTACTTAAGCTTGTTGTCTGTTCAGGAACTGATCTGTTGCATCACTGCAACTTATCCAGACAACCTGAGATCTTCCCTTGTTCTGGCATCCCCATTGTTTCTTTCTCTGTAGATCTGTCTTCTCCACATCCATCACAATGTCTCTGACTTTTTTGTTCCTTAAGACATCCTTCCCTTGAGCCAGGCTCTTCCTCAGGCTTATCTTCTGTCATAATAAAGGTCCCAGCTGCTTCTTCCAGTTTTTAACTGGGCAGCTGGAGGATTATCACTTTATTAAGCTGTTTTGATGATTTTTCTGAAGAAACGCAGTAGATTGGACCACTGCTGCAGACCTAGGAATCTGAGTACAAAGGAGAAGTGAGCTTTCAGCTTTCCTGGACAAGGCTGCAACATAGTCTCCACAAGTGGTAGGTAAAGCAAGAGGAGCTTAATACCTGTAAGTAGTTTGTGTGCTTCCTAATGGAAGCATGCTCTGTCTTAAAGGAAATGGTAGATCTTAGTTAGATCATCAGTACTCATACATAAGTAGCCTCTACAGGATGAATTTAAGTAGAGTTACTTGGATTTGTAGCTTCCTTCCAATATAATGCCTCTTGTATGATGGACAAAAGACCTGACAGAGATCTTGATGAATAATTTACTCAAATTATTTCTCCGTTCCCTGTCTTTGAAAGATAATAACAACATTGCTCACTATCGTCCTTTGATGATTTTGTCTAGTGATATAGCTTGATCTTTGTGGAAGAGATCTGTGCATTTTTACCAAACTAGCAGCATGAAAATGCAGGAACTCTTTTGAAGCCCTGAAATTGCTACTGTCAACAAATAAAAGTGTTAGCAATGGATATAGAGACCATGGGTAGAATACAGGGACATTAACAGAAGAGAGGGAACAGTTTTGATTAATGAGAAAAATAAATTTTTCTTTGATGGAAATTTAGGTTGAATTTCTAACTGATCTTTGTATTTTGTTGCATGAATTAGTTTTCTATTTCTAATTATTATTACCAAGGCAGTAAAGATACATTCTGTTCCCTACTGTGAAAAAGTGAAAGGAGAAATAAACAAGAGATTATTTATGCAAAAAAAGTGACAGAGCAAATATGAATCACAAGTTCAGCCTCTTCTGAAAGCAGATAATCCACAGGTTCTCTGAAAGAAGGAATTACACACTTGCCTATACAGTGAAATAAATTTTCGTTTAAAAAATGAAGTAATTTCTGAGCTCTTCAGTTTAAGAATTATACTTAACTTATGATTAAAGTCACAGCACTAATATTAAAATTTAATGTTCCCAATATTGTCATGTTACAATAAATCAAACTGTTAGAAGCTGTAAGGCTCTTTCATTCTCTTTGTGAGAAGAGTTACACTTCTTTAATTTGAATGGATGTTAGCTTATGATTAAGAAGCAGGTTCTTGATAGGAAATTGAATGAATTTGTGTCTCTATAGCAATCAGAGGGAGCTGCATACATAGTTCATAAAACATGCAGTGCATTGCTCTGTCTGTCAGTGCCAACTAGCATTCTGGGGCTTTATTAATAATAGGTTATAGGAATGTCAAGCTTGCAGGTAGAAATAATGATCTAATAATTGTTTGGAAAACTTATACTCCCTTGCTTCAAGCTCTGGTATATTTTTTTCTTGTTAGTGTACAGCATTTTCAGATATAAAGGTAAAGAAAGAATTTCAAAGCAGAGGATAATACATTTAGTTACGTGGCAATAGTAACTGTTAGCACGTAACTGCTTTTTTGCATCCACAGATCTTGAAGTGTGGAAGAGGAAAGGTTGAAGGTCATATTCTGGTACCCCTGCTGCCCAAGAATGCATCGATTGGAAAATTATGCTGATAGTATTAAGTATATTTGATTTGGTGATACCTAAGGACCAGGACTAATATTGTTCCAGAACAGTTTGGGACATCAAACAAGAATTTGTTTCTAAAGAAGAGGGTGGATGTATGTGCTTCTCCATATTCATTTTGGTAGATGTGCTGAATGCTAGCAAATTTATGAAATTACTTTTTTACATAAAACTAACTATAAATTAATCTGCCCTTATGCTGCATAGTTTGCAAGTACTGAATAATAGGTATCTTTTGCTTTAAAAGTAGCCTTTCTGAAATAGAGAAGACAAAGATAAGAGAAAGAGGTATAATAGTATTGGAGTCTGGCAGTCAACAAGTTTGTCCCCAGGTTAGTTTGTCTCCTCCTGGCAAATGGAGGTGGAGCATAGCTGAGAGTAGGGATAAACTATATGGAGAAAAAAGCAACAGCAGAGGGGTATTGAAAGGAAATGAAAGGAAATCCATCCTTCCTGAGAGCTGTCCCCATGTCCAGAGCCCTACATTCTGCTGCGGTTCCCTGTTTCCTCTTGCCCAGAATAGCCACAGGCTAAACTATTAGAGAAATGGTTTCAGCACATGTGAATACAATAATCCACAATTTAGGGCACCCAAAGACCTGTTTTCCAAACCTCAAGTTCTGTGCTGTTTGCGTCAAAGAGTTGAAACTAAACCTCTTGTAGGCTTTAAATGTAGGCAAAGGAAGTGTGGTTTACTCTATAAACATCTGGAACTGCAAATAAGAAAGAAATTATTATTCACAGGCAGTCATTGTTTCTGATTAAAATTGGCAGAGTGGGGAGAGTGATTAAGCTAATTCTCTTAGAAGTGTATTAGGAAATAAAGATGTTAATGGGGAAGATCAGAAAAAAAATTGCTTCTACATTCCTTAGGAAATAAGGTACCATTGACTCATAGTTCATGTGCCAGGTCAGCCTCCCTCAATCTTCCCTACCCCACTAAATACTTAATTATTCATTGGAATAGAGGAAAGGGAAATAAAAGTTCTGGAATCCAAAGATTAAGGTGACTAATGGAAAGAACGTGTCTCATTTTGTCTCTTTTTTGGGAAAGAATTGAGCTAGCCTAGATTTTAATAGATATTTTCCAGCTTCCAGTAACTTTTCTTTATGAGGCAGGGATCCTCTCCTAAGCCTTTCTAAACAACACCTGCACATATTCCTGTGTGTTTTTTCAAGCACTTTGTTTTTCCTGTGCAATGAATAGGGACGCTAGACTTCTGACTCAAGGCTGAATATTCTGCCAGCTGATAGCATCCCAGGTTTGTGTGCTAAAGTTATCTAGACCTAGGACTAGATGCATGCAAGGATTTAGCTACTGTAAAATAGTGAATCCGGTGCCCTCTGACAGAGACAGGTATTGAAACTGGTTTCTCCCCGTGATCCATAAGCACTTTGTCTTGAGCGGTTGGATTAAAGAGGGTCACCCTGTAACTGAGGGTGACTCATGTCTAGTCAGGATCATGACCTTAGTCTCTGTACTCCCTCCTCCTCAGTGGTATAACGATTCTAGTTATTTGCAGGCTTAGATAGTTTCAGAGTGGAGGGTCTGCAGACTATCTTGTATTTGGGGAACTAAAATAACAGCAAGCAACAGTGGATGTTGCAGCCATCACTGTGCTTTAAATTCATTGATGAAGTTCTAAAATGTGTTCTGAATGCTTTATTTCTGAAGCCCCACACTACTTCTGCCAGGTAGCATTATCAACTCCATCTTACAGAAGCAGACATCAAGTGCAAAGAGGCCTAATGATTTGCACCTGGGCACACTGAGTGACTGGGAAAAGTTTGGAATTAACGTCAGCTCTTCAGACTTTCTGTCTTCTGTTTTAAAACTTTGTTCATTTTTGATACAAATGGGAGAAAAGGTAGGAGGCACTCTCGTGCACATGAATTTTTGAGTGTATTTTTTCACCACCAAGACAACTGTGTGACGTCTTATACGAGAGGTTCCATGATTTGGGATGGGAAGTGGAGAACTTAAAGAGAAGATTCTCTACCAGCCTAACCTATTTATAGCCCCGAAAGCAACATTTCCTCAGCACTGGAAGGCAGGGGTGAGACTGGAATTTTTTCAGTCATCCACATTGTCATGGTTTAGCCCCAGCCAGCAACTAAGCACCACGCAGCCGCTCGCTCACTCCCCCTGCCCCGATGGGATGGGGGAGAGAATCGGAGGAGTAAGAGTGAACAAAACACTCCTGGGTTGAGATAAGAACAGTTTAATCATTGAAATAAAGTAAAATAGTAATTATAATAATAACAATATAATAATGATAATAATAATAATAACAATAACATACAAAGCAAGTGATGCACAATACCATTGCTCACCACCCACCGACCGATACTCAGACAGTTCCCAAGCAGTGATCGCTGCCCCCCGGCCAACCCCCCCCCCCCCCAGTTTCTATACTGAGCATGACCTCATATGGTATGGAATAGCCCTTTGGTCAGTTTAGATCAACTGTCCTGGCTGTGCCCCCTCCCAGCTTCTTGTGTACCTGGCAGAGCATGGGAAGCTGAAAAGTCCTTGACTAGCATAAGCAGTACTCAGCAACAACTAAACATCAGTGTGTTATCAACATTCTTCTCATACTAAATCCAAAACACAGCACTATGCCTGCTACTAGGAAGAAAATTAACTCTATCCCAGCTGAAATCAGGACACACATGTAAATTTTTCTTAAAAAATCCTTCTTTCCTCCTAACTTAATCTTCCTCTCTGCTTATATCCTAGATATGATTTATAGAGTACCCAAATGTTTCATCAAAGACTGAATGGGAAAGCAGCAGCTTTTCCATACAAACTGATTTGTTAGCAAAGGATAAATCAATGTGGCAGGCAGAAATAGAGTGGAGATTATAACACAAATGGTAAATGTGGAAGGCCTCCCAAATGGGAGGGGCTGGGTGTTGTAGAGGGGAAATGAATGATTTATGGTGCAAAAAAGAGAAAGTTTCCTTTGTGGCAACATTTCATTGCCTTTCAATGGAGTAAGAGAGTAGGGGAAGAAGGAAGAGGAAAGACAGGAAAAAAGAATTATTTATTTCTAAGGCACAAGGAATGCAAGGTGGTGCTTTGTGAACTACTTTGACACTAAGATTTTATTCTGGAAAAGATTTTTCATGGGTCTGTATTCAGGGAAAGGAATAGCCTGGAGAATTTCCTAACATATTTATGAATTGCTAATATGCATGAAATATGAAGGCCAGATGAAAAAAATATTTAACACAAGCTGGGATATTCACACAGTCAGACAGCTACTACCAGGCAATTAGATTAAGGAAGTCAAAGGTGCAAACCAATCCTAAATCTCCTTAAGAAAACATTATCTGCTTAAGGCAGGTGTGAGCTAGGTATTTTACGTTTCCAAATAATTACAAGTCTAACAACTGCTGCTTACTGCTTAGCAATGGATTAAATACTCCAAAATTTAGAGTGGGTTGTGCCCTGCTTGCAGACCTCTGAACTACTGCAGATGGGTCAGCTGTTGATGCAGGGGCATGATGCCATCAAGTCTGGGTCATGCACTAAAGCCACAGGCTCTGGTGAAACTCTCATGTTCTGCCCAGGCTATTTTATGCTGTTTAATCTATAGTCATCACAAGTTAGTTACCCTGCTTTAATTTCATTATGTGCATGGAGTACTCAAAGGAAGTAAGGCAGTGCCTCCAATACTGTCAACACAATTAAAACTTTATCGTCAGCAAACACCTTTACTAGAGAGACAGTCACACTCCATGTTTTTGGTATCTAGCCTAAATGTCTGAATTAGCACCCTAACCTTCATAGAGGCTGCACATAGGATAATCAGGGATGCTTCTGAAGGGTATTCATCTAAGATTCAGCTCATAATGTAGAAAGCTCAAATGCCTAATTTAAGCATCTCCTTTAAATGTGTAATCCACCTGTGAGTAATCACTACTCACAGGCTCTTTAATGCAAGCACTTTACAGGCACAATGCACAGTGAGGGGCATTAATTAGGAGGCAAATCTAATCAAATATTTTGCTTTACCACAGTAACACGATTCACACAGGTTTATTCTGGGGATGTAACAGTGGCTGTACTCAGCCAGATCAAAACTTCATTTAACTCTGTATGGCATCACTAGCAGAGAATGGTAACAGACACCTGGGGAGCACCTAGTGCATAACAAGATGGTGAGCAGACAGTGATAATCCCCCCACCTTCCATATATGCCCCCAAGTCTGCAGTGTATTATGTTGTTACGTTTTTACAGAACAAGCTACTTCCTTTCACCAGCAGTATTCCCTTCTTTAACTCATTTTGTCAGTATCTTGTGAAGTGCGGTCAAGGTGATTGTAGCTCGTTGCTAACAAAGGGGCTCTTAGGCAGAACACTGCCTCTATTTAGTATAAAAGAAAAGTTAAGTTTTTTACAAGATACTTGCCAACCCTGTAAAGTCTTAATTTTTTGAGTAGTTTTTTGTCTTGGGCATAGTCAGATGAGGGGAACCTGTAGGCAGTTCAAATTTAGCCTCCTTTCTACCAAAATGACATGTTCTATATGGAGACTATGTACCAAACTGCAGTGGTGATCCCATGGTTTGAAATACCTGCCTATTCATAAGAACTGGCCTATGATCACCCAGCTCACTACATCAGGATCATCAGACAAGTATCAACAGATAGCTTTCAACATTTAAAATCTCAGAGTGCATTTGATTGCATTCTGAACTTAAAATGCTCTCTGTGCCACTACCAAAGCTTCAAGTCAGTTGGTACCCAAATAAAATTTCTAAACAAAGATTCTGAAACCCCTAAAAGTACTGTTTATTCACCCTGGTAAACTGGGCAAGTCCTCAGGAGGTGCAAATAAGCAAAAGCTTCCCTGAAGTTGAATATTATAAACTGATTAACAACAGTTAAAGAACTTAATCATTCTCAGAATTTACTAGTAAAAATATAATTCCTCTGAATGAAATTTTACTCTGCCTACTTTTGGGAAAACTCCTAGGATTATGTTCTCATAAAAAATCTACTTTTAGCACAATCACAGAAAATCTTCACTATAGTCTTTTGTTTTTATCAGTATCTTTTGAAATGCACTCACCATATCCATCTCAAAATGAATCATTCTTTTCATAAAAAGCAAAAAAAAAAATAGTCAAACAGATAAAATATTAATTCTAAGCCAGGGAATAAGACAAGAAAAATCAAAATCTAAAATTTCTTGCCATAAAGGTTCAGCAATTTGCTTCTGTTGTACATTAAACATTTGAGCTACTTTCGGGAAGAAATGTCCCCTAAATCAAGTTATACTCGGGTGTTGGGAAGAATATTGTCAATATTTAGAGGAAGCAGTGAACAAGGATTCCTCAGTTCTCACCCTACCTGAAATAGTGAAATAGAGCCACACAGCCACACAACCACACAACCTATTCAAGCCCCAGTTTCATTAGTTAAAATGGGTACTTTACAGGGTTTCATGAGGCTTCATTAATCATAGACTATAGCAAATAAAGCTAATATGGACCAGAGGGCGTGGGGTGTCACAAAGGTATTTCCCTACTCAGAGGAGAAAATGGCTGTGTTACACTCTGATTCTTGGAGGAAACATGCAGAAAAAATGTGGTTTGCTTTTAGTATAATATGAAAAAAAAAAAGATGAAAACATACATATTTTTAATTCTCTTGGTGTACTTACAAAAAAAAATCTTTTCTTATGTTCTCATGTGATAAAATTATAGAACAGGAGTCAAGGTGCAAATATATATATATTTTTGTCACTGTCTGATCAAATTGATCACCAGAGAGTGGTACTTCCTGACTCTGTAATGTTGCTGCAGTTCTTCTAGACAGTGGAGAGCTTCTGAATTTTTTTTTCAAGCAGTTTTCTCCAGTCTCTTCATTGGTGATCTGAGAAACACAAAGAACCCCCACTGGAGGAGCTACAAAAACCCATTCCTTTTATAACAGGCACCTTTAAAAATAACACATTGCCCCCTCCCCCCACCCACCACCACATGCACACAGACAGATGGAAAAAAATTATATTAAACATTAAGTTACTGATACTTACTAGGTAAGAATTAACTAAATTGTGCTAGAAAATGAGTGCCAACAACAGGGGAAGAGAGATGTAATTCAAAGTTAGATTGCAAAAGAGAGAATGTTTGTGAGAAGGACTGATTGAATGCAGCAACAGAGAATTGAGACACTAACTAGAGGCTGTGTAGCTGGACACAAAGCAAAAATAGAGTCATTCTCAATATGAACATAAAAGTGGGAGTGGATGGTGTGAGAGTCCATTGCAGCAAATGTCCAATATAAATTGTATAGTAAAAGCAAAACATCTGGATTTTACAATGCAAACATCAAATTGTAAAGGTCTGACTGGGGCAGTCCTGGTCTGAACACCAGACTGCTCTTTCATGAATGCTCTGTCTGTATGATAATTATAAAGTCCAGAAAACGTTATTTAAAGGTACATGATCACAAGTGGGGAATAAGTCTGATAAATATAGCCCAAGATAAGTCATCTCAGGTTTTACACAAATAGCCCAATGAATATTGAAGCATGTTTCCGAAAGTTTCAGTTCATTATTGATGGACATTAGGGTCAAATGAACAACTCGTTATTTCCAGCAGTTTCTAATTCTAACTGCAGGTTACCTTTTGATCTGTTTGAAATAATCTTGCTAATTTGGAGGTTTTGTTCATTTGGTGCATCTTTACTTTCTGAACACTTTGTGTATTTACTTATCAAAAAGGCAGAGCAGGACTTCTGATGAGAGGCATAAGTCACACTGTACATTTCTGGTGTTCTAGTGAATACATATAACTTTAAAGCTAATTTCCAAGTCAAAAGGTTCAAATATGAATTTGACTTTTGCTTTCTCCAAGTACTTGTGAGAAAAAGGTCATTCTAAGAAATGCCTCCCACTGAAATTAGAGTATTTATGGATTACAAATTTCCAGGTGGTACAGAGTTGCAGCATGTTTAATAAAAATCATAAAAATTAAAAGACCCACAGAAAGTAAGTGGGGTAATTTGTTTGCCTCTTTCAGATGTCCATGCAAGTGGACCTGGTCCTTCAAAAATGTAGAGTTCTACCTCTCATACAAGCTCCTCAGACTTCCATCATTCATTCCATCTTCCTTCACCTTCTCTTTGACTAGCTTTCTCCTCGAGCATTTTCTCATTTAATTTTTTCTCCTTAGTACCTGGTGATGGAGAGACTTCTTTTTCTCCTTCTCCTATGCCTCCTTCCATTTAAGAAAATTCCATAAATATTTCAAGGGGATCATTCCTCACAATGAGAGGCCTAAGGAGCTCAAATCACCTCAAAACTTCATTACTGAAGACTTCATTTTTGTCTACAAACATCTTTGCTATCACATGATAGTCCCTGACCAGAAACATAACCAAGCTGGGAAATTCCTGTTACAAAATGGGCATGCAACAAAACTAATCAAGCACTGGAACAAGACTAAGGGACGTGGTAGATTCTCTATGACCTGAATATTTAAATCAAGTTCAAAGATATAGCTGTATCTCAGCCACAGCTTGTGATCCAATGTGAGATGGACCCAATGTTAATGGGTGGCATTCTGCTGCCTACATTATCCAGGAGGTCAGGTTAGCTGGACATGATAGGTTCTTATGGACTTAAAATGTGAAAGTTTTCATTCTAATCAAGCTTCCCATCATATTATACAGATAGGCTAAGACACGTGATGTCAGTGTTATGTGAAATAATATCTTCTTTTGTTCTTTGCTATGGTATCTTCTGGTTTTAGAATCTTACATGATCAGAGTCTTTTGAATTGCAGCCCACTGCATGCGCTATGTGGCATCATGAGTCTGATCTAGAGCCCACTGAAGTGAGTGGCACTCGCTCATTAACTGAGAGAGTATGTGACTACAGCCTTACTGATGGCTGTGGCAGCAAGAGTTTCAGCTTTCTTATGTACAGTCTTTATAAGAGTCTTCTGAAGACATTGTTTGTGTGTGCGTACACATGCACACAAATGTATGTACTCCTGATCTAGTGAAAGATGTTCCTACTAGCTTCGTTACCAAGGCCAGCATATCATAAAAAAAATAATTGAGGGAGATGAAGAGGTGTCAAGGGCGTATACCAGAGTGGACTCCCGAAGTGGGATGGTATCATGGCATCTCTGTCAGAGTTTTGACAGACTAGCTGTAAGGGTAACTGCAGAGCGGGGTCTCCAGGAAGATGGGTCATTTTGAAGGCTGGATCTTTTACAGGTGGGCCAGAGGATCTGGGTGAAGGATGCTGAAGCATACAGGAAGGTATCTTGTAGATAAGAATAAGATTAATATGCCTGTTAACCTAGTTGTTGTCAGGGACCCCTGATCCTGACAGTTCCAAAGAGATGCATGTTATGATTCCTCATGAAGAAAAAGCAAGCAGTATGTCTTTTGCCTTTCTGAGCTACTGTAACAAGTTTTCTCAGTGTTACATTATCAACCTATCAATAACTATTCAACACTAACTGCAGCAGAAATATGCTGGAGAAAGATATGATCATGTCTGCCACTACAAATTTCCAGTTTGAGGAACAGTTGATTATTGTAAAGTTAATCATGAGAAAGAGGGTGTATCAGGAGTATTTTCTTATATCTCTTTTTTTGCCTTCCATTAACAGGTAGTTTGGGATCATCAGGTGTTCAGATAAGCAAAAAACACATCAAAAAAAGCCAAGTTTAAAAAAAAAAATCTACAATTTTCACTGTAGCCGTCAGCCTGCAGCTATTATAAATGAGTAATTTATAAGTGTGTAATTTACAGAATGTGTATGGAAGTGCATTTAATGCTGATTCAAAGACAGCTTGGATGTGTAATGAGGTTTTTATAGCATATTGTGCTAGGTTTAATGTAGGCATGTAGGTATAGCTTCCTCAGCAATCACTAAGGGTTGGTTGAGGGTGTTTTCTTTCTTTTGATTGTAAGTCTGAAAAATGTGCATTTAAATAGGACCTTAGGTAAATTTACATAATTATTTCAAATCTGGCAATGTCTATTCTTTGGACACGATCACTCTGTAACGTATGGAGGCTACATTAGTTATGAGAGTTTTTTTTAAACTGTCACAATGCTACCAAGATGAGAAAACTAATCCTGTGCTTAATGCATGGCTGGATCCTTCTGGAAAATGATGAGAGGCATCCTAGGGAGAAAGGTCTATTTACCATAAAATACATTTTCAGGATATTTCTTCCCTTTTTAAAATTTTTTTTTAAGCATATTTGCATGAAAACAGGCTCTCTGGCTAAGGAAGACCTTTCTCTCTGCATTCCCCACCACCACCACCACCACCTTGGTATTTTAACATCCTCTTGTGGTGACTAGGGTCCAAATCCTGTTGACACTCTCACACATTCTTAATCTTTCAAACAGACCCACTAATTTCCTTGAAGCAATCTACTATAGTACAGTACAGCACCTGCATAAGTGTTTGCAAGACCGGGACCCAGATGATCATTTCCAGATGAGTGTGTGCTGTAACGAGAGTGGTGGAACCAGCAGTCCTGGAATAAGGAAATTTCAAGGAACTGAATTCAGTCCAAGGCTATACCACTGAAGAATTTCTTTGCCTGGAAGAGCTAGAGCACAGGACAATTTTTGCCAGTGGATCTCAGGAGAAGCTAATGCTACACAGCCTCAGAGGGAACCTGAGAGAGACAAGAGCAGTGGTCTCACATGCAGACCCTGAAGGGATTTCCTCCTTGGGATGCTGTTGACCAAGATGGCAAAGCAGAGAAGATTTATGTCTCTGTGGTATGAGCTGTGACTCCAGTCTTTATCGAAGGGAAGGGCTCATTTTTAGCTGAATCCACAGGCTAAATTTTGGTACAGTGTTTTTGCCTTCAAAGACCACTGTAGTTATTGGATCAAAACTGTCATCTTTGCTAGGGCTCTTTTTTCATGATCACAGTACTGGAGAATAACATAAGTGTAAAAAATGTTAATGAGGTACATTAAAGGTTTTAAGTCTATTTTCTCTTCATTCAGAAGTGACTTTTTCTGTAGGAAATCACATCTGTTTACATTTTGCTCTAAGTAAGGAGAGATGGCTGGTTGTTTTCACATGCATCTGAGCAAAAATTCTAGAAATGGGCTGCACAGTCCCACATGCTGGTGTATTTTACCTTGGTAGTTGAAGGTCCCAGCGTAGTGGCAGAAGACATCCCTTCTGGGGTGGTCACGATCAGTGAGGAAGCGTTTCCCAGGTTACCAATGCCAACAGAAATTTAGGGGGGAAACAAAGGAAGAAGAATCAGGCCTAACTTACTGGCAGGAAAAGATGAAATTTGAAGAGGAGATAGTTGTGTTCCTCTGAGGGATAGTTCTCATTTGGAATTTTATCACCAGAAGGAGTAGACATTTTTGGCCCTGGAACAAATACACAAATATCTCCGAGAGCCAGATTTTGCTCCAGGTCAGGTATAGACCTGGAGAGAATAACTTGAAATTTGGCAGTTTCATTGCATTGCAGTACACACAAAGCTCCAGTGCACCTTCTGATTCTCAGTCTACCATTCAGTGTCAACAGAATTCAAAACCTCAGAGTAAAATTCAACCTAAACCACTGAGTTTCATCCATTTCTAGGTTTAGTTGGGGTTTTTATATACAGTTTCCAGCCTGATTCATAAGTCCGGCCATCATGTCCCAACTAAACTTTACCCAAAGCTCCCAGAATCTCAGTGAATCTTTAAACAGACCCTGACCTGTGGTTCAGGTTTCCCATGCAATATGGAATCAGGTGCATTTTCACTGTGTGGCCTGGGGCTTTGCTGAGTATCACAGTGCTTCCTGCATGCACATCTTCCTCATTCTGTTGTAGTTTGCACCATTCTAGATAAATGGCCATAAATACTGAGATTATTTCATGAAAAATTAGACACTGTCATCTTCCTTCATGTCTTTTTTTTATAACTGGCAGGTACCATACAGTCTGGTTTCACACACAGTTGCTGACCTTTGCAAACACAACTTGCAGGAGGAACCTGACAAATAAAGAGAAGCAAAAGTATGAAAAAAAATAGATTTTGATTGGATACTAAAACTAAGCAAACATGACATGTAATTTATCAAAAGCACAAATACAAGCAATGCCAACATGTCTTTTCCTTTAGAATGATATATTTTACCAGAGGGATATTTTGGATTTTTCACTTTGTGCCAAGGTAAGTTTAATACCTCTCTAATCTACAACACATGGGTCTTATGACATTACACATTATTTGCATCACCAATAAAACAGCTCATTAATCAAACATGCCACCATAACCTCCAACAGTATAAACAGAAAAATATGCTTTTTTAATATTTTAAGTGGAATTATTGGCTTGAAATACTCTCTTTTGGTACAATAACCATCTGTTAATTTCAACACTGATCAAACAAACTGATGATTATTGTAAGTCTTGGTTTAATTGAAGACTTCACTGGAAGAAAAAAACAGTCTGTGAATACGTTTATTTTCAAATTAGCCGATGTGATTTTGTTTATTTTTTCATCAGAATAACTGCAAGTTTAGAATAGGATCATTGTGAAGTAACTAATATCTGTTCTTTGTGCAATTATATGATATTTTACTCAAGCTTGGTCAGTCTGTAGCAAGGTCTATTAGAAATTAGCATCAAATTTGTATACAAATAGATAATTTTCTTTATAAAATCTCACATACTATAATGAAGCATTTAGGTGAAGCAGGAAAATATAGGCACTGTTTAGAATTCTCAGTTCAGACTTTGGCTTGTAACAGTTTCAGAGTTTGAAAACAGGCACAAAAAATATTTCACATCAGAATTTATCAGCATTTTAGCATAAAACATGTCGGTTTAAAACAATAAGAATGGCTTTTCTCTTAAACAGGCAAAGACAAGAGTTCTGAATTCTGCTTTCTTACTGCTACATAAAATGGATACTTAAATAATCATTTTGCATACATTTACATTAATCTGTCTGGCAAATGTCAGTGTCCAGATGAACATGGGTTTTGTTGGTCTCCATTCAGAAAATAAAACTTATCCCTTTGCCTACTAGATTTCATCTCCAGTATTCAAATAAGGCCTGAATCAAAAAGCACTTAAGCATAGGGTTGGCTTTGACCACATTTTTTAAGTCCTGTTTAAAACAATGAGAAAGGGAGGCTATGAGCAAGTACTTTCTTACTGGGAATAGTCTGTGAAATCAAAGGTATAGTTGTCTTCATCACAGGTATTAGTTGTCAGTCATAAAAGTATACCCAAAGGAACATGGCTAATAAGTATGGGCGAGGAGATTTATGTGTGAGAATAGATCTGTAAATAGACATTAGCACTGTGGACTCTCTTCAATATTTTTGTTTTCACAACTCACACTGTCTTTTTATTTTAGCCTCCTGTCTGCAAAACAAGTACAATACCATTCCACTTAGGGTGATGTGAGACTAAAACATTCATGAGGCACTTTCAGAACCTACAATGAAAGGCACTATAAAATCGCAGTGTTACTGCTGTTTATTAGAAAGCACATCCCATTAAAACTCCCTAACACTTTCCATTAAAATTATTATTTTGAAAACAAAACACTGTTCTCATTAAGGAAGGCCAAGCTAGTTTCAGCTAAAATCAGAACTGACCTTGAATTTCATTCAGTACTCACAGGGACTTCTAAAATTTCAGAAAAAGTTCAAGAACCTACTTTTACTGATTTCAGGTAAGTCAGATGTAACCAGACTGGGGGCTTCTTCTGCAAATGCTTACACATGAGCTCAGGTTTAGAAGGGTTTCCAGCAAGACTAGTTACTTGTATAAATTTAGGCAAGTATGTCACTGTTTGTAGACTCAGAGTCAAAACTGCCTAGATATTTTAATTTCATAAGATTTCATCAGAAATTGTTATTTTCCAAAACACCAGAACAGGTATACTGAGCTAGCCAAGAGATTATATAAGACTGAAAAAGTGTGAAATTTACACTAGGTGTCTGACTAATGTAAATTTTCATTAGGTGTCATGCTATCCAATTATTGTGAAATAAAATACACCCAAAGCGTGCTATATTTTTTACTTCTGGGTTCTGATGACTTGCACAAGCTATTGGAGTAATATTGTCACCAGCAACCCTTGATAAAAAATAGTACTATTTAATACAGTTGGGTGCAGTTCACTCTCTCTTTCTATTGTAAATATAGTGCAGAATATCACACGAGAGTTACTAAATTATATAACTGCTCATGCAAACCCATACAATACCCCTAACGGCCCCTCGTAAATCTGGAATGTTTTGCTATTTCTTCCCCTTCTCAAGTATGCAGACTTGGGTGTATTTCTTTTCAAATACTTTATTTAGTTGTATAGATCTTTTCCTCCACTGCTGTCAGTCCAGTTACCATTGGGGTGAAGGTTCAATACCAGTCACTGTGCATAGCAGGAAAGCAAAACCTGCAGACAATACCTGCCATCAGCAAGAGGCAGAGTTGAGCTGCATGCTTGACAAATGCTTCTTAAACCTAAATAAGGTAAAAAGGAACAAGCACAATGTTTCAGAGGACCAGTCTGTGGTAGCTTGGACTAAAAAAGAAAGTGTGGGAGGCTAGCACTCTCAACTGAAAACATTTAAAGTTTTGCTATTGTTTCTAAGTAACAATAAAACACATAATAAAATCCCCACTATATAGAAAAAAAATTAAATATTTCCCACAAGAGTTGATGGCACTTTCTGATAAAATTATTTAGGTTTTTTTCCAGCAGAAAATGCCAGTCCATCAAAAAATTCCAGAAAAATATCAATTTCCATGAACTTTGACCAAAACACATGGAAGGTTATGAGTCAAGGCAAGGTAAAGGCTGCTAACAGCTCCATTTTCTCATTGCAGAAATGAATCATGCCATCTCTGTTTTTCTTGCAGCAATATTTTTCTTATAATTTCTTCTTTTCTGCCTGCTCAGGTCTCCCATAGCCAGCAGAGGACACTCATTAAGAGCTTGCTTCACCTTACCCTTGGATGGTTGCTTCCTGATAAGGACCAGCCAGAGACCTTCTGTGAGGGCTAAGAGAAAAGCACTGTTTCATGCCTCTGAGGTATATAGTTCAGCCTACCAAACGTTTTGCAGTGGGGACCTGTTCTGTTCTTCTTGAGGGATTTCATGTACTCTGGCTCCTACAGATCTTAGCAGGTGACACTGGGGCTTTGCTGGAAGGACCCAGGGGTTAACTAGTTGCTTCAAAAGTAGATGAGTTAGGTGGTGGTACACAGGTGGGTCAGAGATTTATGTCTTAGTGCTCCCAAAACCTACCTCCAGGCCTCTGAACATGGCCTTTTGTTCAGAGTATCTGAACGAGATTAATTTGGTTTTGAGTGCAGGCTCTGGTCAGTCATTCTATCTCTATTCATATGGAACATCCCTGGTCTTTTTTAATAATCTGTCCAGGTTCTGCCCCTGTCTTGACAGAGTGTACTTAAGTTTTCTTCCAAGATACAGTCAGTGAAATATCTTAAATTCAGAAATTACATCAGTAAAGGAGGAAAACACATCTGTAGACAGATCTGTAATTACTGCACCACCACCACCTACTGCTTTCTTCATGTCTTCACAGTATTTTCAGGTTCAAGAAACATACTATTTTCTTCTTCCCTATCTGTTGTATTTTCAGAGGTATTAAAAACTTGTCATGCAGTATCATACAACACTGCTGAAACTACTGCAGCTAAATTCATATGTTTTGTATTGAGAAGTACAAGCAGATAATAAAAACAAACAATCAAAACAAGCCCTCTTATCAACTGTATTGCCACCTTCTCAGGATTTCCAAGCACATGAGTAGCTATATTTCACCATAATTTTGTAGAACTGTACAAAATAGACCTGTAAGATCATGAAATCATCTAATCTACCCTTCTCACATAAATATCAACCATAACTAAACCATCCATCACTTTTTCTTTGACTTTCTTAAATTCCGGTTGTATAGATTTCATGTCACCTGAAACACACATTGATAAGAAAGTTCCAGTTCACTTTCTGGATTTTTTCCCCTTACTCTCTCTTGCTGTTAAAGAAAATTCATAGCTGTTTGCCCTAAGTGCAGGGGTATGATACCAGTTTTAGTACTCCTAGTCAGCTGTGGTAAATTAAGGTATTTTTCTACCACACTCTAGATGACAGGATTAAAAATAGTTAAGTGGCAGTTAAGAAACTGCTTTCTTGAAGAAAAAAGAAAGTTAATGCCTTGGAAAGCATCCTGTTTGGCTGAAAAATTTTGATTATCCAAAGCAATTCTCTTTTTTGGTACCACCTAGAAGAGGGAAGCCTGAATTTAAGTTGTGCTGTTCGAGAAGTGCATCAGTATTTTGACTGTATTCAAAACCTACTCATAAAATCTCTTGATCTCACAATCTTGATCAACATTTGATCAACACTTATTCATCCTATCAAGACAGAATGAGACTGTCTCTTGTCTCTGTACAAAAAATTTACATGTAGCCCTATATAATTGTACTGTTTCCCAATTCATTTTGTGCTCTATTCCAAAACTGTCCTTTGGTAGTGGAAAGAGGGGAGGTTTAGTAATGTGCTCCATGGACTCCTTCCAATCTGAGACATTGCTGCTTTTTGCTTATTGCCTCTTAACTCTATTCTGCTGTGATAAACTCTTCCAAAATCAAACAATCTGCACTTTTCTTCATCAAAATTCCCTTCTGTTCTCATCATCACCCTGTGAAACATTAGTCCTTTGCTTTCAGCCATTACCGTTTGTCTTCATCTCTTACATTTTATTTGTTCAAAATATTTGTTCTGTAAGGAGGGATCGATCCCACCTATACACAAGATAAACCTGACCTTTCTCCTGCTGATGTATTGCATTCTGCCACTCTCATCATCCTTCTGTCTGGCAACAGTAGTTGTCTGGGACCTTACAGGGAAGCTCCCCAATGACAAAGAAAATAGTTACAAGGAGTCTGAAGATGTTACTTAGTCTATCTGTTTATGTACATTTGTTAAATTAGGTAGTCATAGAGCATATAAAGCTGCTTATTAATTTCAACCTAGTCTACTGTCTGGCATCAAAAGAGCATTTCTTCCTCATGCTTGACCTTTCAGTTAACTTTTTTTTTTTTTTTTCCTGACATGCCCTTTTCCTGTACCTGCCTCAGCCCCAGACCTTGCTGCACTTAACTATCTTCATAGTTGATGGTGGAAAAGAGGTAACAATGGCAGACTTGCCAGAGACAAATCTGAGAAAGCCCTACCAAACAAGCAAGGAGTTAATTACCAAAAAAACCCAAAACTAAGAAACATCATTTCAGTCACTGGACAATACAAGTTTGGTGAGCTGCTGGCTGCAGCTCTGGTCTATGCCAAAATATGTATATTTCTCTCCTTGTTGTTTGGCTCTGCCTTTGGTTTTTCTGTGCCCGTTCATTAAGGTCATATATTTTAACAATGATGATTTTACAATCAAATATACAATGCATGAATTCATGGTGGCCAAACCCAAATGCACTCTCAAAATGCTAATGCTTAGGGAAATAATCCAGAGAGGTTTTCTGCCATAATATTTATTATAGCAATACCATACATTCTGTTAGCAAAACCACTGCTGTATCAGCATGTTCTGGAAAAAATAATAAAAGGAACTATAAATAAAATACATAAATTTAATTAAAGATTAAATCTTTAGGCGGAAACCCCTCCTTAAAAGGGACTACAAATATGGGGGGCTTTGTTTTATCTTTGTGATGTATCTCATTTTTCTCTCCAATTTATATTTTATTAATCTTGCTGCTTATTTACAAACATAGTAATTATTCAAAAGATGAATGGATGGGTTTACAAAATCACTGGATACAAAGCTATTCATCTAATAAGTAATTCAATCCCTGCTGTAATAATTCTACAGAAACACACCACAGAGACAGGTCAAAAAATTGAATCTCCTACCTTTTTTGGTTGCTACTTTGAAACAATTTTCTTTTTTTTTCTTTTCTATTTTGAAAGCAAGGTAACTTGTTATTCTTGGCATACACAAAGGGTAACATTTAATAAACAAAACAGAAACATTTAAACATATATATTGTTTTAATATAACTGCTTATAATTTTGAAATGTTCCCCATTTCCCTGGGCTGCCTTGTTTCAACATCAGTTTGTGTTATGAGATAATTCCATTCCTTCCTGCAAATCCCGTGAAAGGCCTGTATTTATGCCTAGGACAGGGACATGTTACTATATATGATCAAAGCAGTTATTCCTACAGATATCTTTAAATACCATTGTAGATCTTTCAGATACTTGGTGGAAAAATTTAGGATACTGTCATCCAATTTGAAATGCTTGCTTTTCAGAAGACAGCCTGAACTGCAGGCAGATGGACATAGGGGATGTTTGGTATCTCTGAGCAGCATGTTCTAGGAATCCAAGGTGGCTACAGATTAGGTTTCTTACTTAAAGCTGGTGACATGTATTGCCCTCCAGAGATGTCTCTCTAGGAACTAATGGCTGTACAGGACACAAAAGGAATCAGGGGCTGAGATAGTAGCCCTAATTTTCATTTAAAAATAAAGGACAAAAGAAAAAGACATAGTGGTTTATATTCTGATCCCAGTGTCAAAAGAGTAGTCGAGAGCAGCCTAAGAGAGAAGTGTATCATGCGTGTTTGTGACACCAGCCCACTGATGGATTTTGACATCACCATGGAGAATCTGAACCTGAGATTACCAGCTGAACAACAGCAGACATTCAGTGATCTGTATTCACATTCTGATGTCTGTGGAGAAGTTAATGAGTTGCTCAGCACCCTCTAAGCATCTACAAATATCCCAGAGATTTCAGGAGGGCATTGACTCATTGAGGCTAGCCAGTAGGCAGGTGCTGGCAGCAGCAAGTGAACAAGATCCTTATTTCATTGCTTGCTTTGAGGGAGATGACTAGGTAATGTAAAAGGCCTATGAAGTCCTCGTCTTCTATTTCTCTTCACCCTTAATGATGGCTAGGGTCCAGAAGGGCAACTGTGCTTCTGGGGTTGGCACTTTGTTATCAAGGCTGAAACCTTGTTCCCTCTTCCAGGTCTTTGATTTAAACATGCCAATGTGAGCTAGTCATGGTCCAGACACAGGTTAACATAAGATCTTGGTAGATAACAAGGACAAGAATTTGGCACGAGAGAGGTCTTGCAGTGAGACACGGGCAAGGGTTAATGCTTAGACATACAGGTATGAGCATGACGTATGTGAAAAATCTCACATGTGTGAAAGAAGGCCATTGACTTTAGGGACCTTTGAAAATCTGATGGATACAGGTATTAAATATGTTATAGAAATGCGGAATCGCTGATGGGCACCTGATTGCATACAACAGCCTAAAATGTCTAAAACGGGAGATGAATCCCAGCTATGAATCCTGGGCATGTGAATCCCAATCTTATCACTGCAAATGAAAGACCAATTAGCTCCTGAAAGGCCTATGCGCTGGTTTTGGCTGGGATAGAATTAATTTTCTACACAGTAGCTAGTATGGAGCTATGTTTTGGATTTGTGCTGAAAACAGTGTTGATAATACAGGGATGTTTTACTTATTGCTGAGCAGGTCTTACACAGCATCAAGGCCGTTTCTGCTTCTCACGCCAGCACACCAGTGAGCAGGCTGGGGGTGCACAAGAAGATGGGAGGGGACACAGCTGGGACAGCTGAACCCAACTGACCAAAGGGATATTCCATACTATATGATGCCATGCTCACCATATATAAAGCTGGGGGAAGAAGAAGGAAGGGGGGACATTCGGAGTGATGTCGTTTGTCTTCCCAAGTAACTGTTATGCGTGATGGAGCCCTGTTTTCCTTAATGAACCCAACTAAATTACCAAAAGGGACACCCACACCACACCTTCATCCTAGAAAAGGACTGCTAGCGTGTCAGAGCTTGGTAAATGCGAAAGGCTTAAGCCCTTTACCCAGAGGTTCAAATCCTCTCCCTAGCCCTATGTCTCAACCCCATACTATAACCTACCTTATCATAACACTGTCCTACACCATCCCAATCCTAATTGCTGTTGCCTTCCTAACACTAGTAGAACAAAAAGTCCTAAGCTACATGCAATCACGAAAAGGCCCAAACACTGTAGGTCCATTCGGTCTACTACAACCCACAGCAGATGGCATAAAACTATCTATTAAAGAGCTAATTCACCCATCCACTTCCCCCCCCACTCCTTTTTATCATGACCCCAATGGCTGAACACCTGCCTGCTGATGGGAAGTAGTGAATGAATTCCTTGTTTCGCCTTGCTTGCATGCACGGCTTTTGCTTTCCCTATTAAACTGCCTTTATCTCAACCCACAAGTTTTCTCATTTTTACCCTTCCAATTGTCTCCCCAATCCCATTGGGGGGCGAGTGAGCAAGCGGCTGTGTGGTGTTTAGTTGCTGGCTGGGGTTAAACCACGACAGCCCTTTTTGGTGCCTGACTTGAGGCTTGAAGGGTTCGAGGTAACGACAGATTTGATTAGAATGTGCTAGATTATATTTATAGCTGTTATTGCTGTTTAGCTATTAATCGGCAGGCTTCTGTGCTTGCCTTGGTGCTTGCTTGCCTCACTGTATATTAGAGTCTAGCGCTTCTTGGTGGCTGCTTTTTGCTTTTGCTGCTTGCCGTGGTGCTGTACTGCTTATCATCTGACTCTGCTGTGCCTGGGAACATTCTGATAACAGCAATGGCGGTGTGCCTGGGCTGGCAGATGGCCAGGGCATCACTGCTGTTTCTGTGCTGCTGTACTGGACAGGCTGGAACTCCAGCGTGAACTCGAGTCGAAAGAACTGTAACCTGTGGATGACTCCACGCAGGAGTAGGACACCCCAAAGCATCTGTGGCCATGTTTAAGCCCACACCAGAGCAGGTACATCTTGAAGCGTCTGTGGCTGTGGTTATGTCTGTGCCACAGCAGGTATATATCTGAAGGGATCGTGGCCCAAGGATAAGTCCACACTGGAGAAGGTACACCTCAAAGCATCTGTGGCTGTGGATAAGTCCATGTTGCAGCAGGTACACCTTGAAGCATCAGTGGCTGTGAATGAGGTCATGCTGGAGCACCTCAAAGCGTGTGGCCATGGATAAGCCCATGACAGAGTAGCTACACCCCTGGCGGGAGTGCAGCCATGGGTAAGGGCATGTTGGAGCAGGTTTACTTCTGAAGGGACTGTGGCTGTGGGCAAGGCCATGCTGGAGCAGGTATATCTCTGAAGGCATTGTGGCCCGTGGAGAAAGAAACGCTGGAACAGGTGCACCTCAAAGTGACTGCAGCTGTGGGTAAGTCTATGCCACAGCAGGTATACCCCTGGAGAGACTGTGGCTCATAGATCAGGCTCCACTTGGAACAGGTACTCCCCTAAGGGACTGCAGTCTGTCTGCAGGGATAAGTCTAAGCTGGAGCAAGGGCAACGGGAGGAGTTCATTGCAATGTTAAACCCTACAACCTGGCCCAAAGGGACCAGGGGTGGAGATTGTAGTGGATATACCTTTAAATTGTTGTAACCCATGACTTCAGTTGTATGTTATAGGAATTACTATAGTGGGAACTACCTGAACCAGTGAAGAAGAAGCCTTAAAAGAAGCAGTGCAAGTGCAGCAGTGACCTGAGCTGAGCTGGCTTTGGTGCCCAGGAACTCCACACAACACACCACCTCTCCTGTCCTGAGTGACGACCATAACAGATGGAGCCCAAAGTCACGGCCTAATTGAACTCAATGGACATTTTAGGGACATGTTACAGAGGTGGTTCACAGATTAAAGGAATGATATCTGTGTATTGTATCAAAGGATGGGAAAGGGGGTGGTGGTTAATGAGGATGTATTGGATAGTGTGGGACCTGAGCATGATGTAAATGTTACGGGATAAGAGGTGGAGAATGTGCTGGGTTTGGCTGGGATAGAGTTCATTTTCTTCATAATAGCTAGTATGGGGTTATGTTTTAGTTGCGTGCTGGGGCTAAACCATGACACTCTGCCATGCTGAAATGGCAAGGTTATAAACATTCAATGATAGAGTATCATGAGATGCCTGTACCTATCAAAGAAATAGCACAGAAATCAATAGCACAGAGAAGGAGGATTCTGGGAATTCTATGAGTGGATGTGGGAAAGAGGTATCTGCAGGTATGCCAACATACTCATGTCTGTTCTGTGACAGATTGTTTCAACATTGCTAAAGTGTTCCCTTTATTGCTTTTCCTCCTATAGCTATAATATAAATATCCCTCAGGAGACCTTGTACATGCTCCACTTAAAAATTTGGGGTTGTATGTATTGGAAAATATGTTTCCCACCAACCCTCTCTATCATCCTGAAGTCACTTGGTTTTCAGAAATGAATAATATAATATCTGTTCTGCAGGAGATATAAACTCTTTCGCCTCAAAGTCATTGACAGTAATAGCAAGCCAAGTAGTTGTGACATGTCATTCCTAAAACAAAAGTACAGTTTAAAGACTGAAGCAATGAGAAACTGTCATTGCAATTCTGTGCAGAGAGCAACAGTCCTGTGAGTAATTAGGCAGAATTTAGTTCTTAATATTTCTAAAATGCATCATAATAAGAATACCTTCTATTTTATTACTCTAAAATTGGAAAAGCCACACAATTTTTGCATATAGGTGACATGGTAAAACTGTTAAATTGGATCAACCCAATTGAAAAAAGAATACATTAAAATTTTTTGCTCAGTCTGGAATTTTTAAAATTTACCATTTTTTACATTAACTGAAAATTTCAAAGATGTGGCATTTTGACCAAAAACATTGAACTTCCTAATTTAAAAAACAGGAAAATAAGAGGCACGGACTATTTCAGAACTGGTTTGGGGTTTTTTTGTGAGGAGAGTAAATTCATGAAAATGTCATTTCCTCAAGAGCAGTTTCAGTAAAGTTAATTGACATTTTCCAGAAATAAAAATTATTCTCAGTTAGCCATATTCCAGATGCAAAAGAAGCACAGAACCAACCCTGAAACTCTGCCAGGCACCCCAGAAGAACCATACAAAGGTAGCGTTGGCAAATGAAGCACCTTAAGTATGATTAACTGAAAATGAAGAGGAGATTAGAACAGTAGAGACCAGCCTGATGAACAAGCACATGAAACAGGTTAGATATTAAATCCAGGAAGCAGGCACCATTTGTGTTTTTTAATTCTATACTATTCTGTTGCTATGCAAAGCTTATTTATTTAAAACATTCATGTAACTCCCCACCTTCATGCAAACAGTTTTGGAAAAGGATCCCTACTACTGAACTACAGTAAGAATGGGAAAACCTAAGTGAAATACTTAAAAAAATGTCAACCACAAGAGAGTAGTAAATATGCTTGTACCAAAAAGACTGCCATTAATTTTAATGAGATTTTCTCATATGGAACATTTACAGGATTCAGTCCAATGGCTAAACTGTAGCATGTACCACTGTTGGTAATAATATTAAATTTGTTCTCTAATGTTGTTGTACTATAAAGTAATTATACCTGCATTTGATACGGAAGTGATAGCTCTGGAGTTTACTTACTTACATTATCCAGAGTGTGTTCAAGTCTAGCTGGCCCACTGGGCAGGTGTGGACTGTCCACACCACTGGAGCTAATGGGATGCATCCAGGATTTTGCACACCTTTGATTCCTCTGCCTGAATGATCCATTTACAGTTGGGTGAACTGGGGATAAGGCTGGAAGTTTTACCGCTGGATACTCCTCGTCATCTCTAATTCTTCTTTTCTGCGAACCAATATAATTTCAGACCAATTGCTCGAGGGAGAGGAATGATGAAAGAGGTTCCATGTTGTTCACTGAAAAGTTAGAGAACTAACATATTGTTCTCTGGATGCTTTGAAATACAGCAAACCACTAAAAGCAAAAGATTAGCTGTCTGCCCTTGTCTTCTGACCCTTCGAACAAAGTAACACATAACTGATAACCAGACAGAAAGATCGAGATCTCCTTTTGTGTAGAGGCAAAAATAGCTTCAAGGCTCTACTTCAGCAGAAAGATACTGTGTTATCACCCAGGTCTGACTACACTCTTACTTGGTAAAACCAGAGCTAAATCCTATTGCCAGACGTGGTCTGAGCAGTTAAGAAACTTCGGATAGGCCCAGAGCCATGAATTTGAATGCATCTAAGTTTTCCGATAAGTAAAATTTCTGATTCTTCTATGCACTTTCTCTTTGTTTCTGTGTGATAAAACGTGCATCTTGTGAGAAGTTACAGGATCTAGAAGAACAGTTAAGTGTCCAGACAGGTCAAGAAACAGGTAGCTAACAGGCTTAGGAAGCAAGGGGACTGTGCAAAGTTTGGAAGTCCAAGGAGACAGAGTCCTATTAACTCCTTTCTTCCTCTTCCTATTAGGAACAGAGTGAGCTGGTGACATTGACCACTTCCAAAATCCCAGCTTTACAATCAAAAATTTACAGACAGTTATGCTGGATATTAGAGATAGAAATAATATCTTCCTGTATGTATAATGAACTATGTTTTTTAATATTATTTGACCTGTGATGTCTACTTACTAGCTTGAAGCATTAAATAGGAAGTTATTTTTTTTCACCACAGTCTGTTTAAATGTTTGAACAGGCTTAATTCCCCTCTTCACTTGGTTGCACTTTCATAGCCCTTTCCCATCCATTTGTCAGCTCTCTGAAAGGTCCCTCTCAGATTGGCCAGCATGAATGCAATCAAATCATATGGGGGAAAAATTAAAAACAAAAAGCTGAGCAAAATAAAAGACCTTTCCATCATACAATTGTGATTTAAATTTGTATGTATCCAAATATTTCCTTTGGTAAAGCTTTTCACAGCCCCCTGTGTAAGGCAGCAATCAGCTGTTAACAAGAGATAAATTAAAGAATGGAAAATCATAACACACACTCCACCTGCATATTGGCTTTAACACAAACATCAATCATTTTCCAAGGTAATTAGTATTGTGCTGGCCTGCAGGGACCAGGCAAATGAAAAGGGTAAGATTTAAGGCTTTATGCAACATGCATAAACACATGCACATCCACACATGCATGCACCCACAGCAAAGAGGTTTTTCACTGCTAAAGAGCTCACTGTAAAAGCTGCCTGTGAATGTGACAAATCTCTTGAGACAATTTTAAAAACTGAAGAGCCATATACTGATCAAATTTATACAGAGGCAAACCCAGAATAACACCACTAATGTCCACACCATTTCTCAAAGCTCACACAGAAGTAAATGAAATCTGAATCTGGCTTAAAGTCCTTGCCAAGTTCTCAGGCAACAATACTTTCTTGATTAAGCAACAGGCTATGAAGAACAAGGAGCTATTGTCCACGCAGCTGGCAGCAGGCTGATTAATAATAGCACTAGTGGACATCTGAGACATGCTAAAAGTTATTGAATTCATTAAACTAAATTCTGTTGCAGCTTGAAATCACTAGGAGTCTTGCCACTGATCACTGTTTAGGCCAGCCTGTCATTATTTCCCATATAAAATAGGCAATAAAGCAGCAGCACCAAAAAAACATTGAAAACCAAAATTGGACAGAACCTTAGGAAAGACGCAAGTTGTGAAACCATTTGATTTTAGAAGCTGAGTATGGATAACAACTCTAATAGAAATCAGAGTGAAAAGACTTATGCTACTGTTCATCAGATACCCTTAGCGCAAATATGCTATTAGTTAATATAGTAATACACTCATAACTGATGGGCTATGCCTTTGCAAACCATTTTTTGTTTGTTTTCAGCACACACACACATGCACACAAAATTCAGATGAACAACTCTATGGTCACACAGTCACATTAGGAGGTTCTAGTATCCTTTTTGAGTCCATGCACAAAGGAAAAATAAAACAACTCACTATTTTAACTCAGCTTAAAACATTGGAAAAGGATGTGCAAGCCATCATTTGATAGCATGTAAATGATTAAGAGGGTGTCAGATAAATATTTTGAAGGGTTCCTACAGTTTTAATTCCTGTTCCCCCTCCTTCTTTTTTTTTCCTTTTGTTGTCATTCTAACTGGAGTCACAGATGGTTCCTGGCCACAAAACCCCAAAGCAGCTTGGTGGCTAGGTGCAGGGATCCTACCACACTTGTAATTATTATTGCTGTGGCATTGTCACTCAGCTTGTGCCCTATGGTAATTCAGAAGATGAAAGATTAACCTGACCATTGAGAAACTTGCATAAAACTAGCATACTCAGCACTTACAGCTGCAGAGCAAAACACGGGCTGTGCTTAATATAATAAGTTTTGGAGATAAAGGCCAAAGAAGAGGAAGGATTTCTTGCCTTCCTGACATTGCTGCAGCCTGAAAATGAGGAAGATTTGCCCTTCAGCTATTGCTCTGGGATGATACAGACTGGACATCAGAAACTAAACCAGGGAGACTTTCCACTGTTATGCTGTAAATGCCCTTTTCAGGTATCATGGACAGAAAACAGGTTGCCCAGATCAGAAGGCAAAGGGTTGGTATTGCAGCCTGAACAAATTAAGCCGCTTGGGGGGATACCTGAGCTAGCTCTCAGTAGCCCAGCTTAGGTGTGGGAAGCAGTATGGCCCCATTCTTCTGGCAGTCTGTCTAGACTAACAGACAGGCTAACAAAGCTGGGAAGAAAGCTCTGCTGAAGTGACTAAACTGCATTCAATAACAAAATGAGTTGCTCAGGGATAGCTCTGTATCTGCACACCACTGACACTGGAAGAAAAAATCAACAGTGGAGAAAAAACAGATTGGAGGAGGTGGTAGAAGGTCCTCCTGTTCACTTGCAGCATGAGTGACAGCAACACCAGAAATGGTTCTCCATGACCAGTGTTACAAGGTCATAGTCCTTGCATGTTGTGATTCAGCATTCAGTACAGGAACCAGCGAGTGGAGTAGAAGAGGACAAGGAGACTGGGACTGGAAAATGCATGAGGGAGAAGAGCCTGGAAAAGGTTGGGCAAGGAAATCAGTGTGAATGATGACAAGAAAGAGAAAATAGAGGTTTGACCTGGATCTCAGGCATGCATTGGCTGACTGATGGCCTCAAGACAAGAAGCTGGTGGAAAGGGATGAAACTGCACAAGGAGTTTGAAGCCTGGGGCTGAGAAACATCATTGGGGTGGGTGCAACAGCAGGCTGGAGGAAGAGAGACAGCAAGTGGATGAGGAAGGTAGGAAAAAAGATAAGAGGGAAAGGCTAAGCAAGAGCCTGGTTATAGAAACAGAGCAGGGAGAATGTGAGTTACGATCACTTGCTCTTCTTCCAGTATTTCCTCATGTGGGACCCAACAGCTTTGTAATTTATGCATCCTTTTAACCCCCTTAGAGGTCTAGTGAAAAAGAAATTCTGCACAAATGAGGACAGCTTTGCCCTCCTTCCAGGACTCAGGCTGTTACTAGTTTATTCTTTCCCCCATGCTGTGGATGACCCAGAAGAAATGACACCTATCCAAGAGTGGAGAACAGTGTCTAGCCTTTGCTGTTGGGCTTGGTCGTCTTGCAAAGACACTGATAAATTCAGAGATTCTAAGAGACATCAGACACAGAAGTATATCTATTCAGAAGTAGTATATCTTACTTAAAAATCAGGCACAGGTGATAAGGAGACTGTGTGTGGAGGATTTTTGTTTGTATTCTTCTCTTTTGCTTTTATGTTTCTGTTCTTGAAGAAATCTTTGGAAAATAGCAATTTATTCACAGCTTGTCACACAGCTGACAGTCTGCTGCTGCTATCAGGAGATATACATCCTATTTCTGTTGAGCTGGTTTGACAGACACTTGTAAGGTTTCTCTGCTTTATTTCTCAGCTCCAGGAGACATCCTTACAGAAACAGAGCACTCTATCTATTCCACTTGTGGCTAACAGATTATTATTATTTGTTTCTTATCCCAAACCATCAATACTTGGCAGTCTGTCCAGAGCTGCACTGCTTACATTTCTTTCTCCTGTTTGCTAGATGAGCTTTGCCCTGTTATTAACTTCATTTTCCTGTACATAAAGCTGCCTGGTAAGGCTCTTTGGGACATTTCTGTCAAGGTGATTTTTCAATAGAAAACACTGTTTCTGCAAAATTGAAATTTTTTGCAGGGAAAATGGAAATGGAATGAGTGCCCAGCACTTAACCTGCCTCAAGGGCCAGGGTAACTCATGAGATATGTCATTCAAGAAATGTATATCTGGATCTTAGCTCAAAGGTCAGCCCTCACTACGTGATGCCCTATGATAGGAGGTATTGGGTGGGAGATGGCAAGGAGGCAAACACACGAAAACGAGAAGGACGAAGGGATGTGCAGATTATATTTCTGTGGGACTCTTCTGCATCCTCTGAACATGCAGTTTGAGATGAAACCTTCATTAAGGTGAGATTTCAGCACTTTTCAACAAATGTTTTTGGGATGAAGGAAAGGAATCTGTGATCTGACTTCAAGCCATTGACCATATTTAAATAGTGTCAATATTGTGCCATGAAGCCCTGATATATCCAAGGTGCGATAGCTCAAACTGTGTACTATGCAAGCGTGGTCATATAGCTTTAGATCAAAGCATAGCTTTGTCTTGCTTACATATCCTTTTTGAAGCAAAAACCATTCACTACTTAATTTTTTTAACCTGTTTTATTATTAAACCAAATCCTGAGGTTTTTTTTTCTGCAGGGCAGAAATTATGCCATTGTGTCTCTGACTTCAGTCTAAAACGTCTTATGATCCTGATGGTCTCGCCCTCCAGGACCCTGTAAGAACTTCTGCAGTGTTATCTGCTTCAGAGGGTCAAACAGGGTCAAGGATAACACAGGCAAAACCCTTCACTGCAGCCTCACCCCTGTTGAATCGCCTCTGACAGCACTGAAAGTCACAGCAAGAAAGAGAATTACAGTCAACCTCCAGGAAGTCAGTGCTCTTTTGTAATCAAGTCCTTCATTTCCACCAGTTTAACAGTGCCCAAGGAGCCTCAGTCAACATGCACAGAGACAGGCAGGAAAGAGCCCATCTACAAAGCCAGCCAAGCCCCATGAGAATGGCATGTTATTTTGTCCTCAGCAGCTAGAGATAATCAAAGGATATTATCCTACTTATTCCCCTCTCCTTATTTAGACTGAGAGCTTTTCATAGCAGGGAGGTATTTTGTTCTTGTTGCATAAGCACAAGGTGTATTCAAGTCACTTTTCCTGTGTGTTACCCCAAACCTTTCCTCCTCTAAGCTTTCATCCTTAAAGGAGATCCTGTCAAGCTCAGGGACAAACACTATGTCAAGAAACTTTGAATAACTGCTACTCTTTTCTTTTCCTGGGATGTTGCTGTATTTAACTCACAGGCACATTTTAAATAAGTGATCAAAAAATTTTGCAGTTACATTTCCAAAGAATTAAAGAAAGAAACTTAGCTGATGGTGTCCTTGAGGGTATTTTATAAGGCCAAGACACCAGGATATTCTCCTGACACAGTCTGAGGAAGGGAAAAGAGAACAAAAACATGGCTGGAGCTGCATGGTAGAACTGTAGATCAAGACAGCTCCCTCAGCATTACAGTGTCCACCTCTTGATTCTTCTCCTGGCTCGCCCTGCACTCCCAAGCAGTCAGTCATGTACAGCTTCTAGTTTTAGGAAGTGCATGGCACTAGCAATGCAATCATAGTTTCACCAAAGTCAGGTTTACTGAGGACGTCAGCTGCAAGTGAAGCTGCCCCCACACCCTACCCCTACACAGACAGACAGACGTGCGCACGCACACACACACTCTCTTGCATTCCCAATGGGTCACACAAGGTAGTGACCACATGCGCTATTGCACCCAGCCTAGGCTAAATGCACAACTAACCTGACTGCCAGAAGAAACAGAATTTAACACTAAGGAAAATGTTACCTGAAGTCACAATACCCGGATTGCAAATGCTGCTGAATCTACATTTTCCCAAAATGTAGGGTTTGCACCAGTAGAAAGGATGAGAAAGGCTTGGTTACAGTATTGTGGTACACCCATTGCTCCCCAGCTACTATGCCTATGCCAAACATAAGCCATTTTTTGCCTTTTGAATCTGAATTCAGCATTTCTGTTGCTATTACTATTGCTTTTCATGTAGTGGGTTTTGGGTTGGTTTTTTGGTTTTGTTTTGTTTTGTTTTTTTTCTACAGCACTGTATCTTTTTCATCTGTTTCTTGAAAATAGATTCTAGGCATGATCAAGATCTCTGTGAGGTGTGGTGTGTAAGAGGTCTTGTCAAACTTGTGCCAAAAGCTGAAAGTGCTGTCAGGCAGAGAATTCTGGAAAAGATGTTATGTGGTCTCCTTGCTAAGGCCTGGTCTGGTAGAGTCCTTCTCTGCCCTGCCATGGATTTCCCACCGCACCCTATGAGAGGGGATGAGGCACACTGGCTAACAGCTAGTCACTCACAGTAGTCTCACCTCCTGTCCCTGAAAAAAAAAGGCCTTGAGTTTCTCATATCCCACACACATATTAACAGGTACTTTGATCACAATCTCCCTGTACGTCTCCTTCACTGTGAACCACTCCATCTGTGAAAAAGGGATAACAATAAGCCTTCACATGAGAGAATTATTTAGAAATAAACTGATGATCATCTATGAAAAGTATGGTCAATTTAAAGATGACCTGCATTTTAAAAAGATGAAAAATTAGTTATTCCATTGCTAGAGCAGGATTTGAAGGAGTTTCGGGATTATGCAGAAAATGACATATAATGCTACATGACAAACAAGAAGAAAATAAAATACTGAAAAGTACTCAGCATCACTCCATGGACTGAATGAGGCAGAGTTCCCACAGAAAAAAAGATACACTTCCATACGTTTAAAAAACATATTGTGCTGCTCATACACACAAGGGTGGCGTCTGGGGTGTCCTGTTTCTGACTGCATAATTTTAAATCAGTAGTTCCATATATGGAAACTATAGCTTGCCAAAAAGCAAAAGAGGGAGAACAGTTTCTAAATATATTAAGAGCTTAAACATGGAGAAAAGAAAAACATTGTTCACGGTACTACAAAATGGAACAGGACCTGGAGTTTGTGAAGAAGATGAGCCTAGGGAAAAGCTCACGAACAGCTTCACAACGAAATCAATCTTACTTCTTCTTGTAATGATAATCCTTCAGCACATACCATACCTGAGACTTAACTCATTATCATCAATAGAATACTTTGCATTGACTTCAGAAGACCAGACCTGAAAGTAGTGTAATAGACAGAAACTGAGCAAAAAGCTTTTTAGGTGAAGAAAACTTCCTCCCAAAAAGATCTACCAAGATAGAGATCTTTAAAATCGTAGTATTCCTTCGCTGAGATTCTTGCACAAGAGTCACACAACTCTTATTCCACAGATCCATCATTGCCCCGTAATTTAAAAGCAAGTGAAAATCAGCACTAATCAGATCAGTACATGTTAGTCAGAAGACATGCACAGTAAGACAACAATATATGATAAATCCATTTAGTAGAACACCCTTCAGGATGAGCTTTCTGCTCACTTTCACAGAATACGGTGTCGACAAGAGCCTTAACAATACAACTTACAGCTCAATTATATGACATGGATTTTCAACTAGAGTCATCAGAAATATTGCTTAAATGTACTTCAAACTAGTTCATTATTGACATGATGTCCTGGCTATAATATTCCCTCAGATAGCCATTGTCATTAGTGGAACTGCTCTGACATTCTTTGATGTAACTCTCAAGGATAGTTATCTTCTAGTTCAGTAATTTATAGAGCAGCTGATGAGAGATGGGAAGGAATAAGGAGAAAACCCTTCTCTCCTGCTTCATTCATTTCATCACTATGGTTAACCATGGCTATACGCCTTGCTTGAAAGTTTCTGTAAAGTGGGGAAGGTGGATTCAGCTCCACAAACTGTAAGTAGGTAGGACATTCATTGAATTTATTAATACCATTTATTAGCAGCATGCACTCCAGTGATGCTCTGAGGATGCATCTTCTGGCTTTACTCTTTCACTTGCATTATGTACTCCATGTCCTTTACATAGAACAAGGCAGTACTCCAAAAGGAGGCAAATTTTTCAGGAGCTGAACTGATTCAAATGCATGTTTTCCTTTCCTCAATTCAATTCCTACAGCTATGTAAATGCAAACGTGTTGAAGGGAGACAGCAAAATGTCTGTACCTTCTAAATAAGAAATTAAATGGCCTTTTCTGGTCATAAAAGAAAGGAACATGTCAAGAAGGCCATATCACTATGATTCTATCACTGTGTTGTAGGTCACTTCATGATGAGAGACGCAGATCCCCTCACAGATTCTTTGCACAGCTACAACATCCTAATTCCTCATGTTTCACTCACAGAAAGGGTCCACATCAGTGTCTGAAGAGTAATCATCTCTGACTAGACTTAGAAAGCGTAAGTCTACTTCTCACCTTCACTCATGTAAAATACACCGTCCCTTAAGGTAAAGGACTTTTGCCTATGACAAAATAGGCATTACAATTGATAACAGAATTAGGTCCTAAATCTGGAAGTGAGCTAATCAATACACATACCAAGTGCCTAGGAATATCCAAATGGGTGGAAAAAACAAATTGATGTTTCAAAATTATAACCCATATTGTCATGGCCACACAAGTCAGATTTACTGGAGGAAAAAGCAGCAAGGGGGATGGAAGGGCCTTACGCATATATGTGCTGGTTTTGGCTGGGATAAAGTTAATTTTCTACACAGTAGCTAGTATGGAGCTATGTTTTGGATTTGTGCTGAAAACAGTGTTGATAATACAGGGATGTTTTACTTATTGCTGAGAAGTACTTACACGCATCAAGTCCTTTTCTGCTTCTCACACCAGCATGCCAGCAAGTAGGCTGGGGGTGCACAAGAAGTTGGGAGGGGACACAGCTGGGACAGCTGACCCCAACTGACCAAAGGGATATTCCATACCATATGACATCATCTCAGCATGTAAAAGCTAGGGGGAGAAGAAGGAAGGCGAGGACGTTCAGAGTGATGTCGTTTGTCTTCCCAAGTAACTGTTATGCGTGATGGAGCCCTGCTTTCCTGGAGATGGCTGAACACCTACCTGCCAATGGGAAGTAGTGAATGAATTCCTTGTTTTGCTTTGCTTGTGTGCCCAGCTTTTACTTTCCCTATTAAACTGTCTTTATGTCAAGCCACAAGTTTTCTCACTTTTACTCTACCAATTCTCTCCCCCATCGCATTGTGTGGGGGCTGTGTGGTGCTTAGTTGCCAGCTGGGGTTAAACCACAACAATATAATGCAGCCATTAAATCTATACCTGGCATTTGAACACATGCCCAGATAAGGAAAAAAAAATAGAAGTTCTTATTTCAGTCTCTGAATGCCTAGTGGGCGATCTTTTCTAGACTGAGCAACCTTTTGCATTTTTACAATTGGAAGGTGAGAATTCTACACCAAATATCAGTAGGAGCTTCCAGACTTCCTTACTGTCACATAATGGCAACAGTGAACTTCCTCAGTGGCTTCCTAGTTGCTGCTTTTATTTGTCAGCCTGGTCCTCAAAGCCCAAGTTTATTCTTCCAGGAAATAAAGAAGAAAGAAGTGAAACAATTGGTAGAAGAGTTGTTTGTGCATCATACTCCAGAAGTAAGAAGCAGGGGGAAATTTTTCCTTATCCTCCCCAAATAATAGAGTGTTTTGATGCAGCTCTATATGTGCGGCTGTGTTCAATGGAGTGAAGCGCAATCACTGAGATGGGAACTGCTGCAGATCAAAACTAAAGTGTCCAGCATGTGAAGATCTTAAATGTCAGAGAAAAGCCAGCAGTCAGTCATCAAAAATGAGTAAAAAATTCATAGCCTGAATTATATCTTACCCAGTAAGACTTTGTATGAATTACATGGGACTTTTTGATTAAAAATTCTCCTTCTTCCCAAAGCAATCTGACAATCACCACCTAAACTGGTCTTGGATAACATGGTGGTATAAACACAGACACCTTCAGAACTGGGTTAACAGCAGGTCAGCTGTCCTACCAAAACTATTATTACCCACAGGAAGACACAAGCATTAATCCTTAAAGGAAATGGTTTGTGTAGACAGGCTTCAGCATCCAATTCACAACAAATTCACTGATTTGCTGGTAGAAATCTATTCTAGAAAGAAGGTTTACCTTTTAGTAAGACCTTCAACATTTTTTGACTGACCATGCTTGGTGCATTTGCATATGCATATGCATAAGCTCTGGAACTAAGTGTTTGTAGCACTTTTAGCTCTGGGAGTCCAGAAAATGGAGACCAGGCTTGGTTGGCAGCAATGTGTGGTCAAAGTGAGTCCACACACACGCATAAATGTATTCCATGCATCAGTC
The DNA here is from genome assembly GCF_030463565.1 of Pelecanus crispus. Classification (NCBI taxonomy): domain Eukaryota; kingdom Metazoa; phylum Chordata; class Aves; order Pelecaniformes; family Pelecanidae; genus Pelecanus; species Pelecanus crispus. The sequence continues at coordinate 53,629,696 of NC_134648.1, forward strand.
AGGGTAACCACTGCTAACCCAAGGGGCCTTCTACCACAGGCTATATCAGTCATGACCCCATCAAATCATGCTGTTGTTAACAGAGCTTCTTCAACTGTGATGCTGAAATAGCTTATCAAAGAATGCAGCAGCAGCTCCATTACTTGGTTGCTTGAAATTAAGATTGCCTGTATGAAAAGGAAAGAAAAAGCACACTGTAGTCTAAGTGCAGGTATCAGTCTTAAGATAGAAATTACTGGCTAAAATTTGACGGCCTGCTATAGGTCAGACTAGATTATCATAATGATCCCTTCTGGCCTTAAAAATCTATTCATTTTTAATAAAAAATGAATTTAAATCAAACTCCGTCTTGTCTTTTTTATGCTGCTGCATTAAGATGAATTATCGGGATCTGTTATGTAAAATACTTCAACAAACTCTTACAGAATAACTCTTAAAGAGAATGATATGTCTGTGGACGGGCCTAGAAATGCCCTTTATTTTTTAAATTTTATTCACCTTATAAAATATCTCCCTCTCCCAACTTAAGCCTCAATATTCATAACTCAGTACTCCTAATATTGCACTATACTCATGAAAGTGTAAATGAAAAAATAAGCTGCTATGTAAAATTTCCCAGACCACAGCTCCTACCAGATGTTTGCAGCTTATTGGGCAATGTGTATTATTTGTTCCTACTTGATGATATCATAAGCAGAGAAGGGGCACTTCCTTGGCTCTGAAGCCATGCAAAAGTCTCAGACTGTCTGTGGATTTGTTAAATGAGACAAGGTTCCCAAAATCTTTTATCTGTGAAGTCAAACAACGGCATATTTCTTAAACTAAAAAAGGGGCTACATTCTATGTCAGAGCAGAATAATAAGGGCAAAGAATTTGCAGGAACAAACCGTTTGTAGAGGATAGTGGAAATACCTCTTAGCATTTTGACCTTCTCACACCCATCTTTCTCTACGCACAGTTGCGTCATATTCAGGTTTTTGTACTTCCTGTCCTGTCATCAGTTTTCCATACCATCTGTAACTCAGCTTTCCCCTCTGCTCTTTCTCGTGATAGCCAACCTAGGTTGAAACAGGAAACGAATAAATTCTGCTGGTCTGTCAGCCTTTCGAAGCCACAGTACTTAAGTGAATTCTATATTGGTTGACCACAGAATGGACAAAAAAACATTAATGTCTGCATAGTCCTTCTGGAAACAGTGCTTCGTCTAATCAGCTTTTTAGCAACTCCAGTAGCACCCCAATGACAGCCATGATGATAGCCACACTGTAGTGAAAGAGCATTAACAGCATTTTACATTTATATTTTCTGCTGCACCAGAGAATTTTTTAATTTAATTTCAATTCTCATTACATAAGTTCTGATCAAAAGTAACAAACCTAAAAGGAAAGTGATCTCATTTAATTGTAGTGCTTGGTTACACTTCATTTTTACAGGTTGCTTTCACTTTATTTTATAGAACTGGTATTTTTTTTTTATGACAAATAGTAAGGGGGTTTCATTTAAAATCCTACTCAGCAGCTTGATATGCCTCACTACCAGAAAGTGCAAACAGTGAAGGAATTATGGGTTTCATTTATCTTTCCCTTTTTATCAGCCGTGTGTTAACGTTAAGAAACTCACTTATTCTGAGTGCTGTTGGCTCAACTTCTTTTGGAGCTAGCATATGTTACATTGCAATGATTGATCATTATGTACTGCTGCAGTGCTATGACAAGGGGATGAATAGCAAATGAAGAAGTGTCTCTGGGAAAGGAAGGCCAAAATATGCCCAGTTTAAGACTAATTATAATAGTGGTTATCACTGAAGACTCATGAAATACAGATCAAGAGCATAATGACAAGCAGTCTGGTTGTTACAGATCACACAGGACTGTCATGAACAAAAAAGACATAAACCTCAACATCCATATAAAGTGGGTAAAATTATCTTCATTTTGTAGACAATTTAAGACACAGAGATTAAATAACCCAAGTAAGGTGATGTAGCAAGTCAGGGGCAGAGTCAGGAATACAACGCCAGGGTCCTCACTCTACGCCGAATGCTCTTGTCACTGGGACACTAGCCTAAGATGATAAGAAGGCTCCAATCTTATAGGAATTAAGACATCCCATAACTTCTGCTTGCAAGCAAGGTTTGGAGCAGCTTGGCATGTGCATTCCAGTGCAAGAGGTGGTTCACATCAATCGTTGCTTCTGCTCCACAGCTAATGCAGAGGTCATGACCACTCCTTTCCTCTCTTTTCATTCTTCAGCTTGATAGTTATCTCTTTAGGGATTATTAAATATGATTGTATTATACATTTCAAAAGGCAGAAAGGTCATGCCTTTTTCCACTGGGAGGACATTGCACAGTCAAACAATAAAGAAAGGATTTCTGCATGTTACTTCTTGAACACAACTCTACCGTTATACAGCCCATCAATCTCACTCAGCCTTCCTATCTTGTAAGGCAGAATCTTGTAAAAAGAATGAGTACTAGTGATCTACTAGTGGAAAGGAGAAGAACAGGCAGCAAATAGATTTAAAAGCCTACATCCAACCCTTTGTGAGAAGTGAGATGTAAAAATATGAGCAATAACGGATAACTGAACAGATGGGTTATTATCTTCATTGAAACACAGCATTTCCTCAGGTGAATGGCTTTACTGGTTGATCAAGATTGGCACTTTGCTCTCAACAGTGGCCATTACTGAGTGTTCAATTTATTACCAAAAAAAAAAAAAAAAAAAAAAAAAGACATAATGCACATAACTGTTGAGAATTCTTACTGGCATGTGATGACAGTTCATATTTTTGAGTCAAGGAAGGCACACACTCCTGAAAATTTTCCAGTGCATTTTGGTTTGAAAATATGACCCTCTAAAAAAAGCTAATTTTAAGCCCAGGTTCAGATTAAATTCATCAACAGACACAGAAGTTGATATAAACAGGAGATTTCAATGTAAGCAAAGCAGAAAAATCTAAGTAGAGCAGATGCAGAGAAAACACTGAAGGTGTTGGTCCTAAACTAGTAATCCTGAAGGAAGACATTTACCCTTTGTCCTCATATATATCCACAGCATGAGTCTTCCAGGAGGCTCCTCTGTAAGAAAGATATTTCCAGTCAGCTTGAGTTTTCCCTCTTGCCAGCATAGATGACAGATACACAAAGTCTGGCTATGGGAAATGGAAGCCAGGAAACAAAAATTATTTTGATACAAAAAACAATACCAGAATGGGGGAACTCTTTTCTAAAGGTTATCTCATTCCCAAAAACAGGCTGATCCGGCTGATATATTTGCCCTAAGATTTTTCAAGAGTTTGGACGTGGACTGAAATTTTGTGCCATGGTTCATTTTGATTTCTAACCTGACCAAGGAGTAATTTCAATCATTTCATATTTCTTCACATTGCAAAAACCTTCAGTAACAATGTTTGAACCAATTTTATCCCCTTAATGTTGTTTACACTGTAACAGTATCCCAGGGCCAAACCTATCACTTCTCACTGACTTATTAAGGGTAGAGGGGTGTGGGTAATGTTTCATCAAGACGTCTCATGTAACATAACTATTTTTTTCTATTTGTGTACACGGAAAGAGTCGGGTTGTGAAGCTGTTAAATTAGATTTTAAATGCTTTGGCAGATGTTACATTTTAAATCGGATTAACCTCTCTCTTCAACCTCCAAAGTCTGAACAAATTATTAAATGTATCCTACAATGATACCAACAACAAACAGTTAGAATCCACCAGGTGAAAACTACAGTGCCATAGCCTTAAGCGATGCACAGCTAGACAGTGATCAGAGAAGAAAAATGGCATGAATAATTATGAAATATATTAATAGACTCAGCCAGGAACAGAATTGCCATGCTCCATTAAGAAGATGCAAAGACACATGGCAGCAAGCTCTGATGCACCAGGTGGAGTATGGGAAAACCAGAAGAGTGGTATTTCTTCAAGAGCAGAAGCTCCAAGGAAGAAATCAGCCTCTTCTCCCATAAGCTTGCGTCAGACTCCCAGACAGTCTGCTGGGAAATTTATCTTTCCTACCCATCTAATTTTGCTCTCTTATGACAGCAGAAGGAAACCCTGTGGAGGCAGCTTTTATTTAAGAATGATCAGAAAACAATTCTTCTTCTCTGTCAAACAGTCAAGGTTTTGAAAGAAGTTTTCATTGCACATCGAGAGAAGCTGTGGATTTTTAATTAATTTAGATTGAGGGGGAGGAGGGGAGGTTGTGTTTTACATTTTCTTGTTGCTGTCTTTTTGATGGGAAACACTGTACTTCCCCAGAACATCCATCTATTCATGGGATAGGTCAGCTGCAAGGATTTGTGAGAACTTCAGATTTTGAACCAATATCCTAAGTAAGCACCAAGCTACTGGCCACACTGACAAGGGTTGGTGGTTCACTGTTCCATTGTGGTCGGACCCAAATTCTACATCAGAAATTTTCTTGAGAAAAGAATTTAGTCAAAACTCATGTATTTCTATGAAGAAATTCTATTTTATACTGAGTTCTTTAACAAAAGATATTTTGCTGAAAATGTCCTGCTCAGTCTTCTCAGGGACCAAAAACATCTTCATTTTCATTAGCTACAAGCTACAAAAAGCTACAATCTCTGCCCTCACCAACATCCATGTCTGTGCCATCGCCATTTCCAGACAAATTAGCACAAAGCAGGAAAAAGGCTGTCACTGCCTTGAAAATCCCACTCCATGTCTTTCTTTCTTTCTTCCTGCTGCTGCTGCTAGAGACAAATTATTTCAAGAGCTGTATTTCTTCAAAGCAGGTTGAAATTCTCTTCTTAAAAACAACAAAACAGAATAACCTTTAATGGAAATAAATCCAAAACATAACCTCTGCATCACTGCTGTTAGCATCCTCTGTTTTCTTTCTTCAAGCTTCTCAAGCTTTGTCCTTTCTTCCCTCCTCCTGCCTGAAAAATGTGCTGTGCTTTTCACACCCTTACTCATTTAACCTCACAAGAAGGGCTCCATGTTTATCTCTGTTTTAAAAATGGCAAGCAGTCAGGCAGAAAAAAAACCCATAAAGCCAGCATGTCTGAAATATCCAGGCAATGCAGCACAGGGCCTTTCATAGCCAGCTTCATTAGCAACAGGTTGTCCTCCTTACGAGAAGGGTGCAGGGTAAGCTCAGCCAACAAACGTCCACAGGCACGTGGACAAGTCCACAAGAAGCGTCTGAGCCCTGCAGACCTGGCTGCTGCTTCTACCAGGGGTCCACTAGGCAGAGAGCAGAAAAGGACAGAGCACTTCATGTGCCTGTGCAGGGAAGTGAAGAGCTGGAGAAGATACAGGGTTACCCTGGATCCAACAGACTGCAGGAATGGCAGGAGTCCTCTAAGCAAGGGTGCAGTTGTCACACCTACCTGCCTGCCTGCCATTGCCAGGGTACTAATACCCTGTCACTTCAAATCTGCCCACAATAATATTACATATCCGTAAACAGGTTATTTTCCAGCAACAGTGGCTCTTGGCTTAAGGGACAGCCTTCATGGGTGGGTGAAAATCAGGTGAGAGTCATCAATATACCGTAACTGAAGATCTAGGTCTCTGTGCATACAAACTATGCTTCCAGCCAAGATTGTGTTTCGTACCTTTTTCTAGCGCTCAGAAAATAAAATATCTTCTTACTGGTGAGATGATGCAGTTACTCCACTAGCTTAAAGTGGTAGAAATTAAGCCGTGCCTATGATCCACAATGAGACAGTTACACAGGTTTTGTAGAAACCAGGCAATATCAAATATTAACTGTTAAACAAAGGTAGTGAAACATGAAAACAATTATTTCACACTGTTTCAGGAACTTCTCATCAGAAATTCATCTGATGATGTTCACATTCCTGTTGGCAGGCTAGCACATGATAGGTGTTATGTGGAGTATATTCATATGAATGTCTGAAAAAAAACAAATTCTTGACTTCAAAATTCATTTAATTGCAAAACTGAATTTGTTTCATGTTCAGGTCTTGCAGTAGTGTCTTTTGTGAAGAGTGTAGCATTAGCTATTAAAATGTTAGGCTTTGAAAATGTCTACAGTTCATATAGATAGGGACAAAAGAAAATTTTCTGATGAAAGAAAAAGTTCACGTCATCTGATTTAAAAAAAAATGGTATCATTGTGTAGATGGCCGACTATCTAATTTTAAGATTCAGTTCCAGTATGGGAACAAAAATTCCCAATGAAGAGTCATAAGATATTCATGGGTAGATATTTGTTTATACAAAAGATTTAACAAATCCTAATAGTCAAACTAATTTAAAGCAGCAGTCCCCCAGAAAAAATTTTGCAACTGGAAAAAGGTCTTAATTCATAAAATAAATTGTTCCATTTGAATTGTTTCTCCAGAAGAAATTTCCATTTTGAATAACTGATATCATTCTTTCTCAGTCTCCCATGTTCTTTTCTTCTCCCCTTGCAAAAAAGAAAGTTTTCTTCCTTTTTTACACAGGAAAATATATAAAGTCAAGACTGTTTATAACCTGACATGTACCAATTTGAAAATAAAACAAAGAATTTTTTTAAAACAATAAATTTCCAGTATGTTTACCCTTGCATAAACAAACAGTGCTGGAGTTTGCAAGAAATATTAAAGTTAATTTAAATTGCAAATCTGACCTTATTAAAATGGCTTTTCAGAGAGCTATAAACAAACAGTGTGTGAGCTGGTAATGTAGCCAAAATAACAGAACGCATTCTCAACTAGCATTATAATTAAAGTAAAAAAATATTGTTTTCACAGTTCTGAAAATCTCAGAAGGGGAGGAGGAGAGGGGAAAATGTTTTAAGGAAATCTCAAGGTTGGGGGGGAGAAAGTGTTCCGCTTGGATGTCTCCTTTAAGAATTCTTGGGACGTTTACTCTCTCAAAATAAATTCTGATGAACAGCTTGAAAACATTATTAAGCACTTACTAATTTAATGTGTTTTGAATACTTTTCTCCTACAGCTACTACATTGCCTCTTAATGTTTGAAGCACAACCATTAAGATTTACTGCATTTTCTGTGAGAATAAAAATGGAGCAATTAAGACTGTGCTTGTATCTGCAATGGATGTGGAGAGCTAATAAATTTCAGAATTAAAAGCCAACAGATAAGCTGGGCTGGTCTCTTGGTTTATGGAAAATCTATACCTGAAGGTCTATTTAAACCAGTGTATTGTTAGCAAGCAAATTGTTTCCTTTTACTTAGAAAAACAATACAGGCTGCAGAAGACCAGGGAAATTAGATGGAGCAGAGGTGAAATTCAACAGGATACTTCTACCCCTCAAAAGTCTTACATGATTATTCCTCTTTAGTACAGCATACGTGGCTCTTGGTAAGTGTAAAGGAGTGTAAAGGTGTTCTCTGATCACAAATGTATTTTTACTCATGCCTGGTTTCACTCATGCCCGTGTCAGAATGGTTTGTGTATTTATTTCATTGAAGTTGGTTTAAAATAGATTTATTTTAGTGTAATTTAGTTATTTAACTGTATTGTCAAGAGTACATTGTCATTTGGACTCAGTGCATCCACACAGAAAATTACCAAGGACTATTTTACTGATAGAAAAGGAGTAAACCAAATACTAAAATGGGGAGTGACCCTCTAACTCAGGGTTGGTTGCAAACTAAGGGTTTGCAAAGCAGAGGTTCTCTTTCTTTGAGTATCTCTGTGGGGATTGTTAGTATTTTGTAAGACTGGATTTGATTGTCCGTTGCTTTCCTATTTAAGTGGAGCACGCAGGGAGGGAATAGCAGTGTACAAAGTCTAGGTGTTGTTTCTCATGGCTTCACAAGCACAAGACCTCCTAAAACTCTCCAACAAGCAGAGACACAAATTTCTTCAATATCTAGAGCTGTGCCTGAAAAGCACGACCTAGCCTTTCAGAACCTGAAAACTTCTTCAATCCTTCTTACTGTAGCAAAAGCAGCACAGCAATTCTTCTCAGGTCCTCCTTTCACGTCAGGGTGGTGCCTAGTACGAGTACACACAGCTACTCATGCCCATCTCTGGGCTTTGAGGCAGTTTCTGGATCTCCAGGGAGGAGGACTTGCATGAGACTTTTCCCTTTCACTGCCTCTGCTTGGGATGAAAATATCAGAATCCCCTCCATTTGCAGCAGTTCAGTGCTTTCCACATCAGCACGAACTAAGTGCAAATGCACAACAGGAAAAGATGAAACTGAAAAAGATAACGAAACTATTGTAAATCTTGAAAGAAGTTATCAGACCTGGTGCAGATTCTGGATTAGGTTTGTGGCAGGTTTGTCTGTCTGCAAAGGAATTCCCAAAATTACTTACTTTATGTGCTGCAGGAGTCTGAACAACAGTAACCAAAGTTGTTTGTGTGGATCATTCTTTTTATGGGGTACTTATTTTGACTAAAAACATCCCAGCTTCAGTCATCAACTCTACCACTGAACTAAAACATGAGCCATTTCCCTCCAAAACAACGAGGCAGGATAGAGCAGGAAGGCAGACGTGCTAGAAGCTATAGGGTTGCAAAGATATTATTTGGTGTGACTAAGGTGGGTTTTTTCCCAGTATCCTTCTGGGTTTAAACTTCAAATCCACCATGAGCCATGTGCAAAACTTGGAAACCTGGGTTTATAAGATTATATGGATATGATGAATGTGTATTTGCTTTCTCTAGTTCCTGTATACAGAACTTCGATCTACTTCAACTGAGACTGGAGCCTGACCTGCCAACATGAGGTTCCAGTTGAATCACGAGCTGCAGAGCATAGGCCTGTAGTCAATACTACCTTGCAGTTCCTCTGGTCTGCTTTTCAGGCCCCTTCATCTATGCCCTCTTCTACCTTGCCCATAACTGCGCTATGAAGTGTTGGCCTAAGGACTATGGGCTATCAGCCTGCACCAAGCTTTTGGTTACTTCTAGCATAAAAACAACAGGGATCACAGTCTGGTGAGATGCATCATCAGTATAACAAGATCAAACAAAATGACTGAGTGCTAACAGTGAATTCAAAAATTCAAGTACCCACTGCGTGACAAAGAAGCTAAGACTCCTGCCTAGTTCCTTATGCTATAAAGTCTGCCTGGGTATTCCTCCCCATCTGGAAAAGAGTCTTCAGTTCCTGTTGGCACCTGAACAAATACAGCCTCCTTTTTAGATCAAGGATAAAGCAAAAGAAATGATAATTTAGAACAGACACCCCCCTCCCCCTAACCCTTTGGCTGAGAAAGGAGAGAGCAGCAGACACACACCAGTGCCAGACATGCAGGAATGTGAGCCATGTGGGCGTAGATCCAGGGACTGGGATGGAGAGGAAATGTAACGGGAGCCAAAGCCTCAGCCAAAGAAGTGCTACCTGCATCTGTACCATTATTATAAGGGAAATGCAGCCTAAGAGAGTATTTTCCACGCTACAGCAGATGCGATGATTGTTATGGAACATACTATATTTTAGGGGATGACATTACTAAGAGAAGTCGTCATATATCTTTAGTTCCCTTTCCTTCATACCTTTTTTTGCCATGTGTTACCAGTTGAATGTGAAGTAGCCCAAGCAGGACCATTAAATACACACACAACATTCATTCCACCTTTTTAAGTGGAAAAAAAGGAAAAGATTCAAAATCAGGACTGCAGGTATGGCAGATGTGACTACATGAATCAACACATACTCTGTCACACCAAGAAGGTTCTCAGAGACTTAAACTGATATCAGTATTATCCAGACAGCTCTAATTACAAGTCTTGGAAGCTCTACGAAGTAGATGTACCTTAGTGACAGCAATATTCAGCTTCTGCATTCATGACACACTGTAAATGTGATGGGGTCTGTGGGGAAAGACCACCTTATTAGTGCAAACATCTGAATTCTAGTTCAGCTTCCCGATAAAGCCGATCTCATGCTATGCTGGGGAACTTTTCACATGAGAAAAAGTGAAGGTAGACATTCCTGGACTGGAAACTTTCATTGATTTTTTTCCATTTGTCAGTGTGAAAATCCATCAAACAGCAACAAAAGATTTCCTTTTCGTGTTTTTCCTGCATCTGAAAAATTATTCCTTCTTCCATGCAGGATGTCCAGCAGATTAAAAAACAGTATAAAGTTTCCCTCAGTCACAGATAACATTTGTATTACTAATCACAGATACAATCACATTTGTATTACTATTTAGGCAGGTAGCCCAACTGTTTTCTGACCCATTACAGACCATGGAATGGGGGTACACACATTGTGATAAGAATCATGCAAGTTAGGCCATATGATGGTTATCAGTGAGGTCATGAAGAAGGAAGGAGGAAGTCAGGCTCTCAGGGGTAAGAGAATCCTAAATGGTGATTTCATTTGCAGGCTCACTTTTGGCCTTCTCCTGTATCAGTCCCTTGACTGATTCCTAGATCCAAGGTCCTTCCCCAGCTCTGCTGCCAGGCTCCCTGCCCAACCTACACCACATTTTTGCCCCACCTGCATTTAGATCAGAGAGCTGCCTCACAGCACCACTGTGTGGAGAGTCACAGAGAGTTCACAGGTGAAATCACACTGCATAGCTCTGACTGGAGCACATTTTACGAGAATAGCAAATATGTGACTGATCAGTCACTTGAAAGAAATGCAAGGCAATGGAGGATTCTCAGAGAGATGCAGAATTGCAGCTTAAAACTACAACTGCTTGTGCCCTGAGCATAGAAAACAAATTATTGCCTTCCTCTTTGCAGAATTCTTTTACACATATTAGAAGATCAAACAGCCACACATCCTTTTTTTTTCCTCACAGCCCATGTTTCTCTAGGCTGTTGATTATTCCCATTGCTCTTCTCTTCAATTACATCCACATATTTCTTTGCAAACATACAATTTACACTAATAACAGTCAGTAGATGGGTTGACCAAACCCTCCAAACTGAAGAAGGAGAACAGCTCTCAAAAAAGACTGAATTTGCTACTGGACTTCAAGTTTTAAGGGAGGGAATTGTTTCTACCATCAATAGGTATAACAATACCTAACCGGACTAGTTTCTAGAGCTGTTTTATGAAATTATTAATCTGAATAGAATAGAATAGAATTTTAAGTTGGAAGGGACCTACAACAATCATGTGGTCCAACTGCCTGACCAATTCAGGGCTGACCAAAAGTTAAAGGAAACTATTAAGGGCATTGTCCAAATGCCCCTTAAACACTGACAGGCTTGGGGCATCAATCACATGAATTATGGGACCAATGGTACCCATAGTTTAGATGGATGATACAAGATCTCTTTGCAAGAAGAAACGACCCCCTAAAACACATGCCCCCAGTGTGTGGGCTCACCGCTCTGGAAATAGGGGAGCCCACTGTCTGAACCCAAAGTGGTACAAGCCTGGCAAATAGATGTCCCTGAAGATACACTTAAATCCTGCCTTCAACTTATAAGGCTGTTACTACCTCCTCTATTCAAAACCTTTCCCCAGAAGTCACTGACTGGCTCGGAGGCAAGACCAGTAAAACCAGTTATATGGTTTGGCCGGCATACTAACACTGTTTCTGAGACAAAACCACTGCAAGCACTGTAACTATCAAAACAGACATCTCTGGGCACCTCTCATGGCATGTGCTGTCTGGCCTACAACCTTGTTTGTATTTGCAGAGATCCAGAGTTAGGGAAATGCTGTGTTTCCCCAGTGCTTCCCTCCCCTCCTTAGATTTAATAATAATAATGATAATAATAATTCACTGTGAGCATGTACAAGCACACAGGTTAGAAAAGCTCTGTATGTTAACCCCTGCAAAGAAGTTAATTTTTTGGCTGATAAACTGAACTATATTCTTTATTCTTATTAAGTTACAAATCTTCTATGAACATACTTCTTTCTTACTCTCCCACCTTCTTCATGCTGCCCCTACACCAGACTGACTGTTACCATAAGTGAAGGGGAAGACCAAAACCAAACTTCCAAAATAAAACTCAGAAAGTACATTGCACTGCTGCAAAGCACATTCTGCAAAAAGCATTGAAAGTGATTTCAAGCACAGGCCAAAAAAAAAAAAAAAAAAAAAAAATCCTAAATCATGGGAGTGAAATGCAGATATCCATTTCCAGGAGATTAAATACATGACATGTCAAAAATGAGCTGAAAAATTACATTCACAAGCAGCCACATGCAACAGCTCTGACCGTTTTTCTGTTACTGCATTAGATAATGATCAGACCAGGAAAAGCATCAGGTGACACATGAAGGAGGCATTGCAACGCTTACATCTTTTTGTTTCTTACTTCATGGGGTTGTCTGAATTCAGTCAGTTATTACCCAGCAAATAGAAGGCAACAGTTAAAGGCTAAAGGATAATATTCAGCTAGTCTATAGCCCACAATAGGTGAAAATATCAGCAGGAAGAAAACGCACCTTGACTATGAAAACAATTATCAGTTTTTTAATAGAACTGGAAATATATTGAAGATACAGTACAGGTATGCTGATAGCAGGTAACATGTCACGCAGGTTGTTATGGAAACACATTGTCATTTGGGTGGAAACTCTTAGAAAATTGAAGGGACCACTTGCAAAAGGCAACAACAGTCACATCCTTATGTCTCAAGAGCTGAATCAACATGAACCCCCCAAGACAACCCTTTGACACCAAAGAAAGGATGCTCATGTGTGAAAGGGAGAGATGTACAGCCCGGTAAGGAGACTTGCTGTTGTTTGAGTTCCCCAAGTACCAGGACAAGAAATCCTGATACCCTGCAACTAGCAAAGCAAAATGTGACAGTTTGAAGATGGTTTGGGGTAAGAAAAGTGCTGGAAGACTGATGGAGATTGACTTAGACAAGTACTAAATATAAGGCAACTACCATTTGATTAATAAAGCAATATCTCAGGCCCTGAAATAAAGCCAAGCTGCCACATGCTCATTTCGTGGAGAAAAACTGACTCAGATAATAGCCTCAGGTGGCTGGAGAGTTCAGTGAGGAGTAAGATGTTAGGACAGACTGACCTGGAGGGCTATCTAGAAATGACCATACAGAGTCAGCTCTGCTTTGATGGTCAGCAGGAGAGTGAGTAGGACACGATGTTTCTTTTCACAACGACTGGGCAAAAAAGGTTAGTACTAAGCACTGTTTTAACAGAGAGAGAGCTAACAGGTGAGGATTTGACATTTCTGACTATAGAGCCAGACAGAGAAGCTTCCTTTGGTAGAACCAGTGTGGATTTCAGGCAGCGAAAGCTAAATGTCTCACAAGCCCATCAGGCAAATATTTGAAAGAATAATGACACAATAAATGCAGCATTTTGTAGCCTCAGCTAATGAGCAGGCTTCAGCACCTACAGCTCTAACAAAATTGAAAAGCAGAGCATTACTTAACCTATTTCTCATCAGTGTAGGTGTTTCATCCTCAAGGCTCAGTTCAATCTCCTTCACTCACTTATTCCACCAGTGATCTGCCAAGAGTATTTCCCCCTTTGCTAGGCTCGTGAATTCTGCCTTCTGTAAAAAGCAGGACTATTAATTGGAATAACTCCCTCCGGGGTTTGCTTCTGTTCTTTGTTTTGATGGGTAAACATCAGGTCCCACTGTCTTTTTCCCCTCTCTTCTGTGGTGATATTAAACGCACACACTTGCTTTTGCAAGACCTATGAAAAGTAAAAAACTATTTTAATGCAGGTTTTGCAATAGTCCTCTTTAGAATAAAAATAGATATATAGATAGAATAGGCAGGTTAAAGAACATGACAAAAGAGCAAGGCATCAGTCTGAGGCAATATAGTTGCTACAGCTTGATATGAACTGATTCTGAGGTGCTGTTCACCCAAAACTCTTCCTCAAGGCCGCTTGAGTTGTGGATGCTCAACCTATCCTTTTGGTTAATCCTACAAACAGCTCATGAATCAAATTTGACCTAATTTTCCAAAGCACTCAAGGCTTCCCTATCACTCATATCACAGAGCAGAACAGCAGCTGCTGGCTGTTCATGTAAAAGGAGGGTCAACAACACTCTTGAGAAAGTGTCTTGGAAGTCAAAATCCTGAAAATGAAGAATTCTTCATTAGAGAACCAGACCTTACCTCTTCAATTAGGACTGTTTTAACACTGTTTGAGTCCTGCTAATCCCTTCCTTAGCCCTCCAAGGAAATCTCCAGTCAAACCAGAAAACCTAATCTTAACATTCCCAGCATTGACAGAGGTGGAAAAGAAATGTAGGGAAAAAACTTTTTTTTTTCTTGATAAAAACGTTTTGGGTTGTTTCTGTCCTCAGATAAAGATAATGAAAAAGAGGACAAATCTGATTTTGCAGGTCACCCTCACAGTCCTGACTAAATAATAGACACAAGGGTGTCAGTGACCCTCTTATAAGGTGGTTATCTGCTGACCTGCTTAGAGCAAGTTGTGCCTGCATAGAACTGGTCCCCAAGATGTGTTTACAGCTCTAAGCCCATTACAGAGGCTGAAGGGGTTTAGATGAAGGAAGAAGGGAATACATGTTTTCTGGGATTTATGTCTACAGGGGGGCAGTGGTTTTAAGAATCCTATGGCAAACAGAAGTCAAGCCCTAATCCTCTTTTATTTCTTGTCTCTGTAAGAGGAGTGGAAGGCTCTGCAGGCAGCACAAGTGCTTACTTGGGAGAGGCAGGCAATGAGGCTGAGAGCCCCCGGTTGTATTTGTGCATCCCAGGCAGGGAGCTGGGGCACTCACACAGGAGAATCAAGGCAGTGACTAATAGATCTGCTGCTCTGTGCTGGAAAGACCTAGTCCTCTTCTGGACAAACCTTGCTTGCAGCTGCTATGGCAACAGCATAAGAAGGATGCAGAAGAGGATATTACTTTTTTGTCTGTGCTGAGTCACCTGCTCCACCATGAAGAGAGGTCGTTTCATCCTGAAGCAATGGGTTGTTTCTGTAGTTCAGAATGAGATATCACAAAGCAGTTAGCACATATCACAGCTGTAATCCCAGCACTCTGTACAAAAAATAGGTCCTGCTCACTACACCCATCACTGAAACACAGCCACACCACGGAGGGACAGTGATGCAGAGGAAGATGGTGTACCAGTAATTAAGAACCAGTGCAGGCAGACAGAGCACAGTGCACACCATTACAGGCTACAGGGCTCACAGACTTAGTATTGCAAAGCCTGACACTGCCTGATTAAGTCCCGCAAATAATCAGGCCTTATCTCATACCTCATCTCAAAGGCAGTTACTGAGGATGCAGCGTGCATCCTAACATCATCCTGTACCTTTGGCTGGTGCCTGGGCCAGTGAGAAGGCTGAGAGTTTACTGGAATCTCCAGCTCAGTGGCCTATAGCATCCTGGGTTTCCCTTGGAGGTTTCCTGTCCAAGTTCTGGCCAGCTTATGAAGACTGACGAGCTCAGGGTCCCTGAGTGTTAGTGCTCTGGGCATACGCTGAGATAATCAAAGACACTTGGTTCCACCCTCATCTGACTCGATCAGCAGTCACAGGAGAAACTGTGGTTGTGCTGTACTGTACAGGGAAAGCCTTACTATCACTATCTAGGGAAAAATTACATTCTTGTAAACATACATTGTTATTTTGGGAGGGTTTTCTTGGTAATTAACATAGTGGTTCAAAGAACCCAGCCACTTTCACTGAGCAAAGCACACTCCAGAAAGCGTACTGCCCCAAAGAACTTGGTCCTAGAAAAGCCAAGACAAAGACTAGGAGCAGGAAATACAGTCATATCTGCAGAACTGAGGCAAAAGAGATTTGCTAACTGTCATGCAGGAAGTCTGTGGCCAAGATCAGCTGCTTTGAGGCCTGTCAGTCTATTAGCTAAAGCACAAGATGTTCCTGCCTTTCCAAGCCCAGCCCTGATTTAAACTTGCAGCTTGATTTTGAGCCTCTTGTTTAACTTCATTTTCACTGCTAAAAGTAATACTGATCATCGCAAGAGGAGAATATTTCTTTGCCTCTCTGAGGTACCACAGCAATTAACATGGGTATAACATTTTAGGAAGCTACAGAAATGGAAGGCACTGTAGAAGTTCAAAGCAATATTATTATATGGCTCAGAAAATGATACAATATGCTGACAGAAATTATGCAGTATAGTGCTTAATAAACTTACAGCCAGCATAATAAAAATTCTGTCAGTAATAAACTCCTTTCCCGGTTCACTGCAGACCTTTGTTGCCAAAAATTATCACCCCCTTGCAGATCCTATAGCACTCCATCTTCATACTCACTAAAATGGTACCCCAATGACATTGGCAGCCATTTTATTTATTATCTACAGTAATGAAAAATACAAATACTTGATCTTAGAATTCTTGACTGAGTCCTGAAAAGTAATAAGACTTTATGCACTCTTAGGTGAATATGTTTACATCCAAGTGAGTAAGCTGTCAAGCTGTGGACCTACCTGAATCTAATATCTTAGAGGTAACCTCTCTTCCCCTTTACGGTTCTCTTCCTTGCTGCCCCAGATGTTACTTACAACACTATGTCTTATTACAGAATCATATGGGCAATCTGGTTTTACGTCCCTATCTGGCCTGCAAAGCAGCCAACACACATCCAGAAGCCTTAAAAATAATGCAGAATGACAATAAAGCATTTGTGGATATTTATTCACTTCTAGCATGATGTCAGCTTTTCCTATTACGAGTAGTCATGAATGATGTATTTGTGCACACAAGTGATTATGGAGAATAAACATGACACCACAAATGCCAATGCCCAGTAATGTCCATGGGACCATTTTGAAATGCTTTTGATTTACTTCTTGTTAGGCATAAATGATCTGGTCATTGATTATCTGATCAAAACCAACATCTTTTCCACTCGGCTGTCAGCACTTTCCAAAAGGATAACAACAGTCAGAGAACAATTTGTAAACAACAGAGCGAAAGCTGTTCACGTAAACAGATCAATGGACAAATGCACAGAGAAAGCAGGACCTATTGACAGATTAGTCATAAAAAGAAGTGATTAGAATTCATTAAATAAGTATTACCAGTTTACCAGCTTTAACTATTGCACTACAGCAGATGCTGGATTTCAGAAGGCTTGCCTCAGCACTCTGAGCAAAATGTTTTTGAAGTATTTGATTGCCCATGAACTACTGGTTTGAACTCAGGCATCAGCACAACTTTTTGTCCCTTTATGGACAACAGGCCACATTTCGGGGTGTTGACTGAATGCAGACAAGACTTAGAAAGCAGTCTCCCCTGCCAGGATAATAAAAATCATATATTAGCTTTTCATTAAAGGAAAATAATTAGTCAACAGTGTCCTTGGCCAATCTTCTCAAGTCCGGCACAAGCATGTATGCATGAGTCATATCTTTCTGTTTGTTGCAATGCTGTGGACAGCAGCTTTTTATTTTATGCATACCACATATTTTTGTTTCTGCAAGGTCCCTTGTTTTGTCATACTGATCTGAGAGCTTAGCGCAGACCATGAAAGCTACAGGTTCTGTCTTTCCGTTTCATTTACCACACTAGTCCATAACTAACATCACTAATAGAGGAAGTATTAGTTTGTCTTTCCCATGCGAATTGAAAGACCACCCATAAGCCAAATTCAGCTGAACTCTAAAATACAGCCCAGCCAAGGGGCACACAGAAGTTGTGGGGATGGCGGAGGGGAGGGTGAGAGGGGGAGAAGGAAGCTCCTAGGAGCCCCTGACACCAGGGTTGAGTTCTCTAGTCTCTACAAACAATTTCTATTTTAAAGGCTGTTGAAGCTGTGTGACTTCCAGAGAGGTCACAGCAGGGCATGACAATAGAGTGCTTGTCACATCCATGGGTCGGACATCCAGATTTAAGAGAAAGCTGCTGTCTGCACCATTTGATTCAAGCGCAATGGGGTAGATGGTGCTGACCCTACCCGTAACTAGCCAAAGCTGAGTGACAGAGTATGCCAGGTCAAACATTGTCAGCGGGCAGTGCAATTCATTACAGGGTACCAACTGTGCAGCTAGAAAGATGATACCACCAATGCTACAGCCATTAAATCTTTACCTGAATTCTAGTGAAGGGCTTAAGCATCATCCTGATCAGATTCTTCTCTTTGCACGTGTTATGAGAGAGCACTCATGACTTGGAACTGATTCAGAGAAAAATTATTGTGTGAAATACGCAAAGTCTAAGACCAGCCTGTTTCCTTCTTGCACTAAACATTTGCTTATAAATCCTTTAAAAAACATAAAAAACCCAGAGAGCTGAGCAAGTCATTTGGCAAAGAAAATGGTGAAGAGGGAAGTACTTTTTCAACACAACGTCTCAAGAAAAATACAGATTTATTGTAATGTGGGAAACGTGGAAATTCTTTTGATATATTTACAGTGCTGTTACCCTGTGTTATGTTTTCTAAGGACATGATGACCAAATGCCACGATGACCAAATGCCACAAGGCCTTCTCAGAAATGTAGCATAGACCTAATAAATACATAAATAATCCAACATTTCTTTGACATTTATTGACTTCCCAGGGGCTCATGGAATATGAAAGAGAGCCCTCTGGAATTTTAAGCAGTGTTGCCTTGAGTAGTTGAAAGGCAAAATGCGGAAGGACTTTGTGTACCCATAGTCTGAGATGCAAAGAGAATACAAGAAACTGAAGGTGGGAGGAGAGGAAGTAGCTTCTGAGCATGTTCTGAAGCCAGAGATAATATGGGTATCAGTCTCCCATCCAGAGAGCCCATCAGTTAAACCTGATCTGTCAGAGGGAGCTGGGATCGGTGTTTAACATTCATATTCCAGAAAAGAAACTAGAATTTAAGGTTGAACACAGTTCAAGATGCCTTCTCATGTCACAGTGCCTTTGCTGAGATTTCCCTCTTTGTCCACTGTATTGGGATATGGCTACTACCAGAATAATTCAGTGCAGAACCAGGAAAAGTTTTTCCCCCTTGCTACTTCCCCCCCTTCAAGCAGTGGTAAAAGGGAAACAAATTTTGTCATTATTCTGGTATTTAGCCTTTCTATAAGATGCTTCAAAATGTGGTTTATGAAGATACTCAGTTTGGACAAGAAGGAATGCACTGAGTAGGATTTCATGAAGCAAAGCTAGCATTACTGGTGATAGGTGGTCCAATGTTGTGAACATATCAAAATTTGTGCTGTTAGATTAAAACGTATTGTGGCTGTAAGCAAAACACTGAACTGCAAAATTATAAATGCAAATAGTTTATATGTCTGTGTTTGTACATATCAGGAAAGAAGCAGAATGTAAAGACAATGGAATAGCTCAAACTCCAATTCAGCTATCGTGCTTGCAGAGCTTGATTTACTGTTTTTAATAGGGTGTCTTCTCTATGCTGGAGCTGTCTTAAGCATCATTAAATTACTAAAATTTGTTGCAAGCTAAGAACATACATATGTTTCACAACGGCTCAGCTCAAATGCAGTAACTCATGTGACAGCAATTGTAAACCACCATAAGATGAAGCTGAGTCCCAAGTGAACTCTCATGTACCCCCCAAAAATAGAAACTCAACATTAGGGAAAAACAGACTGCCAGTTTAGTTTCCGGAACTAAATCAGAGAGAACAAGGGTCTGAATCTTTTTATTCCAAATCCAGACCTACCAACCTGGCTGCCAGGCTGTGTGTTGCTCAGAATTGTGAACTGTTCTTTCCTCTATCTGAAAAATCCTGGTCTGCTCTGGAATGGTAATATATCCTTTTAAAATCAGCATTAGGAATGGCTGCCTGCATCTACTGTAAGCCATGAAATATGCCTAGGAAGCACTGAAGTCAAGCTTGAAGTCATTTGTTTTGATGCTATTGGTTAAATCCAAGACAAGGAGACATGCCAGATGCATCAAGTGGATTCAAGAAAGGACCATACTGAAAAAGACTCTTCTTCTGAAGTTCTTATGCTCCTCAAGCAACAAATCCAGGAAAGTTATTAGACCTCTTCTCTCACTTTTGCACATTTATTGCGAATGTAACGGATCATCTAGTGTGGCCTCTCAATCTGAATTCCCCTAGAGTTAAAATCCTGATCTGTATGCAATCAATAGAAGCTCAAAGAAAGAGGTCACTGAAGCTACAATTTCAGTGCAGATGATAAATTCCTTTTTCTCATAACCATGACAAAAAATATCACTGCCTTGATCTCCTTTCCTCTCCCATTCCAACCACAAGCATCTGTGACAGGTACCCTATATTATGCTCAAGAGGATGCTGCAGGAATGAGATGGCTTTCAAAGTTACCCTTTGGTGGGTCCTTCTCTGCTCCTGCAGAAGTAACTTTGAAAATGTCACAAGGAACACATTGCTATCCCTTTGCTACCCCATCAGGTACTTGTTAAACACCATCATTTATTTGTGAGAAGCTGATTCCAGTTTCCTCAGCCTCCTCATTTTTTCCAGAGATCTGGCTGCCTTGACAGAAGCTAGGAAGAAATCAGAAACACGTTGTCATTGTTCTCTCCAAGTGGAATTTTTCCCCAGAATTTTCCAAGGTTAATTTTTTCCCATTCCAAAGACTTCTTTTTCCACAGGTTGTAAATTCCATTTTTCCAAGACTGTTATAAAAAGGCAAATAAATGAAATATGAAAAAGAAGCCTTATCGTTGCATTCATTCAAGTGAAGTTAAATATTTTAGGCATGCTTTACAGAACAGACAAATGCCTCTTAGGTCTTGGCCACAATTCTCTGCCTGAAGCAAGTCCCAGTGTCCAGAGCTATAAACCATTTTTGTATGCCTAACAACTGGTCTTTCATTTCTCAGTTGTTGCATTGCCATCACCTAACTACAGTCCAAGTTTTAGTATTATTTCGGGGGGGGGTGGGGGGTGGGGGGGTGGTGGAATTTTAAAATCATACTTTTTCATTTGTGATGGAATTTTTATGAATGGATTTCAAGACTAGAAAAATGGAAAAATGTCATTGGCACACCATTTTACAGACAGGGAATCTCAGATGCAAGAAACTCACATCAGTGGCAAAAGACTCTACAAAATCTTGACTCCAGGACTGGTGTTAAGACTGATAATTCTTAATTCACAAATTCAGTAATTCACAAACATCCCAATTTCAGATACACAAGGATTTCTTTTCTCCAGTATTAGAACTCTACCAACTGGCTCACAACATTTCTGTGTTTGGCCTATCACTCTACAGGAGTTTCGGCAGTACTAAAAGCCACTAGAAGATTAAGATTGTGGCATTCTGTCCCCTTGGTCTGAAGATTAAATCCCGCCTCCTAAACTTCCTTAATTATTTGAGTAGCGTTCCTGTCTTTTCACCAAGCGAGTTGTAAGGACAGGCTGCATGAATGAAGCCTAACCAGAAACCTTCACGGATTCTACAGGAGGGCTAACTACTCACAGCTCCAGCTGAAGGTCACCAAGTTCCATATCTTCACTTCCTCGGAATTAGGTCCACTCCCTCACTTAGAACATATTATAACTAACAGAGGGTTACTCCTCAGCCAGCTATTCCCGGGTACCCTGCCTTACACCCTTGGTCTAGAGACTGGCACAAGCCCTCCATTTGATGTGGCATTTTCCATATTACAGCTCTCAGGAGAAGACTGTGCTCTGCCGAGCATTAGGTATGGCTCTCTGAGGCATCAGATTATAGCTCAGCTCTGTTACTAGAACTCCTTCTTATTAACTTTACTGGTCTGTGCTATGTATTACAGCACAAAGCAGCCAAAGCGCCCACCAGCACTGCAGCACTGGGGCCAAACAGGTGGTTTGTCATTACAGACTGGGAAGCCAGAAAGAGGATCTCTTGCCAGCGACTGGCAAGCACAGATTTACAACAGCGGCTCGCCTGGGCTTTTCCTCCTCTCTCAGGAGCTAGAGGTTCTGTCTTAAGTAACTTCACTCACTAAATAATCCACCAGGAACTTTTCAAAATTACTCAAAACATCGCTAACAGGCTGCCAAGCTGCATCCCTGCAGTGACTACACAAAACACAGTCGTCCTGGTGTTGTCTTGCTAGCTGAGACAAGGCCATGTAACTCATGGGCTCCAAAGATACTCGGAAATAACCACTGTCTTCTAGAGGCCATATGATATCTTGGGATCTCTCTTCCACTTTTCTGCATATCCTTCACTTATCCAAGCATATTTTCTGGTAAGCAATTTGCCTTCAAAGTACTGTGTGTGAAAAGGAAAACATATCAACGTTTAACGATCACGTTTCAGTCCTTTGGCACCTCATGGAAAAGTTTCTTTCTCACTTTTGCACAAGATGTTAAAGTTATAGCAATGAAAAGCAAAATGAAAATCTGAAATGTTCCTGAAGATCACATTCTGTCAGAGTGAACTACAAGAAAAAGAGCCATGACCCAGACAGCACAGAGCACCTAAGGACCTGTAAAGATAACCAACAACACTTGGAAGAATTTCATCAAGAAAATGGACAAAAAATACACAGACAGTATTAAGGTTATAAACCAATAAGCAAAATTTCTGTCGTTCTTCAAAGAAGATGCTCCCTCTCATCAGACAGAGGGGCATGACACTCCCACAGAAAACATTATCTTCCTCCTCCGCAGAAACTCATATGAAATGCTGGTCATAAGAGCCACTTAAGACAAATAAGCACCAAGTTCTCTGCCTTGTGCCTTTTCCCCCCAAAACACAAATGACATACCCACCCTTTAGAGAAGCAAACCTCATGGATGCCTTACATAAAAGTCGGACTAAAGAAGAACAGTCCCCACTTCAGTTTCATACATCATCTGGGTATCGCTATAATCTCTGCCAAAATCAGCAACATTTCTCACTTTGCTTTCCAGGAGGTAAGGCATAGCAATACATTTTCATGTCAGGCTCTTGTATCTTTACTTTAAATTCCACAAAGCCCTTCTGCTTTCCAGTCCCTATACACATCTGGGTAGTCCCTTTCTGGGGCAATGCAAAGGGCACAAAAAAACCCCCTGTGAACCCATAACTAAGGATTTCATTGAGCAAGGTGTTACCAGAGAGGCTGAGCTGAGACTGCCCATGCTTATGCTCAGTGTTGAGCTGCGTGACATTGGTGGCCTGCAAGAGACAGGGAAGGACATCACCTCAGGAAGTCTGGGGCTTAATCCAGAATGGAAGCAAATAGCTAGCTATTAACCTATGGCACATAAAGCTTTTGAAAACCTGGCATGAAGGAGTGAGTTGCTTTCCCAGTAATCACTGCTCATTTACCTCTCCCATATTTCTGATTATGCTGTTCCGAGACACTTAATAATGGCCAAACCCATCTTCCCTTTCTGCTTTCACACTGTTGACCCCGTTGTATTTATATATTTCTCAATCACCCCAAAGTCAGCCAGCTCCAGTTTCTGATGTGCTCTTTGTGTCTTGTCTTCACACGTGTTTACAGGGCTGCTGCCTTTCCCTGTCTCCAGGCCTCTTCGAGCAAAGAACTGCCTTGTTCAAGGGTAAACTGGATGACTATTCATCTACTAGTGCAAACATGCTGCTTCTTTCTCACAAAGTGTCTCTGTCCCTTGCAGCTGCCCAAGCTATCGATATGATATTTTAAAATTAAAGCAGCAAATATGAACCCCGTACCTCAGGAAACCTCAAAGTGATAGGAGATAACAATCTTGCAGCTGTACACTGTAAAAAGCTCCTATCCACCTTTCTCATTCACTGTCACATCTAGTCTGGGGTTTCACCCTGTGATCATGTCTGTGCACACGCACAGCTCTCCTGCACAGCATTAGCAGAGCACATACGGCTGCGTGCAGCAGTACACATGTGCACGCTCATAGGGAGACCTTCCAATATCAGGGCTGTAGCATGTAAAAGGCTTTTTAGGATATGGGCTGCAGCAGCACTATTATCAGTGAAGAACAAACTCATTGTGTACTAAAAATAATCACTGCAGATCCTTTCATAGCTTGAACACATGAGTTAAAGATTACCGAGACTCACACAAAAGCTGTGCCACTGGCAGCAATTGGAGATTTGGGGCTTTTTCTTGTTTTAATGACTTTGATCCGGACGAACCACTGTAGGTAATAGATGCTTTACAAAGCATTTGGGTTTTTAAAGGTTAATCTGCTTAAAGCAGATGCAAAATTATTAAAAGACGAATTAGTATTCCTTGTAAGGGAAGCCTTGGGTTTTGTGCACAGAAGGCCGTCCGTAGTCTCAACCTTATCTTTCCTCTCAAGTAAAGCTGCCTTCATTCCTTGTTTTCATGGCTCAGCGAGGCTGGCCCCAAACCCAGCAAGACAGCTATTTTCTTAGTCATACTTCCACTGCCATCTAGTGGCTCTGGCGCAGACAGCAAGGTCCTCTTTACGAACTAGTCACAAAAGATAAAAAGTCCTAAGGTTCATGTCAAACCTCAATTTTTCATTCGGGAACCAATCTTTGTGATATCACTATAGATTTTTTTCTGAGTGCAGATCAGACTTGCTGTAATGAGGGGGTTTTTTGGGGGTTGGTTTTTGGGTATGGTTTGGTTTTTTTTTTTTGTAGCCTGAAGTATGAGCTACCCCTCCTGACTGTCTGGGCTGAGTGGCAGTTTCAAATACCGTGTCAGTCACACTCAGTGAACTGGAATAGCATTGCTGTTTATCTGGTTTTGGTTAGGACCAAGAGACTTTTCACAGGGAATTAGGTCTCTGGAGGAAAAGAAGTAGCTATCGTTAAGCTATGATGTGAACAGCATTCATTAGCTTCAGGAACACAACATTGAGAAAAGGTGACTGCAGATATAACAAGTGGACTTGGCCTTGTTTCCCTCTCATACCATTCTGCTCTTTTGCTAGGTACAACTTACATAATTTTTTCAGTGAAAAGAAGGGAGAGAGCCTGGAGACGAGCATTTCTGAGAGCATATTATGGACTCAGGCTTTTTACAGATGCATTACCAGAACTCCTCCTACCTTGTTAAGTCATGATAAGTATGCAGGGACTGATACAACTCCAAGGAGACACTATGTAAGCTTTACATCACTCCCCTATGTGTTTCTGTACAAAACAAGGCCATTTCCAACCTATCCTACTCATCTCCATTCTACTGGTTCCACTAGAAAGGCAGCTCTGTGAAGCACAGCTCATTACCTTACCTTCTCTGGAAGATGTCCATGCAGGCAGCGGCAGCTGTTGGTGATGGACCTATATTTCAGCTCACTGACTCACATCACTTTTGCTTGTTTTTTCCCTACTGTGAGCCTGTTGGACAGAGAAACCACAGGACAGCAATGTACTGCTGGTACACAGAATCCAGGGAGTCCTTTCCAAAACTCTGTGAAAAGACCCACGCCCATAGTGTAACTACCGTTAGTGGCAGAGCATCATCACTGTCCTATGCACTGTGGCTGTCTGACATGAAGAATAAAAAAGGCAGCATGTTCAGTGGCAGATTCAAAAGGAAATAAAGTTACCACTTCCCAGTCCCCAACCATCACTGATGTGGAGCTGACCACTGCCAAGCAGAGGCACATCCACAGTGGCTTGCTCTCAGAGCACTGTCATTTTCCCACTTACACTTTCAATAGGAAGTGACGCTGAGCTTTTAATGAGTGCTTTTCCCTGCTAACGCTTTTAGTCTTTGTAGGAAGGAAGCTAAAGCAGCAGCTCTATTTCAGGTCTATTTAGCAAGAGTGCTCAGTGACACTATATTCCTGTGTTGCATGTTTTCTAATGAGGAAACTGAGGCATGGAGTGAACCCAGGACACCATGTTAGGAATAAATACCATCCTATGACATCCAAGACTTGTTTAAATCTTCAAACTGCTCATATTCATTCTGGGTTGCATAGGCTCTTTGAACAACAGTTGCAGTTTTCTATCCTTTGACTGATGCACTCCAAATCTCCATCCAACGCTCACTTAAAGCTCTGGTAAGTGTAGTGAATTTAAATGTTATAGTAAAATATAGGACTATCCAGGACTGCACACAGTGCTCCATAATCATTTCAAAACAAAACAGTACCTTTTGAAAAGTCAGTACAGCTTCATAGGTAAATTCATTATATTCTGCTTTCAGACCACTGTCCCCAACAGAGATAAACCTAAATAGAGAACTTCCAGATCATCAGAAATGTACAGCATGCAACATACACTTCTCTTTTACCTGTAGTAGAGGGCACTGGTAATTTTTACACGGTACTGAACTCCTTGCAGGATTAAAGAAGTGGGATGTGGTCCACAATCCTTTGAAACAAAGCAGGCACAGGGAGAAAAAGACATTTCAGTTAGACAATGCCAGGCTAAAACCTCACAGGGCAGAAAATAATCAACACCATGCTTATAATCAGCACATTACTTTAGTGGAAGCTAGCAACTTTTTCAGAGAAAAAGTAATTTCATTTCTGAAATGACCTAGTATGGATAACTAACCCCAGCAGAAGTCTTCAAAGGCATCTTAGGATGCACTATATGCTCATCAGGGAGGTTGCTAAAGACAGAATTGCTGTAACCAGGTTTTGACATAACAAAAGCAAGCCAGCACTCTTTCTGCATCAGGCCTCTTTGGGGCAGGGAGTCAAATGTGAACATTTTGGTGGCAAAAAGAGGAATGATAAATAGAAACATGGTCCCAAAGGAAAGAAAGAAAATCCTTCAGATTATTAACACTCCAATGCCTGATTGTATAAGAAAAGTGATCAAAAACCTGCCTGACTTGTAGGAGGTTGAGTTCTACAAAGAAGTTACAGAACATTGCCATCTACTGTTCCCAATTCACCACATAACGCACAAGAAGAACACTCACCTTCAATCCTTAATACTACCATTGAGGATGTTACCTTGGTAGCCACCCTATATGGCACTGGGGAGTGTGTGGGGCGATGAAGGTAGGGAAGAAAAAATACAGGCAAGATGACTTGGCAGCTAAAACACCAGAAGAAAGTTTAGTTGCCTACAGGGTCCTGCTGATGCCTCCTTGCAGAATGTAGCTGATATTAATTCTATTTATTACAAAAATCAGGTTCCAGTGGAAACCTGTTCAGTTTCATTAACTACAGACTATGTGGGAAAATCCAGTGAAGTGACAATATTCAGATTCAGCACAAAAAAAAAATTAATTAGTTGTAATACAGAACTAAAAAGATTGAATTGTACAAAAGATGAAGATAATTGCATTTTCACCTTGGTAAGTATTTGAGTGGGAATGGCAATAGATGTCTGTAAGTATTCACCATTTTAAAAGTGCAAACAGGGAAGGAGAATGAAACTAAGGGATGTAAAGAATGTATTTACATGAGGAGGGTAGGATTTTTGTTGCAGGTATCTACTAGAACTATCATTAAGAAAAAATTACTTAAATCTTTCTCATTATGGCATTTGAAAGGAGTCTCCCACATGGATTCGGTAACACCAAAACAGAAACTCCCATTGGCATGGGAAGTAGGTATTCATAGTTGATGTATCTATATGAAAGCATTCACCTAATCAAACCACTTTGTCTCTCAATCATAGGTTTTTCATGAAGGACTCAAGCCACATCACAAGTAAATATTAGAGCTCAAAAAATATTAGACAGTATCAAAAATATTCTGCAGTATCAACCTTGTTTTTGTCATGAATGGGGAAGAACAGCTGAACTATCTCCCTCCACCCCTCACACCAAGCACAAATGAAAGTAATGATGCTGTTTGTTTTAAAATCAATAGCAGAATAGCCACCTACAAAAGAGAAGTGGAAGCTCTCTGTCCTGGTTCTGGCTGGGATAGAGTTAATTTTCCTCCTAGTAGCTGGTATAGCACTGTGGTTTGGATTTAGCATGAGAATAATGTGGTAACACACTGTTGTTTTAGTTGTTGCTAAGCAGTGCTTATACCAAGTCAAGGGCTTTTCAGCTTCCCACACTCTACAAGCAAGGAGATGCACAAGAAATTGGGAGGGGGCACAGCCAGGACAGCTGACCCAAACTGGCCCAAGGGCTATCCCACACCATACGATGTCATGCTCAGTATAGAAACTGGGGGAGTTGGCCAGGGGGCAGCGATCGCTGCTTGGGGATGGGATGGGCATTAGTCAGCAGGTGGTGAGCGGTTGCACCACTTGTTTTTTCCTGGGTTTTGTTCCTCTCTCTCTTTTTTGTTGTTTTCCTTTTCATTACAATTTATCATTATTATTATTTTATTTCAATTATTAAACTGTCTTTATGTCAACCCATGAGTTTTCTTACTTTTGCTCTTCCAATTCTCTCCCCCATCCCACCGGGGCAGGGGGAGGGTGAGTTAGCGGCTGGGTGGTGCTTGGCTGCCGACTGGGGTTAAACCACAACACCCTCCCAACCTTCTGTCTCAGCACTCAGCTAAGGCAGACCCAAAAAAATGTACAACAGGAGAAGATTCTTATTTGGCAAGGAGATGCGCTGAACAATCACCAGGGTATTCTCAGCCGCCTCCTTCTGGTACAGACTTACCCTGCTGCATTGAGCAAATTTCCTATAATGCTGGCAAAACATTTTTTTATGATAAAGTATCAGCTGAGCAGCAAGAAAAAATTGAAGTTGAACCATTAAGCAGCAATCTTAAACTGAATAGGAAATAGGCAGCTTGTGCCAAAAACATTGTGCATCCCAATGCAGCTTTATAGATCTCTGCACCGAGACATTAGCGTGCACCTCAGCTCAGCACAAAACCTGTCTGATCTCTTGCCAGCAAAGACTACCATTTATTGCTCCCACTACAAGAGCGATCACATCAGAAGGGAATACGGACATCCTTAATAGATGCTGTTCATCATTGCCTCATGCTCTTTCAAATGACTCAGTTAACTCTGTATAATCAAGCTAAGATGCTACAGAGCCGCTCCTACGTGATCTCAGATTGGCTGATGTACATGAAGCTTTCTAAAACCTTGGAAGAGGGGAGGCAATAACAGAGAAACATTTTCCCTTTTCTTACAGCTCTGCTAGCAGAGAAAAAAATCTTCTGCAACCAGAAGCAGGACCGATTCACGCATCACAGGCATGCCTTTCAGCCGTGTAACCTGTTGTCACATTTCCTAACCTTTTTTAATCCTGTGCTCTTGGAAAATGGCAGCGTCTGTAATTAGCTAAACAACATTTGCTTTTTAGCAACAATGAAGCCTTGTATTCTCTGTAGGCATTTTAATTAAATTATTGTTCATGGAAAACAGCAAGGAAGACAACTGCATTTCCCAGCAGAAAACAAAGGAAGTCAAGCTTAAACGTGGGCTGTTCTTTGCTTTTCCCTGTAATATTTGGGCACACGTGTGCAGAGATTTTTTGGGTTTTGTTTTGGGGGTTTTTGTTTGGTTTTAAAACAGTCATTTTGGTGTTCTCTTAGACCACTAAGGGTTCCCAGACCACAGCTGTGCAACATTACCCTAGTGTACTAGGTTCTGTTTTCTCTTGCAAACCCTCAAGTTAATACCGTACTGAGACATCCTCTACTACAGCTCTGTGTTTTGAAATGCATCCATGAGCATAGTAAAACCAAAATGAGTGTTTTCCCCACCCTAAGTGAAGTTTTAACTCTCAGCCAGGTACACTTGATACCAACAGAAAAGGCATTTAAAAAAAAAAAAAAAAAAGTCCAACACAGTAACAAATACTTTTAGGTTACTTTCATCTCCACTTTCCAGAGATAGGTCTAGGTTTAGCCTGGGGTGTACAAAAGTAAAGGGCAGGTTTAATACATTAGTTGCAAAGTTACTTGGAGCCCCTGACAAAACTGATGTTTTGGTTCTGTGTATGTTTCTAACATTATCCAAATATAATTCCTTGAGGGGAAAAAATACTATTTCACAGTTTTTTTGTCTTAGCCACTACGAAAGCCGCCCAGAAGTATCTTGGAACACAGTGAAAGCTTGGCAACACTACTGCAACACACATTTTCCTTCTGCTCAACTGCTAGTAGGTGTTTAGGGTTTGGGTTTTGTTTTGGGGTTTTTTTTTTTGGTTTGGTTTGGTTTTAAAAACACAAGTTCTAGAAACAACACCTTTATTGTTTCAGTGACACTTGAGCATAAATGGAAGCAACATATCTAGTGGCAAAAGGAACTTGCTCATGCTAACTTTTCATACATTACCAGTATGGGCAGGATGATTGCTAAGCTTCCAGCCACACACAAAAAGCATTTAACCTTTACCTAAGATATTGTTGTTAAGAAATTGGATAATCATTTGCATTTTATTTGTTTCAGCAAGCCCTGACATTAATTGGCACATGACATTTCTTCTCATTAAGTATCAAAGTATAATATGCTCAAAACCTTAAAATAGCTACCTGACGATTCTGCTACAAGCCTAGCAAGTCTTTTAAAATTAGGGGTTTTTTTTTGTTTTTTTTTCTTTTTACAACC
Organism: Pelecanus crispus; assembly: GCF_030463565.1. Lineage (NCBI taxonomy): Eukaryota > Metazoa > Chordata > Aves > Pelecaniformes > Pelecanidae > Pelecanus > Pelecanus crispus. Next base: position 53,659,861 of record NC_134648.1, read on the forward strand.
TTTCCCCCCACCCCCAGCATGTGCTAGACTTGTATGAATGTAGTAATTACACGGGGGTTTAAAAAAACAAACAAACAAACAAAAAAAACAACCCAAAACAAAACATCAAAGTGAGGATAATAAGGTCTCCAAGCACTGTCCCTCTTTGGCCATGCTACTGAAATCAAAGACAGCAATAATTATGATGCCTATTTTCATAATATGCACACCCCTCCAGAAAATGGACTCTGGATAGAAACTTCAGGTAAGACAATGAAAAATTAAGTGAAAACAACCAACCTGCTGATACCATGCAATAAAACTGATTCAATAAGGAAAGAGCAAACCACTACCACTCCAAATCAAATTCTGAACTAGAAATTTACATTTGATACAGTGAAACCAGGAGGCAGCTGCAAAAGGAACCATCATCAGTAGCCTAAAGTAATAGAGTCTCCTGTATTTTTAAGGCAAAGGAGTCCTGGTGTTTTGCAGGAATTTGAAAAACCCAAGAACTGTTCATCATAGAATCATAGAATCATTTAGGTTGGAAAAGACTTTTAAGATCATCCAGTCCAACCATTAACCTACACTACCAAGTCTACTCTAAGCCAATCAAGGGTAGACATGTCTAACCTCGAAGGTGGGGTGGCAGAAAAGGGACAGAATTGATTTTGATGCAGTGTTTGTGTAGGTGGTAGCACACACCTGTCTACTGGAAGACAGTATTTCCAGGGTATTTTCTATCTACTGGCATGATGGCCTGGAAAACATGACTAGCTCTATGCAATTTCTCCCCCCGCCCCCAGCTTTAAAGTTGAACCCTTAAGGTTAAGGAGTTGGGGAGGAAGCACATTTGGAAGCTAGATTCAAAAGGATATTCAAAGTAAAGAAGCCTCATTTAAACATTAAGAGTACATCTGTACAGCACTGTCTGTTTCCATACCTAGAAACAGACATTCGGCTAAATCTCACAAGGCCTTAGTGCTCAGCAGTTTTGCATGACTGGCCCTCAAATACAATTTAATTCTCTTACCTTTAAAAAAAAAAAACAAACCAAAAACCACCAAACCAGAAAGAAGCAAAATGTATATTGAGCGCTATAAAAAAAAAAATTGTTTTATCAACAGCACAAGTCCTAATGCATATGGATTTTGAGATATTTGTTAATGAGGACTGTTTAGCTATTCAGTGTCAGAAAAACTCTTTCAACCCCATTAAGCTAATGCCAACCATATTTATCAGGAATCACAATGGAAAAACTGCCAGCTTTCTTACTGGAGAAAACCAAAACCCATTTCCAGAAGCAGTCTGCACAAATAAAGTTTTTTTAAGTTTTTTATTTGTCCATTATGAATTATTAGTATTTATAATCAACAACATAAATCCACCCCTCAGTGAAAGACCTGACAGGTTGTTTTTGTCAAACATATTACAGCCTGCTGAAGGGTGAAGAATTACAGACATATAAAGATGAATAACATTATATCACCATTATATCACTTACTCTGTTCATAACAGTTTAATCCTCTAAATTATAAATTAAGATTAGAAAAAAATCAACACTTCCAGTGATAAAATACATTGTGTTTAGGACACAATATAACAGTACAGTTTATTACACTAGTGCATTAAAAGGCAAAAAGACTGGACAGTTCCTTTGGAATAACTGCATCATTGCTGATCTCTCTCCTACACAAACACTGCTTGCAGCCACACAAGCTACCAGGAAGTCTCCAAAAAGTATCCTACTAGGAAAATCCATCACAGCTAAAATAAGTTTATTCTGAGAACTACTTCTCCTATACTCATATTACTTGCATATGAGGATGTAAAATTAGATTCCTTCACATCTGGAGTTACCAGTGACATCCCTTCTGAAATCAAGCAAGTAATGAACATATTTACATCCATACTTCAACCATCAAATGAAACTACAGTGGAAAAATGGCTTTCATTTTTCACCCCGTTAAGTAAATAGTTACTTAATATTTGGAAGCCTTCTACAAGAATTTTAAACTTTTGTGGTTTGGATCATTTTTCAAGGTTACTAGCATGTATGAAACTTGCACATACGAATGATTCATAACCAATTAATAGCAGTATCAGTATAATAGCTAAAAGATAAAACATTATTTATTTATTAAAGATGGAATTTCAAGCTCTCTTCTCCAAAAGCTAATTTGGAAGATAACCTTTATAAAAATTTTCTGGTAATGATTCATATTACATTAACTCTATATTAGATGACAACTTTGAAGGCTGAAGTTAACACTTACTGGAATCAGCCTTCAAAATAAAGTGGATCAGAGTAATAATCTGTATAAATAGAAGTATACTGCAAATCTCTTTCTCAGGATAAGATATTGCCTGCTACAGATATTAGTGCCCTATCAAGTCTGTGGAACTACTTGCTTGTCAATTAAATAGGATGTGAATATGAAAAGTTGATGGACACGGGAAGCATGTTTTGTTATGGCAGCAGACATCAACTTCATTCAAACTGACCAACAGCAAACAAGAAATGTTCAGAAGCCAACTGAATTTGGAATGTGTGTGATGAAAATCCCATTCAGTACCTCATTATAGTCTCAATTAATTTTTTTTTTATAGCACAGTAACTTGAGGGGAAAAAAAAAAACAACCATACAAACAAAAAACCAATGAAGTAACAGCAAAACAGAATCCCTCCTTTCCCAAGGATCTGAAATTCCCTCTGAACTTTACTCAGTGATGCCTAGGCAAAGTTTAAAAAAAGACACTATTGTGTCTGTCAATACCACTGCCTGGCACACTAAACAATTCTGTCTGCATCCACCTGCTGTCACTTACCTTATGACTAGACTGCAAACTCTTAAGGACAAAGACTATCTTTTTTTTTATTATTATTTTATTTTATTTTATACCAGGATGTGATAGTATTCATATCTCCTCTATGCTATAGTAATATAACAAGCTAAATACCATTGTTATGCTTTAATTATTTTCTTCTCTAAGCTTTAGATCCATGAAAAGTGAGAGATGGTTGCCCAAGTTTCTAGGAACAAAAGGCCAGTTTTTCCACATGACCTGACATGAAAGTAAGCACTCTGCTTGCCAGCATCCACGATGCAAAGTTTTTGTTCTTTACACCATGCAATAAAACCCCACAAGGCTATAATTAATGAACTGCAAGTTATCATATCTTTTCTTCCATTTCAACCCTTTCACTGGAAAGAGGAGGTAGTTTAGAAGTAAGGCACATCCTGCACTGCCTGATCAGCCATAAGGCACATTTCCATTCCACTGAAAATATGACCTATTTTAAGGCTGGCAATGAAAGTTGGAAGTAATCAGGAACAAGTAATCAAATGCACTTGGAATACTGTAATGTCTAGCCTCAGACTCTAGCAGCAAAACAGAAAAAACTTTTTTTTTTTTTTTTTAAACTATAGAAAAACTAGGTACTTCATCCAAATGAAATTTGAGAATGACAGACCTACAAAAGTATGGGGCCACTGGCTCATAAGGCTTACTGGCATTTAATTCTTTCTTTCACAGTGAAAAGAATGGACACAATCACGTAAGTGTTAAAAATGCAGCTTGAGATGCCTCTGTCTTCTGTTAACTTCCAAAGTTATCTTAAAAGTGAGCTGGGAAGTTAAGATGCTGTTATTAAAAGAAATTTAAATCCATGATTTTGTTTTCATCATTACCTTGAGCTAAAATTTACCCTCCAAAATCAAAGGGCAAAACTCCCACAGCAACCAGGGGATAAAGTTACAGTCACGTTGATACCTACTCAAGTAAAACTTTTAACAAATAGTAAGAACAGAATTCAGATTCCTTGCCAACAGATCAATCTCAGCATAGCATTAAGTTGTCCTCAAAGTTTGAACTGGCTCTTATTCAAAGTAATATGAGAACTGGGTTCTCCAAATGCAAAAGCCATCTCAGCTTGCTTCAACATGAAAGTTGTCAAACTGTGCAAACTCAAATGAGCGAGTTCCAATGGCAGCCCAGCCGTTACTTGGTTTAGAAATGGTGACATTCTCCCAGAGTGGATAACCATTTAATAGTCCTGAGGCAGAAGTGCCCTGTCAAAAAAAGGAAAAAGTTAACTTTGTAAAATCCCGTGAGTGTGTTGACACCGAGCCTACTCACACAGGAGAAGAAACAAGGCAGAAAGACGTCAACTTTCAACTACATTTCACACGTTTTTCATGCAGAGGCACTTCTAAATATTGCATAGAATCTTCCAGTGCCTATCAGCTCTGTGAAACAGATCCAATGCCTTTCCAATGAATACATAAAAGGCTCATCTTCTCCTAACTCACAGCTTTGCTAACTCAGTGCAGAATCTGAAAGGTAAACTGGTTTTCCTCTTCCACTTGTGCCAGGCTCCCTCAAACAGCCCAACTGTCTGACGGGGGATGTGATACACCTGGCACTGATTCTGCAGAATTAGGCAAAAGTCAAAAGGAAAGAGATGTATTTTAGTCATCAAGCTGAGAGGAAGAGGGGACAGCAGAACTTTCAAATATCATGTTGCCATTAAAATTAAAAAAAAAAAAAAAAAATCAGGAAAAGTTACAATTTCTCTTGCCAGTGTTCCACTAAACAGTATTGAAAAAAAAAAAAAAAGTACTTCAGTTTACTTGTATTTCTTAATCTAGTTTAGTAGCTTACTGACAGTCTTCAGAATAGGAAGTCAGGTCATGATCTTTTCATTAGCTTAAACAAAAAATTTGCCTCTCTAGCCCTCCTATCTCCAGCTTTCAACTCATCTTTCCAGTTATTTTCTATACCCTCTGCAGTTTCTCAAGATCTCTTTAAAAATATAGGCAGCAGAACTTGGTACGGTATTTTAATATTGATTTAGAATAAAAGAAATATTATTTATGTTTTAGATAAGGCAAACTAATGCAAGTAGACAGTCAATAGTATAGCATAGTTTTGTCTAAACTATTTAGGACTGGAAGCTTCATTACTGGTTTTTTAGCTTTTTGCCTGTGTCCTTACCTGAATGTTGAGAGTTAGTGTGTGCCACGCATTACCCCGGACACCAGAAAGTCCTTTCATTAATATTTCTTCTCCGGCTGCAAAACATGCTTAAGGTTAGCAACGTGTTACTTCACCCCTTTGCTGAGACTGATAAATACCAAGCCAGCAAAAGGAAAATAATACCTATTTTTCAGAAGTGTTCAGGACAGACATCTTACCAATTTCAACTGCAGCGTGGAAGGCTTAACACGCAAATCTGGACTCTACATTACCAGTGCATTCTCATTTTGCCAGGACTGATTTTCCACTGAAATATCCAATGCTCTTGGGAATTTGGCCTGAGATAAGGATTCCCTCTATTCAGAGTATGGGTTCATGAAGTGTGACAGTTGCTATTGCTCTGTTTGTTCTATAGATCTCCTGTTTACACATTGGAACTCTTTTAAATCAGGGGGTTGAGCTGCCACATCATCATGTTGCTTACTTCTAGTCAAAATTTAAGCTAAGCAAAAATTGGGTGTGACTAACACCTGGATGGAAGACCTGAAAAAAATTCAGTAGACAGTTTTAGCTGCAAGTTAATTTAACATTCAGGCTCCCTTCTAGAAAAATGTAAAGATCACTGAAAATAGCTGTACAGAAAAAAATTATCATATTGTGTAACACGTGTCTCAGTCTGAAATAACGAGGTGGTTAATCAAAATCTACTCATTTCACCTAGGAAAAATTATTTTTGACAGCCTGAGAAACTAATTGGCTAATGTTGTTATGTCTTATTAAAAATAAATACTGGAGTCAATCCTAAACATGAGTATGTTTGTACATACAGCTGAAACTTAAGTTCAGTTGTTATGAGGTTAGACATAACACAGGCAGCACTGGCATGTTAAGAGAAGCTAATGTAAAGCCTTCTTTACGCTACCCATCCATGGTAAAAGGCAAAGGAGGAGAAAAAAAAAAAAAAAAAAAACCTACCACAAAAAACCCCGAAGTGAGGATAAATGAGAAACTACAGCTATCAAATAGAAAACACGACTATTTTTAAGGTCCAGTAGTGTGAAACGGATCATTATAGGCTGTCTTCATATCATATATAGTGTAGATCTAGAAGCTGCATTTGACTCATCAGAAACTATTGAAAATTTTAATACTCATGAAGTATTAGGAAATGCATTTAAACAACAAAACCTGACACTATTTCAAAGCAAATTAAAAAGAACTTTTAGCTATTGATGAAGTATTATGACGTGCACTCTTTCATGTGCCTGTCAAGTGCTCTATAGATGAACACATATGAAAGTTAGAATCACAAGTAGAATATGCTCTCACTTCACTGAGCAAGACTTACAGTAGAATGCATAACTTCTGCAGTAGGCCACTGTCCTGGTTTCGGCTGGGATAGAGTTAATTTTCTTCCTAGTAGCAGGCATAGTGCTGTGTTTTGGATTTAGCAGGAGAAGAACGTTGATAACGCACTGATGTTTTAGTTGTTGCTAGGTACTGCTTATGCTAGTCAAGGACTTTTCAGCTTCCCATGCTCTGCCAGGGGCACAAGAAACTGGGAGGGGGCACAGCCAGAATAGTTGATCCAAACTGACCAAAGGGCTATTCCATACCATATGGCATCATGCTCAGTATAGAAACTGGGGGGAGTGGGCCAGAGAGCAGCGATCGCTGCTCCGGAACTGGCTGGGTATCGGTCGGCGGGTGGTGAGCAATTGCATTATGCATCACTTGCTTTGTATATTATCATTGTTATTATCATTATTGTATTGTTATTATTATCATTACTATTTTACTTTATTTGAATGATTAAACTGTTCTTATCTCAACCCAGGAGTGTTTCTCGCTCTTACTCCTCTGATTCTCTCCCCCATCCCATCGGGGTAGGGGGAGTGAGCAAGCAGCTGTGTGGTGCTTAGTTGCTGGCTAGGGCTAAACCACAACAGCCTCATCATCATCACCTAAGCCAGAGGTATGTACATTGACTTGCACTGCTCTATAGGCTGCTGCATTTCAAGCAGGATTTTCTTTTTAGGTGTAGTATCAGAGTATAGATCAAACCTTTCTGTAATTAATATTGTATCAGAGTATTTATAAAAAGCAAAGTAATTTACCTTTGCTAGTCTAAAATAGGTTTTGTCAGCACAAAAAACCCCAAAAATCCAGAAAGCTGATACTGAGAAGTGGACCAGCCAGCAGCCTTCAGATGCTCTCTTCACATACAAAACGTGGCCATCATTAGAGCACAACTGGTTAAATTCATAGTGATGACAACTGAAGTACAAAATCTGAATGCTTGTCATTTTTAGCAAGGGTATCAAAATGACATGTCCATATGTCAGCATCCACTTCAGCAAAGAGCTGCTTACCTAGGTCACCAGTGACTCTGTAGGTGCCATCTGCAAAAACCCAGAAGAAAACTCCTTTGGTACGTCGAACATATATCCCACCATTGTCAACTCTTCCTGCAATAAACACGCCCCCATCATGTTGGTTTTCTATGTAGATGTCACAAGTGAGTGTCATGTTTACCCTATAAGAGAAGTTTAGTGTTTTAACAAGCAAGGAATCAATTGTTTTGAGCAGGCAGGAGGTAGAAGAGTATTCCCTATGTAGTACGGCAACCTTTTTGAGAAAAGATTTAGCAATCCTAATTATGACCTACAAGTGCGAGATGCACAGGACTTGTCTAGACTGGTTGTTTCCCACCTGTGAGTTCATAGATTTTCTTAGGAAGAGCAATTTTTCTCAGAAACCAACAAAGTGTATTGTCAGCAGCTTTCAATTTAAAAAAAAAACAAAAAAAACCCCAAAAAACCACCCCAAAGTTTGCATCTCCACAGAAAAAATGTCAGGTCTGCAAAATGAAAATTGTTTTCAGATAATGAAATCAAATCCAAGATTCAAGGTCATAGCACCACATCTGCTAAAATCTGATCTTCTTTTCTCTAGGATTTTTAATACAGGCCAAGTGTTAAGTAATCCAGATGTCTTGCCCAAAGCCAAAACAAACTTTTTTTAAACAAAATGTTCAAATAGGTTGAAATGATTTGATCTTCCTGAGGTGATACTTCAGCTCAACAATAAAGCACTATATCATACATACAATGACAACAGTAAAGGAGAATAAAGCAAAGGAATGCCAGAACAATCAAATGGAACCTAGAAAATCTACACAACTTCCCCTGCCCTGAAGTTGCACTACAAGCCTCTTGATAATAAAAATTAAAAGTACTTTTTACCTCTGTTAATGTTCATTTAAATTAAAAACCTACATCCCATGTTTGAAAGGACCTGCAATCTGGATACAGATACAGCCACAAGGTTGCATATTTAGGAAGTTTCTAATTATCTGTAATTATTTACAGAATGTGAAAAGACTCTCTATGACATCAGCTCAGCTGATAACTAAATCATAAAGAATATTTATTGTAGCAACTCTTCTCCCCACCCTCTTACATAATAGTAAGAATGACCTGAGTTTTCATTCTAATGTAATGCTATTATCAGATTCTTGGATACGCATTCATTACACAAACAAGATTTCTTTCTTGCCTCCCTGTGTATTAAACAAGAGATCCCCACATCTTGCTTAAGCCATTATAATGAAATTGGAAGCAATGTAGAATGAGTAATATTTTCAGGATACAGCTAGGTTCAATAAAGCCATCAGAGCAAAACACTAACAAATTCAGGAGTAGAAACAAAAAGCTTTCACAAGCACAAGAATAAAATCCAAACTAAAACAAGCTAAATAATCCTGAAATGTAAGCATAATAAATTGCCATTGATGACTGAAGTCACATATCATACCACAGAAAAATGTAGTGCAAGATTGGCTCAGTAGTTTGACAGCGTGCACTAATGGCTGAAAATGTCTACCTAGGACAAGATGAGCCTTAAACTGAGGATGAAGCAAACAAATCCAAGGGCCTGAAATTGAAGACTACCATTATGAAAAGTTACAGATCAGTAAAACTTGAATAATCAGCTGAATATTCAGGAAGCAAGCTTGGTTCTAAAAGCAAGATGAAAATTCAGGCAGAAATGGAACCAAAATGAAATAATAGGAAGTTTTTAGGAATTCCAGTACAGTAAATTAAGAACAGATCCTGTGTAGCTGTTATAGGGATCACTGAATTTGATCTACTCAATGAGGGAAAGCTGATTATAGGGGGAACATGAGACTTTGCTTAACAGAGGGCTGCAGAAGAAAACTTCAGGTAACTGAAGAACAACCTCCAGATACTACATGGTGGTATTCTTCCAGGCTTCAGAGCAAAGAGAGTCAATCACTTGTCCAGGCCAGAAATTAGAAGCTTGAAGCATGTTCTGAAAAAGCATCTGGTGAATCCAATCAAACTGAAAAAACCTGACAGAATGGCTATTTTAAAGAACATATAGAAAGAATTTAAGCTAGACTTCCAAATAGAAGAAAAAGCTTGAAGCATAAAGTTTATTACTATTGACTATTAATAAACCAATTTGTTAACAGGCTTTCCAAAATGGTTTTTAATTTTAAATAAACATTATGCTAAAATATGCTGCTTGATTCGAAACTATCATGATTATAGCTCCTAGAAAGAATTGCAATCATAACCATACTCTTATCAAACCAGTAAATCTCAGTTACATTTACCCAGAAATAAAACTAGTTTAAGCAACAGTTGAATGAAATCCACACAATTCTAGGAACTGCTCAGAAGATGGCAGTCTGCAACAAATATAACTGAATTAACTCCCAGACTATTTCATTGATATGAGACTGATCAAATCACTAGCAATTGAGCAAGACAACTCAGAATTAAGTAATTTAAACTGAATCTTTTGTCCCATTTAATAACAAATTGAAACTCAGTGCACACTTTGAATTAGGATTTTGGCTTCATCTTTCTTGTATGCCAACCCAGATCCATTATTCTAAAAAGTCAGCTTGAACAAATATGCCCAGCAGGACATTAGGAAAAAAAAATTTCCAAGACAGCGCAGCAGTGGGCCAAGCTACCAAGAGATGTGGTAGACTCTCCATCCTTGGATGTTTTTAAGCCTCATTTAGACAAAGATACAGTTGATCTCTTAGAGCTGGCAATAGCCCTGAGCAGGGCTCAATGACTTTTGGAAGTCCCTTTAAGTCATAATTTCTATATGGCTACAGAGAGTCTGAATGCAAAAGCCCTCTGTCCAAGAGAATGAGGCTTGACACAGATTAACTGATCATAACTCACACTGGTAAGGAGGGCATGTCCCCAGATGTCACTAGAAAATAGCATTTACATACCACTGAAAATTCCCTATGATACTGATGGTCTGGTCTGCATCAGAAGCCCAAGTGATGGGTCGCTGAACCACCACCTGGCGGAGTGTGAACGCATGATCTCCTGGGTCAGAAGCATTTATGAAGTATTCAAATACACCTGTCTGATCTGCAAAATTTGGGGCTTCACTGAAAGTTGGATTACCTGTTCAGAAAATAAGAGAGATATCAACACCAAAATATTATTTTTCTTCTGTGCACTCCTGTTTTCAGAAATTTCTTCTGAAAATATTCTCCACAATTCTGACTTAGTCTATCAAAGCACAGTCTCCAAAACTGAAGTTTTGGGAGTTGGAAGGTAATTTTAGTTTTGCTTTTGTTTTTAAGCAGACCTCAGTTTTTACAAACACATGAACAATGTAAATTACCTTCTTCCCTATCTTCCTGACAAAAACTAGCTCACTACAGTTATGAGCTATATCATTTGCATCAAGAATTTTAAAACTGTTAATGACCACCCAGTTAAGACATAGAATTAAATACACCTCATTGCAAGCAAAGTATACAGGTGCAAGTTGTTGGAGAAGCAGATATAAATAAATAAAAACAAAACACACATTCAGACTACTTCATGTCCATTACATTACAGGACTCAAATAACATAACTGTTACTGCCTTTCTACATTAAGACTGTATCTGTGTATGAATTAAGATTTTGGATAAGAGAATTCTGACTTACGAATATTGAAATCATCTTTGTAATTTGAAGGAAAGGGCTGAGGTGGTGGAGGCTCTGGGCAACCACATTTCTGCCCTGCCTTGAGTGTGGTTAAAGTGTAGACTTCATCCACATTTAGATCTAAAGAAAAACTTCCCTTCCACACCTGGAATTAAAGAAAGGTCAAGGTGCAAAAAAATCAAACAACTAAATAACAAAATACCCAAGTTACTGAATTAAATGAGATCCTCTGAAGTCCTGATTTAAGGCAAAAATCCTGTCTTCTTGCCTCAGCATTTAATATCTCCAAGCTATTTTGAAAACTCCTTTTCCCCAAACTCTTCAGTAAGTCCAGGTAAGCTTGTATACAGCTAGTAAAATTGTAGTCAAACAGAGCTAATAAAACATGCCCTAATTTTGCAGTTTAGGCATGAAAGTCCAGGAGTTCCAGCAAAGGGGGAAGAAACACTCAAAACTGTAGAGACTGTAATTAAAACTGATCAACTTACCTTTACAGGATGGAGTTGCTGGAAAAGACTAGAGTTTCCAGATTCAAAACCAAGTCTAGAATGCCACACTTGAAGGGTTTCTACCATATACTACAATGAAACACAATATAAAATTAAAAAAAAAACCCAACCCCAAAAAAACAAACCATCACCTTGAATATTCACCTTGAGAAATATCAGTCCTCTAAGGGTGTCTAATTTTTGTTATTTAGAGCTGTTGATCACATTAGAGGCCACCACTCTATTCAGCTAGCCATTACATATGGCTTGCCTTTTTATAGATTATACGTCAATAAGCCGTTGTCCTAACATACAGTAATGTTGCTTATAAAGACAGAAAGCATTGCAATCACATATGCAGTCTTTAGCTTCTCTATTACCTACAACAGTATCCCTTTGATACAAGCTCTCTGCCTAGGGGCAACCAGGCTGAAATAATCTCCTGCTAATTTTGTTTTAATAAGACCTTTAGTTTAGTTGCTCATTCTTTGACACTCATTTTTGAGCGAAGAACTTTGCTTACAGATCTCCAAACTTCTGCGATGCTATGGCATATCAAGAACATTAGTTCATTAGTTACAGATTTTAATCATATCCAACCCCTACGATATTTTTTAGTTACCCAGATGAACAACAAAGCAAGCAACCTAGGGTTTGGTTTAGATAAACCGTCTGATACTTACCCAAAGCAACCTAGAGTTTGTTTTAGATAAACCATCTGATACTTCCCCCAAAGGGAGCTGTATATCAGAAGTGATGCTCAACTACTCTCCTAAAGAAACCATTTTATTGCCAAAAGTATTGTTCAAACTATCTCCTCCTAAATGAATGGAAACTAATGCCACCAAAAATCAAATTCCAAATAAGTAAACACTTTCAGCTTCTGAGAAGCAATCATCCAAATCAACTAACAAAGATTCACTCCAGTTTACACTGTGAAAGTGGTGTTCACATTTCAGAGGGAAATTCAGTTTAGCAAGATTAGAAAAAAAACAACTAGGAGATTCTCAGAATCTCTCTTCACAGGATGGAACAACATAACTTACAGTATACAATCAACTGCAGTTACTCCCATGGAAAGGAGCTGATAACAACTAGAAAGGTCATGGCCAAGCAGGCTGGTCAAACTATGTCAACATGTCAGTGCACCCAGCCTTGAAACAAATCCTAAAGAAAAATCCAGTTGCTTTCCTGTTCTGGGGAATTTCTTCTTCAATATACAGATGACTAGATTGGGAGGTAGTCATTCTATTAATTCGTTTATGACATCACATCTCATGGTAAAAGCAGAACTAGACTGCTTAAAACTTTGCCAACTGTGTAACAGCCTCTAGTATTGGATGTGAAGAACTCCAATTTCTTGCTAACCTGTGATATTGTCTTGCATGTATTTCATTATGGATAGCAATTCATTTCACAAGACTGATCAAATGTATTCAAGATCTACTTACAAACGATCCTTTGAGGTAGAAAGTTGCTCTCTGAGGTGTCACACTGAAATGAGGTAGTGGAGGCCTGATACATTGAGAGTGATTATGAGTCTGAATCAAAAAATAAATGCAACAGAAGGAACATACATTACTGGAATGCATCACATAGCAATGTTCATGAAAAACATAAAGCATAAATTGAAATTAAAAAAGCAGCATAGGACCAATTTGCAACTATTTATTTCAGTGTAAACTTAATAACAACGGCAATTATACTAGCTTAATAATTTCATTTTGAATGCTGTTTAAAAAAAAGCACATGATTTAATTTCCTCCCAGAGTGTGTCATCAAATTAAAGCTAATTTGTGATATAAAGATGACATATACATTGGTCTCCAGGAAGATTCAACTAGCATTCAAAGTTTAGATAGAAAAAAGGACCTCTAGTGCTCTCACTAATAAAGCTACAAGCATCAAAGAACATATTCACAGATACCGAACTACATAAATCAAAACAGGTTCTTCATAACAAGACATTTCCTTTATCTTTTCTAGTTCACTGGAATTGCTGATGCACATACCATAGTTTCAATGATGATGGTAAGGTTTCCTAGGCCATCTGTCAGAGCTACAAAACTGCCACCTCCTTCTAAGTGTCCATCTACTTGCAAGTATGACCAGCCTGGCTGAGTAAATTGCGTTGTGTGTGCTGAGACAAAACAGAAGCAAAATCAAACAACAGTGTTACCTGTTCCATTTTCTCAAATTGAGACATATCAAATATCTACTTAAGGTTTAAAAAAGAAGAGGGAAAGGAACTAGGAAAGCACACTATCCTTTATGGGCACTTCAGATCAAAATATTTTAACAGTAACAGCTATAAAAGGCAGTAGTTTATTCTTTTTTGCTGTATCTAACAATCTAATTGTTAATCTAAGTGTTAAGATTTCCCTTGCTACAAGATCTTTCTGCTTTCTATTGAAAGGAAGTTGGTTTTTAATTCTTCTTTTTTAAAGTATTTACAAAGCTTTCCACAAAACTACTTTAATTTTGTACAAAGCCAATATACATAAAAACTACTAAACAAATAAAGGCCTCAGAAAATACAGTGTTCTGTGTTAGATCACCAAAATTTAACTCCAAACTTTTTACCTGTAATCCAGATAGGAGCTTCTACTTTGTAGTGGCCACTCCACGGCTCTTGTGCTGTCATTAATCCACATCGACCAAAGGGCAACTCTTCATAATAACTAGCCACCAAGTTCCATGCAATAGTTCTGGAAGAAAACCAGGTTTGTTTGCTCCATTCATATAGATAGTATTAGACTAATTTAGTACAATAATTTATTCCTCTTTTTTCTCCAGCATACAATGAAAAGAAGTTAAAGGGGTTGGGGGTAGGATGGAATCTTTCCAGCTACAGGAGAAAAAAACAACACAGGAGAGGAAAATAAAACAAATCAACTTCCAGTGTGGAGAACTTCTTACAAAACTGATGATAAATTCTCTGGCTGTATCACCATAAAAAGTTGCACATTAAAGGAAATGTGTACTGAGGGTCAAAGACTCCGTTTCTATCTTTTCCTCCTGTTTTGAAGAGGAAAAAATTAAGCTATCAAGGTTTGCAGCTTTTTGTTGGGGTGGGGTTTTTTTGTTTGGTTGGTTTTTTGATCAGTTGGTTGTTGCAGGTGCTAGGTTTTCTTGGTGGGAGGGGTTTGGGGGAGCAGTTAAGTACCACTAAAAGAAAACCATAATCCTTCCTTTAACCATATAAATAACAAGTAGAAAACCACTCTAACCGGCCATCCTCCAGGAGCTGTGGCAATTTCAAGAAGTTGTCAGGATACTGACAAGGTTAATTACTTCAGGTCTTTTGATTTGGTCTTCACTGAAAATCTTTTGCTACGACTTCAAACTTAAGACCTGTGTGCCATTAAGTATGGAAATACAGCTTAATAAAGGAGTTATGTAGAAAGCTAAAACTGGCATGCTGCTTTGCTGTTGCATACAGATGAGTGCAAAAACCTCATTCTAAAGTCATTGCCATAGATTTATCACACTATATGCGCATTTCAGAAGAGATCCTGAAATCCTACAAAAAGGTGCTTATAAAATAAACAACTTGAGTGTAAACTCAGCTTGCTCACATTAAACTTGTTCTGCAGAGTTTCAAACTTAGAACTCAAGTTCAAAGGAAACGAGCTTAGCAGAAAGATAAGCTACCTTTCATCAGGAAGACTCTGTTTTAAATATAAAAGCCAAGATAACTTCAATATTGGATGTATGGACTTGGAACTATTCTACAATAATTTCTAAATACAATACATAGGTCTGGCTGTCAGGTTGGTAAACAAATGAGGTACATATATAACTGCAAAGGGCTTGTAAAAAAGAAAAACAATGGGAAAAGACAGACCCCAAAATAAGATATTAAAGCATATGAGTCAAGAGGCAACCAGAATGGTCAGGAATTCACGTAAGAAATATTCATCTGTTAGAAAATTTAGCTTGCAGAGGAAGAGACAGAAGATTCATAGAAACCAGGTGACTCAAGAAACTCCCCTTTACAGTCCTTTGTGCTGCACTCCGTTTCAAGCATTTCCAACAAAAAGATTTCTCTTTACTGTTCCAAAATGAATTTACATAAAAACGAAAAGCTTTGAACAATTTTGCTTACATTTTGATGCCTACGTTTTCTTTAATCAGACTTTTTTTTTTTTTTTTTTACCCTTCAGATTAGTAGTTGTTGCACTGGAAACATCGAAGTATGTTTTCTATTCTCTTCTAAAACTGTAAGTTATGTAATTTCCCAGTAAATACAACAGCTTTCTTCCAGATTTCAGTTTGGAAAGAAAGTGTGCAGGAAACAGTAAATATAGCAAAAAACTACAGCATGTTTTAGAATGGACTCTGAGAAGTTGTACAGAAAAACTACATAATTTTTGCATCCAAACCTACTACTTTTACCTGAAGACAAAAAACCTGATCTTTATTATTATTTTTCTCCAATGTTTTTCATGTTGTTAGTTCTTAAGGACATTCTCTTTTTAACAAATATCTTCAGAGTCTCAAAGGCATCTGAACTCAGCTGCATAAGCCACTGGATACTGCAGAACAGTAACTCAAGAATACATTAGAACTTGTGAGACTTCTACCCCAGAAAGAGGTAAGGACAGTAGACTTCATACCTTACTATATTTGAATTCAGACTGACAGTGGAGAGTGTTTCGGTTTACCTACTATCTTACCATAGCAGATGGATATGTTATATAGTACTTTAAACAATTCTTACATATGAAGTTCTGAAAGTGAGCAATGGTGCATAACACTTACGAGGTCATGTTTCCATTCACATAGTTTTGGTTCAGGATCCGAGCCCAGCAGCCTGCACCTACTTCATCATTGAAAGTACTGTAATCTTCTGAAGACCACAGTTTCTTCTTAGTTAATAAGGCATTTGGCACTGTTTTTGTTCCAGGATAGTGAGCCCTACATAAATATTTTAAAAAGAAAGAACACTTAGTACAACAAGAAAAACCAAAGCCTAGAAGTACATACAGCAACAATGAGTCACCTCCTCCAAACTGAAAGTAAAACCCAGACTTTCTTTGGAACAATACTAATAGAATAGAAGAAAATGGAATAAGAGAGGGCAATAATATTCTGTAGCTTATTGTATTTGCATCAGTAGAAGATTATTTCTTCCGATACACAACAGCATATAAGTAAACCTAGCTTTAAACATACCATGCAATTTCTGCAGCTTGCTAAAGCAAAGCTTCATCCTGAAATTGAGCTTGAAGATCTTCATAACTTTGATGTGCTAAATAGAGAAAATACATGCTACCTTGTACTATCTTAAACAAAACCATAAATAATTATAAAATCAAGAGTAAGATACAGTACTAGGCATTATTTTAAGAACTTAGCTGCATGAATGTCTTAGGACCCAAACATGAACCTGGCTAATTTTGCCCCCCTTTTTAATAAACTCGAGTTTCAAAAAGGCATGCTAGTTGGACTGTAAAAGTTATGGAAGTGTAAACTGAAAATACTTGAAACATATAATGAAAGCTAATTTTGTTTCCAAGATCTTCCTCAGTATGCGGGGAGATGCTTTCTCCCAAATGAAGACTACTGATTATACTCAGTTACAACACTGAGTGCCAAACTAGTATGACTGAAATAAAACCTTTCAAATCGCTTGCAGAAAACAGGATCATCATTTTCTCCTCACTTAACACATTCATTGAACACACTAAATACATACACTAAAATGAAACTATCAGCATTGGGAAGGCAGGCATAAATATTTCCTTTTCCATTATCCTGAAACTTGACAAATTGATAAGTTTGAGACAGGGACACAAGAAATACCAGTTTTTCTAGGCTGACTGTTGGGTTTTTTCCATTACTTTCCCCCTGCTGGACAATGGGCCATTGCCCAGTGTAGTCCTTCATACACAGCTTCACTAATGATAATGTAATAGATAGTAGTGATTTTTAGCTACATCCTTCTCTGCTGTACAGACTACTGTAGATTTCCCCTTTGGCTTGGAAACACAAGTATTACCTTAATACCAAGGCAAAGGCTTTTGTAATAAAGTGTGTATCTTGCAAAGACAAGGCAAAGAAGGAATATTTTGTCTTTCTACACTCCATATCCTGAAGAGCTGTTTCTTAAATATCAGAGCCAACACCCCTGCCGAATACAAGCTGTACTTTACAAAAACGAAAAAGAAAAAAAAAAAAAAAAAGCAGAGGGGTGTTATAGAGAGCTTTGCATAAGATTACACAGGAACAAGATCTATAGAGCTCTGATTTCCTGCACTAAGACAGAGGGTCACCTTTATCTGCATAAGAGGGAAGAGAAATAATTCAGTGCAAAGACACTAAAGCTATGGAAATAAATTGGAAAAAATAGGGATGATAAACAGGATTAAAGTTACAGGGAAAAGAAACAGGTTCTAGAGGCAGACTCCTTCAGTGTATCTTTATTGGCAGCTTTGCTCCACTTGAAGCCCACACACTTAAAACATTCTCATTTTTTCCCATTGGTATACAATCAGGTAAACAGTTTCACCACCAGCTGAGAAATGAATGGTGTTTCTCTGCTCTTTGATGCAATTTCTATTACTGTTAATGAACACAATTTTCACTGTATTTGCTTTTCACTTACGCTGCTGTTAACCGAGGGGTTTTGTTTGACTTTCATTAATATCTAAATTAGTCCTTAAAAAGTAGGACATGACTAAGGAGTGTGTAACTCCTATTCCATATGAAAACTAACGTTTTTAAAAAATAAGTACACTAATTTTTTTTTTTAATCTTTTAATAGCACTGTAGAGTGTATACTTTAAAAAGACCCACCCAAATGCACAAAATAAGCATTTGCTATCAGATTACAGTGAAGGTTTTCATACCCAGTATGTGCTGGCTTTGCTGAACTCTATGTGATTTATATTTAAAGAAAACACTAGATCATGCTACAGCCCTCTTTTAGACATCTTGTGCCACTCTACAGCCTTAACAACTAACACAAGGTGTGCAGCAAAGAACAGGAGATTAGCTGTGTCCAGAACAGCGTGCTCTGCTCCTCCAGTAGTGAAAACAGTCTTTTTACTTCACTGCAACTGAAAACTCCTACAAAGGAGCAACTATATTCCAATTACTTTCAGGAAATAATTGGTCCACTCAAGGGCCACTACCATTTGGAGAGACTTGAGTATCCTGATTAACGTTTCAGGAAAAACCACAGACTCTTAAACACCTACCCTTCTTGCTGCCTGAAAAGATGAACTGGAGTAGAGTTTATGCATCTTTCTTATACATGTGATCCTTCAGCAGAAGCAGTGGGATTTTCAATTCTCTGCTCAAAAGAGCAGAGTCAGACACTATAACAGAAGACCATTGCAAAGAGAGAGGAAAAAGTGATGTATATCATGAAAGGGGGAAAAAGAATGGATCTTGGAGGAGAAAAGATAATGAAAGGAATAGTAGGAACAGAATTACAACAAAAGTGACACATAAGTTTAAACCTCTTATCACTGTGAGAGAAGAATTTATCAACAGCTATTACTATCAGTGTTTGCATTCTTCAAACCACTGTCATTTTCTAAAAAAGTATTTTCATTGTTCCTTCCTTTCAATCTCTCTGGAACCAGCAGATGGTTGGTTCATCATGAGGGCCTCAACCTATTAGAGCAGTTACAAAGTACTTTTAAAACATTAACTATTATGAGATTAAGTGTGTTTTATACAGCAGATGATGAAGCAATAACTCCAACGGGAAAAAAAATCCACAGTTGCCGGTGTAGGGCAGCTAAACTAAATCAGATGTATTAAGAAAGTAACATTAATTAATTAAGAAAGTAACATTAATTAAGAAAAGCTCTTCTACTTATGGATTGCAAATGCTGCTTCGCATAATTGCCCACAGTGACTTCATTTGGATAGCTTAGTTAAAAAACTTTGTTATTTTTTGTTTTGCATATAGCAATGGCCCAAGGGGGAGAAAGGGGAAAATCAGGATAGAAATAGCAGGGTTTTCCACCATTCTTCTCTCATGCATCAGTACAAGGCTGTAGAAATTAAATAATCTTAAAAAAAGATCAGCCTATATAACACCATCACTACAATGAAGCTTTGCAGAAAAGCACTACCTATGAAAACCTCAAAATCTAGTTCTCAAAAACATCTCTAGAAAACAGAAATTGTCTGCTAACAACACTGTCTTTCGTACTTCTCATTCTGTATCGGCACACAAGCCTAGGAGGGACTCAGGACAGTTTGAATTCCCACTACTACAGGCACCACATCATGATTCCATCATGCAGTAATGTCACAATATCATCTTGTTTTTCTTAGGTTGTTAACTTGTGCATAATTAGGTCTAACAAATTTCTTTAAAAGGCTTGCTTTTCTGTGACGCTTACATTCAGCCATATGTGTGTTTAGAACAGAACTGGTTAAGAACACCAATGCTTTTAACCAAAAAGACTGAGTTGTCACCTAACGGCATACTAAATTTATATTAGGTGAAAATGAAAGTTGTTGCTCCTAAACTCACTGACACTTTCTAAACACTTCACATTTTCTTTCAGTTAACAGTGGGAGGGGGATTTTCAACACATAGAGTCAGAATAGCTTGGTCTCTAACTGTATAACATGAAAAAAAATCTAACTGGTTTAACTGTATTACAAACAAGTAGCACATCTAAATTACTCCTAGCTGTGGAATTTGCAAGCCTATCCCTAAAAAACATTGTTTTCAAGAGCTACAATGTAATTTAAAAGTGTTCAAAGTAGGCGTAATACTTGTTTATAATTCATTATATTTCATTTTACTGGTAACATTGATGCAACCATAATAGCTCTGAAATGCTCTTTGGAAATACCACATTATAAAGGGCTTTGGTGACCTGGGTCATTCTTATGTGGGTGAACATCTGTTAATAGTTTTACAGTGTGTCTTCAGGGTTCCCTGTAATTTTCAGCCATTACAGTATCTTGCAGATGAAACCTGGATGCACATAGTGCAAAATAAAACAAAGGCAGCAGCTTTAACTAATCTCCCATCCAGCTTGTCTGATGAGAGACCTCACAGATCACAAATTACATTACCAAGTCCAAAATTGATTTACATGAATATACATAAAAATCCTGGCTATCTAAAATACTTTTTATAGTTTCAAATAAAAAAGAAAGTCAACAATTTTTTTTTAAAAAAGATACCACGATGAGATGTCCACCAGTAAATGTCCACTAGCCAACTGATTATCCATTACACAAGAGAGTATTTCGTCTCCCTGTTAAGACTGAATCAGAGTAGGGACGTAAAACTTACACTTGCAAAGAGTTAAGCAACTACAGCATACTGAGACAGATTAAAAATAGTTGAGCTTCAGGAACTAACTCTGGGTGTGTACTTGTAGCTGCCAAAAAACAGAAAAGGAGCATGCTCAGTACATTGGGGTCATGGTAATGACAGTGGATCATGGTAATGACAGTGGATTTGCATCTGGTCAGAGTGAGTTCACAATTGCTTTCACTTGTTGATCCAAGACTCCACTTGCAAAAAAACTGTCAGGATACATTTTGTTGTTCAGAATGGTGGGAAGGATTGATCTGCAGGGGCACTGCCTATCTGCATTTGGAGGGAAAGCCTTCATTTCTACACCTCCTATGGGTCAGATACATAAAGATGACTGAAAAAGACTCAAGTTGAAGCAAGGAACAGCCGCATTTGAAGCATATGATTGGGTCAGGCAAGTTTATGGAACCTAATAATTAAAATTTAGAGCTACTGTAAAATGAAAAGTTAATGAGCAAGTCTTACACACATTTCCATTCAGCAGACAAGTCAGTAATCAATCTCAAATTTAGTCTATTACTTCTGCAAAATATTAGCATCATGTGATGAAACCCAGAACTAGAAAAAGAAGTCAGCTGGTTGCATGCTTTCCAAACACAACCTTCCCATGAAAACAAAATGGGAACTAAGAATCAAGACATTATTGTAACTAAAAAAAGAATCATAGTCCAAATTCATTTCTGGACCACACTCATTTCTGTAACAGACCAGTGGAAGTCAGTAATACAAGGCTGTATACAAAGCTGTAAAGCTAAAGCTCTTTTTGCATACCAAATACAGGAACCAAAACAACCCTCAGAATAAACAGGTTCGTCCAAAAAGCCTTCACTTCATCAAAAGTGCAACCACAGTCAATAGGCACCTTCCACATGATAGGAGACTCATGATTCAATTAAAGGGTTGAGGCTGTCACCAGGACAACAGCCCATTTTATTTGATGTGGGTTAGTAAGAAAGATTATAGTATCAATCCTTTCATTGCAGGTAAGACCATAGGGAGGTAAAGCCTTGGCTGTGCTAGTTATAAATAAGCAAGATGAAGACAAACTATGAACAAACCACCAAGAAAGAAAAACAGAGAGAGCCCCCTACCCAATCACATCGACCACTCCGTGGAGCTCAGAGTCAATCAGCAAGACAAAGGAAATGGGCTCCCACAGTCTATCGCTGGCTATGATCCTCACCTGCTGCAGACCGTGCTTATCCAATGTGTATCTCAATAGCTTTGAAAAAAAGGAGAGCAAAGAACAGAGAGAAAAGACAAATAAAAAAGTGTTTTTCAAATTATCAAAAATTTATGTTGGGAAAGGCAGCATCTTCTTCAGCACTATTTGAACATATTTCAAAACCAAATCATGTTCCAGTTCTCATTTTTACAACTTGGACAACAACTGTTACAGCAAATAAAATGTAATAGATTGTCAAGCACAAAGTGCCTTCAAAGAAGGACACCTTCTTCCTCTACCGTGCCAAACCCCAAAGTACATGACAAGAGGAAAAACTAAAAACATTTGGTTCTTATCTTCTTAAACACACAAAACTGCAGATAAAGCATAAAGACAAAGTATATCACATTTCATGCAAGGTACTCTATTTGCAGATCAGCCACTTAGATGTCACAATGCTAACGGTTAGGCTACAAGGACCACATACAGGGCAAGGACAACTGAATTAAAACTTATAAACCTTGTGAAAGCACAGTAAACATTTAATTAAGAAAAAGGAGTTGATTCCCCCTATTCTCCCTGCTAATCAACTATTTCAGTTCAACAGTTAAGCAACACAAACAAGATCAGCTCTTCCTAAACACAACCAACACAAGAAATGAGGAAAAACCCAGACACATACACACCTTATTATTCAACTGTGTTTTATTTAAAGTTTTAAAATTTCAATGAGTGTACATTTCCCTAGAGACATTTTAAAGCCTTGAAAGTCAATGAAACAAATCTAAAATGTCACATAAGACCGAGTCTAACGATGTAGTTTCTTAAAGTCCAGAGGACCCCTGAACAGCATTTGGTGTACTTGTAAATTCAGGTAACATCAAATGCCTAACTACTTTCAAATCATTCTGTATAGTTCTAGCATATATAATCTTCTCTAACAGGGAACCCTACCTGCAGGAAACAGTGCTGCAAGATTTTTTTTTTTTCCCCCCCACAGATCAGGATCTGACCTAGCTTACATGCAGTCAGACAGTAGCCTGAAATGTCAAGATTTCCTGCCCCAAAGTCTTAAGAACTTTGTCTGAACACTATGTTAGTATTCCTTCTGCATTGTATTTTCCTGTTACATCTTGCATTAGAATAAGGCAGTATTTGGTTTGCAGACTTAACATACATAAAAAGGCTAAAATATTTAGCAATTAGGGGACATTCCTGATGACTAGAGAAAAACAGTTTTAATGCCTGTCTTCAAGAAGGATCTGAGAAACTACAGGTCCATCAATCTAGTCTTAGTCCCCAGGAAGGTTACAGACCAAGTCCTCCTGGAAGCCATTTCCAAGCACAAGAGGGATAGGAGGATGACTAGGAACAGCAGCATGGATTTACCAAGGGCAAATCATGCCTGACAAACACGACTGCTTTCTATGACAAGATAACTACCTGCGCAGGCAAGGTGAAGTCAGTGGATGTCATATACCTTGCTTTTAGCACTCTCCCACCAAGGTGGACAGAAAAGTCCAACCAGGGTGTAGATTGCTAGCGATGTCCCCATAGGCTGATATTAGGGCCAATACTGTTTGATATCTTTAATAAAACTCAGGAAGTTCACATTTTGCTTTGCTTGCACACACAGCTTTTGCTTTCCCTATTAAGCTGTCTTTATCTCAACCCACAAGTTTTCTCACTTTCATTTACTGATTCTGCCCCCCCATCCCATTGCGGTTGGGGAGTGAACAAGTGGCTGTGTGGGGCTGAGCTGCCTACCAGGGTTAACCCACAACAACGGTTATATGCTGAAAAGGAGGGCTGTTATTTAGAGGGAACTAACAGACTGGAAAAAAACCAGCCTGACAGGAACCTCATGAAGTTCACCACATGCAAGCAAAAAGCAGTACACCTCAGACAGAATAACCCTTTGCACAACAGTACAGGCCTGCAGACTGATGAAAAATTCAGTTAGGTATAAGAACTGGGGCAGGGTAAAAAAAAAAAAAAAAAAAAAGAAAGGATGAGTATGGTCAAACACATGGAATAAGTTGCCCAAAGGGGTTGTGAAGATATTAAAGCTGAACAAGCCTCAGCACCATGATCTAACTGCACCTGCTTGATGCAGGGGGGTTGAAACAGATGACTTCCAGAGATCCCGTGCAAACCAGGTTTGTCAATAATTCTACCTAATTACAGATAACATCCCCAGAAATAAGACATAAAAAAAAAAGACAAGGAGACAAGGCTGTTCTACCAGTAAAATCTATTGGTTTAAATTGAGACAGACACTATATCTTAAGATCAGTTACATAAATCAAAAATTACGTTTCTAGCTTGTGCTTTGAACTATGTAATACAAAAATCCTGTTTAAAAAGATAGCAAAAGCAGCATGGTCCAAAACCATAAAATAAATCCAGAAGACAGTATTTTCTATAATCTTTATTCTTCCACCAGCTTAGCATAGTCTTAGACAAGCCAATTCATCTTTCTTTCTCTCTTACAGCAAATGTGTTCTACCTCCGAGAGAGCAAATAACAGTGAACTGAACTTGTTCTTCCTACTGAATTTAGAAAGCATTCCTGAATCATAAGATTAATGATTCCTCTAAAGTAACTATATTAGCTATGAAAATCAAAAGAAGAACAACCCCTTACATAAAAGCCATAGTCATTGACAAATAGCTCTTAAATACGTCACCCATCTGCTTTGTTCATTAAGACTTACTTACTATGGGTTTTTTTGGTTTGGGTTTTTTTTTGAAATGACAGACACTAAGAGACAGGGGAAAAAAAAAAAGAAATTGAACTGGCAGCAATCGTTTCTGCTATTTGATTGTTATATTAGAAAAGACTCATGCTACATCAACTAGAAATAAAATATGATTTGTTCTGTCTGGTAAATAAAAACTGACAAAGGCAAATTTTTTCTCACCACCCAACATACAATTACTGTCCACTAATAATGACTTACAAGTGAAAGATAACTTAAATAATTGAGAACTATGGAAAAACATTTTCAATTTGTCTAATTCTAGATAAACATCAGTGTAAAAGGTGTATTGGCATATAGGCCTTTAAGAAAGGACTTGCGAAATAGAGCTATGGGCTCTATAGGCTTTGTTAAACACAGCAAACAAAATCCATGTCTAACACAGAAGATGATGTACTGAGCCATAATACATCTTGGGAGAAAAGTAATATGAATATATACTATACAAACACAGAAATAGCACCCATCAAAATAACATAGGAAGACAGCAGTGAAGATGGTCTTGCAAACAAAGTAAGCATAACACAGTTTAAGACTTGAGCTAACTATATTACAATTTTTTTTTTTTTTTCATTTTCAAGCGCTTTATGAATACCGGATAGAGTAATTCGATTTAGTAGCAGATAAAGGTTTTTTTCTTTTCTTCTTCTAATACAATTCCTGTTTTCAATGGCAAGTGCTGTAACTCACAGGTATGAAACGATGGCAAGCAATATGTTCAGGAAGACTACTCCTTCAACCAGTGAAACTAAAACACACTGATAACAGCGCGGTAGCCTTCGTTCTAATGAGAAAATATGAAGTCCTCCATCTTTCAAATCACAAGCCAGCAGACAGCAAATATGGAGGGTAAAAAACCAACATAGAAACTTTACCTTAAATCTACCTTAGATATGCTTCAGACTGCACATGGTAAAGCTCCACAGGGAGCAATGATCAAGGGAAAAATTACCTGATGCTAAAAAGAAAGAAAAGGAAGAAAGAAAATTAAAGGAAACACAAAGAAAGGGAAAGGTCAGTTACTTTTTGTGGATGGGTGCCAAAGCAATCATTTCAACTACCTTGATAATTTCTAAATAAAACAATATAAATTTAATCCCAGGTTTCCATTCCAAAACAGAAGAACCAAGAAAAAGTAACAGAGAGGGTTATACTTGAAAAGAGATTACAGAACAATGTACAGGAAAGGATTTCTGAGAAAAGAATTTAAGACTATTTAGGAAAACAGATTGACTAGCAGATTTTGCAAACACTAGACACAGTTATCTAGGAGACATACAGATACAGTGTACTTTTAGCAACCTTCTGAACCTGAGCATTTGAAGGACAGACGCCTAAGTGCTATTATCTTTTTCTAGGTCAGCAAGAACACTGTTTGGTAGCTGGCGCCTTAAAGTCAGCGTTGGCTGAGAAACATGGTGTTCTCATTTCGTACTAACCTTATTTCTTGATAGATAACAACACTACTGCACAGGAAATATTATCCTAACTCTTCATTTTTTGTGATCAGCGAGGGTGGGGGAGTTGGGGAAAATTCCATATGACATTCAAGAAAAACCTCTGACAAAAAGAACTTTCATCTTAAAGAACTACTAAGACATGTCTGTGGTTCTAAAGGCTGCAAAAACAGGTACTCCTAGCCTTGATTCTGTCAAGCTCTTAAAAGATAAGAACCATACACACTCAGTGCATTCATTCTGCAAGTTTCATTGGCATGGAAATCATAAATAAAACATTTCCTAATGCACTATAACTTGCTGAGGTGCAAGTCTTGCCTAACCTAAGAAAGTTACAAGTTTTTAAACCAAATGAGTTACTCAATGCTGGCATTATAATTGGTATTTCTCAGGCAGCCGCTTCCAGGTGATCAGTGTTTACAAGCTCAACACATATGAAAGCAGTTTCTTTATAAAATCCCTGCCTAATTGTTTTGCTGTAACCTTTGAACATATCAGACCCCCTTATGTATAGATGAGGATAAAGGTACACTAGTGATCACAAGCATGTTCTCATCACAGTAAGGTTAACAACACAGGTAAGCAAGTTACCAAATGTAACACAAGTGAAAAATTCATGCACTTACAGGTCATTTCCACTGAGAACATGCTATAATTTTTAAACACCTATTTACAGTTTTGAGAAATCAGAGATTACCAAGAAAGGAAGAGCAGCAGAATAAGTATCAAGCCAGTTGACAGAAGCAAGGTAGTAATAAAGTGTCTTACGTAGCAAGAGTGCAGGCAAACAATCAAGCTGCCATTTGCTGGAACTACAAGAGTGGGCATTCCTAGCTGCTAAAATGGAGATGGCTGTATTAGTTTAAAAACAAACTGTAGATGCTTGTTTTTACTTCTACTTTACTGTCTGTGTGTGTGCTTCTAACACTATCTGTTATCAGATAAAGCAACAAACAGAAACTCCTAGCTTTAGGACATGACCAGAAAAATCTCGGGCAAAGGACATGTAACAGGGAATGCTGCAAGCCTGGAAAGTCCTGGTGTTACCACACTAGGTTACACTACTAGTTCCAGTGTGAAAGTTTACCTGAAATTAAAACTGACTGCAGACCACGAATTCAGTCCTAAGGTTTTTCTGACTTTGAAGATGCACTTGCAGATTAGCTAGAAGTCTCTGGTCATTCGCTAGTGCTAAGAAACGTAAAACATAGCTCCTAACTGAACACTTCAAAGAAATGATGGAAGAGTGGTAAAGTTACCTTACACATGTACTAAACCGGAAGAAGAGTGGAAGACAGGAAAGAACTGTACATGACGATGACAAAACTGGGAACGGCTAGGAAGTATGAAATAAGAATATATGACTTCTCAAAATGGAGATGAAGACTTACTTACAGAAATGAAGCAATAAGCAATGTGTAAAACTCGTCCCTTCTCCCACACTTACCCGACTACCTCAACAGCATCATTAAGATAGGGATCAACTATCATCTCCTTTGAAATGTTCCAATCTCCATCCGCAGCGATGATGCCAATGTTCATTAGACCCAGTCTGTCCAAAGATTGTCGAAGTACCTTAGTAACAGATAACACCACTTAAAGTACAGCCTTCATCAAGCAGGCAACAGGAAAATTTAAGATTGAAAACAATTTAAGAACTGCAGGAGGAGTCGGTTGAAGCATTTGTCTTCAGACCAAGATGGGCAAGAAAAGTTCTCACTTCTCAAAGGAGAGCCATAACGACAGCTAAGATAAAGTTAATGATAAGTATTCTTAACACTGAAGGGATATCTATGACATCAGATAGCCACTAGACAAAAATGGGCTTCTCAGCACTTGGATTATTTTTGACACCCCATGTGCATACGTGTACTCCACTTGGACACTCTCAACATGCTGACTCCATTCATTGCATGCATGTAATTCATTACATGTGAGTAATGGATTTATCATAAAGTCAGTCACATTACGTTGATCTAAAAATGATGACTGGCTGGAATGAGGAAGTGGACATACCTCCACAAGTGATCAGAAGTGAAAATTAACCTGATCCCAAAAAAAGTATATTGAGAAGTATATTGAAGGGATTGAAGTTTTAAAATAGAAAAGGCCTTGTAATCATACAGTTCTCTACAAGAACAGAAATCTTTGCCAAACTTCTATCCTTTTCAAGTGAAGAGCACCTAAGCATTCTTTTCACAGGCTATTTTACTGAACAAAAAAACCCCTTGATGTAAGTGTCTGATATTTAAGTTTATCCACTACTTGGCTCACTAATGTTCAGGAACATAATGCATAAAACTGGAATTGCATATTTAGAATAAAACTGAGGGCAGTCAACTTTGAATTCAAACATGCCAGCAGAAGAGAATTCCTATTCTGTCTTTCCAGCTTCTCCTTACTATTTCACTGTCAAAGATGATAAACCTCTCACATCTGCCTGTGGAACTACTTAGACAAAATATACCCAGGCAAAATATACCCAGCACTAACAGTTAAGAATGAACCAGGCTTATACAGGGCTGGTATTACATAAGGCTGATATTACATTATCTGAACATTCAATTAAAAAAAAGTATTTTCAGCAGCTTCCACATGCAGTTACATCTGAACAAGGACATCAGTCCACAGTCTAAAATCCTTTTTTTAATCTTGGATATAAAAAAGAATTATGTACTATATGCTGTATGTATGTATGCATGCATAAGAAAGATTTTTCCAACCATTTGAAGATCAGTAGGCATGAATCCTTAAATAACTTTTTATAACAGTCCTCCAGCAATACGAGGGAGAATAGGGAGCATTTCTATTTTGATGTGTAGTCAAATAAGGACACAAAGCCAAGTCCAAGTGTTGGTGACAATGAAACCCTAGATCTAAAGGAAATAAAACTTATTAAGAAGAAAAGTAGCAATGAAGTTCTGTTCAGCTGCTTGAAGCCTTTGAAGCATAAAGTTTACCAGAAGAAAAATTCATAATGGTAGAAATACTTACAGTAAGGTCCTCGCAATTTAAAGCTTTCTACCTAGCTAGTCATTCAGAAAATCTGGCTAACCAAAGAGATAGTTCAGAAGAACAAAATGACTGGAAAGGTTGCAGAACTTCCATGCTGAAAGATAAGTACCAAGGACACAGAACTGTAGACACCCAAAATGCACTCCTTAATAACATATGGAGAATGGCTCCTCCACACCCAGTATTCATGTTTATATACAGATACTCCTTAAATTTTATGGTTAGTTTAAGATGACAGTATTTAAAAAATATAACTGGAAGAATAGGATCTTCTTGAATAAGAACTTACAAGCAATAGAATCATCACTTCTTTTTTCATTTTTTCTACATAGTAAGAAAGCTAACTAGTGCCTTAGTGAATGAAGTAACTAAAATAACTTCTTACAAGTAAAAATTTAGCAAGATAACTAAGAGCTTATCTATGTCATGTATTTGTCAGACATTACAAAAAATGTTTGGTGTGCAACAGCACACTTCAGTAAATAGACCTTTTTCGAAATGGCAGACTGCAAGTAGAACTGTGGTGCTGATTAG
Source organism: Pelecanus crispus (assembly GCF_030463565.1). Classification (NCBI taxonomy): domain Eukaryota; kingdom Metazoa; phylum Chordata; class Aves; order Pelecaniformes; family Pelecanidae; genus Pelecanus; species Pelecanus crispus. The sequence goes on from NC_134648.1 coordinate 53,689,543, forward strand.
AGAATAGATACCACGTGACACTGCAGAGTTTAAGAGAAAGAATGGTAAAACAGGTGTTAAATAAAAAGCCTTACATCACTTAACGTACAGTGGAAGGAAGACTGACACTTTTCAGCAAATTTTTTGGGTGATTTTAAGATCAAATTTTAAACTAAACATTTAGCTTTAGAAGCCAACAGCTTCGTCCCAATTCAACAGCATTTAAACAGCTAACAAGTAGAATGCCACACCTACACTCAACAGTTTGTTCTCCACATTCATTCTCCGCACATTAGGAAGCCAAGACAAACAGATGAGAAAGCCTCCAGGCGACATGACATAGGACTGAGCAAAACAGAACATTTCTATTTCTTACAAGAGATACAGAAAGCCAGAAAACCAGATTTTTTTAAAAAGAGCCAATCAGTCATATAGGGAAATAAAATGAGTATTTTATTTACAGTAAGATCTGCCTTCTCTCTCTGATGATTCTTTTTATAAAGGGTTCAGTCTCATAGGCATTCCAAGCAACATAACATCTAGTCAGTGAAGAAATAAAACTTGCAGCTCAAAAAAAAAATTTCTCACTATTTATCTTCCATCTTACTTGCATTGTTTTATTCCAGCCTGCAAACAAGTGTTTTCAGTTCTGTTTGGTTTTGCTTCTATAACATACATAGTGAACAACTAGAGATTTCTACCTGAAGCTCCCACACACATTTCCCCCTCCTCCCCTACCAGCATAACTTACCTATGATTAGGATTATCTTTTAGGGGACTACTAGTATCCTTAGTGATTTCTCCATTAGCCTATACCCGATTAGTGAACCACTTTTCTTTTTGAAAAAGAAAAGCCTGGAACCCACACTGCCTGAAACTAAACGTAACAGAAAACTTCTAGTTCCTGAGGGTTTTTTGTAATGAAGAGAGCACCCTATGAACACATTTCCTAGCTTTAAAAAAAAAAGTTAAACTATGGTTTGTGCTCAACACTCATTAGAATAGGATAATTTAACAGGATTCTAAGCACACCCACTGAACAAGTTTAGAGAGGGATTTAAGTAGCTTCACTAGCAAAATCGGAAGCATCTACACACATCCACCAGAGTTTGTTATTTAACATGCCCAAAGAAACAAGACACCTTGACATAGATGCCAAGATATGCTGCTGTGTCACACTTCAGTGTATTTGTGTTTCCTCTGGAAGGGACTTTTTAAGTCACTCAAAAAGTCTAGTGCCAAATCTCTGTGTCCAAAAGGAACTAATGGCCTAGCAGCCTACAAAAGTGAGAGTCTAGAAAATACCTTTAATGAAATTAATTGTGAAGTATACATAATAGAATTCAGTCTAAGAGGCAATAAGACTTGGACACTAAGTTACTGTGGTGGCAGTGAACCCAGTAAATCAGTTTAAAATACATAGTTGATTAACACATTTGTTAACAAGAAACCCAAAGAGCTGGATATAAGGTATTCCTCTTTCTTTGTACAAGGTATACGACCAGCACAGAGCTTTCTGCCAGTGATTCCTGCCATCCCTCCATCAAAGCACTGCAAAAGTCATAGGAAACAGCTATAAGGGTATTCATCTAATTCTACATTCTAAAAAATATAATTTTAAAAAGAAATGTTTTATAGGAAAGCATTCTCAGTTAGGAGTAGGCAGAATTTTATATATGCCAACCTCACGAAAGATACTTAAAGATACTTCTTTGCTCTTATTGCAATGACAAGTTTAACTGTTGTACACCATTTCTTGTGTCATTCTACTACAACTAATCATTGAACAAAAAAATTACAGAAGTTGCCAAGGACAAATGATGTGACTAACCTCATCCAGTGTACACAAACTGTAAGAACTGAAACTTTTCTAATAGCCACTAATTGACTAATTTTAAGCAGATGGGATCCAATCCCTGCTAAGTTCTGAAAAAAAAAAAAACCCAATCAACAGTTTTTCCTACACACTCAATTTAACTCTTACTTGCTTTTAAGAAGAGGTAATGTTATTGCTTCTTAGCCTCGAAGCAGCAACAAGGAAATGAACAAAGCAGAAGCTTGTACTTAAGATTCCGCTTCAACGTAACATAACATAAGTGAGTTCCTCAAAGAAGGGCAGGGGGGCAGCAGGGACAGGCAGCAGTGGGAGATATTAGCGATATCTCAAGGTTGGTTATGTGAAATACTGTGTTCCTCCAACTCTTTTAGAACAGGAGGTACTCAATTTTGACAGCTAAAAACATAGAGCTTTTATTGTGTTTTCCACAGAATAAGAACCTGGAGTTTTATAGCAATAATTTAAGGGTATTATATCCACTGGAACTTTGCTACAGAATTTTAAGTAATTCTAATCTTGGACTTATAGCTATATCCAAGCCAGTACAAAGATGATGAATTTGTACCATTTCAGCAGCATCAGCTGGAGCTTCCCTTAAAATGTAGAGGTCCTAAACATTTAGCATACACTGACACACTTCAAGTTCAAAATAAGAGTTTCAGACACACACAAAAAAAGATCTAGAGATCTGATCCTGTTAGCACTCCATGCCTGCAACTACAAGAAAGAGTTCAGTAAGTGAAGTAGTTGCAGGACTCACATCCTTTTCCTAGGCAAATTCAGAAAAGCTAATTGTTTACATATGATAACAGAGACAAACATTTCACTTTAGAGAAATAAGAAAAAATACATACCTTAATATATTTGCTACTAAATGCCCTTTCATTCCATATCTATAAAGGAAAAGTAAAAAGTCATTTAGAAAAATCAGGATATGTCAGTGCATAATGAAAGATTTTATTTATGTATATGTAAGATTATACAATCTATTAATGAACTCCATGGTTTCAGTTTGCTATAGGAAAGTGCTCTGGTTGGTTTTGTTATCAGCTCTTCAGGGGAAAATTCTGTACGAAAAGTTCAAAACAGCTGCTTGTTTATCTGTCTCTAAGGTCTACTGATTGCCTTCTTGCTGAAAAGAACTCTAGAGCTGTTTGAGCTGCACAATGGTAGCAGTGTTACACATGACATTATTACCAATGGGTCTACAGTTTGTTAGAAATCATTGAGAAACACATTGTGGCTTCAAGGTGTGGTCCTAATGAATAGGCCCTGTTGCCATGCATTGACATAGGAGAGACAGAATAAGTTTCTCATCTCCAAATTATAACATTTTTCTCAGACATTCATTCACTACTTCCATATATTGCACTGCAACACAATACAGTAGTTATAATGTACTGTAACACATGCCCCTTTATCTACTATAAATAATGCAGGTAAAAATGGAAGAAGTTGTAGAGGATTGCCCTTCTGCAAAACAGCAACCATATTTTATGCCAAGAAGTACCTGTTAGCTGGCTTTCAGAAACTCTGTCATAACCAATGCTTTTTGTTAGCTGGTAACTGCTGAACTCCAAGCAGAACAAGCTTGTCCCTGCTCACTGCAAGGGGTTGGGCTAGCTGATCTCTGAAGGTCCCTTCCAACCCAAAGCATTCTATGACTCTATTCTATGATTCTAAGCAAAGCAGAAAACGATAAGCCCAAGATTCAAACGGATTTCAGAATTCTCAAATTCTCTGGTAAATTTGTTCTAGAATTGGGAAGGCAGGAGACTAGCCATTTTACACTGGTTCTGCTTTAATAGCCATTATTGCAGAAAGACTGTAAACTAACATAACTTCTGTCTTTCCCCTTGCAACAGAAAAAGCCAAAACTGCAATTACAAAACAATTTCTTTTCCCATCCCCCTCCTCTGGTAATCAAGAGAGAGACAAGACAAAGATCTTAGGAATGAGGATAGATAAAATACACAGGAGATTTTGCTTTACTGACTCCAATATAATCAATGTCCAAATCATGATACTGCTTAGCTCCTAAAATCCAAGAAACAACATAGTAAGCAGTGACATCTGGATAGTCATAGGGCCAGTTTTCACCCTTCCCTATCCATGCCGGAAATGTCCAAGGTAATCCTGGAAAGAGAAGAAAAACAAACGAGTAAGATAGGTGGTTGGTCTACATTACTCAGTAAGCTTCAACAGCAAGCTGCAATTTGCTCTACCTAAAATGAAGGAACAGATACGCGCTTCAAATTCACATAGTTCCAGTGAAGACAATGAAATATAACTTATTTACCTGGAGAGTATGTTCTAAGATAAATTGTGATCAAACATATTAATAGCTTTTTTTTTTTAAGCTAGAAAACCTTCATTACTAGAGAACAACTGACTACATACAACCTTTCAATTGTGTGGTATTAGCTCTAACAGGTTTATAATTCCAAAGATTTTAAGGATAAATATTTACAAAGTTATAGACAAAGGATCAATACTGAACACCAAAAATTGTTAATCTCCTGAATATGAATTTCAGAAGAAGTGATGATTTGATGATAAGAGGAAGAAATATTAGGATCATGAAAAAGCATTTCCAAGTCTCAGTTGTTTACTGGATCTTGTAGTAAGAACAACAAATTAACCTAACCAGATCCTGCTAAGTTTTCATCTGACTTTGTATAAGTCACCATTGGCAAATTCAAAGGCAAACCCTCCTTCCTTTGTTGAAAGCTTGATATGAGGGAAGAGGGAGGTTATTAATAATTTGGTGAAGCACTGGAACAGGTTGCCCAGAGAGGCAGTGGAGGCCCCATCCCTAGAAACATTCAAGGTCAGGTTGGATGGGGCTCTAAGCACCCTGATCTGGTTAAAGCTGTCCCTGCTCACTGCAGGGGGGTTGGGCTAGATGATCTCTAAAGGTCCCTTCCAACCCAAAGCGTTCTATGATTCTATGATTCTAATAATCACAATTAGTCCATAGCTGGTAAGCTTACTGCTTGTCACAGTGCCTAACAGAACCTGACTAGCAAATCCTGCACCAAGTCATGTCTTGTGGCTGGATATGGCAAAGCCTGATCCCTGGAAGAGGGGGATTAGATACTTTTTAATTGATAGATTTCTTACTTTGTTTCATGTGAAAGACATTTTGTAAAGTGTTTCAATTAAAATCTAGGGTTCCATATTTGTACTGTCACAGCACACACACAACCCACAATCAAAACAGGGACACAGGGCCACTCAACTACATGCATAAGATAAATCAAAAGACAAACCACTATAGTGGGGAGGGGGTGATGGGTTTCTAATGATAACATATAATTGAATTTAGTGTGTATAAGATTTACAGATTTATACTTCCTGTAAGTTTACTTTATCTTCCCAATTTTTTTACTCTATTATTCAGAAATTCAGCTCTCATGATAAATCATTTATGTTCATTGCTGTGATACAGTCTAAGCATTAATGTTACTTGATACAAGCAAATTATTAGTCACGCTACTTGTTACATACATTCTTGTTATGCTACTTGTTACAGTAACACAGCATAAGAATGTTGTGCTAGTGTAACAAAGAAAAACACATTTAAGTTTAAGTAAAGCATCAAGGCAAGCTTACCAACTATTAGACATTCTACTTTGTCTACTGCAACATCAAAACATCTGCCCATTAAAAGTAACATGCTAGTTAAGGGTGAGATATGTAATTTAATTAGGGGGGAAAAAAAGCATTTAATTCCTGGAGCTTGAGGCAATTTACCAATCAGTTTAATTTGGGGGTTCCTCTTTTTAGCTTCTTTCATCAGCCACCATTCATAGCCCCGGAAGTAGTTCTCATCATTTTCATAGTGCATATGGGAGGGTTCAGTACCATCTAGGAAGGAAAGAAGCAGGTAGCTCACAATTATCTCCTGTGTCATAAGCTGTTACACATTATAAAGTTTTCTGTATTGCTCACTGCCATAGTATGCAAGCACATATCTCCAACATGGTTCACACATTCTTTAGTATGTATTTCAAAGCAAAATGAGTAGTGTGAGGGAACATGCAAGACTTCATTCTTAGCATACTAACTTAGCATAAATTTAATATTTTTTATTTTTAAGGGACTATGCCTGCTTTTAACATCAGAATGTGATTAACTATTGGGCATTTTCTATCCCTAGCTATGATAATACTAAATCTATATTCATGATTACCTTGATCCTATCAACCACTAGGAAAGTTACAGCATTAAGATCAGGAGGGAAAAAAACATTTGTAGAAGCAGGTTATATCTAAACCAAAAAGCAAACAAAATAAGGTTATAGTTTGTTTCTTCTGTGCAAGACAAGTCCAAGGAGAGAAAAGAAAGGAACTGCCATGAAGTTTTTCAGTGACAGGAAAGACATTTCTTTATTTTCATAGTAAAAGATCTAGTTTGTAATTTCCATGGTGTCCCATGACTGCAGATAGAGTTTTTGGAATTGAAGGCTATGCACTGAATTCCCTCAGGCAAAGGCAAACAAACTAGAAATGTGCAGAAGAATTAGTGTTGCATGGGATGTCATTACACACAAAGGTCAATTAATAACTTGTGCATGCAACTGCAACAATTACTTATGCTAAACTATATGCCTAATTGTTACAGACATCTGTTCTGATGAGACTTTTTTTTTTTTTAAATGAAGCCTGCTGAAACAGCACATCTCATTACAGAAAATAGGACTGATTTTTCTTTTTACCTTACTAACACTTAACTATTTGGAAGTTCTATTTGTCAGAAACATAGAACAACAATTAGATTTCAAACTTAGACTCCTGATCACACTTCAAACAGACTCCTGATCACACCTCTGAGGTCAGAATAAGAGCTGCAGTCTAATTTATATGCATCTTATTGTTCTCCTCCTAAAATCTGGAAAGCCATCACACAAGTATGTGACATTTTTCTTAGCCAGCAGCCAGAGCGTTTGAAGAAAAGGTCTGTGCACGCACGAAAACAACTCCATTCTCCTCTAACCAGCGATTTATTGACCAAATACTGACCTCTTAAACTCAGTATAATACTTTTCACCATGTTAGTTTTTCTTAAGGAAAGTAAGCCAAAGAATGGAAAACAATATCTAATTACACAAACACAGACATTAAAAAAAAATATATATAAAATGCCACAAAGACAGATGCTATGCTTTCTATTTATTAACTGAGTCTGCTTTAAGTCTATTCTTGATGTGGCCAAGATTGGTGTCGGGGCGGGGATGGAATACGGACTATACTCTAGTTACTGCTTCTCAGCACCCAATCACAAGCAGTTACTAAACAGTTTCTCCTATGTGTAAATACAGTAGGCTAGGCAAATTACACCAAGACATTTTCATTTGCAATTGTGGCCAGAAAAAATAAAATAGCGCCTACTGTCAGACAATGCCACTCCGGTGAAATGTAGCAGCTCATTAAACCAAAGAAACATAATTGCTTCTGACCAGCTGTCTTATCTTCTTGCTTTTAAGACATAAACTACCTAGTCCTACACAAGTTTTATAGTTTGTATTGCAAAACTGGTGTTTGAGAAATGCTCTGCAATTCAGAAAGCTACTAGAGCTTCTTTGATCTTGGGGGGAAAAAAAAAGAACTCATTTGCTCTAGAATGCAACCTACTAACCATATGATAGTGAGAACTGTCTTCAGAACGTTAGTGTAAATTTCTCTTCTACAAGGTAGCAGACATTGTTTATGTTTTTCTGCAACTTCAGTACAACTACAGAATGCATCTCCATGCTTCAGCTAAAGCGACACATGCAGGACATACTACCTACGGTATCACTGCAACGAGAAGTTAAACCCTGCTCATGCAAAATCCATACCTGTTGATTGCCCATCACCTCCAATCTCTACTTTGAGGATATGTAAAGAAGCACCAAAATTTGGCTAGGAAAAAAGAGAGACAGAAAAACAAACAGAATCCTATTGTTAAGAAGGAGAATGCAATAAATAAACGTACAATTTTGAGGATGCCAAAAATTCAGTATTTTTTTAAACACTCGTTATAGATCCAATGAGAGATTATGCAAAATTCTGTTTCAAAAGCAAATTGAGCAAGATAAATAGCACACTTATCTTTAGTCAGTTTCACTTAGTCTTGCACCACTAACGACACTTCTCCCCAGCTGTGCAGATTTTAAATTGGTTATGCTCAAGAAAATATTGAAGCACTCTTAAAGCAGAACATGGGCTACATGAGGAATACAACAGTATTTTTAATGTTATTAGAAGGCAAGTTTGTTTTCTTCTAAAATCAAACTATTGAAGTTGGTATTTCTGTAAATAATTTATTCTTGGTGTAAAGGGTTACACTGCTTATGTGAAAAGCATACATACGGGTCAAAAATAACCTGCTAACTGCAGGCAGAAAGGCAAGAGAGAAAAAAAACACCACACTGGAAAACAAATGGCCACCTAGTCCACTACCCTCTTCCCCTGGCAACTGACTGGTGGAGCAGAATATACAATTCTGGCTCATACAGGTGATCCTACTCCTAGTACGTTCTTCCAGCCATTAGTGGTTTAAGAGTTGCACAAGCCAGAAATTACAACTAATCATTATTTTAATAATCACTAATGAGCTGGCATCCTCCATGGAATTACCCAAGTATAATTCTGGCTTCCAAAAAAAAGTTTTAAGATGTGAGAATGCAGTTTGATTTAAAAAAAAAATGCTGTATAGATGATAGTTTGCTTGGCTTACAAGTTTTGGATTTTTTTATTTGTTTTCAAATAAAAAGCAAATATTCCCATTTTACCATTTCTTTTCCTGACATTTCTGACTTTAAACTTCTAAAACATTTCCTCTCCCATCCCTATCATGAAAGTTGACTGACATTAAAAGACAAGGAGAATGAGGCAAGGTATACTCCTCCCAGGTGCCTCACGACAGCTTAAGAGGTTTTGGTGAATAAACATGTCAAAAATTCTTTGAAAATCATGATCTCTCAGCTAGATTTTCTTTTACCACACGCCTGTTGATTCCTTCAGAAAGCTCATATTTGTAACACACAGCTTCAGTCTCCAAAAAACATGGGTTTTGATCCCCCAGTCACGCATTATGCCTTACTCTACCCTTTAAAACCAATTCTTTAAACTACACAGTAAATTTTTCCCCTCCAGCCACCTGGATTACACTACTTGAAAGTGCATGACATCCTCTTCCAGCAGAGTAATTTACGGTGCCAAAAGCAAAACAAATTATTACTGTCCAGTGCAATAATCTTACCATATATTAAGTTGGGTAACTCCACAGGTTACACTTGCTAACTAAAGTAGCTTACAAACCAAGAACGTTCACACACCTTCTAGAGTAACTGCACTCATACTTGAGACTAGTTTGGAATAGATATGCTATTGAAATGATGCAGTCTGCACAAACGTTTTCACATTAGGTGAATCTATCTGTACTCCAAAAAAATCAAAACCATGTCAAAGAACACTTCCTGCAATTGCTATGAACACCTAACCCCCTCATTTTAGCCACAAAAATGGTTTAATCCTCATTAAGCCCACACGGATGATCAAAATATGTTGATAACATATTTGTTAAAACATATTGTGAAAACGTAAAAGGCATTTTCACAATGATTTGAAGAAATAGACTCCTGAAAAACATGCTGGTTGTCAAAAACAACAGCTAAAATTTAAGGTTCTAATACAAATCAACTTAATGCTGAGATGCTTTACAAGATGGGATTTTGTCTAATTTCAAGTAGTACTGAATATACCACAGGATTTCCAACACTACACAGTAAGGAATTCTGGATGAAACTAGACATTATCCCTGCTTACTGCAGGGGGGTTGGGCTCGATGATCTCTCAAGGTCCCTTCCAACCCAAAGCATTCTATGATTATTGTAGCAGTGAAACCAACTTTACCTTGAACAGATAATCTAAAATCTGGGAGCGATAAGGTTCTTGGTAGTTCACCAGGAGTCTAGATGTGGCCTAAAATGGAAAGAAAACATGAAAATATGAAAACCTAACTTTCAAACATCCCAGCTTGTCAGTCTAGGACTTTCATATAGCTAATAAACCTACAAAAAAATTTTAGCGCTAGGAACTCAGCCAAGCCCCTACAAAAACTCTTTTCTAACCCTTCACTTGTGCATTTCTGGTTTCATAGATTGCAATTGCCTTGTACTCCAGTCACCTGCAGTTTACTGCAAAGAGAGTCCAGAGAATAGAGAAACAAAGAGATCTCGGACTTATTGCAAGTAAAACGCAGCTCCCTCCCAGCACCATTTCTCTCGCTCTACTCGAATCTCCCTGCTTTGGCTCACGGTATACCAAAGGCAACAGGAGCTCATGGGGCACACAGGCAGGAGGGCAAGGAAAGCAACTCAGCAAATCCAAGAGTGGGTAAGATCTCGAAGGACCTCACGGCTCTGCTTGCTGGCCAACTGGCTGTTCGCTCGTCCAGCATTTAGAAAACTCAGAGAGGCAAGTAGCTAGGAAGACTCTCTACAGAAAAAAAACCACCCTGGCTTAGCTCTTCTCCAACAGCACCAAGGATGTGGCTGGCCCTCGGCGCCCTGCACAGCCTGACGAGAAGGAGCCACCGCGCAGCTGACTGGCGCAAAGCTGGGCCCGGCCCCAGCTCCCCTCACAGCCAGGACCACTGCCCGCACAGCTCCCCTCAGGGCCTCCAGGACTCCCCCTCGGAGACCCACTCACGCCTCCCCACCCCCCGGCCCGCACGGCTCCCCGCAGAGACACCCCCGGCCCAGGCCCCGCCGAAGCCTCGAGGGCCTGCCCCGAAGCCACCAAACGCTCCCACCGACGGAATCCCCCGCCCAAGCGCCCGCTGCCGCCACCGCCCCGAGGAGGGCATCAGCACCACAGCACCGGGGAGCCCCCATGCCCGCCGGCGCGGCTCACCCCGCCGCCGCTGACAGCCCCGATCCCGTCGAACTGCCTGCCGAGCCCGCCGGCATCGTCCAGCACGTAGGTGGCCGTCGAAAGCGCAGCGGCACCGGCAGCGACCCCGACCCCGGGGGGCCCTGGGCCCCAGCTGCAGCCAAGCAGGAGCCAGCCCCACAGCAGAGCCGCGCACCCCATCCCAGCCGCGCCGCTCCGCGCCGCGGGCAGCGTCCCGGACGCGCTGCCCCGTCCCTACAGCAACTCGCCACTACCCGGCTCCGCGTGTCACGTGACCGCACAACTGGCAATCACTTGGGGGCGGGGCGCCAGCACCCTGCGCCGCCATTTTGCTAAAGGGAAAGGTGGAGGGAGAGGAAGGCTTTCAGCCCTTACGGACAACCCATTCCCCCCCCCCCACCCCCACCCACCCCACCCCCGCACCCCCCACCCCCACCCACCCCACCCCACCCCACCCCACCGCGGGTTGAAGTTAGTGGTTGCCGTTTTGAGAAAGGGCAAGGCACGTTCCGGCTGGTGGGAAGCGTACCGCCATGCTGGAATTGGGCACTGCCTAGCGATCGAAGCTATTGTGGAGCCATCTTGTGTGTGGGAAAGCTGTGAGGCGAAGCGGGGGCTGGGCGTCACGGCTGCAACAGGGTTCCTGTGGCAACACACAGGGGAATTGCGTTTAGCGCAGCAGGAGCGGCCAGGTTGTGAGAGGTACACCAAACTGACCTTTTTTTCGGGGCCTCTGGCAAGATACAGCAGTTTTCCTGGGAGAGGAATGGTGTTTCCCAGTGAGTCTCTCATTTCTAGGCCCTCGCCAGCAGCCAGTTCCCTGGTTTTGCTCCACTCTCAGGCTGCCACCCAATCCCTCGTAAAGCAGGCAAAAATCGGCACTTTGAAGGAGAAAACTCCAGCTCGTTGTAAGAAGGACTTTTGATGGCTTGCACAGGAACAGGCAGTATAGCTGGGAGTGGCCCTGGGGCACAGGGCCAGGTCCCGGGGTGACCCTGCCCTGGAGAGAGGGATGCCGGCAGCCTCAGCAGGACCCCAGAGAGGGATCCTGAAAGTGAGTTTTGGCTTGCACCACTAGCGTGGCTGAACAAGCCTTTCTCTTCTACAGCCATCATGGGGCACACTGCAGGGCAGCCGCGTAAAAATACGACCAGGTGAGATGGTGCTGTGCCACACGTTAAAAGTTTCCGTGAGGATAGCCAGGGTGTTCTTCAGACTCCAGCTCAAAAGCATTCAGGTCAGAGTAAAAGTAATCAGGAGATCGGCGATCAGCTTGATTATCCTATAAAAATCCTTGAAGGGGAACTGTCTGCTGACCTCAGTTACAGAGGCGGTGCTCCGTGTTCTCAAAGGAGGAACAAGGCACTGGGAGATGCAGTGGCTGACGTCATGCAGGCAAGCGTGTTAGTTCTACGGAAAAGCCCAGGTTTTGCATGTTTCTGTCTGTTGTGGTTTAACCCAGCAGGCAGCTAAACACCATGCAGCTGCTCTATCGCTCCCCTTCTCAACTGGACAGGGGAGAGAAAATATAACAAAAAGCTAATGGGTCGAGATAAGGACAGGGAGATCACTCAGCAGTTACCATCACGGGCAAAACAGACTTGACTTGGGGAAAGTCAGTTTAATTTGTTACCAATTAAAACTGAGTAGGGTAATGACAAATAAAACCAAATCTTAAAAACACCTTCCCCCCATCCCTCCCTTCTTCCCGGGCTCAAACTCACTCCCTATTTTCTCTACCTCCTCCCCCAACCGGTACAGGGGATCAGTTCATCATACATCACCTCTGCCACTCCTTCTCCCTCACAGGGAGGACTCCTCATACTCTTCCCCTGCTCCAGCGTGGGGTCCCTCCCATGGCAGACAGTCCTCCATGAACTTCTCCAACGTGGGTCCTTCCCATGGGCTACAGTTCTTCATGAACTGCTCCAGCGTGGGTCCCTTCCATGGGGTGCAGTCCTTCAGGAGCAGACTGCTCCAGCACAGGTCCCCCACAGGGTCATAAGTCCTGCCAGCAAACCTGTTCCAGCGTGGGCTCTTCTCTGTCCACAGGTCCTGCCAGGAGCCTGCTCCAGCATGGGCTTCCCACAGGGTCACAGCCTCCTTCGGGCACATCCACCTGCTCTGGCGTGGGGTCCTCCCCGGGCTGCAGGTGGATATCTGCTCCACCGTGGACCTCCATGGGCTGCAGGGGCACAGCCTGCCTCACCATGGGCTTCACCACGGGCTTCCGGGGAATCTCTGCTCCGGTGCCTGCAGCACCTCCTCCCCCTCCTGCTTTTTCACTGACCTTGGTGTCTGCAGGGTCGTTCCTCTCACATATTCTCACTCCAGCTGCAGTTTGTGTCCCATTGGGGTTTTTTTCCCCCTTCTTAAATATGTTACCACAGAGGCGCTACCACTGTTGCTGATGGGCTCGGCCTTGGCCAGCGGTGGGTCCATCTTGGAGCCGGCTGGCATTGGCTCTATCGGACATAGGGGAAGCTTCTAGCAGCTTCTCACAGAAGCCACTCCCGTAGCCACACTGCTACCAAAACCTTGCCACCTAAACCCAATACGCTGTCCATAAAGTATGCTGTTATTTGAGCCACTATGTCTCTTGTCCATGTCATTGAGGGATCTAATGTCTCAGTGATGACATTACCTGACTCACATTTCCTGTTTATTTCTTTTTTAATAACAATACCAAACACTCACAAAACATTTTGCACTTTACAGCAATATCAAGCATTAAGTAATGAACCTGCTCACACCCAAATGAGCTATACGATGTCATTATTACATGCAGGACAGAGTGACTTCCTCAAGGCTACAGTGAGTCAGTGGCAGAGGTAGAATTATGCTCATGGTCCTAATTCACATTTGTTCCAGCAGACTGTACAGCTTTGCACACCTGGAAGGTTTGCAAAACCATCATGAATTATTAATTCATTAATTTTGATAATTTCTTAAAGTAGTGCACTAATTTATTCCAGGTAGAAGACTTCAGCTGTGGAATTCAGTCTCTTACTCACTCATGGGAGCCTAGAAGTGGCAGCTTTCAAAACTCATGTTTCCATCTTATGATGAGTGCCTCCCCTTTTCAGTTGATATAAAAAAAAACATTCTTAGAATCCTTTTTGGTGGAAAGAAGAGGATATTTTGGTGGGACTCTGGGGACTTTTATTCTGCATTAGGAATCTCGTCCTTGCTTTTTACCTGTTTTTTCTTTACACCTTTGTCCATGACCCAAGGACATGTGATCTGAATCATTTGTAAGCCCAAATATAACCAATAAAATTATTGAGGACTTATTTGTTGCTTCTTTTGTGGATAAGATCATTTTCCACTGTTACTGCTTTTCTATTTCAGTTGTTCTTTCTTGATAGTACTTTAATCTCAGCCAATCCAAAGAACACCTGTTGTTCCAAGATGACTGATTTGAGATACTGTGAATGTCCAGATCTCCAAAAAAACCTGGAAAACTGTGTTGCTTGCATCAGAAATTAAATTGTTCCATATGGTCACAGTCAAGGCTTCCTTTTTACATATAGCTTTACTTCCAGGATGTATAAAATGCATCATCTCCCTTCTTGGTTCCTTTGATCTTTCAGTCCCCCTATCAATTGTTACGGTGAAGAACTGTAGAAATGTATCAACTATGTTTCTCTATTTCTAATGATGATAAGAACTGCTTTTTCTTCATTGAGGTATAGGAACCCTCATCAGAACAGCAGAACCAGCTCACCAGACATTGTTCTTAATAGATACCATGTTAGGAAAAGGCAGGTGAAAAATGACAAAACAGGCCTTTGTCTCGTGACTTTTCTCTCAGTGAAAATAAAGGTTTGACTGAAATTTGTTTTAGAAATCAATCTCTCCAAGTGGCTGGAAAGCCTCCCTTTCACCAAACTGAAGGGAACTATCATACCAGTTCAGGAATGGCCACAAGTATGGAATGATTTGATAATTTAGGTTTCATATAACAAGTGCATCAGTAGAAAAACTGTGGATGAAAAAGTCATGCTCTGGCTGGAAAAAAGAAGGAACCAAATCTCTGCATCCAGTGGTTAAATATTATAGAGCTGCCTGGTATTGTTCTTAAGGAAGTCGGTATGACCTATTTTAGAGCTTTTAAATTTGCTTATCTGTTTCATTTCTCCTTAGCATCTGAATCATCAAAACAGGCCAGTTTTTGTGTTGCTCAATAGATGTACATTTAAAGTGAAATTGTACCCAGTTTCTTAGAAGCAGAATTCAATAATTCCAAACAGAATTTAAGAAAAAAATCACAACACAAAATAAATTATTCTGATCACAGAGGGAAAAGAGGAACTGTGCTCATGGAACAATTTTCCACCTGTCTAACTGAATAGAATTATCTGTTAAAAGAATCACTCCTGTGAAAGCCACATCCAACCTCAGATTCAGTGTATATAAAAATATATAGATATGCAACCTGTTGCAGTGCATAAAATTCTGTTACCCTTTGTTAATTAGAACTGTTCACAAACTTCCCATCAGTAGGCAAATGGAAAAAAAACAGTAATACAAATTCTGAAAATAATTAATTCTTTTTGCACAAACTCCTAAAGTTATCGTGATATATTTCTATGGGCTCTTCTTAGGTGGTTTCTTATTTGATTCTGTGATAAATTTGTTGGGAAAGGCAAGTGAGAAGTCCTTCAGTCAAAAAAAGACCCTATGTTTTGAACATATACAAGTAAACACAAATAAATATATATACACTCCATAGTATTTTATTTCTGTGCAGTGGTTTCTCTGCAGAAGGTATTGTGTCTTAGGTAAGAGGTTTGTAATATACTCCACTCATGTAATTAGGCAATATTTTCAATAAAACTTTTATAAAGTTACTAAAGGTATTCCTACATTTATCAATGTTGGTACCATCCTTTGTGCATCCTTCTACGTAGTTTTGTTGCCTTTTTTCCCCCTGGCTAAGTTTAGATTGACAAGGTATTAAAAAAAAAAAAGAAAAGGGAAAAAAAAATTAAGAGACATGTAAGCTGTTATCTCATTGGTGTATCCAAGACCAGCTTCCTGTTGCTTTATCTGATGAAACGTTTTTTCTTCTCAGAAGCAGGCACGGGTTACACTGGTGGCATCGCAGTGAAACTGCTACGCGGAGATACATGGCTGCGTAGGTAAGTGTTCAAAATCCAAGCAGTCAGATACATACCTTATATTCTGGTACAGATTTCAACCTGGCTCTCCCTTAATGTGATCATACAACAAAAAGAAGGGACACAAAAGGGGCTGGAAAAGATTGCTTTGGGAGAAGGAGTATTTCACTCCCAGCACAAGTGCAACAAGAGACAAAAGGCCAAATGACATCAAAAGATTTAATTAGGAAAGACATGCCAGCTTGATTTATTGTTGTAATGATATTGCTATGATCAAAATACCCGTTGCTTAGGGAGAGGGGAGAAGGATGGAGAAAAACAGTATTTGGGGGTGAGTTTTCAGGATTCTGAGCTGTCCTGTCTTCACTGCAAAAAATGCCTCAGGCCTCACAGGGGGTTCCAGCAGCTCTTCGATTATTGTTCTTTACTATTTTGTGACACTAACAAGGTACTCAGTGCTATTTATATGAATATACACAATGCTTAAAACTTAGCAGAAAATTAAGCTATGCTAAAAGTAGCTTCCTAGAATATCATGTACATGAAAATGTTTTGTACAGCATTTTTCTGTATGCGTAGAGGAAAACATGATGCACGTAAAGATATAGCAAAATAATACTCACCTGTATGGCCTACATCCTAAAAAACATAACTTTTTTTCCTGTTTGCTCATGTTAACTGAATTTTTATGCTTTCTAAAAACAGTTCATAAAATGTATCTCAAAAAGACTGAGCTCTTTTAGACTGGTTTGAGTCTCTACAGAATCTCATGGAGACCTGTGAGTGAAATTTAGTGTTGCATGAGGAAAAATGCTGTTCATTTTAAGCAAAAATATTCATGTTACTGAAAGGCATATTTCAACTCTTCTAAACTGTGAGGTTTTTCAGAATTAAGTTTTGAGATCTGCTCATTAGGAAAAAAGATCCAGCTATGGAAGGTCCTTGTACTTGAGGAAATCAGCTTGGCACTATAACTTATTTTGAGAACACAAAGCAATCTACTTTGTTGAAATTGCTTTGAGAGAAAAAAGAAATCAAGAAAAACATCAGTCCTTCCACCTTATGGCTGATAGACAATAGCTCTGGTACAGCAGCTACTGCACTAGCTCACACAACATTGTCTTCTTCCCCTGAAACTTATCTAGAAAGCAAAGTACTTGCAAAAACTTACCGCATTATAAGGAGTATTGCTTACAGCAACTTGCCCTTTTATGAACCTGAATTTGAAATAAAGGGTAAAATGTATCAGTTGCAGATGTTTCCAAAATTAAACTGGTGTTTATTAGCTAATGGAAGATTTTTTTTTTAATTAGTGACTAAACTTTCCTGTTAATAACACAAAATCCTTATAGTTGTCTTCATCTTCCCTAATTTCCCAAACTATAGTAGAATTTGTTTATCTTAAAAATAAAAAAGACTCTTCCAGTCTTCCCTTAGAAAGTTGTTTGTGGATGAGAGTATAGAACATAATTTTTCATTTGTGCTTATGAAAGTATAACTTTATACTTACTTTGTTACTTTCAAAATGTCATAAATGGAGAGACCACATAAAGCTCTCTTTGAATCTGAAAAAGATACTGTAGGAATGCATCAATACAAATTAAACGTGTAATGAGTACTTTTCTCCAGAAACTTTCACAAGATTCCTTTACAGGCTTGTTTGCATACATTACTTGAAGTGTAGCCTTTGCTAGTCCATTTATCTAAATTTTATGTCTGACTGACTTTTTTCAGAGTTCTTGTACAGCAGGTTTTCTGTAGCAAAATGACAAAGAGACAGGGACAATGATAATCACTGAATAATGTGGCTAAAAGAAAAAATTACTGTTGAGAATTTTTTTCATTTGAAAAACATCTGATACCAAAACAAGTCTATAAAATAAGTTACAAGTCTATAGAATTAGTCACACGGGTTTGGACCATGAAAGTCAAACCATTAGACTATATTGTTAAACAGAAATTCCTCAATAGTTTTTTAGAAAAAATTAACAATCGGTGAGAAAAATTATCAAACGTTGTGTTTTAGGATAGCTGTAAGACAATACCGTCCTCCTGGGCAAAACCAGCAGGTACGCTCAGTAGCTGAGAGAAAACCTGGGAATGCTTCAGATCATGCATTCAGGTAAGACAAACCATTTTGCATTATGTAGTCCTAATTATCAGAAAAACCCTAAGCAAGGAAGTATGGTATGGACAACTTCTCATGAGGTAAGGCCCCAAGTAACTGTAATGAAATGTGTTGTAGTCAGGGCAAAACAGTGCTTTGTGCGTTTATGTTTCTGTGCAAGAAACTGCAGCGTGCGTTATGGTATACTTCATTTGCTGGCTCTTTGACACACTTCAGTATAGGTCATCAATAGATGCCAGAATGACACACTTCTTGTTATTATTCTCATTGAAAGCATGTCGTCATGTAAGTAGCATGAATGTGTCATCACAGCTGGGACATGGATTACCTGGGGAATTTTAGACAGCCTCCAGGGCTTTGTTCGTAGAAATTATTGATGGTACTGTTTAAAAATAAAAGAAAACCATGGGGTACAGTGACCTGTGAACCTGAAGGACAGGAAAAAATTGCTGAGGTGGCAAATTTCATGCGGTCTCAACTCCCTTCTTTGAATCCCATCTTCAGTGTCCCAGCCTACCATTAGCCAGTTAGATCTTAACATATTAGTTCCTTAAGGCAGATGGCAGAAGAGTAAAGCAAGGTCTTGCCCCAAAGAACATGCGGTTTATTCAGACAAGTACAATATAAGGACAAGTGTTTTACCTTATGGTCAGTGAGATCAACAGAGCAAAACTTTTAGAAACAATGAGCAAAAAAGAGAAAGCTGAAGAAAAAAAGGTGGGTGGAATGAAGAAATTGGCATGTTTGTGAGTAGATGTGAAAGAGCTGATAAAGGTAACTGAGAGGAGCTGTTGTGAGTAGCATGGAGACAAGTCGGGAACTTCATAATTTAGGATAGTCGACTAACAATGGAGAAAGAGTGTGTGGGGGAGGGAGAAGGAATTCCATTTTCTCAGTCACGAGACTAGTAAACACTGCCTCATACACTTGCTACATTACACGCATGCTTCTGAAAGGGCACGTTTCCCTGTCAGACATGAAGAGATCTGTCATAAGAAAAGAGATGCTAAAATGTGATTAGAAGAAGAGGTGGGTATTTTATCTTTTACTAATCTGGTCAGTTTGCATATGTTTGCTTTGCTTTTGGTGAGAAGTGGGTCAGCAAAACCCTCTTATCCAATTTCTAGAGCTAGACTTTTAATTCATGATGCTTATCTATACTGGTAAACTTACAATGCCCTATTTACCGTGTGGTTTTATTAAACCACACTGAAAAGCAGACATCTTATGTTTGTCTTAAATATAGACACCGTGGGCTTTTTTTAATTAGTCATCATGTAAGTAAAGCTGCTCAGTGGACCAAATTGGCAAGTCCTCCTCAAGAATTTTCCTTGTCTTTCAAGCCTGTGAATGAATTTAGGTCTAACTGAAAAGTTAGCCAACTTGATAAAATAAAGCAGTGACTGGTAAAATTAAGTACGTGCTTTCTGACTAGTTTTGTCATTGATCCTTTTTTTCTCAATATTCATGAAAGTTTTTTGTTTGGTTGGGGTTTTTTTATGGAAAAGAGATCCATATAATAATGTCTCAACAGAGGCAATAAACATACTTGAGTTTCTCTGATAAATCCACAAATCTACACACACACATGCATCAAACCCTTAAAAGGCAGAATGAATTTGCCTACCACATGGGAAAATCCCTGCACCCAAGTTATCTTCAGTTTGAGCTCTTTCCTATGCGAGAACAGTTGTATATGGTGCTGTCTTGCAACCTACTCATTCTACAACCTCTTCATCTCCTCTGCTGGCAGTCTAGGCTCAAACCACAGTCTGTGAAGCACTTAGTATGTTTGGCAGTAGAACTAGACCACAACAAATATTCCTCATTCTTGTATTTCCTGAACTTAACAGTTAGCTCTTTGGAGAAGAGAATTACTGAGTGTCAGAGCTGTGATATAATCAGTGAGTACCAGCTGTATCATAGCTATGGTTGTACACCCTTTCTTATTTAAAGGTCAGCTCTTCTAAGTGCTTCTAAGGCTCACGCACGCAACTCTTCCAGTCCCACTGCTTTAGTCAGGGCTGCCATTTTACTGGTATTTTTCGTGTTGAAGGTGTTGAAACCCACAGCGCTGGTAATGCCTAAGATAAGCTTAATTGGTAATGGTTTTATAAACTCATCATGGCAACTGCAATTCTTAGAGGAAAGAAGTGTAATGAAAAATTGTACTCAGAGAGTCTCCACCTCACATAGGTCTAAGTGACACCCTGGCAGATTCTCCTGTGCATGCAGGAACCCAGTAGCCTGCCAGGTTTCACATGAGGGTTCGTGGGACACGCAGTAAGCTTTGCTGGAATAGCACAGCTGATGGCAAGTTCTTGGGGGATCGCATAAAAAGGAGGGGAGAGGAAGCAGGGAGGTGTGAGGATGCGACGAGAGCGATTCACAATAGGGCGACGTACCAGCCACGCTTTGCATTCTCCTCTTCTGAGCAGATCCCAACATCTAGAAGTACCTGAATCCCTGTCTTTCTATCCTTGTCTCTCCATTGACATAGAGGGGAGGAGGTTATTGGGGATAAGAAATCTGCCATATTTGTATGGCCAAAACCGTATTCTGCTCACCAGAATAACAGGAAGTGCACTTCTGTTATTTCTGGTGCAGTTTCTGATCTCCTTCAACTCTCCCACAAAAGAGACCTGGGATTTCAGGACCCTACCCTTCTGGAAGTGTCTTAACCACTTATCCTGCTTCTGCTGTAGAAGCTTGCACCTGACTGACCTTGACCACCTTAGGCATTTGGGTTCCTCTTCCTATGCGCTCCTAACTCCAGGAGTGTTTAAAATCTTTGATTCCTACAAACACAGTTTCTTTCTCCTAAAAAAGACATCCACCAAGAAGCCCATAAAAAACAAATAAAAATGTTGTTATAGCTGACATTTTTCCTTTTTGGTAACAGAAGGCTGCAATCTTACCAACCAGGTCCTGAAGAACTAACAGATGACCATCCATCAGACTACAGAGGGGGTCTTATTGCATCCAGGCTGGAATTAGCCCAAAGATACTACTCGGGGAGGACAATGAACAACACTGCTAAGTGCCATGATGATCACACCTTGGATAAGTATTTGTTTCCATTTGTGTACAGCATTGTGATGCTGATCAGTATTCCCGCCAACTGCCTATCCCTCTATGTATCTTGCATTCAGGTGAGGAAAAAGAATGAATTAGCAATCTACCTCTTCAGCCTATCCCTGGCTGACCTTCTGTACTCTCTGATTCTGCCTCTATGGATTGATTATGCCTGGAATGGAGATAACTGGAGGCTCTCTGCCTTGCTTTGTCAGATTTCTGCCTTCCTCATGTATATGAATTTCTACACCAGCACCGCGTTCCTTGCTTGCATCTCTGTTGACAGGTACATGGCATTAGTTCACCCCTTGAAGCTCCAGCACTTGCGCACAAGAAGATTTTCATTGATTGTCAGCATAATTGTTTGGCTTCTGGAAAGCATCTTGAATTCAGTCATATTGGTGAACAATGAAGTATTCAATGATCCTTGCAATTTCACTAATCATACGTTATGCTATGATAAATACCCTCTGGAATTCTGGCAGACATCGATAAATTTATTCCGGATATGCTCAGGGTACCTGGTCCCTTTGATAATCATCGTGTTTTGCTACCATAAAATTTACCAGGTAGTGAGGTATAATCAAGCTACAGTAGATGAAGAAAAGAAAAAAGTGAGGAAACTTATTCTGAATATCACAGTTACTTTCATTGTTTGCTTCACTCCTTATCATGTTACATTGCTTATTCGCAGCATCAGAGAACCTTACACCAGTGACCCAGAGCTTTTGCAGTTGATGTATAAAGTTTACAGAGTCACACAGGCCTTAACAAGTTTGAACTGCATTGCTGATCCCATTCTTTACTGCTTTGTGAGTGAAACTGCACAAACAGACATACTGAATTTGCTCAGGCGTGTCTTGTGCCTACAAAACCGTGAGGGAGACCAAGCGAAAGACCGTGCTCTGTGCAGTTCTGCTACAAAGGGCAGTGTGGCAATCACCTACAGAACTTCCTGTGAAACAGAGACTGTCAAAAATGCACATTCAAAGCAAAATTGGATAACCTAAAGGGGAAAGAAAGAAAGAAAAATTCTTCCCCAGTCTGTACCTAGGAAATAATACCCCAAAAGTCACAGATACTAATCTAAGTGAAATCAGTAGCTGGAGCTAGTAAGAACTTATTACAGGGTCAATGAAATCAATGGAGCATCAACACGTATCTTTAAATCAGACATGGTACATAAATCAATGTCAACAAACAAATGCACAGTCAAGGAAGATGACCATGACGTGCTGACAAAATTACTGAGGATCCCACACACAACTGCCTCCTGTCGCAGCTTGCTAGCTAGCCCCTGTGCTGGGCGTATATGTACTCAGCTGGAGGAAGGCTGAAGTCCTCTTAACTTAGTCAGTTGTTTTCCAGCTTTAGTAGAAACCTAAACCTTAGATGTGAAGGAGCCCCAAAAGGGATTTTTTTTTTTTTAATATAAAATCAGTACTGTGATAGAAGTGAATAAAGCACGCACACACACGGAGATTGTTCAAGTGATTGGCAAAGGAGCAGACAGAGGGAGGATGGTAAATCTCTCTGATTTCATGGTGTAACTTATGCTGCTATGATGGTTCCTGTGTTTCAGTAATGACTCAAGTTCTCCTTCAGCATACCCCTGAGATTAGCCACTTCTTAAAATTGTTTACCTCATGTGTATAGGTACTTACCTGCTCTTAAGCTTTTCAGCTTTTGTTTTCTTTGGAAAATATATGTTCTGATGTATAGCTATATGTCATGAGGTTTCATTACAATATCAATATTGGGTTTCAGATAGCTGAAGATTTATTACTTCAAGTGCCTATAAAGAATGTAATTCTAGCCACTGGTGGTTTAACTCAGATGAAATTTTTCCTGATATATGGAGGGAGGAAAGGGAAGGATTGAAAGGTGAGGTTTCACATCTACACAACATAAAGGACCAGCCTTTAGCCTTGCTTATTATGACTGAAATCTGCAGTGTGGTTACATTTGCAGAGTCAGTAGAGTAAGAAGGTTTATATCCATTTACCTAACTGTACCTGGAGGCCTCAGCTAGAGGTTCCAGGGCTCTCAGTCTGCCAGTTTTTAGAGAAATCAAACAACAAACCAACAAGCAACACTGACAAACCAGCAAAGAACACGAATGTACCAACAAACAATAAGAATGGCAGCAAAAGAACCCACATTTTGAAAGGGTTGAAGTTAGCATAAATCAAAAGTACAGCTGTTAATTCAGGGACCTGTTCCTGTGCAGGCCCCTGCAATGGCTGCATGGTTACCTGGTAGTGGCAGGCACTCAACCCTCTGAAAAGAGTTAAAACACCATGGAAAGTCTTTTTTTTCTCCTCTCACAACCTTTTCACTTTTGTTCAGTTGCAGGAAGAATGTTTGGTTATGGTAGTTGCCCAGTTTCATAGAGAAAAAAATTTTCTTTCCATCAAAAAAATCCCCCTCTAGCAAGTCTGTGTAGTGGAAAGATTTTGACCAGCACTTTTTCAGCACAGTTCTAGGTCTGACATTATACTTGGAGGATGAGCATACAGTGGTACAAGCAATATGGAAATTCTTATGAGAAGATCCCTCTGCACGTAAATTACAAATTTCTCCATTACAAAGAGCCACTTTCATTGTTTTCATGAGTTTCTGTTTGTGTCTATTTATACTTTCAATTAATTTCACATTCTGAGAGGGGAACTTGAGAGGCTGAGGAGACTGGGCTCGTTCAGCCTGAAGAAGAGGAGGCTTTGGGGGAACCTAATGGCAGCCTTGCAATGCCTGCAAGGAGGGCATTGAGAAGATGGAGCCAAGCTCGTCACAAGAGTGCATAGCAGAAGGACAAGAAATAATGTGCATTATTTGAAGAAAGAAAGGTCAGAGTTGATATAAGGAAAAACTTTTGAACTATGAGGACTGCCAAGAAGCGGAGCAGGTTGCACCAAGATGTTCTGCATGCTCCATCCTGACAGGTTTTCAAAACCCAACGGAACAAAGCCCTGAGCAACCTGGTCTAGCCTTATAGTGGACCTTCCTTTGAGCAGAAGGTTGGACTAGACACTTCCTGAGGTTCCTTCCAACCAGAATTGTCCTGTGGCCCTATGAACTGTGTATGTCACTATTCTGTCTGTTGCCTTCCTCTCCAAAAAAGTATGTTCCCTTCCCCTCTTTGTTTCCATTTGCTGGATTTTGTTTTGTTTTGATGTGGTTTTTTTTCTGTAATACCTTCTTATGAAGCGAAAAGTATGCAATCAGCAGTGCAAGTTACTTCACCACAGATTTGTTCCTGTGCTGTCCTCTGTATTTTGCAACAGAATGTGAACTTTCACTGCAGCACTGGAATAAAAGTGGAACCGAGCTTCACTAAAACTTCATGGAAATAAGAACTCAGTGGTTCATTTCTAGACCTTTCACATGCCAGAAAGGTTGGAAAGCTAATTCTATTGGGGTTTTTAATTTACTTCGAATAAAGAATAATGAAAATTAAAACTAAGCAACAAAACTGAGGTAAATTTAACTTGTGCATCAGGGAGTAGTGAGAGCTGGCTGCTCTGCAAGGGATGGGGGGCCAGGAGGGTGACAGGCAGGGTGGGCAGCATACTCACCAAGAAGCCATGCAGCCACACAACACCCCGGCAAGGCACACAAAGCAGGTCTGGTGATGGTAACCAATGTTAGCCAACAGCCCTGTGATCACCAGACAAATTCATAGTGACAAGGCAGGTCTGAGGTCAAGGTACGAAGCCAAGTCAAGGAAGGCAAGGTTGGTATCAGTAAGGTACAAGGCTGTGCACAGACACACCACGTCAGCACTGGCCTCTGCACAGCCAGCCAAACCCCAAGGAGGCAGGAGAAGAGACTACAGACTCTGTTGGTAAATTTAGGGCCCTGACCCTGTGCAAAGAGCTTAGTTTCCACAAAATTTGGCCCTGAGATGATATACTTTTTGATATTCCACCAATGCTCATGAAAGTCATTGCTTGGACCAGCTTACATTGATATGTGTGGATGCTTTTCATAGCATCATTTCGTATAGTACCTCCCTGCATTGCTGAAGATCCAATTCAAGATAAAGGAAAACAATTACAGTGGCAGGCCTTCATAAAAAAGCTCAGATAAATTCAGGGTCCTGTCACCTTATGGTAATAAAATGTAGGTACCTAATCCCTTAGATTGTTCTGAAATGCTCAGTCTATGTGTTCAAATCACAACACTCTGGAGAAATGAGGAAACTTTTAGATGTAGAGGCTACAATGTCCTGTACTTCAATCCTTTGTGTATTTACCTCATTTTTCTTACATAGCTAAAAATTTACACTTCTTTTAATTCTTTCTCCAAATTTGATTGTCCCAGCTGGACCAAATTTACCATATGAAAGTGAACATCTATGTTCTTTTTTAAATTGTGGTGTTACAGAAGAGGTTACTTTTCAGTATGCCATTTTTGCATAGCGAAAAGTAATGTCTTCATCCAGGCTCCAATCCACACTGTGTATTATTGCTATGGAGTATTCCACTTAGAATTCCCAACAGCTCTGCAGGTAAAAACAAGTGCAAATTCACAGGAACTCTTCCCAAAGCAAGAACATTCCTTACAGAAAAGAGTTTATAAAATCCAAATGTCTATTTAATGTCAAGAAGCAATACATGCATTCAAATTCCATTTTCCTCACAGACAATGCCTAAAAGCATTAATGCATGGCCTCAGTGAGTCACTGCAGTTCCTATCTCACTTTCCAACCTATACAATAGGAATGTGGATAATTAAAAGGGCTGTGATGGTAATTTGGTTAATATCCACAGGGTATGAAATGTTAGTGCCAAATGACATTTTTGTGAGCATAACAGCAGCAGAGGTGAATTTATATGTCAATAATTCATTTAAAGCAGAATCCATCTGCCAAAAGTCCAGCAAACATATAGCTCAGCTTTGTAAGTTGGGAGCTTTTCAGTGAACTGTGGTGACCTAGCTGGTCAGACTTCATTTAATCTGTTTTTCCTAGAATCTTAGCCACAAGCTGCATCACCGCATTCATGATGCAGAGCATTATTCTTTTCCGATGTAGCTGCACGTCAGCTTTGGTTTGTTAATTTCAGTGGGGTCAGTCCTGACTCACATGGTTGTAGGCTAACAGACACTCTTGCCTAGCCGTTTTTTTCTTTTTTTTTTTTTTTTTTTTTTTTTTTTGTTTCTAACACATCTAACTTCAAAGCCGCTGAGAAAGATGAAGTGTGATTTGAGTTATAAGATTACTATATTCCACTTCCTGTTTCCATTCACGGAGAATGATGCTACTAAAATAATTCTGATTAGTTTAGTGACAATCTTCAGCCATGTCACTCTCAATGCCAGTAAAGAAGGGAGCACTGGGCCATAGTTTAGCCATGTGCCACTTTCCATATTACTTACCAGTTTCATCAGTGTCATTATCAGTCTAGTTCTCTGTTTTCTAATGTGGTAAAGGAGCAAACTGTTCATTTGCTCCCCACCTCCACACAGCATAGAGAGAGAACATGGGTGGGAGCGTTAGGGTGCTTGGGACCAGCGCGACCACAATAGCAGATCTGCTTGCACAGAACAAGGCTGCAGGGAAGGAAAGCAAAGCGTGGCTCTGAGCTCAGCAGGAGCCAGGGGCAGCTGCTGCACCCACAGGCCAGTGCTGCCATTTGCCAGGGTTTTCCTTCTGCGTGAGACGGCAGCTCCTCATGGCCCCAGAGCACTGCAAGATGGCAGCTTGTCCGTGCCCAAGGCCGCCTGCTCTGCCACACCTTCAGGGTCCCCAATGGCGCTGATCCAAGGTGACGTCTGGTAAGTGATGCTCCGGTGCTGACAAGGGGAAAAAGAGCGAAAAACCTTGTGTGTATTGTAAAGGTTTTTCTTTTATTGCTGCACCACAATGGCTGTGCTACTGATAAATTGCTAACCTAAGCTGACACAGGGATGTTTTGGGTGCTCAGCTATGAATTAAGAGTAACCAAACTATTTCACCTAAATCTTGTAATATCCTAGAAAGACATAAAGTCTGTTCTGGACTGGGGCTTTGGGAAAAAAAAACAAATGAACCACCACCAACAACAAAAACCAGACAGAAAACAGTAAAGAAAAGGCTGTATCAAATTACATGTAAAAAGCCTGATCCAGGTGAATTACAAAGACACTGACCAAGACACAGTCAGATCCTCATCTGTACCAACCCAGAGGCACTGTCAGCAGAGTGTATCACCTACAGTCTCTATCCAGCCTGTGTATAGCAGAGCTAGAACACTTGTCCTATAGTGTATCTCACTGAACATCAAGAGTGCACACATATATACTAATCACAATAGTAATGTGGAATGGGAATGCTCAAACAGTGGGAGGTGTGAAACACCTGCAAAAAAAAAAAAAAAAGTGGGAAAATAGGTCAATCCCTTTTTTTGTTCTGTTTTTAAAATTAACTGAGTATTTTGGTGACAGGAGTACAGACTCCCAGCTTCTTTAAATGGAGTGTGAGAGAAATTTAAAAAAAAACAAAAATATGATGTCTCACAAGAGCTGAGGTAGATCTCAGAAGCTGTTACTTTAAATTTAGTATTTTGGGAAATATTATTGCTACAGCAACTACTTGGTTAAAGCTTCAATACCAGGGACAAGAGATTCTTTTCTTTTCCATTGTTTTGTTTTCCCAGTAAAGTCAAGATCTGTTGCTGGATGAACAATTGAGGTGGTGACAGATTGGGTAAAAGCACACCCAGATACTGTACTAGTGTCCAATCACATATAAAAAAAAAAATATATATATATATATATAAAGATCACATTTTGTTTTATCTTCATTACATATGAAGGTAAAGTAAACAAGATAGGGGTGCGGTTCATGCCAAACCATGGTTTTCTCTATGGCTTTTCAGATCATCAGATGTGGCATGTTGGCTTTCAGATGAGATAGTGAAGTTCATTTATCATAAATGACGACTTTCACAAGCTTTTCCCAAGAGCTGGTCCTAATATCCCCAAATTTGTGCTATATTCCATCCCAGCTGAAGCTTTACTTTTATTTCTTGTAGAACCTTGACCTTACCTGTCATTTCTCACTTTAAAAGCTTCCTCCCTTTTACCAACAGATGTGCAAAGTAATGGCTGTTTCTCCAACCCTGCATGAAGAACTACACCCAGGAACAATCTTGCTTCAAATTTCTAGCATTTTAGCACAGAGTTTATTTGTGTCTCGATCTCAGCCCTATCTCAGGGATATATTGAGCTATTGGAAAAATTGTTGCCTCAGTTTCTTTCATCTGATAGCTGGTACCTTTGTAGATGTCACAGCAAGTACTAAATCCAGAAAGCAACAGTCTAAAGGAGTCTAAAGGAGACACAACAGATGATTAGTGGGTGCGAGAGTGGGCAGCCAAGGGCCTTAGGACACAGCTCTTCCCCACTGTTTTCCTCTCCTTCCCTTGACACTGTCAAGGCACCACATCTCACATAAGACATCTCCAGGGTCTCACAAAATGCTTATGGCAACTCATCTTCTGAGGTATCTTTTCACCTTAGGAGAGCCAAGGACTCCTGAATGGGAAGGAAGGTATAAAGCCCTAATTCTTAGAGGGCAAGAGGAACTGTAGCTATGACAAATGCCTATGAAGCAATTTCTGAGATTCGTTGTATTCTCAGAATGAGGGAATAAACACATGGCTTCACCCATCTTCTTTGCTTATCCTCATGGAGTGCAACACAATAAATAATCCTCAGTAAACTAAAGTTTCTGCTCCTTCTCAGAACGCAGTGCAACAGAAAAACACAGAAAAGGTCAAACTATCGATAACTGCTGATATATTCATGGCAACCCCATGCAGGCAGAAGTGAGCTCTCCTTCCTGGCATGCAGAGAATGAGCACATGTCACTGTCTGGCAGCTCAGTCAGCGTATGTGAACGTACTACACATTTTGTGTAGCATAGCCAACCTAAGAAAAAGCTTCATACTGAGACGTTGTACAGGGAAATAATACCGTATTCACATTTGTTCCAGAGTTAGCGCCAGAAATGTGTGAAACATGGGATGTAGTTTCTTGGACACCTGTTTTGACATGATCAGTGCCAGTCTTCCTTCCCCATCTGTACAGCTGTTGTTGCACAAGGCAGTGTCTCAATCCAGTCCACATACTGCTATGGGACCTGTTAATATAACAGTAGTAGTAAGATACTACAATGTATTCTGAAGGCATTGCCACTGACTCAACATTTAACCTCACTTTGAAATTTGCAGCTGTTGTAATTCCCCATGTTCTGTTTGAGTAGCACATTTCATCACTAAGTCTAGCGTTCACACTTAGAGGATTGGGTTGGGTTGGGTTGGTTTGGTTTTTTTTTGGTTTTGTGTGGGTTTTTTTTTTTTGTGGAAAGCAGGAAATAAATTTAGGCAGTAGCATTTAGCAGTTTAAAATTAGCTGCTTTTGGAAAGGAAAAATTCAGTCCTGAAGTTTTTTTGGATCCCTATTACATCACTAGTAGATTCAAAATTTGGCTTTAGATAGGCCTGGCTTATGGAGTTTCAAGGAGATCTAGAAATATTTATCAGCATTAAGCACCACAACTCCATCTCTACCAAAGGAAGTCAAAGGTAATAACTTTATCTAAGAAAAAAAACCCTGAATCTTCCTGTCTCGCTGTTATTTATGGTTATAATTTCTTCAGAATTTTTTCATGTGGTTATTTGAATGTCACAGCTCTTGTGTTGAGTGGTTCTTCTGTATTTTTCCTTACCTTTTCTTGTGTTTTATGTTTATCACTGCACAAAGAGTCTTGACAATGTGAATTTTAAATGCCTAAATGTAGGAGGGGGGAAAAAAGGATCCAAAATATAGTATGTTTTTAATAAAATCTTAGCAGTGATTTGCTATGCATTTTTTTTAAAGCTTAACATTCAGTTTATTTCTTCACTGTCACAGGAAGCAACTCACGCTGTCAGGGTAGAAATAATAGAAAAGTGTAAAATTCAAGAGTGATTTGGTAGCTGTGAAAAGTTTGCAGACTACAAATTCCTGTTCAATCACTGAGGTCAAGCCGAAGGAACCTGCAAAATGGATTTAACTGGAAGTCTTTGCAAAAAATTGCTAACTTGGTATGTGTAGGTTTATCTTTTCTTTGTTGTGCATTCATTTCAATGCATTAAAGACATATTACAAGTGAAACCACTTTTGGATACTTCTTTGATTTTTAGCCAATTATGCTGTTTAATTATTTTTAGCAATTCATTCAGAGAAACCAGGACCAAGAACTCAGAGACCTTTTGAAGCACTACCTGTGCAGGAGGCATAAAATACCCAGTGCAGACATTAAGTCTGGCCCTTCACTCAAGACCCTGTAAATACACTCCAAAGACATTAAAGTAAGCATCTTAATGATTGCAGCAAGAGGTAGTAGGAATCCCTATGCTTGGATACATATTATTTTCTGGAAAATGCCTGCTTTCCTGTCACCTCAGCAAATTCATTTTTCCTTAAATGCTTGATTTGTTCTGCAAAGCAATATGTAGCATTTTCACTCAAAGAAATGCAGTAAAATATTACATAGGAACGATTGTCTCAACCGTAGTTAACAGCAGGCTGTCTGAAATGAGTGAGCTGAGAGACCATCCTCAGTAGGTGGCGAGTGTGGTCTGTTTAGCCAGGCTTCATAGACGAGTAGAAAAAAATCCTAGTTTAAAGATGTGTTTCTTATACAGAAGAAAAGGGAGTCTAAGAACCGAGCTGGGCACTGCGCCCCGAGTTCCTGTGAAGCTGGGGTGAGCTGTCATGATCCTTTCATCCTATGCCTTGAGCTGCTGCAAGCTGTTAGGCTGTGAATCATCAGACCCGGGAGCTCAAAACAAAAGGCCTAACACAAAGCCTTGTGAGCTTTCTTCCAGCCTGGATTTGTTTACAGCTGGCTTATGCTCACTTTTCTTTGTAAACAACTTTTTTTGTTTAATTGTGTCTCCTTTCTTCCCAGTATTTATTCCAGTATAAATACATATATACATACATATACAAGCAACAGGCATCTGTGTTGCTAAACAAAGCAGGCTCTTCCAGCCTGATAAGCCCCTCATTCCCAAACTCATCCCATTAGCTTTTTTCTTCTCATGTCCTAGCTGAGCTCTGTTCTTGGGACTGGCACCAGTTCCAGGGTACCACTAGTGCTCACTCAGAGCTGCTGTAATGCTCCCTTATGTCTGCCAAAACACCATATTTGATACATCACACCAGCACACTTATAATACGTTTCACCAGCAGTTCAAACTCATCCTGTGATCGGTCAGCTCCTCTCCTCAGGCATTTATAGCAGATGAGTTCCCAAGGCTACAGTTCTCTTATTGTCAGCCTCCAAGCACATCAGAACATGCTTTGTACTGCTGAATAACACCCCCACCCCCAAGAGATTCATGTTTACCTTTCTATTTCTTTGCAGACATTCACTTCCCTGAAGTACAATAAATCATTTTCATCTGCATGTTTTCTCAATGATCAGACCTTTCAGTTGCTGCACGAGAATCATGTTCTTCCACTTCTTTAAACTCTACAGCATCCAGCTTCATGTCTTAAGCAGTACTGGTTCTTCCCCGTTTTTTTCCCAAGAGCTCACATTAGAGTGAAGCCTTTCAGGTGCTTTACACTCACCATATCTGCTTCCCAGAAGGATTAGGCCTGCTCCTCCTGTTAACTCTATTACCAGCTGTTGTGGGTTAACCTGGTGGGCAGCTCAGCCCCACACAGCCGCTCGCTCACTCTCCCCTGGTGGGATGGCAGAGAGAATTGGAAGGGTAAAAGTGAGAAAACTCATGGATTGAGATGAAGGCAGTTTAATAAGGAAAGCAAAAGCCACACACACAGGCAAAGCAAAATCAGGAATTTATTCACCACTTCCCGCTGGCAGGCAGGTGTTCAGCCATCTCCAGGAAAGCAGGGCTCCATCATGCATAACAGTTACTTGGGAAGACCAACGTCATCACTCCAAACATCCACCCCTTCCTTCTTCTTGCCCCGGCTTTTATATTGCTGAGCATGACATCATATGGTATGGAATATCCCTTTGGTCAGTTGGGGTCAGCTGTCCCAGCTGTGTCCCCTCCCAACTTCTGGTGCACCCCCAGCCTACTCACTGGTGGGGTGGGGTGAGAAGCAGAAAAGGCCTTGATGCTGTGTAAGCACTGCTCGGCAATAATGAAAACATCCTTGTATTATCAACACTGTTTTCAGCACAAATCCAACACATAGCACCATATAAGCTACTATGGAGAAAATTAACTCTGTCCCAGCTGAACAAGTGCACCAGACCAGTTACAGTTTTAGCTGATCCTACTACTTTCTTCTCCTCCCTGTAACTACAATCAATCCTGCTTAGTTGCCAGCTGGGGTTAAACCACAACAATATGAAAAAATTACATTTCAATAATGTGATACTCTGAGATGATTCCAAGTGTCTGCAACTAAAACAAGGAATTAAAGCTAATGAACACTGTATTGAACTATATGTACTTCTCTTTTTGCCATCAGGACATACTTGGCCACTAAAATTCAAATAACGTCTTGTAGTACACCCTCAACTCTCATTTTGCTGATTCAATCATATGTATTTAAATATTAAATTTAACAAAGAAAAAGAATTAAATGTTAGGTTGTACAAGTCCATCCAACATGAAGCATTAGGCCCCTCTTCTTCCTTTTCCTTCTACCTCCATTTCACTAATTCTTGACATCCATTCCCTTCTTTCCTTTTGCCTTTTTCCCAAGTTCATTCTTCTATATTGTTCCACCTTGCTCCCTTATGTGTCCAGAAGAATATTTATAAAATAATCTCTGTTTACTTCCTTACATCTTTATTACTACCATAAGCAACCCTGAGCCACTGCACAGGGAAGGAGTACATGTTTTTGGAGAAGGCATCAGTATTTTTGGGTGGGTCAGAAAGCACACATTTACTACAATGACAGCCACAAGCAGAATTCAGGAGAACTTTCTCAGAGCTTGAATGAACCCCAGAGCTGACTGCCATGAAGTCTCACATACATGCGATGTCAAAATAAACTGATGTTATGTAACCCAGGTTCCTTTTTACTGCAACCGTCTGGGTTTTTTCCCTATTTTTGTTTTTCCTGTTACTTGGGTTATTTTTGGCCCTGTTAGTTCTTCTCTGAAGAACATCTCAATATACAACTGAAGTAACTTAGAAAATGTGGGTTTAACATTAAAAGTTGTTTAGTAGAATAAACGTCACATCTTTACCTTACCTTAGAATACTATGACCATGATATAAATTCACACTGAATTTCAAGAAATTACTATAGCCAGATAAATCAGCTTTGCTCAAAAAAGTACAAGTTTAGACATAATACTGACTTGATTGAGTGGTTTGGAGATAGCCAAAGAAAAATATTTATTAAAAAAATAGATGAGTAGAACACATTTATGAATTCATATCAGCTTAAGCCAAATAATTTAGAAGGCAATATTTGTAAAAACAGTACTGCTTTCTTTTGGCATTTTCTAAAACACTCGTGCCAGATTATTTGAAAGAGTGTGCTCTTTATAATATTTGCTAATATTTTGGAGATGGTACTATTTTAAAACTCAAAGCCACAATAAAACCTTCCCATGTGAGACAAAACATTAAGGTCAATTTTTTGCTTTTACGTTTAACTGGAAAAAAGATTATTCAATTGATTTGTGGTCTGCCAGGAAACCCACCTAAAGCTCTCAATCTACTTTCATATTTAAATGAAAATGAAGAATCTTGGGCATAAGGAGAAGATATTTTCAGTGGAGCCAGGCAGCTTTACATTAATTACGAAGCTAGCCTTCAGATAGTAAAGCCTCCTGTTGCTGCTATGAGGAGCTCTGGCTCTTTCCATCAGCTCACGTCAGGCTTTTATTTCAGGACAACTTCCAACTTGTAAATGCTAGGTGTCACTGAGCACTCTGCTTGGTGCACACTCACTGGAAAATTGTCCTCAGAGGGCCAGCAGGACAGATCCTTAACCTTTTAGCACCATACTGTTCTCCCACACACTGCTTTAGCTCTTGGTAGCTCACTGCTAGTTCATTTTGCTCTCATTTGGGAAGAGTGATGAATCTTGAATCATTAGATTCAAAGAATCTTTCTGAGCCCTTAAATCATATTAATAATTATGTGGGAATAAACACAGTATGAATAACTCTAGGGTGCTGTGTTGGGCAGGAGTAACAACTACCCATTTGAAACAGGAAGCTTTTTCCTCTGCGCAATGAAAGGCAGAAAAAAAAAAAAAAAAAAAAAGAATTGCCAGAGAATGAGGTGGGTTTGTGTTAGTTAAAATAAAAAAATAAATTTCTTTGTCCTGCACCATCTACTGAGTGTAATTGTCTTGGGCTGAAAGTCTTCCACTAATCTTGTTGACTCAGCAAAGACTGATACATAGTTCACAAGCTATTTTTAGGAAATCCATCACTGCAGTGATAGTTAAGGTAAAAGACATTTAATAAAAGCTAGGGTACCAAATGAAACCACATTTTAGAAATTCAGCCATGAATCAGGCTGTGGGGATACCAGTATAAGATACATGAGCTAAATTCACTGGCAAAACCCCCATTAATCCATTGAAAACCTATTTAAGGAGTCAATAATGCTTTTCTAACATATAAGTGTAAAACCTACAGCCAGACTCTTAAAAATAAAAGTAAATATCCACATTTCAGAACTTGAGTTACAATAGCACTAATTAATAATGACATGACTTCATAATCTCCTTCTCCTATGGAATTGTTCCTCTAAGTATAGATTGCCAAGGAAGCACAGTTACAAGGACAGCCAGGCTGCTGTGGGATGGACAAGTGGACAGCACTGCACACACAGCTGAAAAACTTCCTAGGGTGAGTAGTGAGGACATTCACAGGAAGCTTTGGAAAGGCTTAGTAGCTGCCATTTCAGAGGGTGCTTCATCGGTTGACACATCAGTGACATCTGCCACTAACCTATTCTGGTTCCACGCTGTGACTTCAGATACCGAGTCATGACAGCACTTGTCGAGCCATGACAGAACTTCTCCTTGATGACAGGAGAGAATGTAGGTAGCAAAGATGAAAGATGTGTTGGCTCTAGCTCTAGATCCCATTGCTAGTATTGAATACTCAGCCTACAGTTTTTGTCAGACGGTCTCAGAGCACCACCAGAAATACACAGAAATTTCCAGAACTGGTTTGTATGCATGTAGTCTGTTACCACTCTTATCTAAAGCTTCCTTTAATTAAAGTTACCAAAGTCTTCTGAGAATAAAAAAACTTGAAACTCAGTATTTACCCTACCCGGTACAATAAAGAAGAGAAAGAGAAGGCAATTATCCAGTTATAAATCCTAGTCCAGTACCCCACATGTTTGTGTGTGCTCAGATTGTTTTAATGCATCTGTTCCTTGTGGGTATTTGTGTTTTCTGTAAAGCATGCCATTGCTTTAAAAATGCACACATTACTCCGTTTTATCATTTTGTCATTCCTACCCACAGACTAAACTCATTTTCACATTATCAGACAAAGTAAGGAAATCAAGAATTAAAACAAGGGAATGGAGGCTTTTTGAGTTCTTCTATTTACACTTCACTTTCAAGAACCTTGAAAAATGTCCTTCATTCTTCCCTTTTGCAATCTAGGAGTAGTAATTTGTGTGAGAGCTGAACGCAGGGAGGATACATGCTCTCACCTCAGTTAGTATTGACTCTGTCGTGGTCTGTAGTTGTAAACAATGCCAACCACACTGATCAGCAACAAAAATAGAACTAATCAATAATAGGTCAGGAGGACCAGCGGTACGTTCAGCTTCTGGGAATATAAATCCTTGGCAGGAAAACACAATTTCAGCTTCAGATTCTAACTGCAAGACTCTTTGTACTGTTGGAACCAGGTTTAGGTTTTAATTTCAGAATGTATTTTGGTAATGGTCTCAATAGCTCCCACCAACACGATTATTATTATTGTTGGTGTTATTATCCTTTCCCACTAACACAATCTTTTTTCAAGAACAAGTGGTTGTGTAGTTCACCAAAAGAAAAACAGGCATCCCAATCATTTTTACTCTATGCCATTCAAGACAGAATGAGAAAATACGTGCTGGAAAGTTTTGTCAATAAGGAAGGTATGCGAAATTTCAGATCTTGTGGGAACATGATCAAATGAAACAGATACTAAAGGAATGTACAGGCCTGATCCTGTGCAGAGATGCCTGTTTATGTAATTAGCATTACCAATAGCTATACTACGGCTGCACTAGCCATTCATACTAAGCCACATACAGGACTTTTGTTTAAGGTAGAGGCTTATCTGCTGGGCCAGAGTCACTATGCTCACATTCTCCCCTCTCCTATCATGCTGTCATTCTGGGATGTTGTTTTGCTCTTTTCTGGTGTTGGGCATCACTTTCCCTTGAGGACACCCTGCACGTGGTCAGCAGGGGAGCAGCATGTGTGCAGGTATACATGCACGGTCCAGACACCTAAGACTGCTCAAAAATGGCTTTGCTGAGAATCACCATAGCCAAGAAAATTCTTTTTCCTAAATTATGGGAAACCATGACAAGATAGATCCTGTATCGTGTGGCTACCCCTACCTAACCAGTATTATGTCATCTTAAACACAGGTCACCAGCACAGTCTCTATTTTCTAATGAATATAAAAACATATTTTAATGGCCATTCTTTCCCAAATACCCATTTTCTTCTATATTCATTATTAGCAAACTGCTGCTGCCAGCAGGATTTGCATTACCAGTGACTGCACCAGACAGTAAAAAAAGGCTATGGCTGTGCTGGTCAGTCACCACAGGTGGATATAAACCTCCTACAGCAAAGATATAAAAAAGATCAGAGTCTGAATACAGTGCAGCAGGTAGTCCAATTATATACGTGTTATACATGTCATGATAATATCAAGTGTTATAATAACAAGCATCAGAAAACTGATGCCAAGCAGACAATACAGAGCTCTGAAAATAACCTCTCGGTCCAGAGATAATTGTATTTCTTCCTTGCTATCAGCCATTTGTGGAAAAGTATTAACTTCAGTATGAGGTGCTAAACCACAAAGATTCTTATAAAGAGGGTATTGAAGAAGTCTTCACCTCAGCACAGAACGGGAGAATCCCATTGTCTTCAACCTGGCTTTCATTCTTCTATCTATGGCACTTGAGAATTCACATAAAAAGTTGCAGCTATTAGAAATTATGTGTACGTAGTGACCTTTAGCTGTGGTGTGCACCCATTCAATAAATTAATTCAGCTAAGTGTAAAAATAAAACTGTGTTTCCCTTGGGTATGGCAACAGTGTTTGCCTTGCAGGGATTCATCTATCTGTAATAACACTGTTCAAAGCTGCATATGAATATACTATCTTTAAAAAAATCCCACAACAGTCTATTCTTATTCTAAAAAGACCTTAACTCCCTTGGTGATTGCTCTATCTTGTGAAAAAATAGCAGGGTACCCGATCAAGCCAATTGAAGACATAAATTATTGGATGAGAGGAAATCAATATTTTATTAGAAGCACAAGGCTTACTGTGATGAACCTTGCAGACATGTGCCTTTCTGTTTATAGGTAAATCATTAGATTTCCTAAAATAGACAAGGCTGGTAGACAGCTGATTTCTTCAGCTCGGGGCAATGGGGATTATAATATAGGCATAAAGGAAGAAGGTACCAAATGGGAAATGTAGCTATAAATATCCTCTTGAAGGGAAAGGAGAGGGAGAAATCTACAAAATGTGACTGTACAGCCAACATGCATCTACACCCTGCTTTCAGAGCTTCTCTTGAACCTTATACTACTCTTGGCAGCGTGCAAAGTTATTGAATATAGTCTATTTTACAATGCTGTTTTTCATTACAAGCTGATTCTGAGCTGTTCTGAGCATCTGAGACCTCAGCTGAAGTCCGTTTGCCAAGATCCTGAGAGGTCATTGAAATCCTGTTAAGTCATTAATTATAGCTTATCCAGAAGCTTTGAAGAGCAGGATCCAAGACAACATGGTGCTAATGGGTACGGAGGCTGCTGAGCTCCCAACAGATGCTTGATACCTCTTGCTACCTGAACTGAGGAAAGCACAACATGTGAGCCTTTCTGTGCACATTAGGGAGAGAGCTGTCAACCATGCACAAGTCCCATGCCAAATTTATGCCTCTTAAATCACAGTGTACCCTTGGGCCCCAACACAGGCTTCTGCGGACATCCTTTGGGCTCAGGTTTCTTTTTGGCATATTTCAAATATATTTTTCTCTTCCCTCAAGCTGTCTCTTTGCAGGTAAATATGGTGGTGAAGAAATAACCTCACAAAACTCCAGAAGGCTGTTGAAGTGACCATTCACATATTTGTGCTGCCTGTTGTGGTTTAACCCAGCAGGCAGCTAAACACCACAGAGCTGTTTGCTCACTCCCCCAACTCCACAGTGGGATAGGGGAGAGAATCAGGAAAAAAAAAAAAAAGTAAAATTTGTGGGTTGAGATAAAGACAGTTTAATAGGACAGAAAAGGAAGAGAAAATAATAACAACAACAACGATAAAAGAATATACAAAACAAGTGATGCACAATGCAATTGCTCACCACCTGCTGACCGACACACAGCCAGTCCCTGAGCAGCAATCGCTGTCCCCTGGCCAATTCCCCCCAGTTTATATACTGAGCATGACGTCATATGGTATGGAAGAGCCCTTTGGTCAGTTTGGGTCAGCTGTCCTGCCTGTGCCCCCTCCCAGCTTCTCACTGGCCGAGCATGGGAAGCTGAAAAGTCCTTGACTAGCATAAGCAGTTCTTAGCAACAACTAAAATGTCAGTGTGTTATCAACATTATTCTCATCCTAAATCCAAACCACAGCACTATGCCTGCTACTAGGAAGAAAATTAACTCTATGCCAGCTGAAACCAGGACACTGCCAAACCCCACTATTAATTAAAACATACTTGATGAATTCTGATAGTTCCCACCTCCATATCAAAAGAAAGCAAGAAAATGCAGTCCTAAGTGGAAAGACTCAATTAAGTGGGCTTACTGGAAACTTATACCGTCACCCAGAACTGAATTTTGCCTGAAACCCCCTGCAGAGGATACATTGGGAATATTCCCTTCTTAAACCCAGACTTAGTGCAATTTGTGAATTGAGCAGAAATTAGGTTAGAGAAGTGATTAACAATAACTGTGGTAAGGTATATTACTTACTTCTCTTTCTCATCATCTTGTCTCAGCTTGTATATATTTTTTCTCATGGAGCAACTTCCTTCCCGAAATCAATATCAATATACAAAAGGCATAAACTAGCTCCTGTCAGACTGCAAGGAAAGATTGCTAGTGACTTTGGTGAGATCTGGGCTACATCCTGTTTCATAGAATGAGTAGCGCTTGTGATATTAGCAATGGCAAGTTCAAATTTTAAATAGAAAATAGTATTTAATCAGTGTGATTCACTTTTCCAAAACAGTGTCATTGCTAAAGGTTTGCTAGGCTGCTCTTTTGGAGTATCTCAAGTATTACTACATTGTTTTGAAAACACTGTATTGCAATCTAACCGTAATCTTTAGCATTACCAAGAGCTGCCTTCTTCATGCAAATTCTGGCTTTCCTGTACTAATCACCATTTCAGTAGGTGATACGGTACAGTACATTCTGCCGCCAATGTGCTTGTCACCTCACTGTCACTGCAGGATGATTTTTTTGCCTAGTAACTGTGGGCGTCTGGGAAGCACTATCAGTCAATCCAAAATAAACCTAGACACCATCAGCAGTCCTACCTGAACACATTACATAGTTTGTCACTCTGGCATACTATTCTGGAAGTAAAATCCTGCCCTTGGCTATTCCTGTGCAGCTGCATTGCCAATGCTCAGGCCCTGATATGTAGCGCCGTGAGCATGCCTACCTTCTCAGCTGAATTATTTTGGTAACCACTGGTGATTGCTCTGAGTGCCACACTGTAGGCTGTTCCTGCGAGCGAGAAATTAGCCCCGGTGCTCTGCCCCAGCATAAACTGGTATGTGCAACATGAACCACACCCAGATCCATCTGCTCAGATCCATTTTTTTCCATCTGCAACCATGCTCTATACTATCTGTAGGACATTGCCTCAGAATTATGAATCATCCTCTCTAGGCTCTTGATATCCTACTGTAACAGATGGGCATAACATTTATTCCATAATAACCATTCTGGATATAGCTGCCCTTTGTTATATTAATGAGTTAATAAGAAAAAAGCCAACTTTCTGACATTACTAAATTACTGACCTTTCAAGTAAAAAAGACTAAAGTCTAAGTCTGCATTAGTAACACAAGAGAAGACATACCTGTGAAATAATGCGTTTTCTCTTGGTTTGACTGGAAATCGATACATGAGGTACAATCCAAATTTTTGTTAGTACCACTAACTATGGCAGAGTAATTCCTAGAGAGAGCAAGTCTAATGAGCAACACTAAGGCTCAATAAATGGGATGCTCAACAGCTATGACATTTTGGCAACACACAAGTGAACAGAGAGCTTTTCATTTATTAGTAGCGAAGCACAGATGAGGCCACAATAGGAGAGAAGCATCTCTCTGCTGCTTGTTTTGTATGATAAAACCTTAACTGTGTGTCAAGTTTTAAAATATGTGAATTGCTTTCTGCTGCACAGTCTAAATTTCACAAAGATTATCCAGGGGCTAGAAAAACGCATTGCATCTCACAAGGATTCAATATATTTGATTACCCAAAAAGAAACCTGAGGAGTCATTTGATCACTTCCTTACACGTTTAGGCGTTGAAAACATGTGTGTGACAGGAGGCAGCTTCTCAGCCTGGCTAGCCAGAAAGGCATCACAGGACCAAGTAGCTTAGAAGGTGCAGTTTGACAGTCGTATATGAAAAAGGCCAAGTTTCCTTGTGACAGAGGTGTTTAAACATCGCTAAGTTCCCTAAGCAGCAGCACTATCAATTGGAGTCTCTAGAACGATATGAGGTGGTTTCAAAAAATCTATAATCCTTATCTTCCAATAAATGTTCTGTGCACAAGGCTGCAAACTAGATAAGCAGTTGTCATGGTTTAACCCCAGTCAGCAACTAAGCACCACACAGCCACTCGCTCATCCTGCCCCTGCCATGGTAGGATGGGGAAGAGAATCGGAAAAAAAAGTAAAACCTGTGGGTTGAGATAAAGACAGTTTAATAGGACAGAAAAGGAAGAGAAAATAATAATAATAATAACAACAATGATGACGACGACGATAAAAGAATATACAAAACAAGTGATGCACAATGCAATTGCTCATCACCCGCTGACTGATGCCCAGCCAGTCCCTGAACAGTGATCGCTGCTCCCTGTCCAACTCCCCCCAGCTTATATCCTGAGCATGACATCGTATGGTATGGAATAGCCCTTTGGTCAGTTTGGGTCAGCTGTCCTGCCTGTGCCCCCTCCCAGCTTCTTGTGCACCTGGCAGAGCATGGGAAGCTGAAAAGTCCTTGACTAGCATAAGCAGTACTCAGCAACAACTAAAACATCAGTGTGTTATCAACATTATTCTCCTACTAAATCCAAAACACAGCACTATGCCTGCTACTAGGAAGAAAATTAACTCTATACCAGCCAAAACCAAGACAGGAGGATAGGCTGTGCTGGCCCTTGAGTGGGTGAATCCTTGCCACTTACTTACCCTGAATGTAAGCAGAGATTTTCTAGGGTGGCTGTAGGAGCTAAAGGTGTCCCGTCTCCTGGACAGCTAACATGGGAGTGTGTTTTATCAGCTCTGTGAAACATGAAGGGGAGAATGGGCTATGTCTTGGAGAAGTTTCATTCCTGCTGCTCCCTCAGTAGTAGTGGTAGTAGTGGCTACAGCCACTAGTGCTGAAATTCAGTAACTCAATATGAAGGACAGGAAAAAAAAAAGAACACGAGGCTTCGTATGTGCAATGAGTGATCTATAACTATGACTATTTATAATAGGAGATAGCAGAAGAAACAGATTATTTTAGAGCTACAGAGTATTTTTTGTAATACCTTATAGGCCAACATCCAGGGGGGCTGAAGCATTTCAGAATCAAAGAGCATGGGGGGTCTCCAGGCCTCTCACTTATTCTCTGAGTTTCCATTTGTCTGGCAGTACTGGCAGCTGCTGGTTCCCCTTGGTTCTACCAGGTTTTCTCTTAGACTGGTTGTTTCCACTGGATGTGAGGAGTGTGCTGGTATCCAGATAGGTGCCCTGAATATAGCAAATGGGTTCCAGTTCTGTTGAGGGTGAACATTTCTTCTGTTACTTTGCTGATTTTTTCATTGGTGATGGGATTTTTCCCATCAACACCTCAAAACTTTCAAAGGAACTAGGTACTGCATATTTACTTGGTGGTATATATAACACTTTAGTGCTGAAAGTGGCAAAGCCGGTCTGTATTGTACATAAGCAAATGATTTTTGAAGACACTTGCCCATCTAACCTCAGAGGACAAGGGACATTGCCAAACCCACAGCTTCCTTGCCTTATATATATTGATGGTATCTCCATCTTTCCTTCTATGCAAATACAAAGCAAACTTGTTCTGAATATTGAAAACCAGGACTAAAATGTGCTTTTGTACTATGGCTGTGGTAAGACCTAAAGTCAATTAATTTATTATTCTTGATAAGTGACAGAATTCATTCTCATAATTTAACAGATTTTATCTAAACCTTTTATTTTGTTTTCTGTAATCTCTTATTTGCTTTCAATTCCACAGTGGCTAATTAACATTTATAAGCAAATCCAGAAATGAGACAAATTCCGCAGAATTAACTGATATAACAATCATAATGCATATTTTTATAATGCAGCTTTCTAGTTATGAATATCCCTTAGACTGTGTGATTCCAGGCTATTAAAAAGTGCTTGCCCTGCATTTATTTAAGATTTGTACTAATGGCTTTAAGCACTGTATCATCATTAATAACAGTAATAATTAGATCCATGAATCATTAAAAGAATCACTTCTGCAGCAGTTCATGCTGTTCCTTCACCTGTAAAAATCTTTTCTTCTCTTACAGTGCTGAAGGGAGGGCTCTTAATCTCCCCGTGCTTTGCTGTTGCTGGCAATTAGCAGCACTTGCTGATTAAGCAAACCCAAGACACAGATTTCAGCTGAGCCATCCGAGAAAGTCGGCTCTATGGTAGGAACCTAGCTAGTAAGGGACCTTCTTTGCTTTGAGATTGCTCTTGATGGCACACTGGCACAGAGAAAGACCTACCTTTTGTAAAGATACTTTGACATTGTATAGCAAAGGGATATATGCTGGCAAGACAACATCTCTCCCTGTATTCAAAGCACTTTCTCCTCATAATTCATCTATTAGGACACAGAAAGAAGCAGCTGATTACTATGACCTATATACTGAAGAAAAAAAAAAAAAAAACTATCTTTGCCACTATTTCCATTACATGCAGTTGCCATTCTTCAAATGTGTTGCACATGTGCAGGTGGTACGAGATAATTGATCTTCATTGAGTTTCTAGGTAATAGCTTTCAAAGTTTCCCTGGAGACAGCAGTATCGTGATGGATTCATTCACTGAATAACCATGAGACACCTAACATGTTTCAATTAAAAAAAATTCCTCCCTCAACCTGCAGTTCTTCACTCCTCTTGAAAAATACAATGAAATATCTTTTGATAGAAATAATGTAGTTTCATACCTGTACACCTGTATGCACACATCCATCCAACATTTGATTCAAGACCACCATTAGTTAAACTATTCTGGACATTAAAGAAGTGTAAGAGCCAGTTTCAGACTTGCTGTAATGACATATAAATCCAGATCCTGTTTATTCATGCTCTGAATTTGTCTTGAGTACTTCAAGGTTTAGTACTAGTTATTTGTAAGATTAATTTGGAGATATCCCACTATGGAAAAGTTTGTTAATGATTGTTATATTTTACTGTATTTAGGTTTATAGAAGCAAAAAGTATAGTTGATATTAACCTTAAAATGTCCAAAGGGACAGAGCTGGTTTAAAGTTGTGACATGAAGGCCAAAAAAGTA
The DNA here is from genome assembly GCF_030463565.1 of Pelecanus crispus. Taxonomy (NCBI): domain Eukaryota; kingdom Metazoa; phylum Chordata; class Aves; order Pelecaniformes; family Pelecanidae; genus Pelecanus; species Pelecanus crispus. The sequence goes on from NC_134648.1 coordinate 53,733,573, forward strand.
TTAGCACAGAAGTATGTAATTCTAAGTGAGCTGAGGATAAAGGCACCCCAGCAGCATGTGTGAAATTCAGCTGCAGTTTGAAGACAACTCTTATAGCAACAAATATTACAAGACACTGTTACGAGTTTAAAAAGGAATGTCAGTCTAACAGGAAATGATGTTACTATTTCCATGCATCCACATTGACAGACATGAGCCACATTCAGCTTTTTTTGCCTTATAGACTCCAACATGAATGGATCAAAATGCTTTATGAAAAACAAACTATCACTTCCACAAAGTAGATTTTATGCACTATAGACAGACAGATTAAGATTTCAGAACTGGAAAGACTGAACCAGGTCATTTGGGGTACCTCATTCATTATCCATATTCAGAAATACAATCTGTGACTCAGATATACTTGCCCCGATGCTCTCAGGCAATGGCAGAGAATGGAGACCCCCCACTCCAGGCTCAACGCTGCTGTAACCTCCACAGTTGCACAGCTGTTGCCCTATACCCTTGAAGAGGCAGTGAATTGGTGACATGGTTATGGGTCTGTTGCAAAGTTTGTACAAAATCTGTAAACAAAATCAATGCTGACTGTTCTGAAAAGGGAATAATTGCCAGATTGAATTGGAAAACAGATTGTTGTAATTAATTGACTTGGATGACACTTCAGTCTCTATAAGCATGACACAATGACTCTTCATTCAGGAACACGGATGTGACTGTGTCTTCCAATTCTTTATCTGTTCCACCATAATTGAGCATGTATAATGTGCACTGAAAGCCAAATGTCACCCAAACTAATGCCATTAAGAATGAACAAACATCTATCTGTATAGCTGAACTATTGCTGAACCTGCAGACATATGCAATTCTTGTCACTAAGAAGCCCATCAGCATTGTATAATGGCATGCAAATAAGTAAGAATTGTTCTGAATGAGAAACAGTAGACAAAAATAAGCACTACATTTCAAAATATATATCTAGAAAGCCCTTCTTTTTCTGGTGGGGTTTCTCAGCCAGATCATTATGCAAGTCACTTCATGTACCTGTGCCTCTCTCTTTACTCCCTTCTTTTTCTGTTTAGGTGAATAATTCTCAACTGTAACTTAACAAAATATATATACTTAGCTTATGTTTTTATAATGATTAGATAATGATGGTTACTAAGGTGAACAAGGCTAACTTAAAAATGGTAGATTTGGTCAAAATTAATCTTTATGTTTTTATATCAACAGAAGAAAATAATAGCAGCTAGCAAGACTCCCTGTTCTGCCTGTCCCTCCTTACCTAGAACAAATATTTGAAGACCTCAAAATACTCCACAGAATGAATTCATCATTTCCATTTTGAAGAAGGAGAAACTTAAGACACACTAGACAATTCATGTAAAGTCATACGGTAAATCATATATTTCAATAATTTTGTTCAAGCATCATATGCTTTTTAATTTCTCTCAGCCCTGTACACAGCCCCATGGCTTATGTCTTTTAATCCACAATGATGCTTGTACACACTCCCTTTTGTGTCTGCTAATGTCCACACACAAATGTATATTTATATTTCATTTTCTTCCTCTGCCATATGTGCATACAGATAATACTTAGGATTGGCCAGAAAATTACAATTTCATCATGTGAAACATTTTGAATTTTCAAGTATATAGACAGAAAATTATTCATAATCCTAAGAGCTCCTGATTATTTTTAAAAATTGAAATGTAGAGTTACAGTAATGTTACTATATAACCTAGCCAACAAAAACAACTATGAAAAATCCTTCCAAACCCTTTTAAACCTTTACTACTTATCCTCCTTATTGATAGGTGTTGATTATTAATTTTAACTAAAGAAGTGAAAGGAAAAGTGCAGAACCAAGGCAGCCTGCTATCAGCCTCTTTACACTAATGGCTTGGAAGATATTTAGTATGCTCATACCCCTTCACTGAAGAATCAAATTATTTCAGCTTTCATACAGACAGCATTCAAGTAAATTACTGGAGGTGTCCTGTCCTTTACCACTTGGTGCATCGCCAGTTACCAAACGCCATTACTTTCAAATACAATTAAATGTTTTTGTATGAAAATGTTAAAGAGAAAACATATTTGGAATGAAAGAAACATACAGAAACAGAAAGACAAATTGAATAGTTAGAGCAGAAGCCAGAGGTCCAAAGCATAGATGAGCTGGTTTCCCCATGTATTGGGTTTGCATGGCAAGGTTTTGGTACCAGGGGGGCTACAGGGGTGGCTTTTGTGAGAAGCTGCTAGAAGCTTCCCCTATGTCCAATAGAGCCAATGCTAGCCGGCTCCAAGAAGGACCTGCCACTGGCCAAGGCCAAGCCCACCAGAGATGGTGGTAATGCCTCTGTGATAACATATTTAAGAAGGGGTGGGGGAAAAAAAACCCTGCACAACGGCAGCCAAAGAGAGAAGTGAGAATATGTGAGAGGAACAACCCTGCAGGCACCAAGGTCAGTGAAGAAGGAGGGGGAGGAGGTGCTCCAGGCACCGGAGCAGAGATTCCCCTGCAGCCCCTGGTGCAGCCCATGGTGAGGCAGCTGTGCCCCTGCAGCCCATGGAGGCCCATGGTGGAGCAGATATCCACCTGCAGCCCATGGAGGACCCCACGCCAGAGCAGGTGGATCTGCCCAAAGGAGGCTGTGACCCTGTGGGAAGCCCACGCTGGATCACACTCCTGGCAGGACCTCTGGACCCCTGGAGAGAGAGGAGCCCACGCTGGAGCAGGTTTGGTGGCAGGACTTGTGACCCCGTGGGGGACCCACACTGGAGCAGTCTGCTCCTGAAGGACTGCACCCCATGGGAGGGACCCACGCTGGAGCAGTTCATGAAGAACTGTAGCCCATGGGAAGGACCCACATTGGAGAAGTTCATGGAGGACTGTCTGCCGTGGGAGGGACCCCACGCTGGAGCAGGGGAAGAGTGTGAGGAGCCCTCCCCTGAGGAGGAAGGAGCGGCAGAGACAACGTGTGATGAACTGACCGCAACCCCCATTCCCCACCCCTGAGCTGTTGGAGAGGAGGATGTAGAGAATTTGGGAGTGACGTTAAGCCTGGAAGAAGGAAGGGGTGAGGGGAAGATGTTTTAAGATTCAGTTTTTATTTTCTCATTATCCTACTCTGATTTTGATTGGTAATAAATTAAGCTAATTTCCCTGAGTCAAGTCTGTTTTGCCCATGACGGTAATTGCTGAGCGATCTCCCTGTCCTTATCTCGACCCATGAGCCTTTTGGTATATTTTCTCTCTCCTGTCCAGCTGAGGAGGGGAGTGATAGAGTGGCTTTGGTGGGCACCTGGGGTCCAGCCAAGGTCAACCCACCACACCCCAGTAAGATTGCTGGCTGTGGATTAAATGGAATAGTCACCTGAGATTCAGGAGAATCTGCACAGTAAAGGATTTTGAAGTATATGCTAAATGCTTTATGCAGGCTTCTGTGACGAACAGGTAAGTATTTACTTTTGTTTGTGTTTAAAACACGTCAGACAAAAAACCTTTCTACTAAAATTTCTGTGCTGTGTCAGGTCAGCCTTTCCATATCTAAATAATGCCCTTTAAACATATGGATATTGTTGGGTTTGGGATTTAGGATTTTTTGGTGAAACAACTACAGCATGTCAGATTTACAGATTTATGTTCAAATACTGCAGTTGGTAGGTAAGAATGACCTTCGAGAAGTTTGCCTTCTGTTGTTTCATGTTTCCTTATCATAAAAGGCATTTTGCAATCTAAAGTGAAATCATTTCAGATTAAAAACAGTCAAAAAGCCTGGAGTCCAGTTTCCATGAAAAAGAGTCCCAGCTTGAAGTACAGATGTAAGTCTGAAGCACACAACAATTAAATATACTACAAAATGGCCACTGTCTTCAACAGAATGAAATATTACATGTATAGAAAATACTGGTGGTTATTCAGGTATACACATTGCCTATCAAATCCAAGAAACTCCACTGACATCAGAAGATGTTTTCCAAACATTTTCTCCATATGTCCACAATTGTGAGTAACCACTAGCAAAATATAAGTAGCAAGCATATAGTCAGAAATCAACTGTCAAAATTATTAAAAATAAGTAAGCCAGGATATCTTATTTCTCTCCACCCAGAAAACTTGGATCTGTAGAACAGCTGTAGATTTTATCTTTTGTTGTTATCATTTTAGCTGTACTAGTGCCTCTTCCCTAGCACTCCCATCCATTTGTCATTTCATTTTCCTCTAGCTAGCAATTTATGCTTTCCCTTCTGGCTAATAGTGTCTGATTTCAATTACTTCACTTCCTTGGAAGTCCAGTTCCTACAATGAATAGAGAAATTGCCATTTTCTTTATTACCCTGGGCACTTTATTTTAACACAAGCTTCCCCTGTATCATGGTATCTCAGGAGGGCTTGTGCCTGCTATCTAAAATTGCCTTAGCTGTACCTTTTGCCATTTACATTCCCTTTTCTGTTTGTTTTCTCCCTTTCGGACTCTTGAAACCCCTTTAAAAACTTGACTTTCAAAACCAGCTTTCTGTGACACATAAACATGTGAAAACCTTTCCATGTCAATTAAAAAGATACTGGGAAGGTAGCAACGTAAGACCAGAAGAGAACATATGAGCTCCAAAAACGTGACTGCACAGTGGGAGGCGCGGAAACATCCATGGAGTACCTATTCCCCCTTACTCCCACACACCATAAGGTATCTCCCCAAACCCCTATAACAACCTTAAACCTTTAATAAAATTCCCACAGGCACAACTCCCCAAAAAAAAAGATGGAGAAGGCAGGTGAATTCAAGGACGTTGTTAATGCTCCACGTCCTTTCCCTAGCAGGGAAACTGTAAGACAAAAGAGATCCAAGGCTGTGAGTCCGTTCTACACAGCCATGGAGGAAACGGTGAAGACATGAAACATAGACTGGCCAGCTACTGCTGCTCTGAGCTGGAGAAAAGTTCCCGCCAAGCTCCAGACACAGGAAGGATTTGTCAATCAGTTTCTTTTTCCGTTTCACATTATATTTCTAATTGTGTGTATGAAATGGACTAATTAGAAAACTTCATCAGCTAATGCGCAGTATCTCATAAAGCTTAATTACCCTGCAGGCAGTGCTGCGTATTATTTATCCCTGTCAGCGCTGAAGGTGTATTTTGTTAATATACAGTTTAATAGGAGTCTCCCCTGGAATAAACTTTAATCCCTTGGCATATATCTGGAAAACCTGTGACCCATGTTGGAAAGTCCTCTGTATTCAGGCTAATTTATTTGCCTGAAGGAGTATGTTCAAGCAGTGCTGCAGTGCTACTTACCTACAATGCAAAAAATTCACAAAGCTACTTTCATTCAGAACTAGTTCAGTTTGCAGATATGATGAAGGTAAGCTGACTTGTGAATAGTTGAAGTCCTTCACTGTCCATCCTCCAGTTTCTCCCTGAATTACAGCTTTTCCACCAAGTGGCACAACTAGCTATGAGAGAATATTTCAGCGCGGGGAAGCTGATAGAAATATGGAGACATGGTAACTGAGGGATCTGCACTGGGGGTATTCAAAGAAGAATGACGTGAGGCCAGTCCAACCTTTCTCTCCAGTTAAATGTGTAATGAGAGTGTATCTTATCAAGTAAATCCTGCTTACTAGTACATCACTTAACACAGCAAGCTAAGAGCTTGTTTTTAAGCCTTGTACCCATGACAGTGGCTCTCACAGCTGAAGAAGAGAGAGTCAAGGAAAGTATGCAGTGGCACGAGTGGATAAAGGAGTGGAAAAAGATTAATATATAAAAGATCTGGGACAGGTGTCTGTTTCAAACACACTAACAAGTCTGCCATATGTGCCATCATCTGAGCTGACTGACAGCTCTCTCAGTGGCCAGTCTGCCAAGCTATGAAGAAACTGAAACAAAAGTACTGCCTGGTATAAAACCATCAGATGTGTAGGTAAAAAGCGTTAAAACAGGAGACAAACATTTCAAAAGCCCAGTAATTTGTGCTCTTAAATCCTTTGTATGCTTTTGACAGTCTCCCCCAAAAGACATTTCACATTTCTAGAAGCGGATTTACATGTGTCTATAGGTTTGATAAAGCTTTTAAGGGTGTAGGAACAGCTAATATTTTGCAAGTGGAACTGAAGAAAAATAAAATTTAAATTATTAATATAATCCCTACCTTTCTAGAAGGAAGAAGAGAGAAAGCCAGTGCAATGCAAACTGTGCATGTTGGAATTTTTCTCTCCCCATGTACTGTAACCAAAGCTACTTGTGCAGAAGGCTGGGCTTCATCCCTCTCATACAGAAGTTGCTGCTTATTGTTGTTAATTATCTACACACTAAAGATAGGCTCTACATGATTAGGACTGAAGTCCAGAATCAAGCAGAAAGTGAAGGCTGTCAGTAAGATGCAGAGCTGTTATTAAGGGCTTCTGAGCTGCCCGCCATACCTCTAACTCCCTGGTGTCATTTCCAGCCAATCTCCTTCCCCAGTGATGTAAATCAGGAATACTCTCCTGAAATCAGGGAAACAGCAGGAGAGTTAAGGCTAGAGTAAGGGCATGGAGAATCAGACCTGTCTTTCAAAGGGCCGTTGTAGAGAGACAGCAATTCTAAACTGCAGCAGATAAGGTGATAAAGTACAAAACCTTCAACAACAGTAGGGGGACCAAAGGAAACCGCAGATAAAGCACATTTCTCTCTGTGTAAAATCACCATTTTTTTAAACTTGCTCTTATACGGAAAAGATCTTTTGAAGTTTGAATTTAAAAAAAAAAAAAAGTGAAAAAGGTAGTAGCATTTTTTGCTTTTACCAAAGCCAGTTATTTGCTCCAACTGGATTTTAGCTTGTTTCAAAGTCTCCTGTACAAAACGATTCAGAAGGGTAGGGAAAGAACCTGTAAAGTGAACCAGAGCTTTGAAGCAAAAATCAAAACCAGAAGGTATAACAGTTTCCTTACATATACAGCAATCGTTAAAGGGAAAAGAGAGCTTGATTACAGGAAGACAGCTGATTTTGTTTTTACTCAGAGTTAATTTTTTCAAAGAATAAGAACTTGTCCTGTTTGCTAGATCAAAAAAGAGACATCCTATAATACAACTTTTTTGTAGCTATTCAAAACCTGAAATCCATTGGAGCCAGTGAGGATTTAAGAAGAAAGGAGTTCAGTATAAGGAAGCTTTTCTTTCCATATTCCCTGTTGATATTGCTGGTCTTTTTGTATAATAATTCCCTCTAACCTTTGCATAGTTTCTTAACAATTTCAGGGGGGTATCTCTGCCTATATTTTTAATAGGGGAGAGAGATCATCATGCATGGGGAAACATCTCTTTAAGTAACCAGGAAAACAAATGCACCTCACTAGCCATCAGTTAATCATCTGAATTGTTGCACAGAAATTCTAATAATTTCCCTTGTTTCTTTCTGTCCTTTATAAGAAGGGCAGCTGAACAGTCTGATGAGCCCTGAGTTTATTAACGGATGCCCTTGGAAGCTCAAGGATCTGATGGCTGTGGTGCAGAGAGCTGGGACCATTAGGCCTTATTTTTATACTATATCACATAAACATACAGCACTCCTATTGCCAGATCACTTCAGCTCCCTGTGCATTTATTTATACATTAATTATGGGAGCAAAATAGGAGCAAAATATCTCACAAGGGTGCATCGAAACTTAACTCATGGGTGTTTCTAAAACCATTTGAGACATGCAGATGAAAGCTTATACATTAAGTGTATAAATAGTTGTTATTTTCATAACCATTTGCAAGCACTGATTTCCTACTGCCTCTTCTATTACACTTGTATTTCAGCTGCTTTGCGAATGGTCCTCAGCAGATGCAGCCTTAGCCTGGTTGCCTGGTTCCCATGTGTGCCAGGAGAGATACTTAAATATTGGATATTTTTCCATGGCCACTAGGAGCAGTCCTTTTCTTGATGCATCATATTACTGCCATGCAGCTAGATGTTTAGCATTATTATTGCAATCTTTCTGCCAACCTCTGATTGACAGCAACAAGGGTTGGGTTCAAATTTAAAGGGATCACTAATAAAATGCCAGCTGGAACATCTGCTCAGAAACTCAGGGAAAACAAAACTCAGTTTTCTGCCTTGACTTTCTCTTAGGCAAGCAAATCAATTGGCTTAACAATATTGTCTTAAAGGGAGGAAAGAAGGAAAAAAAAAAAAAAAAAAGGAGATAAAGAGAGCAATGCACGACATCTAATTCCTGAAGTACAACAATATCAGGCAACCCTTCCTGCCAAGGCAAGTGTTTGCCCAGTGCAGTGCTTTCCCCTGCAGCAACACTGCAACTCCAGCCGGCTATATTCACAGCTCTTTTCTTTCTTCAGCTCTCACAGGTGTGGAGAGCTCAGGGTAAAGGCATTTTTAGGTGCCCACATTAGGACTCTATTCTAGTCTGCCCACCTCCCAGGACAAGTGCAGGCTCAGGGCAGTTTTAACTCACTATAACGGAGAGTCCACTCTCCATGTCCTACTATTTTCACAACCTTTCTGCTAAGATAGCTAATAAAAATGCCTAAATCTACTCTTACTCAGTAAAATGCCAGAATTTGCAGGGTGGGGGGAGATCTTGGTATATATTTGTCTGATGGTGAGTTGCACATCACCCCATGCCCCAGCATGTTAATACATTCAGTTAAAGAACAGGAGAGAGCAAATGATAGGCAGAGATAAGTATACATAGTCCTTCCTCAGATTGTTTTATCTACCTTAACTTGATTTTGAATCTGACCTGAGGCTGTTGGATCTTTCCTCATTCTTCCAGACTTTCTCATAAAGTGCCATAACAGCCAAAATAGTATGACCAAGCTTATTCTGTATGGTACCCCAAGAATTAGTTGGGCCTGATTTCTAGTCCATCATGGCTCAAGCTGCATTTGAACCAGTGAACTGGAAGTCAAAGACTTGTTTTCTAGGCATTACTAGTCTTTTGAGTCATCCACCTCCTGGTTTATCATGGAAAATAATTATTCATTGTCACTATAATTGTTCTGATCCATAATCAGGGAAAAGCAATCCTGGCAGATGGTCTGGGACTGTCTAGGTACAGATAAACACCACACAAGATTATGAAACTCCCTGTGCTGTAACCTTTAGTATTATGAAAGGATTATTCAAAACTGTATAATACTCCAATAAATAAGAAAATGGGACTCACCTAAGCATTAACTGCTGCCAAAAGAATACATTAAAGATACTGAAGAGCTCAAACATTCTGAAATTACTGAGAAATACTACACCTTTCTGGACCAGTATTCTTCAGAATAAAAAGGCTAAGGGATCATTTCTTAACACAGCAAAAACCATCAAGAAAAAAAATAGTGTTTGAACAAAAGCTACCTGGTGCTAGTAGGAGCCTTTTTAGTGCTTAGAATTGAGTTTTGTACATGTGCTAACACTTTATACAGGTCTTATTTGCCTTTCTAGAGTAGCCAAAAGACATCTAGTCAAGCTTAACTACAATCATTCTTAATTTAGTCTGAGGCAGAAAACCACCAACAGAAATTACTGAAGACCAGGATTCCATCAACAGAAAAATCTCATTCATGAGTTGTTGAAATTCCAGCCTATTTTTTTTTTTTTCATTTCTCTACAAAGCAGCATTTGTGCTTAATATGCCTGGGTTTGGTTTGTGATTGATCTTTAGGCATAAAAAGCCTGATTTTCACAAGTGTCCAGAACTCCAGCTGGGCTCCAACAGAGGTGCAGTATTCATCCTTCTTAGAAAACAAGCGCTTATTTGAATGAATTGTGTGTCATCGCTTCTGTAATTTCTGCATTCTGAATAGCCTAACCTTTGTGGTTAAACCCTGACACCCTGAAGGTTGTGCCCATATGTTATTGGAAAGATAATTTACCCTGGATTAGGAGAAAAAGGTCTCCTATTTCACCTGTGACCCTTCCATCACAACACGTTAGCACCAGCTGTGCAGGGTAGGTAATTGTGTGGGGCTGGAGGCTGAGCAGGTGACTTGCAGCTGCTCCAGACCCCAGCCCATGCTAACGGGCAGGGGCATGCCTGATTTCACATAAGCAAAGAAGTCTCAGTATATTTAGTGGTTTAGCTTTCTCCCTGCCATTGTGCTGAAAATCTGTACCCTTAATTTTCTGTTTCTGTTGAACAGTTACAAAGCAGGTGGGTGAAACAGACGGGAAATCAGATACCCTTTTAACAGCCTCCAGTGGAAACTCGCAGGCTAGTGTTTCAGATCTGAATTATATAATGAAATTAAATGGTAAGAAAAAAATAGCAACTTTAAACACAGCAGACCACAAAGAAAATTATGTTTATGTGACTATTTCTTTTCTCCAAAGTGCTACCACTGGTGCCTGACTGGGAGGTGGATAATATGCTCAAATATTGCAGTGACAAACATGAAGGGAAACCTAGAAAGGATGGAAAAAATGAACCCTAGTGCTCCCAAAAATGTGCATGCAACTCCTGCTGATTGCAATAGATATGGACTATGAGAGATGGGTGAGGGGATCTCAGTCCACCTTCTAGGAGACCAAATATCCTCATGACAGAGCCCATGGCATTATTCAGAACTATTAGGATCAAGGTGAAAGAATGAACTTTTCATTACTGCAAGTACTTCTCCTGCTTCAAGAGCAAGGCCAGTGGAAGAAAGCAGGTGTCTTTGCTGTTCACCAGTATATGTGCTGGCTGCACTACAGGTAGCCATCAGTAGAACTAGCGTTACGTCCCAGGTCTGTTGATTTCTGTGTCACCTCCCAAGAAAGCCATCTCAAAAGTTTTCCAAATATAAATGCTCACACAGCTCTCCTTGCTCACTTCCCGAGGGCTGAATACTTGCAGCTCTCACTGAAACGAAGCCTTCACCAGTCAAGTATTCCTATTTGGATGACTTTTAGCCTTAAGCTAATCACTTCCCAGTTTTGCATCTCAAAGATTTTGCACTTTGCAAATTGGAGACCTTGAGGAACTTTCAACTGTTTTAAAAGGCACATGCTTTGGGTTGTAAGAAATACAGAACTATTGAAATAATTTGAACTACATTGATTTAACCTATCTGCTTAAGCCAAACAATAAAATTCACTCTTCAGTTTCGCCCATGCCTAAGGACTCTTTTCATGAAAATTCAATAAACATGAAATTGATACTATTTTGCAGAAGCATGATGAAGTGGGGAGATGGAAGTTTCATCCAAAAGCTACTTTCATGGTAAATTTTTCATGCAGCTTTCCTTTCAGAAAGCCAATGCATTGCTAAAAAGGTATCTAAGGGACCCAGGAAAGTGGTGGATTTTATTCCTCTTAAAAATACTTCTGCATTCAAGCATTTTTGACAGAATCATTCTTACTGCTTCTCAGCCCAGTGAATTAAGTGACTTTCCATATCCCTTATATTTATTTTCATCTTGTGCAATTTCTAAATAGTAATGCTGCAGTTACTAATAATGCCACGAAAATGATTACTAGTTTGGTAATCTGTATAGGAATCTGCAAATCTGATTACCTAACAAATGAAATTATTTAGCAAAATCATCTGATAGGTTTTTCAACTTTAACCTAAAACCTCTTTTACAGAAAGAGAAATTTAAACATTTTTTCACTTTTATTCTGAAGAGACATCTTCAGAAGGTACCTAGCTCATGTCATGTACCATTAAAGTCTTGATCTCATGCCTGTTGAAGTTTATACATGTCTTACTACCAATTTCAATGAGATTCACCACTGACTATTAATCTATAATGATTGTTACTAGCTAATTTTTTACCAGTTCGTTTAAAATCATAAAGCATAAAATGGTATGTTGCTAAACATATCATTAAATGCAAAATAAACTTGATTTCCCTACTACTACCACCAAAAAGCCTCCTGTAAACTAGCAGTAATTATACATAAATCATGCAGATATTAATCTCCATTTATCACATTCATTGCCCTTAAACAGAGACAGAGAGGAGAGACAAGGTGATGTCTATGACGATATTTAGGTTTTCTGCAAATTGCCTGCTTCCAACACTTAAAGAATTGAGCTCTGTGTCCCAGACCTCATGAAAATCTCCTATTAAAGTCCATTGGATATTTTTCCATGGACATGAAATACTATCTGGAACTACACAGCTGTAGGTGAGGACACTGTTGTTCATTAGTCTTCGACTGAGCCCAGAGGCGCTGACGTCACTAGGAAATTTGCTATCAAATTTAAGTGGGCAGCTTCACCCCAATGGTTTCATAAAGTTCCTTGCAGAAGTAGGGCCTATTACAGCTTAACAAGAGTAATTTACATGCAACTAACTTGTAATCAGGTGGCAAACTATCTGTCTGTGGCAAACTGTCTATCAGACACTTCCTCCCTTAACAGGATTTTGTCCTTGATTTAAACAGAGGCAAACTGAATATTTCATTAACTTTTTTTTTAAATGACTGCTATTTTTTAGACAAAGAAAACTGAATTTTAGTCTATGGAGCCTAGACAATTGAGTCATCTGACAATTTCAGGAGAAAAAAATGCTGAACTAATGCTATGCTGTAGATTATTCAGCTGAATACGTGTATTTGCAGGTGCCAGGACTGCAGAATGTATAGTGCAGCATTCAGATTTAAGGATTATTCTTCTCTTTAAAACAGTGCTATAGGAGGGCTTAATGTCTGTTTACTATCAGGAGTCTGCCTATGAGTAGCGCCCATTTCCATCTTCCTTTAAACCTATCTTGCTGGCTACTTGCACTGGCAGAAGACAAACATATTCAGAACTTGAATGAAGATAAGAAGGTGGCAGGAAAAACACTGAGCAGTGATGGGAATTTTCATGGGAAAAAATAATTACATCTACCAAAAGGATATTTCTGCTCTTGCTTACACTACTCAGTTCCCTGTCATCTGAGCTTTAAATTAAAAGCATTTCAGCTTTGCCTGATGTATTTTACCATAAACAAACTCTCAGTCACCATGACAACAATGTTACTTATTGTAATGCTTTTAACTCTTAGTGATGGGCAGGGAAATCTTCGTTTGCCTTCTACAATTTATCTAATCCTTCCACTACTCAGTTTTGAAGCCAGCGAATCAAATTCTTAGGGCCATTCTCATTTTAGTCCAGCTCCACTGCAGCAACCCTGGTGCCACCAGAAATTAAATTCCATCCTTTGTTTTTAATGTGCAAAACCAAAGCAAAAATATTACAAAGTAGGAGACATAGAGTAGGTGCATTTATCTACTAGATACCTCTTTTGTTATTCTGTATGAATAGCCTTGATGCTCCAGCTTTAAGCAGTACTCTGGTGCCGTGGCTGTGAATCAGAGGCAGCTCACATGGTGGGCAGCATCGGGATGGGTCACTGTTTGATGGAGCGCCAAGAAACACCTACATGCTGCAGGAAACACTGAGTCAGATGTCAGCAGCTTCCCTTCTAAAACACCACAAAACGAATGCATTAGTATGGTGATGTGATGGATTAAAAATTAAGTTAAAGCTTGAGCTAGATCATTTCAGATCACATAGCTGTTACAGCCACTGCAGCCTGAGGTTATAACCTGCCTGTACTGTAAGCTGTTATATAGCATTTGGTTCAGTAAGAGGTTACTTCTAGCTAGTGATGACTCCAAAGCCTTTTGGCCAATGGGGATCCCCGCTGGGGGTATTGTGCAGGGTGTCTTGGTGTGACGTGGTTAGGTACTACCCTGTGTGTCATTACCACATAGCACAGGAAGGAAACAAGACTTCAGGATTTTAAACTTGAGGTTTAGGAAGCTCTGGGACTTGTAGGCCCCACCATTCCCAAAGTATAAGGTGATACTGAGGTGTGAGGGCCTTGTTTTCAATCAAAGATTGTTTTGCCTAATAGCTCTTGCATTTTTTCACACAAACATGGGTGCACCCATGGACATGCCTGTCCCCTGCATAAGCAGGGATAACAAGTACAATGCCTGGAGCAAGCTCCCACTCTAATGACTGTTATTCCTTGGATTCGCCCTTGCAGTCTCAAAAAGTTGTCTCCTTGCTCACAGCCTGCCTGGTGTTGGGCCATGTGACTGTTCATCCTAATTCCAAACAATCTAAAAATGGATCCAGCATGAAACTCAGTTGCAGGGTTTTGAGAGAGCACATTTTGCAGCATCCCCTGTCATTACAGATGTGGAAGAGCCATCCAGCTTGATTTCTGTCATGACCTTCATAGACTCCAAAAATGAGGGTGGCAAGAAATAATATTCATCCATCTGAGAGAAATGGAGGCCCTGATTTCAAGAGTCTTTGACACTGAGGGTCTAGGAGGATCTGGGCCCCATCCTTCACATGTTTCTGCTCACATAGCATGCACACTGCAGCTCTGTTTACTGTAATGATTTTCTTGTGGTCACTGAGGCAGAACATTTCTTCACTTTACTGTAGGCAGGATGAGAGAAATTAAGAGAAAAGGTCACATTTAAGCATTTTTGTCAAATAATCCATCTCTGTTTTAATTTGCTGGTTTACATATACCTACTATTAGCTAGAGACTTTCTGGTGATGAAAACTCCTTTAGACGGGCTGCAGTCTTGACCTCTAGTAGCGTTTGTAATGTGTGAAAAGATCACTATTAGCCCAAGTGTTCTCCAAGGAAATATTTCATATATTGCTGCTTTTTCTTGCACTCTGTGACAAGCTATATATCTATAAATCTCATGTTACGTACGTACAGGACAGAACATGACCCCTGTAACCTCACACACTCAGCTGCTTATTTATTGCGTTACACATAAATTTCAGCCTGAGAATTAATCAGTAAGGAAACTCACAAATCTACTAACAGGTCCAAGACTTTGCAATCTGTCAGTCAACAATTCAGGAAAAGGAACTCCTCAAATTATTATTCAGTGAATATCCTGTTCCCTCCATTGCATACAGAAACTTTTTAGCGTCACACAGCTTGCATGGAGCAGTAGCCATTTTTACTCCTGGTCCCCTTACACAGACTCTTCTCATGCACCCATTCATGAGGTATCTCTCTAAGCCAGTCTCAAAATGATTGCAGGGAAAATGTTTCTTCAATATCAATGTTTTTGCTACAAGACTGTACAAAATTAATTTGGAGGTGACAGTAGGAGGGTTAGATCACAGCTAAAACAGAAAAAGCAACACAGAAAAGAAATATTTAAGTGCCTAATCTTTGTAAATAGAAATTATCCAAAGTAATTCTTTTTCTACCAGTCTTTTCCATCAAGAAAAGAGGTTTACTAAAAAGACCTATAACCGAAAGAAAAGCTTTTACAGGATCACCCAGCCACTGGCTGTGCTTTGTTTTCTGTGGTGAGAACATGCAAAAACAGTTTAATGTGCCTGTCACACACAATTTGTGTTTAATGTACCTCTGAAACATACTGCACAATTAATTCATAAAGTCAACATATTCATGTGGACTTTCTTCTGGATCTTTCATTACCTGAATCTGGTACATCTTGTCTAAACACAAGACACTTCCATTTAGAACTGAAGGTGAAACTCCTCTTCACCTTGCCAAACTCACCTTGCATTTCTGCCTTAAAATAAACACAGCTTTCAGTTCACTGCCTTCAGGCAAGTATACTTCATAATTTCAGGATACTGAACTTCATGGATTCAAGACATTAGTTTCAATTTTGTGCTCCATGGAATACCTGTCTATATCCAGTTGTGCAGTAGCAGTCAGTAAAGGGATTTCCTGCATGCTTACTGTTCTTTAATGACCTTTACTTCTCTTAAAATTAATTTCCATCAGAATACTGCCCTGCCTCATGGACCATGCCATTAGGACTGTTCATCTCAACCATCTGTCCACAGTTCAGTCGCTGAACACCAAGAGAGCACCAAATATGCAGTGTCATACAAAAATGGAGAAAGACAAAAGCTTCTCACACTCTCACTAAGGAAAAAATTAAATTATGGAAACCAGAACCCAGGTTTGATGAAGTGAGCAAGGGAAAAACTGGTTTTTTCAATATACCCATTTGTAGATCAAAAAACTATCGCAGTTTCCCTTGGATAGATTCTCGAGTTCTCCCTTTGCCCAGCACCCAGGAGGTTCTGAAGTGACTACCTTCAAGCGGGCAGAAACAGGCATGTACAGGCTGCTTCCACAGTAGTCTTCTATAAAAGAAATTCTCACAATAAGCTTGCTATTAATCAAGATTTTGTTATCTCAGAAGTCATACAGCATTGTCATCATTCTAGACACCAGACGGATTACTGATGACAGGGGATGTGAGTGGGCAGGATAGGGACAAAACAGCTAGAATAAAACAGAATGAACTTTGCAAGCCAGACATATTTGGCAACTGTACATTTGTGCTTTTAATACTTGTTAGGAACACAGTTCAGCCTTCTACTAAATGTTGGCAGTTTGGTATGTGGAGTCTCATAACAGCTTTAGTCATGACCCAACTGCTTTAGTCATGCAACAAGTTTAGATTCATGACTTCTGTTGCTCATTTTGTTTTCCTCTGACAGCAATGTAAAGAAGATATATAGCCCCAAAGATATCCTTCTCCTCTCACTGCCACTATAGTTTCCTTTGTCAGGAAAGCCCAAGAACTATTGTGACTCATCAGGTGTTGAGTACTTTGTGTGTGTGTGTCCTTCAAATCACTGTTACATTTACACTTGATAGGGAATTAGGTGGTACAAGGTTGGCTATTGGTTATAGGTCCTCTTATGTTACAGGAATCCTCATCTGCTAAAATTCCTATTGACCAGCATCATTACCACTAGCAGTTCTTTACCTCTGTACAAGTTAAATACTGTCCATTGTCTGCCATATATTTTTGCACCTTAGGAAGTTATCAACATGATTCCAGTACTCCCTCTGAGATTACAAGCAAGAAATGGTTTGGATAGGCAATGGAAGCTGGACAAGCATTCCACTAAATCAAAGATGCCACCACTGCATGATGTTGAAAAGCAGAAGCAGTTTAACTATGAACATATTTGCCCTAATGTGCAGAAGAATTACGATAACGCAAGTGGAGAATTTCAGGACAAAGCTTACTTTTATGTCAGTATTTTAGAGAAGGGAAGGGAAGGGAAGGGAAGGGAAGGGAAGGGAAGGGAAGGGAAGGGAAGGGAAGGGAAGGGAAGGGAAGGGAAGGGAAGGGAAGGGAAGGGAAGGGAAGGGAAGGGAAGGGAAGGGAAGGGAAGGGAAGGGAAGGGAAGGGAAGGGAAGGGAAGGGAAGGGAAGGGAAGGGAAGGGAAGGGAAGGGAAGGGAAGGGAAGGGAAGAAAAAAGAAAAATAAGAGGAAAGCTTTGGTCTTATATTGTTCATTGAAAGTAGGTGAATAAGGTCTCACAGTATAAGGCTGTATTTTGCAAAACTAAATTATTCAAAACAAAAACCAATCACTTCATGGGAACAGTTCATGGGGGAGTGTTTGGTTTTATTAAAAAGGCATTAATGATGATGACTTCAGGCATTACACAACCTTCAGACCAGAATAAAGTAGTAGAATAGTCACCTAGTCAATTAAGAGGTAGCCTGATTTAATAACAAATTATCAATGCAATATAATAATTGACAGTGAAGTCTGCGGACAAGATATACAGTCAGTTGATTTTGATAAAAGATGACCTTCCAACATCAAAACAGTCAGCAAATGTCAACAAACCCTGGACTTTGTGGCTCCCCCCGGCCCCCAGCCCCACCACCATTTTCAGACTATGCAAAGTGTGCTTAAAACAATAAAATGGTTTTTTTGGAATTTGGTTGCCCCTCCTACCAATTGTTTTGGAGTAATTCTTTTTGTTGGAAACCTACAATTGAGGCAATTGTAAAAGACATGAAAAATGCTGTATCTGCAGGGCGGGTACCTGGCATTGAGCATGACCTACCTCATCCAGAAGTTTTCTGTCTGGGTCACTGCATGCTAGAGTGGAAAAGAGGGTCCTTTCAGTGGATGCTGCGAGACCATCTTCAAAACCAAAGTCTTCTAGAGGAGAGACTGGATTCAGTCAAAGTTCAGGCAGCTACTGGTGGATGAAAGAAACTGCTTCCCAGTAAGATATCTGCCATACCTCCTGGAAGGAAAGGTGGGGTAGAAGTTGAGGAGTTACTTATCATGGGGCCTCCTGGTTCACAGAGGCCCCTGAGATGGGCCCCTCCATCCCTGTGAGAGTCTGTACCCATCTGCCAGCAGTGGCTGAAGTGCAGCAGGGAGGAGACAACCTCAGAGTGGACATGGTTGATAGACCGTTTTATTAGGTCTGTTGGAGAGAGACAGATACCAACCAGCTTCATTCAAAGCAGGCAAATGAGGCATGACCAAGTCCCAAGAAGGGCACACAATTAGAAATGACAGGTTGAGTGGAACAAGCAGCATCCATCCAGAATGCTGGATACAACACTTGTCCACAGCTTGTAAACTCAAGTCCAGGCACAGGCAACATTTGCTAAGGCAGTGTAGATACAGCTTCCAAGACCATCTAGAGTTCACAGAGTACCCAACCCAAGTAATTTTATTCTACATCAATTTCATTCTACATTGACATTACAGTTTTGCAAAGCTGCAATTTTATGATTCATCTAGACTGAATGTTATAATAGCAAATCTTTTAAATTAGTAGAGTTTGTTTGCACTAAAGGAGTGGGAACAGTCATGTGAAGGAACCTACCAGCACAGTATGGGACTTTTTCCTACATTCATGCCAATTCAAACTGATGTACCAGTCCTGTGCTACCCATTAACATTTTAAGTGACAGAAGATATAATTTGCTGACATATAGAGAATATATAATTAAACAGCTGGCTAGTAAAAGAAACAGCTCACTGAAGAACATGTTGAAAGTAAACTGCTAATAAATACATTTGGAAGCATAGTAGTATATTAACTCATTTACATAATCTAGAGGGAACTATGATTTGCCATAATGAGATACCTTTGGGGTTTTTTTGTTTGTTTTAATTTACCTGGCACACTGCTGCAATCAAATGGCATTAAGAAGGACTTCAGAATATAAATTCCTGACCAATTAAATGATGTTTAAATCATGAACTTAACCACACATTATATTAAAGTTCTGTCTGCAGTGCCCCAGCACTGCAAGCTGGCAAGACAAAACTGTATTCCGTCTCATATGGTTTCTGCTGGGAGACTTTGAATACGATTATTAGGGGTTGGGGGGAGGCACAAGAATCAACACTATAATGAAATCCACCAATTTATTATGAGCAGAGAAACTACGATCGTTCATTAATTTTTTTACACTGAGGAATAATTTCATGGAAATAGCTATTCCACTTGCAGTGTTTTCCATTAGAAAGTCAGCCTTTACCCTCAGATATTTCACTACACCTAAAGGAGCTGCTGTCAGATACTGTAAGGGCAGAGGAGCATATGATATAGGTAACCATATTTTTATATTCTAGGTAGCTGGAAAAAATTGCTGTAATATTTAATTCTGCAAAATATTAAGAAAGTATGCTTACATTTAAAATTTGTAAGCATGCAAAAAACCCCTCTGTTCAGCAATGTACTGATCCTTAAGTACTGTTGAAAGACTTTCATACACATAATTGGTTTCCTACTTGAACACTACATGTGTTCTCTAGCAGTAAGCGAGGCCCCAACTTACTGAGAGAGCAAATACACCCTGTCAATACAAACCAGCTTTGGTACTGAAGAAGAAAGTCCTCAATGACAACCAAAATTAAACATTATTTTTTGCTACAAATGCAGAATACTCATTAAAATCATGGCTCAGTATTGCTGTAATTCACAACCAGACAGAGCAGAACAGCACGATGTACCTGAGGTAGCTACTGAAACCAGAAACACTGATCATTTCTCAGTGATTTTTCACCCAAGAACAATAAGAGTGAGATTTTGGGCACTTCTTTTTTTCCCATATTTATGTATCATGGAAACACCTGCAATGTAAATAAAAATTTTACTAATATATTTTTCCTGGGTTCAGTCTATGTTTAAGAATCTGCCCATGTCAGCTGGTATTTCTAAATCATAGTGATGTTTTCTGACACAGTTCCACTCATAAGGATTAACTGCAAAGTATCTTACAAGCATGTTACAGACATAAGAAGTAAGTTACCAGTTAGAGGCACGTATTTAGAAAGAATTATAAAGAACAATAAGCAATGTATTGGATTTCATAAGCTATCTCAATATGAAATGACACTGAATTCTCAATTTTTTCTCTTTTTCTGCTAGCTATAGATATTCAGGAATATTCTCCCGTCTTTCCTTCATTTCCTTCTGGTTGTCACAGAATTAAATCCTTCAAATAAAAGGAGCATGACTTGTAAAACAATGATTATTATTCACAAGAAAACTGTCCCCTCACACAGTATGTATCCATTTTTTGATGTGTAAATGGGAGCTTTTGAGGTTTGAACATCACTGTAGAAAGACAGGATCCTAAGTATCTCTAAACTTTCTGTCAGTGTATCCAAACTCTCTGCAATTTGGCCCTTGCAGAAGTATTTGCACATGTTCAAACCAACAGCAAACCTGTCAAATCAGGCTTGCCCAGTGCTCTCCATGCAGAGCTCTGAAGGGTGAGGTAGTGAATAACCATGCTGCACAATCTGCCATATCAATACTGTGGCCTGCTGAAATAGCTGTCTTTTGATGGGTTTTTAGAACAAGCCAGAAAAGGTGAAACATAGGAGAAAATGTCAGAAACCTCAACTGAAAAGCTAAATGCAGAGAAGACTGCATGTAGAAATGGCACTAATAAAAAATGAGATTCAAATATGTTCAGCATCAGAGGACATTTCAATCAGTGCTGTGCTGCAAAAATACATGGCTCAGGTTCATCTCGTTTGAAACGCAGCTTTTCTTGTGTTTCCTGCCCTTGCTGCAAATTGCTATTGCTCACACAGCAGCTTGTGTTGATCTGGAGAAACCAGAAAGCATCTTGGAATAAGTGGTCATAGGAAAAGAAAGCTGTCACATGGAAACAGTCATCAAAAAAAGATTTTAAGGCACATTTTCTTTTCTCCTTTCCTGTACAGTCTCAGCTAAAGTTACAACCATGAAAAAAAAGCAGGGGGAAGACAGCAGTATGTTTTCAGAAAGCTGTTGGCTGCAGGTCTGGAATCCTTTGTTTAGAGAAAGAAAATTTAGGAACAATCTAAGCATCACTGCAGTATTTATTATCCAACCATCCATCTTAAACATGGAGCTCTATTGTAAAGTACTGCAGAGAAATAGGTTACTGAGGGAATGACAGTGGCCAGACTGTCACTGTTCAGTGATGGATGGGGAATGCAGCTCAAGAAGCTGTCAAAGAGCTAGCTATTGCCATAGGCAACCACTTGCTGCTTTTACCTGACAGATGAATTATTTTTCAAAAAGAAATTAGGGCAAAAAGGAACCTTGAAATACATACTGTGCATTTTTTTTAAAACTGTTAGTTTTACCCAATTCTAGAATTGTTTTTATCAACAGAACAAACTGTTGGTTTAGGTTTGCAGCTGAAACAGCCTGGTAAAATACGTCTCCACAATCCACAAAGATCAATGGTTTATAGGGCTGAGAAACTTCATTCTTCATCTGCTGCTTCTGGCTAGGAGAAAAGAAAAATTAGGCAAGAAACATCATAATCTTCCTTTATATCAAACTTCCATTAAAGTCACTGTTACCTGCCAGCAGATACTCAAGACTATTACACTGACATTTATCTTTAATGCTTTCTACATTTCTGACATTGTTCCAGTCCTTTTTTTGTTCATAATTTTTTAGTTGTAGTCAGATGCTCCTTCCCAGCTAGAGCTCTGAGTTGAAAATTGCTGACTACATATGTGAGCAACATCAGATGAGAATCTAGTTCTAAATAAATTTGCATCTCTTCATGTGCATACAAATTATAAGACACATGCCCATTTTAGGATTGATATAGGTGGACACAAATAAGCAGACAACCCAGTGAGTACTGCACTTCGGAGAGTGAAGATCCTTTATTTCCAGTCTTACAGAGAGTGAGAATTCTCAGTTTCTGCTTCCAGTCCAGATGAAAAAGGCAGCTCACAGAAGGCTGTTGAAGATTTGACCACCTGAATTGTTTGGCAGAAAACCTGAGCCTTGGGAAAATGTAGCATGTTTGCCCTGTATTTACCCTTTAATTTCGTGGGGTTTTAAAATATTTGCCATAAGACAGTAGCATTACATTTTGATCTTAAGGGGGATTTTTGAGCCTCTTTAGATGTTGACTTAGATGCATCTGAAGTAGTTTTTAAAGGATAAAAATTAGCAGGGCTTGTTAAACAGTCCCTGGTCACTCAGACTTGTTTGAACAACCTTGTCTGCTACACTTGTGCTCAATTTGGGACCTTGATGACAGAAAGCCAGCAAGTAATGGTGGGTGGAGAAAGAAGATAAGTAATCTGCTGTTTTACCCGGTGAAGTGGTTGCACTTGACAGCCTATCCTTGCCTGCAGCTAAATGCAAAAAATCTTAGGACAGGAAGCAACAGACCCTGTTCTCAGAAATAAAGCAATTTGTGACCTAAGCAGGTCAATACTAGAGGGGATTTCACTACTCTCTGTGGTAGTTTTTGGCTGCCTCCTCTGCTTCCTGTTCAGACAAAAATATCTATAGTTGCTGTAGTGCCCTTCTAAATCAACCTTGTGTCAGCACACTGGTGGTCTGGAGCTGAGCTGGGATTATTCTTTCTTCGCTGTTCTGCAACAATATCCCTCTGTTCCACCGTGGGGGATGCACAAGCCATTTTTTCTGGTTTGTGAACAACAGAACATCATATGAGAAGTGGATAAGAAAGGAGCTTATGTAAAAAGAGCTGTGCAGTATGATTTCCACATCCTTTTTGGGGGGGGGAAAAAGAAACTGTACAAGCAACAAAGAACAAACTTTTTGAAGAAGGGAGAAAGGATCAGCATCCTACTTCTTGAAACTTTCCTTTCAAAGGTGAGCAAAATAGTCTTCATGGAAAAGACATGTATCCATAAAAACTACACAAACTTAAGAGGCAGTTTTCAAGAACTGCTATGTAACATCCACCACTTAAGACAGAGACTCCTTTACCATATGACTTCAAAATATAAATTTAATATGGTACATTTGATAGAGCTAAAGCACTATACATGACACACAGGCATATTAGCAAGGTCATTGCAGGATTGTCTATACAATGCTGTTCCTGTTGGTTGAGTTAAACAAGCGTAACCTGTACTTGAGCTCTTACCTCATACCAAAACTGGCTGTACCTGTTTGCCCTTAGCTTGTAAGTTTATGAAAATGTCAGCCACAATAACAAATCTGTGGCTTTGTGGGTATGCCAGGAACACGTGCTTGTAACAGGACTTTTCAAATGAATCTTTAGAATGCAGTTCAGCTGGACTTGAGCTGAGGATAGCGTATTCCCACAGTCACTCATGTTGACTTAAGTTTCCCAAAGTAATTTTAATTTAAATTTTATATGACTACTGTTTTTATATGACTACTATGGATCCACTTCCTGGGAATTAACTACCAGCTTAGATGAATGGACAAATCATTATCTCCACAAAATAATTAATTCCCCCAAAAATCTCCTTTTCCTGGTCATTATTAAAAGCAGAATACATGCTCATCAAAGTAAATATAGAAATGAATCACCATTCAGGAAAGCCTTGGGGAGTGGGGTTTTTTGTTTGTTTTTCACTGTGGTCTTTCAAGCACCTGTTTCATAATAATTTGCTCAAGACTGTTGTTAGTTGTGCTGTGTAATGGTCATCTATGCAACCACTTGATGAAACTGGGGGGGAAATGACACCAAGGCCTGGCTTTGGACACTTCTACATACACATTAATCTACAAAAATATCATAAATTGGTTTTAATGTAATTTATTACATACATAAGAAATATTACTTCTCCATGTATCTATTCTTGCTGGCAGCCCAATACCTATTTGGGTCTGACAAATAGCTTGGAAGAAGGACAGGCAGGAGTAGGCTGCTTCCATCAAGGAAATATATTTCTGCCCGCTGCCTGCTTCCCCAAGGGCTCCTCAGATGTGGTTTGTACATCAGAAGTTTTACCAAGAGCACAGGACTGCAAATCATACCCAGACTGATGCCCTTTTACGCTACCATGTGCTACACAAAAATCTACTTGAGGGGCATCAAGGGGAAGTTTACAACATATTCCACCAAACAGCACAAACCATTTCCCAGCACCTTCAATAAAATTAAAACCTGTGGTAAAGACCAAAAAACTCATAGCTGTGATATGTCAAAGGAAGTTATAAGGAGACATCAGTGCCACCACTGATGCCCGCAGGTCTCCAATTAAGTTGTTGCTATTATAAATCAAGCTGTATCTTTGTCCTGGTTTTGGCTGGGGTAGAGTTAATTTTCCTCCTAGTAGCTGGCATAGTGCTGTGTTTTGGATTTAGTATGAGAATAATGCTGATAACACACTGATGTTTTAGTTGTTGCTAAGTAGCACTGACACTAGTCAAGGAATGTTTCAGCTTCCCATGCTCTGCCAGGTGCACAAGGAGCTGGGAGGGGGCACAGGCAGGACAGCTGACCCAAACTGGCCCAAGTGCTATTCCATACCATATGACGTCATGCTTAGTATATAAACTGGGGGGAGTTGGCCAGGGAGCATCAACCACTGCTCAGGGACTGGCTGGGTGTCCATCAGCAGGTGAGGAGCAATTGCATCACTTGTTTTTTCCTGGGTTTTGATCCTCTTGTTGTTGTTTTCCTTTTCACCATTTTATTATTATTTAATTTTTATTTTTATTTTTAATTTATTTTATTTTATTTCAATTATTAAACTGTTCTTTTCTCAACCCACAAGTTTTCTTACTTTTGCCCTTCTGATTCTCTCCCCCATCCCACCAAGGCGTGGGGAGGGTGAGCAAGTGTCTGTATGGTGCTTAGTTGATGGCTGGGGTTAAACCACAACAATATTGAAGTCTCCAAACACCAAGAGACATGAAGCACACATGTGGTTTTCAGGTCAGAAAGTTTAGTGTTCTGGGAGAAGTTCACACAAAGGAACTGATTCTAGAAAATAACAATAACTTCCATCACATATTTTTTCCCCATCAGTCAGATTCATCATCCATGGCACAACTTAAGTGCTTTTCCTTCTTTAAACATTATTCTCCTTCCACCACCCCATCTTGTCCCTGAAATATACTTAGAACAACTCATTCTAACCCTCTCTCTGGCTAATTAGGCTAAACAAACCAGGGTTTGCTTCAAATAGCAGGTTCCCCAAATCATCCTAGTGGACTTATCTGCATCTGTTCTAATTTACATCCCTTTTTTGGCAGCAATATACAGTATTCCAAATCAAAGCTTACTGAATGGTAAAAGCAGGTTCACATCAGCTAAAATTCCATTTCAGAGATGAACAAACTGAACATTTTTTAATCATCATCCAGTCAACCCATCCACCCAGACTTTTCTCCTATTCTTCAACTTGGCAAGTCCATAGTTTAGAGCAAAAATTGTTCTTAGTGTACTAAGTGCACAATCTGGCATTTTATCCAGGTGAGCTCCAGTTGGAATTCCATCTAATTCTGCTTATACAGGTACTTATACAGATACTCATTCTTTTGAGGTCAAAACCTCCCTATTTTTTTTCTTTCTTCTGTTGACCAGCATGGTTCTAGACAAATCATTTACCTACAAAAATTTATCATTCTTGTTGGGTTTTTTTTGTTAAAGAAATCATTCCGTAAGTCTAAGAATCTCTTTTATAAGAACTTTGTCCATTAGGCTCTGGAAAGCCAAAGACTATTGGGATGTTATCTTTCATTCTGGGGAGATAAACTCAAGTTCAAGGCTTCCCAGGGAAAAGCCATGGCTAGTGGGCTTCAGAAAGTTCAGTATTCCCTCCAAAGAGGAAGCACTAGGGGTGTCTTCCCCGAGCTGTGTTCTTCCCCTCAAGAAGCATTACAAGAAAGCCTAGCATGAGTCAATCTTTCCTCTCCCTACCCCTTTGGCTAACCACTGTAGTGGTTAGCCACATGTTTTTACTGTGAGTTTAGTGCAATTTTTTCTTGTGCTTTGGTTTCAGTAGGCTGCTGGTTTGCATGCATTATTACAAAATAGTATTTGATGCTCCAGAGTTGAGACTGAAGCTGGATAAATTTCATCTGCATTTCTACCCCATTAGTTCTCCAACCCAAAGAATAATGAGGCTGAACTTGCCACAGAAAGACTCTCAGGTGAATGCAACAAATGACATTGTAAATTAGAAGTGATACCATAGCAGTGAGCCTGTAAGGGTCCTTAACTTCTTGCTTTTTTAACCTACAAGGTTTGAGAGTAGCTTGGAAGGGGTGTTATTTGCTTCATCTCCACCTTCCTCAGCACAAGAAGGACATGGACCTGTTGGAGCAGGTCCAGAGGAGGGCCACAAAAATGATCTGAGGGCTGGAGCACCTCTCCCACGAGGACAGGCTGAGAGAGTTGGGGTTGTTCAGCCTGGAGAAGAGAAGGCTGCGGGGAGACCTTAATGTGGCCTTTCAGTAGTTAAAGGGGGCCTATAGGAAGGATGAGGAGAATCTTTTTAGCAAGGCCTGTTGTGACAGGACAAGGAGTAATGGTTTTAAATTAAAGAAGAATAGATTTAGACTAGACATAAGGAAGAAATTTTTTACAATGAGGGTGGTGAAGCACTGGAACAGGTTGCCCAGAGAGGCAGTGGAGGCCCCATCCCTGGAAACATTCAAGGTGAGGTTGGACGGGGCTCTGAGCACCCTGATCTGGTTAAAGCTGTCCCTGGCCCCTGCAGGGGGCTTGGGCTAGATGACCTCTAAAGGTCCCTTCCAACCCAAAGTGTTCTATGATTCTATGATTCCAACTGAAGGACTCTTGATGGTGGGAGAAGAAATGAAAAGCAAGGGATAGGCAAATACTGCTAGAATTTGCAGATTAATAAAATGTAGGATGTCCTCCCATTCTGCAGACTCTGCAAGGTAATTTTCAGACTTAAGAAACCCAAAAGATAATTGGTAGATCACAGTAAATTTTTTAGTTTAATTACCAAATCTCAGTTTGGTAATTTTTAGGTGACAGAGGCAAAAAGAATATATCCTTGCATTGGAAGGACTCAACATCAAAACATGAAGAAAAAACAGCCACATTATCCTATCT
The DNA here is from genome assembly GCF_030463565.1 of Pelecanus crispus. Lineage (NCBI taxonomy): Eukaryota > Metazoa > Chordata > Aves > Pelecaniformes > Pelecanidae > Pelecanus > Pelecanus crispus. Next base: position 53,760,627 of record NC_134648.1, read on the forward strand.
GCCTTCTAGTAATTGAAGACAACTTCAGGGCTATTATGAATAAATTATTATGGGAAGACTTGTGTTGGTCTGATTTTCCTGCATCATGCCATAGATTTACAGTTTTCACAACCTATGAAATTTATGTTTCTTAGCATAGACCCGGCTTGGTAAAGATCAGATACCTTCTTGCCTAAACAGACTATGCATATAATGTGAAGCGAAGCCCTGAATAGTATTAGCAGAAGAAAAAGCTCTGGGGTCTGCACTTAATTTTCCACCTGCTCTACACTTTTGGCAGGAATTAGGAGCCCAGGTCACAGGCTAGTGCTTTGTGAAGCACTTATCTAGCAGAGTGCTGCTCCTAATACAAATAATAAGTAGGAAATGCTACACGGTACGTAGCACTGACAGACTTTTTAAAGTCTCTTTTTTTTTTACACTGCTTTATAAACTAAGGCTTAATAAGACTCTTAGCTTAAGCTTTATCATGTCCTTCTGACCTGAGAGGAAGGGAAAAGTTAACAAGCAAGAGGAAGCACTGGAAGTGAACTTTTCACCTACATGGTAGAGAGGATCTCAGAATGAGATCTGACTAGCTTAGTTAACCACAGCTATAAAAATAAGCCTGAAAGTTAGAACTAGTTTGCTTATCAACACTTTAATAATTTAGTTACACGCACTTATACATGTAATGATGAAGCTCTCCATTAGTGGTCAGGTAATAAAGATGGGCCGTGCCCAGGTGCAGCATTCCTGTGGCCCTGGACTCATGGTTTGTCATGCTGAGGCTCCTGCCCTTGCCACCTCTCAACCTAGCAAGCCCAACAGCTTGGGTGAGGTTCAGCACTAGTGGCCTGGACACATATTAGCATTTCTTAATGTTGTAAAGCTTATAAGGATTCAAGCATGAAGATGCTTATCTTCATGTGTTAAGTGTGTATGTGATACTACCTCGAGCATTTCTTTAATGCAATATTGGCTTTACAGTATTTCAATTTGCCATTTTCAATGATTAACAGTTTCCATAAGTTTCTTATAAAATCAGTTCTATGGGATACTTGGGAGGAAAAGGGACATTGATTCCTTTTGTTTTGGTCCCCAGCTCATATGTGGGATCAGCACAGTATTTCAACTTTGACAAACAGAAAATGCTTGGAAGCAGGTTAATAACTGCCTGGGGACTAGGAAAAAGAAGTCAAGATCTTTAAAGAAGCTGTTTAACAGTCATGAGACAAAAAAAACCTTGAATGTCACAGGTATGAACAAGAATCTGAAACTATAGGCCCACAAATTCCTTTGGGCAGGTTATCCGAAGACAATGGGTGATATGTAGGTAACTTCAAGCACAGAAGTTTTTTTTCTGAATTGGTTTAAACTAAAACCAAATACAAATAGCATTTCCTTGCTTGTAATGATGATATTCAAGCAGAATTCATCTGTCCTTAATTGAATTTTTAAGAAAGATAGTTTCAGTACACAGATTTCCCCCATAATGGTTCCCTCTGCCAATAAAGCAAGAGTTTATTACATTTCCACAGTTCTCTTGGGAAGAGTTTGGAGGGGTATTTTTTCTTTTATAATACAGCTGTACCTACTTCTAATAACTTGCAAAACAGCTAAACTCTAGCTACACTGGAGTCACGTGAGTTTCCCCAAATTGCATCATTGGCTCTCCTGAGAGAAGTCTGAAATAGGTCTATCCAAAATAATTACTGTTTACAATGAGTTTCTATATTTCATAAAAAATGAAATCTTATTTTCTATTCATACAAAAAACTCACTTGCATGAAAAAGGTGGAGATAAACGGTGTTTAGCAATCAGGATTAACTGTTTTCCTTGAAGGCATCTACATTCCTATTTGTATTGAGAAACATAAAAAACATGATGGAAGTTTTCTCTCCCAAATCCAAATATCAATCATGTTTTGAAAAGTCCATTTATTATGTATTGGGAGTTTTTGCATTTCATCCGTTAGACCTGTCTAGACTTCAGTTGTAATATTATCTCTGTTTTCAAAACAGGTGCTCGTGACTTTCATCCATCACCTTCATGTCCAGGGAGGATGAACATGCCAGTATTTACCATTTCAAAGAGACCAGCCTTTTATCTCTGCTCACAGCACTGGAACTCGAATCCCTCATAACTTCTAGTCTCTTGTGCACGTGTCATTGCAGAACACAGTTATGAAATGACCATCCCCTCTGGAAAAAACACTCAACCAAAACCACCCACATCCTACAGGGGTGAATTGCCCAGGTGAATGATCTGCTCAGCCTGATGGCAGAGCTGAAAGAGGAAGTGGAAAGCCTAAGGAGTATCAGGGAGTGCGGAAGGGTGATAGATTGGTGGAGCAACACCCTATCATCCCTGGGGCCAAGGCAGAAGATGGAGGCCCCACAAGGACTGGAGGATCCCCTACCCTCTTGCCAGCAAGCAGAAGGAGGGGATCTAAGAGACAGGGGGAGAATGAAAACAGGTCGCTGCCTGGGGCAGCAGGCAAATCTCCTCCCAGCCTCCCTCACCTTCCCAGTTGCCTCTACACAACAGGTATAAGCTCTGGAAGTTGAGGGCCAGGCAGGTGAGGAGGTAGGTGAAGATCCAGCCAGGGGTTGCCAAGGGCAAGTCAGTCAGCCCCATGCATTACAGCTGTCCCTGTTGAGAAAAAAAGGAGGGTAATTGTCATAGGGGATTCCCTCCTGTGGGGAACAGAGGGCCCAATATGCTGTCCAGACCCATCCCACAGGGAAGTCTGCTGTCTTCCTGGGGCCCAGGTTAGGGACGTTACTAAGAAACTCCCCGATCTGGTACGACCCTCCGATTATTACCCACTGCTTGTTATGCAGGTTGGCAGTGATGAGGTTGCGAAGTCCAGAAGCAAGCCAAAGGGACATCAGGGCACTGGGGCAATTGGTTGCAGGATCGGGAGCACAGGTAGTGTTTTCCTCTATCCTGTCAGTGGCAGAGAAGAATGCTGAAAGGAATAGGAAAACTCACCTGATTGACAAGTGGCTCAGAGGCTGGTGCCATCAGTGGAATTTTGGGGTTTTTGATCATGGAGAGGTTTACATGGCACGAGGCCTGCTGGCAGCAGATGGAGATCAGCTATCTACAAAGAGGAGAAGGATTCTCACTCATAAGTTGGTGGGACTCATCGAGAGGGCTTTAAACTAGGTTTGAAGGGGAAGGGGATATAACCAGGCTTGCTAGAGAGAAACCCGAGGGTGGCATGGCAATGCTGGGGGTGAAACTGATAGCCCATCTCAAGTGCATCTACACCAATGCACACAGCATGGGCAACAAACAGGAGGAGCTGGAAGCCATTGTGCAGCAGGATAGCTACGACTTAGTCGCCATCACAGAAACATGGTGGGATGACTCTCATGACTGGAGTGCTGCATTGGGTGGCTATAAGCTCTTCAGAAGGGATAGGCATGGGAGGAGAGACAGTGGGGTGGCTCTGTATGTTAGGGAGTGTTTTGACTGTCTAGAGCTCAACAGTGGTGATGATAAGGTCGAGTGCTTATGGGTAAGGATGAGGGGGAAGGCCAACAAGGCAGACATCCTGTTGGGAGTCTGTTATAGACCACCCAACCAGGATGAAGAGGTAGATGAAGCATTCTATAAACGGATGGCTGAAGTCTCGTGATCGCTAGCCCTTGTTCTCATGGTGGACTTCAACTTACTGGACATCTGCTGGAAATACAACACAGCAGAAAGCAAACAGTTTAGGGGGTTCCTGGAGTGTGTAGAAGATAACCCTGACACAACTGGTGAGTGAGCCTACCAGGGGAGGTGCCTCACTTGACCTGCTGTTTACAGAGAAGGACTCGTGGGAGATGTCATGGTTGGAGGCTGTCTTGGGCTTAGCGACCATGATATGACAGAGTTTCCGATTCTTGGCGATGTAAGGAGGAGGGCCAGCAAAATCACGACCATGGACTTCCGGAGAGCAGACTTTGGCCTGTTCAGGACACTGGTTGGGAAAGTCCCATGGGAGACAGTCCTGAAGGGCAAAGGGGTCCAGGAAGGCTGGGCATTCTTCAAGAAGGAAGTCTTAGGGGTGCAGGAGCAGGCTGTCCCCGTGTGCCATAAGACAAAGCGGTGGGGAAGACGACCAGCCTGGCTGAACGAGGAGCTTTTGCTGGGACTCAGGGCAAAAAGGAGAGTTTATCACCTTTGGAAGAAGGGGCGGGCAACTCAGGAAGAATACAAGGATCTTGTTAGGTCATGCAGGGAGAAAACTAGGAAGGCAAAAGCCCAGCTGGAACTCAATCTGGCCACTGTTGTAAGAGATAATAAAAAATGTTTTTTACAAGTACATTAACAACAAAAAGAGAGCCAAGGAGAATCCCCATCCTTTGCTGGATGTGGGGGGGAACACTGCCACCAAGGATGAGGAAAACACTGAGGTACTTAATGCCTTCTTTGCCTCTATCTAATAGCCAGACCAGTTATCCCCAGGGTATTCAGCCCCCTGAGCTGGAAGACAGGGACAGGGAGAAGAATGGAGCCCCCATAATCCAGGAGGAAGCAGTTAATGACCTGCTACACCACCTGGAAACTCACAAGTCTATGGGGACAGATGGCATCCACCTGAGAGTAATGAAGGAGCTGGCAGAGGAGCTTGCCAAGCCACTTTCCATCATCTATCAACAGTCCTGGTTAACAGGGGAGGTCCCAGATGACTGGAGGCTTGCCAATGTGATGCCCATCTACAAGAAGGGCTGGAAGGAGGACCCAGGGAACTACAGGCCTGCCAGCCTGACCTCAGTGCCAGGAAAGATTATGGAGTGGTTCATCCTGAGTGCGCTCAACAGGCATGTGCAGGTCAACCAGGGGATTGGGCCCAGCCAGCATGCGTTCATGAAAGGCAGGTCCTGCTTGACCAACCTGATCTCCTTCTATGACCTGGTGACCCACCCAGTGGATGAAGGAAAGGCAGTGGACGTCATCACCTGGACTTCAGTAAAGCCTTTGACACCGTCTTCCACAGCATTCTCCTAAAGGAGCTGGCAGCTCATGGCTTGGACGGGCGTGCTCTTCACTGGATAAAAAACTGGATGAGTGACTGAGTCCAGAGAGTTGTGGTGAATGGAGATAAATCCAGTTGGTGACTGGTCACAAGTGGTGTTCCCCAAGGCTCTGTTTTGGGGCCAGTCTTGCTTATATACCTTTATCTACCATCTGGATGAAGGGATTGAGTGCACCCTCAGTAAATTTGCAGATGACACCAAACTGGGTGGGAGTGTCGATCTGCTTGAGGGTAGGAAGGCCCTGCAGAGGGATCTGGACAGGCTGGATCAATGGGCCGAGGCCAGTTGTATGACGTTCAACAAGGCCAAGTGCCAAGTCCTGCACTTGGGTCACAATAACCCCATGCAACGCTACAGGCTTGGGGAAGAGTGGCTGGAAAGCTCCCTGGCCGAAAAGGACCTGGGGGTGTTGGTCGACAGCCGGCTGAACATGAGCCAGCAGTGTGCCCAGGTGGCCAAGAAGGCCAACAGTATCCTGGCTTGTATCAGGAATAGTGTGGCCAGCAGGAACAAGGAGGTTGATTGTTCCCCTGTATTCGGCACTGGTGAGGCTGTACCTGGAATACTGTGTCCAGTTTTGGGCCCCTCACTACAAGACAGACATTGAGTTGCTGGAGCATGTCCAGAGAAGGGCAATGAAGCTGGTGAAGGGTCTGGAGCACAGGCCTTATGAGGAGCGGCTGAGGGAACTGGGGTTGTTTAGCTTAGAGAAGGGGAGGCTGAGGGGAGACCGTACCGCTCTCTACAACAACCTGAAAGGAGGTTGTAGCGAGGTGGGTGTTGGTCTCTTCTCCCAAGTAGTTAACAATAGGAGAGGAAATGGGCTCAAGCTGCATCAGGGGAGGTTTAGATTGGATATTAGGAAAAATTTCTTCATGGAAAGGGTAGTCAAGCATTGGAACAGGCTGCCCAGAAAGGTGGTGGAGTCACCATCCCTAGAAGTGTTCAAAAAACAGGTAGACGTGGCACTTGGAGACATGGTTTAGTGGGCATGGTGGTGTTGGGTTGATGATTGGACTGATGATCTTAGAGATCCTTTCCAACTTTAATGATTCCTAGTTTTTACTTTCATTAAAAAATAATGCAGCCACCAAGCCAGGAAACATGAAATTACTACTCTCCCCTTAATTGGTTTAGTAGTGGACTTGGTAGTGTTAGGTTAATGTTTGGACTGGATGATCTTAAAGGTCTTTTCCAACCTAAATGATTCTGTGAGGAGGATTTGGTGCATGTTCCACTCCTACCTCTGTATCTCATGGTACTGTCATATAAAATGTAACAGGGAATTTAGTGAGACATAAAGCCAAGATAGACACCCGGTCTGGCCCAGCACAACAATATTCTTACTTGGTATGGAGAGCTAAAGCACATTTCTAAAATGCTCTGTGATCCTCAAATAGACAACTAGCTTCCCAGTAGTGTTCTGCAGTATTTATTTGCCTTGGATTGAACCTCTGAGTACTGCATACCGTTACTAACCAGTTGGGTCTTGCCAAGCTTATTTTGAGTGTTTTGATTTATCACGATGCTCAGGCAATGGACTGAATAGGTAAGCGATCTTCTGCTCCTGGGGACAATGGCCTTAGTTTGTGCAATGTGCAGCTCTCCCTCTTTTCTTCTTTTGATTGCAAACTCCATGCTGAGTGGCAGGTGGGGGAGCTACTGCAGAGGAGAGAACAGCAGGTTTCCCTCCCATATCCACATACATTCACTCCATTTTGGGGGTGAATGCTGTAGCTCTATCTTAATCTCAGTCAGGCAACAGCCTGAAAAACACCAGAGAGTGAAGATTAGCAAAATAAGAGCCCATTATGGCAGGCTGCTCAGTTCCCTGGGGAACTTTGTAATTTACCATCCAGTTGTTCTCCAGTCCTCAGTCAACTTCAGCCACGTGGTTTCCCCCGGGGCTGTCACAGTGATTAATGCTGATTTTCTTAAGTGGAGACATTGCTGTAGTGTTATCACTCAGTGGATGATGCCCTGAGTGTTGACTGGAGCAGGAGTGGCTTGGGTGAGCTCCATGCACTCACCCTGAGCAGTAGGGTGAAGGCACAGCTTTGTTTCACTGTGCATGGAGCCCTGGAAGCTCAAACACAGAGCAACGCAAGACCACTGGGATTTTCAACCTATCTCCAAAGACTTCTGGTACAGAATTTAGGTGCCAGACTAGCAGTGTACTGGGTACAATACAGTAAATAGGTTAATTAGGTTTTTTTACTGAAGTGTGAAAAATCTCTCTTCTCCTGTTGAGATGCATTGGTATTGTTGCTACCAGTGACATCACTGCTGTAAATAGCTGTGCTGAAAATAGTTTAGTCCAGGGCACTTGAGCCTCTTACTGCTGTCCTGGTTTCAGCTGGGATAGAGTTAATTTTCTTCCTAGTAGCTGGCATAGTGCTGTGGTTTGGATTTAGTATGAGAATAATGCTGATAACACACCGATGTTTAGTTGTTACTAAGTACTGCTTGCACTAGTCAAGGACTTTTCATCTTCCCATGCTCTGCCAGGTGAACAAGAAGCTGGGAGGGGGCACAGGCAGGACAGCTGACCCAAACTGACCAAAGGGCTATTCCATACCATACGATGTCATGCGCAGCATAGAAACTGGGGGGAGTTGGCCGGGGGGCAGCAATCGCTGCTCAGGGACTGGCTGGGAGTCAGTCAGTGCATCAGTTGTTTTTTCCTGCGTTTTGTTTCTCTCTCTGTCATTGCTCTTCTTTTCATTAAAATTTTTATTACTATTTTTATTTTATTTCAATTATTAAACTGTTCTTATCTCAACCCACAAGTTTTCTCACTTTAGCCCTTGTGATTCCCTCCTGCACCTCACCAGGGCAGGGGGAAGGGTGAGAGAGTGGCTGTGTGGTGCTTGGTTGTCATCTGGGGCTTAACCACAGCAACCACCCACAGCTAGAGCCACGTCACATGCTCATTTCCTTCCCCTGGCTTGTCTGCTTCCCTAGCACAAACCTCTTCCTAACCCTGAGGATGAAGAGAGCCGCTTCATGGCCACTCTCCCCTTCCTTTCCAAACTGAATGAAGAGCAGCCCAACTAGACTGGAACATATCAGATCAACCATCAAGGCTGACCCAGGCACAATGACTTCAGAGAGAGAGCAAATACACCAGCACCCCCACAGATTATATGGATGCTCTGTGCTGCTGCAGCGGGTCTGAGACACTTGGTAGTAGTTGGATCTCCTCAGCTGAATATTGTGGGTCATATTTCCCAGATGAGAGTTTTTATTAATTCAGTTTTCATAGTTTTTAGCAGGCAAAGCATGCGACTTGGTTTGATGAGATAACCCTGCCCCCCAGTATTATTTATCTTCTTTGATGGGACAGCTTAAGCTGCATCAGCCCCTTTGACTGTGCGGCAAATACATGGTAGATGCTCATCTCTCACAAGTCAGTCTGCTCTCTGAAGGACTCCACTAAATGCCTGAGAAAGACTTTCACTCCTTTCCTCGAGTAGAAAATCTTGTCAATGTTGTCTTGTGGTACTTATGCTCTCCCTCTCCTGTGGGCTTGTGAATTAGAGGGGTGATGACTGTCAGCAGCACAACGGGTTTTACCCAAGAGGATGCCCGCAAGCATGTCCTGGCAGCACTCCCTCCCCTTCTAAACCCAGCAGGGTTTCTGTCCACACACAAGTCTGGAGATCAGTGACCTTCCCTGGGAGCAGGTGGCAGCTCTCCCCAGCTGCACTTTATGCAGCACTAGGCACTGCAATTTGCTGTGATGTAATTAGGAGTGAGGAGCAGAACATACTTTGCAGAGATGGTTTGGGAGCCTGAGGCAAAAGGCTTTTGTCCATCAGCTGGCAGGCTAAGTAATTTAGAAATCCTTAAATAAGCAATGCTGAGCTCTAGCAAGGCTTTGGATGATCAGAGAAGGAATTTCATCTCTGTTACATCTGAGAAAATGAACAATAAATGGAGGTAATAAGTTCCCAATGGCTTCTTTTAAAATAAGTATATCATGAACAACAAGAAATAACATCAAAAGCTTGTGTATAAAAATCCACAGTCTGACACGTGTTGACTAGGGACTTTCCTCTGATAACAGGATATTGGAAAACCTATATTAAAAGGAGATAAGTACTCTAAAAGGTAAGACCCAAGGAACAATGACTTCATTGCTCTGCTTCTGACAAGTCCTGACAATGGCTGCAGTTTTCCCCACACTGAAACAAAAAGGTGTTTTTAAGTGACTAGAAGAGCATCCAGTAGCCTCTCCCTCCTCATCATGGGAGTCATGAGGACATAGTATGGAAAGGGCAGGTGAGGACAGCCTGAAGTGTGGAGGAGTGCCACCCCAAGAAGGGGCAGAGGAGGAACACTGAGCAGGCACCACATGGCATGGCACAGCAGCCACCCAGGACCACTCTCACCAAGGGTTGTCAATAAAGCCCAGAACCACCCTGGTACATGCAAAAATGGTTATCTTATCTTGGTGAGTAGAATCTGCTTTCCTACCATCTGCTAGTTGTGTATTTACTGTACAGTGAAGACTGAAATGTATTAGAATAAGTAAGCGAAAGACCAAGCCATACGGTTTCCAATAGTCCTTTCAATTCTTTGCAGTCTGATCAGAAATCACTCAACCATCTAGCTGAACACTGAGACCTCAAGGAGCCAGTGACACTTCTGCAGAGACAGTTTCATCTCTTTCTCCCTTTTCTGTGGGTCCCTTGAGCTTAGAAGGAAGCCAGCATTTATTTCTTCAGCACTGGGGAATCTCACACTTCAGAGCCACAGCTAATCAATGCTGCAGAGCAGAGGCAGTATCAGGCAGCCATGTACAGCACTAAGCAATGGAGGGCAGAGCAGGTTTGTCATCTCCTTGTTTGCCTAAAACTACTTTATCACAAAGCATCTGGCATGCACAATAGCATCACCACCAGGGACAGCTGGTCCCAGGTGGTATGCAGGAGTCCACATTCAAATGGGAGAGCTCATCCGCTCTCTCCTGGCTTCTTACTACCTTCAGACCTCACTTTCTAGATACTTTGGTCCCCATGACAGACTGTCAGCACCTGCCAGGAACAGTGACAGTACATCCCTCCGGATGAAACAGCACAAGCCCTTTTTGAAGTTAATCTTCAGTAAAAATGTATGAAGTCCCAAGAGGCAGAGGGAGACAGGCAGCCTTCTGGGTCTGGTTGAAAGAGGCAGACATGAGCACCTCTAAATGATATATTTGAATTCTGCTCCTTTCATTAACCAAAGGCCTTTGTTGCCCTTATACCTGCTTAGGAGACAAGAGAAAGGAGGTATTGTTGTCAAGCCATTCTGCGGCAGGCAGGAATCCACATCAATCACTCCATACTGGCTGCTGATGATCTCGGAAAGAAAGGGCACGTCCCACTTTGAACTAGCATGACAGTTAGAAGCCACTGGTAAATTAATGCAGATAGCCTCAGAAGACTACGGCTGGCTAACACGAATGTAGTGACTGACTTGCAAAACAAAAAACCAAAAATGTAATCAATAATTCAGAAGATTTCCTGAATGAAATATATGATGCAGTGTTCTCCAAACCCTCAGCTATCATCTACTCTCTCTGCTTGCAGCTCACTGAAGCAAGTTAAACATTTTTTGCTCCCCTTTGATGCATACATAAACAGATAATCTCATTGAAGTGGCATGGCATGAAAACATGTATTGATGATACTGGACATGCGCAGCCCTATTTTATTTATCTATTACCATTAGCAAGGGTCCTCAGAGACACATTACCATATTGAAATGAAGTCCCCATCCTTATCCAAGACACAACACTGTATACTTATACTGGTACATAAATCCAGCAGTGTAATTTTGGATTTACACACCTAAGAATACAGGAACTAGTCTTTACACAGTACTGCAGGAACTCACTTCTTGAAAAAAAAAGAAAATTTGTTTCAAATATTTTATTCTATAGATAGCAAAGACTATCAACTGTTTTGCTTTTCCCCCAGTCCTTACCCATTAACCCCATAGGAATATTTTCTGAAACTTAATTCAAAAATCCATAGTTAAATTTCTCATTTTGAAATATGTGTTTTCCTATCACCATTCCTACTTCTAAACTCTTCAGTGAAATGAGTACAGTGCTGTCAGCAGAAGGAATAAGACAGACCTATGAACACTGGGCCTTGGAGAGAGCTACCTGGTTGGTAGAATTGTTCCCTAGTGACTGCAGGACCTGTTCCAGCCCATGCTATGCAATTTAAATTAATCTGACTCCTGACATGACCCTGCAGGTAATCAAAGCTGCTGTGGTTGTTCTTTGGCCTTAATAACTGTCTTCATCTCTGCATGTTTCAGTTCATTGGCTGTAAAAGGTGTTGAGTCAAAAGACACTGCAGCTGGAGTCCTCTTAAAAGCAGCAAAGAGAAAATGCACAGGTACTAGTGGTCCCAATTTCATTGCCAAAGCCCTGAAGATCTGGTAAATCATTAGTCACACCAAGGACAGGGAAGCATCTGAAAAATCCTGTCTCTTCAGATGTTTAGATATCCTGCTTTGGGTCCCAGAGAGACCTCACTGCTCTAGGGGGAAAAGTAGAGATGAAGATAACAGGCTGCCCAGAGAGGTGGTGGAGTCACCATCCCTGGAAGTGTTCAAAAAGCGGGTAGATGTGGCACTTTGGGACATGGTTTAGTCTAGTCTACCCTTGATTGGTTTAGTGTGGACTTGGTAGTGTAGGTTAATGGTTGGACTGGATGATCTTAAAGGTCTTTTCCAACCTAAACGATTCTATGATTCTATTCATCTGGAAGTAGATGTCTCTGCCAATTTTTTTTTCCCACAGAACACAAGGAGGATGGATGTATATTCAGGGCTTCACTGCTTACAGAGCTAATCTCAGCTATGGGATATACCTGGAAGGAATTTCATCCCTCATGCCCCCCCATTTTCCAGAAAAGAAATATCCTGGCCACTCAGTTTTCTAGAATGGGTCTCTTTCAATTGCTGGTTTTGTATAGTATAAATTAAATATTGTCTGGGTCAGCAAATGGAAGCATAACTCTTTGATCTAAGGATAAGACCCATATGAGGCAGCAAGAAGACACAGGTCCCCATTCCTGACCAGCCCCTGTTCCTGACAAGCATCACGCTGGTTCTGCCATGGTCAGTCATCAGCTAAACATGAAAATGCAGTGCATAAAGAGGTGTTTGAAAATGCTGCTTCAATGTCTTTTTAATTTATGCCTGTAAATCAGAGTATTCCGATGGGACTGAAGGGTGAATTTCCATTTCTCCGTTCCTCTTTGCTCACAGAGGTCCACAAATCCCTACATTAAACTTAAGCAACTTATACAAGAATTAAAATTCCAAAGAGATTTAATCCCCCGTTTCCTCTGCATTGTTCATAAATTATTGAAATGTCCTTTGATAATACTATGCCCAAGCCATTTCCTCAGCTTGAAATTGAACCAAACATTTACTGTATGGAAATTTCTAACTGGAACATAAATCAGAACTCTTGTGCAAAGCCTTCTTTCTGTTTCATGATTAATAGCCTACTGGATTCAGAAATAAAAGTTTTCAAAACACAGTCTGCTGGAGCTGGGTGAAAATGCAATTATTTTTTCATTTCAAATCCTTTAAGTTACAATACCTGTGAGAGACCTGGAAAAGTTACAGGATGAGCCTTAAATTTTTCTCCTTGCAATTTTACAGGTGATGTGTGACATGTTCTACCCTTTTCATTTTAAATATGATTTTTGCACCCAGAAAGGACTTAAATTGGTGTGTGACTCTGTCCTGGTTTCGGCTGGGATAGAGTTAATTTTCTTCCTAGTAGCAGGCATAGTGCTGTGTTTTGGATTTAGTAGGAGAAGAATGTTGATAACACGCTGATGTTTTAGTTGTTGCTGAGTACTGCTTATGCTAGTCAAGGACTTTTCAGCTTCCCATGCTCTGCCAGGGGCACAAGAAGCTGGGAGGGGGCACAGCCAGGACAGCTGACCCAAACTGCCCAAAGGGCTATTCCATACCATATGACGTCATGCTCAGTATATAAACTGGGGGGGGTTGGCCGGGGAGCAGCGATCGCTGCTCGGGAACTGTCTGGGTATCGGTCGGCGGGTGGTGAGCAATTGCATTGTGCATCACTTGCTTTGTATATTATTATTACTATTATTATTATTATACTGTTACTATTAGCATTACTATTTTACTTTATTTCAATTATTAAACTGTTGTTATCTCAACCCAGGAGTGTTTCTCACTCTTACTCCTCCAATTCTCTCCCCCATCCCATCGGGGTAGGGGGAGTGAGCGAGCGGCTGCGTGGTGCTGAGTTGCTGCCTGGGGCTAAACCATGACAGACTCGATCTCAAAAGCAGCTGATAAACATTAGGCTGATAGTGTGGTTCTACTCTGACAAGTTGCTATATAAAACTGGTAATTTAACTTGACCACTTTGTGGTGTGTATTCAAAGCCATAGCAAAGCAGTGCCAAAACTAAATACCTTCTGCTTCTTATTGCTGTTAGCCCAGCACAATTAATGCCGCCAAGTGAGAGGCAACTGGGCTCAGGGTTTTTTTTCTGTATTTTACTTGAACCTCACTGAGATCAATGGATTGGCTCAGCCATCACAGGAGCTTCAGCTGGAAGAGGTAACAGCCTCTTAAGGCTCATAGAACTTTAAAAAAACCCCAGACCTTCACTATGGCTACTGAAGTAAAGAAATTACTCTGCATGATGCTCCAGATCAAAGACTTCAAGATCCCAGTCTGCAAGAGCCATGTAAAAAGCAATATTTTCTGCAGGGTCACCAGAGGATGAACAGGGGCATTTTTATGGTAATTTAAAAACCAAGCAAACAAAAAAAACCCCCACACAACAAAAGCAGAACTAATCACAGCTCATAAAAAAAAAGAGATGCACTTAAAAAAAAAAACCCAACAGATTCTTACTGTTTTTAGAAAGAATTACGTACAAGTAAAAGAAAATACAATGAAGTATAAACAAGTGTGGCCAAGCAGTAGATTTTCAGTTTCAAAGCAAAAATGTTGCTGTACCACTTAAGGTTTTTGCTGCAGATTACAGAAGCGCAAACCAAATCCAGTTCTCACTGAGATCTGTGATTGGAATTGATCTGGAAGAGAAAGATACCTTCCACAGGACCTAAATGCAATTTTTTCTTCCTTTGTAGAATGAAACAGCAGAAAAGCTATTGGGTGAAGTCCATTTGAGCTTATCAGATAACTACAATAAAGGGAGAAAAAGAAAAGGAGACTGCTGCTCAAAGTCAAGCTGTTGCCATAAGGGTGTAGGGTCATAAAGGACTTCTCTGGGAAGGATGAAGATGGCTAGATCTAGTTGATAGAAGGGGCTTTCAGGAGAGCTTTGAATATCAAGCTTAGAGGGAGGTGTACTACATCTTATTTGGGCCACATGATGGCCCTAGGGATGAATCAGCACCATGCAGCAAAGAGGACTACTGTCTTCAAAATTTCTGATGCAGAAGCTACAAGAGGCCTCTTAGTTTAGGAAATTAAATGCCATGGTAGAAAACTTGATTCTTCTATCTCTGCTTGGAAATGCTGAACAAGTCACATAACAAGGATTTTCTAAGGTGATCAGAATCTGTTTCATCCTCATTTTCTGGACACTTACCTCTGGGGCTGATTTGCTAAACAGCTGGATTCTTATATCCTAAAGTCTGAAGTGCTACATAATACTAGAGTAAAATATCAGGTTCCCACCTCCGCAGACTGAGCCCATAGCATTAATGGAAAAACACTCTGTACTTCATCCTCCCTTCTGTTAGAGTGGAGGAATACCACTGCTTACCTCCCTGTAGCACCACAAAAGAGCAGTTAATACTTGTGAATCATTCCAGATACACTAGTGATTAATGCTACCAAAAAGCCCATGAGAAAAATATTGATCTACAGACCATGGGTGAAACAGTTTGCAGTAAATAAGGCCAGGGTTTATACAGTGAACAAGAAAGAAAACGTAAAATACTCGATAACTGAACACAGTGCAGAACACACAGCATGAAACAGAAACCCCATGACAAGTACGCGATGATATAAATCAAAGATTGTCTCATAAAGCAGACATAAGAGGAATTAAGGTGCATGAACAATCTTAATTCTGGTATTTCCTAGTTTTGTGAGTGCTTGACTACAAATTTAGCAATTAATTTGAAAAAAACAAGAATAGTACATGGAATACTATCAAAGTTTAATCTAGCAGTTTATTTATAGAGACGGTTGTGCTGTGAGAAAGTCATGGTATAATCAGGAGAGGAAGGCTGGTCTTCTACAGGAGCACATAGTAGCAAGTCAGAGTTAAAACCCTGGCTTGGATGCAGGTTTCTGTGTAACCTCAGATAGTTCATTTCCTATGCTATAAAGTAGGAATAATGATATTTCCTAGGTATTTGTGACAAGAATTAATTTTTACTTCCTGGCACATAAAATCTGGCAAGGAAGTGTTCCATTAAAAAAAAAAAACAAACAAAACCACCAAACAAGCAAACAAAAAACCCCCAACATGTAAATAAATATTAATCAACATGTCACTAATAACACTACAATTTGTCCTACACTTCCCCTTTTCCCATCTTCTTAGTGCTTCATGAAAATTCTGTGACTATTAATACATTAAATATGAAGCTGAAACAAGTACATGAAGGAAGAAAACATCTTCTGCCCAGAGCTGAAGTCCATAATCAGGCAGAATTTACTATGATACCAAAATAATTTAAATTATTAAGATACCATGTGTGCCCTTACCTTAGCATTGGCTGCTCGCATGAAGATTGAATTGTTACATTAAAATCCTATTGGGAAAAGACTACGTTTCCCAAACACTAGCTTGTCTTTTCTAGTGATTTTGTTAAATGCGTACTGGTGGGAGCAGGCTTCAGAGCTGCTCAGAGATTTGATGTACAACAGGAAAGAAGCAGCATTCTCCCACTTGAACCATATATGCCTCCTGCTGGCTAAACCATTTCACAATTCTCATTTGGGTTGACAAACCAAATTCAATTGAATAATAAGTTGATTTAGTTCATCTGGAAGGAAAAAAAAAAAAAGGAAGACAAAGTGTTTTTTCACTTTGTAAGCCAAATTTTTTTCCATTTGAAATAATAGATGGTTCACTTTAACTTTCAGGGAAAAGTTCATTTTAAATGGAAATGTTCATTTTGGTTCAGGTTGAAAAAAAATATCTAGTGCAAATTGAATTTGGCTGGAGTTTTTTTACTGCTTTTGTATTTCACTGAGAAGGTAATACTTCATTTTGGTTTTATCCTCAAATTACTTTCTTTGTCTTCCAGAGTTTACCTTTTGACTGAAAGATCAGCAATTCTGAGCTCCAGTTTTACCAAGATTTCATCTTTTCCAGTCTGTTCTTAGCTTTTTTCCATAGTGTTTTGCTAGCCTTGTGCAATTTTGCACCTAATGCTTGATCAAACCCCTGTTTAAAGTCTGATCCAGACATAGTATCCCTTAATCCAATCCACTCCCATTTTCTTTCCCTAAAATTGGAAAAAAACAAAAACCAAAACAAAAAATCCACAACTTATCCTTTAGCAGAGTTTGCCTCTCTGGAAAACTATTCCTAGTAACTATCAAGATATAATAGAATTTTTGTTACAATGAAAAAAAAAAAAAAAGGTAAGACTTTGGTCATTATGGTCATTAAAATACTCAAAAACACAGTGAGTATTTCTGCTGCTCTCTAAATGACCAGAGATGCCAAAGAAGGGCCCCAACACAGTAGAAGAAGAAACCCCACATCTGCCTACTCTGCACTATTTGTCATTTAAGGTTGGAACTGCAATGTCCTAACATCCGCACGTTTCATAGCCAATAACACATTCAAATTTTTGCCTAGCCAAGGGACATTGATGTATCTGAGTTTACTGCTTAACAGGTTGATATTTCAACCATGTTTTCTGACCTTCTGCACTCTGCATACATACTGACTGCGACACAAGCTATTAATGACCACATTAATGGACAGGAAAGCCTCCTCCAAAGTCTGCAGATTCTCTCTCCAAGCCTGTTTTCCTTTCCAGGGCTCGCAGGGTTGTTAAACAAATCTCTTTTTCTGGGTCCCTAAGCACTTGTAGGTCTCCTTTTAATTCTCAGTATAAACTGACCAGTAAACTGACTAATAACTAAGCAATACCAGCACACCTAGAGAAGAAAAGACTTAAATATCTCCTCGTACTGAGCTACATTTTTGGATATATAACCCTATATTTCTTTGAAACATTTTTCAGCCCCTGAGGGCATCCCCAGTATACTAATTTTCCCATAATCTGGATGCTTTATGGGAATTTACTATACATGTTAATAACAGATAAGTCTGTCTAGACCAATGTGCAGAGATCCACACAGTAGCTGAGATGGTCATTACTTAAAACAAACAGCCTCAGGACCACAAATATGATAGTCACCATTGTATTTATAGAAAGTACCTCGGTTTTCTTGGCCTTCACAGCTTCCCCTCACACATGAAAAAACCATACATCAGCAACTACCTTGCAGAGAGCTTAGATTAAACTTACTGTAGGTGGGCCCCTTGCTAGGGGTGCTAATGAGGAGCAGGCATGCAGGAAGAGGAAACCCAGGGAGGGATGTGTGACCAATGACGGGCAAGAGAAATTGCCAGCACAACCTGAACCTGTTTTGCTGCTGCATTAAATTAGCTTGTTTGGGAACTGCCACATGAGAACTAATGAGATCAGATTGCTTCATGGAGGATTGCAAGTGGGCACGGCTAACTTGTTAGTGCTCAGCCTGAGTGTGGGAGGTCCAGTCTACAGAGTGGACTTAGTAAGGCAGAAAACTTAAGCAATGAAAAGCAGAAACAAAATATTCACTTAAAGCTCTTGTTAAGCTGTGAAAGATAAAATAACTTCCTGCTAAAAAGGAGTTCATATTTGCAGGGTAAGATAGTAAAAATTGTATTTTCCAGTTTATTTTAAGACAAGCCTAGACTTCAGGGGGATTCCTCCTCTTTTCCTTCCCATGAAAAATCCAGTCATATACCTTCCCTCAAACAGCAAGACTGCTGTTTGTTATAAATCATTCTCAGCAGGCAGCTGTGCAGAAGGGATTCAAGGGAAAAGGGTGACAATTGCAGCTGATAAGGGGGTTTTATTGTTTTATTGTTGTTTTGGTTTTTTAACCTGACAAACTATGTTTAGTTTATCAAATTGAGCTACATCAGAATGAGAAAAGGAAACAAAACAATATAACTGGCCTCACAGCACAGCGTGCATTCCCCCCAAGATAGACCTGCTCTAGGAAAGAATCTGGGCTGAACAGTTGAGTAGGCTGTTATCTTTGAGACCCCCCGAGTTGGAGGATTAAACACTTCAGTGTGAATCTGACAGCACAACTTGTATCTTTCTGCACCTAAGGCTCACTGGAAATCTTGTTGTTACTCAGATAGTGCTTATTTCCCTTGTAACAAAACATGCAGTCATCGTTTGTCTGTGCTTAATCCCTCAAAAGCCTGCTGCTGTATTCACACTGCGGAGGAGTATCACTTAGCCTGGCTCCAACCTCTCAACACACTTTAACACATGTGACAATGATTGCCAGAGCTCTTGTTTTTCCTGCTGCAACATCTTAAAGTCATCCCCAGGTCTGTAATGCGACATCATAAAAATGACCTCATGAGGTTCCTGTCTGTCTTTGACTTTTTGCAAAATGGCCTCACTTTACGTGCCGTTTTGTTTCTTTTTCAATCCTTGCATTCCCAGCTTGTGCTCTAGAACATGCTG
The DNA here is from genome assembly GCF_030463565.1 of Pelecanus crispus. NCBI lineage: Eukaryota > Metazoa > Chordata > Aves > Pelecaniformes > Pelecanidae > Pelecanus > Pelecanus crispus. The sequence continues at coordinate 53,779,400 of NC_134648.1, forward strand.
GTACTTTCTTTCCCACAAACCCTTGTAGGAAGAAGAGATTTTCAGGCCAAGTTCTGTCCTTTGTGGAATTTTCTGTGTCTCTTTCTGCCCAGATATTCATGCAAGGGGAAGCATAGTACATAGTGCATACAAGGGATTAATAGCCAGCTGACTTTCTCCTTGCTGGATTAGCTCTGAAAGGTTAATAAGAGCAAAATGCAGTGTGCATGTCTTTGTTTTCATTGATGCCACTTGCAAAAGCATGAAATGCACGGAAGTCCAACTATGTTCAGTGACATAGTGGCTTAGGGAAAAGGTTTTGGTCTGGGTTTTTTGTTGTTGTTGTTGTTTGTTTGTTTTTCTTTTTATTTTCCCCAGGAATTACAATATTCATATTTTTCCTGCTTTTGGTTGAACACAGAAGTCAATTGTCCACCTCAAGAAATATTCTGATTTCTGCTAAAAAGTAGCATTATGTTGCTCATTTTACATTCTTCTTTTTTTAAAGTGATATTCTCATGGTTCTAAACGAGAGAGAAAGATTGCAGTTTTGGACCCCCACCAATTAACCTATTTGGCACATTGTGGTTCAGTTTAATAGCATGGATATCATAAACAAGGTCTTCATTTGCATGACCAAGACTCACAGTCCCAACATGCTCTGGAACATAATACAGTGTTATTTTACTGCTTTTTTCTTCCTAGTCATACAATAATGCTTAAAAGGAAAGAGTGGCACAGGTCCATTTAGCTAACTGCTTCAAGTCAAACCTATGGAGTCCATCCATCTTGTTTAAATTTCGTTCAGTAATGCCATTTTCCCAAAAGAGAGCAGCGGGTTCTACCCAAGAAATGGCACCATAGAGAGCACCATCAAGAAAAACATCAGCACCTTGTGCTGAAAGGGAAGGAAGGGACGACCCAGAGGCAGTCTCCTACAGTGGGGAAAGTCTCCAGTGTCCTCCGTGGAAATGGTCTACAACTTTGCCGGAAAGCAGCTTGACACCTGCCAGCCCAAGCAATGTGCTGAGAAATCTGTGTGGGATTCTCCTTCTTGTGCTATTCAGTTTTAGTGTGTTAGTTCTAAATTTATTATATTTCAATGCAACTTTAATCTTTTTTCTGCCATGTAAAAATTTGTTTCAAAACTAGTTAGTGTTATGCAAAACAGCAGACTGTACTGAGAAAATCATGTTTCAGCAAGAATCTTAGTGCAACCCTTAGCATCCTGCATGCAGATTTTGGAGCGGGAGAAAAGTATTTCACAACTTGTCACACATCCACCCTCTTGCTTTTTTTCTCATTGTCTTTCGCAATCACGTCTAGTAACAATTACTTGGGTCAGCTGGCTAGATAACTCAGATTGCTGGAGGACTCTAAAAACAAAGTAGCCTTCTGTATATCCCAGGCAATAGGTCACAGCAAACAGACAGAGCAAACAGCTGTGGCTAGATAAGGTCATGCCCTGGAAATGGAAATCAAGTGAACAAGCCAAATGAGAATGTGCATAAACTAGAAAATGCAAATAACCATTTTTGCAAGAAAAAACAGGAGTGATACAGCGTAGCTAAAGCAGGTCCAATTAAAAGACACGTTCACAGAGGAAGAGACAATTTGGAAATAGGAGGTGGACTTTGGGGAAATGTGTCGTGACTTACACAATTAATACACAAGTAGCAAGAACCAGTGTGGACTGTGTAGCATAAACAGCATATAAAGAGTAGCACAAAAACAGGGAAGATTTTTTTGCTCAGTCCAGAGAAGGCTTTTTAATTTCTTTCTTTTTTTTTTTTTTTTTTTTAAAAAGTCAAGGGAACGCTCAGCGTTCAGGGGTGTCTATATACACTATACAGAAGTATCAACTGTGCTTGCAGGAATTTTTTGTCACCCCCATTTGCTGACAAGGGAACCGTAGTTCAAGAGTTTGCACCCTCTGTGAGTGCAGTATGACTGGCCTGTGTTGCAGTTTCCCAAGTTGATGGAAAAACAAGGCAGCAGGGGAAACTGAGGCCTCACACAGGAGGTAGTCAACATGAAGACACCAAAAGAGCTGCAAAAAAGACGAAAGAATTCGCAGTAAAAGACAACCCCAACCTTATCTGTGCTTCCCAAGGTCAAAAAGCATCACTTCCTCCCTCCTCTCTGCATTAGTAACTTCTTCCAGACATCCTGGCAAATAATTTCTATGGAGAGAGACTAAGAAAGAGAGACGGAGCCTCCTTGAAGCTCTCCTTCTTGCTTCCCTACTGACTGTTCACCAGATGCAGTACATGGCTCAGTACAAGCACAGGTATGGCTGGAAGTTTGTGCCTCTCTTTTGAAACCACCCCAGCACCACTGCTTCCCAAATTAGAGACCCAGAAAACACTTCAATCTGGATTGTCAGCCAAAGAGAAAAGGTAGCAGGGGCAAAAACATGCACAAAGATCTGGCAACAGTGAGATTACCAGCAATGCACTGTTTTCAACAGGGATACACAAAAGGGAAGATTAGTTACAGCTCCTCTGCCCTTGCTGGATGACAGGACAACCGAGAGAGAAAAAAACAACAGGAAAAGCATTTTCATCATCCAGAAGGTCTTTGTTGCAATTTTTTTTTCCATCTTTGTAAAACATTACATCATAAAATAAAGACAATAGCAGCAAAACTTATCAAGATGGTACAAGCACATTCTGCTCTGTACCCTGGTAATGACATTTATGAAATTGTCCCTTTCCTGAAAATGCCTTTCTAAAGCACCATAAAATCTTACAGAGGGAGAGAAAGAGGGACTGAGACAAGAAAGTAGACAGAATATCCTTGCAAGTGGATTTACTGATTGCTTATACTATAATTTGAAGTTGATCAGGAAAAATAGTACATCAGCATCCCACTGAAATGTTTCCCCAAATTTTAATAAAGTTATTTTTCAAATGCAAAGCTGAAAATGACTAATAATGGTTTCTCAGCCCCATCCACAAGGTCCAGATCAAATTGTATTAGAACTTGGAAAAGAGTCAGTCTAAAACTACATTGAAGCGCTGGCCTGAATAAATTCATATTGTTGGGAAGCTGTGATCCAGGTACAAATCCTGCCTTTTTCTAATTATAGCTACTACATGATTCCAGGATCTGAGAAACTGTGAAATGGTAGGCTGAAACCTTGTATGTTTGGCTTACATCTCACAATAGGCACTGTAAGCTTTCCTCTTTAAGCACCCGGCTCTCACAAGGGAAAAAAGAGTGTGTGGGTGGAATATATTTGGGAGACTAAAGTATTCTCTCTCACATGCCAAGTGTCACCTGCCTGTGATTTGCTCTCAAGGAGTTCAGCCAAGGAAAGCAGATCCTATTTGCCTCAAAAGGCCACCTGCTAGAGAAATGTCTGCTTTCCCCCAAAAGCAGAGGCACTGGTATTTCCTGGTGATAAGACTCCGCTCGGATGTGACCTGTAACCAGAGATGAGGGAGCACAGAAGTTCACATCTACCTGCATGGAGCGGGGAGGCATCACCACTAAATCTGTGTGCAAGAACCAATTACGTGTGCCGTGTGAAGGGTGGGCATGTGGCCTTTCTTCAACCAGTTCCTGACAAGTCACCGGTGGTGTGGGTAAGACCTGCCTGTAGAGCAACCTTCTCAACCCAGCATGATCCAGCTCACAGAGCACGTGCTGGCTACACCAGGGCACCCTCAAATTAGTTTTCGCAACCGCTTCTTCAGTATTTGATTTCAACAGCATGAGTCAACAGAGTCTAACATCATTATGTACTTCAGTTGCACTGGCAGGAGGAAAAAAAATATGGTCCAGCTCACCAATGGTATTAAGGAGAGTAACTGCTACTGGTAGTAAAGGAGATGTGGACCTCAGGAAGAATTAGGCAACCTAAAGGAATTTTCAGATCTGCATTTTTATGCTGATATATTTCAGCCAACTTGTTTCATACATTAATCTACAAGCCTCTGTTTGAGTTTCATAGATTTATGTTGATTTGTTTGTGTTTTCATTGATATTTAATTGCCTGGGGAACTGTTTCTGAAACTGGGCTTATTTGTATTTAGTATTGATATAATGCCATCCCAATAAGTGTAAATGGCACTATAGAGATAAGTTAAAACAGCAGGTCTTTGCTCTAAAACGCTTAAAAATAACAAGCTAGCTCCACTTTACGGCACTGACTTGATGAGGGCAGATTTTGGCTTTAGATTAGACAAAACATAGTTCAGAACAAATAAATGTACAGGAAGGACTGAAGCAGTTCCCAGCCACCTTTCGAATTCATATCTGTTTAGTAGAAGACTTCTTGTTCTAGGTTAGTACATAACATAACATAAAGCTTGGGGTTTGCCTGTTACTTATTTTTAGTGGATGATGGGAAAAGTGAGACTAGCAGACATCATGCAACCTGACAACACAAATACGCCCCTGAGAAAACCAAAGCTGGCAAAAAACAGCCCATGTACAGCATAAACACAAATTCTCCAGGAAAATGCAGCGGGTTTAAGGACAGGGGTTTTAACACCCTGAACTCACAGACATACTTTCATTTATTGTGGGTTAGAGAATTTTGCAGAAAGTCTCTGGCATAGCCCATTAATGGCTTTGGAAGAAGCAGGGGGTTGTACTAGTGACATCATAAAGCCAGACAGCAGAAGCCCAGATGATTTATAATTTCACAGCAACAACCAAAATCAGATTTCATTAATATAAATCACTGGGGTTTTTATTTGCTATTATTTCTAATAACATTTATTAGAAATAATGTTCCCTATTAAAGGATAATGAAATTCACAGACTGCCACATGGATGAAGTTACAATTTTTTCAAAACCACTCATGCAATATCTGCATAAGTTCAGTGATGGTTAATGGTTCAGGAGGATCCCCAAAGGACCATGCCGGAATTCTCCTGCACAAGACAGTAGAAAATGGGACTGCAGAGCTGAAAGTTGTAGGAAAACAGAAACTGAGTCGTCCTCTATGTGTGAGGGCTGCAGCTACAGAAAATCCATGTTTCCTTTGTTCTTTCAGGTCCCAATTCCCATGTCAAGTCGTGTTGTGCTCAGGGCAGGATCTGAGAGTTAAAGTCAGTAAGTCACCCTTTTGTTTGACTTTTGCTTTTCAGGCTGCTGTGAACGGGTGTCATTTAGAGCAAGGAGTTTTGGATATGGTTCACACTGCCTTTTGCTAAAACTTTCAATAATGGTGCAACAGCCTCACTAGAAATAACATCATAAGTTTTTTATAAGTATTATTAAATGCCAAAGGATGAGAATTTTAGCCATAAGAACACTTGATGTTTGAACTGAGATTCTCGCCCAAGCTGTTGCATACAGCTAAAACCAAGGGATGGCCTTTACAAGGGGAGAAGCAATTTAGGACATTAAAATGTCATTTTAGTCATCAGACATTTCTGTCCGGGCCCCTGTGCAATACACCATTTGCACATCCCATATTATAATAAAAATTATGTATATTGAGGTATTTAATAGTCAATCGTATAGGAGAAAATATTTACTCTAGTAGCAGACTGGCAGCTTTCTCAGCAAGTTTCACAGACACAGAAATGGAGAGGAATGAAAGAAAGCATTTTGCTTTCATGTAAAAGATCATCAAATGCTCTGTTCCATATCTCACTGGGAGTTTATTCAGCATCACCCTTTGTCCTTGGAACTATCATATCCAAACCAGGAGCTGCTGAAGACACAGCTGATAAAATGTCAGCCAGGGACTCCTGCATAGCACGGCCAGGCAGAAACTAGAGTGAGACACACACACCATCAGCCAGAATCTGGACAGGGGACAGACTGAGAACTCAGAAAGTTTAGAGATTAAAAATACGCCAAGATTTGATTGTGCCTCTATCCCATCAGAGCAAAAAGTTCTGAATTTGGCAACCAAACTTTGTCTCCTCAGCCACTTTCTCCATGTTGACCTGTTTTCCATGATTTGCGCACTGTCCAACTCCCTGCTCACGCAGACAAGCCCTACAAGACAGACTTTTGCTTTCCCTGACCCTAATCAGGAGAAATGCTCTGGCTATGACTAAGCCTTATATTTCACATACCGGAAATGCATCTCCCATATCCTTACAGCTGCCTGTGCATCCGTGCAGGGCTCTTCCATTACAGACAAGCATTTCTTGCGAGAACTCAGTTGAGGAACAAATAGCACTGCATGCGTGATGCTGGTTTTGACGTTTGGTAACCAAGGAGAGTTGTTAGCACATTCTGTATGTATCGCATGCTTTCGGAGTCAGATGAGATGCTTTTGTGTGCCTGATCCTTCATACAAGCAAAGCGCAGGACAGCGTAACCAGGCAGTACTTTAATTCCCAGGACCCAAATTGCATGTCTGAGCACTTCTGAACCTTTTGGGGAATTCAAATGCAAATCTAAACTGTAGCTTTTGCTCCTAGCTTCCCACCAGTAAAAACCCAAATCTGAACAATGTAAAACCTAGGTACATCCAGGTATGCTTCATCCATCCTGGCATTACAGAATTAGCACAACGTGATTCACTATCTCTGCGTGAGACTTCAGAAGATTTGCTCATGTGCGGCACTCGAGGCTGAACTTCATCCCAGACCTGCCCAGCACCAGGAGCAACAGGAGGGCTATAAAGGACTCTGATGCTTGAACAGACCTGCATCTTGCTGCTCTCTGCCTGTGGCTTGAGGAGGACGGGATGTGAGGATGACCACAAGCTGCCGTCTGCGTCACTGTGAAGCCAGGCGCAGAGCTGCGTGGCACAGAAGTCTCCGGGAGCCACAGCAGCTCAGATGAAACCTTCCCTGGGGACTGGGCTCACTTCTCTGCCTCCAGTAAGCTAAAGCCAGAGTGCAGCCCTGCACCTTAAGAGATTCGTTGGTGAACTAAGCAGAATTCAATTTCTGTTGGATCTTAATAAGTTAAAGCAATCCCAATGACCTGAATTTTTTCAAATATTGTTTTTTCATCATTAATTTTCAGACAGATAATGAAATTAGGAAGATGTTATGATATTTCAAGCGAAGTGAACCAGCAGACAGATCATACTGTCTTGCCTCCTCTGTACTAGTGGAATTTGGCTCACTCCTGCAAATCGTGCAGAGTCAATTAGATATGCAAATATGCATACTCGAAACTTACATTTGCATTGCCATGCTTCTATTCATAGCCATGGCAATCATGTATTCAGGTGACCAGTTAGATTTTGACTTGGCTTATTGTGCATAAAATCTCAGAAACTATCACATAAAATTAAGCGTGCATTTTTGTGTATGTAGACATGGGCATGCAATTCCAAAAGCCTGTGTCTGTATGACCTGTGAGTGTCTGTATGTTTGACTAGCTTGTAAGATTCAGTATGTCTCTGCCATCTACATCCATGCTTACTTTCCCTATAAGCCTACAGTTTGAATTGCAGGAATATTTAGGATTTTGTGAAGGCACAGGGAAAGCATTGCTGGTGCAATCACGTGTATCTCATTTCCAGCATGCAAAAATCTATCTGCAATGGCAAACACAGTAGCCCACAGGCTGAGGCTACAAAAATTTAGTGCGTTTTGCAATTCCCATTAATTATTTTGCAGCCTTTTCTTTGAATATTTACTGTGAAGCCTAGGGACATTTGTATTTCTTATATCCATATGTCCAGACACCACAAAAGTTTTTTAAAAAATGCCCACAGTTTGGTTACATTTCACTTTAGTCTAGAAATGCAGAGAGCTCATGTTTAGATTTTATCAAGAAAAGAGATTGCAAATGTCAAACAATGATAGTACCTGAAAGGAAATAAAACAAATAATTCAAAATACTTGTTTAAAAAGTTACAAAATATGACAGCATTAATGGCACTTAAAGCTATAAGCACTTAAAAGATTACCACCATATTTTTCTCAGCTTCTTTTCCAAAATTTCTTTTTTCTTTTTTTTTCTGAGATTATGACTGCAGCTTATGTCTAAACCCAAACCCAGCAAAAGGGGCAGAAAGCCCTGAGATTCTATGGTTGCCCTGGCCCTCACTTGAATAGCATATATGGTCTTATGTCTATTTTCAAAAATTCAGATTCAGCTACAGATAACAGCAGTTTGCTGACATGCAAAAGCTATAGCTTTCCTTCTGTCTTCATAGTCTTACAGCATTAAAATTGAAGGGTTTTTTCCAGTGGTAGAAAGTATGAATGAGAAATTCTTTTAAAAAAAACACTTGGCCCATTGTTTTAGACACCTAGCCAAATATCATTAAATTAATATTTCTCTTCTTTTAAACAACTTAGCACAAGATGTTGCATTTTCTTCATATGCACTTTCTTGTTGTGACTTTACATTGAGTATTTCCTACACAAGAAAAAAAATCCATTTGTTTCTTTTCCTTTTTCTCTTTTTTTGTCACTGGTTAAGATAAATACCCACAGAGGTTTTTTTCCTTTTTTTTTTTTTTTTTTTTTAATGAAAAGAACAATCTGACCCTTAAATATGTCTCTGTTGATTTTTCAAGCCAGCACCCAGCTGGTGGCTGTGTCCATGGACATTCTTTTGGAGTTTAGAAAGATAATGCATCTGATTCAAAAATGGGGGAAAAAAAAAATCTAGCTTGGATCACGTGCCAAAACGTAAACTAAGCCTTACTGAAAGTTTCTAGTTCACTCCAATCATTTCTCCTCTTTTTAATTACCAGGGGAAGGCTTTATGGATGCATACTCCATTACAAAGACACACTCTTTTTCATCCCTTTCAAAGGCTCTTCTTACATAGCTGCTCTTTGTCTAATATGCCATGGTAGGAGCACTCTGGTGATATTGCCATGGTTCAATCTTTTCCTTTGTGTCTTGCCCTGGTAATCTTATACAGGCTGAAATTTCCATGTGTGTAGCTTTCTGTTGCCATTCTGCAGTGCTGTGTTCCTGATTTGTTTTGGCAGAGCAAGCTTGAGTCTTTATGGCACAGTGAAATATTCTTCGATGCTATATAATTCAGACTGAATAAGGAGTCTGTATAAGGCACGTGTCTCAATATATATATGTATATAAAAACACTAATGTTAATTCAAGTCAAGCATCTTTTACATTTAATTTCTGTCTTCAAGTAACGCTTTGTTTTCATGTTCCCTTTCTTTGGTTTCATTGGGGATCACTCCATTCTCCAGGTCTGAGTGCTGCTGGATGCAGTTGGTCAGGACTGCAGTGCTAGAAGAGTTCTCAGAATTACACATCTTCTCCGTCTCCTCTTCCTTTTTTTCTTCGTCCAAGGAGTAGTTTCGGAAGGTCTCGTAAATTTTACGCACATCCTCGGGGATGGTCTTTTTGAGGTCTTTGTTTTTCCTTTTGGTCATCTTAGCAGATGATCCAAACTTGTTAATGATGTTGTCCTCGGATGCCCCCTGCCCGTGCTTGTTGAACTGATCTGACCCTTTAAGGCGCAGGTTGTTAGGCCTATTGTTGATGCTTTCCTGAGATGAGGCCTTGAAGCGTCCTGTTTCCAAGGCAGTAAAGACAGAGCGCTTCTCTGGAGAGAGCATGTCTAAGGAGTGGGCTCGCTGGTCCAGGCCCAGGCGCCTGCGCTCCATGCTGCGGATGGTGGCTGCCCGCTGAAGCTTGTCATGGATCTCCACGCTGAGCCGCCTCCGTGTCTCTCTGAACTCAGCCGTCACATTCGCTTTCCACTCTGCTGCATGGGCTTTTATTTCTCCAACCTTTACAACAAGAAGACACATGAATTAAAAAAATGAAAAAGCAAAATGAAATGACAGGCTTTCCTATAGAACAGCAGCAAAAGCACTTTCTTCTCTGGCATAAAATCGGAGGCAGGTCCCAACTCCAGAGCATCCATCTGGACCCAAACTTCAACAGCAAAGTGGTTATACTGGGCAAGCTCTAAACACACCAACTAGTGACTAGCTAATGGCTTATGTGGCATATAACTTGTCTGCCTGTTTCACATTTTGCCACCCAACAGGTTTTATAGCTGTGTTACATGATGGGAGGTGTTCATGCTAATCCCTCCTTGGTTAAGAACCAGATTCCTGACTTATAATGTCAGTGGTAGATGGTCAAGAGTGGGAAAAATTAATCACATATACCAATATGCTTCAGAACAGCACAACAACCAGTGTAGCAATATAGTAATGTATTTTCCCATATTGCTCATGGATGGAGCTGTTCAGTCCCACTGAAGGTTCTGTTCAGTGCCACAGAGGCACAGAGAAATTAACGTTGGAAATACCTATTAGATAATTTCAAGTGGACCTCTGTGATCCAGTCTAGGGTTCATTGTCAGGGACAAATGTAGCTGTCTTTAATGGAGGTCTCCATTACGTAACTGTCCAAATACCACCCTCTCAAGCCAGATTGGGGAGTTTTCAACACATACTCTTGTGTAGGCACCATGAGCATGTCCATAAATGTCTCACTGCTTTGCTCTGTTTTACTCCTTTGCAGCTGAGAGCAGAATAATGGCTAAGAATAAAGCACCTACATGGCTCCTGTATTGAATAAATATTTCTTCCGAAATGAGAAAAAAGAACATAAATGACTGAGCAGTATCTCAGTCAACACAGGCCTTCTCCAAAGTTCAGGTAAAGGAGAATAGATTCTGGAGTACAAACTCAGTAGCCAGAACTCAGTTTCTGCATTTAGTGATCCACAAGGAAGTCATCTTCGGTTTCTCAGGCCAGATGAGCAGGTGTCCATTTAGACCTGTATTGCTTGTGGCAGCAGGCATCTCACATCCACCATGAGAGATCAGATTCCCACCTATAGGTGCCTACTGATGATCAACCTGACAGCCAAACTCTCTGTGAAGCCCCCTTTATTAATGGAGATCCACAGGGGATGCACCAGGACTCAGGTAGCACAGATGACTTCATAAATGATAAACAGCACTACCCCTCTGCCAAACTTTTGTCTATGCCTGCTCTTTGGCTAACCCTGCCAAGCTAGCTTTGCTAGTAATGCAGGAGATTGCCTTAAAAATTGAAATTATATTATTAACGTCCTCCACAATAGGGTGTAGCTCTAGAGTCATGTCAATTGTCTTCTTTTTTTCCACCCTTATTTGAGTGAAGCATCAGCAATACTGTCTTTGAATCATGGAGGACATGTTCTGAGTGAATTTAATCATGTTGTCCCTGATGCTGACTACTCAGTTTCTTCAATTTTTAATAATATGGTATTCATATTTATGGTAAGATATGGTAAGGGCCCTGAATCTAAACCTTTATTCAGAACCATAATCCCTGGCATAGGGAAAAGTGAGAAAAAACGATGTAAAACCCTGGTTTAAAGGCAGATTCTTGTTTCATAATGAAGAGAGCCAACTAAAGTCTTCAAATCCCATGCATCTCCAATTTTTAAAGAGAGAACACTGAATTTTTTATCACAATTTTGTTGCTAGTTTCAGAGTGAAGGCTGGCCTCTCCTATTCCATAGTTGCAATCCTACTGATGTGCTCTGTGTATTTGGTAGTATCGATAGAGGTGTAACAACCTAGGTTGCTTCATTTGCTTTTATTCCTCCCTTTGTGAAGGAGCAAAAGATCAGAGCTAACTGGACACCAAAGGCAGCCAGTGGAGTAAACCATGGGGAATATTGAGCATTGGTCATGCAGAGGAGCATCCTTCTTTAGACAAGCAGGAATCAGATGCTTAAGCTCTTATAAAATGACAAACCACTGAGCAATTACTAGTCATACCTCTTCTTTTGTCTTCTTGGACAGGACTCTTAACCAGTCTCCAATCATACTCAGGACAGCAGCAAAATAAGCAAGGCCAACAAGGATCCAGAACCACACCAAGGGTTTATACCACTCCCGGTAATGGATGTCAGCATTTCCTCCTGAAATAAGCATATACTTATGCTTAGAAATCATGAGGTGCCAAAATTATGACAAAATACCTGCAATTCTGAGAAATTCCTGAAAGTATTTCTTGACTCTTGCCAACACCACTGTAGTTCTAATAATAGACAAGAGGCCTGTCAGATGGGAGGAACACAGTCTGTTCTTAATTTGAGACTTCTTCAAATCCTCTATTGTTCTGCTGCTACGTGACCTGACAGACCACCTAGTAAACACTTTTCTTTATATTGTTCATTCCTGCTTTGATAGTACTTGCAACAGCATGAACGCATTTCCAAGAAAAAAAATTTAATACAGCTAGTCTTCCTTATTCTGGAGCCTGGTAGTTAAGAAACTTTACAGTTCAACCCCCTCAGGTTATAGAGTTTCCAGATTTGGGGGGGGGGGGGTTAACTACAGGATTGATACACCTATGTGCAGGAGAAAGAAAAGTAGCTTTGTCTTCCTCTCCAAATCAGGATATCTGACAGGAAGCCAAACATGCATCAGCCCTCATAATAAGAATATATTGTCTGCTTGGGTATCAGTTATAGAGGTGCATTCTCTGGCCAGTGACTTGAGACGAGATATGGATCAAATGAAGCAACAAATAACCTATATGGTCTTCATGCAAGTCTCAAGGTGAGCTGGTAAAACAGGTATGCAAGACATTTGGCAAATCTAATGGACTATGAAGAGCCTAAAATAAGTGCAGTAGCAGCCAGGCAGCAGCTAGAATTAACACAGAATAGAATCATAGAATGCTTTGGGTTGGAAGAGACCTTGAGAGATCATCGAGCCCAACCCCCCTGCAGTAAGCAGGGATTGAACCTGTGAACTTGGCGTTATTAGCACCATGTTCTAACCAACAGAGCTAACCCGGCTGGTCATAGAATTAACTTTTTGAAAATAAAGTAACCACAACCTCACTTTTGAGATTCCCAGTCCTATCACAGTGCTATGTGCACTGCAAGAATGAGAGCCAGCAAGAGGAAGGCACAGCCCTGAGCTGAAAAGAGTGGCAAAGAGTCTGCACAGCCCCATGGGCCCAGCCATATCGCCCAGTGCAGATGAACAAACACCACCTTGGTGGCAGCTGTGTAAATCTCTACCTGAAGACCAAGCCTACCAGGGGACTCGGGCAGAGGATTGCATATTTTCTGGACTCCAGCCTTGGTTAGACAAGAGCTAGACACCAATCTGTACCTCTGTATGACTACAGAGAGATTTGGGGATTTTCCCCCATTAAAATCACCAGACAACACAGTTCAGCATTTCCCCCTGAGCTTTTTGCAATCTGAGACATTCCTACAACTCTTTAATTTTATCCAGACTCAGTATGAGTATACACACGGTGTTCGAACATCCCCATGGAAGGTCAGACATTTGAGAACTGGCAGGGACCCAAATGTTGGTTTTGATGTTAATGTCTCCCCATAGACTGCATGAATCACTCTCTTTTTTCCAGTCTTTAAGAGTGTGAAACAATGGGAGGTGGGGGCTGCTGTTGCCATGGTACAACGAGGCTCTGCTGATCGTACATGTCCCTGAGGAAGCTGGCTATGAAACAGATTGTCTAGGTCTATCTCGGGGAGTAATCAGGCAACTGAGGAAGTATGAGACCACTTTTTTCAGCCTATCAGATATTCTGTTTTTTTCAGGCTCCATCCGCAATTGTACCTCCAACAGTAGTACAAAAACTTTCCCAGTTTGCCAAGAGGTGGGACATGTTCTAGGTGGAATAAATCAGCACAGATCCACTGATGCTGTTTTACCCAATACGATGTAGTATTTTTGATTTGATGTCGAAGAGACAGAGACACTGAGAGATTAAAGTGACAGAAAATAAAAATGACAGAGAATCTGTCTCAAAACCAGCAATAAACCCCAAATCTCCTGGTGATCACCTGCCTTAAACTCTTACCATGAGATCACCTCTGAACTTTTCTCATTCAGGGTCCTCCGTTTGATTTTTGAAAAATCCTGGTTATTAGTAGCCACCCAGCTGTGGATTATATTCTCCTAATCATGTTGGATATAGAACACTTTAATTTAATAGTCAGAGCTTTTTTACTATTATATTATTAAAGAAAACAATACCAAAGTGTGATATGCCTAAGAAAAATATTGTGAATTATTTTTTATTTCACACTGTGATACCACAAAGACAGAATATCAGTGAGCTTCTCTTCACATTTAAGTGGTTAAAATGGACCAAGCTCATACAATCACTTCTGTATCTGAATGATCATAAAACACTTCTTTTTCATATCTGGGGCTCTCTTTTTTCAGTGACTTTTTTCCTCAGTAATTCATGTCTTCTATACCACTATGTCAGAAAAAAAAAGGATTAGAGTCTTCTTTACAGAAAGACTTGTCTGCAGCTCTTCAGCAAAGAAAATTTTATATATCCCTGTAGTTTTATTTGATGTTTTTAAGTCATTCATATTTCATTGATTTAAAGGAAGTAACAAAACAGTAGTATAATATGGCTGTTTGTAACACAGGCATCTTAATGCCTTTAATTAGGACCACTAACAGGAATGAGGAGTAGAGGTCATGCACTAATGGGAGAAAAAATTCCACTTATTTTAACCACCTTTTCATTAACAAAGCAGTTGTGTGAAAAAAAAGAATCTCTCATGTCTCCAGCCAGCAATCTTAACTCCCTCTTTGGAAATTGATAAGCATGGATATTTATAGTTCCTGCTAGTACTGTATTAATCTTGGAGAGTATCCTCCTAGCACTGAGATGCATACCCTACTAGTCCTTCTCTTCCTACATGACTTTTCCTTAACAGGGCAACTGCACTGTCAAAATTTCTGCCAAGGTTAGAGAACAAAATGCAGTTTCTGAAATGCTGCAGCTCCTGTAGTAGCAGCCTACTACTGCATCTGACCAGAGATTTCTCCAGCCCTATGGCTCGGCCCTACTTTGTAAAAGCTTCATCCATTCATCATTTTGGCTACTTGCTTCTGCAGTCAGCCTCAGATTGAGCCCTAATGGACTAATACAAATCTTGAATTCAATGGGAAAGTCATTTGACTTGTGCATAATTCATTACACAATAAAGGATAATCGGGACTTCCCAGGCTCCTGTTATCTACACTGCTGAAAGCTTGCAATATGCAGATGGCAAGGCAACCTGGTATTGCACAGTGACTCCAACAGAAACACCTGGCATCATTTCACTGGAATATAACACATTGTGAAAAGCCTCCTCTCTATACCAGAAAACAAATTCTAAGGGCCAAGGCCCTCGTGCACAGCACCTAGGCTCGAAGCTGCTCACCTGCTACAAAGTCACCGAAGCCAACAGTAGTCAGAGTGACAACCACGAAGTAGATGGACTCCAAGGCTGTCCATCCCTCAATGTGTTTGAAGATAACTGCAGGAATGGTCACAAACACAATGCAGCCTGCCAGGATGAAGAGGATGGTAGAGATCACCCGGATCTTTGTTTGACTCACTTGCTTTTTCTAGAAAAAGGAAATAACAAAAGAAAGAAAATGGTTTTGAGTGGATTTCTGGAACTGTATACCTTGTGAATGGCAGACTGATCATGCTGGTGTCACCTGGTATGTCTCTTTCTGCCTTTTGTGAGCTTATTAGGTGGAATACAGCCCTCCCTCCCCATTAGTGAGAGCCCTGCCCTGGCAATAATGAACCTCTATGTCTGGCCCCAGAAAATTGTGATTCTCATTTTCCATGCACTAGGCAGTTACTAACCTACCAGAAACACAGCCTGGAAAACAGTCCTGAGCTTCAGAAAGGCTCCAGTACACTCCAGTTCAGGTTCAATGTGTAAGAAAAAGTGTACATTCACACCCCCACACATGTATATGTACACCCACATTGCCTCACCAGCACGAAGCATTCAACAAGCAAGACCAAGACTAAAAACGACAAAAACTCTTCTTGTCCTCTAAAAACCTGAGATTTTATGTAGAAATAATTAATGCTTTGGGTTTTCTAGACTCAGGATTTCCAGCTGTCATTCACAAATATGAAGGTTAAATCTCCTTTTCAAAAATAGGTAGCTATATTATGAGTTTACTCCAGAAATAAAGAAATTATGTCAAATACCAAACAACCTGAGATAAAATTACCTATGTAAACCCACCCTGGAAAGCTCTTGAACAAAGAGTATGTGTGTTACTGGCTGCTATAAACTGAATACAAATATGAGCAGCATAATTGCAACATTTTACACTCCTAGTTCATATAAACTCTCAATTTATTTAATATAAACTTAGATTTTCTTTCCAGTAATATAGATGCAAGCCTGAATTAAGACAACTGACTCTGGCAGGTTTATTTCAGATTTTCTCTACTGTAAATAAACTCAAAATTCAATAGAGTTTCACAGAAAACCTGGAAATTACTAGAAATCTTATGGCGGATTAATTACAGTGGCAGTGTAAATTCTGTATTTATCTTGGAAAAGAAGTGTGGAAGTCACTGTAAGTCACATATTTCCAAATCAGTTTTCCAAATCAAGCATCTCCCTTATCCCAGAATGAGATTTCATTTCAGATTAGGACATTGCCTAGACAGGAAATACGGTCTCAGAAGTTATCTTTATAATATACAGAAGGGATATTGCCTGAACTGGTTAATATCTAACCAGCTTGTGAGCAGTACTGCTGCTTCCACTAAAGCATGAACATTTCTTTTAGAGGTGCAATGTCAGACCCTCATTAGGCACTCATCTGATCTGCGATGCTCTGCATTTAGAACCCAGGTAGCAGCATAAATATGCCATGTTTCATAAATACTTTTAGTATTTTAGTATTTTAGTATTAGTACTTTTAGTTCTGAAACTGTTTGAGAAGATCTCTACATTTAATATTTTTCTTTTTGTGTGTGCACATTTTCTGTGTCTGGCTGAACAGAAACAGTTAAATAGGATTAGTAATATAATGCCATAAATAAGATTAATCAAACATAAGACATGGAAAAAACTGCCACTAAAGTACCAAGGAGAAAAACAACACAAGAATATAAAACCTGACTTGACTTCTTATTTCCTCTTTTTCTGGAGAGTTATTTTGACCAATTTGCTAAAATACTAAAGGATGATCTAGACTTTAAGATGTA
This sequence comes from Pelecanus crispus, assembly GCF_030463565.1. NCBI lineage: Eukaryota > Metazoa > Chordata > Aves > Pelecaniformes > Pelecanidae > Pelecanus > Pelecanus crispus. The sequence goes on from NC_134648.1 coordinate 53,796,274, forward strand.
TGGATACACCTTCACAATGGCAGGATTTCAGAATTACTGTATGCGTGGTGAAGGGAAAGCAACTCATCACATGGATGTCATGTGGTGTCTTGGATTGGCACACTTGCTTTTTGTTGTGGAGGATGAGGATTTAACCGAGTTGTTTATTGGCCCCTAGTTTGGCCAAGGTGACTTGTTCACTTATACTAAATGCTTCAGTTTCCTGATACGTAAAAATGAAATGGCAGACACCTTGTTACAGTGGAAGTTAGGAGGCACATGCAGTGCTGTATAGTAATGGGAATCCTTGGACAAAAAGTATTTTGGAGCTGCCAAGCACTACTAGTAAAGCAAAGTTATGCATAGTAATCCTTCCTCCAGTCCCCATATAGCAACATTAAAATGCACTTCAATGTGTGTCAGGATTGTCTTGTCTCATGGTAGGAACAGGAGCAGAAAGAATGGCCTGCAAATCAGTACCAAATGTTCAGGACACCACTTGTTCTTGAGTGATACACTCAGCCAAAGGTGGTTGGTGTTTTCAAGTAAAAATGGTAACGACGTTAATGAGAGGATCTGCAGAAAGGCCTGACTCATGCTTATTGTGCACCTCAGTCACTCACACAAAAGCTGAGCAGCTGAGGGTCTGTTTTTTTCTTACTCTTCCACTGTTACAAATGAAGTCAGAAAGCAACAGTGAATCACGCACAACATTTTTAGAGCTCCTGAAAAGAGCACAAAAGCAAGACTGAGAAGTAGAATTACTTAATGGACAATAACACATGAAATTCAGGATACCAGTGAAAGGGGGGGTCTTATTACAGTTAGACATGCATTCAGAGGACATTCACAGTAGAGTACAACTGCTATAGATCAAAAAAATGCTAAGGCATGAATGTCATTATTCATGGAATATGTACATTGCAGTAATCACACATTACAAAAAGATTGGTTTGCCTGGGTTTTTTTTGCAGATGGAGCTGGCCTTGCTATTTTACTAAAAAGAACATAATTTTGTGCTGTCCAGGTTCTCAGGAATAAGGAAATGCAGCCTTTGCACTCCAGTTTTGGCACAGTCGTATCAAGATGAGACTAGATTAGCCTAAGTCACTGCAGTATTACACTGTAATAACTCATTATTAAAAGAAAGATATATATATATAACATTATATATATATAAAAAATACTAAAGGTTGAGAAATCTGAAAAGGTTCATACAAACTCCTCTTTTAAATAGTATTTGCAATCTGGAGCCAAACATTGGCAAATAGCTGAGCAACTCCAGCCACGCTTACACATCCTCTGAGCCCATTTTGTGGCATAAATACAGAATTTTCTATAGGTGTCAAAATGAAACGGTAAGAGAGGCCTTTCTCTGGGAAAAGTAGTTCATCTCATAGCACTTTAAGTAAAATGAAAACACTTTTAAAAGAGATGTTTTCTATTTTTTTCTTTTTTTTTAGTTTTGTTTTACCAAGTTCTCTCCACATTGATGAAACAGATAGTTTGTAAGATATTCATCAAATATAAATAAATTAGTGCCTGCTAACAAGAGAGACTTCAATTTAAATCCACCTAGAGCTAATCTGGAAAAGATTAAAGGAGGGATCTAAGAAGAAAAGAACAGAATGTTTTCTGTAATATAACCACCTACTGAGGGGGTCACTTCCATTTACTAATGAAGGCGCTGATTTTACTCTCAAGGTGGCTAAGTGCTAAACAGGCAACATCACTGGTATCATCTTGCTCATGTTAATTCAAACAACCTACTGTAAACCTGCTCTAGTGCCAAGAGGGGTGAGGACAGACATTCTCATGAAAACACCCTTATCAGTGGAATTTAGTTCTTATCCATCTCTTCCATCAATAATTGTGACCTCGCTTTTTTCTTATTTTCTATTACATAGAGGGGTCTTATCAGTTTTGGTCTTATGCAATAATTTCAGGGGTTAAAAGAAATCCCTATTTTTTCCTTTTTTTTCCTTTTTTCTTTTCTCTCTCTTTCTCTGGTCTCTGGTCAGACCAAAGCTGATGAACTGGATTCTTTTACAGCTCCTGCCCTTTTCAGGTGAATTAACTCAGGCACTATTTTTCTGACCTGACTGTTGACAACAAAAAGACTAAACAAGGTTCTTAAGCTTTCAAACTGAAACCACGGGGATGATACATATTCCATTGCAAAGGGAGTAGGAGACATTAAGTATGGGATCAAAAGATGCTACAGCCGTTTATCAGACTAGACTAAATGCTAAATATATAGAACATATATATTTCCATGAACAGCATATTTCAAATATGCTTATTCCAAGATTTTGTAGTGTCACCTCCCATGTCACAGAAACTCCCCCGATATTCAGTACTACTCAACCAAAAATAGCACTGGAACATTTGCTGCTTCACAGTGAGCTCAGATGGTTCCTCCATCTTCCAAACATTTTCTTTTCTGAATTCCTGACAAATACCCCCAAGACTCCAGGCAAGTTGTTTACCTGTTTAGCTAGATGACCAATGTCATATTTTTAGTACTTGTATAATGTGTCTGCATGGAACATGCTGTCCTCATCTTTCCACAAGGCTCTGCATTTTGGAGCACTCCTCCAAAGAAAACACATTTCTTAAACATTTCTTTTCTTTTAACTTTATGCCCTCTCCCATGCTGCCAACTATTCTTGGAACAGATTGTCTGTGCCGTGCACTAATTAAAGAGCTTGTCTTTTAAATCACTTTCTCCAGATCAAATATTTCAACAAGAGGAAAGCCAGGTTTTGTACACAAAGCACAAAACAGAATATCACATATATGGGTTCTATTTTTTTCTTTGCCACAAACATTAGGTATGTCCTTAGTTAAAATTTTTTTGCTAGGCTAGTATAGGCTCGCAGATAGTCATATCACACTGCTTGCCTTTCAGCTCAGTGAAAAGCAAGCCAGCCCTGGTCCAGGACCTGGCACATACCTCAGTAAGGTGCAATGCCCATCTCAATGGGCTGTATGGAAAGACTGGCACAGCACTGGGCTCATAGAGCTCCTTAGTGATCAGTGGTATGGTTGCATCAACCTCACTGCTGCCTACATCTGCACTGTGGAATAGACAACCCTACCCGAGGGGATGCAATACTGGACCTGATGGTCACCAACGCAAGTGAGCTCATCGGTGATGTCAAGACTGGAGGCAGCCTGGGCTGCAGTGATCATGTGTTGGTAGAGTTCATGCTCCTGAGGGTCATAGGAAAAGCGAGGAGTACAGTCAGGACCCTAAATTTTAGAAAAGCAGACTTGCAGCTCCTCAAGGAGTTAGTCAGAAGGACCCCTGGGAAACAGTTCTCAGGTACAAGGGAACAGAACAGAACTGGCAGATCTTTAAGGACACCTTACATAGAGCACAAGAGATCTTAGTCTCCAAGTGTAAGAAATCAGGCAAGGAAGGGAAGAGACCAGCATGGCTGAATCGAGACCTGCTGGTCACACTAAAGAGTAAGAGGGAACTGCACAGGCAGCGGAAGCAGGGACAGGTGCCCTGGGAAGAGTACAGGGAAACTGCCCAGTTGTGTAGGGAGGGGGTCAGGAAGGCCAAGGCGCAGCTGGAGCTGAATTTGGCAAGGGATGTGAAGAATAACAAGAAGGGCTTCTACAGGTATGTCAGCCAGAAAAGGAAGGTTAAAGAAAGCATACTCCACCCCGACAAACAAGAATGGTGACCTAGTATCAACAGACAAGGAGAAAGCAGAGGTACTCAACAACTTTTTGCCTCATTCTCACCGGCAACCTCTCTCCTCACCCCTCAATGGACCACAAGATGGGGACCAGGGGGTAAAGCCCCTCCCACTGTAAGGGAAGATCAGGTTCGAGACCACCTGAGGAACCTGAATGTACACAAGTCTATGGGACCTGATGAGATGCATCCCAGAGTCCTGAGGGAAATGGCTGATGTAGTTGCCAAGCCACTCTCCATAATATTTGAAAAGTCATGGCAGTCAGTGAAGTCCCTGCTGACTGGAAAAAGGGGAATGTTGCGCCCATTTTTAAAAAGGGAAGAAAGGAGGACCCTGGGAACTACCGACCTGTCAGCCTCACCTCTGTGCCTGGGAAGATCATGGAGCAGATCCTCCTAGAAGCTATACTCAAGCACATGGAGGACAGGGAGGTGATTCGAGACAGCCAGCAAGGATTCACCAAGGGCAAGTCCTGCCTGACCAACCTAGTGGCTTTCTATGAAGGAGTGACTGCATCAGTGGACAAGGGAAAAGCAATGGATGTCATCTACTTGGATTTCTGTAAAGCCTTCAACACAGTCCCCCACAGCATCCTTCTCTCTAAATTGGGAAGATATGGATTTGATGGGTGGACAGTTCACTGGATAAGGAATTGGCTGGATGGTCTCATCCAGAGGATAGCAGTCAACAGCTCAATGTCCAAATGGAGACCGGTGACAAGTGGAGTCCCTCAGGGGTCCGTACTGGGACTGGTGCTGTTTAACATCATCATCAATGACAGAGATAGTGGGATTGAGTGCACCCTCAGCAAGTTTCCAGATGACACCAAGCTGAGTGGTGCAGTTGACACACCAGAAAGATGAGATGTCATCCAAAGGGACCTGGACAAGCTGGAGAGGTGGGCCTGTGTGAACCTCATGAGGTTCAACAAGGCCAAGTGCAAGGTCCTGCACCTGGGACGGGGCAACCCCCGATATCAATACAGGCTGGGGGATGAAGGGATTGAGAGCAGCCCTGTGGAGAAGGACTTAGAATCATTTAGGTTGGAAAAGACCTTTAAGATCATCCAGTCCAAACATTAACCTAACACTACCAAGTCCACTACTAAACCAATTAAGGGGAGAGTAGTAATTTCATGTTTCCTGGCTTGGTGGCTGCATTATTTTTTAATGAAAGTAAAAACTAGGAATCATTAAGGTTGGAAAGGATCTCTAAGATCATCAGTCCAATCATCAACCCAACACCACCATGCCCACTAAACCATGTCCCAAAGTGCCACGTCTACCCATTTTTTGAACACTTCCAGGGATGGTGACTCCACCGCCTCTCTGGGCAGCCTATTCCAATGCTTGACTACCCTTTCCGTGAAGAAATTTTTCCTAATGTACGATCTAAACCTCCCCTGGTGCAGCTTGAGCCCATTTCCTCTCATCCTATCACTTGTTACTTGGGAGAAGAGACCAACACCCACCTCACTACAACCTCCTTTCAGGTAGCTGTAGAGAGCGATAAGGTCTCCCCTCAGCCTCCTCTTCTCCAGACTAAACAACCCCAGTTCCCTCAGCCGCTCCTCATAAGGCCTGTGCTCCAGACCCTTCACCAGCTTCGTTGCCCTTCTCCGGACACGCTCCAGCAACTCAATGTCCTTGTACTGAGGTGCCCAAAACTGAACACCGTATTTGAGCTGTGGCCTCACCAGTGCCAAGTTCAGGGGGACGATCACTTCCCTGCTTCTGGTGGCCACACTGTTCCTGATACAAGCCACGATGCTGTTGGCCTTCTTGGTGATCTGGGCATACTGCTGGCTCATGTTCAGCCAGCTGTCAACCAACACCCCCAGTACTTGGGGGTACTGGTGGATGAAAAGCTGGACATGAGCCAGCAATGTGCACTTGCACCCAGAAAGCCAACCGTATCCTGGGCTGCATCAAAAGAAGCGTGGCCAGCAGGTCGAGGGAGGTGATTCTGCCCCTCTGCTCTGCTCTGGTGAGACCCCACCTGGAGTACTGCGTCCAGCTCTGGGGCCCTCAGCACAAGAAGGTCATGGACCTGTTGGAGCGGGTCCAGAAGAGGGCCACAAAAATGATCCAAGGGCTGGAGCACCTCTCTTATGAGGACAGGCTGAGAGAGTTGGGGTTGTTCAGCCTGGAGAAGAGAAGGCTGCAGGGAGACCTTAATGCGGCCTTTCAGTACTTAAAGGGGGCCTGTAGGAAGGATGAGGAGAATCTTTTTAGCAAGGCCTGTTGTGACAGGACAAGGAATAATGGTTTTAAACTAAAGAAGAATAGATTTAGACTAGACATAAGGAAGAAATTTTTACAATGAGGGTGGTGAAGCACTGGAACAGGTTGCCCAGAGAGGCAGTGGAGGCTCCATCCCTGGCAACATTCAAGGCCAGGTTGGACGGGGCTCTGAGCACCCTGATCTGGTTAAAGCTGTCCCTGGCCCCTGCAGGGGGCTTGGGCTAGATGACCTCTAAAGGTCCCTTCCAACCCAAAGCATTCTATGATTCTAGAATTCTATGATTCTAAATTGTCCTAGCTCCTTCACATTCAAAATGAGACTGAAACTACATGTATTTTAAATATCACTGGTGTAGAGATAGCGTCTAAGAACAAGATAACAATCTTTTGTTCTTCTGTGTTTTCTGAATACAGCTGATTCCAGCCAGCACCAACGAACCCACTGCAGGACGCTGCTGAGCCCCTCAGACAAGATTGTGGCACCTCTGTTAAAGTGCGTTTAAGAAAGGTCGGAAATGCTGGACAGGCAGAGGAAGAGGGAATAGAGGATGGAATGCGGGAATAACAAGGTCAGGGGAGTGGGAGGTGTTCCATGACAGAGCAGGTACTTCCCTGGAGGGACTGCAGCCTGTGGAGGACCAGTGAAGGACCAGAGGAAAAGGGTTGAGAAAGAAGGAGCAGCAGAGAGAAACCTCTGTGTCCTGACTGCAATTCCTGTGCCACTCGCTGCTGCACTGGACAAACTGAGTGTGAGCTGCAGCAATAACATGGGCAGAGGAGAGGTATCTGGAGTGAAGTGAGGGGAGGAAAGGCATTTTGAATTTTTATCTTTTTTTTGTTTCTAACCACCCAACTCAGTAATTAAATAGTTATGCAAATTGGCAATAAATTAAGTTAAATTCTACAAGTCAAGTCTGTTTTGCCCGTGACAGTACTTGGTAAGTGGTTTCGCTGTCTTTATTTTGACCCACAAGTTTTCTCACTCTTGTTTTTCCTATTTTCTCCACATCCCACTGCAGGGAGGGGAGCGAGCAAGCAGCTGTGTGGGTGCTTGTTGCCAGCCAGGGCCTACTCACCACATCAATGAAGAAGGCAACACCCTTTGAAAGCATAGCAGCAGAATTCTAAATAATATATTTTAAAAGATATACAACATTTCAGACACCTCCATGGGTTAAGAACAGTGGTTTGAACCATTCCACTAGAGACAGGCTTCCCCCACTGCCTAACCAGCTCTCTGTGCCCCAGTGTTATTTTAATTCTCATGTTTTATAATGAATGCTGCTATTGCTGCATAAGAAAATGTAGAATCCATCCCCTATTTCTTAACTGTAGTAAGTACCACAGGGGAGACAGACAGAAAAAGCTGTAAGCACCCACATTTGTTACTAAGCTTGGGAGAGACAATCCTGAACACATACAGGGCACAGGTCAGAGCAAAGAAGGATTTTTTTTTTATATTGCTGTTTTTCCCCATGAAACCACGCTTCTGCAGAGTGTTTGCCTAGACCCAGATGGAATATGCAGCAAGCTTCTCACAGAGCAGCAGCTTTCTCTAATATTATTTTTTTAAATCTCTAGGCATGGATGTTGCTGCAGTCATAATGTGAGTACTGGTACCATGTTATGAAAATACAGAAACACTGGCTTGGAAATTTTCTAGGCTTGATATACCTCTTTCCAATCTTCTTCCTCTCTAGAAAGTATACATAGGGCTTTCTGATATGCACCAACTAATTTTTGCATGTTGCTTATTATGCTACTGAAGAAACAAAAATAACAGGAACGAGCCCAAACCTCTGTTCTGGCTGAGCTGTATTCAGCCCAAGAAAAAAAAAAAAGTTGAATAAGAGGGATCCATGTATACATACGCTTTTCTCAGACATTGGAGCAGACAAAGGACAACAGAGGTTCATGGCACAGACTTAAGCAATTTCAAAGGATGCTTGCAGAGGCCAAATTTGGAATGTATTGTTCCTTCCTTCCCTCCTTCAACTCCCTTCTGAGTTACACCTATATTGCCCTCTCCAGGGAGTGCAAGAATGGGTTAATAATGGTTGTTCCACATCAATTCCCTGTAACTGAATGGATTTTACCTTGCCATTCCTGGTAACCCTGATTTTGATCAGTGTTGAGTCAGTGCTTTCATCTTGTTCATCAGTGCAATTCAGGGGAAAAAATAAAATGCAGTTACAATGGTGCAAAGAAAAGTACCACATAGCAGCAAGGCTAGATTTATGAGTATATGCTCAGCATCTAATTAAGAAATGCACTGAGACAGAGAAAGACAATTAGTGTAGCTAGATCAATGAGAGATCTAGTTATCTGTTGCATGACATGGCCACTTTCAAAGACTTAGCAAGAGAAAGAAAATTGAATCTCATGTTAGAAATATCTCCTCTTAGCAGGGTGGGGAAATTCAATATTCCTTTTTTTAGCTCTGTTTGGGCTTTCATTTTTTTATTCTGTTATTTTTTTGTTTTGTTTTCTTGCTCTACGGTGGAATAAAGGATCCAGATTCCTTCATACTGTTGAGTTTTCAGAACATTTCCCTAGTGATTAGGAATGCAACAACATCAGCATTCATAAGGCTAGAGAAGATACTTTGTTGGACTAGATATTGAAAGGTTAAACAGTGACCTTTTGAAACAGGGAGTTGATCTTCAGGCTAGACTTCTTGTATCTGTTTCTAGACTGCAGGTTTCAGTTTCCGCTTAGTTTGGAATAACTGGCTAAACAGCCTCCCCTTGCCCTTCTCAGGTACAATAGCATACATCATTCTCTGCAAGAAATTCTTGCAGAAGCCTCCAAAGCACATTTTATATTTACCATGAGATTTCTTATAGGTATTAACACTATAAAGATTGCAATATTGCAGTCTTTCTAGAGACAAGCAGTATTTGTGACAAGCCAAGTAACCAAAGAGCGTTCTCTCAGGTAACTAGCCCACAAGGAGTGAATTTTACTCCAGGTGGGATACAGATCCCAGAAAAGCAGAAGGAGAGTAAAAGGAGGAAGACAGCAGCTCTCCCTGGGCAAAAATGCAGAAAGAGTGGAAAATGTCTCATGCCTAGAAGTGTCCCTCCATGCCACAACTCTCCCCCTGCTCCTCCCAGCCTTCTCCAACATTTTCCAGGAGCTGCCACTGCTTACCTGCAAAGGTAAAAGGAGGGCAGGAAGGACCTTCAAAAGGCAAGGTCTGGCATAGGGTAAAGGGTGCATCAAATACTTTGTCCCACGGCTCACAACAGTTCTTATTACCACAATGACATGTGTATGTGCCAAGGGAAAATATGAACATGTAAATTACATTAGAGTGGTTAATACAACAGCTTGACAGTCCTGAAAGGTGAAGGTTGAATACATAGAGCAACATAACCCTAAATTCACCACCTCCATCCAGCCTGTTCATAACCTTGAAGTAGCATCTCTTAAGTGAAAAAGTAGTACAGTCCTCATGTCTGCGATGAGGCACCATGTACAGGTACCCTCATTAAGTACTTTCTATTTAATGCCTTTCAAGATCCATCACCCTCCGCACACTCAGTCTCTGACGCTTCCCCCAAGGTTGCCCACAGGAGTTTTGGAGGATATTCTGAAGAACACTAACTGGAATGGCTCTATGTATTTGTAGGGGGAGGGGGTGGGGGTCAACAATCACTGAATTATGAGTGATTTTGTGTTGCAGTTGCATTTCTGTCTTGCTTTTCCTTTACTCCCTATATTGCAAACTTAAACAATTTTGAGATTAGGATTTTCTTTAGGATATTGTCCTGGTTTTGGCTGAGATAGAGTTAATTTTCTTCATAGTAGCTGGTATAGTGCTGTGTTTTGGATTTGTGCTGAAAACTGTTGATCATACAGGGAGGTTTTCATTACTGCTGAGCAGTGCTTACACAGAGTCAAGTCCTTTTCCTGCTTCTCACACCACCCCACCAGCGAGTAGGCTGGGGGTGCACACGAAGCTGGGAGGGGACACAGCCAGGACAGCTGACCCCAATTGACCAAAGGGATATTCCATACCATATGATGTCATAAACTCGGGAAAACCTGGCTGGGGGTCTGCTGCTCAGGGGTCTGCTGCTTGGGAACTAGCTGGGATCAGTCAGCAGGTGGTGAGAAATTGCATTGTTGATCACTTGTTTTGTATATTCTTTTGTCATTATTATTATTTTCCCTTTCTTCTCTGTCCTATTAAATTGTCTTTATCTCAACCCATGTGTTTTACCTTTGGTTTTTTTTTCATTTTCTCCCCCATCCCACTGCAGGGGGGAGTGAGTGAATGGCTATGTGGTGTTCAGCTGCCTGCCAGGTTAAACCACGACAGATATAAATCAGGTTTTCAGAGATGGCAACACCTGCATCAAAACTCTGGCACATAGGATTTGGTATTTCAGCACTGCACTGTCAGTAACACAGAAATGTTTCCACAGCAATATGACCAAAACTTAAGGTAGTAACAAAAGGAGGATATTCACTATTAATGTTTAGGAAAGAGTACTTTTCAGGCTGATGGTTGAAAAGTTCACATGTTCTTTGTCATTAATCAGCAGCTTCCACTGGAGTATCTTATTTTTTAAGCATCATACAGAGTATCTAGGAAGCCTTAGCTGCTCAGTAAACTTCTAATCATGCTTTCAGATCCTGTTTGTCTTGTGTTTCATGACAGACAATTGCTTGAGACTCACGGGCTTTATTTCCAGTGCACTGCACTGCAATTAAAAGTTATGTGACTAATACTAATTTTAGCAGGAAGCAGGCAGGTATAGTTTTACCCTTTAGAATAGTAGTTCCAGAACATTTCAAACCATAAAGAAGGACTGTTTAACTCACTTCCTTAGTAAGAAAATTGGGATTCAGGCTCTGCGTGGAAATACAACTCCTTGCCACTGCTTATACTGAGACCATTCTGAATACTAACCTGTTTTCAAACCAAATGAGAGATGGCAAAGATTGGGCTTTGATGTAGAGAAAGAAATAGTGCCCATCTTTTTTCACCATAGAAAACAGAAAAGAAACAGAGTGAACAATAGCTGGCAAAAGGACAGATCATATTCCAGAGATAATCCCTGATGTACATAAAAAGTAGCCTGAGTACATTCAAATTAATAGTGGAAGAAAACACCTTCCTGAAAACTTACTTCATCATTACTCTCTTGTTTTTATGTTCTTCTTTAAGGATGATAAATCATCATGCATAGATCTATCCATCACCCATAGAAGGGTTTGGAAACCCTTCTACTCAGTGTCAATTGCCAAATACTCTCTTACCTTGCACTTAAATCAGTTTTTTTAGCCACTAATTGCCTATTAAACCTGTCTTTGGTTTATTAATTAATTCTGTGTAAACATTCAAACAGGTGCTAAAATATTAGGCACCCTACAAAAAAAAGCTAAACTAGATGAAGAAAAACCCTGAAGATAACAGAGGATCTTGGGTTCATATACTACAATAGCTGCAGTCTATCCACAATCAGAAAGCAATGTAATGAAAATTGCTTCTCAAATGAAAAATAAACTATTACAATTTACTGTAATAGAGACAGATACCTGAACATTGATAAATAAAGCCTTTGTATTAATCATGGATTCCAGACTAGTTTTTGTACAATATTCTGGTTTTAGGAGCTGTAAAACATAACGAGCACTGCAGTTCAGTGACAAGTCTGACTCCAGTAAGAAGAATTATTGATGGTTTGAACCTCTAATAATTTTAAATAATGCAGAAAAAAATAATGAAAAGATATTAAAAGGCCTCACATAAGCAGGCAAAACACTACAAGATTTTCTCTGAAGTGCCCTGTAGTCAACAGCTACACTGTGCAGTGCCTAACACTCACAGAAAGAGTTGTTATAGTAATACCAGTGATATTACTTTTGGGGGTGGACTTCAGTGCTTATCAGGTTTCAGTTTTGGTGCACTGGAGCTGACTTGAGATTTCCAGATAACGCTATGCTCTGGATTTAAGCGAGTTTTAAAGTCTGGTTTTACAATAGCCTTTCCTTCTCTGTTTATACTATCATCTTTTTAGGGAGACTGATTTGATTCTAAAATTGGAGCAATTACTATGTCTTCCTGGTGTTGGCATGTCCCCCTTTCTTAGACCTGCTGCCTTCTCTTTCTAGCAACCCCAGGAATGCCCTTTCAACTATCATCAGGCTCAACAGCTCCTGGGGCTCTCTTTAGAGGTAGACTCACTTCAAGACCTTCATGATCCTCTCTTTGAAATTGCATCAGGCTGATGCTATAATTCTCACAAGCCCTTACAGGCGTAACAGACTTTGTTGGTAAAACCAAAATGTTTAAAAGACCTTTCAGAGATGTCAAGATCTGAATGTAACTGTTCAGGTTAATATTAACCCTTAAATTATATGCCAATTTGCAAGAGGTTATTGACAGTGAGCCCACGTAAGCTTTGGACTCAAAACTTCTACTCAGCAACAAAGACCAGTGCATAAGAACAAATCAGTAAAATATTTGCTGCACTTAAGTTACTTTCCCTGAAGCAGATTACCTGTAAGCATCACTAGTTGAATTAAATACCCAGTTAGAGGAAAGAAAACACCAAAAGCCGGGATCCATAGATTTTGTCATTAATTTTTTAGTACTAGCATACTATCTCAGCGCTGTGCAGAAAAGATACTTTCCTGCAGCTCAAATATAATGGAGGGGGAAAGTGATCCAAAGAGTAAATCCAACATATTCAAGACTATACCACAAGCCAGTAGTTGAACCTAAAGTAGAATTCAGTGACAAATTTGGCTCTGGTGGATGAAGAGTCACTACATGTAATGAAGTCACAGCCTGTACCATTTTGTTTAGTTCACCCATCGGATTATCATTTGTCTGTAGCTTCTATTGGCACTGGAGCATGAGGACTACTAAAGCAGGTGATGATCAAAAGCAAAAATAAAACTTCCTGCTATCTTTCCATCACCATAATTAAAGCACTGATAAGAAACATAAAAAAAGATGTGGCATGCAGTATCTCAAGGAGAAAAGTATTTCAGAGACATTCAGAAATTCACCACTTCTGCCTTTCATCCTCCAGTTCAACTTTGTAGGAGTCTGCAGTCACACTTTGCCATTGCTAAGCATACTGCAGAGAAGTGTCCAGATGGCCCTGGGTCTGGACTGCTTTACATCCAAGAAAAGCAATTAGAACAATTTAGAAAAATGCCTAAGAAGGGCATTGAAGGAGTCCAGGCAGGAAGGAGCAGAGAGAGGAATACGTTTGTAGAGTACCGAGAGACTAACAGTCCTCTTTGTAACAGGTATGTTACTGATTAACTAGAGGAGAATGCACCCAGAGTTTTCCAATCTGGAGCATGCATCTTGACAATGAAGTCCTGGATTTCAGGAGTGCTCATGCATTTTGACTTAAACAGTTGTCACACAATATTTTTTGAAAGGATTGAAACATGCATCCTCACCGCATCTTATTGTTTTCTGCATAGTGAAACTCCTTTTCAAGAGGATGGAGGGAGGAGTGCACCCATCAGAATTGGTTCACAACCCACTCCAGTGTGGTGGGAGATACACTGTTTGAATTTCCATATGCTTAAAAAGTCATTGTGCTGGAGTCTTATTTTCCTGAGGAGACCATATCGGCCTTAAATTGCTAGAGACAAATGATTCCGAAGAGCCTAACATCTCAGTATTGACTGTGTTTTTAAAGACAGTTATTTTTGGTCTCAATAAAGTTTGATGAGGAAGACAAGTGGAAATAAAAAGAGGCAGAGCACTTGCAGACTCTGGTGCATCCATGCTCAGTATGCTAGCTACTGTATATTGCTCTTCCAATCTGCTCTTTCTGCCATACTCTTTGTATAGAGCCTATGCAGTTGCTGTAATTTCTGGATTCTTGCAGTACCTGCATTCCTTAATTTCACTTTTATCATCACCTAATTTACAAAAAGCATGTCTTCAGATTTAAAACAGAGGAACTGAAAATGAAATTAAAATACTCACCAGATTCATAAGGTACTATGAATGTATTCCAGGCAAGCACTAGAGTGTATCTAGATTTTTTATTACTCTTATGTTGTAAAGCCCATTTTTAGCCAAGTATGCTTTATGAGGATTATGAAGGATAACACATTGCCTGCAGATCTTTTCTGATAGTGTTGGGCTATGCATGTATCCATAAACTTCATGTTAATGAACTGAAAGATTCAGATCTGGGTCTAGGTTTTGGTTTAAATCACCCCTAAACTTCAGGATGCTCAGACTTGAAATGTACATTCAGGTGCATACCTACTTGAAATAAACACCACATTAAGTATCTACATACATAAACCAATCCTTTGTTGACCTACAGGCAGGCACCCCTATTTTAACCTTCCTCAGGGAACTGTGACTCTTAGATGGACCTTTAAGGTGTTACAGGCAAAAGAACAGGTAGTGAGCTGAGACTGTTCACATACATTTGTTCTGGGTTTGTGAATCAGTGCTCTAAAACACTTCTTTTTATCTGTACAAGCTATCACCACACAGATTATCTTTTTCCTGAGCAAGTTATTCTGCGTGGGGAGCAAAACAGAAGCAGATTCAAAGAAGCAAAATCCCAACTAGTGAGATACGCAAAGAATCACAGAAATCAAATTAAAAATGTCTGCATACTCTATGCTCTGCATAATGTTTCTCTCCAAGGCTACATCACCTTTGGTCTTTCTGTAACAAGGTGATCTTTTGTACGAGGAAAGCATTTGCATCATTTCTTCTTCAGTTTTGCTGCAGGTATGTTACCAAGTTCATATGAAACACTACTTTTGCTGGTGAAGTGGGAATTCTGGGAATTATGAGGGAAAACTTCCTCTGACATAGAATCATAGAATCATTTAGATTGGTGTCCTGGTTTCGGCTGGGATAGAGTTAATTTTCTTCCTAGTAGCAGGCATAGTGCTGTGTTTTGGATTTAGTAGGAGAAGAATGTTGATAACACGCTGATGTTTTAGTTGTTGCTGAGTACTGCTTATGCTAGTCAAGGACTTTTTCAGCTTCCCATGCTCTGCCAGGTACACAAGAAACTGGGAGGGGGCACAGCCAGAATAGTCGATCCAAACTGACCAAAGGGCTATTCCATACCATATGATATCATACTCAGTATATAAACTGGGGGGGTTGGCCTGGGAGCAGCAATCACTGCTCGGGAACTGGCTGGGCATCGGTCAGCAGGTGGTGAGCAATTGCATTGTGCATCACTTGCTTTGTATATTATTATTATTATTATTATTATTATTATTATTATTATTATTATTAACATTATTATATTATTATCATTAGCTTGGTGTTTTGGTGTTATCTGCAAACTTACTGAGGGTGCGCTCGATCCTCTCATCCAGAGCATTGATAAAGATATTAAACAGAACTGGCCCCAATACTGAACCCTGGGGAACACCACTTGTGACCAGCCACCAACTGGATTTAACTCTTTGGGCTCGGCCAGCCAGCCAGTTTTTACCCAGCGAAGAGTATACCCATCCAAGCCAGGGGCAGCCAGTTTCTCCAGGAGAATGCTGTGGGAAATGGTATCAAAGCTTTACTAAAGTCTGGGTAGACAACATCCACAGCCTTTCCCACATCCACTAAGTGGGTCATCTTGTCATAGAAGGAGATCAGGGTAGTGAAGCAGGACCTGCCTTTCATAAACCCTTGCTGACTGGGCCTGATCGCCTGGTTGTCCTGTACATGCTGTGTGATGGCACAGATGATCTGCTCCATAACCTTCCCTGGCACCAAGGTCAGTCTGACAGGCCTGTAGTTCCCCAGATCCTCCTTCCAGCCCTTCTTGTAGATGAGGGTCACATTTGCTAACCTCCAGTCAACTGGGACCTCCCCATTTCTCCAGGACTGCTGATAAAGGATTGAAAGTGGCTTGGTGAGCACTTCCGCCAGTTCCCTCAGTACCCTTGGGTGGATCCCATCTGGCCCCACAGACTTACGTGTGTCTCAGTGGTATAGCAGGTCACTAACCATTTCTTGTTGGATTATGGGGGCTTCATTCCATTCCCCATCCCTGTCTTCCAGCTCAGGGGGCTGGGTACCCAGAGAACAACTGGCCTGACTATTGAAGGACTGAGGCAAAGAAGGCATTAAGTACCTCAGCCTTTTCCTCATCTTTTGTCACTGTGTTTCCCCTCACATCCAATAAAGGATGGACATTGTCCTTAGCCCTCCTTTTGTTGCTAATATATTCATAGAAACATTTTGTATTGTCTTTTACAGCAGTAGCCATCTTGAGTTTTAGTTGGACTTTGGCCCTTCTAATTTTCTCCCTTCACAACCTCATGACATCCTTGTAGTCATCCTGAGTGAGCAGCTGTTTGCTTCTACTTTCCCATTCTTCTAGCAGTATCTTCACATCAGCTTCACTTACTTTCTGTCATCCCTAACCACGTTTTCCAACCTCTCAGCCTCACTTTGTCTTAAGTTCCCTTCTGGCTTCTTGCCTCCAAAACTCTATGCTTCACCACCGACTTGCCATTTGTTACTATTGCATCCTTTTCTCTGCCTATACCTTTTCCTGTCTATTTAAAAACACTGTTTACAAAACATTGTTTCCACAGAGCCTTAGTACACTGAGGCTGTTCCTGGTTGTCTTCTATGGTATCAAAGAGCTAATAACCAATAACAGAATGTAATTAAATCTACTCTCTTTACTGCAACAATCAGAAATTCTTACTAGATTATGGAAGTGTAGGATTCCTTTCTGGTGACTGATTTTTTACATTTCTCAGACGGTTTTTTTTGGTGAAAATGACCCAGGAAATTGTGAGGCTAAGCTTTGAACACTGAAATGTCAGCTTATAAATCTTGTATCATTTTGGAATAATACTGTATATGTGCACCAGTAGGTTGAATTTCACACTCCGTCCTGACAGCTCTGTCAAGAGACAGGATGCCAGCAGATGGCAGATTGATCATTGCACTGGACCGTTCCCCTGTGGAAGTTCTTGAGTGAATTAAAAAAAAAAATATTGTAGCTTTTTTCCTTATAGAAAATCACAATAAATAACACTATATTAAAAAAGAAAAGATAGGGTGTTAATATCCTCTGGGGTTTTAGCAGCTGATGTAATAACATACATGTGCTGGCTAGTAATGGAATGCAATAAAAGAAAATAAAAGAGATTGTGTTGATTTTGGTATATTTTGATTAGATAACAGGAAGTGGAGAGGAAACTTTTCCATCAGTCTTCCATTGACTTAATCTGCTCAGAAATGCAGGTGTCAAGCCATATATTCAGAACTACAAATAGGATCTTACTAGCTAACGTGTCACTTAGGTTATAATATATTTATCTGTTAACCATGTCCCAAATTTTGAATTCAGTAACAAGAGTGCAAAACAGAATAATTTCACTGGTTTGCCTAAGCAGCTATCTGGATTTGAATTTCTGGCTTTGGGAACAATCTCATCTGGAAGTTTGATTCAGCTGTCAAAAATGAGAAGAATCAATGCTGATATGGGGCTGGAAGAAAAAGCACAGGGTCAGGGCTGCCTGGCTATGGCATTACCCTAGGGAAGAAGAGGTGAAGGTGGTACTTCAAGGAAACCTCAATGAACAGCAAACTTTGCTGAGAACTCACTCACCAGTCCCGCACAGGTACAATGCTACAGGTTTGATGCGAGTCAAGGGAAAGAAGAGGAGCAGAGAGAGCAAGGGGAGAGATAATAGAGCAAATGGATGGACAGAGGGGAGACAAAGAGAAAAGACAGTATTTTTAAGTGTTCCTCCTCTGCACAGTTACTCTCTTGTACAGTTTCTTTCCCAGGATCTGTTTTCCATTCATTTTCAGATAAGGAGTTTGTAAAGACAATTCCTGTCACTTGTATAGTAACAAAAGAGATCAGAGAAGCCAAAAATCTCTAAAAAGAAGTTGAATCTCTAAGAGAAAGAGTAGCTAAGGTAGATCTGATGTATTAGAAAGGCAAACAACAAAGTTTAGGAAAGGTAGAGCTTTGACAGTTGCTAAAAGAAAGCTTTCCACCAGCTCAGTGGGACTTCTCTTACTCCTGCCCCAGCCCCAGCCCCATCTTCCAAGAACTACTTTTCCTAGGACTGTTTCAAGTTTAAGGTAATGCCTACTGCTGTCTTTCAGAAAAAGAAAAAAAAAGGTGTATATCATTTTCATAACACTTACATTTCTCTTAAATGTAGAGCAAACCATTTCTCAAGAGATCAATGGGCAAACAGGTTCTCCAAGCTGAAAACCTGAAAGACAGGTAGCAGATGTGTCTGTTCTGACAAGTCCCTGGTTCAGTGAAGTGTGAGTTGTTTACAGAGGCATTGTGTTTCTGCACAAAATAGCATATTTTCTTGAGACATGAGCTTTAGGGGTGCAGCCTTGCCACCATGCATGTCTCTGGCTGCTCGCTCACATCCCTGTATCGCAATTCACACCCTACCAGCTGTGTTGCCAGACCTGTCCTCAGTGTCATGCTGTAAACCAGAGGAGTGAAAGCAGTAACCAAGTCCAGGAACTGCTCACAGTGGCTTCACCTCAGAAGCCAGAAAATCCTGGAGTGCTCTCAGAAGCATGTTGTGCCCAGGCTGCATGCCTGCATCTGTACTGAATTGCAAGATGAGGGAAGATCTGTCAGGTTATGCTCATCTCATCTACTTCCAGTGAGAATCCAACACTCGTTACAAGGTTTGAATAAAGACTATCTGAATTTAGCCTATATTTAACTCATGATAATGACAGCTGCTGCATTCTGTAACTGTGCACTCTGCCTATAGATTGCTTTGCTTTCTATCTTTAGATGCTTGCAGCCTCTGTGTGTACAGAGCAAGCCAAAAGAATGGGGTTTGTTCTGCTCTTTATTATAGAAACAGTCTCAGGCCATTCATAAGACCCCTTACATATATAAGATAACGATACTACCTTTATGGTTTTATGTCACCTTGGAATGCATATTTCATATCTACAGTGTCCGGAAAGCTTTGCCAGGTGAAAATTATTTAAGAATTATCAACTTCTTAATTGGATTTTGAGTGTGTATATGGTTTTCTCAGATGGGATGGAAGAACTATCACTGAACCCAGATATTGAATGCTTGTGACCAGTGCATATAGTGAATCTGGTGACCCTGTACGTATCCATTTTCTGGGGAATCACGCTTGTATGCATGTGAGAACAGACTAGTAGGGTTCTAGGCAGAACCTGGGTTCTGCCTCTGATTATTGAAGATGGGACGTACAAGAATAATCAGTAGCTGAGTAGGTAGGGCTTGCAAGGGGGACCCTTTGTTTTACGTCCCTGACCTGGTTGATGTTTATTTACTTGTACCAAACATGATTACTCCAGTAGGACAGATGGCATAGACTAGCCAATGCATGGTGTTTGGGAAACCTCCTTGTAACCCAGGCAGCGTTATTCTGCCAGTGCCTCCCTTTCCTAAAATGGCACATGAAAAGTTCCTGTTTTTACAAAGCATTATTTTGCAATGAAATACTTCCAGACCTACCTAGTCACAAATGAATAGTTGTTTTCCTGGTTATCTATACACTGAAATAGTGGAAACATCTTAGATTAGAAGATGAGCAGTGGCATGTCCAGCTCCTCTGCTGAAATATTCTGTCAATACTGTGAGAGTAGTGTGTATTTGATAAGAGCAGATCTCATACCCCCTTTATGGAGTTCAAGTTGTTCTTAAAATTCCCACAGAGTGTGTGGGCTGATCACTGCAACAGCTAAATGTGGCATTATTAGGCTCTAATTTGTGCTGCTAATTAATGTAGGTTTGGTGGGGCTTCGCACATCTTGTCAGAGGCAGCAGAAGTGCACTAGAAGAGCTCCTCTGGGAGCAATCCTCCTTTCATCTTTCCAGCTAGGCCGGGGGATGCCGGGGCAAGCCGTCCCTTGTGTGGCATGGGCTCCATGCTCACAGTTACACTGTTGGATGGAGCAAGAGTCCTGTTAAGGACATGCGTTGGGTGAAAAGACTGCTGTGCTGACAGAGAAATCTTCCTCTCCTTCCCGCCTGCCAGTGTGCGCATACTGCCTCTTACCTAGCCTCAAAAATGATCCTAACAACAATGCAAGATCAAGTTGCCTTCAAATCCCATCTACCTGTACAGACGATGACAAAGTTGTAAGGATTTCAGGAGCTCTTGGCTGCCCTGACACCAGCCGCATAACATCCATCCCTAAGGGTGAACAGGATAAACAGAGTCAACTGGAGACAGACAGAAGCAGAGTGTTGAGGCATATGCACATGGAAACTTGATATATTATAGTATCCAGGACACATGCAAAGTTTCTTCCCATTCCCTTCCTCAAGGGTACAAGCTGGACTGTCCCAAATTGCCCTTGAGAACCCACTAGAAGGCAGATAATACAGGTAGCTAGTGAATGCCATCTTAGAGACTCAGCTACAAGGCCTGTGGGGGCAGACCTTGCACTAATTTTCATATCTGTTAATTGCTTTTCAAAATGGGATGATTAGAACTGCATGTGATATTCATGGTGCAAGTGCACCATGGATTTGTGCAGTGGTAGAACGGTCCTTTGGTTTTCAACTCCTTTGCTGACACTCTTTTTTCCCTTTTTTAACTGCTGCTAAGTTTTGCAGTGTTATTTTCAGACAACCATCCACAGCAATCCCAGGTCCTTTTTGGAGTAGTGAAATTTGATGCTACCCCTGTATGAATATTTTAGGATCTCTTTCCTCAAACTTAAGAAATATGCATTATTTTGTATCAGTGACACTGGATTCCATTTACCATCTTACCATCCTTTTGCAGCTTCCATTTTAGCTATCCTGAAACATCTAGAGACATAACTTGGAGACACTGTCACCTGCATATTCATCTTCTTGTCTGAACCATTCAAGGCTATCCCTGTTACAACAGTAAGATCCCAGCAAGGAGTCCAGTAGAATCACACCAATAATGCTACCATCTATTCTTAATCTTCATTTACCCTTTAAACCTGCACTAATGCGTAAGACCTTCTGTCTTACCTCATCACAGCTTCATTTCCTTACAGCCTTTCATGAGAAAACTTGTCAAAAGCTTTCTGAAAATTCAATTTGTTATATCACTAAATCATTGATACAAACTCAGCGACCCCTCAGCTAGCTCCAAAAGATTGGTGAGGCACACCACCCAACATTTTATTATGCTTTTCAGTGTCCTTTTAGCCTATGATTGTTCCTTTTAGTTTCCTCCTAACTATTCTCCTAATTTTTATGTCTTCTCTTTAAAGGTGGTAGCAGGTTGCTTTATGCTCACAAACATGCTGAATTTGAGTTCATCATGGAGACAATTACAAAGTAAGAAACAAGAGTTACACATTGAATTAGATTTTGTACTCTGCTCAGGATTAAATCAAGAGCTGTTACTCCACTTGTGGATTCATCTGATTAGGCCTGAACATTTCTGGACCCTAACAATGTAAACACAATGTGATAATAAATTACATAAGTACTAAAATTATAATGATTATTATATTCTGCATTAGCTAACAATATAAAGTATATATGATGTATAATATATTAATGATCATATATAATATGTCAAATGTCATGTAAATAATCATATAAAGTGAAACCACTGATATTAAGACTAATTACTAAGACACTTGTAACTTCTAAACTATATCAGGAATATTTCAAATAGCTGCACCTCATTACTAGGAATATTGAAGGAAATTATGTATAACCCCATCCACCAAATCACAAAAGAACAGATATAATGGATTTATGAGAATCAAAATAAAGGGAAAGTACACATCTTGGCTAAACAAGGGGACCACAGAGCTCTAAATTGCTTTGGAAGCTCATGAAATAACAAGGAGGAAAAGAAATAATTTAGATGGTTATAAACAACAAGCAACTGCAGTAACTCAAGAAAAGGAAGTAGTACTTTGAATACCAAAAGAACTCCCATTATGTGCCAAAGGGCTATATTCTGTATGAAACATTAGTATCGGCATTCATCTGTGAATCTTAAAATACTTCAAATAGCACATTGTCTTGGTTTCAGCTGGGACAGGGTTAATTTTCTTCCTAGTAGCTGGCATAGTGCTGTGTTTTGGATTTAGTAGGAGAAGAATGTTGATAACACACTGATGTTGTTGCTAAGAACTGCTTATGCTAGTCAAGGACTTTTCAGCTTCCCATGCTCTGCCAGTGAGAAGCTGGGAGGGAGCACAGCCAGGACAGCTGACCCAAACTGACCAAAGGGCTATTCCATACCATATGACATCATGCTCAGTATATAAACTGGGGGGGTTGGCCGGGGAGCTGCGATCACTGCTCGGGAACTGTCTGGGTATCGGTCGGCGGGTGGTGAGCAATTGCATTGTGCATCACTTGCTTTGTATATTATTATTATCATTATTATATTGTTATTATTATCATTACTATTTTACTTTATTTCAATTCTTAAACTGTCCTTATCTCAACCCAGGAGTATTTCTCACTCTTACTCCTCTAATTCTCTCCCCCTTTCCATCGAGGTAGGGGGAGTGAGCGTGTGGCTGCGTGGTGCTTAGTTGCTGGCTGGGGCTAAACCATGACACGCATGTATTATTTTATTCGTAAACTATCATACTGACAGTTTAATGGTCTTGTCCATGTCACCCAGAAAGCCAATACCACAGCTGACAATTAATCAAAGATTTTCTGACATTCAATTCATATCATGACTTCAAGATTGTAGTTTTTCTTAGGCAGAAGCAGGCTGGAAAGTTCAGAGATTCCTTTGAAGCGAAGCATGTATAATAGGAAGCTAGGTAAAAAAGAAATTAGGGATCTTAGCTACTTCTGGTTTTGCAGACCCAACCTGAGCCACCTTTCAATAACCTTATTTTCATTTCATGAAAATGTAGGCCATTTTCAGGTGCTCTCCATTCGGGCATGTACATGCTTACTCATCCATAATCGCTAGTCACATTTTTCCACATTTAGCCTGAGAGATACTCCTTATGGCTGGTCTGGGACACTTCACAGTAATTTAATCAAAAGAGAAATTGCTCATACTCCAGTCTAATACTCAATTAGTTCCTTTCAAAAAGAGTTACAAGTAATTTGCTCTCATCTGTGGGAATGTTTTAGAAATAGATGCCTATTAAACTAACCAGCTTGGACAGCTTCTCATCCACTCCATCCCTGGAAAGACTTACCTCCAGTTACAGTGCCTCCAAGGGAAGCATCACACAGGTCACTTCTAGAAGTTCTGCTTCAAAGAGAGAATCCCTGAAGTGAACCATTGGCAAATTAGCAAAACAGCATCTGCCAGGTCTGCAGCACTGCTTGCGAAAGAATTGCTTATGGTGATAGAGACTCAAAAAATGGGGGTACTGGCAACATGAAGGGAAATTATATATGAGAAAGTCTATACAGAAATCTAGTGTAGGATGTATCCATGGTAGGCAGGGTGGGTAAATACCATGAAGATGATTCCAGTCAGTGGCATTATGCCAGTTTTTGCAGCTGCAAATCTACTCCAGCACATCTGTCTTCTTGCAGTGAAAGCATATCACTCAGCCCAAGTTCACATTCACACCAGTAACCCTGCTTTCCAAGTCTTTCAGGCTTTATTAGTGATACAGTCAGGATCTACTCCGCATCCCTGTTCCTCCAGAAGTTACACTACCCTCTCTGTTTTCAGTGAATGGGCATGCATGTCCAAAGCAACCTGTTATGTTTTGAGGGCTGTTTTACAACCAGTCCTTGCAAGAAACCTAGCTTAGGAGATAGAGTCCCCAGAGATATCCTCAAGAAGGAAATTCAAAACCTGATCTATAACCCCTGCATCACCATCTAGAGAAGTCTATTTCTCTCCACTGACTACAGAGGCCTCTAAGGTTGTTAAGCATCATCTCAACTAGACATGTAAATATTTCATGGTGCCCAACATGTAAAAAGGACTGCAAGTTACAGCAACAGAATTAAAAGCAAGTTATACAACTCAAGCAAAAAACTGACAATGAACTTACTCTGAAAACATTTTCCACCCTTGCGATACCCTTCCCAAAGATGGTTCCAAGTTGGTCTCCAATCCCAGCCAGCAAGAAGCCAAACAGTGGAATCCCAAAGATGGCATACAAGATGCAGAAAACCTTGCCTCCAACAGTGCTTGGGGCAATGTTCCCATACCCTGAGGAGAAAAACAATTGTCAGACTCTCAGAACTTCTACATGGCTTGTTAGAAAAACTAATTGGGTTAGAAAAACTGCTGGTCCTGCAGGCATACCTTTGTTCCACATGTAATTCCTGTTTACAGACTTTCCACGGCATGATGTCATTTCCCAGGCGAGCTACACCCTGTGATTTAGTTCTTGTAGACTCAGTTACCCGTATTTTCTATAGATTCAGATCCTAGCTAAAGTTACTGTTTGATTAATTAATCTATCTTGACTTATCATGGCACAAAAATCACTCCATGTTGGCCTCGTGCCTGCGCTCTGCTGCTCCTCTTGGGCTGTGCCAATGACTTCCTGACAGGAGTGTGATTCACCTGACAAGGCTCATTTTCAGTGGTTAGCTCATAATTTCCTCAGCCCCTCATCACACTGACTAGTTACACTGCAGCCTCCAAACTGTACCCATACTACACGAACCTGCCCTTGAACTCTTTATTCAGTTCCCCTTTCAATTTGACAATAAAGAGCCTAACATTTGTATTTCATGAGGTTTTCTAATAGCTTTTAGCAAGGAAGTTTTTAAGCTTTCACTCTGAAGATCCTACTCCATTTATATTTAAAAATCATTATTGATGCTGTAATAAAGGTGCATATGTGCCTGCCTTCCATCCTCTGTTAGGGTAACCTGGGGATGTTGAAAAGATGACAGATTCTGACCAAGACATAATTACCCAGCTGTATATCCTGAGTGAAAACTCTCACTTTGGCCCAAGCAAGTTTGGGCACATTTGCTTTTGATTCCCAGCCTTGTAACTCCAGATAAAATATTGGGAACATCTGATACTGGCAAAAAGGCAGCTCTCCACCTGTCCTATGAAGTAAATGCAGTCACCACAGTTTGTTCAGGCACTTCTTCCCTTCCCTGCACCACCCATGTGAATTTAACCTTAGGAATCTATGTAGAGCATTATGACTCCAGCAGCCATGGTATTTCTGTTAAAATGTTAATGTTAAAGAGAAAAAACAAGAATTGTGGCAGTAATATTTGCACCTTTTTATTTAAGATCAGGTATCTATTGAAATGTTATAGAGATTTGCATTCTGACTACACATAATTATTTTAATATTAAAAATGATCACACCATCACAAATCACTGATGAAATAAAGTGTTAACAGAGCATCCAGAGAGATGGAGATCTAAGAGTGTCTGCTTCATCTACAGCAATTCCTCCTGGTCCTTGGGAATTAAGGCTGGGCTCCCAGGTCCTAATCCTGTTAGATTTGTGACACTGGCACTGGATATATCTCTCTGTCATGAGATGGTGAAAGGACTATGGTTGGACTGGATGATCTTAAAGGTCTTTTCCAACCTAAACGATTCTATGATTCTATAACTATGCCGACACATAACACTGCCTCCCCCTTCAATCCACAGTCCTTTTCATGGCTGCATCCATGATCCCAGATTTCTCCTAAAAGTCCAAGAAGATCCAGGCTCCACAGTCCAGTGGACTGAGGTTGACCAGGTAATCTACTGAGTGTCTGCCTAAGAGGAGGCCTAACAGGGCTCTTATGGATAAAATAAAGTCATTTTCGTGCCCAGACACAATACGTAGACTCTATGCAGCCTATAAAAATCTCATTCATGGAGAATTTAAAGCAAATATGGGCAAAAATCCAAGCTCTTTTCAATAAGTTATTTAAATAGCAGATGTCAATGAATATGCCTACATAAACTATGCCTACATAGTGGCATTTATTTTAATGAGTAATTTAAAAGCTTGTCACTTGGGTCTATTGAGTAAACAAATATTAAGGGAGGGTTTTCTTACATTTGATTCAGAAGTGTTTTCTTTCTCAACACCCGCTGGCTTAATGTTACTGTTAGAAATATGTGGTAATGTAGCTTAGTACATAAAGGAACACAGGGAGGGGTATGCTATATACAGTCACTCTTTTACGCTCACTCTTGACAACAAAGAAAAGGCAGAGCCAAAGGCACAGACTCCACTGTTTGAGATGATCACCACAGCAAGTCTTGTAACTGCCACGGGGTTTTTTGTTTTTTGTTGTATTACCTGCATAAAGAACTTGCAGAATTCAGTCAGATTCTCACACTTCAATGAAGGGTGATGTGATTGTCAGATTATTTGTCTATACAGTTGCCAGTGTGTGCATCACAGTTGTAATACAGAGAAGCACTTTATCCAATAAATATATGATTTCCAAATAATCAGATCTCTTGACCTCTAACCACGACAACACTGAAATCAAGCTTAAAATTATAAAACCACTGTATAATTATCAGCAGATTAACTTTAACATCATTCTTATCAGTTTATCACGTTTTTCCTTCAGACCACCTTCTGAAATCCCAGCTGCTTGAACAATCTTCAAGAGAGGAATTGGCTCACAGAGGAGAGGATAAAAACCTTAACATATCTAAGGCCAGCATTCAGAGATCAAGACACTGAATACATTGGACAAAATGTATAGGGGGGACAGATGATAAGGGCCTGAATAATTAACTTACTAAAATTTGTGGTTCAAAAAAAGCAAATGGAGCAGTTCAGTATACCCTTCATCTAATACAGAGAAATGCATCAATATTTCAAGGCCACAAATTCTAGAATGGAAAAAAAAAATGTTTTTTTTTTACACAATGTACAATTCGTGGAATTCCTTCTAATTATTAGTATGAAAGCAAGGAAGGATTTTAAAAAGGATACTTATGTGAATATATTTCCAGTTACAAGGAGTAGGTTATAAGAATTACTTCCATCAAACTTCAGAGCATAAGCCAAAATTAATTGATGTACTTAGGAAGAAAGTTACCTTTATGTGTAAATTCATCTATAATATTAAAATCCAAATGCCCAACAACCATAGAATAGTTATTTCATTGGGTACTAGTTCTTGATCGTTTTAGTGAAAGTTAAGACCACCTGCATCTACATCAAGAACAGGGTTATAAAGCCTTAGCTACACCAGTGCTACCTGTTCTCAGTTCAGCATTGCTATTCTACCCTAATTGTGTAAACAGTTTCTGATATTTACCCAGAGGCTCAATGCCCTTGACACATACCAGAGGCATACCTTCTGAGAATTGAGAGAAATACAGTTCAGCCACTTTATTTCTTTGTGATCTACCTTCCTCAAACTGATTTCATTATCCAGGTCTCGGTGTGACTATGTATTTTAAAAGATAAACAATAAACATACCTATTGTTGTGATGACTGTTCCAGCAAAGAAAAAGGCACTTCCAAGGTCCCAATGACTGCTGTTGTTAGAGGAATTTCCTATGGGACTGACTCCTGCATTATCAGCATCAATAGCATGCTGAAAAAAAAGAGACAACAAATCAGCCTTATGCATGCCTTACTATATCCTATGCAAGTCGGTATAGGCTCCAAAGGGAAATATCCAGGACCACGGGAACAGCTTAGATTTAAACTTTTTAATACCTGCTCAAAGTATAGTAGCATCCTCTGTACACAAGAGCTGAATATATGAGTAAACTAAATAGCTATTAAGGTGGAAGAAAGATACAATGCATAGACAAATGACAAAAGACATAAAGCAATTGAGAAATAGAGGACTGACACCACAAAGAGATCCATAAATATCATTCTTGTAGTAATAACTCCCAAAGGAAAAGTTCCACAATGGGAACAGCTGATGTTAGAACTAGCAAGAAGTGTGATAAATACATATGTTTATGAAGTCAACTGAAGCTAGTCAACCAAAGCTTTTAATTCCCAGACAATTAATAATTCATTAAGTTATTGATATTTTATGCTAACTAAAGAAAAAATAGGATCTATAGATCCCACTTGAAATGAACGAATAGGATAGCTATGGAAACATCATGAAACAACTTTGTGATCAGTTAGGACTTCCAAGTTGCCACACTGGACACGACCGCGTGTCCACAAATATAGCACGGTACAGAGACTCACAGCTAGTGTTTGAATGAACTAAATTCAGAACAGAAGCTGAGGTAGCTATACTGCCTCCCAGTCACTGTCCTACATCTCAGACAGCACTGAATCAAACCAGGCAGGCATATTAGCCTGCTGAATGTTCGCTTGGGAATTTCTAAAAGTGCACCATATTGTGTTATGGGGACATACACGTTTGCCTTTCATTGCAGATTCAGAGTCCAAAGGAAGATAGAGCTAAATATATCAGCCTCTGTGCTGGTTTTGGCTGGGGTAGAGTTAATTTTCTTCATAGTAGCTGCTATGGGTTTATGGTTTGGATTTGTGGTGGAAACAGTGTTGATAATTTCGAGATGTTTTTGCTACTGCTGAGCAGTGCTTACACAGAGACAAGGCCTTTTCTGCTTCTCACACTACCCCACCAGCGAGTAGGCTGGGGGTGCACAAGAAGATGGGAGGGGACACAGCTGGAATAGCTGACCCCAGCTGACAAGTGCAATATTCCATACCATATGACGTCATGCTCAGCATATATAACTGGGGGAAGAAGTTCGGCGTTACGGCATTTTGTCTTCCCAAGTAACTGTTACATGAGAATGGAGCCCTGCTTTTCTGGAGATGGCTGAACACCTGCCTGCTGATGGGAAGCAGTGAATGAATTCCTTGTTTTGCTTTCCTTGCATGCATGGCTTTTGCTTTCCCTATTAAACTGTCTTTATCTCAACCCACGAGTTTTCTCATTTTCACTCTTCTCATTCTCTCCCCCATCCCACCGGGGGAGACTGAGCGAGCAGCTGTGTGGTGTTTAGTCGCTGGCTGGGGTTAAACCACAACAGCCCTTTTTGGCACCCACTGTGGGGCTCAAAGGGTTTGAGATAATGACAGATTTGATTGGAATGTGCTAGATTGAATTTATAGCTTATTGCTGTTTAGCTATTAATCGGCAGGCTTCTGTGCTTGCCATGGCACTTGCTTGCCTCACTGTGTATTAGAGTCTAGTGCTTCTTGGTGGCTGCTTTTTGCTTTTGCTGCTTGCCGTGGTGCTGTACTGCTTATCATCTGACTCTGCTGTGCCTGGGAACATTCTGATAACAGCAATGGTGGTGTGCCTGGGCTGGCAGATGGCCAGGGCATTGCTGCTGTTTCTGTGCTGCTGTACTGGACGGACTAAAACTCCAGTGTGAACTCGAGTTGAAGGGACTATGACCTGTGGATGAGTCCACATGGGAGCAGGACACCCCAAAGCGTCTGTGGCCATGGATAAGCCCACGCCAGAGCAGGTACATCTTGAAGCGTCTGTGGCCATGGTTATGTCTGTGTCACAGCAGGTATATATCTGAAGGGATCGTGGCCCAAGGATAAGTCCACACTGGAGAAGGTACACCTCAAAGCATCTGTGGCTGTGGATAAGTCCGTGTTGCAGCAGGTACACCTTGAAGCATCAGTGGCTGTGAATTAGTTCATGCTGGAGCACCTCAAAGCGTGTGGCCATGGATAAGCCCATGACAGCAGCTACACCCCTGGCGGGAGTGCAGCCATGGGTAAGGCCACGTTGGAGCAGGTTTACTTCTGAAGAGACTGTGGCTGTGGGTAAGGCCACACTGGAGCAGGTGTGTCTCTGAAGGCATTGTGGCCCATGGAGAAAGCCACACCGGAACAGGTGCACCTCAAAGTGACTGTGGCTGTGGGTAAGTCTACGTCGCAGCAGGTATACCCCTGGAGAGACTGTGGCTCATAGCTCAGGCTCCACTTGGAGCAGGTACACCCCTAGAGACTGCAATCTGTGGATAAGTCCAAGCTGGAGCAGGGGCAAGGGGAGGAGTTCACTGCAATGTTAAACACTATGGTCTGGTCCAAAGGGACCAGGGGTGGAGATTGTAATGGAAATACCTTTAAATTGTTGTAACCTGGGATTTGAGTTGCATGTGATGGGAATTACTATAGCAGGAACCCCTTGTTGCTAGCCAGGTTAGCAGTAAGGGAAGGAGTTCATTGCAATATTAAACCCTATAACCTGGCCCAAAAGGAGCAGGGGTGGAGATCATAATGGATATGCCTTTAAATTGTTGTCACCCATGATTTGAGTTGCATGTATAGGAATTACTATAGCAGAAACCACCTGAATCAATGGAGGACAAGCCATACAGAAGCAGTGCGAGTGCAGCAGTGACCCAACCTGAGCTGGCTTTGACTCCCAGGAACTCCACACAACACACCACGTCTCCTGTCCTGAGTGACCACCATAACACATGGAGCCCAAAGTCATGGACTAAATGAACTTTAGTGGACTTTTTGTGGACATTTCTGGACATTTTAAATACATTTCACAGGGGTGGTCCATAGACTAAGGGAATGATATCTATGTATTGTATCAAAGGATGGGAAGGGAGGTGATGGTTAATGAGGACGCATTGGATAGTGTGCGACCTGAGCATGGCATAAATGGTATGGAATAAAGGGTGGAGAATGTGCTGGTTTTGGCTGGGATAGAGTTAATTTTCTTCATAGTAGCTAGTATAGGGTTATGTTTTGGATTTGTGCTGAAAACAGTGTTGATAATTTAGAGATGTTTTAGTCATTGCTGAGCAGTGCTCACACAGAGTCAAGACCTTTTCTGCTTCTCACACCACCCCACCAGCGGGTAGGCTGGGGATGCACAAGAAGTTGGGAGGGGACACAGCTGGGACAGCTGATCCCAACTGACAAGAGCGACATTCCACACCATATGATGTCATGCTCAGCATATAAAACTGGGGGAAGAAGGAGGAAAGGGGAAACATTTGGAGTTATGGTGTTTGTCTTCCTAAATAACTGTCACACATGATGGAGCCCTGCTTTCCTCGAGATGTCTGAACACCTACCTGCCGATGGGAAGTAGTGAATGAATTCCTTGGTTTGCTTTGCTTGTGTGTGCAGCTTTTGCTTTACTTATTCAACTGTCTTTATCTTGACCCACAAGTTTTCTCACTTTTACTCTACTGGTTCTCTCCCCGATCCCAGCAGGGGCAGGGAGTGAGCAAGTGGCTGTGTGGTGTTTAGTTGCTGGCTGGGGTCAAGCCATGCCAATCTCTCATCAGCATCTGGCACATTGAGGTGAATCGCTCTAAGTTCACTTTTGAGATGCCCTTTCGTACATATTCTCTAGCTGCTTGTAAATGTCATGCAATCTATTGCCTGTTGTAGAGAAATTCAGACCTCACTCTGGAACAGCAGCTAAAATGACTGCCTTTCAAAGTAAACCTCTCCCTCTTAAATGTTCCCAAGTGAGACTAGTTTCCATAAAACCAATGCAAAGGAACCAAGTTTCTTTCTTTCTGTCTCTTACCTTTTCCAGCTCTTTGCCTTTCTCCCATTCTGTTCCAACCTCACTTCATGTTGCTGTTTTCATGATACTCACACTACTGCCATATCTTCTGCTTCTCTCTCACTCTGATATTTTCTTCTCCCTCTAAATATTGCCACCAGCCTTTAGCCTTGGTTATTTCAGTGAACTTATTCTCTGGCTCAACAGCAAAGGCAAAGTGCTACCTCTTACATCCTGTCTTTGACTTTGTTCAACACAGAATTCCCACCTATCAGTACAAGTTTGTTTTGCCTTTTCTTATTACATTTCTTTAACCACTTCTCTTTTCCCTCTGACTTAGGATCTATGAATTGTCAATGTGGCTTTTATTTCACCTTTTTCTATACAGTCCATGTGCAAAGCAAGGTTAACTATTCTATTTTACCATTGCCCCACTTCTCATCTGTTCATATCTATGATTTCTCTCCTGATATGCTCTATAACCACATATTCTCTTGTGCTTTTAGCACTGACTTTTAAATACAACCATTTAAACACCTCTTCTATCCCTAGCTTTCATGATACACTTTTCTCCTCATTCACCTCTTCCCTCTGATGGCTCAGTTATCACATTTATTCTTTTCTTCCCCTTCCATTTTGCACCTTTCCTCACTCATTTTTTGCCTATATTTCCAGCTGACTTCATTGTCACAAATGTTTCTCTACCACATTTTTTTTTCTTGAGCTAGTTTCAGCTAATCTGCTCCCCAGTTTTTAGTTATTCATCACATTGCCCCACAAAAAGGGAAAGGAGTGGGAGAAGAGGTGCATGGGCAAGAACAGAGGCCAGCTATCAGAGATCAATATGGGACAGCCTTTTTTAACAGCAGAGCTGCTACATGCCAGGCTAAGCTGATTGCGAAATTACAGCATGAGCAAGCTCTGGACTGAACTGGTTGCATTTCATGTGGGCAGAAAGCCAGGGTTCCTCAGCACCTGTCCATACCTCAAGAAACAAGGATATAGAGCAAGGAAGTGTTTAGGACCAAACTCTTTGAAAGGGCTTCTGTACCAGTTGCTGGCATATTGCAGGTGGTGTGAAAGCAGAGATCATTTGTTTATTTACCCAGAAGAGTGTAAATCAGCATAACAGACAGGTTGCTTGTTTAAATAGGCCATGACACACTGTCAGCTACCCCAGCATGTTAGTTCTGCCAAGGAATGCTGCTTGCCTTCCCCTTGAGTGTGTGAATGTCAGCGAGCTAATTACAACACATTTTAATCACATTTGAGTTTACACACTTTAGCAACTCTATTAGGGGCCAAGCACTATCCCCTGAAGTGAAGGACTGTCCTGTTGCCTTAGGTAGCTTTGAGCTTCTCAGGCTCCCTGCTCATCCAGAAAAAAATCATTTTTTCTTTAAAGCTTGACTGATATCATTCATTTATAAATATCCAACTATCCCAGTGCTATCTCTTAATACATAGTATTTTGCATACAGCAATGGAGGACAGAAAAGGAACAGTAAGAGGAGAGCAGCCCTGCAGTTAGCAGCACTTAAATATGCAATTTCAGGTCATGCGATGGGTAAAGGATGCCTTATTACCACCACCACAAGTCCACCTACACAGAAGTATCCTGCTAGATGAAGACTGACACAAAACTCAAACAAGGACACTATCACTGGCAAGACTCTCCCAGTTCACACAGACCATGAAAATTTACAACAGTTTCCTATCTGTGAAACTTCAGATAGGCTTTGCAGCATGACCTGAAGAGCGGCATTCTCAGGCTATCTTGGAGTAGGGAAAGAACCAATTTCCAGAGTGCTAACCACTCGGTTGGCAAACCTTCCACATTTAAGACATTTTAAAATAGCAGTTTCAGATATTTGTATAGTTGAAGTAGCATCAAAAGTAACAGGTCATCAAAGTACCTATAGCTGTTTCACACTTACTGCTTTCCTGATCCCTTCTTCCTTCTCAAGAGGAGTTACCTGCACATGCACAACATTTTTCCAGTATTTTTTATGAATTCAAAAAGCACTCTAATGAATAATTACTGATCTACGGTAATTTATCTTTTGAAATGCCACCCATTCAGGGAAGGCAATAACTTGGAATACCTCAAAGGGCTGAAATTGTCTTTCTTGCTGTTCAAGTTATGGATGTGACCTAAAACCAATAGGCAAACAGGAGTGAGGGAAATGGCAAAACTACCAAAGTAAATCCAAGTGCTCAATATTATTATTATTTTTTTAATAATTGGGTTTTTTTCTGATCACAATTTTCAGTTTGGTTCCCTGTCATTTTACAGATGTGTATTTTACTCTCAGCCTCTTTGGTATCAGCACACTACAGTCCTTCTGTAACCAAAAAGACATGGTGTGGTGAATCTGCATGGGACTGAAGGCAAACCCCACAGCAAAAGCCCAGCATATGTGGTGATACTGGGATGACTGAATCCTGTATTCCCAAAAAGAGTGCAATCCAGACTCCATCTCAATCTGGAATAAGCTTTATCAATTCCACCTGTTGATATTCAGGCATTTTTATTTAAAGGCTATGAGGCATGGGCCCACTCTGGCCTGCCTAGTTGTTAACATATAGTCCAAAGAAAGGTATAGTGAACACTAGCTTGTCTCACCAGGTTTCAAGAGTTACCCCCCCACAACATAAGATCAAAATAGTATCTCTTCTCTATGGATAAAACCAATTATATTCTCCTTATACCAAATAAAAACTACTGGGGTTTCACCGTCTCAGTCCCTGCCCCAGTGACGCCATACAAGTGTCAGGCTCCAGCTCTCCACAGCCCTGTCCTGCCCAGCCACAGTGTCCGCCAAGCTGGGGCCTGACCCTTGGGCTGATGTCCCAGCCCAGCCTCAGCCCACCTCCGTCCCCAGGGAGGTGCCTGATAGTCTGGGCTGGGGGATGCCCCTAGCTGCCCCCGGCCAGCCATGCTCCCTGGCTGCCAGTAGTGGGGTCCACAGCTGCCAGCTCCCTGTCCCCTGGGGTGCAGGTGGCCCTCACTGTGCCTGGATGCTCACATATCTGATCCTCCTTGGGGCGTGAGTGAGGACATGCCAGCTTTCACTAACGTGTTAGGTACCTTGATCACTAATTAAGACAAATATGTCAAGAAAAAGTCTAGAGTTATGCCCATAGGTAACAAGATAGCTGGGAGCTAGTGCAGCTGATGAGGAGACAGGAACCAAACAGACTGTTTCTGGTTTCTCTGGGAAGAAAGTCTTTTTTTATCTGCTTCACTTGTTCATGTTTCTTTAGTTTCTCCAGTAAGATCCCAAGCATGAAGAAGACAAATCTTTTCCAAGGACAAGCATAATACCCTTCTTGAGTGCTGAGCTACTCAAAGGATGTACCCTATGTGTAACCAAGGATAGGAATTTGATAAGAAACGAAAAGAAAATTCTTGTCATCTTTTTTTATAGTTCCAATAATTCCTCTCCACAGATCATGTTAATCCAATAATTATTATCTCCCTCTCCAATTCTTTTCCAAGCAGATTCCTATCAAGCATACAAAAAGCTTTTTTCAATTGCCTTTCATGCTCTGATGTTTCTCTATTACAATTATTAGGATGCTTCTCATTAGCAAGCAGCTTTTAAAGAGTAATTCCTTAATAACTTTTCTCTACGCTCCCTACCTCTCTACTTATTCTTACTAGTTATTCTCATACAGCAATTAAGAGATCCTGATTAAAAATTCCCATTTATTCACTTTTCCACAACAGCATTTTCAAAGGACCAAGGCCAGTAATTTTTGTTCGGGTATCATCAAAAGTAATAAGCTTTGAAAGCCCATCCCTTAAATATTTCTGCCTATCCCATAAAGGTCTTTAGGTGACAATCACGCAGACAGTGATCTACTGACACAGTAATTTGATTGTTGTGCAGGTAGTGTCTGAGGGCAGACCTACAGCATTCAACAAGGGACATGCACAGAGATCTAAGTCCAAAGGGCTTAGCTCCCTGCAAACTTCTTAGCTAAGTTCTGGAAGCAAAATAGCTACAGGACAGTGGCAGACTTCTGCAGCAACCTAGGCTCGGTCTGTCTCCTATAAAACTGGAGTATCTCTGGACTGAAGTTACAAACTAGGGTGCCTGCACCTACTTACACAGGACCCAAGAGATCTCAATTCTTTTTTCATATCCTTTTAGGGGGAATAAGACAAAATAAAGATCGGGGCAGAACAGAAGTTGGGACATATAGAAGACAATCTCCAGAGGCACAGGCAGAAGGTTCAATAATCAGATATTTACCATTGTTTTTCTTCACAGTTCAAATAGTCTTTTCCTGCAGCAACAGGCAAGTCTTCCCCATAGTTAACTCAAAATACTTTCTTTTTCTGCTCCATCTAGAGCTTTCTTCTAGGACATGAAAGCCATCCAAGTTCTCTTCATTTTACAAGGAAACACCCTGAAAAGACAAGCTGGCTTATGACACTAATGAACCTGTCATCAGCTGAAAACAGACATCTTTACAGGCTGTTCCCTTTCTTGCTTACCTTCAGGGCAAAAGTAGTTCAGAACACTAATCAAAAGTGCCTATCCAAAATATGAACTCTTACTAACATAATTAGCCAGTGGAGCCTGACTAGCTTATTTCCAGCTCTGCTTCCTTTTCAGCTTACAGGCTAACTCTAATGAGTTGTTGTAGTCATTAGTGGACATTGATAATATGACTTAGTTCCCAGGTGAATGATTTTTTTTTTTTTTTTTTTGTGCTATAATCACTCACACTTCTAAATTAAACACTGAAGGAAAAGGAAGAAGCAAGCAGCCTGCCACTAACCTAAGTAACTTCTTACAGTAGCAAGCCACTCCATCTTACGTCATTGTGCAGGGCTCATTATGAAAGCAGGGCTCATTACAAAACTTCCACTTCAGGTGACTTTGGACAATACAGACTGCACTGTGAAATACTTGCTATTGTTAAGAAAAAAATGTCTGTCATTGTGTTAGTATTAGACAGACCTGAACCAAAACCCAAGACATAAATACAAATTTAAAATACTCTGAATCTTCCTAGGGATTTGCACTGCTTTCATCACTATATTACTTCTGAAGTCTATGAATGAACATCACAGTCTGGACTCAGCAATTCACATTTGAGCTACCAGTACTAATATTTGCAATGGGTTATTGGAGATCAAGTTGGAAAGGATGTCTCATCCACACTAAATTTCAACAGCTTCCTCATACAGTGCTGTACATCTTCCTTATATATTTTCCAAAGGAGAATCCTTTGAAATTTAGGCAAAGGGATACATTTTTCCATCATTAGCCTTGCAAAGACCATGACACTCTTTTGCTCTTCTCCTAAAAAGATTGTTCCAGAGCCACCCCCACAGTAAAAGGATACAAGCCAGTTCTAAGGTCTCTCTTTTTGTATTTTTTCCATATTCTCCAAAGCACAGAGGTGAACCAACACAGTCATTCTGGAGAGTATGATCTGTGTTCATCTAAAGGTTTTCAGGTAGTCAAATAACATTAATTATAAATAGCTCCCTTAGCAGTAGCCAGGTGCTGACTGCACAGCAGCCAGGACCCATGGAGGTTGCCACTTCAGTCTGAAATCACAGTTGTAAAGGCAGATGCAGCATTTGGTGCAATGCAGAAATGCATTGTGCCAGCCAGGGCGATGTCACTTTCAAGATCATCGACATAAAGGCATGAAAGCACAATGTTAACCCCCGACATTATCTTCAAGCAGTGGTTCAGTGTTCTTCTGTGCAAGTCAGTTACAATCAGAGTTTTCTGTATCAGCATACCCAACTACATCCCTGGAGCCAGTTTCACCCCCAGACATACAGAAGAATCCAAAGGAACTTGTTCTTTATTGACAAATATGTTTCAATATTTCACATCACTTGGCCTTAAGACATTCACATGCTAAGCTGCTAAACCCATTTAATTTACCTTTGCAAAATGATTTCCAGTTATCCAGTGTAATGCCTGAGGACATACTGAAATCTCAGGAGATGGTAAGATTTGTTCAGAATATCTGCCTTCTAATGACACAGTATGCCTGTTTTTTATTTTAGTGTCACCACTTTTGAGGTGAAAGGAGGAAAAATATTGTGTAAAATAAGAATTAAAACTGGTACATAGCTTAGGCTAGAGAATAGGGACTATTTAGAAATCTTTGTACTGCAGTCAGCATGCAGGAGTCTACCATTCTGTTGAGGTGCTTTGCTTGTTGTACCTATTATGTGTTCTCTTTTCTGCTAGAAAATAAAGCATTTTGCATATCTTTTAATAGTGACATTCCCATCAAGGGAATACAAACTTCTTGCTTTTAGTATTTTTTAAAAATCCTTTAATCAGCCAGCACACATTATACCTAAGGATTTGAAAGAAACACTGCCATGAGAAAAACATCTGAACCAGTATCGCTGAACAGAATTCACCCTTCCAACCAAACATGTTCACCTGTCTTTTGCAGGCAGATGAAAGATGTGATCCAAGCCAGCCCTGATCCAAAAGCTGTATAGTCACATCAGCACAATACCGCTTCCTGCCGAAGCAGGTTTGGCTTCACAGCTACAGCACCAGGCTGCCCAAAGGTACAGGTACACAGCTTCTGACTCAGAATGGACCTGTCTTCTGTGAACACAGAGCACAAGCAGGGAGAGCCCACATCTATCTCCAGAGAAACAGAAAGAATTTGTTTTGCTTAGGAGAGGCAGAAGAGCATTGCTGTCTACACGTGTGGGCAAGGGAGAGGAATCAATTAAGCAATGGGACGTTGTCTGTGGAAGACCAACTACAGGGAAACGGAACAAGTTGAGGCTGAAAAGTAGGAGAATGCTTTTTGCGTCACAGCAATGAGATACTGGGACAGCTTCTTAAAAGAAATACTACACTTATAAATTTGATTCACTTATAGAAAGGGTATTATAATACATTTGGGTGGATGGACACAAGAATCCAAGGGGTAGCTCTGTGTTCTTTCAAACAGCCTAAAATCACAATGGAGCTCTGGTGCAACACCCCAGAGGGAAACACACTGTGCTCTTGGAAGGCTCAGACACAAATTCAGGTCTGAAATATGAGGCTGAAGTTCAACTTTGGAATATATTCCCTAGATTTCTCACATTTCTTATCTAATCTCTATTTTCTCCAGGCTAATTGATAGGTTTCTACATGGGATCCTAGAAGATACTCTACTGAAGTCTTGTAAGATCCATAATACCTTCCTTGTCTAGATTTTTAATCAATGAAAGATAACTCTGTCCTTGATAGACCTTTCTTGCATGTTATTCCATTTTCCACTAATCCCTTGATATTTATTTCCTTCAGAATTGATTCTAAAGCTTTGCGTACTAGACCAGATTAAAAATTCTGTGGTTCTTAAATGCCAATTATTTTCTATTTTTAATTTTATACTTCATCATCTTCATTTACCTAAAATTTGTGATAGTAAACCTGTAAATTAATATACCAGTAAGTTCAGAATTCTTGGCTGAATATTTATTTCAAAATTCCCACCTATCATTTCCTGTTTGCTCTCCTGGTTGCTGTGTTTAATTTTGGAGGAAGAATTAAGAACTTAATATCATTTGAAAATTTACAGAGATGATGGACAAATGTCTTGCAAATCTGTCACCTCTCACAAAAATTTCTTCCAGATATTAAGTTCTGATTTTCTTCGCACACATTTTTCATTATTCTAGTGAATACACTTAATCCGTTTACAATATTTTGGAGACACAGTTTCTGTTTCCTGGGCTTTAAAATGACTGGGAAAGAGCCTGCTCTTCACTGCCCATTGCGAGGGCTCTGTGAACAATTTTGCTCCCCATTAACTCAGCTGATCAATGAGCCACCAAGCTGTTTATCCTAACTTCCAAGAAGTACTGTCTTCTTCAGATGGCCTACCTGAATTAGCGTCTCCAGCTCTAGCTGGGTTACACAAACATGCTCCCGAAGAAAGTCAGCCTTCTCTAGTGCAATTGTGTTCTTCTGCCTGCTTTCGAAGGGCTGCTCCAGGGCACGGAAGACGAGTCCTCCCGTCACCAGGTAAACTACCACCACAACAAAGATGGCCACCACTGTTTTCCACTTCATGACTGTCTGCAGACCTTGAGAAGGGGCTTCCATGGTAGCAACAACAGTGGCTCGGGAGGAAACAGAGAGTCGTGGAGCTGGGTAATGCCCGTTAGTTTTGGGCTCAGGTTCACAAGCTGGCACCGCTGAGGGAACAGCCACTGAAACACAAAGTAAAAAAATCTTATTCAAAATCAAATGCCTAAGGGTATGACTTTGATATTCATATACAACTTTCCTAAATATCATTTTCAAGACTCTCGTGTAAACCATGTTATTCACATAGATGCTACTCTTCACATCTGGAATTCTCCGTGTGTGTTTTGTCCATCCATACAGAAGCCACTTCAAGGGTTTGCTTCACCCATTACCTCTAGAACTGGACAGGCCAGCAAAAATTTCTGAAGGATGCAGAAAAGCATTTATCCAATAAGAACATGAAAATTTACACTAGTTAGGACATAAATTACACAAGGTGGTGTTTGATGAGAGACCCTGGCAGTGATTTATGTTCCTAAATCATAATACTAACAGTATTAATAGTGCTAGGAAATTGAACTGTTAATGATCAGCGATCACTACCTGGCCTGGTATAGACAGAATCAGAAAATGCTTTGCAAACCACAATTCTGTTTGGCTTGCCAGCGCAAGCAGGCCCATATTATTTACATGGATTCATAAAAACATCACTTCTGAAAATGTTCTTAAGGCCTGGAAGCTTCACAAATTTTAGCAAAAATCATTCTTCAGCCAAAGCATACTAGATATCTGAGGTCAAATTCACTCACATGCCAAGCACAACGATGGACTTCCCAGCTTGGTACTGAGACACTGTGTAGCCCACGTGACCTTAGCAATACATCAGAGCTAATAATTCCTGACTTACAGCCAGACTTATTAGCCCAACCACTGTGTCAAGCTACCAAGGCCTCCAAATCAAAGCTGGCTCACCTCCAAATAATTCAGGTATCTCAGCATCACACTTCCCCACTCTCTGTTGCCAGTGTTAGCAATGGCAAGATGAGGCTGGGTTCCTCAGCATCCACTGGTATAATGGTACAACATGCAGGCTTTAAAGATGCTGGATTCATTTTAAACCAAATCCCTGCTGTAATCTTACCACGGTGCAGCT
Source organism: Pelecanus crispus (assembly GCF_030463565.1). NCBI lineage: Eukaryota > Metazoa > Chordata > Aves > Pelecaniformes > Pelecanidae > Pelecanus > Pelecanus crispus. The sequence continues at coordinate 53,836,739 of NC_134648.1, forward strand.
GTCACTGGCCTGTAATTTTGTTGAAACCAGATTGATTTATTTCATATCAGACCTAAATCAGATTACAGTTAAAATACTGGCACTTTAGCTGCATTCTCTGATATTATTCCCAAAGTATCTTTGCTGCTTCTGCTCAGAAATTAAAACAGAATGATTTACAACATCTGATCAGAGTGTCATCATAAACTGATTCTATACAATTTGAACATACAATGTTATTACACCTTGAGTTTGAAGTGGGCTACAGCTCTTTCCCAATAGAAACCATTTTATGATACGGAATAATTTAAGAACTCAGCTGTTTACTAAATTCACATTTTCCTAGAAGCAATACATCTCTGAAGCATTGCATTGAAGATAGAGCTTCCACCTTACTTGCTAACCAATAAACTACAGAAATCTACAGTTGCTTTACACTTACAGTTAATCTTTCTTTTCATATGTGACTTGGAGGCTCCAGATACTAAATAGAATAGAAAGGATCCACGATCAGAGGAAAAGCCTCTGTGGTTGATTCCCTTTGTGTGTATCTCAGTTCTGCAACACCCTGTGGCACAGCTGCTCAGTTTGACCATCAAAAGGTCATTATGGTTCCCAACACTTATCAGCCAGGATGGAGTGACATCAAACTTAAAAGGATACTTTCTCTTACCTCCACATATATTTCACATAAGTTCTAAGAACTTGAGGTGACAATAGGCAGAAGAGTGCCAGTATTAGAAAGAAGTCACGTTTATTGTAAAAGAGATCAATTATTTTATTCTCTACATAGATTCATAGAATTGTTTAGGTTGGAAAAGGCCTTTAAGATCATCAAGTCCATCCATTAACCTAACACTACCAAGTCGACTACTAAACCAATTAAGGGGAGAGTAGTAATTCCATGTTTCCTGGCTTGGTGGCTGCATTGTTTTTTAATGAAAGTAAAAACTAGGAATCATTAAGGTTGGAAAGGATCTCTAAGATCATCAGTCCAATCATCAACCCAACACCACCATGCCCACTAAACCATGTCTCCAAGTGCCATGTCTACCCATTTTTTGAACACTTCTAGGGATGGTGACTCCACCACCTCCCTGGGCAGCCTGTTCCAATGCTTGACTACCCTTTCCATGAAGAAATTTTTTCCTAATATCCAACCTAAACCTCCCCTGATGCAGCTTGAGGCCATTTCCTCTTGTCCTATCACTTGTTACTTGGGAGAAGAGACCAACACCCACCTCACTACAACCTCCTTTCAGGTAGCTGTAGAGAGCGATAAGGTCTCCCCTCAGCCTCCTCTTCTCCAGACTAAACAATCCCAGTTCCCTCAGCCTGAATCCTGAAAATCCTCTCCTGACAGGAAAGGATTATTCTAATAGATAGAGTGAGTTTCAGCAGGAAATATCAGTACAGTATTCAGAAGAAACGTAAAATAGGAAGGTTGTGTGAAGCAGTTAGAACCTCCCTTCCTCTGTAGGCAAATATCTTAAATCTGAGTCACAACGTCTCCTTACTGAGCTAAATAAATTTGAGTATTCCCAGAAGGGGCTCAGCTGATGTGAATTAGTGTAACATAACTTCCATGGATTCCATGGAATTCAATCAATTTACATTAGTTACAGGTTATAACTACTGTGTATATTGTGAATCAACACAAAATCTGCAAACCTGAGAGCTGATTTTGCACACTTGAGATTACTCAGCAAAATAGTCTCAGGAGCCAAGGCTCACATGGTAAGAAGAGAGCAGAATTCATATGACAGAAACAACATGCTACATTTTTTTGAAACAGCTATCCGCCTTACCATGACTGGCAGAGTCCACTGTAGGCTGGGTGAGCCTTTCAGTGGAGAGCAATGTCTGACTTTCTGACTTTGAGATCTTACAAATGATAAGTCAAGAGGAAAGAAGTCAAGAGCTGGTAGAGTTAAAACAGCTTTTGTGAGTTTTCTTTTCCTCTCTGCTAGTATAAATGTTGTTTCTTATTCAAATCGCACTTCTGGCAAAGTGTTAATAACAGCTTTACAGTAAAACCATGGCCTGTTTGATTCTGTCTTCAAAGGAAAATGTGTTGTACTGATTTAAGAACAAGATGGGAAGTTCAGGGTAGGGAACGCAAAATGTTCTTATAAATATCATGTCAAACAGCTCAATGGAGTACTGTGCTTGGCTTGCATATCTCTAAAATAAAAGATAACTCTTTTCCCAAGAAGAACTGTGTTAAAGTCTTTCTTTTTCTGCTATTAGTAATAGCTACCTTAAGTGTATGTAGAAATGTTGATCCTAAAGTATTTTGTATGATATAAATTAATACACAGGAAGACTCTACTAAAGCAGCTAGTTGAGCGACTGATGTATGACAGATACGGTCTTCTTACAAAGCTGATGCAGAAAGCACAACTGCAGTCAATACCACAGAGATGTTTCAGGGTAGATTTCAAACAGCAGTTAGGTATTGGAAAACCAGCGTAGATACTCCATCTAGCAGCTATGTCACTCTTTACAACAAGAGAGTGCAGTTAGTGACTTGAGCACATGGTAAGAAGTCAGAAGTCCTGATTTCTATTTGGAACTCTGCCTCCATGAACCTGTGCTCTCAGAAAAGTGCTACCATTCATCTTTAAACCATGGTTTCACCAACTAGAAAAAGATAAAATTGTGCTTACTTTTCTAACACAAATGTCCTTTAAGAATTTTTGAACAAACATATGAACATAAAAGCTATATAAACTTCCAGAAGTTTAACAAGTAGTTTTACTAAAATCAAAGGATGGACTACAGTGGCAATTCAACAATGTGCAGTGGTATACAAACAGTTTAAGAAAATACAGGACTACATAAATTCTTGGATTTGTAGAGATCATTTAGACTATAGTTTAGGACAAATGTAGAGCAAAAGAGAAGGGGATATGTTTACAATAAATGCAGAACCATCCCTGTCTTATTTATCTATGTTTTTTCAAAACAAGCTGCTGTCAGAACAGGCTTTTCCCAGAACAGAGTCTCATCCATGTATGTTTGTTAAAGCATATCAAAGAAGATTTAGTCTGCCTCACTGAAAGCAATGGTGAATCTCCATTCATATTCATGCACTAAATTAGTAGACAGGGTAACCTCAAAGGAACAGGTGCCCTTGAAGGAACACACCAGTGTTTCAACACAGGTCTTACCCCAGTGAGAGAATGCCAGTGCGGGAAGAAAGGTGAGCTCCTGTTTGTTTGGCTAAGCTTCAAAATAAAGCAACTGAAGATATTGATGTTACAAGTCAACTTAAAATGTTAGGATATGTACAGTTGTTCACCTCCAAGAGTACCGTGCTACCTGCACTTGACGTACTGACAAAGAGTACAGCCAGGCCTCCCATTGATATATGAGGAGCTTAAATACCTGAGATTTCTGCTAGTATTGATGAAAATTAAGGAATCAAAACTCTCACTCACTGATGGTCAAGAAGACTGGGGCAAAGCTTAACCCAGTTTAGCAGTTGGCAGCTGACTTGGATGACCATTGTAGGTTCCTTCCAACTGAAATATTCTATTCTAAAGCAAAACACTGTAATATAAAACATTGGAGCTATTGAAATGATGCACCATAAAACATTGCTTCAGGTTAAAAATGGTTCATTACTGCAAGTATGCTTTGCTTTAGGAGACTGATGTTTCTGAGAACAGGTTAGTCTAACTTCTACCGGAAATATTTAGGTATAGTTGGCCCTGCTTTACAGCAGCAGGGTGAGCTAAATAACCTGTTATGACTCTGTGAAAACAGTTCTTATTTAAAGGGAAAATCTCCAGACAGAGGTTCAAAGTACAGCCGCCTCAGAAGGACAGTTTCAAATAAGAGCCAAAATGCTGAGAGAATGTTCAACTGGCTTTTGACTATGAAAATGCTAAGCATGGTTTTGCCACACTGACCTATACCCTGACAACTATTTTACCCAATATGCCAAGAACATAGGAGATACCAAAGAAACCTGGTTTTACAGGAGAGTTTCTTAACTGGTTTAAAAGAAATATATTTCCTCTAAATTAACATGCCCTCCTCTGTGGTATTGCTGTCACAATTTTTATCTGTGAAAAAATGTAAGTCAGGTTTAATGGAGTATCTTATTTAGAACTTTATTTTCTTCCATGTTCTGGTGTTACATGAGCACACAGGAATGTATATACATTTTAATGACAGTATAATAGAGTATTCTTGACACATCTGATGCAAATGTTGCTTTCACAGGATTCAGCACAGAATTAGATTGAGGCCATATATACTTATGCATTCATAAACCCAGCAGCTGGCTTAAATTAGTTTAGTTTAATACACGAGTTGATCAAAAATGAAACCAGGCATTTCATCTCCCATTTTAGTGAGTCCATCCAAGGAAGACAACAAAGCACCAGTATGTTTCCCCAAAATCCTCATAATATGATGGGAGGTTTTTTTAAAGGAAGGAAATTATGCTTTCTTCAAACATTTACATAGTCAAGAACTCAAAATTTCCCATGGAGTCATCCTTATCTTTGTCTTAAAACTCGAAGTTTAGTTTGAATTATGAAGTAATGTTATCATGCAGTCCAGTTTAACTGAGAAAATTAATGAGCAAATCATCCTCCCTATAGCTTTCACAAGATTCTACATTGGGTTATCAGCACTTGTACATCCTTCCTGTAGCACTACTTAATAAGCCAGCATTACCTCCTGAAGTAATTTAGAAATACAATATTTTGTCAAGCGCATGAAGTTGCAGATCAGACACCTGGAGCACCAAGGCTCAGAAATGTCTGTGAGGTGCTAGCCAAATCCACTACAGCTTCCCTGAACTGACCACTAAAACTAGGTTGATCTACCTTCTCTAAAATGGATCATAAGGGACTGGGGGATGAAGTGACTCCACTGGTCATAATTGCTTTAGCATCCTAGCAGTAACCTCCTTTATTTCATTTTCACTGGACAGAGTATTCTAGTTGTTTGTGTTCCCCCCCACCCCTCTTCTGAAATGGCCGCACACTGAAGTTAACATCAAAAGGCTTCCTGATTGAACGGTATGGAAAGGCAGGAAAATGAGCAGGCCACCAGTGGGTAACATATGATCTTGCACTCCAAGGCTCTGGCTCATCTCCAAACAGAAGTTCCTGGGGGATATGGGTATCTAGCATTTGCTTCCAATCTCACAGCCTTCCCACAGACTCCCCAAAGTGATTTCAGCTACTGGTTGCTTGGGTTAAGATAGCAGAGCTGTGTCTGGAAGTCAGAGCAAGGATAAGAGGTATGTTAGAGGTAGAGCTGAGGCAGTCAGTGTATTAAGCTATCAGCTATACGAACTTGTCATGAATATGTCACAAACAGAAAATGCATGCGGGTTTATGGATGAAGGGAATTTGTATGTCCAACAGGAAGCGGGTGGTTGCTACATGCACGATGGAAGTAATGAAACGTGGAAGTTTCTGTCCATGTGTAACCAAAAAATCATTAAGCCATTAAAATTTTGCATTATGAGGACATGGCTAATCATTTCCACCACCTGCTTTGCTTGCTATTCCAGCCCTCTCCCCACCCCCATTCTTCATCTCTGTCTACTGTGTTTTTTTAACAGGTTTTGTAAAGTAGAGAGCATCCATTTAACCAACACAATGAATGCTGGGTTTTTACACACTGGGCACTCAAAAATCTGACGCCGGTTTAGAAAGTCTGGCTTTTAGAGCAAAAAATCCCAGTAGACAATGATTGTGTCTGCCTTTGTGTTTGTGCAGCATCTTTGCATGATGTGGGCTAATTAACAGGTGACATTTCAGCTGTGATCAAGAAATGGGAGACAAAATCCTGCCTGCAGGCTACGATTACATATGGGGCAGAACACAAGAATCCCTGTGGCTGTTGTTCTGGATTGAGGCATAATAATAAGCACTGCTGTCTGGGGACCACGGGATCCATACAGCCATGGATCAAGAAAAATGCCCTGAGCACTGACATGTTTTACACCAGTTTGGCCCTGCTGCCTCTGCATATCCCCAAGGTGTTCAACCACAGAACTTGAGCAGTGAAAGTCATCACGAGCCTGCCACACAAGGGGAATTTCACCCTACTGTTTGTACAGCATTTTGCTGCAAACTGCCATTGAAGTGAGAAGCATTACTATTACATTTACTGTTCATGAAAGCAAAGATTGGCATATTGTTTGTTTGGAAAATGCACAGAGTGCCTCCGAGCATATAGCTTTTCACTGCAGCAGTACCCCACTGGTTAAATCTAACATTGTTTTCCCTGAAGTGGATTCTCTAATGCAGTATTAGCGCTGCTGACTTCAGCAATATCTCAGCAGTCTGCTGCAAATGCAGTCATCAGTGGCAAGGCATTCGATGAAGTACAGAAAGAGAGACAGGTAAAGGCAGAAAGGGCAACATACATTAAACCAAAAAGATTGAATGTGCTGTTGGAAAGAAAGTAGCACTGATTGCTCCCAATTGCTTGTTTCCCAGACTGGGGCAGGAAGAAGGGCGGAGTATGTTAGGTTACAAAACTGCATAAGGAATAAAGTCACTGTTAGCTTCCTATTATAGGATAATGCTAGTGAAATAGAGTCAAAGTTCATATATTGAGTTGTCTCTTTTGGTGGGGAGAGAAATGGCAGTCACATGTACCAGAGGAAATTATGTCTAACCATTGCTTTACCATCCCTGGTGGCAGCTTTGGGGAAAATATCATATAAAAAGGCTTCTGCAATTTTTGTATCATATGTCACATATTCCCAGCTAATGCTCAAAATTATGATTCTCAATAAGTTTTCAAAAAAAATCTACATAATTCTGCTTCATCAGTTATAATTGAAAAATACTAATTAATAGCTCTTGGAATACCCCAACTGCTTAATTGATTTGGAATGCAGTTGTTATGAGAAAACAAAAAAACACCACTGTTTTATAATGTGGCTTTCATTCTTCTTCGTTAGAAAACTATAGTTTAGGCAAAAATAAAAAATCTTAAACAGCCTAAATTGGAACATGGTAGAAATTAAGAAATCAGTGTGGTCTGAGTTAAGGTCTCTCTTTCTGCAGAAATAGCTTCCCGACTATGAGACTCTTCACAGAGTGGTGATGCTGGTGCACTGGAGATCAGAAGAACTAAGGGGAACTTAAGCCTTTTCTCTGCTCCTGGAGAGCCTACTTAGCTATGCAGTAAGTCATCAGAATGATTCTTGCCTTCCACTGAAGGACATTGTCACTCCTATTTGATAGCAGTTTCTTCCAAAGGACAAATCTTTTGGGAATCTTCTCCAGTTTCTATTGTCCATACTACCAGAGTATCACTGCTTCCATTTAGTTGTGCAGCAAGTGCCTGACTGAAACCAAGTACGTGGCTATCTGGTCTCCATGACAGTGTATTTGGTTTAGATGGCAAGGTGTTGGTAGCGGGGTGGCTACAGTGGTGGTCTCTGTAGGAGAAGGCCAGGGACTGCCCCATGCTGGACACAGCCAGTTCCTGCTGACTCCAGCAGACCCACCACAGGACACAGCTGAGCCCATCACTGAAGCTGGCAGCACCTCTGTGAAAGCATAGTTAAGAAAGGGAAGAATATTGTGCAGGCAGTGAGGAATGAGGAAAAAAAGTGTGAGAAACAATTCTGAAGACATCAAGGTCAGTGAAAGAGAAAGTGGTGCTCCAGGAGCTGTAGGAGATATTCTCCTGCAGCCTGTGCGAGTTTTGGAAGAGACCATGGTGGAGCAGGTATTTCCTTGCAGCCCATGGAGAGGACCACACCAGAGCAGATATCCACACTGCAGCACATGGAGGACCCCAAACCAGAGCAGGCTGATATCTCCTGAAGGACTTCTGCCCATGGAGAGACCATGCTGGAGCAGGTTTATCCTAAAGGACTGCAGTCCACAGGAAAGACCCATGCTGGAGCAAGGGAAAAGTGTGAGGAAGAAGCTGCAGCCTAGAGGAGCTGTTATGAACTCACCACAATCCCCCATTCCCCATCCCCCCTGCACCATGCAGGGTGGGAAGGAAGAAGAGGAGTCAGGAATGACGGAGTGAAGTTGGGCCTAGGAACAAAACTAAGGAGGGGGAAGGTATTTTAACCTTTATCTTTGTTTCTCACCATCCATATCTCTTTTAACTGGCAATAAATTAAATTAATTTTCACCAAGTTGAGTCTGGTTTGCCTGTGATGGTAATTACTAAGTGATCTCCCTGTCTTTATCTCGACACACAAACTTTTCCATCTTATTTTCTCCCCCTCTCCTCTCGAGGAGGATGAGTGAGAGAGCGGCTGGGGGGGCATCTGGCAGCCAGCCAAGATCAACCCACCACAGACAGTTTGCACGGGTGCAATAAAGTTGAGGACACAACTCAGACTGCATTGTTCAGCACTGTTTTTCCTCTGAGTCTCACCAGTCATGAAGTGCATATGGATTTTGGTGAAAAAGTCATCAGTCCATTACAATCATGCCCTAAGAATATCAATGTATAGAATCAGGACTTAAACTACAGTGATAAATATGAGTTAGCTACAGAGAGAGCAAGCAGCCTTCCAACAATAATGTCTTTTTGTCACTCTCTACTGGAGTTGGGTCAATATGGAACAAAAACATTCATTTGTCCTGTTGAGTATTTTTTCACTTTTTATCATCTTTCATTCTCATTTTTCCTTCCCACACATAAGCATTTTATTTTATTCATTTTCTATACACATTTAAGAAAATGGATGTTAGCAGCATACATTTTCACATAAAGCTAAATGTCAAATTAATCAAATATTTCATGCTGGCAGGAAGTGCACACACTCTTAACCAATCAAGGAAAAGTAGCAATGCAATGTAATATCTCTGACTGACAACTTAAAAAAAATAAGAAAATCATAATTGGAGGGGTGGACAGATGTGGCACCACCTCTCCCCTGCTGCTACCACATGATCGTGGGGCACCCGGTGCTAAATCATTCATAGACGACCTGATTCTGGGTCAGGGTTTCGTACATAGCAGAGCAGCTCCCTTGCTGCGATCTATTGAGAATCAGCCCTTGACGCAATTATTTTTATTTTTTTTGACACGCCAGGAGCACGAGATGTCATCCAAAGGGACCTGGACAAGCTGGAGAGGTGGGCCTGTGTGAACCTCATGAGGTTCAACAAGGCCAAGTGCAAGGCCCTGCACCTGGGACAGGGCAACCCCCGGTATCAATACAGGTTGGGGGATGAAGGGACTGAGAGCAGCCCTGCGGAGAAGGACTTGGGGGTACTGGTGGACGAAAAGCTGGACATGAGCCAACAATGTGCACTTGCACCCAGAAAGCCAACCGTATCCTGGGCTGCATCAAAAGCAGCGTGGCCAGCAGGTCAAGGGAGGGGATTCTGCCCCTCTGCTCTGCTCTGGTGAGACCCCACCTGGAGCACTGCGTCCAGCTCTGGAGACCTCAGCACAAGAAGGACATGGACCTGCTGGAGCGGGTCCAGAGGAGGGCCACAAAAATGATCCAAGGGCTGGAGCACCTCTCTTATGAGGACAGGCTGAGGGAGTTGGGGTTGTTCAGCCTGGAGAAGAGAAGGCTGCAGGGAGACCTTAATGCGGCCTTTCAGTACTTAAAGGGGGCCTGTAGGAAGGATGAGGAGAATCTTTTTAGCAAGGCCTGTTGTGACAGGACAAGGAGTAATGGTTTTAAACTAAAGAAGAATAGATTTAGACTAGACATAAGGAAGAAATTTTTTACAATGAGGGTGGTGAAGCACTGGAACAGGTTGCCCAGAGAGGTAGTGGAGGCCCCATCCCTGGCAACATTCAAGGCCAGGTTGGACGGGGCTCTGAGCACCCTGATCTGGTTAAAGCTGTCCCTGCTCACTGCAGGGGGGTTGGGCTAGATGACCTCTAAAGGCCCCTTCCAACCCAAAGCATTCTATGATTCTATGATTCTATGATAATCTGCTTGCAGATATTAAGTGGCTAGAAATTGGGTGCTAGGCAAACTTGACTGGTTGTATTGCTTATTAATCTATTTGTTGTTAGTTTAAGAAGTGTGTAAAAGATTAAAAAGTCTATGCAATTACCATTCCCCTTGGCTATGCCATGTCCCTTTTCTTTGTTTTCAACGGATTTTGTGAGGCTGTTGAAAGACTCTCTGGTAATCTATCATTTCACTTTAGTAATTCTGAACCTAGTCTCCCTAAAGAGATAGAAAAGAAGTATGTACAAGGTAATTTAATTTTAGTCAAGGAAGTATAGTGAGAGAAAGAGAAGGGTCTGAATACCATTTCTAAACTTATTGTATTGCTGAAAGGCACTGCCATTTCTAATTGTTAACTCTTTAAAGCACAGAAGAATGGCAGTTCAAGCATCCATCTCACAAGAGCTTTCAAAGCAGGGAAAGGAAAAACTCACAAAGGCTGCTTAGGAAAATAAAAGGTCTGCAGGACTAAAATCTCAGTGCCCTGAACCATATAAAAAACAGAAAATCTACTATGCCAACAAATCCAATCTTAAATCATTTTTTGTATATGTCTTTATTAATAGTTACATATTAAAATTATTTATTTCATAGAGAATAAACTCTTCAGAACAGGGGCCCTAACTTCAGCAGTGTTTAAAACAGGAGTGTCACTGCCTTGAATATATTACAAATAGCAATAATTACCATGTATCAGTGTCTTTCAAATCATTCTGGAAAAATCTGATGCTGGACAACAATAATTTTCCTTAATCTTTCATGTGAGGAATTCAAAAGTATTTTTAGGCTCCTTCTTGCAGACTGATCCAACTTTCATTAAGATTTGCACAGAAACCAGGTTCAAGCCAAGTAAAGCTGGATAGCTTTGTTAGCATAGTACTGAGCTTCTGTTTATAGGCCTAGCCACTTAGCAGAACATATTTGCTTCGAAACAGTGCTGTACCAGATAGGTTCAAGTTCACAGTTTCCTTGGGCTAGCCTAGCTCAGACAGCAGCATTCAACTCTTGATGAATACAACCGTGTAGGTATAGCCTAGACAAAAATAAATTGCTTAACCAAGATCACACAACAAATGACAAAACTGGAGTAGAAATCCACTCTTCTGCTCCCAGACTTGTGTGTTTTAAGACCTATCCAAAAAGAGTCACTCCTATTTTGGCCATCTGTACTTTATTTCTTTAACTTTATGTCCATTTTTGGCTTCCACACAACCTTTCATATGACTCCATATAGTTAGCAACCAGTGAAGATGAAGATGTTTTTCTTTCTTCAGGCTAATAGAAAAGGGAAGCAAACTCTGAATGGCACAGAAAAGGCTGCTCTATTCAACATCTTTCTCTGCTTCACTTGTCACCAAAATATTGAATGGTGACTAAATACTGACATGCTTCATTGTAACTGAGTGTTAAAAGCACAGGAATATAGAAGGAGAGAATGAGTTAGCAAACTACAGGAGGCAAACACTGGATCTGTATTTAAAGAATATGGGAAATATCAGTCTCTCCCTTCAATAAGTTTTGACTGATCTCTTATCTTGGTTTGAACCACAGTAAATCAAACTCCACCACATACTCAAATGTCATTTGTCCATGACACGAAAAGATTATCAACACGGTCATCTTTTCAACATCCCACTTCAATTTTCATTGCAACTTTCCAAAGTATTACCTTAATATAAATGAAAATGCCATTTGGACTAAGTGTAAAAATGTGAACTGTAGTCTCACAAATGAAAATAAGGCACTGACTAACTGAAGACAGTGATGAATTCTCCCCTAGATCCCTTAAGAATAGGGCAAGAAATAACTGATTAATCTGTACCAAGGAAGTAGGGGATTATATATTAGGAAAAAGTCTAGCTACAAGGATAGCTAAGCATGGGAATAGCCATCAAGATCTTGAAATCTCCTTCACTGGAACAACAGGGCATAAAATCATCTGCCAGAAATCATTTAGGTCACAATTTTCAATCTGTGCCCTGCATACGCCTGTGGATCCAAGAAGAAAAGCTATCAGTGAAGGGAAACAAAGAAAGACAGCCTAATGTTATGGGCTTGTATTCTTCATCCAGGATCTATAAACAAACTGGTGAAATGTTAAAGGTATAAAAAAAAAAAAAATTCAAAATCATTAATCTTGATATTCTAGTCCCGACTCACAGCAGGAAAAGTCTCTTGAAATCCTTTCTTTCCCCTTCTGTGTAAGATAGTCGAACACATCTCAACATTCCTCTTGGTATCAGTTGTGCCAAGTCTGTAATAATCTTTCATGATTATCTAAATATCTCAAAGCGTTTCACAAATAACAGATAATCCCCTGTGACACTGAGGAAAAACAACACTGTATGTGTTCACAGTTTGTCTCATGTAAACACTGTCACAGAGATGTTAGCAAATTAATTAAATTCAAGAGTAATCTCAAAAGTTGATTAAAACAAGGTCTTTTTCATACATGCATCAAGCAGGTACAATGATTTGTCATCAATGCATTAGCAAATCTTCGAGTTTTTTTAGGGGACAAGCTCTTTTCCACTATACATGACAAAATGCTGGTCTGTCTGTTACAAGATTAATAGACAGCCATAAATCAGACTCCTTTCTTTTGTTGGCTATAAAGGAAAAATATGATACCTATGTGTAAGCTGCTCTTGCTGATTATTTACAAGAACTTCCAGACTTTGACCCAGCCACTCTGCTGTCAGAAGCACAGTCAGAGCCTGCCCACAAACCTAAAATGGACTGCCCAAGAGTTACTCTCTTGCAAACACAGCCTTAGAGCTCCTGCCTACTGGGAAATGGCAGGGAAACAGCAGGAAGCTGAAGGCTGGCTTGTGCAGGTATCAGCCAGAACTTATCCACTGACATTAAAAAAATCTCTGCAAAAGTCACAGTCATGGGGTGCTGGGATACTTTCCTCTCCCTCCCCCCTCTCCCAGGCACTGCACTTTTCTAAGGCATACGTGACAGCTCACTGGTCAAAAGCATAGATGTGCTAAGGCAGGATGTGAACTCCAGGAACAGCTGAAAGCACCTTCGTTTTTTTTCTTTCTGGTTTGGCTTCAGGACAGCAGTCCTCAGGGGGTTCCTAGCTAACACCTATTGGCATTAACATGAAGATGCACTGCTACTGACACTATTTGTAGCACTACTTACAGAGCTGCCAAGTCCAGACGAATACTTGAGGGAGATTTGTCTTGTGCTGGAGTGAGATTGCACACTGCTGGAGGGCAGTTCGAATTTTGTTTCCCTTGCTTTGCTTTCTCTCTCTCCTGACCTCTCTTCCACCCTGCCCTCCTCCACATCCATCCATCTGCTCTTGTCCCTCACTTCTCTCCAACTGTGCTGGCAGCGTGGGAGGCAGCATGCCCATAACTCCCTGCTCAGTTCCTCTTCTCAGCACTCGGCACTCAGCTTCCCTCCCCGTTGCCTCTGACACTTGAGCCCAGAGCAAGGAGCCAAGCACATGTTCACATCTGACGGGACTCATCAATGAACTTCAGGTATTGGAAAACGGAAAATAGAGTAGAAGAGCACTACAGTGAGGAGCAGGAAGAGTTGAGGGGAGATTAGAAGTGATTGACAGGGACAAGTCCCAAATAAGGAGCCCTCCTGCTTCAAGATTGGTGACTGTGTTTGTTCCAACACACTCACTGGCAGCAGTGCTATCATCAGGTTTATGAAGCTATTTATAGAGAAACTGAATACAGAGAAACCCAAGAAAAATTCTCACCTTTCCCTTTCTGAAATAAGACTAAAACAAATAGATCACTGCTAAAACATGTTTCTCTAGCATTAGATCAGTATTTCTTGCTCTTGCTAAAATTGGGAGTTCTAGTTCATGCAGGTCTCTGCTCTGTCAAGAGCCAAACAGGAAGCAAGTGCTTTTGGCTCAAGATCTTGGGGTATAGAGATGACTTTGTGAAAAAGCGTTCCTGTCAGAAGAGGTGAACATACCATTGTTTTTCCTTATATATTAGGTAATATATAGAAAAACTGCTTTCTTGTCAGGATGTCACAAGCCTCGAGTACAAGCACCAAGGAATAAATACGTGCTCTCTGCTTCTCTGCAGACTTCACCCTACAATGAACAATGGACCGGTTGAAGCAGTGATGCTGCTGCTTATCCATAATCTTCTTTTTAAAGACTAATTAAAAAAATTCCATTGCACCATGATGTGCCATTGGATGACACGAGTTGATTACTTTTCCTCACCAGGAAGTGTCCCATGATTCCCATAACACTTAGGAAGAGTCTGAATCTCACACCACATGAGTTCAAGGTGTTCTGCTTTAAAGTACTCACAGGATGACTTAGGGTCAGGATTTTAGCTGGTGTCCTTCTGCTAGAGCAGCTGGACTGGGATCTTCCAAATGTCTTATCTCAAGGATTCACAAAAGAAATTTAGCCAATGTTCTTCATGGTCAGACCAAGCAGTGAATGAAACCTAAGTCTTGCAACTTAGCATAAGAAGGTCTGTGTAGAAAGGGAAGAACATTCTTATTGACAGAAACCTAGTGGTAAGAAAAGCAAGTGGAAGAGACAAACAACAAAGCAAAGATTCATGTTGGCCTTCCTAGCAGGAAGCTATCTAATCTACATTTGAAATGTGATTGATGCTGGCTGTCTGCCAGGGATATAGCTTAACAGTGGAGTGAAGGAATCTCTTGATCACCTCAGTCATGCGAATGGGACTTCAGCAGCATCACTGACTATAGTACAGAATGGAACTGTGAGACACCAATATATCACTCAGCTGGGGCAGTACAATACCTCCTGCAGGATTCTTTTAGGTTAATAGCCAAGGAACAGATCTTTCACATATGAGTAAGACCAGAAAAACACATGCAATATAACCTCTAACCCCAGAATAATGTCAGCACTAACTGTTCCCCTTCAAAGATTTCTTGGGGCATCCTTATGGATGTACCTGCACATTACTGACCATACCTAAAGAGCTCGTGCTGATGCTCCTCTGTAAAATCAAGAAGTAAAAATTTCTGCATCAGTCTAGTGGTATTGTCCCCAATCTGGCTAATGATTGGAATCTACAGAAAAATACTTTGAATTCAAGCAAATTTCATTAATGACCCACCACTTCAATTAAGTGATAATTTCTCAAATTTTCTGGGCAACAGTAATAAAAGTGGATCTTTCATTATGTGGTAATGGTCAGAAATCTTGTACAAAGTGCATCAGTTGAGCTATTTTTTAGTTCACTGGAGCTATACTATTTGCATATCCTGAGGATCCAGTCTATTTAGCAGTCTTAAGTTCCTATACAAGTAACAGTCTTAGTTAAAGTGAATGGAGGCTTTTCAATGGTTTGAAAACCTATTCTGGAACAGAACAAAGAATACATACAATATAAGATAGCTCTTACAAAATTACTCCGTGCAGAAAAGATCTTTCACAAAGAAGAGAAAGTTGCTGTTTGAAATGCACTTGTTCAGCGTAGCCATTTTTATTTTCTCTTATTCTAAATTCTTTATAACACACACATTTTTCTTTTACACTTTCGGTGTGTAAGTTGCACCAGTAAGGTTGCTGCAGTCAGAATGATTCACCTGTCCAGTCTGCATGTAAAACAATTATTAGAAAGTGACTGTGAATCAAAGAGAGCTCAGGTAAGCAAAAGGAAATAGGTTAAAGAGACTTCAGACCCATTATGCTGCTCATGGCAGTATATAATAAACAGAACAGATGAACAGTGTCACTGGGAGGCTGGTCAGGCACACAGAGCTCCAGATCAATGCCTGGCTGATTCTGGCTGCGCAAAGCTGTCTTGAAGTTTGCTATATAGTATATGATTTAGGGTGTCTTAGATGATAAAGACTGTGGTACAACAACTGACTTAGACAAGACCTTTCTTCTCTCATGCACAGCTTCTATTCAGATAATACTGTAGAAATACAGTTGTAATTTGAACTATGATAAAACTTTATAGCTACACAAGGATGGCATCCACTAATATGGTATGGCTTCTAACATCAGTACTTCAGAACAGCAGCACTTCACAGTGTTGCCATACTGCACCACTGACGTAGCTACATGCATTCACAGATCAGACTTAAGAAAGAGACGGCTGTGGCCCTATAATCAGTTTTGCCCACAATTAAGCTTTACCTAAGCCTGCACAGTGTATAACAAGTGGGCGTGAACTCATTTTCCTGTGCTCAGAGATGGTGAAAACAAATGAAATTCACTGCTAATAATGCCAAGCTCAAAGTAGTATTTAATAACTTTCAGCAGAGCTGCACTAACCATGATGGTGTAACTTCTTGTAACCTCAAAGCATGCGCAAATTGAGAATGAATCCACCAAGAAAAAGTGGTGTATACCTGCCCTAAATCCTCCTAGTGAGAAACTACCCAAAGCCATTTGAGTTGAAGTTCAAAATACAAGCAGGAACAACCCTTGTCTCATTTCTTTCCTTTGCTGTAACTTGGAATACATCCCATTAGAGTCAATACAGATGTGGTCAAATTGGTCATTGCAGCCTGGAGGGTGATTCTGCTGACCCTAAACCAGACATCTACTGAAAGTTCTCCAGGCTCCCCGAACCATATTTGACTATATCTCCCCTAACCATAGCAGGTCCTTAGAAACTTAGAACACCTCTGCATTTCAGATACCTACCTGTATTTAGGTGGTTTATTCTCCAACTAAGTCACACTCAAATGGCATAATTCAGTTGCCCATCCATATCACATAGTACCACGTGGGAGTTCCTAGGATATCCTAATTGGCCTTAAGCTGTTGCTCCAGAAGGGCAGAGGTCTCCCTTAGGTCCATTATCATACATACCAGGCCTATGCAAATGTCTCAGCTGCCTTACAGTCCCTTGAATGGCAGTAGATACATATTTTTAGAAAACTGAATCAACAAGTAATGTCTGGTAGCAACGAGAAATTCAGGTTGCAAGGTTACATGTCAGTATATCATTGTAATCCAGTAATGAACTCTGCTTCTCATGAAGGCAAATTACTATGGTGGCTGTAGTGTCATGAAGAGGTGGCTCTGGTGTTGTTTCTGTAGCTGTCATGATTGCTGCTACCCCAAGGCCTCTCTGCATGACCCTTTCTTGTGCAATCCAAACTTGGCAATCTTAACATTTAAGTAATCAGTGATGAATCTGAGTTAACCTAGAGGAATGTCTTTGAGATGTGTGAACTGCTTCCTTCATTTCAGCTAGGAGTTTCTGCAGTACCATTTCTGTTACAATTCTTTCATCACTGAGGTTTTTCACACATAGTAGCTAGTGACTGCCTTTTGTTTCTTTAAAATGAAAAGCTGATATTTGAGAGGATAAAAGCCCTGGACAAGCTGTCAGTATGTATTTGCTGTTTTCAAATCATGCCAGTACTATTATATTACAGTATCGAGTAAGAGAGAAATAATCTGAGCACCCTTTAACAGCATATCACTGAATCTTAAGAATCTCAGTGGCACAAGTTTAAGGTGCCAAAATCCAAAATCCTCATCCAGTAAAGTCAATAACATGTTGTTTTTTCTTCCTATGGAAGAAAAGATGAGTCAGTCCTGCTGAGATATGAACATATGGCTCTCAAAAAATCTAGGTACTCAAAGCCTGATCCTTAAAGCACTGTGATGATCCTGTAGGACAGTAATACCAAAATAACTTGTATTGCTTTGTAAGAAGTTGTTTTTTAGGGTGTTAACTTTTGTTATCCCCTACTAGTTAGTCAGTCTTCAGCAAACAATGGTCACACAGTCATGCATAATCTATGGGTTATCAGAAAGACAGAGAACTGAAGCAATTTAAAGATCTATTGAATGCATCTCTTTGGGAGCAGAATTAAGGAACAAAGAGAAGAAACATATGCATGTTTCTCCAATGAAGGAATAGCCAAATAAACAGATCATAATCTATTAAAGATACTTACTTCATGAGATGAAGATATTTTGTAATATGTCCATAAGATTATTTATACTGTGCTTTAGTTTAGCTCACAGAGGAGGACCCTGATACACACCTGAGGAACCAATAGAGAACATAAAGGTATTTCTTTTTTTAAAAAATATGCCCTTGGGTATGTGCTTAATTCTAAAAGGTAGAAACAACATCATGTGCTTGAAAACAGTGAATTCTAGTCGGAGGCAGCCAAACTTGTCTTCATGTCCACCCTTTTTTTTTTTTTTCAGAGCATTTTCAGCCTTACCACAGGTACACTCTTTTCATTCTGCATTTTCTGCACCTCTCCAGCAGATCAGACCTTGTCACACTTTGGGTCCATTCTCTTGTAATCTACATTACCTGAAGCAGTTTTCCTCTGTCTCTCCCTGTCAAGTCTTTATATCTTTTCAATTGTCCTCTAAAATTTCTAATAGCAAACTCAAACAAAATGCTAGATCTAACTATGTCTGGACTTTTAAAAAAAAATTGAACCCCCACACAGACTTTGCAGCTGATCACTACCCCTATTCAGGACTCCAGACCCTAAGTGCAACAAGTTTCAATCTCTTTTGTATATTTTGTATGTCATCCCCCTTACCACAACTCGAGCTTTCAGCAGGATGTTCCACTTCCATTTTAAAAACAGAAAAATAAAATTAAGCCAGCCTTGTGTATTTTCTTCCACCTTTTTTTTTTTTCCCCTCTATACAGGTTTTGATAACAGATTCTATCACCTTACTGGCTTTCATTTCCAATTCCAGCACTGAGATATACCACTGAAATTTCCACTGTAACCTCAAAATCTTACCAGTGATGTCCCATGCTTGTATTTTGGGACATCTGAACAACACATAATAATACATGCATTTGGGACACTTTGCCAATAATAAGATCTGTAATAGCATAAGAATTGTGTTAGCAGTTAAAAAGATGAAATCTGAATTCTTGGTCTCAGCACTCCCAGACCAAGGAAATATCCCCTAAATTCTGTTGTTCATTACATGGTAAGAGATGCGTAGGTCACTTTTGAAATATCATTTTGTTTAAATAATCTGAGTTAATGTTTGATTGTAACTGTGAAAAGCAGCCCAGCAAGTATGTTGGGAGGATAACAGTGGTCCATGGACTAAAAAGGATCAGTACTACCACCCTGAAGTACAAGGGTATATGATATGTGCTGTTCTCACTTGTTGTTTTATCTCATTGGGTTAACCAGTGAGAACTGCATGGCACGTTATTTATGAAAGTCAGCAGGTTCATCTTAGAGCACATTTTCCACTACAGTTAAAATGTTTTTCATATACATGCTTTATAGACAAACAATAGAAGTATAATCAATGTCTCAGGAACTAGAATACAAGCAGCCTCTGTCTGACAAACGCCAGGTCCCCGGATGTTTTCCATTTCTTACAGAAAACAAAAATCAGAGGCATTCCTATAAAAAAGGTATTAAAAAAGGTAGTATTTAGCCTTTTGCTGAATGTCACTTCTTTTACATAAAAAATCTGTAGAAAACAGACAACTGTTCAGCATTTATATTCTCTGCTTTGGCTTTTGCTATTACACTGAGATTATTCCAAACAAAGGTTAAGCATTCCTATCACACTGAATTCTGTCATACTCTGCCTGTTGAATACTAGTGTGTTTGTTACTCCTTTCTTATCTTGACCTCCTCATTGTTCCCTCCCTATTTTATTCCAGGTACTTACCCTATTTACAACACAACATCTAGGGCCCATGTTCTCCCAGTGATTCCATGCACTCCTTTACTTTTAACTCAGTAAAGCCTGCAGGGACAACACAGTTCTGATACTTTTAAAATGAAGAATCTCAAGCTGCTCACACTGAAGTGAGTGGTAAAATTCCTAGCTCTGGATTAAATCAAGAGAGTAAGAATTAAACTGTATCACTGTATATATGCACTCTTCTGTCTGAAGCTGATATAGTCCACACGCTAGCTACATAAATCCACATAAATGCCAAAAGCTGAACCAAAACCTACACACTTACAACTGATATCATATATCTTTCTCCCAAAAGCAAACTCCATCACTTCAGGTAGCATCAGTTTTCAAGGGTTGCCCAAGGGACTTTTCAGTCCAAAAGCCTATTAATGGATTACTCTTGTACATGTGTGTCAAAAAATAACATTGGTATTCCTCACTGGAATAATTCTGTCTTAACCTCTCTCACTGCTGACAATTCTACTGCTCGCCCTGTCTTAGACTTACAGCTTCATATTGCCTCTTTTTCTCAGAGTACAGATGACATCTTAATGATACCCTACCTTTCTTCTTTCTCACCTTGACTAGAATTCAGTCTTTCCTCACTACTATTAAGAAAGCTGCTGTCCAGTCTCTCACTCTGCCACTTTCTTATTATTAATTTTACTTTTCTGAATCCTTAGTTTTTCCATTTCCAGGGCATCCTAAAGACAACGATGTTGAAACTAATAGCTCTCTGCTGTCTTTCTTCCTCTCCTGCTAATTCAGTCATAATCTCCCTATCTCTTACCACATTAGGGTCCACAGTATTCATCTGCCTCCCCTGCAGGCTCTACATAGCCTTCAGTAAAGTTCTGATTTCTTCATTCTCTTTTATTTGTTTTCCAAACTCTTCAAATTTTCCACCTTACTGTATTTGGCACTATTGCACCTACACCATGCGCTGCCAGGAGTGTCCTCTTGTTTAGCCAATTTCTGTTCTCCTTCAAATCTCTCTTTAAAATAAGCTCCTCACAGTTTTCTGTGAGCCATGCTTATTAGGCACAGCAGAGTCCTCGTCTATCAGATGGGTCAGTAGCCAATATGATTTTGTGATACAAGTAGCACATGGTCAGCACCCTGCTGACCATGCATCGTTTGCTGGGATCAGAGCTATTTTTTTACACATTATAGCTTTCCATGGCAGTCTTCTTACACTGAGCTACTAATAACTGACTTACTAGTGCAGAAAGATATTGTCTAGTTCACAGTTGCACTCCATTTCTTTTCATGTATCTTCTTGAAAACAGAGGACAGAAATGAAAACCCTCATTCTACTCATCTATGCCTTTATAATCAAGTTTGCCTTCTGCATTGGTCTCTTTGAATGAAAGGACACATAAAAAGCAGGAACTGCAGCAATCTGTAACACTCTGCAGGCAGCATCAGTTTAATTTATACTGAGTAGCTGATGCTGAAGATTTTTCCAACAAACAGTCATCAAGGGATGATCCAATCCTGATATCTGCATGAAGGCATTTGAGACTCAGCTCAGTTGTGCCACTTATAGATGTCCAGTGCTGCTTAAGGTGTCTCAGGTGAAGTGCGAAATCCCATGGCAGGTGACACAGGACCTATGGAAGACTTGAGCCCCTCTGGAGTGGCAGCTGGGGAATATCAAAGGTCTCTAGGTACCTCTAATGGGAAACTCAATTGAGTCTTCAGTGTCTGTAAAGAAGCGCAAATAATACTAGTTTCCTCTAGTTGTAAAGTGCAGAGATAACCTTATTTCTTAATTGATGTGATCTGTGTATGATGACAGTCTGTTTTGCTCCCTCCTAATTGTTTTAGCACTTGATTGCAATACATATGCTCTTCTTTCAATAGCAGATCTTAGATTGCTCTAAACAAGTTAATCATATTTCACAACACCCTTGTGCATTAGGGAAGTATTGATACTCCCGTTTTGCAGTCAAGGAAAAAGGGAGGAAAATAAAGGGTAAGTGGTTTACTGAAGGTTAAACAGAAGTCAGTAGCAAAATCTGAAGAGGAACTCTAGACTGTCAACCACAGCTTGAATTCCCCACAGACCACTGACTCCCCCACTAAATGTAAGGATGATAATAAATGCATTATTTTAGGGTTCTAAACTGCAGAAAGCCATCCTACACAAATGATGTCTTTGTAAAAGGACATGGGAACTTGTATCAAAACTTCAGTGCTCCAAAAGGTCAGTGTAGAGATAAACATCTACCTGGAAATTTAAAAGGCTTTGACAATCCATATCACTGCAATGACAGCAAAAAACTGCTGGCACATAGGATGGAAGAAGACTGAACTCCATTTTCTGCCTACTAAAAGCATCACCAAGATAGACATCCTTCCCTTGGAAAAGACATCTCACCATCACCCTGCAAGACAGTCATGCTTGGGGATAATCTGAGCATACTGGAAACAGTCTCATCTACCTTTCTTTTCTACAAAGAAACAGCAATTTTAAGCAGATAATTCGTAGGAAAAAAAAAATGATATTGCTGTAACATCCAGATGTCTCAGTCAGGATGAGGGACCCACCGTGTTTTAGGTACTGTGTAAATATATATGTGCAAAGAGACTATAAGCCAGTTCAAGCATGGACAACAGGTGGGTGTAAAAAACAGCAGGAGGAATGCAGGGAAGAGGAGAGATGAGAACAATTACAAGAATTAATGTCTTCATATGCTGTTATAAACCCAATCTTATATTCTGAGAAGCATAGACGGGAAGTTGTATGAGGTATGAAACTAAAAATCTGGTCTTTCACTAATTTCAGTTGTTATTGCTTTACCTGAATTGCATCAAATGGGAGAAGCAAAAATCAGTGATAGGCAGATCAAATATTTTACAATTGTTGCTGATTCCACCACTAACACAAGTGGCAGGCTTGTTTTTTAAAATGTAAGACCAAGTAGTGTGAGATCCTGTACCCCTACTCAATGTGTCCAACTCTCCCTAACACATTCTTCAGGTGCCTGCTTGGGTCTTTTACTCATTTCTTACCCCATTCACTCACTGTATATTAACAGTATGGGTTTTAATCAATATATTTGAGATTCTAGGACATATTTTTAGGATGGAGTTTGGTCTGTTTGTTAATGGGATTATATAGTTTGATTGCCTGGGATAGTAGGGGATTTCTCTGGAGGAATCTGGACCATATATACTTCCAGGTTTATGAAATATTTGGTTTATCTAGAAAACACACTCAGCATTTACAGGGAACACACAGATATACTCCATACCCAAGGCAAATGAAGATACTACACAACAGGGTAAAAGCACAGTTCAGTCTCCATGCCCTGTTCGTTACAGTTTAATGGCTGAGAAATCAGCCTCCCATTAGCTGTCTGTCAGACACCATCCCTTATGTCAATTCTATTCTTTTAAACCTGTTCTCTCCACAGTCTTTCTATGGTATATTGATCTTTGCTGATGTGAACTGAGAATACCAGTTTTATGCCAGATGAAAGCTACCAGCAGACTCTAATCTATTTATCTATGTAAATATTTATAGTTCAGTCAGCATTATGGAGTTTGAGCATTAATTCATTTCAATGACTGTCATTCTGACCTGGGTTCAAATCAGCAACATTATCAGTCCCAAGCCAGCTATATCTCCACAGCAAGGGCCCCAGCCTCCAGAAGTGTGTATAGTTTCTAGAAAATATTGCCTGGAATAATCAGATCTAAACAATCTTTAAGATACCATTGCTCTCAGTTACATCACTGGACTGCTAGCTTGCTTGCCAGGAACATCAGTTGATACATTTCCAGTACTGTTAGCACAAGTTAGCACAATTCCAACTACACAAAACTGTGGAAACTGCACGTTCTCTGTCTGACGACAAGAACAGGGCATGATCACACAATACAAACTGAAATGAGCCTGATACTTGCGTGTGAACATTAACTGGACATGAGCTCTGCTTTTAACACTTAGGACTTTTTGTGTCCTTGCACCACCAGCTTTCTACATGTTGATCTTTGTATCTGAGAAAAGTTACTTCAGTTCTTAACTCCAAGGATAGGATACAAATAGGATGCAAAACATAACATCATTCTTCACATTACATGCAGAGAACAGACTACATATGTGAGTGTAAATCAAATTCATTTTAGGGCTCTAAGGGATTTTGTGTAGATCTTTGCTAACATTTATACCTACATAAATATATTTTCGTTTCAAAAAGAATGGAACTCTGATCTACCTTGTCTTCTACCTACATCACTAATTCTTCAGTGGGACTATGTGAGTACAATGTCATTGCACTGTTCCTCTGTCGGTTAAAGGATTGGGCCTTAGACAACTTTTCCTTACCAGTTTGCCTTTTTCCATTCCACCAAATTTTATCTATTTCCTGAGTCCCTTAGAGAATTCAGACTTAACATTTGTTGCTTCCTTCCTGGCTATACATTAGCATCCTTGCTGCCTGGCTGATGAAGTCAATACACTGAGGTGAAATAACAGGTAGGATTCTGCAGTCCTTAGCAGGGATTCAGCTTGGCAGAGAGCAAACCTGCTGGGTTTGAGGTCTTTTACCTGCTACAGTACTCTACAGTTTTGGACACATTAGTAAATTGTGGCCAACCACCTGTTGGATCCATATGCTTTAAAACTGATTGCCAAGCAAAGGAGCTGCATACAGAATGCCATCAGTACAGCCTCCTGCGTGCCTTGTCAGAGGAAGGGAGGAAAGGGCATTTTGCATTAAAAGACATTTTGCAATATATAAAATGAACTAAGATGCAGCAACAGCAAACATGCATTCAGAAAAGCACCTGGGGAGAGCAAGTTTTCACCACACAGAATTTTGACCCTAGGATAAGGAATATACTGTTATTAAATAATCAAATCTGTTAGTGCTACTATCCATGTGTTTGAACTGAGAAGCTGAAGGCAGAGGAGGCTGTGTCGATTTCAGCCTTCACCTAATTAAAGATGTAGTAAAGCTTAAACTAAAGCTTAATTGTGTATCCTATTCCAACAGCACATAAGACCTGCTCAGCAGAAAGATGTCTGTTCTGCTGTATTCCTTCTACACCAGGAGAAACTGTTTCTAATGTTTCATTTTGTAGACATGAGGGCACAGAAGATGACAGACAAATTGACCACTAAAACCAAACCTGTGGAATAAAGATGAATAATCAAAGCCCATGCTATCACTTCATACTTCATGCAAGCACTGCTGTATAGTGACTGGCTGCCAGCAGTTCTGCTGCAAACCTGAGCATATGGCTTCAAGTTGCTCTGCTCCTGTACTGATGCACAGAAATATGACACACTAGTATACAAATTACCAGTAGGGTTTTTTTCAGTCAGTTCTTCTGTAGGTTGCATATCAACCTCCTCCCCGTGCCAGGAAAGGACAGCATTTCATTATGGTTTATTTTAAAACACCACTTGGATCATTTTATTGAAAACCACTGCACTGGCGTAAATCTCCTTCCACCATCATACAAACACACTCCCCAAGGCAGACGCCAAACCTAGCTATAGAGTTAATCAAACTACCCACTTGGGCTGATCAATTGTTAACATGACAGAGTAAAGAATCTAAAGGTCCCTTTGGGCTCCATTATTTAATGTGTCTTTTTATACCATCCACACTATGAGTTATATTGCAGCAACATTTTACTCCAGTTGCTTGCCAACAAACATTTGCCATCGAGGAGCCCTGAGCAAGCAGCCACATCTGTGTCCACTCCTGTACCACCCATTTAGCAGAGACAATGATCACTAGAAACAACAAAGGAGCCACAGATAAAACAAACAATGCTTTGTGAGCCAGAGATCACTGCCATCCCAGGCAAGTTTGCCATGGAAATACTCAAGAAAAAGGGAGGGGAGGGGAGGGAAGACAGCTATCAAATATAGAACTATAAACTTACACCTAGAAGAGGTTTTACCCACACACCCACCCAAACCCACATCTGAGGAGCATTTTCTAACACACTGCTAGGACTGAGCAAGAAAGACTGAGCAGTGCACATGGAAAGCAGACGAGCATCCAACGTCTCCTCCCATTTGGAGTCAAATAGTCTCCTACGAGTCACTAGACACAAGAAATAATAATAATTGTTATTATTACAGTAATGATAGTAATAGAGAATCACCAACCTTGAGGATCCCAGTTGACCTGTTTTCTTGGAGTCTCGATTGGAAATTTCATCGCTTCCTTTTTTGCACAGGGAGGAAAAAGAATTAAATAAATTCCCAACCTTCCTGTCTCAATGCTGCAGTCAAACAAATTAATTTCAAATTATAGGGAGCCTGTGCTGTTTGACTGAGGGGAACTGGTGGTTGCCAAGGAAAGAAATACACAAATAAATCAAAGAAGGTGGGGAGGGGCGGGGAGGGGAGTGGAGTGGAAGGGTTTGTACCGGCGAGATGAGGAGGGGTGCAGGCACCCCAGCAGAGAGAGGGATGGAGCGAGGACCGGAGAGGGTCGCGGGGGGAGCGGGAACGAAGCAGGCTGAGATGGGCAGCGGGTCCGGGGTGCTGCTGGCTCCCGGGGAGGCTCCCGCAGCTGGCTCGCCCAGTCCACCTGCAGATGTCAGGGTGGCGGGGTCCCCGCTGCAGCCCGGCCCCTCTGCGGCGCCCACCTGAGGGGGCAGCCGGGCTGGCGAGCCCGCAGGCTTGCAGGGGCCGGGGAGTCAGCCAGCCCACCCACGCCCCCAGGGACACCTCCCACACGCACGCACACTCTCTAGCCTCAGCCACCCCCGAAAATGAGCCCACCTCAGTTCAGCCCCGGGCACTAGAGGGGCAACAAAAGTCAGCCATGGGGGGGTGAGCCGCAGCGGCGTGGCTGGGCGAGGCTGGGGACCACCCCGACTGAATGCAGCAGCAGCCCGGCTCGCCGAGGAGAGCCGGAGCAGGAAGAGACGGCGGCGGCGGCGGCGGCGGCGGAGGAGGAGGAGGAGGAGGGAGCCACCCTATAGCTTTGGAGGGAATTCACGGAGCCCCTCTCTGCACTGGCTTAAAAAGGGGGTGGGGAGAGGAAGCGAGAGGAAGAGGCTGCGAGTCCCTTTGGAGGCGGTGGCGGGGTGCCCTAGGGAGGGGGCAGGCTCCGGCTGGTACTTACTGGGTATCCTTCCCTGGAGGAGGATGCAGGCTTCTTTGGCGGAGTTTGCAGCCGGAGACGCGCTCGACTAAGCTACGAGCAGCAGCGGCGGCGGCGGCAGCACACGGCAGGAGTACGGCAGCACCCAGAGCCTCTGCAGCACAGGGGGAGGGGAAGGGCAAGGGGATCGTCCGAGCCCCCGCAGGCTCTGGGGGACCAGGACAGGGCACCCCGAAAGCCAGGGGACTCCTGCTCCCCTTTCTGTCCCCGCTCCTCTCCGCGCTGTGGACAGGGACAGACACCTGGCATCGAGGGAAGGGCTGGCACGGCAGAGCTGAAAGATGCGGCCAGGCTGCGGGGAGGGGGCAGGGGGGCTGGGAGGGAGGCTGGAGGCCTCTCGGAGCCCCCCTAAGCTCTCAGGGGGCTTCGGGGAAATGGAGGACACTTGGCTTTACCTTGTGCAATTACCAGAGGTTGGCTGCTTTCCAAGTCTGCATTCTCCCCCCTCTCCCTCCTGCTCCAGGCTTTCCCTCAAACCCGAAACAGGTTGGTGGCACCACAAAAGGGCTCCAATTCCAGTCACAATAAGTGCCCCAGCCCCCCTCCCTTAGCCAGGAAAACAAAACCCCAGCCCCTCTGGGGGCCTGAAGGAAGACTGTGTGAGGTTAACCCTGTCCTGCCTCCTCTCCTCCGCAGTGGAAATCAGCTCCTTGTGTGAAGGGGATCGTTGGGTGGGGATAGTTTGGGGGAGAGATCCACAAATTCACATGGGCCATGGGTCAGAGACAGAGTCAGTCCCGAGGTCCATAGCCAGGACGTTCTGAATTTTCAGGAAACATGGTTGTGATGTAAACATGGTGCCGGAGACAATTTGTGCCCTGCTTTTTGCCCTGTACTTCTTTTTGCTCAACCGCCCTCTCTGTCTTGCCTTCCTATCTGTTGCTCAAATGTTAGTCAACCTTACAAGACGAAAGGGAGAATGTTGCCCTGGTGAAAAAAAAAAGCAGTCTGAAATGTGTGGCTCTCCTCAGGAAACTTATTGTGGAGGCTGGCACACTCTTTTCGTATCCACGCTCAGAAGCTAAATAAATGCACACATCCATGCTTGTCCCCAGTCTTTGTTCAACTAAACAGGAAGGGGAAAGCAACATATGTGAATGTGAATCCACACCTTCGTTTGGTGGTGGTGTGCAAGGTCCTGTAAAGCAGTTTGAAGGAACTAGATGGAAGTAGTGCAGCAAGTTTTCTTGGGGGGAGGTGCTGGGTGTCTCTCCTTTCCCTAATCCAAACACCCCTGTGGCTCTTGTTTTGTGCTGTACAGGAGGCGGGAGAGGCTGCTCTAAGGGAGGACACGGTGAGAATGATAATGAGCCTGCTCAGTCAGACTTGAATTTGAGATGATTACAATGATGACATCAGGAGCACAAGGTATTTCCTTTGCAAGCAAACCACGATGCATTCTGAACAGGCTTCAGGATTCCCGTTGACGTTACTTCTGCAAACTGAATAGAAAAAAAACTGAGGGTAGGCTTTGCTAATTGTGCTGTGTGATCACTTGAATAATGACTGGGAAATCTTTTCATTCTCCTAATAACCAAAAAGGCTTCAAAGAAGGCTTCTGAACCCCCCCAAAAGATCACTTATCAAATATGTATCAGTAAAGAACTACTTATATATTTATACACACAAATAT
Source organism: Pelecanus crispus (assembly GCF_030463565.1). Classification (NCBI taxonomy): domain Eukaryota; kingdom Metazoa; phylum Chordata; class Aves; order Pelecaniformes; family Pelecanidae; genus Pelecanus; species Pelecanus crispus. The sequence goes on from NC_134648.1 coordinate 53,865,067, forward strand.
ATAATCTATCTATGCATGTATATCACTTTTCCTCAGCATTCAAAACAGTTTCCAGTTTACTGGCATCTTCCTTGTACATTGCTAGGAAAAACTAACATATAGACATATATTGCTCAGTTGTGATTAGGAGCTCAGTCACCCTCACCCAAGCACTACTTTGTCTTTGTGTCGTAACTATCAGCAATTAACTGATGAGGTAGGTATTGTGCCACAGCCATCTGTCCACTGAGAACACACCTAAGATCACCAAACTCAAACAGGCTACTGAAAGGCCAACAGCATTAAATTCCTGTTAACTTATACAGGAAGTCTACAGTCTAGAGGTGAAAAATTCAGGTAGTTCACTACCAGAAACAGATGTTGATTGTTAATGTCTAAAGAGGAGGAATTTTCATGTGTCTATATGAATCTTTATTATTAAACTGACCTTAGAGAGACATCTCATATTTGTTTGACTTACGGTAACACTATGTAGATAATAACAGCGTAATACTATATTCCTGTTTCTGGTATCCTCTTAATGCTCCCATATTACCAAAAAGTGTCTATAAGCTCTACATAAATGTTTGCTCTAGCTACAGGGTTTAAAAACCTTGTGGCAAATCAATCATGATCTGTCAGGTACATAAATGTATGACATCACATAATTGTTTTGCATTTTTTTAGCATGTTATGGTCATGGAAATCTTGCTCAATTATTTCAATGCCTCAGACCTGCAGTTTTATCTAGTGGGCCAATTTATTCCCAAAGTAATTCATTTAAAATCAATGGGGTTACTGCAGAGCTGGATTTGGCACAGTAAGCGCATCTTTCACTGACAGCACAGCTGTTGCATAGAAACGTAACTATTATCTTATGCAAATAAAAGGCCTTTCACCCCTCAGTGATGTCGAATTCTCATGATAGAGAGAACTGGTGCCTTGAAGCTATAGTGTTTCAAGCTGTTACTCTGTCAACTTCTATAAGCTAAGTGGATTCAGTAATGTTTAATATTTAAATGAAAGACCACCAAGACAAAAAACTAAATATAGCATGATCAATCTACTTTAGTACCTGCATAAGAATTTTCCAGACTTGATTTTGTATCAGTAGTTTATCAAACTGGTCTGCCTTTTCATTTAGGGCTCATTGTTCAGACTTAATGTCCTCAGAGTTGGTGTTAGTTGAGAATCAGCGCCTTTACAGGACTGGGCCTGTGACAGTCAACACAATAGACAAGAGGCTTTCTATTACAAGCAATTTCATTGAAAGAAAAATAAAATGCTAAGTGCCGTTTTACTGTTCATTAGTGATATGGCATGAGTGATTTATAACTCAAAGAAAGCCATAGCAGAACAGATGAATAAATAGTTCTTATACCTACTTAAATCCAGTGAGAAGGAGTAGAAAAATGCATCAGTAGTAGACAGAAATCACCTGTAACTTGTATGTTCCATTTCGTGGATGCACTGAAGAGATGCTATATGGTTAGATGGAAGTCTAGACAGTCTTTCTGTCATCACTTGGCAATATGCTCATTTGTGTATATAACTATTCAGTCTATGGTTAACCATATGGTTGTTTGAAATCTGGTATTTCTGATTGTGAAGATCATTCTTCATTCAGTTTATCGCCACAGGACTGCTGTTATTTATATTCAGACCAAGAGAGCCAGAGAATAACCCAAGTGAAGTGCATCCTGTTCTTTATATACTCTTGAACTATCCTTCAGTAGTATGAATTTGGACAGGATCCAGTGCAGAATCCTTTTATAACTTCTTTATTCTCTAGGAAGCCTTCTGTCTAGGAGGGCATTTAAAGACATTTAAAGTCTTCTCTCTAGGATAACCTGAAGATCTTTTTTTCAGATGGTTTTCAGAAGCTTTAGTGTAGTTAGGAATCAAGAAGTTAACCAAGAATCAGGACTACTATGTACTGTGCAAGGAAAAGCAACTTACTGTTTTTACTCTCTTCTACTGCATGCAGTTTCTTAGCACTTTGTGAGTTGTAGCATGCAGTGCTGTGTCTTCATTCATTCAGGGATGAATCCACAGAACAGAAAATTTACTTATTGGCAGAAACAGTTTCAATGAAATCAGTGAGTCTACCTGAGGCAACTACGTCTTTGCCAGGATGGTATCTTCTCAGATCTGACCGGTTTGAGTTACCACAGCCTGTCTGCAGGTTTCTTTGGTCAGTGACACTAAACAGAATACGCTATGGATCCTGCCTTTCATATCCTAACACACCATTCATATCCTCAGACCCACTTTATGCATCCACCCTCTAAATGCCAGAACAGGAGAGGGGGTACCTCGTTCACAGTTTGTAATCACCTTCTTCATTCTCAGTTCTTTTTTGGTAACCATTCCTCATTAGCCAGACTCCAGCTTTCAGACACCTGTTGTATCAATCTCTTTGTATGGCCAGCAAGGACCACAGTGGAGTAGTCACCGCACATTTTTATTCTATCTGAAAAAGTACAGCACATGCACATTATTAGTGTAATAGTATAATGTAGCATTTTTTTTCAGTAAAAGATCTGCCGTGTAAAAAAGTATTAACTCAAGCTGCATAGTACTGAGTCTCTTTCTGAACCCACTTACATCTGTTTCACATTAGTTTAATTTGACTTCAGTACAATTACTCCTGAATCATAGTCATGGGAGAATTACAATCTGGCTCTTAGTTTTTCCATGATGTCCCTGAAGAATCCTCATAAGATCAAAGGCTGATATCTGACAAAAATAGCAAGCCTGATTAATAAAAACAAGACACCAAATTCATTTTATAGCAGTACTATTCTCTTCCCTCACATCATTTTTGGGGGATTTCTTACTAGATAGTTACATGATGCTTTACCTTAGCAGCTTGGTAACTTTTCTCTATAGTAAACAGGAAATCTGGGGGTTAGGTTTCGGAGATCCCTGTGTTTCTCTGGCGTTCACAGCCCTGGCGGGAGGAAGGGCGCCCGCAGCACTCAGCCCCGGCCGCTGACGGCTTGCAGGACCCTGGACAGCTACGAGCCGGCAGCCCCCCGCTACCGGCCGTGCTTCGCCCACCTGGCCCAGCCGCACCGGGGGTCCGGGCGGCCGCCTGGGGCTGAGCGGACGGCGGAGCCGGCGATGCAAGAGAGCACGGACGTGAGCCTCCCTGGTGCATGGGCTTCGTGGCCCCGTGTGAGAGTTTGGCCTGCCAAGGCAATGCAGTGGCAATGCAGTGACAGCACAGGCTTTGTAAAAGAACCTAGCAGCAGGCGCAGAGGAAGAGTAGCACACAAAATAATCCGGAGAGGGAAAATGAGGGGCGGCGGATGAAGGGCAGTCAATGGCAGGAACGTACTGACAGAAGTATGGGCAACCATGCTTCTGACGAGGTAAAAAGGGAACAGGAAACCCCAAAGCCTGTGATACAAATGAAGGACTGGAGAATAGATGGCCTTGACACGAAAAGGGTAAGGATAAATGGGTGGGACACAGACTCTTTGGCTTGAAGGCAGAATGGGGCATAAATGAGTGGAAGTGTTTAATGCACTACAGAAGTATATTAAATCACACCTGCACATATAGGAGTAGTATAAAATGGCGGTATTTGAGTAGATCAAGGAAAATAGAGCCAAATAACATGGGTTTCTGTATATGCTTGTTGCTCCAATGTTTTTTTGTTTAATGCCTCCAGGTGTAAGAAATACATTTACAAAGCTTTGTACTTAGAACACACAGGGATCTTGGGCAAGACTTCAGATTATTTTCTGTATTGCTGCACAGCCTGGCTATTTCCTTCTTAATCTGCAGGACTAGTAGAACTAATTCAGCTACATGGAGGAATGCTTATCCTGTACTCTGACCTTACTTCCCGCAGACATGACAGCAGCCTTATCAGCCAGCAGGGCAGCGGCAGGGGCCATACACACCAAAGACGTTAATGCTGGTCTCAGAAGCATTGCCTTACCACCCATCTTACCGAAAACTCATTTCTTAGAATCAAATATGCCACTAACTGCAGCTGTTCCTTGCAGTGTTTTTCAATGAAGTATATCGTCTCAGCAGCCTATTAAATGCAGGGATTAATGCAGCTATAGAATAGTTAAAGTAAGGAGGAAAAGTCTGCACAGACACCATTCTCTGTGACCAGTCCTCCTATAGTGTTCAGCCATGCCTATTTCTTTTCTACTCTGAACAGCAGGGGAAGAAAGAAGGCATACTGAGCATCTAAAGGGCTGACTACAACTCTTGCATTAATCATCATCACTTTTACAGTACTTAGAAGAGCTTTACTACTTTCTAAATTAAGTAACATATTTCTCACATGGCTTGTGTAGTAAGAAGCTGTTCCCAAAATATGAAAGCAATGGTATTTAGTATGGAGCTGTGGAATAAGGAATGAGATGAGGCTTCCTATTCAGTTTCACTCCCAGCGCTCTCCCCCACCTTCCCTCAACTTTGTAGCCCAGGACATGCATCTTTTCAGCCACGCAGATGTAGAACTTTTGCAACCAGAAGTTTAGCCATTGTTTGAAAAGGCTAACACTCTGAATTGCCTGGGTCTCTGTATCTGCACACCACTGGCACCTTCTGTTCTGCATCTCTCATGGGGAAATTACTTTGAAATAGGATGATATTTCAAGCAAATCAAATCAATAAATTATTATTCCACTGTAGGAAGAGTGGGGGCTATGTTCTGAGTGTAAATTAGAAAACATTAATATTAATTATAGGAACAGTGTGCCTGGCACTACAATAACAATCAGGAAAACAGCTCATGACTGCATGTCTTAATAACCTAGCAAGGAAAAAGCTATTCTTGTATTTCTGAAGACACGTAGCCTAACAGTAGTTGCATCCCAATTTGAGTTTCTACACAAATTGTATATGCACACACACATATGGTCATGGACAAGAAACACAAATACAAACCCATGAGTGGAATCTAGTGGACTTGGTAAAAAAGAAAGCAATTAAAAGACTAGATTCATCCTAGTATATAACATCATCTTCTACAACAACTACCCTGATGAACATATTCTCCATTTCATTAACTGTTTCATAGTATTTTGTGGGAGAAGATATAGTGGAATTAAAACAGTTTAGATGCAACATGGCAAGAGACTGAAGTGTTATTCACACATGGCACACTCTCAGCAAAGTGAGAAGCTCACTGTGAATCAACCCATAGGCATTGGCTTCTCACAGTTAGCAGATCCGCTACAGCCTACAGACCAAGAAGTGACATGCATTTCATTCTGCTACCCATGAAAAGAAGTGTGTCACCATATATAATTATAGTAAGCTCCTGGACTATATGTAGTCTGGGAATATAAAGGCAATGAAGAGACTATGTGAGTTGGGAATTGTACTGAGACAACATATCTTTATGTTGAAGAAAGGAAAAATGGAAGTACATTAACTTCCTAAGCTAACAGTTGCAGGGTGTCTACAAGCAGCCTCCTTTATCCATTTACATTATGAATGCACACATTCTTTAAGCCTTTTATGGAGCAATTCAGGAATGCATCCTTACAGCTCTAAACCAGCTGCAGTTACTTCTGTATGTAATACATAGAAAAGTCTTGGGATCTTCTGTTTAAAAGGAACAATAGAAAACACTATATATCTTTACATCTTTACATTGTATTTGTCTAGAAAAATCCCATTTAGTAGTTCTAATCTGCTTCCTTACAATACAAAATAATGCAATGCAGGTAATCTCCAGTTCCCAGAGACTTAACATGGTTGTTGAACAGTCAGATCAAAATTACTTGTATAACAAAATGCATGTACAACTTAGATAAGCACTCTGGGGGTTTTGTCTTTTTTTCTTTTTTTATTGTGACAAAGAAATAGTTTCACAAGGCTGTCTATTACAGGAAAGACCTCCCCCTCATTTAGAACACTTCTTTGAAATACTAAAGAGTATTGGGGATTGGTGACTTTTGTTACAGCAGCTGTCAACCAATGTTTTCAAAAGTGACAAGTGATTTCCATCCCCAGCTGAAGACACCTTGAAAAAAACAGTTTTCAGACAGTGCTGATTATTCACTTTGAGAAAAAGATGCCCCTTTAAAACATCTCCAGTTGACCATTCAAGAATTCAGGAATGCAAACCAATTAGTCCTGATTCATAGTTATAAATTACTATAGCACAAGTTCCCAAAGGTGTTTAGGCAAGCAACTCTGATTGAGTGAATGGCAGTTAGGCACCTAAATATCTTGTGGATCTCATTTTAAGCACACACCACCAAATCCATCAGTACTGTAACCATGCTAATGGAATTAAAGAAGAAAAGAATTTAATACAGAACTACATTGGCAAGCATGTTGAGTAAAAGAAGATGATGGAATGAATGAAGGCTCTGTCACCCTCATAATTAGCTATCTGCACAGACAGTGGTAAAAATGGACTCCATTGTAGAGTTCAGAAGTAGTGCAAAAGTGTACATTTATGGTGTGAGTTTTCTGAATGCCAAGTTGGAACTCAGAGCAGCTATGGTTATAAAAATGTTGACAGAAATTTGACTCTACTAACATTAGATGCTGCTAAGTATATAAACAGGCATGGACATTTGCTATTACAGGTCCTTGCTAGATAGATCAATACCTTGCCTTTGCCAATGCCTGTACTTGATATTTCAAGGAGAAACATAATACAGCTAATTCTATTTTCTTTAGCATCTTCCAGCTGAGTATCTGAAAACACTCTACTAGCAAAAGTGAATCACGGAAACCTTTTAGAATAAATATTATGGCCATTTACAGCTAAGGTAATTCGTATATAGAATGGTTTAGCATCTCATCTAATTTTATGAGGATCCTGGATACAGTGAAAAATGAAAATGAGTTTTTCCAAATCCCAACCGCTTAATCAGAAAAAAAGGGTAATTTTATGACATAAGAACCCAGACTGGTATACTGAAAAATATTGTTGTTAAAGAAATAATGTAAGAATCAAGACATATACATAGTTGTTACTATCATTTTGCTTGGTAAAAATATACCTCTTATTCCAGCAGGCTATTCCATACAAAATCTTTGCCCACCCTCCCTCTCAATTACGACAAACATCTATAAATTATACATGCTGGCTATTTGGGTTATAAATCAGCATTTCATATTACTTTCTGTCAGTATAACATTATCCTTTAATTATAATAAATATCTCATTCTTGATTTTGTAACAGCCCAAAAAGAATAAATCACAAACACTTTTTAATTTTTCATTTTGTGTAATCACAGAAATCTATAGCTGTCGATTTATCCTTGTACATCAACCTCCTTCTTCTCACTCCCATAATCCTCTTTGTCTTTTAAATCTTCATTCTGCTTAAGAAGCAGTGGCCAAAACTGTATGAAACACAGATATAGTCATTAAAGATCCATTGCAACTTTATTTCATTACAAAGCAAATTTTTTTTGCATTATTTTCCATGCTTTTCAACATAGTAATGTATTTTGTTTCTTTCATAACTGGGTAAAGACAAACTCTCAAGGCAAACTACAGAAAAGCTGGAATCCTATTGTTTCCTCATTTCTTGTAGGAAATTCACTGAAGCACTGAAATCAGTACTCATTTAAGCTGTGACAAACTCTAAAACAAATGAGGTGATATTTGGCATTTGATTCTTCAACAGGTTTTCTCTGCTTCAAAGGTGTGGCATCTTCATGGCAGATAGGACTTGGTTTAGTTCTGCTTCACTCTGATTTGGGATGGATGTTTAAACAAGTGGGCTTTTTTCTTTGTTTATGCAATGAACATAAAATGACAAGTTTTGAGATACAGTGAATAGGTGCTTTGTGCATGAAAATTCTCTAAGACTGTGGCTGTTTGTCACAAATTTTTCCAAAATTAGTAATATTTCAGTTTTGGTTTTAGGAATGATGTCATTAAAACAAACATCTATTTTTGGCTTACTTTATCCTCTACCATGACATTCATTATTCATTAATCAGGGGTTAGTAATAAAAGGCAGTCAACTTCCTTTTGTTAGTAGTTGTTTCTGATTCACACACGGTGGTAGGAGGAAATCCAGCTGTTGCAAACTTTGGATACAGAACAGTCTGACAGCCCATAGCACCTTTAGAGCTGGAGAGGCTGCCATGGGAACTGACAAAAGTAAACCAATATAGCGATACGTTTCATTATTTTGCAGAAACAAGTTTTCAGATCAGTAACACTGCAGCAGCCACAACACAGCAAACATGAGCTACTTACCAGTAATGTAATCCTCAAAACCTACCAAGATCCAAAAGAACTGGCTAGTGAAATCTTCCAATGAGAAGAAAATTATCAGTAGCGGAAAAAAAAAAAAAAAAAGCAGTCTAGCTCTACTTTCAGCAAATGAAATTACAATCATTTTTTCTTACACACAAAGAAAAAGCAGCAGAATTGATGTGGCTGAACTACCCTCACCCTCATTTGTACTTTGTAAATCAAAGATTTTTGCTACTGTCTCAACTTTTACTAAAAGAACCAATTTTTCTTCAGTCATTTCCAAAGCAACAAGGAAAATATATCTCTCTGTCTGCAAATCTAAAGACAACAGTCTTACAGGGAGCCTTGTGTTCACCTCCATTTTGTTTTGATCATGAGTGTTTTGGTTTATGTGTGTCATCTTCCTCCTCAGATATTTTATTCCACCTAAAAAATTGCTAATGTTGTTAAGGCCAAGAACAACTGAGGCTATTTAAAATTTGCTTTAAGCTTTAATCAGTCAAGTAACTTGTGTTTTAAATTGCTATCACCTCAGTCCCTTGACTTAGAGATATGATTAACAAACACCATTAAGAATCAAATTACTACACCTCCAGTAAAGTGAATAGAAAATTCTTCCCCATAACTTCTGCTGAGGTGAAAGAATCTGCTAATATTTTCTAACTCATGGTATTAATGTATAGTTTACTGGGTACTTACTGAGGAGCGTGTTGCCTTGTGGTTATCAGGTGTCTTAGCCCTTCATGGATGAAGGTGAGGACACTGCTCCTTATCTATCAGACAGAGCAAGTTTCACAACACAATGAAGTTTCTCCAGAAATCCTTCCATAGCTCTGAGAAAACTGAAAAAAGGAAAAGAGAATTGTATGGGAGAGAGGGACATGACTAGCCATAACCAAGCTACCAAACTCAAGATGATACCAAATAACTGGAAAATTGTGAACGTAGTATCTGTAATCTAGAAAGGAAGAAAATGATCCAGGTAGTGACAGGCCTGCTAGTTTGACCTCAACACTCTTCAAGGGTATATTTTAAAGAAAGCAGAAACCAAGGGCATGTGGAAGTAATTAGTAAATGCAATAAAACGTCATAGGTTTTATTAACCAAATAGAACCTGGGAGGTTCTTGAGATGCACTTAGCTAAAAGGGAGACAAAACAGGTTTTCTTGATAGGTAAACTACAAGGATTGGAGAGAGGTTACTGGTGATGATGCTGGAAGACCAGTCTTGGAAGACTTTTGATACTTTCACAGTACATTTTGTGAAATAGCTAACTGTGCATATTTATAATGTATGAGATGCGGGAATGACAGAAATTGGAAAGTATTGCCAAAACTGAGAAGGAACAGATTATAATTTGGAAGGTATTTATTAATACTGCAAATTTGTGTGGTACAGATTAGAACAAAATTAGTATGAGTAGCACTAAGTGCAAAGGCATGCACTGGAGGACAAAGAAGAATTGTTATTATGAACAGCAGATGACACAGGAGGAAAGAGACATGGGAATATTAACTGAACATGGGAAGTCTTGGAAAATAAAATTCATATGAATCAGATACATGTTTGTAGCACAGATCTTACCAGAACATATGAAGAAAAAACATTAACTGGGGGAATGGGAATCCTAACTTCTGGAAAGTGAATAGAAGAGCATGAGACTAATACTGGTACAACATTAACTGAGTATACACTGATCATGAATTTAAAGGTTTCTAGCCATCTAAGGAATTGAATTTTTGGGCAAACTTTTAAAGAGGGCTGCAAGAATAAAAGCATACAACTTTAAAGACAGAGATTGAACAGTTTATGGAAGAGATTATATGATGTTGTTGTCTGTCATTAAAGAAACCATTATAACACAAGATTTCTCCCTACCCTAGTCCTGTTTTCCTTTATTTCTACATTGTATCACTGATTTGCTTATTCAGAGTAAATTCAACCCTTTCTAGTCTTGTGTGGAATTGCTATACTCTATTACAGATATTCATATTTAATATTAAAAATCACTGGCCCGGCTGGCTTTTGTGACATTAGATTAGGGATAAATATTATTCTATGTTTAGGCTTCATCCATATGATGTAATCTGCAGGTTTGGTATTTAAGATTCAAAGGATAGATGTCATTTCTGTTTCTATTGATGATAAGCACAGTGCAAAAAGACTCATCCCCAAAATGCAGACAAATGCACTAACTCTAAGTGTCTTCATTTTTTACTACCAAGTATGAATCACATTAAGATGATTTAGACTGCAACCTACTCAAGCACCCGAACTGGTGTATGCAAGGTCACACAAGTCACTGACAAAAGCTATAAACAGACCCTGAGCATCCTTAGTTTTGGGCCTGTGAAACATCCATCAAACTGAAGTCCCTTTCTTTTCTGATGCATGTAACATGTTAATGGAAAGGGGAAAAAAAAAGGTTTTATACCAAATTTTAAAACAATAAAATTCAGGTTCTGCCTAAATCTGAACATGGATATTCCTGAAGTCTTATGATGTCAGTACCAACATACAAATTTAGTAAGTAGCGGATGTTTTCCTTGGAATGTAACTTCTAGCTGAAGGGAAGTCCTAGACAATGTAACAGAAAGTTTTTATGGCAATTCTTCCTAACATTTTTTTTTTTTTAGTATTAATGAAATGATTCCACAGAAAAATTACTCTTAGAGTATTTCATTGCAACAGTTAAACTTCACACGCTCCATTTTGACTCCTGCCCATTGCTTTCTTTCACACAGTTACAATTGGTTAATGTGACCAAAATTGCTATTACTTATGAAACATGGCATGCAAGAGATTTTCTCAGTCTGTTTTCTTCATCTTCCAGTATGCATAAACACACAGGCAATCCCATTACAGTACCTTCCTAAAGTGAAATAGAACTCCCAAACTCTTCCAGTTGGGAATTTCAGCCTATTTATAGTAAAACTGTATTTCGCATTCACGCAGATACTGAACATATATCGAAGTGCTGTGGAAAATCACAGTATATCTGTATTGTCTTTTGTAGGTAATTCTAAAGCTGCCTTTGAGAATTCCTCTTCTTGACCTTGGTAAAGCTGAAGGAACTCTCTTCAGCACATTGGATCCCATTTGTTCAAGCATGTGCATGGATTAATACACTGCTAGGCAAGCCTGAGCATGCTGTAGTAGCTATGTAGAAGGTGGATGGGCCACACAAAATGCCACACAGACATCCTTCTGTCTGCCTGTCATGGCAATCCATCTCAGCCTAAGCAGGAATAGCTTCACAGGATTTAATGGAGTTGCATCATTTACATATGTATAATCTGAGTCCTGATTTTCTGATATTGACTGAAATATTAAAAATATGTTTTCATCCTGTTTCTCATCAATTACTATGAGTAAGCATTTCCATGTGGCACAATAGGTAAATCTGTTAGAAAATAAAGCATATCTTATGGTCTAGACAACTGAGTTATGACATTTACATAGGTTTTTTCCTTTAAAATTCCAATTACTCCATTAGTTACTGCAGTCTGCATTCTTTAATACCTAATAGTTCAAGTAAAGTAACAATAAAAGAGCAGCCCTCAGCAGTCAGCCCTAATAAAGAACAGTTTTTCACGTACAAGCCTCCTGTCTGCAAACTTTCATGGGAACAGTAGAAAAACAGAAAATGACACAGAGTGAGAATAAATATAAGTCGATCTTGAGTCACCCCAGCTACTAGGTTTTACATTACAGCTGAGACTAAAGTCTTATACAATTTATAGAGGTTTCTTCCTTGCCACATTTAAAAATACTCTTGTATCACAGGTATACACGAATTATAAGACTGTATAAATCTGAAGAGAAGGAATAGTTCTACAGAGTACGTCTGCACAGCAGTGTCCTGAAGGGGTTTTGGTAGTAGTTATTCATACTGCAGGGGAGGCGTTTTCTTCTAAGCTGATAAATAGTATGGCAGTTTAACACTGTGTTTGTAGAAACCTTATGTTATTATATATTCCTATAGTTCCCCTCATCTTCCTTTTCACATTCCCTCTTACACTGTTAGCTCCCTTATTGCATTCTAAATTACAGGGTATTAAAAACTGGAGTTTTTAAGACATGGACCATCTCCTCTGAATTGTTTCTGCATCATCTTTCCCACGAGAGCCCTAGCTTTACAAAAATCTCTGACTACTGCTGCCACACAGACAGTAACAAAACAACTACATGTGTTGCCATGAAGAAAGGGAAAGAGCCTCCAGCCCTGCCAGAACACATAACTTTCCATAATTTAGAAAGTTGCAAGGATGTTTCAAGATTGTACATGATTTTAAACAACTTGAAGGACCATACGACCAAAGAACATGCAGCAAACATGAAGCAGAAAAGAACCTGCCATTCCTCCTGGAAAAGTATGGTGTTTTTTAAAAAAAAACAAAACCCAAAACTTATTTCAGTAAAGTCTTTTCTTTTTTCTCCTCACACCAGCTGCATGAGAGCTACTCCAATTGTTTGGCACAAGAACTTCCTAAGTAGGTAGCAAAAGATTCTGCTTAGACAGCCTGTTTAAATGTGTTTAGAAAGCACTGCCTCCTCTGATCTTTCAGGGAAACGTTTTTCATTCCAGATAGTTGTAGAGGAACGGATTGCAAGGCTAATGGTCTGAATGTGCCAGCTGGGAATTGCTGCAAGTCAGCGGCAGCCTGCTGCGAGTAGCAGCGAGGGGCTTGGAACTCTGAACCCCGAGCTATGGGCAGGTGACAAACCTGCACTGAGAAAGGGCACTGATGCCAAATAAAAACTCAAGTAAACCTGGGAGATTTTTCCTTCATAAAGTACACAGTGTGATGAATTTAGGGCTTTTTTAGAATACTCTGCGAATATGGTGTGCAGATCTAGTTGTTGGGATGTTTTCTGCCTGCATATGTAGGCTTACTTCGATAGATGGCTGTAAGGAAAAGCAAGCATGAAAGAAAATCAATGGCTTGAAAGAAGCAAAGACTCTCCAAAAAAATGCGGATTTGAATTTTCCACTGTACATGCAAACTATTTTTTTTAAGCAAGCCAAATCCCCCAAATGCAGAGTTCTGACATTATGAACAGATCTCTGTCCCAAGTGAGCAGGTAACTGAGGTCCTCCCAGACACGCCGTCTTTTTCAGAGGAAACTCATCTTGTCTGTGGGCTAAGTGTGCCAAAGAAAATGGGCATCATATGGGGGATTTCCTTTTTTGAAATCTTTTTCTCTAATGACTTTGTTTCTTCCACAAAAATAAACACTACCCTGGACTTAAAAATGCTGCTTTGTCGCTGAATACTATTAACTGTACATTTCCACAGCAGTTAGGTGCCTACGGTGGATGATACACAGGGCAGAGGTAGTAGACAAGAAGACAATAGCTCTGTAAGTCCATGTCAGGGTAGGGACAGATGCCCATCTACACTTGCAAATGTGACTCTCATAATATATTCCTGCTGTTTTCGTTCCCTCCCAGTGTAGGTGCATTTTAAAACCATGTTCTGTTGCAATGCATTCCAAGGAAAAGGGGAAAATGCCCTGACGAAAAAGACAGCCAACAACATTCAGTGCTGTGTTTCCTCTTTTCACATTGGGAAAGGACAAATCTTACAGGTTTTGTCATGTTATTGCTTCTTCAACAATGGTAGGCTCTCTGCAGCAATCTGTCTTATTTATTTCTGTACTTGTTTGGATGGATCAAAGTCCAGGACTGATTCAATTTTTGTTAAAGCTTATTTTTGTTTAGTACATGTTACAGGACTTAATGTGTTAGCACATCGCTGTACATCTGGGTTACTTTTTAATTACACTTAAAATATATATACTGTCACAGACCAACGGGATCCAAAGGCCAAAGAACCATAAGTCAGACCAATTAGAAATACTTAAAGCTTTGGTATGTGTTGCCATTGGAAGTAAAAAATTTCAGAGCCAGGACATCACTAGGATGCTGTGGCTGCTGATTGAGAGGGAACTAGTGGAAATCGCTACATTCCCTCAGCGTTGCCTAGAAACCAGGGGAATAGTTGTGATATGTTTCTAAAAACACTCACTTACATTTGGGTGTTTTAATTATCTACATGGTGGAAAAAAGTATAGGAACAATAGGGAGGAGACTATGAGAAATCTGTCATTTGGGTCACACAGAACAGCATACTTACTGCATGTTGGGTACCGCACACCGAGAAATCGGGAACCTGAAATTCAGAATTCAGATAATGAAACCAAAAAAGTATTTTAAAAAGTATAAAAATATTACTGTGAGCGGCTCATTTAAAAAAAAAAAAAAAAGAGAGGTGTGTTTTCTGTAGCATGATCTCTGCAGCCATTAGAGAGTATTACAGCTAAAGGTTAGGATACCAGATAGAAGTGAGAATCTCATGCACTTATATTCTCTCCAGTATCTTCAGGTATCTGAAATGGAAAGTATTTTAAGACTATCTCTACCTCTACAATCTACAGATTTAACTACTTGGATTATAGCAAAATCTGAACCAGAGACCCTGAAACACAAGAATTATGGTAACTAAATTCCTGAAGCCCTTTCCCCCAGTCTCTAATCGCACATGCAATCAAAAATGTGTTTCAGAGGAAATTAAAAAACCCACCAAAACCACTGTTGGATTTGGGGCTTTCTGGATTTGTAGGTTTTGTGTGGAGGAGTGAGGAGAACAGATATTCTCCATGACATTGCCCTCACATCCAAGAGACATAAGAGACAATGACAAAATGCTATCAAATTACTTTGTTTTGACAAAAAGGTAAGGTGTTTGTGGCATCATGGTTGACGGTAGTTGACATGCTATGGGAATAGACACTTTATAAAAAAAAGCAGTCAGAAAGACAGAGGACCACCAGAGGACAGAGGACCGACAGGTTTCCAAGGCATATATTCTCTCTCCTGACCTCTCCCAGATAAATTTAACACCAACTTAATCTATAGATGATTTTGCAGAAAACGGAATTAGACTGCCAAAATGACCTCTACAACGTGAAGCACAAGAACTAAGGCCATATCCAAAGAGTACTTCACAGCTAATGGGAATATCTAAAATTATAAGGGAAATCGCAGGCTGACCACCAACAGCTAGGGATTAGCAAGACATTTCAGCTAACATTCAATAGTTGACTACTGAAAAGTTTTCTAAAGTATTCGGTAGAGTCTACCCAAAGTACTGGGGTAGACAAACTACAGGTTTCCTCCAGCATGAATGTTTGTGTGACTTACTGGGAACCTTGAATAAGGCAGAAATAAGGAAGAAAAATTGTTTTAAAATACCATCCCCTTGATTTTGCTAAGATTTTGAACTCCATTCAAACTATTTTTCCTAGTATGTAAGGAAGGGTAGAAAATCACATAAAAAAATGTATTTAGCCTATAATTAATAATCTTTTCTAGATGGTGAAGGGGAATGTCCCTCTGGCTGGGATGACATGTAGCCTTTTTTGAGGTGTCTGGCTATGGAGGTGACTGCAGTAGCCCTGGCCGATCAGTGAGAAAAAGCTTCACACAAAATGTACACACAAAGGGGTTTCTTGCAAAAACCCTCGGAGATTTCATGTTAAGGAAAATAGCAACCTTCCGGACTAAAAGTAAATACGAGCCTATCGCTTCTTCAAAAAGTTAAAATCCAACACATCAGCATGAACACACCCATCAGTGATGGGATCAAATGCTGCTTTTCAAAAGTTTACTTTTGCGGTTCACTTCTAAGGTGCTGTTTATTTGGAAAAATATTGAGAATTCATTTCTTCGGTGTAACGCACTGGGAATGCTCTAGGCTCTCGATTTGTCATTCACACCTCTGAAATATGAGCAATTGGCCTTAAATCACTCCCTGGCATCCATTATTCTTCGACTTCCTGCCAAGTGACAAGAAAAAGGCTTAAACAATTAGGGCACCTTTCACTGAGGAGGCAAAACTTTGGCTTGGCTGCAATGCACCGCTTGAAGAGACAGCTTGGGGCCGAGCCCGCGGGGCGAGGGGGCACCCGCAGCGCCCTGAGCCTCCTGCGCCCCGCCGGCGCGGGGCCGGGCCCCGGGGAGCGGGCTCCGCTCACAGCCGGCCCCGGGGAGCGGGCACCGCTCACGGCCGGCCCCGGGGGCGGCGGGGCGGGGCCGGGGCCGGGGCGGCGGGGCGCAGGCCTCCCCGCCCGGCGCCGCGCTCCCGTGGCCATGGCAACGCCGGCGGCGGCCCAGCCAGGCCGCGGCCCGCCAGGCCCAGCGCCCCGCCCCGCCCGCCCGCAGCGGGGGCCGAACCGCCGCTGCCGCCGAGGCGAGCGCCGGCCTGCGCCGCCCCTCCGGGCCCGGCCGGGAGCATGGGGCTGAGGATGGAGAGCGGCAGCAGGCGGAGCCAAGGTGCGGGGGGCTCGGTGGCGGCTCCGCGGCCGAGCGGGGGGCGCGGGAGGCGGCGGGGCGGGGGCTGCGGCTGCGGCTGCCTGCCGGGCCGGCCTCCCCCGAGGCTGCGGGCAGGCGGCGCATCCCGCTTCCCCGCCGGCCTGTGCCGGCGGGCATGGCGGCGCCGCTGCGCGGGGGGCCGGGCCGGGAGCCGGGCCCTGAGCCTGGCCCTGGCTGCGTGGCTCTTGCAGCCGGCGCTGAGCGGGGCCCGGGGCTTGCTCCCCTCACGCTCGGCTGCCCAGAGCAGAGCCACCCGGTTTGTCAGGCGCGGGGAGCGGGGCCGGGCTGTGGGGCAGCGCTGCTGTGCCAGCCGTGCGGCGGTGGGAACAGCCAAGTGCGGGCGCCTGCCCCCGCTGGGCGAGGCTCGACAGCTGGGGCTACGAGGGGTTACAGGTATAACCCCCGAAAGGTTATAGCCCTCCGGGAAACGTGGCCTTAAACCGTCCAGCTTACGGCCATCATCGCGAGTGTCCGTGTGTATTTTAACGGCATTCGGTGCTGCTGAGGTGAATGTTTCAGGCTGCCGGTATCAGCGCTTTGTTTTCGAGGCCTAAATTTCTGTGCCCTCTGGGGTCAATTTTTTTCTTCTCCAAAACTGATACTCATGGACTATAGTGGGTTTTATCCTGTGTGTATAACATGACTTCATTACCTTTGGATCCAAGTTTTTTGGTTTGGTGGGATTTTAATGCAAGTGTGTAGTTGAAAAATAAAAGGACTTAAAAGTTTTTGAAGCTCTTATAAAGTGATTCCTTACCCAGATTTAACCAGCCGTGGGCTGCTTTTGTGCTCTGTTCCTATGAATAATCTTAGGGGCGTTTGTCATTCATGATAAAAACAGGCATAAACATGCAAAAAATGTTCGCACGAGCTAACTCTGGCTCTTGGAAAATACCTAAAATATTTTTTGATCTGAACTGGATGACATGCATAATACAAAACAATGGTAGGAATTACTCAATGCTGCACTGTAATGTCAAAATCATATGTAGCTGCATAAGGTCAGGTCCTCTGAGATAACGTTATCTTTCATGTTGTATCTTGGTGTCAGTTCCAGTCTTTGGAGATAGTGACAGATGTCACTCCAGAAGATGTCTGATATTGAAGTACAGTTTGGACATGAATTCTAATACTACACGGAAATATGAAATTCAGAGCAAAAACTAGTATTTTGTGCATCCAATTTCTACATTCTCTTACGTAGTGTGAAGGCAACTTTACTACAAATTTATTCTTTTTCTCACTGTTCTTATTTTTTATTCTCAAAATATTTTTATAGGCAATCGGAAAGCATGCCGATTGTTTGTTGACCATAAAATGAGAATAAATAGGATGCAAGATCTAAATTTCATTCAGGTTGCAGCAAGCTTTGTGTGAATGACTCCTGTTTAAAAAAAAAAAAAAAATAGCTCAAAAGTAGGAAAGAATTGACTGTGTGTCTGTTACATGGGAAGCTATTGCTTGTCTGCATAGGAGGTTATCACAGAGTCAGTAGTATGTGAACGGACAGCCCAATGTCTAGTTTCACAGACATACAGGAAGAATCTTTACAGACAACAGGGATTTGCACAGGCAGAGATACTAATTCCTTACGGGGAGCTAACCTAGAAATCTGTGTGCCTGAGCAAACTCGGCAGAACAGCCATTGGATTGCTTGCAGACAGTTTATGAAGGAGGCAGAATACATCATCTTTATGGTTTCTCTGTAGGACAGTTGTATCCACGCACTGTCTATCTAGAACATTAATACAGAAGAGGTAGGATACCCTATTTCATGTCCTAGTGTACTTCATGCAAAATTTCTTGTTCAGGCCTGGCCTCGTCACTGTAAAGAAAGAACCAAAATTTTATCCTTGTTTTGTATCAGGGTTTCTGTTTTGTCTAGTGAGAATACTGAGCAAAAAGAAAAATTGGAATTTATTTTTTTTTTTAGTATATTGGATTATATAGCATTTGCATGTAGATCTTTCAAAGTTCAAATAAGGCTGAGCTTTTTCCCCCATAAAAATAGTGAAGAATTAATCCTTTATGTTTTTGCCTAATTCTGGGTATAAATCTCAAAGTTATTTATTATAGTAATTTCAGGAGTTGGTTAATACGGTCGCAGATTTATAGTATGACCTCAAATAATCCGAATACTGTAATTCTAAATCAGCTTTGTTGTTTAAATCCAGTCTTCTGCACTGGGCTGTGTAATTCCCACAGGCAGTGATTGGCACATATCTGAACAGCAATGAAATCATATGCTTATTGTTAATCAATGACGTGTATTTGTGTCACTGTTACCTTACAATGATGGGGAAGTCATCATCATTGCTGCATGGAGGCTGCTGTTAGGTTTAGGCAGTTTGCGCAGGCTTCAAAGATTCTAAAATACAATGAAAATGCTTTGCATATTTACAGAGAACACCATCCTATTTAGATTGTTCCTGCATTGCAGGAAATACTTGCACTAATCTGACTGGAGCTGGAAGGGTGTTACAACACTGCTGTGAATTGTGAGCTTCTTTCTTTTTCATCTATATTCCTTCATTTGCCACTTGAACAAACGGGTTTTTAAACTCAAGCATTAGTTTGGTAATACCAATTCGATTTTTCAGAAGCTGAAGTTGCCTTTGACCAGCAGGGAAGCTGAGAAAGAATCTATTTGTTTCTTCAAGGAAGGAGGGTTGTTTAGAAGTTATATTTGAAACATAATAGTACATCTTAACTGAAATTGGGAAATGTTAATCACCATCCTTAAGTTTTTACCAAATTAAAACTTTGGCTCAGCAAATCACTTAAACCTATCCTGAATTTGATTATTAGTCAATTAGTCTATTAAGTGAGTTTTAGTCACTTAGTGTGACTAATCCCATCTCCATTCAGCAAATAATTTAAATTTGTAATAAGACTTAAGTACCTGATTGGTCCCATTTCATTGAAGATTTCTTGCATGCTTCAAGTGAAATATCTACTAAAGTAAGCAGGATTCAAATCATTAACCCTGCTAGCTAGTTTTCTTCAGATTATACCCTACAACTTTCTCTGAAGCACAGTCTGGATCAAGGTTTCTTTGCTCTCCATTCTGGGTGAGGCCAGCTATGCATTAGTTTTGCTAATGTATTTTCAATTAGAAATTTGAGAGGGTGGAAGTTAATAACACTAATGGGGGTAGCTTCCTTGTAGGCACAGATTATACTAACAAAAGAAATTTTTTTTCAATGTGTATAGAAGAATCTAAATATAGTGTGTCTATACATTTAGATACGTATATTTTATCTGTTGGTCGGTTTGACACTAGATATTGAAACACCTTCAAAATGCATGTTCATGGGATGACATAATGTTGAGTTTCTTGTAGCAGTAGAAGCCAGCACATATATTTGTCGCGTAGGATGTGCTTGTGAGCTAGTGTTCGCACACCCGTGAATAATAGCACCATTCCCACAGTAGAACTGTTACAGCACATGGTAGCGTATGCTCCTGGATTACTCTGCCATCTTGCACAGGCACAACTTACCCAGTGAATTCAGATTAGTAACCTTTTAAGCCAGGAGTTTCTAAACTGTGATATGAGTATTGATAGTTTACGCATATCACTTAAAAGTAGCATATGGACTCTTCTGGAACACCATCCCTCACACACCCTTCTAGAAAATCAGAAACTGCTGGTGCCAGTGCTAACTCTATAGAGGTGCTGCCCAAGCAAATGATGATGGGACTGACTTACACTCATTTCCTTCTGCCTGCAATTTGTATCACAAAATGTGCTGCTGACAGACGCAGCTGTTTGTTTGTGCTTTTGGAGTATGAATAGAGCAATAACCTGCATCCAAAACTTCACTTACTGGTCATGTGAAGCCTGTAGCTAGAAAAATTGTAACAAACATTTTTCAAGAATTACTTCATCAAGTTTGACTCAATTAATGTATTTTAAGGCTACTGTGTATGACTTTCATTAGATTTCTTAAATTTATCAGAGGATTTTTTGAATCTTGAAACTGAAATACGATTTTGGTTGAATGGTTTGCATTTATGCAGAGTACTGTTAGATTATTAGTTGTTAAGGACTGAGAGACCTAACTCTTAGGCATTAGGAGTAGGTGTAAAGAAGAGCTTTTGGGTAATCCAGCATAGTAAGTGTATAAATAGCGCCCATCTAATTAATGGCTTAGAAGATTATGTATAGTGCATATGTCAGGGAGTGATACATTGTATCACTTTCATCATATTTTGCCTCTGACACAAATGATCCCATGCAAAATTCAAATGGAACATTTAGGACTTTAGTTCAAAATTGGGATATTGTAACTTCGTGGGGCTTTATTCATAAAGTTTTGCTTCAGAAAATTTAGAAAATATGACTATATGTTGTCCTCTGGTGGATTCTGCCATTGCTTAATAAATCTTAAATGTGATTCTGTTAAAGCTGGCTTCACATCTAACACTTTGTACTCTCAGAATTGATGGGAGTTTTGTTATCAGTGAAACTAGAAATGGGTCCAAGAGGCTTCTGTTTCACTTGCGTGAACAGGAAAAAAATACAGGTGTCATTATGAAGTGCTCAGTTTTGCCCCACTGTAACTTTCAAATAAAATGAACACTCTCTGTGCATTCAGTAACCAGCTAATCTAAAGTCATGTTTGAAGTTCTCTTGTGATTGCCTGGATGCTGCAGAAAAGCAGTGGAGACTTGCGATATTTTAACCTCTTCTCCTAAATAAGGAGTCTGTGGGTGGGTCACTGCTCTCTGCCAGCTTTTTTCTCTTCCCAGTTCGGCATCTATTAGCCAACTTCACCTGGCTGTGAGTAAGAATTAGACGTCTTAGTGGTACAAATGTCAGTGGCTGGGTAGGAGGAAACCCAACAAATTAACATACATTTTTTAGAGAAAGTCATTCTGTTCTTTGTCCGTTCCCACATATGCAACTGGAGGATAAGCAACTAGTCAGCCAAGGATAAGCAACAGAAAAGCTTAAACTAGGCGCCCAGTTGGAACACCTGTACCATCTCATCAGCCACAGCTGAGCAAGTAGGGGATGTTAGAGTGAGGGGGGAAGACTGCAGGTAAGGAAAAGGCAGCAAATTTGGAAAATTGAAAGGAGTTTAGGGAGTACGGTAGGAAGATGTAAGCTACATCAGAAGGAAAGTAAGCTTTATTAGTAGTACTACTAATAGAGCATCCTATTATTCTTTTTTTTAATAATGAAAATATCATCATGCAGATATAAAAGAGAGATAGTAATTACTTATTTAAATAAATTAAGTTTAAATCAAGTGTGGATTTTCATAACCAGGTTAATCTCTTAATTTACTTTGAGATAGCAGTGCTTACTCTGTATCTTTCTGTGTTGTATTCATATGCACAATTATTTCTGTAGCATAAACAGTTAATGGATACTTTGATTTAAAAATTCTCATACTGTCAAAAAGGGAGGAACCCATATTTCAGATCCTGATTTAATTCCTTTAAATAAGACCCTTTCAGAAGTGTTAGGATTAGATGCTCATAGGAGTTTCCATCACTACTCCTAAGTCATTTAGGATTTCACAAAGATTATTTAAACCACTTTTGTTCCCTCCTCAGCATGTGTACAGCATTAGTGCTGTAGTGTACTGTTAGTGTGTACTGAGTTAGAAGAATGAATTCATAGCAGGAAGCCCACTGAAAAAGATCACTAGACTAGTCAGTAGAACAAGGGTGGTAGTGACAGAGCATCCTTGACTGCTATTAAATTCACAGCACAAACCCCCTTCTGCATGTAGTTGCCTGAATTACCCACTTGGACAAAGGTGTCTCACTAACTGTTTTTGGTTTAGAGCCTTGAGGGATTAGGGAAGAAGAGAAGAAGAAAAGGAGCTGGTGGTGGAAGGTGGAAGAGGCAACAGCACCAAACCTTCATAAATTAGTGCAGTGGATAGCGTGTTTGCAAAGCATTTGTCAACTTGGGTCGAGTATCCTTACCAGCCTCAGGGAGATCAAATCCCCGCATCTCAGGCAAATGCTGCAATTCTACTCCATTATAGGCAAGAGGTGCTTCCTATATTTCCAGCTGAGAGGTGGCCACTGTGCAGCTGAGAATGCAGGAGTTCTGGGGCCACCAACAAAACAGTGCACAAAAGGGCTGGTGCCTTGGCTGAGTGATGAGCACATGCCTCTGGGACAGCTGGGGAGACCTGAGCTCTGCATCTACCTGGGCTGAGGGCTGTCTGAACCCAAGCTAAGGTCTAGGAACTGCTCTTAGGAAAATACAGTGTTCATACAACTCTGCACGGTGACGTGGAGGTTTTGTGGCTTGTAGTGCTGGATTTAGATGCCTATATCCAATATCCCACCTAAGGTCTCTGTATTTTTTATGGATTATCTTTTAAATAACAAGTCTTGGTGGGTGAGGGTAACCAGAATGATTCTTTTTTTTTCCCCAGGGTTTTTTGATTTACAATGTCTGAAGTGCAGGTTTGTTCTAAAAATAGCAAGTCTAATACTTGTGTTTAAAATCCTTCCTATGAGAACATTGTGATGAAAGACCGGGCTTCTTTCCAGTACATATTCACATACCAATTCTGAAATGGCTTTGTAGAAAAATAATTTCCATAAATTCTGCATATCCACTAACAACTAGGAAACAAAGTAACAAATAGAAACCATCAATTTCCATCATTTTTAAGACTGGAAAATTAGAAATAAAGATAGGATGCATTTTAAATGGAAATTAAAAGATATTTTAAGATACTTTGTTTAAATTATCTTTGGAATAATATAATTATTACTTACCTTAATACTAGCTGGAAAGAAATACAGAGAAAGGGTTTTTTAAATTTTTTCTCCTCTGTGTTGTATAGTGTCACACACTTGCAGGGAAAGCCTACAACAACCAAATAGAAGCATTAATAAGGAACTAGAAGATCTAACTGATTTTTAGAAATATTTGTTTGCTCTCTGTACTTCGGGAGAACACACAGCATGAGAATCCTGATTTTATATTCAGTGTGGACAGTCCACTTACATCTATGTGGAAATGTATGTTTAGATCACATAGTTACATGTAAAATATATCAAAGATAGGAGTCCATTATATGTCTCAGTTTCTGAGATTTAAATCCCAGAAAATAATTCCTTAAATGAAGTGAAATTATCTTGAAGACTCTCCAGTCCAGTCTGGAAATACATTTATATAGACCTTAAATTTGTGACTGGAAGTTTTTTATTGTAAGAAGTAGAAAGTGTGCATTTTGGTAAGGAAACTTAATTATTGCAAAAGCTGCTATAGTACTGCAGGTACTGAGATCAGTTCTGCTAAGTCTAGTTCAGACAGGTGCTCCTACTCCCAAATAATTTATTATTTCAGAAACATCAAAATCAATAGAAAATTTTTCACTGAAAAAATTGTCACTCACAATTTTGAAAAAAAGAGAAGTAGCGAAAATGGTTGGTTACTATGTAATTTGCTGAAAATCCCCTTCTCTAAAATTCTCTTTACATTCTAAGCCTTCAATTTAAATGTAGTTTCTGCTGTGGTGCAGATAACTTTGAAAACACAGACTGAATCTAACCACATACCTGTTCAGGTCAGTAGACAATTTGAACATTAACTCTTTCTACCCCACTTCAATTGTTTTGTAGAAACAGTAAAATACATCAGATATCCTCCACATACCAAATCCTCCGGTTTCTCCTCTGACATTAGCAATGTATGTCTTCATTGTAAATATTTGACACTTTTAAAGTGGTTTTGAGTTTCAGACTGAAGATATAGGGAGGGTATTATAAGTTGAATTCAGTGTAAAAATGGTACATTTGATGGAACATCTACATGAAACAGCCTGGGATCCTGAGAAAACAAAGGCTTACTTGTTACTATTCTTTGCCTCTTCTGTTTTCAATAGTGCTAAGCATTATTTCAGCCAAATTAATGTCTTTGTCCCTTTTTCTGTGATAAATTTTCTACACGTTTTGTGAAAACAGGTAGTTCACAGAGAGAGAGAGTTTCAAATGCTCTCATTGATGAACAGGTTACGAAAATATCTCAGTCCCTTTATTTGGCACGAGAGTCAGAGATGTAGGAGCAAGCACTGTGGGATACCATGAGAGGACCATAGGAAGCCTTCGTCACAAGTTCTGCTGTTATTTTTAAGTTAAAGACTGTTCTATTCTTTAATTGAAGATTTGCCAGGACAGAACCCCCAGAATCCAACTAGATATTAAAAAAAAGTTGTTCAGCATAAACCTTTGCCTGGGAAGGAAATGTCATTTGTTAATGGCATGAAAGCTTTCAGCAGGTCCAGGTGCTAGTGGGGCTGCAACCCTGACATTGCCAGGGTAGCCTAAAATCTGAGCAGTCAGAAACACTTTTATTCAAGGTCCTCCACTTCCCAGAAAATGGTTCAATATTGTAATGGCCTAGGTATTTCCTAGGGGGGTTCAGAGATACCTGTGAAAGGAGTAAGTATTGTTGTTATCCTGCAGTTAGCAGGAGCTGGGTTGGAAATCCATTTGGTTGGATCGAGGACCTGAAGCCTTTCCTTGGCAGCACAGGAGTTACGGCACGCAGGAGGAGCTGAGGCCAGGGAAGATAGTGCGGGGGACATGAACACCTGCATAAAGACCCTGACCTCTTGACAAATGATGCTGTGTTTCCAGTGCCTTTGGGACTTTGGCGAATTGGGGGTTTCTGTGTGGCCTGGGGGAGATCTCTGCACTGTCCACATGTCCATAATTGAAATAGGCAGAAGAAACTGTAAAATATTTCTCCCTCCAGACCCTTTCTGACAGTTTTTCTCGCCTATGAAATAATGGGGGGTGGGGGGGGGGTGTTGGGGTGTTAACTTTTTTTTTTCTTTTTCCACCCCCGAAGCCTGCTACAGATTAATTGTAAAGGTCACAGTTGTTCTTTCGTTGGAGTTTTTCTGTGTGCCATCTGCTGGTGATGCAAAGCAAGTGAACGTTTCAAAATAGACTGTTGTTCCTGTAGTGCTGAACAGATGCATCACCAGTTGAAGCAACAGGTTTCTGAGTGTCTCTGATCATCTTTAACTCAGGGCAAAGGCATTTAGCTTATCTGAAGAGAATCGGCTGTAGTTATAACAATGTCTCCGCATTTTTGAGATGCCCATGCTTACCTCTCTATGATTCTTTCACATCAAAATGAGTTAGAGGTGGTCTTGTAGGTGTTTATCTTGGAGACCTTAGAGGAATGCTTTATATACACTAGTATTTGTAGTAATAGGATATCTCCTGTTAAAATTTGACCTAGAAATGGTGCAGATTCTTAATTAATTAATTCAGATGCAGATTTTTAAATCATAGGTTGCATAACAGACTGGTTGTGAGTCTGACAGTACAGCATTTATTTTCAAGGAGGAGATGTTGAACTTTTAATTCACATTCCTTTTTTTTTGGCATTAATTCACATTTCCTTTTCACATTCCATTTTTCGGAACAACTAGTTGTTTAAGTTTTGTCAGCATCTACACTTGTCTGTAGAGTTCCTAGTCTATCAAACTGCCAGAAGATTGAATGGCAAACCAAATTCCTCTTACATTAACAATAGATTTTTTTGAAATAGTGTGTTCTCATTGATAGGATGATTTTCACACAAGCATAATTCCTTGAAGCTATTAAACTTGTATTTTAGTATAATACTAACCACAATCATTGTCTACGTACAGAATATTTTTCATGTTAGTCATTTGACATAATGATAAAATTTAATCAATAAAACTTTAAAACAAATGGGAGGTTAGCATAGGTGCAAAACTGTGGCCATATGTGTGTGCAGTTTAGTGACCAATGTAAAGTTCAGACTGAAGTCATCTAATGGTTTCTTCCACTGTTTAGCTCCCTGAACCAGTGAAAGTACAATCACCATGTCTTAGTGTTTAGATTAAGTTACTTAACTACACTGTTGTACTTCAGTAATAACATTTAAATACGATTTTTTTCCTCTATGAAAAAGGTCCACTACAGTCATTCATGAGTTCTTTGGGGAAGGATTCTGTTTTATCGTGTCTGTCAAAATACACGTTTTCTTTTTTCTAACATTTATTTTGTTTTGTTTTGTTTGATGCTTTATTAAAGTGAGTGAATACCCAGCTGTTGGCATTCCCAGATGTGGTCCAGCAAGTCCATTTAAAGGACACTTGAGTACTAAGAGTAATGGTAAGTAACACATGTGCTTTCATCAGAAGGTTGACATGGTTCGTTTTATGTGAATTCATTGATTTTATGATTAAAATGTGTTTATAATTAAAACCTTTGCATTGAGCTCAATTGGTGAAGTTTAATAGTACTTACATTTAGTATGCATTACTGAAAATACTTTTGAGGAGTGAGTTTTGCCTTGACTCTACTGCTAGGTAGAAACAGTTAGCAAGATAACCAAATATATATAGATGTCACATCTATATTAGGTGGGATATAGGTATGGTTACTGCTTTAAAGAGCCTTGAGGTGAAACATATTCCTTTACAGTCAGTAGCTTACATGAGCTAGTATATATTTCTGTACCATACTGCCACCTCAGACACTTTTTTCAAAAGAGCATAGAATGGAGGAACAGGAAGTTTCCATGCTGATATTTTCATTGTCCAACTTCAGCCACTTCTGTAGCCATTTATTGAGTTAATGGCTCAGTGGGGAAAAAAAACCAAAGCAGACAGGATGATTTCATGTGATAGTAGCTGCTAAAGAAAAATGACTGCCAATGGGCAAAGAAGTTAAGTGCACAGTAATTTAAAGTTTGTGGCTTCAAATTGCAGTTAATAACTGTTTTAAAATTTGGATATTCTTGTGCCTGCCTTTGTAATGTTTAAATATATTTTAATCTTACAGCTTTCTGCATTGACTCATCCCGAAGTCTAACTAGTCAGTACCTGATCAGGGATCACATGGTGTTTCATTATAACAAAATCCTTTCAGCCAAAGGTAAAAATGTGCATATATGAATGGACTTTCTACCCCCAGATTTAACTCATTCTTTCAGAATAGGCTCATATCAAGAGGGAATGAACTGGATTGTAGGAAGTGTAGTTTTCTTCCTGATACATACTCAGACTGATGTCAGCAAGGAGATATGGCTGCTACTTACTAATACTTTTGTGTTATTAGAATGGAAAGTTTTGTATGAAAACATTTTCCTTAAGTGCTACCAAAGATACTACTTTAATTTTAGGGTACTTTGTGCTGTATTCTCTTCATTCTGCTTTTGATGAAATAATGAATTATGAAATAATATGCTGAACTGAAAATCATGGTGATAGTCACAATAGCAAGCATACAGGATTTATTTTAGGAATGAATGCAAAACTTTCAATTAAACTCAGACCACTGTGTCTTTTTTCTTTTTTTTTTTTTTTTTAAATGTTCATTATCTTTTGTTCATATTTCAGTCAATGGCAGGTAGTTTTAGGATTTTGAAAATTGCCCCATGTGTTTGTAAATGAGAAAATCACATTACTATTCTGTATAATTGAGCACTAAATATCCATATGATTATTTTCACATATTTTAATGTTAGAAGGTGCTTATATTTATCAAAAGACAAATATTATGAAATCTGGAACTTAAAAGCCTATTGAACTTGTATATGTTTGTATGTTTCTTAATTATGGTGAGATCCTGATCAAAAACTTTTGAGATTTAGAAATGTGTGTTTACTCCGCTACGAATTGACAATACCCCATTGTCAGTGCTATAATTGAAAGCAAACTGTATTACAGCCCAAGTTATTTTTTTAAGGTCATATAAGGAGCGTGAAGTACTGTGTTTGAAAAGTTAATAACATGCACAGAGCTAAGAAAAGTCTGTAGATAGTTGTTATTGTTGTTGACAGTTCACAGCCTATTTTCATTCTTCATGGCATAAAGTTGTCTTGGGGATCTCAGTCCTAGAGATATTAATGCTAGGGCTTGGCAGGATTTAAATTTGAGTATTTAAATTAAATGCATAAGTGTTTGCAGGATATGAGTTATGAGAGAAATATTTTTTGAATGCCTCCCAAAACATTGTACACTCTTTTTCTAGGTATTTTTAGAAATAGGGTTTTGGAGGTGGTTCTGCTGATTCTCTTCATCATGCCTCCTTTTCTTAATGTCTGCTTTAAAGAGAAGTACACTGGGGCTTTGGATTCTGCCAGAGTCTATGCTCACAAATATAGTCATCTCTCTACCATGTAACGTACTCAGTATCCTCAGGTGTGCAGATAAATGCCATCAGCACAAACTGTACAGAAACCTTTTGTAAGGAATCTTCATTTAAATGATGATTCTTCCTTCAAATACTTATTTTACTTTAACATCTTTATCTTGAAAATTCTCTTGACTGTATTAATATCAATCTAATAATTTAAATACACAGTAGCTAGCATATTTCAAAATAGAGAAAAATTACTGTTCTAATTGAATTACTCTTTGTTCTGTGTTGTTTTATTGCTACTTTTTTCTGGCCACCACAAATATTAAGTCAATATTGAATCACATTTATTTTTTTCTTATTTTCAGCAGCCGTAGACTGTTCAGTGCCCAAAAGTAGGTTGACCAGCATCAAACGTAAGTATTTGTGATATGTTAATCCTGTAAAAGCTTCTGTAAAACTAACTTAAAACAAAAGTGCCAGAGGAATAGAAGAGTAACAATAGAATATAACCCTTAATAAAGCATTCGTGTATCTGCTTGTTTCTTCAGCTTTTCATATACTGCTCCAGCTATTTGTAAGAATCTGCAGTGAATGTAATGCTAGCGAGATGGACCTAGTCTGTTAGTGATTAGTTGTGCTTAGGATCACAATTAATTTTGCTTAGGATTCTTTTCATCCACACAGTAATAGAGCACATAAGGA
Organism: Pelecanus crispus; assembly: GCF_030463565.1. Classification (NCBI taxonomy): domain Eukaryota; kingdom Metazoa; phylum Chordata; class Aves; order Pelecaniformes; family Pelecanidae; genus Pelecanus; species Pelecanus crispus. Next base: position 53,894,448 of record NC_134648.1, read on the forward strand.
GAATTTCAGAATTTTCCTTCTCCTTTCTTCTGATATGACGTGAGCTTGAACTTTCAAGAAGAGAGCTTACTAGTGCAAGGTCAAGAGGAACTTTGGGAATGTGGGCACCTGAGGACTGGGACTGAAACCTCTCGTTCCATTTCACAGAAAACAGAGCCACACCCTGGATTAAACTGCAGTTACTTTTTGGGGGAGTTGTCTCATTTCTTAACACTGTTTAAAGATATCAGTACTGTAGCCTTACTTCGTAGTGTTAGGTGAAGAGCAATACTTCCAAATCATTGATTTACGGGATACTAAATGAAGTGTATTAGTCAAAGGGGGTAAATAGCAGCTGTTCATTAAAATAACAAGGGTATATTTCTGTTATCTGTCTGTCTTTTTCATTAATGCAATTAGAGAAAGCTCTTTTTTCTCCAATTCAATATTTAGTTACAACTGCTGAGGTACTGGAAAAAATTAAAGCATTCTTTTAAGATAGAAAGCTAAATCTTCTGAGGACAGAGTATTTTGTTGTTAGTCTCAAATCCAGTCAAACCAGAGTGATACTGCCTTGTAAAATTATCATAGTAACTAGAGCTGATGCAGGAAATCAGTCGTCCGTTTGGTAGAAAGACTCAATTTCATCAGAAATTTTTTCAGTATTTCTGCTTAATGGGTTGAGACTGAACTAAGCAACAAGCTGCACCTGCATCAAAGATGCTGTATGTGGGCTTGTGTTTTCCTGCTTTCAAAAGGTGCAGCACAAGTAGCAACAGTATTTCAGGGATACCTAGAGTCTGCAGATTGCAGTAGGAATTTCAGATCACCTGTTCTGCAGAGTCATCTCAAAAAAGTCTTCCTTCTCATGCTCCAGCGCTACCAAGATTTGCTCTGAAACAAGTATGAAAATACAGGGTTAGCATAAGAAGAAAATTTACACCTACATGTTTGTGTAATAAAACCCTCATATAGCTTTTCTTTCTGCATCTGTAGAATCTTCTTAGGTTCCCTAATTAACAGTTGTTATTCCATACCTTTTCAGGTCTTGGGTCTTTCTCAACACCAACAGATGCCTGTTTATTTTAGTGTCTGCTGTCTTTACAGATAAAACGCTTCTGAGCTGATACCTTGTGTGTTTCACACCAGAATGAGTTTCCCTGAATAATGAGTTCATTCTGGGAGACAGTGACAGTGCCTTAACCTTAGCAGATAATTGTCATGACACTAGCAGGTGTGCTCAGTAGTGAGGAAATTTCCATTTCAGATAGCAAGGCTTTGTGCAATATGTTTCTCTTTCAGTTCATCTTACTCAGACCAGTGTCTGACTATGTAACTCTGTCCTGGTCACAGACAGAACATTAATCTCCTATACAGGGTGTGATGGAAACATTTCACCTTTGTTGCTGCTTTTGTTTTTACCCATCTGTTTGATAAAATTGGTACACTAAATCCTTGCTTAAATTGCTCTTTCACCTATTTTCAAACTGGGCTGGAAAAAGGTGCTGCTGTGTTTTATCTTATTAGAACATGCATACAACCAACACAGCCCTAGAAGATGTTTCCTGTTCACAAAGGAAAAAAACTTAAAGCTAGGGGAAAAAAAAATAAAGCCTTTGATTACAAAAAAATTCCTCAATTTACCTACTGTTATTCTAGCCTAAGACTCGGGAGTGTCAATTGTTACTTAGTTGAAATTTATTATATTCCCAAAATAGAGCTAGCTCATAAAGTGAAGCTGAGCATCACAGCTCAAGGATCAGGATCCTAGTCAGTAGCACAGGATTCATTTAGAAGAAATGTTGGACTTACTTCTTGGTATCACAGAGCTGAGTATCCAGTGCTTTTTATCCTTGGATTTAGCTAAGTTCTAAAATACAGTTTGCTCGATATTCTGTACTGAGAGGAATTGTACAATTATGAAGTGACAATGGATTTGCCAATTTTAAAAATCTGTTTAACAAAGCAATAAATAATGTTGTATTTTTTTCCCTGGAAGTGGCTTCTCAAGACAGTATTATGTCTCTGCCCCAGTTTTCAGGTTTTATTTTGTGAGATGCTTCATGTTCTCTAATAAAAATGAGAGTGCCGAGTGAAGGTTAGAAAGCAAAGTAATAATCAAACTTATGTAAACAGTATCTTTTTATTAGAGTATTCCTCAATGTAGTGTTTTTACTTTGCAATGCTGAAAAATGTTCCCAATTACATTTTCATCTTAAATTGTCTGCATCAAATGCTACAAACACTTATTTTTCTTGCAGTAAAAGATTTGCTTTTTCTTTTTTTCTGCAACAGCGAGAGAAATGTCTCAACGTCTGATTTCATTGAAGTTCAGCACTTGTCTCAGACACAGGGCTAGATGTTATATAGCTTGCTTGCTGGTTCTGTTTACCATTTCAGAAGAGGGTCTTTCTGCCTGATAGAGATGAGAGACATTGGTTCATAGATTTCCTGTCTAGTGATTTCTCTTCAGCAGCTCAGTCTGTATGCATTGTCATTTCTCCTAATGTTTTGGGAGCTCAACTTCTGTCATGTACCTGCCGTCATGGAATCACAGAAATGTTGGTTGTAAGGGACCTTCAGAGGTCATTTAGTCCTCCCTGAGCTTCCTGCTTAAGATAGGACTTGTGCCAACACTAGATCAGTCAGCCAAGTCTTGGAAACTTCCAGGGATGGAGATTCTGCAACCTGAGTAACCTGTTCCAATGTTGCAATATCTACGTATCTAAAAGATTGTTTCCAAATGTCCAATTCAAACGCTGTCAGGATTAGAACTGAATTCACTTGAAAGCATTTATCCTGGTAATTCCAGTTTTAAAGGGCAAATTTTGGAATGTGGAATATAAGGGGTTTAGATGCCGTTGTTGAAATTGTTGTTTCGTGATGGTCAACAGCATAAGTGTCTCAACTGCAATAGGTCCAGGATTTTTGTGTGTGCGTTTGTACCAAATACTTAAGATTATTCTTTCTTAATAAAAATCCTTGAGGATTAATATCTATACTCAATGTGTGCATATAAACTGATATTTTTTCTGACCTGCTTTCTTCATATGTTTTGTCACCTGACTGAGATCACTTTATAAACAGATAAGAGATTCTGCCACACAGGCTGAAATTTGTGCGGAGTTAGCAAAGGGATAATTCCACAGGGCACATCTACTTTCAATTTCTTCATTATTGGTCCCACTACCTTCAAGGTATTTAAGGTTAAAGCTACTCAGGTATCCCTTGTCCAGTATCTGCACTATTCTTATAAACTCTAGATGTTTAGAATGAAATTGAAAATTATTTCAACTTATTTCATACCTAAAATTACAGTGGTTGGGTTTTTTTCCTACTGATCTATGCATTGTTCATCAAGAATTACAGATTTCTGTACTGTAATAATAGTGCAACCAAGTGTTACGTGTTCAGGTGTTAAGCTCAGTGCAAGGTATCATTTGTAGTGTCCCTGGCAATCCACTGGAGAATAGTTTTTCTTCCTCTGTCTTTTATGAAACAGATTATGTGGAGATGACAGCCAGTAGCTCAGGCAGTGATAGTACTGGAAATGTACTGAGGAGGAAAGTAAGGGGAAAAGGATTTTTATAATATTTCCAAACTAATTTCTTTTTTCTTCCTGGAGATGGGACATACAATTTGTCCAGGCACAGTTGCAACATCAATATGACTGAATATTGGGGGAATCTCTATAGTCGAGGGGTTTACAGCTTTATTCTTCCAGTGGTTCTGTGCCTGTCATTGCCTCAACTGAAGCATATTATTACTTGTTTCTTTTTGCATTCCTTGTCTTACTACTTATTGCATCCCAAATAAGGTTTCCATTCCCCCTCTATTTCAAAAGAGATGCGGGAAAGGGAGTAAATTTTCAGTTTGAAATGCTAGGATTTATTAATAGCATAGAGTTACAAAACAGAATTCCCGCAGATAGTGTTAAAAAACATCCCCTGAAAATGTGCCTTATGTACTGCTAAAATAGCAGGTGAGTATTTCCCTTTGGGGTTGTTGCCATGAATCAGTCATTAGTGTTTAAGAATTAAACATGATACTGTAGTTGGCATTCTCCCTGGCCAACTGAATGTGTTCTGTCCTTAAAGGGGATTTAGTTTCCACTGTTCTTTTCCTGGTATCTTAGCTGGCAGCAAAGTAGGCAAGCTGCCATGCCACTGGGCTAGCAGTGAGCATGTTCTTGTGTATTAGATCAGCCTTATTGACTTAAAATAGTTGTTAAAATGTGAAACTTCTTGAAATGTGAAACTTCTATGTTCAGAATTAGTCCAAGCATGTTGATTGATACCAGTGGCCATTAGAAGTCTGTGGTTGTGGAATTTGTGCCAGAAAACTTGACAAAAGCTATGCCAAGTAAGACAGCTGCTGCTACACATGCCTGGTTTCTAACAGTACTAACTTTTCAACCCATATGTTTAGAGGTTTTTCCACAGGGCATATTGATAGTACAGCCTGAACCCAGTGATTAGTGTGCTTGGGAATGCAGGTCTCTTTGATACCAAGGTTGGGGGGGGGTGGAGAAGAAGAAAAAAAAAAGTATTCTGAGAAGTTACCCACCAGAAATCTATTTTAGTCTGATGGAACTTGAATACTTGGGGGGGGTGGGTTGAGCGATGGGGAGAGACAACAATTCAGACTGATCAGTAATGTTGTTGTTCTACTTTGGGGGGGGGGGGGGTGGGTTAGGTTCAAGTAGAAATATCAAGAAATATATATTCTTATATAATTCTGTATTTAAATTTTAATTTTTCATGTGATCACGTATTTTGCATTCTATCTGTCTACCCTTTATGCTGTGAAAAGCAAATATCTATGAAAAGCTGTCTTACGTATTTTATTGTTGCAGCTGTTTTACAGGAAGCTTTCACAAAATCTCCCTATCTTTGATTCTTAACTTTTCTGTTGAGTCTTGTCCTTATATGTGCATTTCTGAAAATTAAAGTTATAAGCAACTAATATAAGTTCTTCAAAGTCAAACACTCAGCTAATTCTACCATGTATATTTTCAGAGTTCAAGTATGTCTTTGGAAAGACATTCTACTGTATTTATCAAGTCTGAATTTTTAGACAGCAGGAAAACCCACTGTGCAAAAAATCTTTTATGAACATGTACTTTTAACTGTAGTAATTTTCTTTGTTTTTGCAGAGGTTATTTACTTTAAAGTTTCTTCTGCAGGTTTTCTTTCTTTTTTTATGAGGTGATTTATTTTATATATGTATTCAGTACATCAGAAATACATTTTTCACAGAGTTTGTAGTTGCAAAAGGACATTAGATCACCTAGTCTGACATCATGAGTTAAGCAGACCAAAAATTTCATCCAGTTGTGCTAATATGGAACTCAATGCCCATACTGAATATGCAAATAAAGCACATAAACAAGAAAGGCCTGCAGTCTTGGCCTGTAAAGGTCAAGAAATAGAGAAAACATACTTTCCTTTTGTAGCTGTTTCAGTAGTTAACCATCATTATTATTGAAAATGTGTCCCTGATTTTTAATTTAATTTACTCAGCTTTACCATCTGTCCACTGGGGGGGTGTTTGTTCTTATACCATTTTCCACTGTTACCGAGGGTCACAAAATAGCTATAGCATACCAGAGAACAGGAATAAAATTATCCTTTCCACTTATTCTTAGCAGTAGCTCAGTGCAAGTATGTCTAAATTGTCCTTGGGGGTTGCCCCAGTGGTACCCTGAGACAAAATCCACTGTCCAAGCCCACCTAGAAGCCAGATGGACATCTCTCTAGGGTACACAAATGGAGGTTTACCTGAGCAGGCTCAGAAGTTTTCTTCAGAGTTAGTGCAGCGTTTCACAATTTCCATGTAGTAGGCTGTACACAGGCTGCTGGATTCTTCATACAGCTCACAAAAGTATCTGTGAGATGTCTGTCGGATGAGGACCCCATACGAGGATCAGAGGCGGATGGATTTGGGATAATCCTGTGCTTCTAGCCTCTCTTGAAATTCCTCCGCAGGATTCATGTCTCACTGTTAGGCTTTATTTCCAGGCTTTAGCAATGGCCAGATTTTGCCATTAGTAGCTTTGCCAAGCAGTATCACGTTTCTGAAGTACATACCCTGTTACAAACATTACTTTCTATTTGATACAAGCAAGGCTGTAGTATCAAGCCCTTAATAAATCCTTTGTCACTTTTTTTATGATGATTCTTCCCTTATTTGATGAAACAGTGCTACTGATAATGGATGTGAAAGAGGACTGCAGAATTGTCTCAGAGTTATGAAAATTAAAATTTCTGTGTTAAGAAACCTAGATTTAGACTTATGAGAAACCCGAACTTCACACCCAATGGCAAAATTCAGTTTTCATGTGATGAGATCTCACCCCAGGTGCTTAAATCATGGTGTATTGGGGATTTGTGTAGAGCTAGGAAGCTGATAGTAAAAATTCTTACAGAAGGAAGAACTTGCTTGCAGAAGTATTATCACCAACTGATATGCTGAACACTTTAATTATGGTCACTGCAAGCCCTTCAAGCTCAGCAGAAATGAGGCTGATGTTTGCATTGTTTATCTAAGAGAATTCATAAGGGAAATAATAACCAGAAGTGGTTATTATAGCTGATATAAAAACACAATGGAGAAATGCTCAGTGTTGGGCAATTCTTTTGAGATACATTGTTCTGCAAGCTGAACTCAATTTAAATCTAACTTAATATTTCATTGTCTGCCATGGATTATTTACATCAAAAATGAAATAACTTGAAGGTTAACTGCCAATTGTACTGTGGTATGACATATGATAAATTTAGAGATTGGAAATTCAGAGCAAAGGACAACACTGGCATTCCAAATGTCCTTATAAGCGCAGAGCTTTCAGGCTGCTTAGGAGTGTGGTATGTATGATTATTTTGTTTCTTCCAGGTTTATGACATTTGTTTTATAACTCTAAGCATGTGTCTAGAAATACTGCTGCAGCCTAGGCTTAAGGGAAAAAGAATCAAGCTATAGAGGGAGGATTCTAACGGGAAATAGAACGATGTGATCTCTGCTTTGGAAATGTGGTGTACTCTTTGCGAAAAGGGTATTTGCCTAGGCTAAAGTGTTACTTCTATGACAGATTGATCAGCACTTAATAGGGAGCTCTTTATGGAGAATGCTACAGTCTAACTTCTAAAATTCATGGTCTGTCTTGTGCTTCCTCTCATTGACAACAGAATTGAGAGAACATTCACAGGGTGGGTGCAATAAGTTATGGAATTTAGTTTTACAGACTGAATTTATCTGATATACAAAAATCACTACTTTTGTTCATATTCTAATACAGTTTCTCTTTACTATAAATCTTTGTGGTGGCTTTGAGTACAGCAGTTAATGAGATATAATTAATCTCAAAGTCTCTAATAAGGCTTTAAAAGGGACTCATGTTATTTGGATCTACAGACTGTGGTTTTTTTAATCCCTAAACATTTAGTTTTCCCTTTTTAGAGAGGTGAAAAAAACCCAGTGGTTTTCTTTTTTCTTTTATTTGTCACAAGATACTTATTGTCTTGAAATTTTCCAGTATTTAACTCTACAAATGTGCTATGTTTCTGGAGCCAATGTACAGTAAAAGCTACTTGCAGTGAAACTAAGTACATGTTAACAAATGAAGTTGATTTTTACTTCCCACTATTCTATGACAGTATGCTGCAGACACTCTGAAAACTAAAGAAGCTATATCTGTGATTGATTTGAAGCAGAAGATATCTTCAACAGTGAGCAACCTTTCCAGTTAACAAACTGCATGTTTCTTACTGAATGCTGGTCTCATTCTTTCTGCGTTTAATATATTCACAGCTGCGGGACAAGTGGTTATGTATGGCAGCCTTAAGTATCTTCAGCTTCCATCAGTTGTAGCATTGTAATTAGTGCCTCAAAGGTTCAGGCCATTTGTATGATACCATTTTCTGTCTGGCTAAAGTCAAATGGAAAGACTGGATTCTCCAGTCCCTGCTTAGGAAAAGGACAAGTGAAGTAAGGGGAGGCAGGCAGTGTGCACGTTTTTGTGTCTGTACCAGTAGCCTTGTCTGTGTTACTTGCTGACTGCCTCAGGGCTATCCTAACTTACATCTAGCTGGCTGTTTACATCTACATTAACTGTTTTCAAGAAGGATTTCTTTATCTCTTGCTTTGCTGGTTTCACAGTTCCTAGCTTTTACAGCCGATCTACCCTGAAAATTCCCTAATTTGGCAACAAGATGGGTACACTGCTGGAATTTTCTGCCATTCTGTTTTGCATTTGCCTGCTCTGCCTTTTAGTACGCGTGAGTGACTTTATAGCTTTTGGAACGCACTTAATGGATTAGCTGAGCTAAGCTCACTCACTGTATGACTGGTGCGAGGCAAAGACTTTACATTTGCCATGCAGGTGACAGTAGTTCCAGTGGGTCATTCTGACATCCAAAGATAGCCTTAGCTGGCATACTTACTGTTCTTTCTTTACTCATGGGCACAAGCCGTGCTTTGGCTGAGAGAAGAGTCATAGCACACAGTCCCGGAGGAGGTTTGTAGTAGTTGGCTTTTTTAGCTTTGAACGCCAGTAGTAAAGGCAGAGTCTGTCCATGTATGTTAAAACTCAGACTTTATCCTGTAAAGAGCGGAATAAGGACAACATCAGAACTCAGTTTTGCAGTAATATTCACACTGCTTTGCACTTCGGCCAGAAACTCCTCTTAAGGCATGGTATGCAGGTAGAACATGCAGTAAAGCGATTAACCCTATCTTGTCTTAGACAAACCCACTTTCCACTTAAGCACTTGAGCGTAAGGAAATTCCTGTTTCGGGCATCTACTCGCACTTACAAAAGGGATACCTGTACTTCTGTATGATTTGCATTTTTGCTTTGTAGAGTTCTCATTCATTCATTGTTTCCCTAGATATTTATTTAGCACTCATTTCAGCCATCACCATTTTACCTGAGCGGTAGGCAAGACTTGAGTGTTTACAGCTCCCATACATGTGCACACACAGACACACTCTGTTGGCCCAGTGTGAGTAATTATTTATCTCAAACATATAAAACTTCTGACCTGCAGCTAATTTTTCAGTGCTTGTCTGTAACTTTTAAGACAAACACAACTAGAAATAATAGTAATTTAGAATAGCCACATAAAACTCAATATTTTTTTTCCTACACTAAATTCTTATTAATTATTTAATGGTACAGCATATTTTTAATTCAGAATTGTAGAATTTAGCATGTCTTAACTTCAGCTAATATTTTTCCAGTAATAAAAGCAACTTCATATTGTAAGTAATCTAATGGAATATGCTGAGTGAATCAGTAGCCATAAAAGAAATTATTTTGTATTTTACATATCAATTGTAAGAATTGAAAGAAAAAGAAAGAGGGATTTCTCTGAGGAATGAAAGCAAGGATTTTGCATCTGAAAGATTCATTTCTAGTTCAAAAGGGGACTGAAATGTTTAATAAAATGAATACACTACTTAAATAATTCATAGAGATTAACATGTCTGTAGGGTTAATGTACACAGATGAATGTATTTTAAACGTTGATTAAATGTCCTCAGATTGGTGTAGTTCTCAACTGTCTAGAAGAATGTACTGCACCAATCCATGAAGTTATTTACATTTCCGTGCGTTAAGTGTAGTAGTGTGTGTGAAGATTGGGGTCTACCAGAGTATGATATAAATACATTATGAAACCAAAGCAGAAATCCACAAAGGGTCTTTCCTTCTGTGTGTCTGTATCAAACAAACCGTTCATACATTTGGGTCTGTGTTAAGTGAATGAGAAATGTAGTCCAGAGTTAAAACAGGTTTCATTGTGTATACAGACTTCAAAAGTGTACTTGCTTGTATAAACCCTCTTCTTTCCCATTTGGAAATGAAATTATTAATGTTTTTCATCAGCCTCATTTGGATTTTTAAACTTTGTGAACTTCATCTCTGGCACCTGGGTGCTCACAGTATACGAAAACTTTGGACTGTATTATGCAAGATGCCATATGTAGGTGACTGATAGCAAACTCGAACACAGAAAATTTGCCCATCTTTTGGGCTCCTCTCTTTATCTGATGGCATAGATACCTAACTCATCTTCTGTGCTGTATGAACACTGTGAACAAGGTCTTGGACTGCAGACCAATGTAGATTGATAACAATTTCCCCTCCTGATCTGACAGTGGCCCTTTCACAGTGTCTGCCTTCATTTTTCATGTTCTTGTCATGAACATGCTTGTTTTGCCATGGATTTCTGTATTTGGGAGACTACTCACTAGTTTTCCATGGTGTGAGCATGGATTTTTCACATCAGATTCACCAACCATAAACATTTTTTTTTTTTTCTGAAATACTGGATGAGAGTACAGTCAAAAGAGTTCTATCTGTAAAAAACTGAAAGCAAACTTGTGAGTTTTTGAGCAGAGTGCTCTGTTAGCAATACTGATCTTTGAATTCCTGCATGGTGGTGTATTAGTTGTGAGATGAGAATACTTCAGGGAAGCTAAGGTGCAGCTTCAGCTGAGATACAGCTTCAGCTACCAGCATACTCTTAATATTTTTCTTCTAAGAATAGAGGTAATTTTTAATAATTGCTGTGTGTTGGAAGTGGAACATCATCTCAATAGTTTGACTTTGCTGAGCAATTGGAAACCCCTATGACATTTTCCAATCACTTAGGACAAAAAAAGAATATTTCAGTTTGGATCTGACAAACTTTGTCTCTTTCCTAAGTTGCTGACCAGCAAAGAAGAGAGAAACTGAAAAAGAAGATAGCCAGGTGTGAAGAGGAAATGAGTGTGGGTAAAACTGCCTCCCGATCCAGCTCAAGAGAGAGTGGAAGGCTGCTGCCATCCTCTTTCAGAAAGGTAGATATTTTAATTTTGTTTAGTAGGTATTGTAGTCTACTTGCCTCCCGTAACAACAGCTGATCACTGCTGTGCAGCAGCCTCTAGAGGGAGGGCTTGCATATTTCAAGCAGCAGAAAATAGACAGGGGTCTTCCTGGCGTGTGCCCAACACCAAATGGACATCTCTGCCTTCTGTCAAAGATGGCAGGTATCTGGATGAAGAGTTCTTGTGGTAAATTCAAGCTCTAGTTGCCTTTGAATTCTCTTGCTTTCATCTCAGCTGAAATTCCCATGTCCTCTCTGTCACTCCAGAGCTTTCTACCATTTCCTAAGGCAGAACTCTAGTTATTACCCTTCCTAGCAGAAGAGTCGAGAATCTTCTATTTTTTTTTCTATATCCAGAGTCCTACTTGGAAATACATTTCATATCTAACAGTATACTACATGCTCAAATTGCAGTTATTGAAAGTGAAAATAGTACTTAAGCCATCAAAATAAATGCTTTTCTGTCTGTATACATAGGTTCACTTATTTTGGCTGGCATTTCATCCAGATATGTGGTGTATATTTCCAAATCACAAATAAATAAATAGCCTAATAAATTACATTCTTTTGTTCATCACTGTAAAGGAGCAATTGCAACTTAAAACAGAGTGCTGCTTTAACTCTGTTGATTTTAACAGCAAATGCTTTATATGTTGTTTAAATATCCGTAGAACTGGAGATCATTTCCAGGTAGTACAGAAAACTCACTATTGGTTTCTTTCTGTGTGACCGGTTTTTGCAGCAGGCAAGTCTGAGTGTGACCTTATTGCAGTGCAGAGAAATAAGGCTTTGAAATTCAGTACGTGGTTCTTATTTGTGGATGAAAGCACAGGCATGCATGAGAAAAGGGAGGAAATTTCATATTTAAAATCCAAATTTTATTTTTTATTAATGCCATTTTTTTTCCTTCCGTGTTATTTTCTGCAGACTGGGGCAGGAGAAGTTCCTTAAATTATTTCATCACGAAACCAAGTAAAGTGTGCTTAAAATGTATCTCTAATTACTGCATAAATTCTCAGTTTTAAAGTGAGAGATGTACTTGTGGTCTTTAATATAGCATTATAACAGACTGTCGCTTTTTTCCTTTGTTTTAATCTTTTGCAAAACAAGGTCTGTCTAAAGTAATATCTGTCCCAGTTCTTCTAATTACTTACAGGTGCCTTCCCACCAACATTCGTCTTGAAAGTGTAGTCTGTATCATGCCAACAGAAACTGCAGCTTTCCTTATGTTTGCTAGCTTAAGGGTATAATTCAAAAAAGTGTCTGAGTCTGAACTTCAAGTTATCAACTGCAGAGTATGTTTTAGAAAGTAATGTTGGGAGACTTGCCAAATTAATGTTTAACCACACATAAAAAGTAATTTTTTGATATAATACTTTTTTTTTGCCTCTAGGTTTTGGGTTTTTTTTTTTAGTTTACAAATGCAAAGAGTATTCTTCACTAAAATACTCTTTGGCGCTTTGTTAATCAAATCATTGATTGCTGGACTTAAAAAGTATGTTTCACTGTAGTGTAAACAAGAGCACCAGTGAGTCAGTAAGAAGTCAAAATCTGTAAGTGAGCCTTCTGTTAGAAGGGTAGGCAGTGGAAGTAATTGAGCTGTCATATTTTTGTGCTAAAAACTAAGCCCTATTTAAACTTTACTTCATTTGCCAAAATACACATTTGATTTCCTATGCTTGTTTGTACACCAAGGGAGGATTCTTCTACTTCAATGATTAGATGTCCTCTAATGCATTGTGAGGATGAGTTAGCCATTCTAATTGTATTTCTGTAGTCATCAGGATATATCGATAGGTGGCAGCTGGAAAACAAACTCTAAGGATGCCTATTAAAGCATATGATAATGTAGAGGATTTTTGCCACACAGTAATCATATTATTGCTGTCAATGTTGCCATTAGGAAGAAGCTGATTATACATCCTTTATTTGTGGAACTGCTCCAAAAATTATTTTGTTGAATTAGGATATTCCTGCATTGGGATGAGATTCAGCACAAATTTGAAGCAGTCAACCTTGGAATACTCCAGGTTTCCAAGGAGGTACTGGCAAGAGTAGAATGTGGTCCTGTGCTTAATAAGCATCTTACAACATTACAGGAGGAATGTAAGAAAAAGAGACAAGGACAGTTCTCCTGGCTTTGCCACTGTTACATTTAAGTGTAAGAATACAAAAGTTAAAGAAATTACTTTCATAATGCATAATTTCTTGCCTAATAAAATGTGGCTCTTGTAAAATATATATCGATTTAAGGGTAACATACATACATATATGTGTATATAAAAATATAATAACCCTTGTAACTCTGACAAGGTCAATGTCTGACTAGATTATAGGCTAAATACATGCTAACTGGCTTTGATATATGCACCTGACTTCCTATTTTCAAAGGGCTTCGTTCATTAGCATTCACTTTTTATGCATTCTGGTAAGTCTGGTGCCTTTATTTCATCATTTCCATTTCTCGTGTAGCTGCATTTATTATTATTTAATGCTGCAATAGAGCACAGAAACTGTTTTCAATTCAGACTGTGCTTTGTGCATGGTAAAATGAAAAAGAAGTAAAAATAATTCCTCTAAATCATATAATACGTTATACATTTCTTAAAACCTCTGTGATTTAGTCAGTGTATTTTATTACTCACTGAGCCAACTATGAAACTGAATAGCTATAATGTGTCTTGAACCTGACTGGCCTGCTCTGTGACTGTTTTGTACAAGGGTTTAAATGCACAAGAACAGTGAATTCTTTATCTGTTATATCTATTCATAAATATAAAGTTACTGTAATGTGAGAATCTGCTATGATACGTCATGAACTGAGAAAGTTATTTCTGTTGTGGTGTTACTTATATTTCATTACTGACTTTTTGAAATAATCAGTGATTTTAATCAAAGAGAGTATTTTGATCAGAGATAAAAATATTGCATCTAGAGCCATGAGTTAAGATGTGATAGATGTTTTTGGTGTGTCATGCATTTCTCTGCTTTCAGCAGAAGACCTAAGTGAGAAGCTAAGGAGCAGGCTCATTTTCAAAAGGCACAATGGAGCAGTCTTTGGATGGGATCAGTAGCAACTAAATTACTTCAAGGACAGTAGTTTGTCTCTCACAGTTGAGGGGCAGGGAAAGTGTAAGATGTCCTGGGGACAGCTGTACTTCTCTTCTGCTCCTCTCTTTCCATGTAGCATAATAACGATGGCTGACACCATGTGTGAAAGTTAATCAAAATAGGATGATAAACTACAGATATGGATGCTGAAAGGGCTGCTGACTTTGTGTTTGTGTGTCTTTGTGAATATGTAATTTTTAAGTGAGTATTTAGAGATTTATTTAGACTGAAAAGCTTGAGGATGGATAAGCAGCACATTGGTGGGTATCCACTCATTTATGTGTCAGCAAATTACTTGTATATACTCCTTATTTAATTAATTACTCTAAGCTTTCTCACAATGGAAAAGGCTGTTTGACAGAGTCTGGAAAATACTGTGACGTATATGCATAGAATGCCACTACCATATAGTCTTTCCAACTTCTGCCAGGGATGGAAAGCTATATCCTAGTGAAATCCCAAGATTTTTAATTTTTATTTTTCTGTACAAAGCTGATTTGGGTTTTTAAACATCCATCTGAGTGATTCAGTGGGTCAAACTGCATGAAGTGCAATATGACTTACCTCTGAAGCAAGAAAACCTGAACTGAGCTGGCCATGAGTAAAATCTATGATTTGAGCAAGATCTGTATTTCATATCCCATGTTCAGATAATCCTATTAACAGGCATTTCTGGCTGCTAATGAAATTTTTAAAAGAAATTAATCCATGCCAAAAGTCAGTTGGAGGAAGGCTGCTCCAAAGGAGGGTAAATTTTCTCTTTTAACCATTTGAAGTATGGTTGCCATAGCCTTGACACTTCAAGATCCCTGTCAGCCTGTTCTTTGAGACTTTTTTTGATTTCTTAAGAATGACAGTTATGGTCATCTGCTTGTACATATGAAATATAGATTAGGAAACACCATTAACTGTTTCTAATCTCTCTTGTTAATTTGGTATGCAGCACACATACGTGGCTATGTGAATTGCCTACTCAAATGCTTTATATTTAAAGATTTATTATACTGTTACGATATTAACAGTCTGAAGATGTATTGTGCTTGACTTAGTTCTGTCAGAATGAGAGATGTAAGTGACCAAAGAAAGCAGAAGAACGTTCTGAGCATCAAAGAAAGATGTTTTCCTGAGGAATGTTCAGTACAGATTTCCTTTCGGGCTTCATAGTGACAATTACCTCTCATGCTGGTTGGTTGAATTAATACATTTCCATATGCACATTCAGTAATACCCCTTATTAATAACATCACAGTATTTGATGAAAGTAGGAACATACCACATTATACAATTGAATACCTCACACACACAAAAGGAAAGATTGTAACAGGAACAGAGTTTTGAATGAGAAAAATGGTTATTATTGATGCCACTACGCAAACTGATTACATTCATACAGGTCTTATTTGTTCACATATTTGTGTGAATTTTCTCTCTTGCCTTTCTCAATTCTTAACTAATTATCGAAGTGTGTAATGAAATGAACAGACGACATACAAGGGGGTTATGAGAGCAGCAACTGTAAAGGCAGCTTGTCGCTTACTACAGGAGACCTTTGCTCTGTCCAGGCAGCGGAGAGCAGGTGCTCAGCCCACTTACAGCAATATAAAAGTGGCTTATAAATGGAGCTGTCTCAAGTTAAAAGAATCAGGTGCTCATTTATTACCAAATTGCAGCTTCTGTATCTTGATAGTGCTGTTCATAAAGTGCCTCTCTGATCTCATTTTATGATGGTAGATGAACTGTTCTATTGGAATACCTTTTCATACAAGAACAAGTTAATTTCAAGACTTAATTAATCTTGGTGTAACTTCAGTGACCCCAGCAAGAGGTGCCTTTGGACCTTTTATGTGAAAATAGATTTAGCAAACTTTCTTTCCAAAGTTTGGTTTTTATAAGACAGATGATACCTCAGTGGCTTTTGAGTTGAGAAACTAAACTTCTTTTAGGAAGTAAAAGTAACTTAGAGAGAAATCTAGATTCTTTCTCTGTGTTACTTCTCTTGTCCATCAGATGACAGTGGTATGCTTTTATCTGTTTTTACTGAATTTTCTCTTCCACAGAGTCTGTGAAGATTCAGGGGTCCTCTCTGTACAAGCTGGCTGCAAGTAATATTCCATTTACCCCAGTTTTGTAGCTAACAAAACTGAAGCATAAATATGTAATTTACGAAACCTTTTTAAGGGGGCTATTATTGCTGAAATGTACCACTGAGTACATTTGTATCTTTCAAAACAAATTACAGTTGATTGAATCAATAGAATAGGTACATATATTGGTAAGCAAGATAGGTGTCAAGATTCTTGACTCCATTAGCTGTATACATTAGTTATAGTTCTTGATAGTGCTAATGTCCAAAGCTATACTTCCATTGAATTTTTTTTAATTGTATCTGAAGAATAGAGCTAAATATCTTCCCATCAGTGTGTTACTGCATATTTGTAGGCATGTTTTTGTCATCTTTTTTTTTTTCCCCCCCAGCTAAACATCTGATATTTTTATAGATACAGATTAGAGAAGAAAATGAACATACTTGCTCTTACAATTAACTTGCCTATACCAACACTGGTGTACAAATAATTTTCTGAAAGCTTGGTGACAAATTGCAGACAAACAGCATTCTCTGACACTCCCTAAAATCTTTTTGAAGTCACCAACGTAGTTCCTTGTTCCTGATATTGTTTCTTTGTGTATCCCAAGGCTGAGCTGCCTACCTGTTTGGGCAGTAAAGGTTTACCCCAGGATAAGGGCTTCAAAAGACATTCTTCTGTCTCAGTACTTGAATGAGTACATCTCAAGACTGACACAAACACGGCTTGGGTTTGCAGTTCTATCTAGGTACTACCTTAGCTACTTGGTCTGTTCTACTTATGATATGTATGAGAAGGAGAACAAAAGAACTGCCCTAAGCTTCCTCATAAATAAGGAATGCTTAAATTCAGGATATTGCCATGTTTACCCTGTACCTTTGTCTTGTTTTAGGATCAGCTCAACTGCTTCCAAGGCATAGAACATGTGGCTTTCATGAGGTGTAGTTGTGTAATTGGGTAATATCACTTAATATCTTCTTTTATTATTATTTTGTATATTGCAGGGCACCAGTCATCCTATGTTCACAAATGCTTCTACAATCTGATTTATATTGCAGCTCCACCAACTGTTTTAATCACTGAGAGTAAAAAGTATACAAGAAAAATTAAGGTGTTTATAATGCATACTGAAGGCTATGGAATTAGCTTTGCAAAACATCTATATAGGTGGATTCTGAAACTTTCCAGTCTTAATCTGTTTTCTATAGTGCTGAGCTACCACTGCAAGTACTTTATATGCAAACAATCACACTGGTAAGCCTTATTATACTGCTTGCTAACAGAGACATTTGTTTGGCATTGTTACTGCATGTTATCAGTTCAGCATTTAATTACGCTGTAGTAGTAAAATAAAGTTGGCTCACGTGAGAGACCACCAAGAAGGGCTTATTTTGGTTCAGCTAACTAAAAAAAAAAAACCTTTTTGCATTAGGCATCATCAGCAGATATGGACATTTTGGGGTACTGGAACAGCATAGATAGGTCTTACTTATTTGGAAGAAAACTGTGTGGAATTGTTGTAAAGGAAATATATGGTATGACAGCAGTGTGATGTGTGACTTAATTTTGATGGTAAACTATCTGCATTTTTTAATATTCCTCTAAATAACATATACTACATGCCACAAAATGTATATTCATCATCTTGAGTTTTAATTTAAAATATTATGTGGTTCTGAAAGGGGAAAACATGGAATAGTGTAGATTCAAAGCAATAACAGTAGCAGTGTTAGGAGAAAATGCAGCATTTATAGAGTAAGAGTCATTGCTTAGAACTTTTAAGAACACCTTTTTTTAGGATTGGAATGATAGAATAGAAAATCTGTGTATATTTACAAGCTATACTATGAATTACATAGGTTCATATACTATACTATATATTACTAGTTTACTAGTATATTGTGCTTCTTTTGGTGAGGAGTGAGTTAGCTGACCATAATTTTAGGCTGAACCACACACTGCCTATATCTTACCTTAGCCATACCACCATGTGCTACTGATTTGTCTCTTGGTTTGTTGTCTAACTAGTAGCCTTGTAACTGTGTCCTTTTAAAGTAACATTGAATGAGAGTTTGCTTCTGAGATTGAAGTACATTTTTAAAGTCTAATGTGTTGAACAGTTAAGAAGCAGGAGCAGTAATACCATTTCTCTACCATCACCTGAAATCAAGTATATCTATTCATAAACTCAGCACGTGTTACCTGACCTGTTTAACTGTAGTAAGCTAACTACTTGCACTGATGGCTTTCTGTAGTGTTAGAGGGAAAGTTTCACAGCTGCCTATGTATCTGCTGGGCTGAGAAACCCAAAGGAGAACAGGATAGAAACTTGACTGTCTGCTGGAGGACATTATGATTGTTTGTATTGTCATAGCAATTGGACATTTCTCATGGAGCAGGGTGTCATTACACAAGGTAACACCCTGTGTTTGTACAGCCCTACCAAAGATGTGCATCTCCCACCTACAGGAAGAAAAGGGTCACACATGGAATAAACAGTCAGTTATAGTTTTCTTATTCTGTGTAATAAACCATATTACAGTATTTTCCATGTTGGTCTAAGTTGAATCAGTGAGCAGTGCTACTTACAGAATATACAGCTTATAAAGATAGCTCGTGTGTGATATGCTTTGAAGCTAATAGGACTTAGTGAGAGGCAAAAGCTCCACGCTTGAAGACAATATGTACTGTGAACCAGTCAGTAGGATACTTATGGATAATGTCTACCTTACCTTGCCCAGGTGGTATGAACAGAGTATACCCCGATAAAATAATTTGCCTTGATGCAATGATCCCTTGACTATTAAAAACGTATTGAGCCTTTGGACTAAAATGATTAAAACTCTTGGTTTGATGTAGCCATCAATATTCTGTAACAAAGCACCAATGGTTTGCTGCTGAAGCAAACCATTTTCTTATTACTCTCTTATTTCCAATGACTAGGTTTTAAAATCTGTTAGCACTGGGGCTGCTCTGAAACCAGTTTGATTTTACAAAAATGGAAAGTTTTTACATAGAAAATACCTCCAAGTTGGTAACAATAATAGCTGGGAGTACCAACTTGAGCAAAGCTGGTAACTTGCAAAGCAATCAGATCTTGTTTTAATTTTTTCTAGAGTTTCTTGGAAGCAGAAGACAAAGACGGTCTCTTCCCCTGTGCTCGGCAGGCACAGTACCTATCAAGAGCGCTGTCTCCTTATGGCGAGCATGGCTTGGTGGGCTCCAGTCCAGTAAAATATGCCAGAAAAGATTCTCAGAATACATCTAACGCATCTAACTCAAACTCAAGTGTCACTACATCAAGTACACCAAGAAAATGCTCTGGACTTTCATGCAGTTGCTCCACTGATAGTTTTGTGAGCATTAGTCATTCCCAGAGGTGTCAAGGAAGCAACTCCAAAGTATGCAGTGGGGATCTTCTAGACAGACACCCTGAATTCTTTACTGATAGCCGAAAACCTTTTACTCCACGCACCTTAAGATCAGATGCTAAATCTTTCCTGTCAGAGTACAGGTATTACACTCCTGCTCGAAGGAAAAGGAAAAATCACTGCAAGCAGCATGTGGAAGCTCAAACACAGACTGATGTGATCAGGTACAGAGATTAAAACTTCATTTTGAAATTGTGGAATTTAGATGTTATCATAACAGTATCTTCATAAAAGCAACATGTTTTGTTCTCATTTACATTTGTATAAAACTGAAATGATTCTAGATATGCCTTAGCAAAAGCTAGAACAGAATGTGATTTTCCTTTTTCACTGGCGTATTTTGTTGTATTCTTTCTGCAGCAACTGGTTTCATCTATATAAATTGGATACAAAGTGCCACTAAACCCAAACTGTGGGATCTCGCATCTGCTGGGGATGGTCATTCCCTCTCTCTTTTCTTTGCGCTCTCTGGTGTATAGTTGTGCCTTCTGTCTTCTAAAGAATTAACCACTATAAGCATGCAAGTAGTTTCCCACTGTTGCCCCTGTAGTCTCTGCTTTCCAATTCGTTAATTAATACATCATGCAGAGATCCTTTTTTTTTTTAACTCTTGAATGCAGCTCTTCATTGTCTTTATATCATTTTAATTTAAATGCCTTCAGATATATCCTATATGAAATATTTTATACAAAATTAATCTCATCTTCTCTTGCATTGAACTCCTTCTTAGCAAATTAAACAGTTTTGATTTAGTTTTGTGTTTTACTGATACTACCTCATAAAGAGAAGTCTTTTCTCTTTTGTGTCCTCAGTGCCTGCATGCATACCTCTGTTTTTGTCCTAGAACAAAGTAGGAATTTCATAAGACTGGAATTACAATAGCTTTGGCTACATATTGCAACTATTAATTTTCTGGCTGTGGGTCATATATTTTCCTGGTGCACTTTTAATGTACAGGATCATCTCCATTCTCAGTTCTGAACAGTTATTGTGGAAAATTTAGCTATCCCCTGTAAATACACAGTCAAATAATGGATTTGGATCACCTATGCATGACTGTTGTCATCCTTCAAAATGAACTGTAACATAGTTTTATTATGTGAATGAAAGTCTGGCAGAAATTTTCTAAACTGTCCAAGACATTTTAGTACTAGGTCCCATTCAGATTGATGGGAAATTTCCACAGTGGCACTGGTATTCTCATCCTGGATATTTTGAAAGTGGCCTTCTTGGAAATCTAATACATCTCTAAATTTTGTAGCTTTCCATCTGCAGACAAAGCGTCTGAGAGAAAAGTTATGACTGAACGGCAGAAGATCCCATTGAAGGTAATACACCTATCAGTCATCTGGGTACTCTTACCACACCTTTCACTATCATTTTGGAGTATATACATCATCTCTGCCACAGCAGTATACAACTGATTTAAGTTTCATTTTCTTTATTGTCATGAGATGAATTAGTTCTGTAGAGGAGAGAGCATTTCAGAAGAATGAATTCAAACAGTAAGAAAAAATATTGCGGCATGCGAAGAGATCTGAGGATATTACAAAATTTAAAAAGAATCTTTTTCAGCAGTTCTTACAAGTGCACTGTCACTTAAATAGCTGTTAAGGACATAGGTAATTGGTACATTATTTTACAGCAGAAGAAGGTACCTCTTTTTCAAGGATTTTTTTTCTTCATTTTTACATTGGATAACACATTCCAAAAAGCACTCAACAGAAGATTTGGAACCAAGGAGTCCCTTCCTCTGAAGCACCCAGACCAGTGGGTGGTGAAGTTTTCCTTAATACTGTTTGCTTTCTGTCTTGCTGAGTGTATCTGGAATGCTTTAATGAAAAATCACACCATTTCAAATTCTACCAGCTCCTAGTATTTTTTTGTCGTAGTCACAGAAATCATAGAATAGAATCATAGAATCGTTTAGGTTGAAAAAGACCTTTAAGATCATCCAGTCCAACCATTAACCTAACATTACCAAGTCCACCACTAAACCAGTTAAGGGTAGAGTAGCAATTTCATGTTTCCTGGCTTGGTGGCTGGATTATTTATAATGAAAGTAAAAACTAGGAATCATTAAGATTGGAAAGGACCTCTAAGATCATCATTCCAATCATCAACCCAACACCACCATGCCCACTAAACCATGTCCCAGAGTGCCATGTCTACCCATTTTTTGAACACTTCTAGGGATGGTAACTCCACCACCTCTCTGGGCAGCCTGTTCCAATGCTTGACTACCCTTTCCGTGAAGAAATTTTTCCTAATGCCTAGTTTGCATCCATCATTTTGATTTGAATTGCTAAGTGTTTGTGACAGTTGAACTGAGTTTTTTGGTTATTTGGTCTTTCAGAAATTGCCTTAGTGTGTGGTGGTTTAAGTTTATTAAATTTTAAAGATGAAATGGAATACCAGCATCTTTGGGAAGCAGAGGGAAGCAGGCAAAAGACCTGCAATATTTCTTAACTCTTCAAATATGAAGTTATTCTCTTTTAATTTGTACTAATATTTGGATGGAAGTGTTTTGATCAGAAGTCAGGTTCTTACTTTGTGCTTTATCTTGTAGCCACTATATAGACAAGTCCTTAAACAGCCCTGTCAGACATAAGAGAAGTACTTGAATAACTGTGGACTTCCTTCCTGAATAAAGGCTACAGGGTCAGACTCTTCATGTCTCTAGCTTAATAAGGCAAATAATTATGCTTTATTCATTGGAGGAGAGGGGTGAGAGAGAATATGTATTTATAGCTTTACTGAAAATAGAAGAGAGACCACCTGAATTGATTTGCATCTGCAGCTGAACCTGAAAAGGTTAAATGATTATTCAGAAGGCTACACACCAGTTCCATGAAGAACTTCTGATTTCATTTCAAAACTGCCATATCTGACTTTTTCTTTGGCTATTGTAAAAGTGACAACACTAAGTCATGTAGCTTTACAGTGGCCCTTTCAGAGTATTGTAATTTAAAATGCAGGTAGTCAGCAACTTTACTTTCGGCCAGTTTTGCGCAAGCAGCTCAAGAGATGTGATTTAGAGTGCTGGTTCCTGTTTTTGCATGCCAAATTTTACTCCTGTTGATGACATCTACCCCTCTGGCTTTTAGAGAATTCATCTTTGACCTACTTGTCAGGGGAGAAATGTTCCACATCTCCTGTTGCCCCTGACTAAAATTTTGGATGTCCAAAAAACCTGATGACCCTTTGCTGCCATATGTCTCAGTTTACCCAAGTTTCTCAGAAAAGACATAAAATTTGTAGGGCTGCTTAATCACAGATAGTTATTAGGTTCATTTTAATGGTAAAATTTGCTGTGTATTTGCACTAATAATAAAGATTTTATCTCTGTGTTTTAGGCTGAAGATAAAAGATATACTGTGGATAAGCCTGAGAGAGGAATAGCTGCTTTTCCATACTCCTTCCTAAGGTGTCTGATTTACAGCAGGAAGAAACATTTGAAGCATTCCTTCTTGCTTTCTATACAGCTGCTTCTTAGGCCATAAGCCTTTACTACCATTTCTCTTTATAAGTCTCTTCTCACAGGACTTTTCTTTGGTTGGGTTTTTTAGATCAATAGCCTTTCCCAATTTCAAAACTCATGATTTTCTTATGATAAAGTTCCACTGGGAAGCCAATTAAGAAAGAGAGCTCTGAAATATGAGTATTTTTGTCAGGAGTGAGAGCGATGACACATTAATAGAGCTCTTAGTTTTGTATATCCAAGCATACATCTGAGCTTACAGACTGTATTTCTTGTACAGTACTACAACTAAATACTGGATTGGTATTCCAGTTGGTATTTCCTTTAAGGAAAAAGGGTCTCCAGACATCCAGCCTTTTGAATCCACGATCTGCGAGAATTGCAGACCAGAGGCATTTCCCACATCTTTTTCTGAAAATGTAGCACAGATTTAGAATATTGTCTACCAATAACTGTGGTGAAAATCAGGCCAGAACCCAAGGGCTCCCAGCTGGTTCTCCTCATTGCTGACCTAAGTATTGTGCATGAGTCACTGATTTGCTCTCTGGCCTTTTCATACAAACACATTTTTACCTGAGGAAAAAAATTGTACTCTGAGTGAAAAAAAGCACTTTTATGGGTAGTGGAGGTCTTTTGAGGTGTTAGAGCACTGCATCTAGTGAGGTGTTATAATACGCTTGAACCATAGTCTCTCAGGCTTCAATGTAAGCAGTGGGTTTTGCTACTGGAGCAGGTTTTGGGGGTGTTCTGGTGGTTTTTTTTCCAAGAGGAAGTGGGATAATGGCACAGCATGGCTCCAGAAGAAGGTGAGATGCAAGGTAGTATAAAGGGTTTTTAGAATGTTGCTCTCTTTCTTACCCTCTAATTTTCTGATTAGAGAGACATCATTGTATTCTCAGCGGTCTTCAGCAAGGAGGACTACTGAGGCTGAGTAAGTATGCTTAAACCATTTTTCTGCTAGTTTGCAACATTAAACTAGAAGCTCTTCCTCAAAACTGATGAACTTGAAACAGTAAATGAGGACTCAGAATAAGCTGCTGTTCAGAATTCACAGTGCAATTGACATGACTATGAATTGTTATATAATACTTAAAAATTTACATGTGAATCTTAAAATGAAGAAAATTCATTATAACTCTGGAAGAAAGATAAACTTCTCTTCTTTACTAGTGGCTATACCTTTCACGTTTCCAGTTCTTTTTTGGTCTGTAATCTCTGAAGCAAATGTTGGCAGAATAAAATACCAAGTTGAAGGGCATTCTTACCACATTTCTGCTCTGAAATTTGATGAGAATTAGAAGAAGTTTGAATTATATTCAGAAACACTGCCAATGCTTTATTGTGTGACTTTGGGAAAGTCATTTAATTCTTTGTGCTTTAGGACAGGCTTGTTCTTGCCTGACTTTAAGCATGTAATACAGGTATCAAAGATCAGCTATAGATACCTTTCTTGACTGTAGAGGGAACTAAAATTACATTCTTCAGGCTGGATGACAAATTTTACATGGTGAGAGTCATTCAAGATGTATCCCACTTTTTTTATTTTCTGTTTATTAAGACTTGATTGGATACTTTGGGATATTTAGAAAGATGCTATGAAAGAGAAGCAGCACTGAGATCTCTTCTTTGGGGGGTTTCTTTCTTGCTGTTTTCCAAACAGAACTCCAAACTTTTGGAGAGTCTGGCATCAACAAGGCTTTAAGAGGTATTAAAATAAAGAGAAATTTGATCAAAGATTTAAAAGCCACATCTCACACTAACAAGGATTCTGTACAACAGAGAGAGTTGTTGTTTGAAAGGAATGGAGGCTGTCAAATAAGCACTTAGATTTTTCTGAGCTTCCATTGAGGACTAGCAATTTTCAGCTGCAGTTAGATTCTCTACAAGCTCCTTTGGAAGCCTTTACTTAGAGCATCAAACTGCAGTTTTACACTTTCTTCCCAGGTAGCACCCCTTTCTTCTTGAGTGCAAAGCAGGTTCTGAATGCTTTCCAAGATTTGCTGATTTCCTCACTCAGGATCTCTGTGCTAATTTATACCACAATAGAAAATTAGCATAAACACGAAGCACTGTAGCAACCTTTCTAACAGTCTGATATTTTACACAGGATTTTTTATCATTATTCAAATTGAATGAAAGGCTTAGTTTGTCCTGATAGAATTACCTTTTTGAAAAACAGCAGCTGGTGCCAAGAACTATACAATCTTCTTAATGACATTTCCCATAAAGGTGGTTGGACCTACTGCATTGTGTACTATGTGTCTCTATTTTAAAACATTTAACTTTGGGTTTTCTATTCTCCCTGCAGAGAAGAAGAGCTTTTATATTTAGGTTTCATTGAAGATGTAACAAATGAAATTCTTAGCCTTGGGCTATTTTCTAACAGGTAGGATACAGTAGTTTTCAAATTTGTAGTGCTGTGTCAGAAACACGTGGATTCTGTAAGAAAGGGAGATAGTGTGTTGTAATCAGTTCTTCGCCTTTAAGAATATATAGATCCACTGTTACCCCTTTGCTTTTGTTTTGTTTCCTTTTCTTTTTTGCTTTCTGTAAGAAAGGGGAACTAGGAAAGACCTGTGGGTCATCTACTTTGATCTGCTGCTATGTACCATGAGATAAAGCCTCTTTTAGAAACTGACCTGGAACCCTAGGTGGAGTGATGCTAAGAAGAAATCATTTTACTCTGCAACATCTGTTTTGCTAACTAAACCAAGTTACTAATCTTTCACACAACAGATCCTCCCTCTGTCCTTGTTCCTGTTCCAATATGAATTCAGTCTTCAGCATGGGTTGTCAGGACTACATATTGTTTCAGATAAGGGTTCAGCAGTTGCCAAATCAGATTTTTTTTTTAATAATTAAACAATATGTTATGATACAAATCATGTATTTCAGTAGTACTCCCAAATTCTTTTCCATATCATTTCTTTCTGATAAAGAACTCTCAGTTTATAGCAAAAAAACCCTTCAGTATTTCTGATACACAATTTTAACCCATTTTTGTAGTTCCATTTTCAAGGCAGTGTAATTTCAGCATAATATTCTGATCTTCTTCTGGGCTGATAATGTTCCCAGCTGTTTTTCTATTCTGTGGACTCTCTTGGTTTTTTTGTTTTTTTTTTTCCTCATGTCAAGGCTATCAATACACTAAATCAAAAAATTAATCTTTGGGAAATTTCAAGAGCAGTCTCCCTCTGGTTCTTTTTTACAGGAATGTTGTCTTCCCTTAAAACCCTTCTTGCACTGTTTTTCCTTTTTTTAATAATTTCTCATGTAAGCTAGATTCTCTTGACCTTCTGGAAATCTGTTCTGGTGACTGTGTACCTTAGTTGTCACAGAACACTTCCTCTGTGCTGAAATTTTTTCTCATCCTGATTAAGCAATGTAAGAGACCTCTCAGGACTGAGGACTTTTCTCTGGATTTTTTTCTGAAGCTGGATTTCATTCCTTCCCTTTATTTACACTTGGGTATATCAGCCACTATTGTGCACCTAAGAGATTTTGGATACTTCAGCATGCCACTAGAACCACCACTGGATTGTTGGCTTCTCCCACCACATAGACCCAACAGACCATACACACCCAGAGTTGTGCTACAAATCGCCCCATGGTTACCATCCGCTGCCCAAACCTGGGTCTGCCTGCTGAGCACGTGTCCAGTGGGATACTGTCTCCAGGCAGCCTTCTTTGTGACAGAGCATAATTGAAACAATCTTAGTTGTCCCAGCCAGCTAAGAAATGAAAATAAAAAACTAAGGTCATTAATTTATGTAGATCTGTTAAAAGTTGGTTTTCTTCCTGTGAAATCATTTAATTGTTCATTTGTAGAGTTCTGGAACAACTGTTTGAGTGTCATATACAAGAAAACAAGAACCGTTTGGATGAGGTAGGTGCTGCCCCTATAATATTCTCCCGCTCCACATCCGACTTCAGCGGGTACGGTAGAAATGCACTGGTATATTTGCGCGTAAAGGTAACGGGAGTGCTCAGTGGGGAGCATCTCTCTCCATAAATGAGATTTGCAGACTCACGGATCACGGTACATCAGGAGTCACAGGCACAGTCACAAAAAAGGGACAATAGTCAGCTTGGTTTGGTGACACTTGCTGTATAATTTAGTCACTTCATTGCAAGCAGCCTCCCTTTCCTTATGTCAGAATTAAGCCCTGAGTTCTGGGCAGATAGGTGCCATGGGACTGGAGAAGTGTCACCCCATTCGTCCTTCACCCCCTAGAGCAAAATGCGCCACTTGTTGGATGTGCTGAAAGCAGACCTCGGCTGCAGCCCAGACAGCGGTGCGGAGCAAATCCACACAGGCTGGGAAGCCTTTGACTTGCTGGATCTGCCAGAGTTTGATACAATGGAAGAGCTTGAGCTTACCAGTAAAAGTGAGAGGCAAAGAAAAGCTACAAAAAGTGAAGAATTCTTGGGGAATGTAGACTTACCATTAAAGGAACTAAACAAATGCGAATCACCAGTATGCAGAGCAAGTTCAAAGGAGACACAGAGCAAGGATGACTTTTCAGAAGATGTCGCTGAAATTATGGATGCTGGGACAGATTCTCATTCTTGTGTGAAATCTGAAGACCCAGACACTTCACTCTCATGTGAGGCAACTTTAAACTTGGTTACTTGTGACCTTGATTTGGAAGCCAACAAGGAACTTGATGATCTTGAGGAAAGCTTTGCAGAAGCCCTTCAGATCTCACATGACTATTCACAATAGTAGCCAAAACTTAGCTGTTAAATAGGGATAGAGCTAGTTCTGTGAAGAACTGCCATTTGTTAAATAGTAGTAAATTATTTTATTTCCACTTTATTTCTGTTTAAATACTGCTAAAATCTCTCTAGCAGGATATTGTTAATTGGGCAGTAATTAATCTCTGTATTAATGTAGACTATCTAAAGAGTAAAGTGTCAGTTATCAAAAAGAATTTGTATGTTTTGTCTATAACTCAAAACTAACTTTTGAGAATATTAAAATTAGATTTATATTTTTTGAAAGCTGTAATAGTAAGTTATGAAATATTTATTGGTTTTTATTTATAATAAATAAATTCGTTGCCAGTGCAGTTGTGGTCCTGCTATAAAGATCCAAGACTTTGTAGTCTGCAAGAAATCAACTTACTTGTGTCAAAACATGGTATACTACGTATCTGCAGAGCAGAGATGGAACTGTCCATCCTGGAAGAGGGCATTGTTTGATGTTAAATCCCACTGAGGCACAAAGTTCTTATAATCAAATTTTTCCCTTTTATAGTAACTGTAGAACATAAGAAACATAGCTTTTCCATGCATTACCTAGGGTGAAATAAGGAATGAGCGTGGACAGGAACTTTCTGAACATAATTTCTTTTGGTGCTGGTAGATGATCATTCCTTCTTCAGCCTCAGCCATGAACTCAATTGTCTTATTCCTTGTACCAACAGGTATAAAGATACATTTTGCAGTATTAGCTGCTCTCAGTCTTTGCCTAACCTCCTGTCAGCTTTCTGGCCTGAAAAGGACATTTATCTCTAGCTACTGCATTGCATATGGCAGCTCTTTAATAAGCAGCTCTTTTGTTTATTTGTTTTATATGCAGCTCTTGAGCTGTTTAATCCTAGTTGTCCATGATTCAGCTGGTATTTCTGAAAAGTGAAGACTGCAACAATTTTCAGACTGCACAACACTAAAATACATGGTTCAATTTCTTGCATTAATGACAATCTTGGCATAGCATTCTGCATCAATCTTTGTTTTTGAAAAAAGGATTGAGTTGCGTACTGATTGGTTACTAGGACTATCTAGTAGAAGACACATCAGGCATCTTGTACAGCAACTGGAGGAAAGGGGTTTTTATGGTTATTTTATGGTTTATTTTATGATTAAAGTTTAAATTGAAATTAGCACATGCATCGCGCAAAATCAGCCCAAGTTTCTTTGTCTAATCAGAGTACAGCTATTACCTGGCATTCACGTTAGTGCAGAATGAGCTCAACAGGTTCTGAGGAAATGCAGGGAAGTTACATTGTCTTGCTGTATGTGAGGAACTATAAGAAGCCTTAGGAACCGGATAAAGCCTGTCCCCAGATACCTCTTAGGATTGGTCTTAATCTGCTTCCTCCAAGGACAAACCAAAAAGTGGTTACAGTTCATACGTACAACTGCTACCACCTGCCTCCCCTGTGGCTCATGAGTGTCTACCAAAGGCTATTGGTTCTGTAAGCTAGGTGAGCAATTTCAGCTATAAGTAGCTCCAGTAGACGTAGACCACTGCTTCACTTGTGAAGCATAAACTTTTTTTTTTTTGGGGGGGGTGGGGTGGGGAGGGAATCGCAAAAAAAAACTCTAGAGAAAGCTAATCAAACAAAAGCAACATTTCTGGCACAGCTGTCAGCATTGCAGTGCAGAACATAATTGCCCAAAAAAGCAAAAGGCACTTTCCTGGCTGCCTTGGCCACAATAATAAATTACACTTGTTGACAGCGACAGCAGACCAGGGTTTATTTTAGCCATGTACTGTGCAGATGGGCACTACTAGCCTTTCATCTGCCACACTCAGCTGGCTCTTGTAAATGGGGCCTGCAGCTTGAGTGCCCTGGCTCACCGAAACATAGGTACAATAATGTGGGGATTTTGCATCCCTCCATCAGAGCTTGTCTTGTTGAAACAACATACGCACAGGGCTGATTCAGTAGGGTGCAGGGATGGTTTGTCCTCGATCACAAGTGACCAAAGCCCTTCTCCCATCCCCAAGGAACCTCCCTCTCTATTCCTTACCCCACAGAGCTGAAGGACAGATGCACCTAGGGAACTATTGTTTCTAATGTATGAACAATTTTAACACAGAGGGACTGGTTAGAAAACTAAACAGCGTGGTTCCACGTATCCAGGTATAAAGCCTCTTTGCTCCTCAGCCAGGACTTCACCCACTCTTGGGCCCCTCCATTCTGCATTCGCCAGTCTCAGTCAATAACGGCATTCAGGGGTTTTTCCCTACTTATCACTACACTGTATAACTTGCACGTCATAAAAACAAAGATCACTTGGCAAACCTTGGCTTGTGGTCAACATGTGATTAAAGATTAGTAAGAATTTCACATTTAAATTCCGCAAATAAAAAAAACTAAACACCACAGCAGTGAAAGTGGTCATGACATCACCTCACAGAAAGGTACAAATAATG
Source organism: Pelecanus crispus (assembly GCF_030463565.1). Lineage (NCBI taxonomy): Eukaryota > Metazoa > Chordata > Aves > Pelecaniformes > Pelecanidae > Pelecanus > Pelecanus crispus. Next base: position 53,924,570 of record NC_134648.1, read on the forward strand.
ACACCCTCATTTCCTGTAGTATGAGTAACACAAAAATAAACAAAACCAGTTCCTTGACCATATTTCCTGTTGATGAGCTGTCTGAACATCAATGACATTTTTTCTGGGTAGAAGGAACTCAAAAGAGTAAATAAATTAATTAAAACAGACCTTTCACAAACAAAACATCTGTCTGCCTAAACCACAACTGTAAACACTTCTTGGATCCAGAGTGAAATTTCTGGTAAAGAACGAGAAGATTGCGCACTCCGGTATCCTAGCAGCTGGAGCAGTCAGCCCAGTCCAAGGAACTGGTTTCTCATTGTACAGCCACTCCCACCAGATAGTGGGGAAAAAAACATTCTAGATAAATGTTACCTATATAAAATGAATCTGTTTATCTACAGATCCAAAAGCAAATTCAGGCTATCCAGGGCTTAAAACTTTCTCCCTTTTATTCACATTTACTTTAAGGTGGTGCTTAAAATATAAGTTGTTTAAGCAGCTTGATACGCAAGCCTGACCCACATCACTGATGAGATTAATCAACAGTGCAAGCTTTGGGTTTTTTCTTTTTTTCTGAGGGTTTCTTTTTTTTTTTTTTGGTCTCATCACCTTTTACTTGGTGATATACTCAGGTCTTGGCACAAGCAATAGCGGAACAAGGTAGCCATGACACCATTACAAATCTGAATGCTTCACAAGTAACAAACTTAGGAGCAGTTGGCAGCTGTGATCTGCAATGTAAAGCCTTATTTCTGCCCAGATTTATGTGGGTGATGAGCACATGCATAACAACATCAATGTTTACCTCAAAGGACAAAAGCCCGCTACTGTTACTTCACTCTGTAACAAACCGGTCTCTTTAAAGCCTACAGTTTTGTCATCACTGCTCTTACTTTGAAAGGTAGGATTCTGTTTATTTACAAAGCAAAGTGGGGCTTTTGGTCATTTGAAGTAAAGATTGATATGATGAAAGGAAAAGGTGCTTAGATGTCTTAGGGTTGACCAGAAAACAAAAACCTGCAAGCAATACCCAAGCTGTTGTTTTATCCCTGATTGACCCCAGTCTAAGACACCTACAAATTTTTCACTTAGGCTTAGCTGCAGAATGACTCTGGGGTCTTGTTTTTCTGCACTTCTGTACATTTTTACATCATTTATAGCTATGCAACAGTAGTTGTAGAATGATGCAGCTCAACTGATAATGTTTCATAATTATAGTGCAAATGGCTCCATCAGACAGTGAGGAAAAAAAGGCTACTTTTTTCTCAGCAATGATCTGTGCAAGGAGTATGAACAAGAGTACTGGAGCATCAGTATAAATAAAAATTCAGTCCAGGAGTTTCCTTTGCAGCACCTAACGCAGGCTGTTTCAATGCAGTGACAGCACAGCTTCTAACCAACAAGACATCCCAAACACCCTCCAGCGCGCTGCTACCGTTCCTCTGTGCCTGAGCACCAGTGAAAGGCAGCAGTCTCAGGGCACAGCCTGGGGGAAGGAGAAACAGCGATGGAGAATGAATGTTAAAGGGAATGTAGGAAGAAAGGAAAGAGGAAAGGGAAATTGTTATTTATTCCATCTTTGAAAAAATGGTGAGACCTATTATCAAGTAGAACACTGGTGCAGAGTAGAAATTTAGATGCCGCTTGTTAACATTGGTCTTCAAACATATTTTAGAGCTCCCTCAGGTTTTCCACCTTTTGTATCGTAGCATTTGTATTTGAGTATTTCAGACCTAAGAATTAATGAAAAAGGGAAAAAAACCACAAAACTGTAACTCAGGGTGTATTTCAGGGAGCTATGGGAAACTCCAGCATCCCACTTTATTTTTTGACCGCCCAAGGCAGGAGCATATGCTGATAAGCAAGTGCAGGGCACTGCAGCTGCATGATGTCTCTAGAGCCACCAAACCTTTCTTTCTGGCACTTCCCAGGCTCTTAACCTGCTGTTCTCAGGAGCTAATACCTGGTATGTACACAGATTACAAGGAACAGAACAGCGACCAGTGATTTTAATAAAAACAATTTCTCACTCTCCAAAACAGCCAAACCAGATACTCACAAGCAGTCCAGTCTTCCTGTTTCTTTTATCAATAGTGAAATCTGCTTCATTCAGTAACAACCATCTTCAGTTTCTATTCCAAGTAGCAAAGCAAGTGATATGCAAACAGGTGAGTGGTAAATTAATCTGCCACACCAGCCATTGCACCAGCATGGGTTACAACCAGTCAAGGGATCCAGTTTCAAAGCCTGTAGCAGGTTGTGGGCCAGCGGAAGCTGAGCATGTCACAGGGATAAAGCATCGCTGGGAGGGGAAAGAAGAATCAGGAGTTATCACTGGCATGACAAATCATCAGTTGAGCTGTAGAGCACCCGTAGCTCATCTCTGTCTCAACCACCTTAAAGAAAACCTAGGAGGACTCCAGGATGTCAGGCAGTCCACAAGTAGCAACAAAAAGAGTTAATTCAAGTGAATGGAACCAAAATTAAGAATGCTGTGTCTACTGTGCACAGGACTTTCTGTAGAAAGCCTCCAGAGCAGCTGGGCTCTCTCTGCAGGCCTTCGAAAGGGACTGATCCTTTTAGCTTACCCGCTAAGCTAATCCCAGCAGACAGCAAAGGGCAGGAGGTGTGCCTGACACCCACCTGACAACACACAAAGTTACACTTGCATTCATCTTTTAAACTGTGAGACGGGCCTGCAAAAGGGGTGGACTGTCAACCTAGCACCACATTTTGGGCTGGAGGAACGCCGGAGGTGCTGAACACCCATCCCCACTGGGCACAGGCACGGGCTGCTGCTGTGCCCTCGCTGCTCCTGTAGATTGCAGGCTTCAGCACACACAGTCTTCCCTGCAATCCTTCCAGCCCTACCGCATTGGGGGGATGAAATTAGACCTTGAGAAGGGCAAATAAAGGCTACATAAATGGAGTAGGGAGGCATATGAAACTTGAGAGAGAGAAACTCAAACACAGCCTCAGCCTGGCAGGCCACAGAGCTATGCTGTCCCATTCTCATAGAGGACAGGCAGCGTGATCCATAGCACGAGGTGCAGAGCTCTCTGCAGTTATCCCAAGAATCCAGCAAGCCTGTAGGACTCCCCTTACAGCATCTGTGCGAGGGCTGCAGCATACCTTACATCTCACAGCAGCCAGAGCCTGATTCCAGAAGATGAGTAACAGAACTATGAGGCGACCCCAGCTCTTCCCAGCTATCTGTTTCTCTCACTCATAAGCAAGCACACATGCCAAGTAAGAAACGAAGCAACGTGTCAAAGGCCATCAGCTCTCCTGTCAGCCTGAGAATTCCTTGCAGGACCTCAGAGGCGTAGCCTCTCCAACCAGAAATCCAGCTCAGAGACATTTGGCACCCTGCTTTTTGCCAACATTTGACACAAGCGAGACCAGAGATGATACAGATAGCACAGGTTCGGGAGCTGGCTATGAGGCTTCCCAAACGCTGGGCACAACCATCTCAGATAACAGTGGATTGTAAGAGAAAGACAGAAGAGCTCCTCGAGCTCTCATCTCGGTTTCCCTTTCCCCAGCAACAAGCTTGCATGATGAGTCCTCCGCTCCCACCTTGAGAGTCTTAAGCCTTACACAAGGGCTTTCAGCTTAAACGTAGGTCTTTCAAAGGCCCTCGCTGTAGCTTTCCATAGCATGTGTTTTCTCCATGGCTGTTCCTCAATATTTGAACTTCTTAGAGCCTCTGTTCAGTTCACTTCATGGTGCAATCAGATCTCCCTAAAGGGTTCTTGGGCACATCTCTACAACCAGCTCATTGTTGTCCATCCCTTTATCCGAAGAAGCAACCAACAGGTGAGAGCACACCCCTTCCATAAAGCACCCATGATGCAGTCTCAGGCACGCGCCAGTAACAAAGCTATGGGGCAGGTGAGCAATAGGATGGGCCAGCTCATGGCCAAAGTTAGCTCCACAGGTATCGGGACAATTCAGCCTGTAGTATTAGTGCAGTACTTCCAGTTTCTTTCAACAGAGAATGTAAATTAGCCTCAGTTCTGCTTATTTGTCATTATGTAAACACCAGCATTGTGCAGAGGGATAAGGCCGACCTTTTGGCATGAAAACAGGCTCAAATGGAGCATTTTATTTCCAGCCTGATGACATAAATGCACTGAAAGTGCTAAATTTACCTTGGCAGCCCTCCTAACAAACACCATGGCACTAGGGATAAATTTTGCTCTGATTGCAGGTAGTGCATACACTCAGCAATGCTCCTTATTTTAGGTAGACTGTTTTTTTCACAGTGCATCAAAGCTACTGCATCTAATACCTATCGTTTGGATTCCTGTTGCTCTTCTGATTGAGCTGGCTGTGGAAAAGCTCCTTCTGCCCTTTAAAGCATAAGAGGAACTTGGGAAGAAGACAAATCCTTCATCAGCCATCTATGTTTGTTTCTATTTTTGGTGAACAACTGCACTTTCCTCCTCTTTCCTAATTACATTTTGACCCTGACTACCAACACAATGCAGTGTTTCCTCTCTCCTTATGAAGGAGAAAACAGATGTCTTCATTTGGACAAGGCATTGCTACAGGAACCCATGCACTCTAGCAAGAGTCACATTGCATCTACAGAAAGTAGTAGGGACCATTTTCAGGTAAGGCTGAAAGAGCCATCCAGCAGGACAGAGGAAGAAAGAATCATCTACCAGCACCCTGGAAGGAAGAAGTCCTTAGGCCCAATTCCTTCTGGAGCTGCTGTCAGGAACTGAATCAAACCCCAAGTTTTGACAGACTTGATTCTTGTCTATGTATATGTGTTTTTTAAGCCAGAAGTCACCCCCAAAGAAAATCTGATCAGATTTACTGATTATCATAGCTGGCCTACCTCTGCAAGATAGCTTCCAGGACCACAAGAATCAGGAAATAAAAATGATGTTGTATTTTTAGTGTGTCAGTGAAAGGATGGCTTAAACAGGAAAACTGAGGAAGTACAATACCCTAAGATTTATAGTTTCAAATTAAATTGCTTCTCCTAATTCAGGGAGAGAAGTAAACATTTGGCAACTGGTGGAATTTAAAGTGATGGAGACCTACAGCTCCTGGTCTTAAGGAGACAACTCAAATTTTTGAAATACAGAGTGAGCACTTGCTATTTCTGGAGGCCCAGAGACAGTCACTTCAGAATGAATGAATTTATTTCTATACTGCTATGGTACAGGAAACTCAATAAACCCTGATAAATCTGCTAAAATAATATCTTCCACATTATCAAACAAAAACCAAACTACCTTCTAATTTCCTGAAGCCTTTTGCTGAAGATTTTGTCAATGGAAAGACATTTTCAGCTTCAATCAGTCATGAATAGCACAGCATGCAGACAGAAGAAATCAGATACACACATGCACACACAAAGTATGCAGTTCCTTCAAATCACTGATTATCAGTATTAGCCAGCCTTGACAGGGGCTTCCTTCATAGGTACTTAACACCAGTGAAAATTCTTCATTCACCTCTGGGTATGATAATTCGGGGTCTGTTCGTGGAAGGATTTTATGTCCTTCTAAATTTACGTAAGGCACATGACTGTCATTTTAGAAATGGCTAATAATAATAATAATCTGAACCTCATCTGCAAGCCCTCCAAGTCTTTCCCAGTTGTTTTGTTTATTACAGCAGATATTTTAAATCCACAGAATAAGCAGGGCAGCAAATAATATTGGCTTGGTATGTTTGGGATGGCAGATGTTTAGTTTAAACTTAGGTGTCCGTCTGAAAGATTAGCATGCAGATCAGTCTAGAAGATGTGGTGGTTGATCAGAAACGGGACAGAATTTTTCTAAGCTCTGCTCCTTCTAGCTCCCACATCTATGTTGTGCCATTTTGCAATCAGAGAGCCCAAGAACACGCATATGCCCTGAAGTCCTGGCTTCAGGAAAGCTCCCAAAGAATGCCATGAAGTCAAGTGTTACAACATGTCTTCAACCCTGTGCACCTCTGAAAGATAAAGAAGTTTTGTGGTAAAATAGTTCCAGGCTCACCCATATCCTACTTATGCTTGGTTTTTCTTTGAATTAATGAGGCTAGTTTAAAGCAATTGTAATAACAACAGAACTAGCTTTTGAGAACTACCAATTCGCTAAGCATTATGTTCCACTGGAGCCACAGAACTGCCATCACTCAAACGCAAGTGCTGATGGCAGAAGGTTCAACTTGCCCAAGAGCCAGACTGAGCCAATGGATATACAGCGATACGAAATAACTTGCTTAGTTCAGAGCTGATGAGCATTCACCCAGTCCTCACTCAGCTCCAACTCTCCTGCAACACCATTCTCCTGTCAATACCTCTGTAAGTGACATTCCCATCATACTCACAAATTGTGATCATCCACAGGTAGTTCTCAGGCTGCAGGAGGTAAACTGGCAACGTTTCTGTGGCACTAGGCAGCTCTGTCTCCATGCAGAATCCAGCCTTCTGGGGCATGCTCATAAACATAGTGGAGAGAGAGAACACACATTTATATCATGTCAGTGACCCCTCAGGGAAAAGGAATGGGTGTTAAAAAAACCCCACAAACACCATCAGATCCTAAACAGTGCAACCGTCACATGTAAAACTTCCAACTAGGTACCTAGCATTGCTGAGTTTCATGTAACCTTCATCTATCCACAGCCATTCCAGATTTAAACAACCCTAACAGCTGAATGAGAGCTACTTCAGTTGCCCTGGTCAAGGCACTAGGCTAGAAACCTCTCTCATCAGCTCCCCTAAGTTCCTCTTGTACCAAGTTCTGGAGCTTTTGTCCAAGAAAGGTACTGACCAGCTGTGCCAAATCCAAGAATCAAGCCACTTCCCTATCAGCCAGCTCTGGCCACCAGAAGGCTCTAATGGGGATTTTACAGTGGCTGGAAAATAACAGCTAGTTTAGAGCAATTGGGATTCAGGGGAAATCTAGATTTCTGAAGAGACCTTTGCCTCAGGACTAAAACCAGTGTAAACAGTAAGTCTGATCAGAACTGCTGGATGTTTTTACCACGTGCTTAGGACCCGAAGAAGTCACGTTTCCCTCTTCTGATCTTGAATCTATGTCAAATAAGATAGCTTTGCCCACACTGAACATCACACAGGACATTCCCCAGGATCTGGGAATTGATCAGACAACCTATCAGATCAGACAGCTGGTGTGTTACTGTCTTACCTTAAGTTGATTAATACCATCAAATTGAGCATACCTAGAAGACAAATTTTAGTTAAAAGCCTGGCCGTTTCAGATATAGTTAAGTGGGCAGCACACTAGGCATTTAGCAAAGACAAGGGAAATGCAATTGTCGACTGTGAAATTGCAGTGTCCAGCATGCAATTCATTTATCATGACATTATGAGGTCTTGTGCTGCACCCGGTGTTATATAGCAAGCCTTTTGCGCCACCTCCCTTATTGACTAAATGCCAATTATAAAATGAAGGAAAACTTCAGTGTTAGTTATTGGTAGCAGCTCCAATGATAGTACGTAAGTATACAATTGTTTCCTCTCTCACATGCTTTTGCAAAGGATTGTTCATTTCAAAACCTTTTTATGCCTCCTCCACTTAAAGGTTACAGGGAAATTGAATGTTCAATACTAAAAATAGCTTTAGAAAATGCAAAACATTATAAGCAATAGCAATAGGCAGCAGGCACAAGAATTCCCTGCCACAAAGATGACAGCTATTAGTATTTGACAGTACAAGTTTTATATCCGTACTTAGATGCAGGACAGTACTTGCAGTGCTTTGGAAGAGGGATAGCACCTTTGTGTATAGAAGGTAAGGTCACAACCTAGGACTGCACACAAAAACTAAGTTCTCTGATTTTTCTTTTAATAATGGAACAATAAGAACTCATAGTTGCTTCAAATATTTATTTCCATGGCAAAAATAGACTATAATATATTCATTTCACATATATTACATTCAGTAATACAAGCTTTTCTGTCTATGAAACACAATTTGTACATTGTTTTACAAACCAATTTCACTTTTACAAGAATTAAAGCTGTTTTGATTATACATTTTTACAGTATTGGTGGCAAGACAGCAAAAATAGACATGTTAACCACTAGCTTAGTACTAGAAAATAATACTTCGTGTTTGCTACTGTTTAAACGAAGTCCCATTTCAATCCTTGCATACTGGCTCAAATGAAAATGGAAGAAAATGGAGCCAGATCCTGCATTCCTCTGACATTAAGGACTCAGTCCTACAAAACTGCTGAAAGGACTTCAAACACCCATTTGCTTTAACTGAATGAAGAGATTTCAGCAATGTGCAGGAGTGTACATACTGATTTGCCAGGTCAAGCTTCTAAAATTTCCATCCAAGTCCACCCAGATCAGCCATAAAGAGGACAGATATGTTGGGTATTTCAAAGCAATTTAAGAAAGTATCATTGTAAAGAGCACATATACCTTGTCTGTCAGAATTATCCAGGATTAACAAGGTGACAGACTGGAGGATTTTACATGGGTTTTCCCCATCTAGTTTCCTACCATTCTAAAAATTAATGGCATTTGCAAAGTCTTTAAAGTATTTTAAAAGTCTCCTAATTTTACCTAAATATTTCCAAATGGAAAAACAGCATTTAAATTCCCTTTAGAAAAGTTAGGCACCTTCTGAAACTGTGCTCATAAAATTAATAATTTGGCAGTTTTGATTGCCACATATCTGAACCAAAATAACGTTACGGTATCTACAGACTTGCTCTCTAACTTGCCACAAGCTGGATCTGTTGTAAACTCTATTCATTAGATTCTTTGCATTTGATTTCTATCTTAGTTCCCTAATTAGAGCTGAAGAACAGACTTCTAAAGAATACACTGGAGGTTATTCTTCACCACTGAATGCAGCATCATGTGGAAAATAGCAAAGAATAGAACCAAAGGCCATTTAGCAACTGTTTTTTGAAATGCTCACTGACGTTAATAAATCCTTTCTTTTTTCAGCCCCCCTAGACCTTAAAGTAACATATGTGATGCCAACAGAATGCACCAAGTTAGCTGGTCCCCAACAGGATCTTACTAAGAATTTTTGTTTTTTTTACAGACCTTTGCAACAGCTGTTAAAAGTTTAAGATTCTTCCCTTACCTCAGCACAGTGTTATTTTAATATCAGTGTATTGCAAATGCTGCACTGCAACATAATTTCTAAGCACATGTTAAATTCCACATTTCAAGGGCCTGATTTTCAGCCCAGCCTTAACCTGGTGCAATTCACACCTACTGTAAACACCTGGCTGCATTCATAAAGTATTTACACTTTCAAATCATCTAACCTGCATCCATTAGAAATTATCACTGCAAAATTGCATGTGTGCCTACTCCCCCTGCATTTTGCATTGGTAAAACCAGAGACCATGGTTTGAAAAATCTGACCTTTAGTAAGTAAACAGAAACTGAGCTGACAGATTGCATTAAATACATTTGGAAAGGATGATATGTAAAAATAACAGAGCCTCTGAAAAAAAAAATATTTGGAGTTTCAAAAATCACATTTTAAAAAGCCAGTAAAAATAACACCTATGACTACATATTCACTTACCCTACCATGCCATGAAAAACATACCATATGAATCAAACTTCTCTAGCAGCTCTACTGTGGATACAAAATGTTCCAAATCCTCCTCCAAATGCCTTCAGCCATTCCTCAAATCCGCACTCTCTACTTCCAACATCTTGTACTTTCACAAGACAATTTCTTCTGAACTATCTCAGCTACTTTTCTTTGAATGCTGTAGCTCCATATATGCACAACATTCCTGCTGAATTCTTTTGGTTAATTCTTGTAATCTGTATTTAAATTTAAAGCAGACATGTGAGTATTCATGCTTTAAGGGCTCAAGCTTTCATTGGCAATAAGCCCATTTTAATTCCTACAATATCAGGAAGAACTGCAGGAATTGTGCATCTTGCAGGACTGGACTCTGGCTTTGCATGACGTTGCAGTATTGAAAAAAACCCCAAACCCTAAACTCTAAAGCACAGAGTTCTTAGCAATGGAAATGTTGTTTCTTTTAAATTAGTAATTTGAACTAACTATTGAAATATAGTAATGAGTTCACTATTTTTAAGCCCAGGGTTTTAGTAACGCTACCGATATTAAAACTGAGGTCTCATTACACAGCTAGCTCGTATGATAAACAACCCTGCAGTTCCCAAGTTTGGTCCAAAGGCCACTGAAATCTACAAGCCACTCAATTTTAACAGCTGCTCCAACAAGAAAAATGCACCAGCAGCCTCAGGTAGTCTTACTTATTAAATTTAAGAAGCTATTTTTGGAGAAAATTGCTCCAAATGTCATCCACTTCAAAAAAAGATACACAGGATTACAAGAGGAGCCAAAAATACATTTCTCAAAATGCCAAAAATTTTTTCCATTTTAGTTCACATTTATTTTACTGTTATTTGTCATTACTTTATTTTACTTTTTTTCCTAAATGTTGATGATAACTTTGAGCAGCTTTTCATCCACAGAAATTATAGGAACTCTGCCTTGCTCACCTGCTTTGAATTAAATGTATTTCTAGATATAAACCATAGCACCCTACACTTCTAGTTTTTACCAAGTTCACTTGTGCAGAAGGTATCACAATGAGAGCAATACTAAGGCATAAAACTTTTCCTGCTCTTCAGGGGGGACAGCAGAAAAAGGAGAGCACTGCTGTGCAGGCTGCAGAAAAACTATGCAAAACTCCCTTGTGTACCATGGAGCTTCTCCCTTGCAGAATGGGGTGAGGAGTGATTTGCAGCCTACAGCTAAGCCTGCTAAGTCAGCGACACCTTTGCAATGAACAGGGCTCTGACTTGTGTTCTTAGAGAAGAGCTGCTAGCCCAAGACTACAAAGATTCACTGGCCAAAAAATCTCTCATCAGAGCAACCAAGAAAGAAATCAAATGGGCAGAAGCCCTTACTACAATTTGTGGGTTCTTCTCCTGACTCTTCATAGAATTTGATCCTAAAAAGCATTTTCCACCAAGCCCACAAGACAGTCAAATCTGTCTCTTGACAGTGTATAGCACCTTTATTTATCCCTGAGAGCTCTGACATCCCTAGAGATCAGCATCTTCTTTGCCATTTACTGCAAGAATGTCTTCATACAACTTTTCTTACTACAAAAAAGTCAGCTCAAATGTTGCATAATTGGTTTCATCCCCATAAAAACAGAAACATATTTGGCAAAACGGACAGGCTTATAGTGGAATTGTAAGCTTTTGACAAATAAATGCACCTCTGACCCACACTGTGACTGGATTTGGACAGTGGATGTTCTTGTAATGTCCAACACTTCAGGAAGCACTCAGCGCAACTACATGTAAAAAATCATCCCTTTTCAAGGCTCAGAACAAAGTGCTAAAAACTGAATTTTCTTTTAGAAGTTGACTGAAAATCTAAACAATGGTTTAAAAATTAATTTTGTTACAGGAGGTTGTGAAGTTTATTTTCATTTGGTATCTTCCGAAGAGAAACTGCTCATTTTCAATGCTCATGTGGAGCCATATGCTTACATACAAAGGCAATCCTGCTATCTTCAGTAGGAAAACTCACATATAGTCAAGTCTATTAAGGTAAGTCTATTAATGCAAAAACAGACTGCTGATAGACAGAACTGAAAGCTGAAGTGGAAGAGGTAGCAGTGCTATGCTTAAAAAAATAAACCAAGACTGTAACTACCAGATCAGAGAGCAACCACCTCTAAAAGTGAACACAACTTCTTTCAGCAAAACAGAAAAAAAAAGCCAAAAGACACACATTTCCTCACCCACCTCAGATAATCCCGTAAGTTTTGGATTAAATTGCTTGTTTTAACTGCTCATTTTAATGCCTCACAGCTGATGTTCTGTACCAGTAACTGCTGAACAGCTAAAATTGTTGCTTGAAGCTGTGGTCGTATATAATTTCATTAAAAGCTGCACGTATCAGGTTATGAAGATCACAGTCCAAAGTTTAGAAATGGAAATGGTACAAGCTATGTTTTAGAACATACCTTTCCATTCAAAAATATTGCTGAAGACAGAAGTGAACCGTGGCAAACAGTAGCAATGTTTTTAAAACACAGCATGATACAAATAGTCAAGTATGTTTGTTTCTTTCAATACTTCTGTTAACACAGATATGTCACATTGGTTCATTTGCAAGATTTATATATAAAGAATCAATCTTCAGTAACTGGTTTCCTCTGGACTTCCAGTTTTACATTTGACAGTTAATACTTCCTGGGCATCTTACAGTTACAAAAAGAACATCTTTTCCCCCCATCTGAAATATTCAATCTTACTTTTACTGAGAGTAGAACAATTCAGACTGCCTGAAAGAGACCAAATGCACTAGATTAAGACAGTGTACTTCGAAGTAATACATTTTGTATAGAATGACATATTAGCACAATGTCATTTGGACCATGTGTTTTTCTTTGTGGAAGTAGCTTATTACAGAGGAAACTGAGGCAACCTATTTATTATTCTTAATTAATGTTTTGGAAAACAATTATTGCTTTGAAGGGGTTTTAATTATTTGTAATAGTTTTCAAACCCTTGTTACAGCTCAGAAAAATAACATAATTTCACCCGTGATAAAAATGACTTTCAGTCTCATGTCATTTCACTAAACAGGTTGCAAGGGAAATGGACACTTAAACGTGCCTGCAGACTGGTCTATCATAGGGTTTTTTATTTTAAATTAAACCAGGCATCTAAAAACTAAGAGCTCAATAGGGGTTTTCAAATCAGCATCTCAAACACTTGAAAAGGCAGGTAAAACCACACTGTCCCCATTTGAAAACCACAGACAGAGGATTATTTAGGGATACCATCATTAGACCAGACCCATGGGACAAAACGGAAACTACCAAAGGTACGACTCATCTTCAGATCCATGCCACAGCCATTGACTCAGCCACCTACACAGCTACCAAAATACTCACATCTCCAGTGTCACCTCTAAGAGCCCTTACATTCTGCAGGTGTTCTCGAAGGGCTTCTGTGGATATTCTTCATTGCAACAGAACTGCAATGAAGCATTAGCAAAATCTGTTCTAGTGCTGACAAAATAATCTGGAGGATTCTACAGAAACTTCCCGTGCTTTAAAGGCTTTCTTGACTGGGAACATAAACATTTTTAATGGTCACCTTTGCACTGTGTAAACCAGCAATCATAGCTGCCACACCTCCTCCATTATGTTTCATACGATCATTTCCGCTTTGCCACTATGCACCTTCTTACTCCAATTTTGGTTCTATCGCTTCATCAACTTAAAAGGTTCTTCCTAAAATAACAGGTTAGTAATGGTATATTACCCTATGAAACAATGCATGATTATAGCTTCTATGTTTAACTACATAAATAACAGAGCAAAAAAAGTGCTTAAAACATTTGCATCCACTTTGATTTCAGCCAGTAAAATCAAACTGTACTCTAAATGTATGAATAATACTGAACATATACTTTCTGTCATCCATTTGTTTCCAATAACCTTGTAGATAATTAGACTGTTTTTCCCCTGCTTGTTGCAGGTAAACATGCCTCCAGTCACATGGAAGTTATCAACAGTTCACATCATCTTTCACTTGTCAGTTCTATTACGCAGCACTACAGCTAACTACCAATAGCTTCCCCTACTTTCTGCAGTACTTTCTGCATGATTTTTGAAAAGTTAGTTCAACCATTGCCAGTCTTCTCTGAAAATATTACGGTGTTTAAATTTGGGTTGTGGTGTTTTTGGTTTTTTTTAATTAAAAAATGCTGAATATAAAAATAACTGTCCTTAAAGCAATAACTTAAATATCTAAGAGCTGCTAATTTTGCTGAGTAAACCAGAGGAAACCAAAAGTTCATTTTAAAAAATATAGATGTATTATTCTAAATACAAAATTGAAACCAGAATGAAGCCGCATAAGACCTTGACAATCCCGAGGAGCAGGTTTCTCACCCCATATGCATCTACAGATTTTAGCTTTTGCACAGCTAACAATTATGCTTTAAAACATAATGTTAGTAAAATTGTGCCATGTACTTCCATTCCATTCCATAAGATACTTTTTTGCCCAGAGTAACACCACTCTAAAGAATGTATGCAAGTACTACAGACCAGTACAAGTAAAATCATTCCCTAATATAACTGCAGCTGAACATGGGAAAAATTTAGTCCAGCGAAGATCCTGCTTTGCAGGGACTGTTACACTGACTCGCATTTAACAGTCACGTACCAGCCCTAAAAGGGGACTGCGTGATTCATCATATGAAGAAAACACCAGTGAGAGCAGGTCTGCCTGGACAACTGTAATTTTCTTTCTGTAAACTCTTTCAGTGTCCCTTAGGAAGTGGCAGGATTATATAAGTCTAGAACTTTTGAGAAACTGAATGAGAACTCCATAGACAAAAGTGTACTGCGAAAGAGTCTGCACCATCATCATTCTCTGCTGCCTCAACATGTCCAGCACTCGTGGGATGTCCAGCATCTGGAGGAAGAGAACAAACCATTACAAATGACTGGTGAGCAAGGAGACTGGCTTGCACTTTCTCAGCAGGAGGTTCAGAGCAGTACCAGTGATCTAAGGGCAGAATCAGCTGCTCTAATTTCAGCTCTGACAATTCATTGCCCGTGCCTACAGTATGGACTGCACTACACCACTGTGAAATATGCATAATGTTAAATTTGCCTATCTCATGAGGTATGGGTCTTCATAAATCTAATGGCTGCAAAAGTTTGTCACAGTGTTAGGACAGGAATGTACAACGAAACAATCAGTTTGTTGAGTCTCAGCTAGCATATTATATTATTAATAAACACTTTACAGCTGTTCACTTCTGGCTAAAAGCTGACAGGACCAGGTTTTATTCTATTAAACTATCTCTTTGTCCTCTGCTGAGACTGCACTGCAAATATACTACACGTAGGAATAAAATATTTAATAACAAGCACAGAGACTGGCTACAAAGCATGTTCTTGAATATTATCAATTAAAATTAAGGCATGAAGTAAAAGTGGTAAAGTCAAGGCAAAATCCTGAAATATGCTTAGCAGCTTAGGGCATACCTTGTTCCACTCAGTGACTCAACATAAGATGTTGATCTTATGGAGTCAAGAATCCAAATGAGCATTCCAGTACCCAGTGTGTAAGTGGGCAACTCTAGAAGATTATTAACTTCTGTTGAATTGCCATATTTGTAAGGGCTCTTCCAAAGGCTGCATCTTGGGAAAGCTCAAATGAACAACCATAAAACGTTTATTAGGCAGGTTATTTACTCTTCCACTACCTAGTATTATTTAAAGCACGAGAAAGAAAAAGAGATCACCTCATTGTGTTCCAAGCAAGCGATCATGATCTCTGACAGTATGACCACTCCTGTTCGTCCTACACCTGCACTGCAGTGTACCAGTACAGGAGGATTAGAGTTTTTAGGATCCGCAGTGCTGTTCGTATGGCGCCGCACTGACTGTATCTCTTCCAAGTACGCTATTAAGTTCAACAAGATAAGAATAATAAATTTAGATGAAGCCCCGTAAGCCATGCTCTTACACTGTATGGCCACCAGAAAAGTAGTAATTTAGCAAATGACATCCCACAGAAAAATGACACACTGTATAAATCACAAGTCATATCCCAACCAAAGCAATACAGATCTGTAAAGATCATCTAACATTCGTAAGGCTTTTCTTGCCTTGTTCCCCTATTCCCCACCAAATGCAGCTCATGGCCGTCTTGCTACTGCTGGAACATACTCAAATGTGTAGTACGTGATGCAATTCTTTTTATCTATATGAACTTTCAGTAAATTATATATTTGGCTTCAGACATAAACAGTCACTTTAACAAACTGGCAAGTATATTCCTGCTAAAAATATAATTCAGTATCTTGCTGGTGTGAAGAAACCTTTTACAGCAGAATGCTTGGCATACTTATCAAAAGTTAATTCAAGTATAGCAGCCATTTTAGGAGGTATTAAAAAAAAAAACCACCCCACTCAAAACAAAGCTATTAAATACAACTTACAGAGAAATCCCTTTAAATCCTCTGGACAGCCATGCTCTGGCCAGTCAGTATACTGCAGATGCCAAACTGTTCTCTCCTGTCCTGTGAGAAGATGTTTAATCTTCAAACCCGTAGTTGCATAGCAGCCTGAGTCAGTACGGAATCGTGTGGTAATCTTAAATCTTCCATATGTTACAGTGTTGTGTCTTGAACCAAGACGTGGCCAGTATCGGAAGCTTTTTTCTCGCCCACTTTCCTTAAAAGTAAAACACTTGCTTAACAAGAAACATAAGAACACTCATATAACTAATGCTCCTGTAACAACTGTATCTCTCGTCTATTAAGTACTACTACAGTCTTATGGTTTCTCACTGAGTAAACCAACGTTCCAGCAGAAAGAGTGCAAAGTTACATCTTTCTGCCAAGGAAAGCAAGACAGAATGGCAAAGGGGTCACCAGAAATTTATCTTTGTTTGGTCTTCTTGTTGGAGCAAAGATACCCTTCCTCTAACAGATTGTAACAAAATCACTGTGGAATTTCTGGGAGAAACCTGGCTCAGTTTTTACTCACTTCCTCTGCCGTCACCATAGCTATGATGGCAATCCCTTGTTCCCAGATCATCTGCCAGAAATCCTGACATGTATTCTGCAAAGGTCCCTGTGTAGCAATGTAATCCCACTCTATGCCACCAACAGAGATCTGTAAAAAGAAAGACATTAGATTAGTAATTATTGAAAACTTCCTTTCCCCAATTCTTAAGTCAGCCATTTGAAGATGCATAAACTGAAAAAAGACAGCAACACTGCAGAAGTAGGAGCCCGTTGTGAGTCGTATCTGCCTCCCATTTTTTAGCTGCGTCTTATCACATTAGATGCAGAAGAGACACAATGTTTAAAATTGTATAGGCACATAGCTAGATAACCTATTTACATCATAAGTATAATGCAAAAGTAAGTAAATAAAATTGTATTGCTCTTTTGTGAATTTAAGTTTTCTAGCCAATTTGGGTTTAGAGAAGCTTTCATACCCTGGTGCTGTAAATGCTATTAT
The DNA here is from genome assembly GCF_030463565.1 of Pelecanus crispus. Taxonomy (NCBI): domain Eukaryota; kingdom Metazoa; phylum Chordata; class Aves; order Pelecaniformes; family Pelecanidae; genus Pelecanus; species Pelecanus crispus. The sequence continues at coordinate 53,941,571 of NC_134648.1, forward strand.
TTGCACTAAAAAGTCAGAATTAGCTGATGTTTCCTCAAAAAATATTATCTTGTTTGAGAAAGGTCAGAAGAGTTACTCAACATATGTGAATGACTTCAAGTATAGAAACCATACTACCATGTCAGTGCACAAACAGATTTATTAAAAAAAGACAGCAACACAACTACAACTGCTGCTTTGATGATCTCAACTGTTTTCAGAGAAAGCATGAAGCCAATTGTAAGGTAAATGCACTGAAAATGAACGAACTGCCTTGAAGGTTCTTGAGATCACCCTGCAACTTCTTCACTTTTTGCAACAGAGTTTGAAGAGCTAAGGCTCGGGAAAGGAGGCAACTGAAGATTATGAAAGACCAGATTTCCCCCTGGCTCCATCTGTTCCTCTAACCAAACAAAAAAGCTTAAGCTGGGCGCTAGCTTACTTCCTGTTGTGGATCTGGTCTGAGAGTACAGAATAGGAAGAAATAACAAGGATTGTCACTGCAGTCCAAAAATATCATAATCATTGCAAAGGATCCCAGTTTGTTATAAAGCTATTTGCCTTCTTAACTCTGGGAAGAATGGACGTGCCATCTGTTAGCACCAATCCACAGAGAGACAAGACAGAGAGAGAAAGAATACAGTAGATCAATACACAAGCAAAAAGCAGATGACCTCTCTAATAATTAACCCTCCATTATTCTACATAATGAGGAAAACCAGGTTCCTCCTTTCCCAAAAAAAACTCTGCAGAAGGAGGGAAAAAGAGAGGAAAGCGAGGGATTCTTACTCATCTGACCAAACCAAAACTGATAGCCAAATCCATTTTTAGTTACCACATGAAATGGAAAATATTTCTCCAACGATATTTCTCTCACCTTGACATGAGATGCATTGATGTAACCTGTGTTATTTTCTTTGGTTGGGACAAGCTCTACTCTGGTATCATCATAAGGAAGGACATCCTGGAACCGGTTTCTTTCAGCATTTTCAGGAAGCCGAGCTACTGAGCACTCACCATCTATAAGTCTTTTTTTTTGAATGCGCTCATATTCAGTAAATACCGTCCCCTGCTCTAACCGTTGTTCCAGAACTTTACACTGAAAGACAGAACACAGATAACCATACAAAGTCATGTTCTAATATTTAACAGAGAATTTATGAAGGATAGAACGTATGTATTTTCCTCTCCTACATACTTTTTCAATGCTTTTCCAGCTATTAATGTTTTCACAAACATACCAGAATAAATTAGAAGGGACCCTAACCAGCAGGAATTTTGTTCAAGTGAAAACTAAGAAGCCTGTTATACTTCATTAGGTCACAAAGACTGTGGATACCACTGGTGAAATAAAAATTACTTCATAGTTTCTATGAAGACAACCCTGATAGGCAAAGAAATATTTGGCCAAACCAGATAGCTATGCTATACTACAAACTGCCTCAAATACCCTTGAACAAGAAATACTCATTAATCCTCCTGCTCAATACAGCATGTTAGATTACATAATTTGAAAAGGACGCCTTTAACCTTGTAATAAAAAGAAAAAAAAAATTAAGTCAACTTTGTCATTTGGATGGAGGAAAAACTCTAAAAATGTAAACCAAAACACTTGCCTCAGTCAATGAGCTAATAATTCACTACCAATATTCTACATTTTCTTAGGCTGAAGACACTAAACTTGATATACAGCAGCACAGCCTTCTTAGGACCTCTTGCTGCAGCTGAGGTATAAACCCAGGATTTTTTCTACTAGTATAATTCATTCTGTTCTATTTAATAAGCTGCTTCCTCCCCACCCACCCCACCCCCCACTGATTTATTCTTTTGAAACCAAGTTCCTTCTAAACCATAAGACACTTCTGGAATTCCAGCATCTCTCTGCCAAACAATAATTAGAGGAATAATATGTAAGATTTCAGCCAGAAAATTTCATCTATGTCACATGTCCCCAGCCTCTCACAGCAACTGCTCTGTGGTATCAGTTCAGAAAAGTGTCTTGTATCAAATAACCATAATGCCAAATGTTGCAGAGGAAGGTGTAAAACATCAATCATACGCAATTTGCACACCAATACATCAATACATCAACTTTACAAACTCCTTTATTATCTTTAGGCTAAATTTCCTCATTTAAACTGATAATAACATGAAGCTCAGCAATGAAACAGGCACTGAATCAACTTTAAAGTCATCTTCTAAAGTATCTGCAGTCTGGAATTCCTTTCATGTCACATGTCTGTTTTGCATTGCCTCTTCTCAACTGTTTTAGGAATTACTCACATTCATGGTATCTATTCTACCTCTACATGACTGCCTGAAGAGAAAGTGTAGGGATGTGTCTTTTTCATAACTTGACTTTATGGATTCTTCTTTTACCTCAACACTTTGGGCAGAGCTAGCTGAATAATAATATGGCTGAATTCAATAAAGGTCAATCCAGGAGGAGATGATGGAAGTAAGTAAAAGGAAATAACCAACACAGGTACTAAATGTAGAACTGTATCTCAGTAACACAATATTAATTTTTGTCCCTTAGCATCTTTAAGGAGTGTATATATAGTTCAAAAAGAACTTAAACTGTGTTGAGATGGAACAGTCAAAGCTGCCTCCTATGGATCTCACTCTAAGCTTTCAAACTCCAAGACTAAACTTCTACTGTCTGACTTGCAATTAATTTTCTTGACCTGTTCCTTAAAACTGAAGCTGGTGAGAGCAGGACTGGTCCTTCAGGTTTTAATCCCTGCCCAGTGACTGTCAACAAATTGACCTATAGGGGGTCTGCAGCTGAGGATGCCCAACCATGCTCAGAACCGGATTCTGAAGAGACCACTGGTCACAGAATGTACAATAACCACTGTAGACCTTGATGTATCTAGTTGCTCCCTGGTCAGATGTGTGATGAAAACACTGTTCTACGCAGCCCTTCACAGGCTGGATATTGACTGTATTTCACTTTTCTGCGCCTATTTAATGATATATGAGGCAGGCTCAAGTATATTTACTGACCTTGTTTACCCTGAAACAAGCAGATGGAGCCTGTTATTTCTCAAAGAATAATCCTCAAATTCTAGAACCTGATGTCCTCTCAGTGATCTGAGATCTTTTACTGAATTTAAAATTTCTGCATATCACACAAGTTACGTCTATATTTTCAGGGATCCACCTGAGGAAAACAGATATATACAATCTGCACAAGCAGATTGCACCCTGGGGATGCAATTTAACTACAACATTTATTGTAAAAATTGTATGAATTACTAATAATTACAACTAAGTTCAATCTCGCACTCAGAATTTTAATTTTCACATGTTTTCAGTCTGGAAAACCCAAAAATTAAGAGAGAAAACAGAAAGGCTTGGCATAAAAAATTATCAGTAGATACTAGTTCATTTGCTTCTTCTATGTTCAAAGGGTAAACTATAATCTGAATCACTGTCATCTTAAATCTTAAAGAAAAATCTGAGTTACACACAATACCTCTAGCAATGACTTAATCAGAAGTCTCATTCTTCATTTCGTTTCTATTCTCAGTATTTGAGTTGCTTTGAATCTGAAGCATTTTAAAGTCAACACAAAGCACCTTTCATTTTGAAAAACCACTAGCGTTAAAGAGAAATCAAGCATTAAAAAACTTCAACATACCCGTTCATCATTTGTTGCTCTCGTTGATTCTTCCTTCCCCTCATCTGGCAGAGGCATTCTAGTCAAAGCTAGTCCATTTAGGGCAGCTAGCTTTAGAGGCCCTATTTTTTTTGCATCATTTTTGTTCTTTTTCATACCCTGCAAAAGAAAAGCTAAAACTTGTAAATATTCTTAAATATCTGATGAATCTATAAAGCAGAAACCAGATGAGTTCAATTAAGCAAAGGATACTTCTTTGACCCCTTCTGCAAACAGCTCTGACCTTTTTTTTTTGATAAGCACTGCAGTGAGAGATTAGGGTGGTGGGACTACATTCCTCCAAGGACACAACACAAGTCTGTCTTCATTCCAGACAGGTTAATGAAACTGCATGAGAATGACAAATATTGTTCCCTACAAAGCTCACAACTGAGGGTGTGAGTTGACAACTCTGGATAATTAACATTCTTGAACGGTATTGAAATCACTTTCCAACTCCAAAAATACATAAAAATGATTCCTTGCTAGACAATTCAGTTTGCAGGCACTTTTCTTCCCTACAAGCAGGCACAACAATGAGCATGTACCTTTAAGATATTTGGATACAGTTAAATGTTTGACTAAGTTTGCAACAAACTGCACATACAAAACATGAACACAGATCTGCAGATAGATCCAAGCCCTGAACCAGCCATGAATCTAAATTATTGAAGTTACCATTCATTATTTGAGAAAAACACCAAAGGGGGATTTTTATGAAAGAATAAATTCAAATGACTCTTTTAAAAAGTGTAAGAGAAAACTTCATCATTCCTGCAGTTGCTAAGTTTGGTTGTTAACAAAAATACACTGAAAATGTTAGTGTATATGCTGCTTGAATGATAATCAATGTTTTCAAAAACTAAATGGTAGTAAGGAATAGGAAGACAAAGCTAAGAGGATGAGACCACATTTAAAAGTGAAGTGAACACAAACACAACAGTAAGAGTTCATTGAAAAGCAAAACGTGCAAAGATTGGTAGGGGCCAGCTTTGTTACCAGGATATTCATCTCAATATTGAATACAGAAGGGTAATAGTCTCTATTATGCAATGGCACTCTTAAATGTTACTGAACTAGGAAGTATTTTACTGAACACTTCCAGTGAAAAAGTTTTAATATCAATTTCATTTCAAAGGTTGACTTGAACATTTATACAGGCATCAGAAGGAAAAGGCAGTGCATGATTTTGGTAGACACATTGGTGTCTGAAAATGTATCTTTTGGAGAACAAGATACTAAGTGACTATCTAAATGTGAACACACCTTTTTTCCCTATATCCACATAACAAAGAAGAGGAAGGAGATTTAGAAAAACATACACAATTATAAAACGAATTGAAGCTGATGAAGGTTCATTTCATTGTGTTCATGTATAGCAAGTCTGACAGACAAAAAAATGTGAGAGCAGTAGCTATTTAAATACATAGCTTTTGCATAGGTTAGCTTTTGCAGCATCAGGTGTAACAGTTACTACAGCAGTAGAAGTTACACGGTAGTTCCACTGCAGTCCAATTTGTGCAGAAAACTGTTTGACACTAACTCAGGCAGGCAAAGTTAACAACCATCAATTTTAAAAGGCAAAATAATAAAAAAAAGGTCTTCCTCATTAGCACCTGAAATATGCCACAGACTACATAAAACTGAATAAAAGTTTAAAATAAAACAAGTGGTAAGGACTGCCAGTGAAATTGTACAGTCCCACACAGACCTTGATGTTTCTGTTAATTACAGGAAGGTGAAACTTGCAGTTGTTCACTATTTAGGGCTTTGTAAAATTGGAGTAGGAGAAAGAGACATGGCAAGCAAGAAATACCTTTAGTGGGATAAAAACAGCTTGAAAAGAAGGCAAAAGGGAAAGGATATGAAAAGGGGAAGGGATGGAGGAAAGAAGAGAATGCAAGGAAAGAATTTATTGCCTAACGCATCAGGTCCCCTCTTGGGTCAGAAGAAGAAAGCAAATGAATCAAAAAAAGTAAACATTCAGCTACATCCGATTTTTCAGTGAGAGGAAGATTAGAAAGCTGGTAGTGGAATGGGAAGAGTTGCTTCTGTTCCAGGATAGGTAGGGCAGAATTTGGGATCTAGAACTGACTTTAAATTAGCTCATTCTACAGTTGCTAGCCAGGTTAGGTGTATCAGACAGATGGAGGCTGCACAGCTGGATTTGTGCGGGAGGACTATACAAACAGAACTGGGACATGGCAGAGAAGGTGATAAAAGATAGCTAAGCAAAGTTAATCAGGGAAAAACAGAAAATAAAGGTCAAGCTTAAGGTAGCTTTTAATTCACATGTTTTAAAAGTATCGCAGGTTGATTAAAAAAAACCCCAAACTTCAAAGAAAAACCCCACACCACTCCCGCTACAGAACAACCCGAAACAAGAGGAATAGTATCCACTTACACCTAGCGGGGGAAGGCCTTCCACAATATTCTTCTTCCCAGACAAAAGATCGGACACAGGTCTCTTCTTTACTGAATCTTTCCTTACTCTGTATCTCCCTGACGTTGTAAGATCAGATTCCGACATAGATGGAGTAAGCAGTCCTTCCCCTCTTCTCTGTACCTGGCTTTCTACTAGTAAATGAACAGGGCTCATATCTTTCATTCTCTTTTCTGTCTCTGTAATATGTAATTTAGGCTCAAGAATATGCAAAGGGCCAGCAGATGAAGCAACAGAGCTATAAGGGTAGTTCAGTACTGAATCATGAGAATAACCACCCATAACAGGTGAAAGTTGTGTTTGATCTTCAGGGAGAGGAGAAAGACTTGTACTAGCCTTGTTTTCTTCTTCAAATTCTTCTTCCTCACTACTGTGAATCAGCATAGTGGCATCTGAAAGGGTTTTCTTATGATCACAGTTCACACTTTCTTCTTGCTCACTTTCTTTTTGCTTTGTTCTCTCCATCAGAATGTTGGGCTGTGACCCTTCTGAGATAACTCTCGGAAGAGCCACATCTGCTGCAGAAGCTGACATGGTCCTCTCTTTAATTCTTATTCCTTCAAAGCTGGGAGTCAAGCCTGCTATTTCAATACTGTTTCTTTTCTGCAGCTGAGCATGGCGTGCCGATGTTAGAGGTTCACTGACTTCCTGAAGAGAATGTGCCACAGGCAGGCTGTCTTCCTGAAATGTCTGGACAGAATGGTGCACTCGCCTTGTGATCAGATCTGGATTGCTGCTGCTAATGTAGATATGTCGTGAAAGGTCTGGAGTACTATTTGCAGGTCTTGGATATGGGTATGGGGGAGGTGGTCGATAGACTTGGGTCTTCATTATATTTGGTGCTGGATAGTCCTGAGCCTGAAGCTGCACATTTGTCAACTCAGGCACACTGACTGCCCCAACAACTGGGCGCTTTTCAGCAGGATAGGGATAGGGGGATTGGCTATGAAAACTGTAGTTCAAGTTAAATGGATAATGGTTAGATTGTGGGGAAGCAAAGTGAGCATGTTCTCGTATTTCAGGTTGACTGTAAACTAAGGCATCAGGCCTGCTGTAAGCATATGAATTGCCGATGTTAAGATTTCTCATTGAGTGGCTCTGTCTATCTGTGTGCACCATTCCCCTGTTCAGCTGTCTCATCACAGTCTCATAGTCTGGCGTGGGACGGTAAGAAGGTGGTATTAGTGCACTATGTCTGTGTGATGGGACATAATCAGTTCTGAGGATATCGCTTCCAGTAATGCTTGGGTTAGAGGACATGGGGGACGGCTGCAAGTAATGTTGTGGATTGTTCAAGGAGTTTGTGCTATGTGCACTATAGACACTACCATTGCGGATCCGACCACTGTAGTCATGAGGGGCTCTATCCAAGCTAGTCTGAGAGTGACAGTAGTATCCATTCTGATTGCTCACAAAGAGGTTATCTGAAAGTAAAGTTTAAGAACAATCTTTATGTCCAAGACATCAAACAAAGATATCCTCTGTTAAGACAAACAAAGATAGCCTCTTTTAAGACATAGCTAACCAATGTTTGAGATTTTCAAAATCTCAGTTATTCTTAGCTATGTATTGAAATGGGAAGGAAAAAAAACACAACCCCAGCTTCTTTGTTGTTGTTGATACCTAAAGTACGTATACCAGAATAACCTATTATATTCATTTAGATGATGCAAATTCCTATTGGAAAACATTGTCTCAGTTTAAGAATGGCTTTCTTCTGTTTAGGATAGGTTTGTTAAGCTTCAGTTCAAGTTAAACAAAATCCACATCAATCTTACACCACCCTAATTGAAAGAAAGGACATCTACACCACAGTTTGCACTAATGAGATCAGTTTAAACAGCAAGAAAGGAAAAAAAGCAACCAAAAAAGCACCAAAAACCTAAAAACAATCAAACAACACCAAGCAAAAAACCCCTCACTCTTCTCCCACCCCCAGTCCATAAGTAGATATAGTACAAGACCTTAAAAAAAAAAAAAAAAACCAAAAACAAATTAACTTTTCTCCAGAAATCTTGGAGATAGTTTAAACCACCACCATGTATTGTTTGCATATTAACATATACCCACTCTGATGGGTAAAGAAAATGAGCTAACAGTTTATACATCCAATATACATTTAATAATTCACCCATTAATTCATTGGATGTACAATTTTCCAAGCTCCAGAAGAGAACAATTCAGTCATTGCTTTAGATGCCTTTCATGATTTAACTCTTCAGGTTCACCATAGTAACTGCCACTCTTATGTTAATGAATTCGCTGACACTCAAAAAATTATTTTGTTTTTGAAAAAATTGTTCAGAAATAGGATGTGTACAGTAGCAAGTATCCAGCAATAATTCCAACACTAAATTGGAAAGAATTCAGCTACGTTCTGAATTTATACACCTGTACCTTCATAAATACTTGTGTAACTCTGCTTAATAGAAAATGTGCTTATTCCCTTACCAGTGAGTTGTTAGAGTATTTTTTTTTTATCCAGTTGATTTGTAGGACTGGAAGGTCCCTATCAAAACTGAGGCAACTTTGCAAAAGATTAGATTAAGCCCTTCAGGGCAGCAACTTTGTTAATTAAAGACACAATGTGTAACAATCAAAAAAAAGGAGAGAAAGCAGCCATGACTCCACTATAAAATGCTTAGATTAGGAGCGTGCATCCCTTGAGAATTCTAATTAAGGTTTGCCTGGGTTTTCTTCTTTCTTTTTTTCAATCAAATGTATACCAATTGAACATAACTTGCAGACTTCCTTAGCCTCTGCATTCCCCACCACCCTGTACTCTAGCGAACTCTGAGAGAAACTTCTCTCTTCCTGCATCCTGTGTTTAATTTTTTTTTTTTTGTTATTTTTTAATTGTCTGAATTGTCTGGGGGCTCAGTTACTTTTTGCAGCTATTAAGACCAATATTGACAAGGATCTCGCAATGCCACATACCAGTTTGGTACATGAACCAAAAAAACAACAATCAGCTTAAACTCACACAAGTCTATAGCTGCTGTATATGCTATCATAACTAACTTTGCTCATATCCCATAGGAGAGGATATGGAGGAGGAGCAGTTGAGGGAACTGGGGTTGTTTAGCCTGGATAAAAGGAGGCTGACGGGAGACCTTACCGCTCTCTACAACTACCTGAAAGGAGGTTGTAGCGAGGTGGGTGTTGGTCTCTTCTCCCAAGTAACAAGTGATAGGACAAGAGGAAATGGCCTCAAGTTGCACCAGGGCAGGTTTAGATCGGAGACTAGGAAAAATCTCTTCACAGAAAGGGTTGTCAAGTGTTGGAACAGGCTGCCCAGGGAAGCGGCTGAGCCACCATCCCTGGAGGTATTTAAAAGACGTGTAGATGTGGTGCTTAGGGACATGGTTTAGTGTGGACTTGGCAGTGCTAGGTTAACAGTTGGTCTCCATGATCTTAAAGGTCTTTTCTGACCTGAACAATTCTATGATTCTATTTCACGGTAGCCTATATGCCTAGAGTACCAGCAAGCACTTCAAGGAGTGTTGTAGTACAAACGTATCCCATGTTCACCCTATGAATTTATTCAGCTCTAGCTAAAGTAGCCATAAATGCAAATTATAGCTTTTACCTTCTGAAGTTGTGTAGCGTGGCCTTGGATTTAATGAACCTACCTTGGGAGGATGCATATTGTTCAGTGTAATGACCATTGTAATGCAGCTGAGGTGGTGGAGGCATCATATAAGGCTGAGGCTTGGGCTAAGAAAGCAAGCATCTTACTGTTAGTTAAAAACTCATTATTTTAAAAATAGATCTTAAAGATTTTTTTATATATAATGTATAATATTATAAGTATAATATATAGTGTATAATATACACACACACATACACAAAGCCTTAGTCTTAAACCATTTCTCTCTGCAATGTAAGCTTCTTCTGTGAGGTCATACAAGAAATAATAAAAAAAAGGAAACAAAACCAAAACCACACACCACCAACCCAAGACTGTATCTTGCCATCTGACATCTAGGAGAGTCTCCTAGATGAGTCTCCTAGAGACAGAGCAATCAAATTAATAATAGAAGTGTTTAAAATATTTTTCATTGTGATTATTTTCATTCCATTATTCAGATATTACATAGCAGCTTTTTCTACAAGTCAGAAACAGTTCCTCACATACTAGACTCATCTTTTTCACTGCTCATTTCACTGAAAGAAACTAATGTCTGATTCAAAGTCAACTGAAATCCATAAAAATGCAAATATAAAACTATTTGCTCTCCTTACCATAGACATCCTGGATGAAGACCGCCTTCTAACAGGATTCACTGTAACGGGCTGGGTTTGTCTACAGAAGAAATTTTATGATGAGAAATGATTCTTAACACCATGAAGACCTATTTCAAACCTTGGAAAGTGCTCCCAAGTTCAGTTAAAAATCACTCTACGTTTCTTGGAGCCAGGCCCTGTGTTAAATAGTCCTCCCCAACAGTCTCCAAAGGAAAGAGCTCTGTGCATAAACCACCCTCGCAGACAGTATGAGCAGAATCACAAAATCAGGATCAAAGTCCCTCAGTTATTTATTTGCCTCTTTTCTATGAAGCATAAAAAGGAGATGTCCCTGAAGCACTGCAGCAGGGCAGAAAAAGCACCAGAGTAACTGGAGACTAGTTCCAAATTTGAACCCCATATAAAATCTTATACTTTAAGTTACCTGTTCTACAAGACCAGACATAAAATTGTTTACAGATTAAGAAACATTACAGATGTTACAGGAACTGGAAAGTATGACTATACTGCATGAGCATTTGTATGTTCTAACATTCAAGCTAGTGGTAATAGATTTTCATAACTTGTTGGATTGCCTCCAGGATGTAAGGTTCAGAAACCTTAAGCTCCTTTTTCCTCACCCTACGCTGTACCTGTACATTTTGCAGCAAGACAGAGGTCAAAACACAGCAGAATACTACAAATGCAGGAACTGCCAGATTTCAGAAAGAAAGATGATTTTTCAGCTCACCCTTTGGGAAGTGAAGGACGAGAAAGGATTGGAAAGCGTGGAAGGGAAAGAATGAGGGAAGATTTCTGAGAGCCCTCCTCAGGTGGAGAGTCCAGGGAGTCTCTAAAGACAAGGTACGTACAGATAAAGAAAAAAAACCCTGAACTTAATACAGGCATGCATAAGACAGTTTTCAGCAGCAGGACCAGATGACAGGGAATCTTAGAGATAATCAGAAAAGTTTTTTTGAAGGCTTTACCTATTAATAAAACCATGTGAAATGGTAAAAATAAGTAAACTAGAGACTGACATTCAATACAGAACTATAGAACTGACATTATTCAGATAGCAATGCACAAGTCCCACGAATGCACTACTCTACCAATATTTCTTATCTCTGTCAAAAGGCAGCCAGGTTTACGCACCTAGAGGTAAGGTTCCAAATTAATCTTACTCTTCTAAAATAATTTAGCATTAAAGACACTAGTAAGTCATCTGTGGTACAAAATATTCCATTATCTTTCCACTGGCCTCAGCAAATTTTGGACCAAACCCTCCACAGCTATCTTCTTGTGTACGAAGAAGAGGAATGGAACATTTGGGAATCATGCTTTTTTTATGACAGACTATTCACTGGGTCTAATTCTCTATTCTTTGACTAAAGTAACTTAACTGAAGGAAAGCCATACCAGTGGAGTACCTCAAATTCCAGCCCTTGATTTACAAGTTGGAGACCAGCCCATTTAAATTTAATTTGATGAATTGTATTAAATTTACTTTGCACTGGTGCTACTTGAGCTATACAGATTCCATGGATATCCAAAGGACCACATACCTCTCAGCTGTCAATCCAGCACATTTCAGGAGTGCTTCACATACACTTCCCACCCTTTTAAAGGCCTCTAGAGTGTCCTTTCAGAGCAATTCACCCAAACCCAGGCCAAAATCCCAGTGATTCCAGTAGCTCACAAACATTCTAGCAGTAGTAGCCCCAAAGCAACTAAAGTCTGTCACAACAATTGAGATCCAGCAACAGGGGCCAAACACTATTACTTTTGGTAAGATTTCAGTGTTTAATATTGTCCTCTGTTATAAAGCAGAACATGTTTGAGAAACTGGTGATAAGTGTTTTCTCAAAAAAGATTAAGAAAAAACCCCAAGTCACTAGTTACTACATCTAAAAAGGACAGTAAAGACATTACAGAGGTTATAAAAGATTTCACTCCCCAATGGAAGCTTCAAGAGCACCAAGGGTTCTGCTACTGTATTCTACTTACAGGCTGCATTTATTTAGTCTGTAAAATTTGTGTCTAGCCACACACATCCTCCACACATATTTTGCTGTTTCCATATCTTCCTGCCAAAAAACAAAACCAAAATTTGCATATTAGGCTAAATATGCACACCCTTCACTTGCTTTCAGACAAGCCACGGAAATTTTTAAGATTAATTTAGCATTGACTGATTTCATTTTAATATAACTTCATTACTGTCACCAGGTTTGCCCTAAAACTGTATTTTGCAGGCCTGAACAAGCACTCTAGCCTAACAATTTTATTAGATTTATGAAAGTTTAAAGTAGAAGCCTTTTGTTGAAGACACCCATATCAGCTATAACACTAACACAGTTTACAGTATATATATATCATGCCATAAGATTGTCAACATCTGCTTTCTTGACAAAGGCAACTGGTAGATGCTACATAAAATCAATTCTGCAAGGAATGCCATGGCCCATTCCAGCAAAGCTCTAAGACCATGTTTATCTTTAAATGCCACTGACTTAAAAGTCAAAAAACCATGCTAGAAATTTTACTGGATTGGATGAAAATGTTTATGACCACCTGAACCAAACTTGTCAATGCACTCAACATAAAAGGTCAGATTTTTAATGCCTTCCTGTAGAAAGCTAGCCAGAGACAGTATTATTACTTTTGACTCACTCATACAATTCAAAGTTTCTAAATATATAAAAGTAGTTTTTATCCTTTGAGTTAAATTAGCAGTCTTAATTTGTGCTTTTATTTACCGATGCCTTAGTGAAAAAATAAAAGTAAAAATCTACTCACAGTTTGGAATTGGATTGTCTCTTCTTTGTTTGCCAGCTCTAATGCAAAAAAGGATTTGTTGTGGGACATGTTGGCAATATCATGCCACCTGCAGACAAAAGGGACAGAACATGACCAGTAAGCTCTGATTTTCAAACCACAGAAAATGCAACTGAGGAACATAACCACCACCAAGAATATGGATAAATAAAAGGTTCATCAATCTATCTGAACAAGTTGCAGACCACCAATTCCATATCCATTAAATGACTGCTGAAAGGAAAATATGTATGTGACTCTTCTGAAGATGCACAACATGTACTGTAGTAAGTTTATTACTTGTCTTCCACGTGAAATTCTTTCAAGTGTTCTTTAAAAAAAAAAAAAAAAAAAAATTTAGACAAATTTAGTTATCAGTAAATTATATTGTCCTGACTGCCTGAAAGCAAACTATACATTCTAGGGGGAAAAAAAAGATCTACACTAAAAAAAGCCATTAGGGCATTATTGTACATATTTTCTACAACTCTCCTACACACTGACAGATGAGAAAAAGTTAGATTGCAAGAAATATAATACCGTATATTTATTCAACTTGTTAAATATAAATGTAGTTTGATCCATTAGCATCATGTTAGTGTAAATAAAGCATGTATCATTGATTTATTAAAAGAATATTCTGCAGTGCACAAACACAGGTAAAAAGCATGATCTACATACAGGACTCTCTCTAAAGGTACTTATACAACTTACATTTTCATTATATAGATGTGGCTATAGTTGTGATTTAGCCCCAGTCGGCAACCAAGCACCACACAGCCACTCGCTCACCTTCTCCACCCCGGTGGGATGGGGTAGAGCATCAGAAAGGCAAAAGTAAGAAAACTTGTGGGTTGAGAAAAGAACAGTTTAGTAATTGAAATACAATTTAAAAAAAAAAAAATGCCCAGTCTGGGCAGGGCAAGATGTGAAAAAGGTGCTCTATACTGCAGCCAGGGAGAATGGCCCTACCTGGAGCCTCTGGCAGAAAGCACCAGGGGAGATGTGAGGTCGACCCCTAGGGTTTTGGAGTTGGGGATACAGAGGATCCCAGGCCTGCTGTACTCCAAGAGATATTGGCAGCGTATGAAGGAGTTTGAGCTGCTTCAGAAGTGATTGGTACTGAAGCACAGCTCCTCCTGGCACCCTGACTGCCAGTGCTCTGGGGTGGATGTTCTAAGGGAGGGTCCCCTGCACACATCATGCAACTGATCCTACGTGGAGTAAGTGGGTTGCACTAATCACGCAACAGGCTCGAACAGGAAACCCCAGTCGCCCAAGAATCTTGGAAGTGATCGTGGACTGGCCAGAAGGCAAAGATTTCGGAATATCACCAGAGGAAGATGACACGTGCTGAAGATGTCCCACTATAATAAACTGTGAGAAAATGAGAAGCAATATGCTCTGTCATATTGTGGGAGAGGACCCTGTCGATAGGTCCTGTCGTATTGTGGGAAAGCATCGGAGGTGGAAGGCTGCTGTATGGAGCCCTATACGACAAGTTGCAGAAAGAGCTGAAGGAGAAAGTGAATCGAGTCAGTTTGCAGAGGTGAAAGCCATCCAGCTAGTTTTAGACATTGCTGACAAGAAAAATGGCCAGTACTTTATCTCACTACTGACTCACGGATGCTGGCAAATGCCCTGTGGGGTGGTTGCACCAGCGGAAGCACAGCAGCGCAGAGGCAAACCCATCTGGGCTGCTGCGTTGTGGCAAGATATTGCTGCCCGGGTAGAGAACTTGGTTGTAAAAGTACGTCACGTAGATGCTCACGTACCCAAGAGTCAGGCCACTGAAGAACGTCAAAACAACCAGCAGGTGGATCAGCTGCTAAGATTGAAGCGGCTCAGGTAGATCTGGACTGGCAACATAAGGGTGAATTATTTATAGCTCGGTTGGGCCCATGACACCTCAGGCCATCAAGGAAGAGATGCAACATATAGATGGGCTCGTGATCAAGGCGTGGACTTGACCATGGACACTATTGCACAGCTTATCCATGAATGTGAAACATGCACTGCAATCAAACAAGCCAAGCGGTTAAAGCCTCTCTGGTGTGGAGGGAGATGGCTGAAATATAAATATGGGGAGGCCTGGCAGATTGATCATATCACGCTCCCGCAAACCCGTCAAGGCAAGTGCCATGTGCTTGGGCCTTGAAAAGCCACCCCAGAAAGAATCGAGTCAGGCAACGGGACTCATTTCCGAAACAACCTCATAGACACCTGGGCCAAAGAGCACGGCATTGAGTGGGTATGTCACATCCCCAATCATGCACCAGCCTCTGGGAAAGTCGAATGATACAATGGGCTGTTAAAGACTACCCTGACAGCAATGGGTGCTGGGACATTCAAACATTGGGATACACATTTAGCAAAGGCCACCTGGTTAGTCAACACTAGGGGATCTGCCAATCAAGCTGGCCCTGCCCGATCAAAACTTTTACATACTGTAGAAGGGGATAAAGTGCCTGTAGTGCACATAAAAAATATGCTGGGGAAGACAGTCTGGGTTACTCCTGCCTCAGGCAAAGGCAAACCCATTTGTGGGATTGCTTTTGCTCAAGGACCTGGGTGCACTTGGTGGGTGATGCAAAAGGATGGAGAATTCTGATGGCCTCAAGGGGATTTGATTTTGGGTGAAAATAGCCAATTAACTGAATTGTATGATATTAATTGCTATATAATTCTGTATGTCATCACTTTTATGGTGGCTATATGCCATATCAATGGTACTACAGTAAGAATTGCACAGATTAATGAAGAACGAACCTTGATGAAACTGAGCAAAGTGCAGCGATGGTAGAACAGGACAAGAGCAGAGATGATGGAACCAGAACTGGCTTCAGCATGCAACAGTCCAACACCACACACCATCTCTCCTGCCCTGAAAGACTGTTATGACAGATGGAGCCCAAAGTCATGGACTACATGAACTCAATGGACATTTTAGAGGGAGGGCCCATAGACTGAGAGAATGATATTTGTGTGTATATACCAAAAGATAGGAAAAGTGGTGGTGATTAATTGGAACGTATTGGAAAGTGTGGGACCTGGGCATGACGTAGATGGTATAGAATAAGGGGTGGATACTGTCCTGGTTTTGGCTGTGATAGAGTTAATTTTTTTTTCCTAGTAGCTGGCATAGTGCTGTGTTTTGGATTTAGTATGAGAATAATGTTGATAACACACCAATGTTTTAGTTGTTGCTAAGTAGTGCTGACACTAGTAAAAAGGACTTTTCAGCTTCCCATGCTCTGCCAGTGAGAATCTGGGAGGGGGCACAGGCAGGACAGGTGATCCGAACTGGTCAAAGGGATATTCCATACCACATGACGTCATGATCAGTATATAAACTGGAGGGAGTTGGCCAGGGGGCAGCGGTCGCTGCTTGGAGACTGGCTGTACATTGGTCAGCAGGTGGTGAGTGGTTGCATCACTTGTTTTTCCTGGGTTTTGTTTCTCTCTCTCTTGTTGTCTTCCTTTGCATTACAATTATTATTATTATGTCAATTATTAAGCTGTCTTTATCTCAACCCACAAGTTTTCTTAATTTTGCTCTTCAGATTCTCTCCCCAATCTCACTGGGGTGGGAGGGTGAGCAAGCTGCTTTGTGGTGCTTGATTGCCAACTGGGGCTAAACCACGACAGGCTGATAACATTCTCCATAGCTACTCACCATCACAAGCATGAGGTAGAGAAACATTAATGTCCCCATTTTGATGTAGAACAAAGACCCGTCAAATTTAAGACCTTGGTTCATAGGCATTTATGGATGCAATTATGAAATTACTTGAACCAACCTGAAGCATGACCCAGCCTTTGTAAATTGTACTAGTGAGGCATTTGTCTATGCTATTCTGCCACCCAAATACCATGATACATCTATCCCCAGTAGAACTGCCCATGGTCATTCTACAAATAAGCAATAGAGCAGAAAACTGGATCCTGAAATTGGAATATGAATACTTTCTGATGCTCTCCAATGTGCAACTTTTGTCTTATGTTTACACAGTCACTGTATCCACAATTCTTTGGGAAGTCATGTGAAATGCATGGACAAAGCTTTATTCCTCTTCCCTGTCTGCTTGGGAAGTCAGACAGCAGAGCTGTTGCTTCATTCTGCAAGAAAGCAGAGCAGGGCAGTTCTACCACTCTACACAATTAAAAAGAACTTGGCATCAGCTCTCCTATCAGCAGCAGAGATAGAGATTTTTGTGAAGGACAGTTAGCAGTACTGAATTTATAAATTGTTAAACAAAACCACTAATAGAAAGAAGCACAGTTGCTACTTTCTCTAACCCCAGAAACTCACCACAAGTTCCAGTAACTGTTGGACCACACGATTTCAAGATTCTGTTCATATTCAGCCAAAAAGTAAATTCTAGATGATTAAAGTTCACTAATAATCACACCTTTCTTGCTCTAGTGATAACTACAGATTACTAAGATTCATTAAAAAAAAAAAAATTCAATATGCATTTTTTTAAATTTATTCCAAATTCTGTCCAAAGATGCTCAAGGAACCCCTCTTGAAGTCAGTGGGAACCAGGCCATTTCGCATGAAGACTGAATTTTAACTGTTAGGTAAGTTGCAGACACGCCTGTGTCTACAATTCAACTATCAGAACATTAAACAATAAACTAAACCAATGTATGAATCCAAAATAATGAAACAAATGTTATCATGTGACTCTCCTCTGTTTCTTTTATAGACAATAGATGAAAGGAACTCCTGGAAAATTTTACAATGGAATATTTCTAAGTAAATTGATGTGCCCATCTCAGGACTTAAGATATTCTATGTGCAGAGAATTGCTCCTTTTTGACTCAATAAATGTTTTGTAATGGAATGTATATTAAATGTTCATCTCTTAGAATTAATCTGGCTTAAAGAGATTCATCCTGCAGTCAATACGTTGAAAAATTCCCATGGACTTCAGTATTCACTGTAGCATGACAAGACTACGTTCAGGTTTATCAAATGAATAAATACACATTATATCTGAGAGTCATTCATGCTAGTGAGGAACACACATAAAATGTGAAGTGCACAAAGATATTTTAAGAAAGAACAATACTAACCTAAATACAACAGGAGGACGACCATTTTTGTGTTTCACAAAGATACCATCAAGACATGCTCCAATGAATATGTCACTTCCTTGGCTGTCCTGTAAGAAGTTGCAAAAAACTATGCAAAAAGTCTTTGAAAGCAAAGCCACATCAGAAGCAACTACTTTTACAGTTCTGGGGGAGAAAAAGGGTGGTGTGGTTTTTGGTTTTTATTTATTTTTGGCAGGAAGTAACTCTTTTTACACAGGGAAAAAGAGCAACTGAGACAAAGATCAAAGCCCTGTTTACCTTTGCAGGATAGGTCTCTTCACCATAGCCCTCCATTCTCTCTACTTCTTGCATATATAACATTTCCGCATCAGGAGGAGTAAGGCCTCTACAAATGAAAACAACGATCAGGTAGTACTGTCAATAAGAAAATAATCATCTTTGTTTTACTCTGACACTGTCAAAGCTTGAAAACCATCCCCAACACATCCAGGCAACCATCAAATCATGCTGTTTTCATCTGTACCAATGGCCGATATATGTGTCTCAGCCTTTCCACTTTGATTCTAGTAACTTCTTTCTCTCAGGCATCTCTAGGGGTAAATGGCAACAAAGACCAGTTAAAATTATCGTCTCTGCTAATGGCAGACAATTATCACGTTCTTCTTCAAATCCATCATTGTCACCATATTTTCTCACTTTACCAGAATGATTATTCTGGCACATGTGTTCAAGACCTGAATTTCTCCTATTGCAGTACATGTTTAGGACCAAGATGAAGTGTGATGCTTCACATTTCAGGAAAGAGAGTCTCATTTTCTAAATGCTGTCTAGAGTTTTAACTGTAAGGGTCTGAAAACATGAGAAGGACAAGATCTGTAGGTAAAGGTAATATTTTTTTTAATTAGACCAAGTGGCAAAGACAGTTTTCTCACAGATTTGCAGTAGTGTCACAGTGATTAAAAGCTTGTGTTTCCCTGCCTACCTATCTCATAAAAGACATTATCTCTACCTGCAAAATCCTGTCATGCTCATTCATATGTCTCTCAATACTTTTTCAAACATCAATCTCTGTTTCTTCACTTTTTCTTTATGTCATGCAGATTACTGCCTGGTAAAATATTTATATTTAGACCTTATTGCTCTCTACAACTACCAGAAAGGAGGCTGTAGTGAGGTGGGGGTTGGTCTCTTCTCCCACGTAGTTAGCGATAGGACGAGAGGAAATGGGCTTAAGCTGCGCCAGGGGAGGTTTAGGTTGGATATTAGGAAAAATTTCTTTACGGAAAGGGTGGTCAAGCATTGGAACAGGCTGCCCAGAGAGGTGGTAGAGTCCCCATCCCTGGAAGTGTTTAAAAAACGGGTAGATGTGGCACTTCGGGACATGGTTTAGTCTAGTCTACCCTTGATTGGCTTAGAGTAGACTTGGTAGTGTGGGTTAATGGTTGGACTGGATGATCTTAAAGGTCTTTTCCAACTTAAACGATTCTAAGTCTTCTTTGCTGAACCTTAACCATGCAACCTTGTTATGAAAGCATTTCAAAGATAAATGGATTTGACATTTTCAAACTGTTGTTTTAAAACAATACAGGAAAAATCAGTATTACTCACATAGTCACAAACATTTTTCACTGATGAACTGACAACAGAGAATTTAACTTTCCTTTGTCTTGGACTACTGCATCTTAGCTACCTTTTACTTAAGATGATAAGCATTCTGGCACAGTGACTGTCTCTACATTTCTACTGCCCTCAGCATCTGCCAATGTTGTTTATCAAGAAACATCCTTACTGGGGTCACAACTTCACATAAACAAGTTTTAGAAACATTACAGAGGTGAAGTCACACTATTTAATTGTGTCCTGTATTCTTGATTTTCAAGCAGAATCTTCTTGTTTATTTTAATGGTTATTCTGTTCTCTTTTCACTTTCATTCAGCAAAAATTCTTCTAATTTTAATGCAGATGTATCAGTGAAAAACTCATTTAAATTGGAGGTGAAATTAGTCCAACTGTCTTCTGAGATTCCCAACTTCCTGAGCTACTGAAGCAATCATGTCAAAATTAAGCAACAGTTTTAGAAATGTTACCTGTATTTCTGATGCAGCAAGGCAACTTTCTGTGTCGCTTCTTCCAATATTTTTTCCTCCTGTAGCCAACCCTTAAGGTAAGATAGCATTTATAGAATGAAATACAAAAAATTCTACAAAATTAAATGGTTATAGTTCCTTTACACAGGCGAATCAACCCTCCACTAGCCTTGGAGCTTAGATGCTGTAATATGCACACAAACAAAAACAAAAAGCACAAACACTGTTTTGAAGTGGGTTTACTCACTTTCCCATCTCCACCCCAACCTTCTTTTCAGTGTAATATACAATAAAATTGAAAAGATCTTGCAACATCTTTGCTTCTGTGTAATATAAGGTATCATATCTCACTCCAGACTCAAAGAAAACCTTTACTGCATTTGACAATCTAGGAAGCAGTAAGCTAAATGGATCATGGAGTCTTTAATAATGATTTGCATTTAGCAATCTAAGGAAAGATTTAAATTTAAATTTATCAATTTAAGAATTTAAATTTACCAATTTAAAGTACTTACCACTGGAAACAAAGCAAATCTTTGTAGAAACTCCTGAGATTCATACTGATCATAGTCTCCAAAATCAGCTAAAAAATAAAAGATTTCTTGGAATCAAACATTTGTAACAAAAGGATTCAATACCCAATTAATTGCAGCAGGATCTCCAAGTAGCAAATCTCCATCCTATTGAACTACAATCTGAAAGTAAAACAGAACAAACTAACCAATAAGTTTATGAAGAGGAAAAGTAAAAAACACATCCCATCTTTTTACTTTGTTCAGAAAAATTGGTAACACTCCTTGTGGATAGGAAAGGAGAAGAAATGATAAAACAATCAGAGTTTTGCTCCAATTTCCTTGGGGTTTTATTTGTTTGGGTTTTTAATCACAGAATGGTTGAGGTGAGAAGGGGCCTCTGGTGTTCTAGCCCTAAGCAGGGTCAGCTACAGCAGATTATCTCAGAGCCTTCTCTGGTCAAGTTTTGAATACAGAGGATGGAGACTTTACAACTGCTCTGGGTAACCTGTTCCAGTGTCTCACCACTCTCACAATAGAAAACTTTTATTACGTTTAGATGAAATTTCCTGTATTTTAATTTGTGCCCATTTCCTGAGAAGAATCTGACTGCATCTTCTTTACTCCCTCCTGTCAGATACATAACTTGCAGTATAGCACCAGCAGACCACTGTAACTTGCAGCACTGCACAGAGCAGCTGGAGCACCCGTCTGCTCTCAAACCTTCTACAGCTCCCTGCACCCACACATGCAGAAAATGGGACCTAGAAGCCTTCCCAGATTCAGGGGCATGCTTGGAAGAAACTTAATAACATTTTTGATTTTAATAACAGTTTTGATTTTATGTCATGCCAAAGGGCATCCAAAGGAATTTGCCTCTTCTTCTGTTTCCAGGAAAAAACTAGCCAATGTTTCAAAGAAAAGAAACAAAAACAGTCTAAATTGGAAAAGTTATGTACCAGTCTCGCAGGAGAAACTGTGGAACAGCAGTCTGTACAGAATGGCTGCTCCCAGAAATATAAACACAGTCCCCAAGTATACAGATCCTATTTACATTACCACAGATTCTCATCCATAATAGTATATTTTTAGAGACATTTAGGAACCAAATTAGTATTAAGCATTAACAATTAATATGCAAGTTATTTACGATGAAAGGGGAGAACTTGTGACACACTACACCAACACAGCACTTGAGATAATGCAGTGTTTAGAATCACCCTATTGTAATTATTTCAAATACAGATCATTCTTGAAACCAGTTCACTCAAAACAGCAAACAACTGCCTCTGTTTGTTCACCAGCTAAAATTAACTAACCTACCCAGTATAAGCTACTTCAGTCACCGGAGCACATTAATTTAGAACCTGCATTTTTTTCTGAGTTGTTTTTTCACTGTGTTATCAACACATACAGTTTCTCTCTTATACAAGACTGAAAAAGGAATGTGAAAGCTAAAAGGATAACTATTTTCCATCTGGAAAGAGGATTATATTGAAAGATTTCTATAAACAACTCACCGAGCAGAGAGACATTTACA
This sequence comes from Pelecanus crispus, assembly GCF_030463565.1. Classification (NCBI taxonomy): domain Eukaryota; kingdom Metazoa; phylum Chordata; class Aves; order Pelecaniformes; family Pelecanidae; genus Pelecanus; species Pelecanus crispus. The sequence continues at coordinate 53,963,904 of NC_134648.1, forward strand.
CTGTCCAAAGATATGAAAATAACAAAGCAAGATTTTGTCAGTTGAAGACCATTAAATCCTGGCTTGGATTAAACAGATTCACTGTTATACAAACAGGGCACTAATATAATTCACCCCACTCCGCTGGTAACAACATTTTCAAAAAACATAATCATTGTCTTTAATGTGAGACTACCAACATGTATAATTAAAAAAAGACAAAAAAACTTAAGTTGTATGTACTGCCAATGATTTTAAGTCCCTTTCAATTTTGGCAGATTTACAATTGCTGTTAGATATACTGGAGTGGCATTCACTGTGAAGCAATATACAAACACACTAAACAAAGCTGTTGCCATTAAAAACTTTTATTTTGAGAGATTTAAGACTGAACAAGCATGTTAGCAGGGAACACACGATCAGTGCAGACAGACTTAGGACTGGTGTTTGTCTGGCGTATACTCTATCCCATCTGACCCCAGTTAGCAAAATTAAAGCAGCTGTTTTCAGGTAGGTATCACAGAAATGGGTCTTCAGGGGCGATTTGAACATAGGAATTGTTAACAGCCTTGCATTCCAACTTGAAATAATCTTAGGTGTTAGGATATTTGGGAGAAAAAGTGGAGATACAAGTACTACTGTACCTTCAAATTTGCTTATTTATTAAAACATGTCTCTCTCTCTTGTTACCACGTCAGAATAAAGAGTCTTCATTTACAGAAACAGATGAAAGGTCTGTCGATGTAAGCGGACAACTAAAGCCTTTGCCTCCAAAGGAACTCCGATGTCTAATTCAAACCCAGCTGCTGAAAATACATGTTAGATACCCAGGTACACCTCTGAGACTGCGAAGAAATACCAGCAAGTTTGAGGCCACTGATCCCACTGTTCCCCTTCCTCAGCCAATATGACAAAGTTGTAAGGAGCAAGCCTTTCATAACTTACTGAATTGGGTCTCTGAGTGATAAACAGAAAACATGCAATAGAAAATATATCACCAAAGTTTCTAACGCAACATTAGCTAATTGGCACAATTGCTTCACTTACCCTGAACAGCTAAACCAGCCAGATGTATTGCTTGTTCCAGTGTGCAAGGAATGTTGCCCTCCAAGATATCTTTCTTTAATTGCAAATAATACTGATACCTACATGGGAAAAAAAAGAAAAAGCTAACATGGGTTTCTTAACTTACAGAGAATGTAGAAGAATATGCCTGCATTTCCTATTCCTCTCCTAATCCTACTCCTATTCTCCAGTTTGTGTGGAGGGTAGTCTTCATCATTCGCACCCACTATTTCATGGTCTTTGTTAACTCCTCCCTTAGCTTTCACATACTGCAGAATAAAATACTGCTACCACTTAAAACAAAGAATCTCCACGATTTCTATCTACTGCCACACCCTCACAATTTTTTTTTTACCTCTTCCTTCCTTAGTATTATCTCATCTTTACAATGTTCAGTACACTGTTGCTGTATTGCTGCATTCTCTTCCAATGGATCTAACATTGCACATCCCTTCAATCACAATAGTGACTTTCATTTCTGCATTACAACTTCTGAGCACATTTTGTTCTCACTTTCAAGGCACCATTTTTTTTCCCTTAATCTGACCTTTTCCTGGGCCATCTCTTGTACATACAACCACTACCAGCTGTACCATTTGTCCACAGTCTGAATCACTATTTTCTTGAATCCTCCTGCCCCTTTCAGCTATCCATGGAACACCCTATCTTGAGCCCAAAACACCTCAAAACTCAAAAATGCCATTATAGCTACACAGACTGCCAAGAAGGACATTTGTCTTCTGTAAGTCTAATTTTAAAAGCTTCTTAACTTCCTCATATTGTATGTTAACTCTTGTGAAGTAAGGCTTTAATACTGAGAACATGGAAGCATGTGCTGCAATTCATTCAGTGATTAGAAAGGTCAGGTAAACTTCACACATTTTCATCAGGCTAAGACGGCTCCCTTCCCTCATTATTTAGCAGCCTGTTAAATACAGTGACATTTTATAAATATTGTTTAGACTATTCTGGATCCTACTACAGAAAAGCTGTATGCCATGTGACAGTAGATAACACCCTTAAACAACACACACAAGAACAGCTAGGACTAAACCCAGGCCTTAAAAAAAAGGAAAGGAAAAAGCCACCACTTATCAAGGCATTTGGGAAAATAAATCTTCCCAGTCAAGCAGCAGAACGTAAGCTCTTTCCACAGAACTACTATTAAAAGTAAACATAAAGACGAAGAATCTTGACACTACCTCGTGATAGTACAAATACCATCTCTTTTGTCTATGACATTTCCATTTCCCGGTATACTTTAAACATATAATTTGCTTAAACACACTCAATCTCATTTATATTGGAAAGGCATGAAAAAAATCCACAGATATCTGAACCTAATCCAGAGTCTCACTATGGTACATCAAAGCAAGTACCATCCTCTAGGACTTGAGTATAAGGTTGGCGCATAATTTCCTGCTTTCTATGTGGCAGCACACAGCAAAATTGCTGTTAAAGCTCCAGCATAAACATCACATTCTTTAAACAAATGCCAGAGAAGAATATTTAAGGTTTTCAGGCAATTTAGCTATTCAATGCAATACCATGACATTTATCTTACACTAATGCATCCTAGTACACCAACAAGCACAGAGTCTGAACCAAAGATTTATTAAAAAAAGAAAAAAGAAAGACTGCTAGAATGACTTTTTAAGCCAGTAAAATTGCTGAGAAACAGCCCAAAACTTCAGAGTTTTCAGAAATAATCTTGCAGAAATTACACAAAACCCAAAACCTAAAGCTGCCAGGCACTGAGCAATACATTACGGCACCAGTGCCTGCACCAAGAGGCTTATCTCCCTGAAAACCTTTCACACCACAATTAGTGGGAAAGGTCTCTGGCAAGGTATTTTAGCACCAGAGTATTAAAGACAGTTTCATATAACCACAGAATAAATTGAGCTGGAAAGGACCTCCAAGTGATCATCTGGTTCATCTCCCCACTCAAAGCAGGACCAACTTAAAGTTACCAGCTTAAAGGGGTTAATTAATGCAAACACATATTTCTGAAATAACAAATACATGTTTGTAATCCAGTTACTAGTTTTGTACTCATTTGCCTGTTAAAAATAATAATTAAATCAGAACAACTATACACATTAAGACACCAGAGACCAATGTATAGGCCCATAGGAATAACTGGCCAGTATATATGCTCAGTTTTACTTTTCCCCATTCACCACCACTCAGTGTGACATTCCCCAGATTCACAGTAGAAACGGATATACAACATCAAAGCTAACATCCATCTTCATTGCCCAGTGATACACAAAAATATCACAAGCTGAAGCTTAGCCTGTAGTTTGCCAATGTATTGTACTGAAAGTACAGAAAGTACTGAAAGCAAAATAAAGGAAAGCATAGCTTAATAAAATCTGCATGTGCTTTGTGCAGGATGGATGTCCCCAAAAGCAACATATGGCTCTTCAAAACAAAAAAAGAGAGAGACAAACATGAAGGGACTAAAACAATTACAAGTCTGACCATGCAAGCATGCCTATTACTGAAAACAGGTTTGAACAGATTCCTAAGATCACCAAAAAGTTAGTTGTTTGCTTAGTTTATCACATATTTCAAATATTTGAAAGGGAAATAAATACAGTTTGATCACAAGTTCTGCCTAAAATAATAATTTCCATTTCTATAGAGGTGGGGGAGAGGAAAGCAGACAATTTTTAAATAAACCATACATTTCAGAATGCTGAAAGCAAAATTACAGAGCCATGTATGAAGCTTACCTGGTAATCTCCTGCTGAAGCTGAGAAACAGTAGGCACATAGAACACTACTCCAAAATACACAGTTGGCTCCAAGGCATATTTGTCCAGCTGCTTTTTCAGAGGCTTGTCCAAATCTACCCATCTGCGCTGATTCTGCTTATTATAATACCACAGACTGAAATATGTAATCTGCAAAAGAGGCATTTCAATGATGAAAAAAAGTTAATATTGCGGTATTAGATAAAATATATTGTATGAAAGTCATGCTACTTAGAAATAAAAGTTTTAAAGGCTATGCGTTACTGAAAACTTAAAGAGAACCAGAGAGACATTTAATATCAAAAGCAGACATTACTTCCAGATAAGCAATCCACGTACATAAGGTCCTCCACCAAAAATATTACCAAGCCTACTCTTTATTTGCAAACAGTCCCTGACCCTGTTGTGGCAACTCACAGATGTTAGCAGTAAGCATTTATGTGTGACAGGAAAGCTGAGGGAAGTGAGGAGGGCAAATAGAAAATGACATTGTACAGCAGGAGAGCAAAGTATGGCTTCTCTGGGGACTGGCAGGCAGGCTCACTTGGGATGCTGAAGGACAAAAGAGCACAGGACAGCTGGTCAGTCAAAGACAAGCTCATTAAAGCACGTGTATGGCTCATCCCACGAGCAAGAAAATGACCGGGTACAGCAGCAAGCTACCTTGCCTGAGCAGGCAACTCTTGACCAAGCCAGAACACAAAATACAGTATGCACTGGAACAGATTGCCCCGAGAGGCTGAGGGATGTCCATCCCTGGAATGTCAAAATCCCACTGGACAACATCTTTAGCAACACAATCTAACTTTGATTAGATCTCTTCTGAGAAGGAATTTGGACCACAATATTTTTCTATCACTCCACAGTATAGTTCTAAATCCACACTGCAAAGCCACTCATTCAAATTTAAATTTCTCCACTATGTTTAAACTGATTAAAATCTGCTCCTGCAGTACTTATTCAGTTCTGGACCAGCAAACAGATGTGGACTGGAAAATATTCCTGTCATTATCATAGCAAAAATAGAAATCATAATTACAAGTTTTTTAATTGACCGAGGGAGACAGGGGAATGCTATGAATTACCAACTACATATGTAGGGATTTACATGGAAATTCTCCAAGTCCTTGCTACATACACATTATTATATATAGAAATGGTGGAAATACCAACACCTTTAATCCAACACTTTATATATCTTCAGATGTTTTTAACTTATACAAAATAAAGCTATTAAGGGTGAAATTTTATAAAACAAAGGACTATTCATCATAATGATTTTTTACATCAATAATTTCTGTGAATTAGACTTGGAAAAATTGTCCACCTATCAAACAAAGTATTAACTGTTGTTTTCTCAGAAGCTCTAGCATTTTGATGCTTTGGAGCACAGATTTGAAATTCATTGGGAGTGACAGCTGGTAGTAGAGAAAGGCCACTTTAGTACTTTCCTGTGAAAACTTGCCTATATACACATCTGAAAATTCATATACATACATCTCCTTAGTTTATAGTTTAAACAGGATGAAGAGTCTATCTTCATGGGATTCTGGCTATCCCTTATAGGTTTGACAGGCTGACTATGCATGTAACAACCACAGCATGGGCAGGTATGCTACATCCCAAACTTCAAGGACAGCAGTGAAGTCAATGCTCCATATCAGCACAGATCATTAAGTAATTTTGGGCACAAAAGTCAAGGTGTAGCATAAGATTAATAAAACCAGCTAGTCCATAAAAGCATTTTATCTGGGAAATTAGAGCCAATTCTAAGGCATAATGTTCCTTTGGTATTGCATACTGGCAAAGTGTACTTCTTTGCCCCTCTCTAAATTAGCATCAACACTGTTTTAAGTGCTTGTTCATAGGTTTTGGTGGGTTTTTTCATAGGTGGGTTTTTTCCCCCAATGTTTAAAAAAAAATCCTCTACATTAAAATTGCAATTGCAAAATCAGTATTCAGAAGATAAAAAAAATGTTAGGATTAAGTCTGCCCATTTAACCTTAATTAAGATCCCTTCTGCAAACTAAGACAACTCTGGTCCTATTTGATAAAAAGGCAGGCTGCAATACAAAAATTAAATTGAATTAGAACTGTTTATAGAAGAAAAAAGCATTTTTTCAGTATAGTGGAAGATATGTGGAGAAAAGGCAGAATGCTGACATATACAAAATAGTTAAATGGTTGGGAAAGTTTAAAAATCACCATAGAGAAACAGAATTCTCGTGTAAAGCAAATCCTACAAATCAAATTTTTCACAGGTGGGCACCGTGTGCTTTTCACTTCTGAATCCTGAAAACCAAGAGTCAAATTTAAATAGTCATAAATACTTCCAGTTTCAAGAGGACAAAAGGAATATGGCTCTGAATACAAATACTATAAACAACACTGTTTTCTAAATTTCTCAGTCCTGGTGCACAAAGTGTGCTGATACCTTAGACAACATTTGCTTTTATTTCTGTGCTTCAGTCCCCTAACCATAAGATATAGTGTGAGGTAACCTCTGCCACCCCACAAGGATATTGAGAAGACAGTATCTCAAGATTCCATAAGACATTAGGAATTATAACCACACAAACTCCATTAAGAAAGAAACATTATGTTCGCTAGAACATCACACACTGAAAAGGATAAAATGTACCGAATGACTACTCCTCAATCCTTCCTGCAGACTGAATGACGAAAGGAATGCATGTAAAAAGTTGTATTTCTCTTTCATTACAAGACTGTTAACACCATGTGCACAGTCACAGGAGCCAAAGTCAGACTGTGATGCTGACATCCTGTAACTTCCAAGTCTTATAAATATAATGTATATAAAATGCAAAATGGTAAGTAAATTAGAGGACCAAAAAATAAAAATAACAGTTAAAGTTGAACTATATGCCATGAGCTACTTGATCTCACTTGCTAGGAAGAGCTCAGAAAAAGAAAGCCTACTGTGCTGGGCCAGCCCACCTGCCCAATAGGTCCAACCGCATCAACTGTGCTATCTGAAATGTCAAAACACAGCACAGCCTTCTGCGTGAGAGCAGAGGCCAAGGCAGAGGCTGAAACCTAAGGGTAACAGCTACAGAACGACAAAAGCACGCCAACAAAGATGAAAGACTTCTATAAAAGATACCACACAAACACTTTCGGACACCAACTAAAAATGCAACTGTTTGAGTAACTTTCATCTACAGCGTTGGTGTATTTAAGCCTCAAAGAAGCACAGATGTGTAACAGAAAGGTAAGGAAAGAACAAGCACAAACTTCTGTTAACACCGCCACTGTTTCAAACCCCATGATCTAAGTTACTCCTGGTTCTGCATCCTGAAGGCTAAATTGAACGTATAGCCTATTTTTAAGGCACGATGATCACTTGCACTGGTCTGTTTCCTTAAAACACTGACGACTTTTTCTTGCCTACACACAGAATCAAGTAGTTACTGGCACAACAGACTAAGAAAAACTTTTCCGTATTTTAAAATATTCTCTGGAATCCAGCATATCTTTAAACAAGGTTTTTCTGCCATGGTATTTTTCCCTTACAAACTCCTCCGATCTGGACTATCAAAAATAAAATGAAAGCCAAGCAAAACGCTATGGACCAAAGCCTGTCTTCTGACTTGTATGCAAACCTTTCACTTGACTTCAAGGGCAGAATTTGATCCTGTGAGTTTTCAGAGGAGCTTATGCACGCTGGAATATTCACACTGATTAAAATAGAATCCATTTTTATTCATTGCTAAAACATTTTATTATTAGCAGCTCAGGACAACACCCAATTCTAAAAAGAATGTCATGACATAGTTCTCAAAATATGTTAAGCTGTTAAGATTAACACTACTTTGAGGTTCATTTATTTTAGTGACTTATTCATGACCCAACCCCTTTGAAGAAAATCAAATAGAAATAAAAAGAACATATAATTTCTGCACAGTTACTTTCTACCTAGCTGCTTTCTGTCACTACAGACAGGAATAGTAAGCATTTTTGCATAAAAGTTCAAGAGTTATCAAGAACGCAAAAGTACCAAAAGCCCAACACAGTATTACAGCTCACAAGTTGGTGGGAATAGAGTGACTTCATCTATGAAGTCAACCAGACTTCATAAGCTAAGCAGAGGAGCTTTGTCAGGTACGAGTGCCACAAAACTACATGACTGTAGGTGACTATTATATCTTTTGGCATGATGTATGATGAGAGTCAGAGAAGTGGGGCTGATCGGTCTTAAGAAGAGACCAAAGTAAAATCCTGCTGTGGACTTCAATTGCTTAATAGCAGGGTATAGAGAAGACAGAGCCAGACTCTTTTTGGAAGTGCTCACTGCAAGTATGAGAAGCACTGAACACCCGCTGCAATGTGGGAAATTCCAATTAGATCAGGAAAAAAATTTCACAACAAGACTAGCCAAACACTGGAACAGGTAGCCCAAAAAGGTGTCAAACCTCTATCCTTGGAGGCACTCAAACTCACCCAGGCAATCCCTGAGCCATCTGATCCAAGCTGGCCTTCCTGAGCAGAGGGTGGGATCATGCAACCCCCAGAGGTCCCTTCCAACTCAAACTATTATGTGATTCTATGTCATTGGTGCTGAAAAAGAGAAACAGCTTACTGAGAAATTCTTGGATGTAAATTAAGTAACACAGGTTTTTTGTTTTTTTTTTTTAAAGTGTTATCTTTTACAAACCCATTAAAAACAGAGCTTTAAATCTTAAAATTCTCATCAGTTTCCACATCTATTGAGCACACTTTGCTGTTCCTCACCTGTTTTATAATTTGAAATGGAATCAATGACATAGTCCTTGTACCAACTGCCTGACATTAGTTGGCTACAACTAAGTGCTGCATTTCATTTTATTTTCCTTAATATAGATCAGCCTCATCCCTAATATAATTCCACTTTGGCTCTAATCTAAACATCATTAGTATATATCAGTTATTCTGATTAGCAGTAGAAAAAAAGAATGTTTTAATATAGAATCTCAGGGTCTATTTTGGACACAGTTTACACTATCAAATGACTATCAATGACAAACATATATGCCAGATATCAAATGTGTGTAATCTTCTCACTTGAGCTTAACAGCATCTCCAAACTTGACACTGCCTTCCATTTTTTGGCAATATAATATAAAGAAGAAGTTATGGTCCCTAGGATTTTGAGAAACAATATTACTGCCATCTTTAAAAAAAAAAAAAACACACACAGAAAAAAGAAAAAAAACCCCATTCTCTATAAAACCTCAAAGAAAAAAAAAAGCCAACCACTTTTTGTGGATGGAAGCAAAAGGACAAATAGACTCTACCACATGTTCCCCTGAGGCATAGCAGTGTTCAACGTTTACTTCAAACTTATGTATTTAATTATGTATTTCCCAGCTCATTTCCATATCCTGTATTACAAATCTTACAGAATATCTCACAGGTTACAAACAGACTGAAAAAGAGAATTGTTTTCTAATTGTTAATATATTGTTAATTAATGTGATCTGTTACCTGCCTCAAGGGTACAGTGACCTAAGGAATCAGCATCCTAAGACGCGAGGCAAGAAATTAAAAAAAAAAGAAAATAATAACAGGGTTTACAGAAGAATGCAATCAAAATATATTTTCAGACTTTTCCTCTTTTACACTGGTACGTACAAATAAAACAAGCCATAAGACTTCCCTGAACAGAGTGCTGAAAACACCTTCTCATTACTGAAGGATAAGCACTGCAGTCGGACTTTATAAAATCCGTTATCCCAAGGGCTCCACTGCGTCACTACTGAAGGATAAGCACTGCAGTCAGACTTTATAAAATCCCAGTTAGCCCAAGGGCTCCACTGCGTCTAGCTTTATTATATGCTTGGATACAAAACAGCTCCTGCCATCAGCATATCACAGTTTAAATAAACTGTATGCAGGAGAACTGGGTCAATAATCTTGTACTATGTACAACTGCCAGATACCAAGTGAAAGCTTTACCCTACGCCCGATGTTAAGAACTATGGAAGGAGATGAGAGGCCCTGAAAATTCTCCAGAAACTCCACTCTTATCACAGCAGACAACCTCCTCCACAAATCTTCCCAATCTCTAGGAGAGAAAGGATTTGGAGCAGCCTGGACTGGCCAGCGTGCAACATCCAAGACTTTCTGGAAGTGGTGGAGAAAAAAACAGTAAGTCTTGCCACGTACCAGCCACCAGAGTGGAAAGTTGCACTTGTCTACATTCTACCGTGACCAATTCTTCCTGCTGAAAAAGGAGGACCGCTGGGTAGCCTCATAAAAATCCTTCTCTTTTCCCCATCTTGAAGCTACTCACTTTAGGGTACTTTCACTTATACTATTTTTGTTGTTCTAGTACTGACAAGATCTTCAACTGTAGCTACAGGAGGGAGTATTTAGCAGGGTAGCTACACAAATACAGACAGAAGTCAGTCTTAAGTCTTAGTTCTTTCATCATGGAAACCTTTTTTCCAACACCCACCCAGACACAGTTATGTTCTCCTAACTACTCCAGTATGTGTTTCACAAATGCTATTTAAACAAAGCAACTGCCAACTGTAGCTTGAAGCAAAACAGCGGGTATAAAAAATAAACAAACAAAATCAATACTTTGCAAGGTAATCTGACATATTCTAATCTACTCAAATTAAAACATTGCACGAATCACAATACACTGTGTTTTACATCCTTCAAATATCTTGAATAAACGGTCTTCTGACAGGCAAGGCAGATTCTACTCATCAGTACACTAGACAAAGGTAAACTGGCTAATTTACAAGCTAAAGAGCAACACTTTCATAGTGCATAGAAGACATTATATCCAAGACACATTTTAACCTCTTGCAGAAACAGGTCAGTTATCAACATGACCAAGAAATGTAGAAACATACTTTTTTTTTTTTAATCATGTTACTTTTTCCCACCACTGTCCAAGGCTCCGAGAAGAATAGACTCACATATCTGCTTTTGACTCACACCTTACACAGTACAGACATTAAAAGGCATATCCTGTTCCCATTCATCAGAGGCCTAAATTCTGACTGCTTTACAACAGGGAAAAGCAAAATTTCAAAGTAGTCTAAAAATACTAAACGATAAACTAATGTATTTGCTTCAGAAGTAAAGAAAACCTGTCAAAATTATAAAACTGTACAGCAATTCACAGACATTGTGACTGAAAAAATACAAATACGTAGTATATTCAAATTCTGACCTAACTTTATAAAAAAAGCTAAAGAAATCAAGGGCAAGGCTTCCTAATTGCCACTACTGCCTTCATGCAAAAACCATTAAGGTTTGTGCTGCTCAGCATAATAAGACTGAGTGCAAATCCTATACCTGAATGTATTGCTTTTTTCTCTTCAGAAAAAGGAGGAAGTACAATAATTGCACTGAGGCAATTATTGATTTTTGGCTGACTGCTCTGTCCTTCAGTTTATCTTGGTTCCTAAATTACAATTAGAGCACACTTAGAATTAATCTATATTTTAGATGGAGTCAAGTTTGGTTTTCAATGAAGTAGTATCTTTTAAATTAATTAGATTACACACTGAAGGTCTGCATTTTTATATACATTCCTCCATGACAATTTCTCCTTTCCTAATTTTAAGGAAGATGTGGTTCAGAGAGACCATAGCAGTTCAACTATGAGCACTGCTTCTCCTCTTATTTCTCCAAGCATTAGCTAAAATTTTGTCAGACTTTGATACAAGGCATAAACATAATATGTTAGTGACCCCTCTGTCATGACTTGGCCCAACTTTTATTTGCCAGTCAATATGTTTACTGGTACATATATATGTAAGAATATTTATGGTTGCACTTGGTCTTATTTTAAAAACACTCTTTACATATGCAAAACACACATTTACAAAACCACCACACTGAATTAAAGGTATTTTTTTGTGTTTTCTCCAAACAAGACCTGATATTTTAGATTTCAGAGCAAAGTTTTACAGCATAGCTCAAGCATTTCTGAAGCACTGTTTCAGAACTTCAAAGTTATTCAGGATCCGGATAACCTTGATTCCTTCTTTCCTATTCACGTCCAAAACAAACACAGGAACTTGCATATGCACAACACATACTCTCCACAGAAGTTCCTTACCATTAGTTGTTGTACTTGGGCCCAAATCTCTACCATGTATCTGCAGTTAAGTCAGACTCTGCTTGTACACAGTAGCAGAAATTTGCCCCTTCTTTCTGGTTTAGAAGTGTTATTAGAAAACAGAAATAAAAGGAGATCCAGCAAGAGAGGTAAATGTGTTGTAACATCTCCTGCCAAACATACTATAGATATCTAGCTGTATTAACATTTAAAAAAAAATTCTGTATTTTCAAGTATTTAATTTGTATACTAATGCCCTAGGTGCGAGATGAGCAGTGTTGCACATACTTTTTAAGGTAGTTAACAATCAGAGCTCTCAGCAGTTTTTCAAAACTTGTAATTCCAGAATGGTTTTCCGCAACAAATACAGCTTTTCGCATAAATCAAGTTTAGTTATAGTCCTCTCACAGGATAAAAGACAGGCTGCGCTACAAAGGCTAAGTAACTTACGTTCCCTGTTCCCTTTGGCTTCTTTTCCCAGTTCCTCAGTTCCAGAGAGCTGGATTACATACCTATTGCTGATGAGTCACATTCTGGGAATACCAGAAGATGTTGTTCTTAGCTTAATGCATTCATTTCACTTTTCTGCAAAGTCTACCATTCAGTAAAAAATAAAATTGTCAATGTACTTAAAACTTTCTAAACCCTAATTATGTGTCCTTACTAGTATAAAACTTGGAAATTGAGAAGTACTAATTGGAAAATCAAAAGAAAAACAGTGTTTAGCCACCCAAAGCATAATTTGAAGACTACTCATTTACATAAAGATCTGTTAAAACAAGTATCTTAAAAGATGGCACAGCATTAAAAATAAGCCGTTCAATTCCCTGTCCAAATTCAGTAATTGCAGACTACACCAGAGAGAAAGAGGTGTTTACAAATTTTACCATTCAATGTGTAAGAAGGTAGAGATTGCCCTCATACCTTCTGCAATAAACTATTTGGAAGGTGCATGAGAACTGCATGTCGTAACTGCATAGCCCATATACAGCAATCCAAAACTGATGCCTTGGTTTTCATAACTGCATTAAGTCTCAGTATTCAAATGAACAGTCATACTTTCACTCTGAATTCACACTCATGCCTTAAGGGTGCTTAGTGCATTAACAACATGCAACATCTTATAGAAAGTACTGAGTATTTTACAGTAGCAGGGACTAATGTTGTTCTTGCAGATTTAAGCAAAGTGCTGAGCAAATTTTTCTTTCTGAAAACTTTCTACTAAGCAAGCAGTCAGGAATAATCCAGTATCTGCTTGGCAAATCTGACTATTTAAAGGCAGAACAGCATTTTTTGAATGCAAGCTCTGGAAAGTAATTTATATCCCTATTTTCCATTTCCTTTTATTGCAACACATTTTCCTGCCAAAATAATCCATGCAAGAATGCATGACTGAAGGAATCTGCTCAGAGTTCAATAGCGTACTGTCAACTCCCTTAGTCTGATATATGACTCTTAATTGAGGGAATTGCCATCTTTTTTTTTTTTTTAAACAGATTTTTACGAGTAGCTCCAAAGAAAGAGATAATGAAGAATAGCTGAAAAAACCTGCATCTCCAACACTCTGTGACTAGTTCAATAAAAGCCAGCAGTCATCATTCAGGAAGACAAAGCCTGTGTGTTTTGCAAACCAAATATAGTGAAAATTCTTTACCTTCTGTTGACTTAGAAGTGACATCTGAAAGTGGACAGATAAAATTGACAAACTCTATTCACACAACAATAACTGAATTCTAACTATATGATATCTGATGTGTTCTAAGTAAACACTAAGGCTACAAGAGTCATTAGATTCTCCCTTTGCTAGAAGGAGCAAGATAAAAAAAGAAGTCATACTGTTGCACAGAATTGCATTTTTCCAGAATAACTGTACACTAAAAAATAGTTGGAGAATCTACAAGAATGCATATTGGGATTGAAAACAATCACAGTAAAGAAACACTTAGAGATTAATGGATTCACATTTATTTCATTTCTTTATTATTCTCCAAGCAGAAAAAAAAAAATATTTCTGAAAACAACTGACTTTATATAACATTTCCTACTGAGAAATCCTACAGTAATGCATGCTGTGTACAGTAATAGATGTTTGCAGGATTGAGCCTTAAATGTATTTGCTCAGTATTTGAGCAAAGTTATAAGCAGTTGCCATTGCTTGACAATGAAAATGTGACATTTCAAAAAAATCACAGTTATTAGACAACAATTATTTCCATGATTACTCTTATTTTGGTTACCTAAGTCTAGGGTTTTCATCCTGTATTTGAATCCCATATTCAAAACATCCTTATATGGCAGACCACATAACAGAGCAAAAGCAACTTTTTCAGAACAGTGTTAGCAACTCTAAATTTTTATTACAAGTTTTCTCTCTCGTGCAGCCCAAAAGTGCACATGCTGGCACAGTTTAATGACTACAAAATTAACTAAACCTTTTGAGACTGTAGTGGGAAATGTCAGTTTACACAGGATCAAGAGCATTCAATTACTGCAACCAAATCCACCTGTGTTCAACAAAATTATAAAACAAGACATTGGTTCATATGTTGGTAATCTACGTAAATTTCTACAAACATTTCACAGCTCAGCATTTCAGAAGTCATTCACTCAATACAGAGATGTATGAATAATCACTATATCTGTGGGAGAAGAGTAAATTTCAGTTGCAAAAGGATTCTTCAAAATATCAAGTAAGGAATTTTGGGGGAAAAAGGCAGGTTACACAGATATATACAGATTCAACTAGTGCAAACCATGTTTCCTCATGAGGCCAGCACTCGCTCTAAATGACTACATGCTTGCTCTAAGACAGTGTCTGCAAACATGTTTGTGGTATTTGAACAAGCAATACAAATAGTTGGTCACTGGTACACTTATCACATTTTGTGCTTTAGGTTCTTTCCACAGCACTAATCCATCAGGAAAAAAAATACACACACACAAATAACGATCTCTTTCATATCCTTAGCTATCAGTTGTCTCAAGTCTTGCAGTAATTCTTAACCACGTTTGCTTAGGCAGAAAAATTTTTTTGTTGCTTTGTGGGTTTTTTAAACAGCATTTTCAGCATTGTCGCTTTGTTTATCACTCTAAGTGTCTATTCACTGCCAATTCTCTCATGTCTTCCCCTTGGGCATTCCCTAGCTCTGTAATGTAAATTTTGCAACTGTTTTGGAGCAATCCAAGTCCCCATCAAGACCAGAAGCTGAAGAAACAAGGGGGACACAGGATAGATGGTCCAGTAAATAAACTGATTGCCCCAAATGGTAAGGATTCACCACGCAGGTCATCTAGCACCAGAGACAAAAATCACGCCTTCGCTCGACAGTTCACTTACCTCCCGCAATTCAAGCCTCTGAGCCACTGCTTCCAGACTTTCCTGGCCCGTGCTTTCCACCGACAGCGTGAACTCCACGAATTCATTGTTGAGCAGCTGGATACGAGCCACCAAGCAACTCTTGCTGGATACTGTGTAACGTCGAGTTCGTTTCAATTTTAACCCAAAAGGTAGAGGCATCTTCTTTTTCCCCCCACAGATGGTCACTGATAGAAAGCTACTTCCACTGGGACCTTGACAGGGGACAAGTAGCTATCTCCTCTCAAAAGGTAAGAAGATGTAAAGTCTCCAGAGATCAACCAGCAGCAGCAGTATCCATTAAAGACAAGCAAGTTTTCCACCAGGAGACAAGTAAAAGGGGCATCCACTGGAATCCTAGTGAGGAGCAAAAGAAAGAGAATAAATACAAGAATCAGAACTACTTTGACTGAAAGGGGAATGGTAACATGGGAAAAATAACGTGTATTTTTTCTAAGTATAAATAATCAGTGTACTTTTCCAAAATGCAGAGCTGTTATGCATTCAAATAATGAAATAAGCACCAGAGTTTCTGGTCTTTCCACAGATGACACTGCTCTTTGGCAAGTTTTTTTTTAAACTCGCAAGTGAATAATGAGTTTTAATCAAATGTGGCTGCAATGTCTTAAAATAAGTATTTCTAAACTGAACCAGTATTTAAATGAAATACCTCTACAAAGTCCGAGTTGCCTAAGGTATTTCCAAATACTGAACAAAGCCATTTTCTTTACGAGCAAAACCAGCAATCTGGCTTGTTTTTCAGAGCGGCGTGCAGCCTCAGCCGCTACGTGTTGGATTAAACACAAAACCAAGCTCCATAAACGATTAAGGAAAAAAAAAGAAAGGCAGGAAGAGAGGCATTAAAGCTCACACCTTAGCCATTTCCTACCAGACAATTAAAATCTAATTCCTCTAATTTTCCCTGAATTACAGCTAGCTGTACCAATATTTCTTATGCTAGATTGCTGTATGATGTGTCAGGTTACGCTCTGCCTCACGCAGAGAGTATGCGAATTCCGAGAACCATTTACTTTCCAATTTTTCCCTCAAAAACACACCTACTCCCCGTCTAAAGGTAGTCACCCATTTCCCCGCCTTTTGCAAACACCTTCCCGCCTCCTCTCCTGTCACCCCCGTAACAGACAAGCTTCGCCTTTCTCCTCTTTCGAGCGTTTTCCTACCGCACGCACCCTAGCCTCGGAAATTTGTCGCTTTTAATAGTGCTGGTTTTCAGTAGGACATGCAAAATAAAAACATTCTCTAAAGGGCTTCCCCCCACCACCACCACCCGTATAAATACGTGTGTTGTTGAGGGTGGTCGCTACGGCGAGGCTGGCCACGGGGGCTACCACCGAGGCGAAAGCGCTTCACACACGCGAGATGAAGTCGCCGCCGTCGCCTCCGGGGGGCGGGGGGGGCCGCACCGCACCGCCCCGCCTCCCTCACGGCGACGCGGGACCGGACCGGACGGGACAGGGCCGAGACGCACCGCGGCGCGAGCCGAGCTGGTGCGGGCCCAGGCAGCGGCCCCCGCGCGCCCTCGGGAGGGAGCAAGCGCCGTGCGCGTGGCGGCCGTTGGCCCTGCCCGCGCCGCGCCGAGCCGGCAGCCGCGCCCTGGCCCGCGCTGCCCGCGGCCCGTGCCGTGCCGTGCCGTGCCCCTGGGCCGGGCCGGGCCCCTGGGCCGCGCCGGGCCGTGCCCGTGGGCCAGGCCGGGCCGGGCCGCACGGCGCCGCCCGTGGGAGAGCCAGGCTTCTTCCTCTCATTGTTAAGCTGCTGCTGGCGTGGGGCGCTCTGCCTGCGGACCTCTAGTGGCAGCGCCCCACCGCCTGAAAGGGGAAAGAAAACAGGCACCTACTTTTTTTTCCGGCTGCTATGTATTAGGAGCACACTGGGAAAGGCATAATTTGATTTCTGAAGGCTCTTAGCGGGACAGGAATAACACAAAGACGTTCATTTATTTGGAGTAGGAGAATCGGAAGAAGTATTCTTCCTAGCACACCTGTTTTTAAACTCAAAGGTTATAGCTATAAACAAATAGCCACTTGCTACTTGTACATTTATATACATACCTAGAAACTGAATCTTATTCAGGATAACCACAAACTCTTTAAGTTGAAAACCTCGTATCAGACTCCCTACTCCCTTGTAAGCAGCACGGCAAAGAAGAAAGGGAGGCGGAAAGACGCTAAAGGCCTAAAACGGGGAGAAACCGGAGGCAGCATGGCATTTTTCCTCAATGACATCTTTGCAACCCTACTCCAAAGAATGACCACAAGCATAATTCATGACTGCTTTTCTAATAATCTGGAAGCAGTTCTACCATCCTACACAATCCCCATCCTCAACAGATACCCCCTGAAATCTTAACTGAATCAAAAAAACCCTGACCCGAACACCAACTAATTTATTTGTGGGTGCAGCTGCAGAATAAATAATAACTGATAGCAACAGGTTCCCTGAAAAATTTGGGGATACACAGGGACTCCTCACTTTATTACTCGCTCTGCACTTTGATCCTCCAAATCCTGCCCCCCTGGAGCAGCACGCAGGGAATGCTCTACAGACAGAAGCTTTTAGTTTCCTGCCCACTGCCAGCAGAATCTCACACTGGGTTTATTCCTGGCAGAGCAACTTTTGACTGACTGACCTCAGCTCACGTCCCCGGGGCCCATTTTCCAATACATTCTTTACACAGTTAGGCACTTTCTTCGGTGCTACAGCAGTGAGAGAAACCAACTTACTCATCTTTTTGAAAGCTGCAGTCAGAAGTGCAGTGCTGTTTTATTCTCAGTTTTTATGTAGTACCACTGAATATGAAAGACTTTCAAACTTTTATGCCCCCAACAGGCCCTTAGAAAAGTATTCTAAGGGCATGGAAAAAATAAATTTAAAAATCACTAACCAGAGGCTGACCTGACAGGTGAAATTTCCAAACCATCTAATGCTGACATTAGGCAATCACAGACTTTCAGTTATTTCACTGTGCAGGCAGGTAGCCATGCAAGCATAGGAAGTTAGTTTAGAGCAGAATTTTCAGAACGTGCCAGGAGCGTGTTCAGGTTATGATCTGTTGTTTGCATTTATTGCTCTACTGAGCATTTACGCTAACCGATTTCATTCTATCTCAGTGTATGTCTGACATAATCTTCCTTACTTCTGAAACACATTTATAATATCAAAAACTTAAGTAAGTAATTTCCAGTCCGTGTCATAAAAGATCAACTAAAAAAAAAAAAAAATTCCTGACATATTGTAGAATAAAGGCAAGTTTGACGAATAACACTGAGGTATCATTCAGTAACGTCTACTGCTAGCCATGTGTACTTCTTGCAAACACAGCTGTGCTGTTTTTATTCAGCAGCTGTGCATTCTGCAATGCTGGGTGCTTGCGTATTTGCCTTCTGCACTACTTTACATTTGGACACATCTGCGTTGTTAAAAAGCTACTTTAGCCAAAAGGAACTACATACCGCCAAGAGTTGCAAATCCAATTGACGACCTCTACAATAACAAGCGTTTATTTATCATGCCTGGATTTTTCACGCAACAGCTAGAAATGTCTTTAGTGGCCAAACTTTGTACATTTATATTTCAACACAAACACGTAGTTTCAAAAATGTTGTATCAGAATTTCGGCAACATGGCTGTGACTGACGCACGATTACTGAGCGCTGTGGTATCTTTCCCCTTTACCTACACCTCCCACTCCCCCCTCAATAGTTAGCATTTTACTTTAGGGAAATTTTTTAAACAGCCTGCATGAATGACAGCGTGCGAAATCAAACTGCAATATATGATGGTGAAAAAGGGTTTGTATTGTTTCAAATGCTTAAAATACATATATTTGTTTCAGAAATATTTGGGGAGCCAAAAGAATTAGAATAGTCCACCCTCCCCTTGTTTTACCAGTTAATCTTTGACATGACTCTTGGACTGAAAGAGCAGCAATAAGTGCACAACCCACACCTCCCCTACCTCCAGAACCACAGTTCTACAGCCTTTACTTTTCAAAAAGCAAACGCGTGAAACTCCTCAATCTTACAGTATACAGCAGAGGAGATCACCGGGTATTCTTTGACTGTGCCTGCTCTTTTCCCCTTACCTTGTGCAGCGATCCAAAGACACCGAGTCTCCTTTCACATACGTGTAGCTGAAAAAAACCCACAGCGCTCCAAGACTTTTTCTCCCGGAGCCATCTCATCTGTATTCCTCAGGAACTGACTTACTGTGTTGCTCTTGTCCGAAACAGCTGCTATCTCGGCTAACCCACCTTCTTCTCAGATCACTCATAGTGAAAACATTCCTCACTTCCTGTCTCAAAAAACTTGCTCTGGGTATCATTCCACTGGGTAAAGAGCTGGGGGTGGAAGAAAATATTGCAACAAAATAAACCTGTGCCAGCCGGCTCTTCGGGCAGCCTCCTTCACGTGACGCTGCGCGGCATGAGCGCAAATTGCGTTCTTGGGAATATTTTCAAATCACCCGTCTCTGTGTGCCTCTCTGTGTGTGCATTTAATTTCTTTCCCTGGAGGCGTTCCCCTCTCCCGATCCATGCGGAAGGATACGCTGAAAGAATTAAAGCGAAGGCCCGTATGCTTGTAGCCCATTACCTCAGAGAGTTGGAATGCCTGGCAGGGAGAATGTCAGCAATGAACAGCTGCTTCTCTGGCTACAGAGGCATTACAGAAATAGGGGTTACAACAAATAGCAGGCAATCCGTGCTTTTTTTAATCATATGATCATTTATTTTAAGCCTTTCCAATTAAGGCAAATCTCTTACCAAAAATTCTGTTGGTCTTATTTTCACCCAGCTTGGAAAGATTTTCAAGGTTTAATCCGTATGTGTCATATCGAATGACCTATGCACATACATTTATGCCTGCGGCTAAAAACAAAAGTCCTTGAAAAGCTTCAGCTGTTGGTAATACACACAGCAAGAAAATGCAGAGTAAAGACTGATCTTCCAGCCCTTGTCTGGGCTTAAAACTCCCAGAGGTGTCAGTAGAAATTACGCCCTCAATAACAACTGTCTTAGCAAGCATTAAACGCGTATCAATTAAGTAATATTTGTAGTGTTTAACCAATGCAAACATCGTATAAGGGGCTGCGCTCCAGTCCCACAAATGCACGGAGACCTCTGCGTATGTGTTTGCGCGCATGTGAAATTGGCGCTCGTTGTATGCAATTTGGAATTTTATGGCTCTCCACATTGTGTGAGCCAGGCAAAAGTATATACAAACTTGAAATGGGTCAGGGGTGAGGAAAAACGTAAAAAGTGAGTATGTCAACGCTGACTCATAACTGTAAAACTTAGAAAGTGTTTTGGTAATGTAAAGTGCACAAACATGCTACTGTCTGAGCAGGCCTAACCTGCAGATCCACTACGCAAATAGCATGTTACTCAGGAGGACACCAATCTCAGCTGAAATACGTAGGTAATTTTGTACTACGAGGAATTCTTCTGAATTCTTCTGAGTTATTTCTCTTAAACACAATGGTCTTTCCTCAGACCAGGGGAGTATCTCTTTTTTGCCTCCATACATCAGCCACAGTTATGATGAGCAGTCCATCATAAGAAGAACTAATTCAGGGGAATTTTATATTGAGTAAAATAAACTAACTTTGAACTAACCTAAATGGACACCCTTTTCTAATGGTATCTGCTACAGGCCAGAACTACAGTTACTTGCCAGAGAAAACTGACTGATACAACACATGACAAACCCAAGTCATGAAAATTCAGGGTAACAGAGGCAACCCCTCCTATTTCTAAACAATTCATACTGGAAACAAGGTCTCAATTCTCTTATCTGCCGTATTTCCTGTTCTAAATCTCACTCACACCCATTTCCTGCCTGATTCCCTGCCTAGAAGTTGCATTTATTAAACTTTTCTTACTTTCCATAGTTAGTCCTTGCTGCATTTTCTTTCTTCACATTTACATTAAAGACAACACCTCATCTAAAAAGAGACAGCTAGGACATTGTCAATATTCTCCTCTGCAGCCTACATTTTCTCCTTTTGAACCTCATCAAACTTTTATTCCTGAATTAAATTTTTTTTCTTCTGCTTCCTATAACCCCAGTTTTTATCCTAACTTTGTGTTTTTCTGCACTTTCTCCATTTTGCCCTATCTCATTTTTCCCCTCATCAGCTTTCCATTACCTGCTTTGCTCCAGCTACCAGTTCTAATAAAAATGACAAAGGGACAAAGGCATCCATGAACATGTGATGAGCTCTGATAAAGACACATCAATAAGACACAGAGCGATTGCCTCAGGGCACTATACTGTGCTTCTGCTGCTCCCCTTTAACCCCTGGTCAACACTCATAACATGCATGGGTAGAAAAACCCGCATCTTTTGCTGTACTCTTTACTTGCTTGTTGAAGATTATGGGAAGAAAAGACTAATATCCTACAGCTGAATGTTGCAGCCCATGTTCTATAAGTACAAAGAAAAGTTTCTGCCCATTGGGTTGAACACTGCCTGCCCATAGTGGAACAGGGATAAACCTATTTTGGTCTTACTGACATCTTCCCTTCTGGGACAGTTTTGATTTTTTCCCATCCTGGTCCAAATACGTGATTGCAGTTGAGTGTATTGGCCAAAGGGGTGAAGCTTGACGCAAGTATTCACCTTGTTCCAATTCTGGGAATTTTGTCCAGCATCAGGTCTTTGCATTGGCTAATAGTAAGACAGAAAGTTGGAAGTGAGCCAAATAGGAAGCAGAATCAGTCACCCTCCAGGCAGAAAAGTGATATGCATGTACATGTCCTCAGCCTAGTGGAGAGTTACCCATTTGTGATAAAAACACAGGCAGGATAATCCAGAACCTACTAGTTAAAGGGGCATTCCCAGGATGCTGAAACAATGAAGAAGTCATGTGGAAAAGTATCTTGATTTACTCACTAGCCATGCAAAATAGTGACTTCATGAACTGAAAAGTCAGAATACCTCTGATTCTACACGTGACTCTTAAAGCTGTTCTCTGAACAAATTCACTTGATCGCTTCCATGTTTTGGCTCTGTGTCTGAAGCCTCCCTGTTTTTTCATCATTCCATTTCTTATCTGTGAAAAAGCAAGAGATAGCTGGGTCTTTATGCATCATTGTGTATTTCTTGATGGTAGTGGAGAGAATGGAAGGTGCTAGAAAAATGAGCATACGATATGACATGCTTGAAGTCTGAAATTTCATGTTTGCAAGATTCATTTTTACTTACAAGGCACTGTAAAACGTTGAACCATGTTCTACTAAATAACTAATTAAGGTTAGAGAATTTTCCTATTAGAAGAAAACAGGCAGTTCTACATGTATTGCAGTGCTGAACTTGAAGCAATGAGGTCCTGTTGTTATTCACAAAGGATACATATTTTTAAACACAATATTTCTTTCTAAAGTAAATCCATTAGTTAGTTACGAAATAAACTCAATTCCTATTTCTGTCCTTCAATAATTAAGTAATACAACTTACTTGAAATCTTAAGAGCAAAATCTGTCTCTTGAAGGTTAAAATGGAATGTTGTAATTAAACTAATCTGTTACTAGTTGCATCTCACTGTAACACCAGTATATTATAAGTATAGCCAGGCAAACAGCTCAGATCATTAGCAATAATTAGTCTAGGCTATCTCTGTATGATGTTTGGTTTATATTAGGAGCCATGATGCAGAGAGAGATTAATACAGCTGTTAACTACAACGCCTGGAGTTTACTTTACCCAGCGGCATTGCTTGTAAAAGACCCTTTATCTGTAGGCCGGGCTTTCTATAATGTTACTACTCACTAAATCAGGTGAAGTGAAGCTGGGACATTGGTGCAAAAGGTATGCCTCAAACACGACTTCTTTTCTGCTTACTGATATCTGCCCTGTAGGGTTTTCTCTGCACAGTTCTTCCTCCCTCTGCAACTGATCCCCTGTAGCAGTAAGACTAGTAGATGCTGCAACCTCTTTCTTGGGGGGGGGGGGGGGGGGGGGGGAAGAGCATGTTTTTTTAAGGCTTCTTATCAGTCTAACGTCAGGTCACAAAGCTAAATTCAATACTAAAATACTTTTATAGTATAGCTGTAGTACGGCATTAAAAGTTACTTTGATACTTTGTGTATTGGTATACCATAATTTATTTGTTCTTTAACAAATAGGTATTTAAATCTTCAATTTTTGTACTTTTTAAGAAAGAGCATTAACATTACAATAACCTTGTAGCTAATCTTGTGGCATTGACACTTATCCTAAGACATGCGGCAGGACTTTATAACCAGTTTTGTAAAAAACAGGAACGAAGAAAGAGGCAACTTAAAAAAGGCTGTGTGTCACTTGAGTAATTAAGAGCAGACCCGCCACTACTTAGAAAGACGGTAGAAGATACATTTATATGATTTTCTCTGCTCTAGGGCCAGGCTCCGGTGCGTCCGCGGCTGCCCGGTGCTGGCAGCCCAAGCCAGGCCGCAGCCAGCGCCTCAGCGGCCGCTTGCGCTGACGGGCGGCCCAGGGCGGCCCAGGGCGGCCCAGCCTCCCCGCCCGCCGGCTCCCGGCCGGGGCTCCGCGTCCCCTCCTCCCCGCGGCCGCCGCAGCGGGGGGACGCCGACCCACCAGGCCAGGCCGCCCGCGGCGCCGTGCGAGCGGCGAGGCCCGGAGCGCTGACAGGGCGTGCCGAGGTACGTGGAAGAGGCGCCGAGGGGCTGGCTGGGGCAGCGGGGCAAGAAGGGGCGCGGGGGTTGCTGAGCGGCCTCCGAGAGAGCTCGGCCACCGCCCGCCCCAGCGCCGGCCGCTCCCCGCCGCCCGCCGTGCGCACCCGGCCGCGGGGGCGGGGGCGGGGGCGGCGCGGAGGCCCCGCCGCGGCCCGGCAGGGGGCGCCGCAGGCGGAGGCCGCGCACTCTCTGCGCCGCGCTCCAGAGCCGGCGCGGCCTGCGGCGGGAGCGGAGCCGGGAGGCCGCGGTGGGAGGGGAGGGGAGGGGAGGGGAGGGGAGGGGGCACGGCACGGCGCGACGGGAAGGGACTGGCCGGGACCGGGGCTGCGCGACCATGGAGATCGGCACCGAGATCAGCCGCAAGATCCGGGTGAGAGAGAAGCGGCCGGGGCGCCCCCTCTCCACCCGCGGCAGGGCCTGGCCCTGCTTGTGGGGAGCAGGCCTGGCCGAATGCTGCGGCGCCGGGGTCCCCCCGGCCGCCCCCCAGACGCGGGGGTGGCGGGGGCAATGCGGCCCCGGCACCGCCGAGCCCCCTCCCCCCGGCGGAAGGAAGCGGCGGGGTTGAACCCCCGGCCCGGCCGGGGGTTAGCGGGGGCTCCCGGCGGCGTGCGGCCTTCGGCCTCGGGGCTCCCCGGGGAGGGGTACGAACAGGAGAGTCGTTGTTTTGGGAAGCGGAGTCGGGGGCCTGCCGCGCCCCGGAGGACAGCTGCCATCTCTCC
The DNA here is from genome assembly GCF_030463565.1 of Pelecanus crispus. NCBI lineage: Eukaryota > Metazoa > Chordata > Aves > Pelecaniformes > Pelecanidae > Pelecanus > Pelecanus crispus. The sequence continues at coordinate 53,988,558 of NC_134648.1, forward strand.
CGCGGAGCTGGAGTTTCCGGCCCGCAGCGGCCCGCCTGGGATTCAGGCCCGGAACCGGGAGCTGCCCGGGAGAGGGAGCAGCCGTAGCCGGGCGTTCTGGTGTAAGCCACCGTTCCCTCAGGGCTTGTCAGCTGCTCCCACTCAACGAGCACAGTTTGAAAGTCCTGGCAGGCTTTTTTTCTTCCTGAAGCCGGGAATGACCTTTTATCAAACCATCCGGGAATCATTTTCTTTGCACCTTATGAGCCCGCATGGTCTCTGCTTAAAAAAGGACAGCTGGGACTTGGAGGTTGTCTGGTAGCACCAGGAACTTATATATAGGGATTATGGTAGAGACTGTGAGATGCCTGGCAGTTCTTGCTATTCTGCTGTCAGTCCCTCACTGTTACAACATTTGTATCACGAGCAGTGGGTAATAGGAAAAGTAACATATTAAACCAACATGTTCAAACAGTTAACCAGAAAATCTTTGCTAAGCCACCCACCATTTTGCAGTTAGAAAATACTTTGTTGCTCCATCCCTTAAATGCTGTTTCATTATTTTTTAGGGTGCTATAAAAGGAAAGTTGCAGGAGCTGGGGGCTTATGTTGGTAAGTTTTATCACGTGTTTAGCAATCTTCTTTAGGTTCATTGTTCTTAGCTAGGAAACAACCAGGTAGTTAATACATTTATTTATATTTACTTATTATTACTCATGTTACTGCATACAGAGGCCTTAAGCATGAGATGAATTATCTGAAGTGCCGGACTAGTATGGAAGAAAAAGACTTACTTCACAAAATACGTATAGTCTAAGCATCAGAGGAGATAGTACATGGACATTGATGTATGAAGAACTAAAAGGAAATAACTAAGAAGGCTGTGTCCCGTTTCAAGGAGAAATGGTGGCAAAGGATTTGAAAGAAAAACAAACAAACAATGATGCGTCTGTGAATATTTAAGGAAGTTTCTTTGAAACACAAGGAGAAACATATAAAGCAAGATCGTTGCAAATATAACAGCAGCTACCTGTGGCCACTCTGAGATGGAGTCAGTCTTTCTTAGGCATCTTTTCAGCCTTCTGAATTCAGGGTGAGATGTTTGTCAAAATTAGGAGAAAGGATATTACTGTAAGACAGAGATAGGCTGACTCTTTTAGGAGGTGGAAAGGCCGTGACAGAAACATTATGCAGGACAAATCTGCAAAATGTAAGAGCCTGACTGCTAAGGGGAAAACTTAAGAGCTATATTAAGCTAATGTTGATGAAACATTTAACCGAATCTTAGAGGCAGGGTGAGATTTTATTTTGGATTGTGAGGAGAGAGATATGAGCAGTGTGAATGTCTGGTTTTTTTTTTCCCCTGAATCCAGGATTAAATGGATGTTGCACTTAAGAGCAGCTAGTTTTTACAGCAGTAAAAGTTGGTAACTTAACACAGTGTTCTGTTGGAAGCAGAATACCTCAGTCCTGCAACTGCCTTCTTGTCTGTGATACTTCTTGGATTTCAGATGAAGAAAAGGAATTGAGAGCATAGTTAAGAGATCACATGAGTTGCAGGACCAAGTTCAAAGTTTGTAGTTTGATCTTGAATTAATCTTATTTCCTATTTAAAAGGGGCCATTGTATTTATGAAATCAGAATGTATTGACTCCATAGAAGGGAGTTACCTATGAACTGACATTCTGAACTCATCAGGTGCCAAGGAACCATGTTTAGAATTTTTTCATTGTAAGGTTGTCTTTTTCACCATCTCAAAAGTTGTCTTTTTCAGTAACTTGTTTTTGGTTTTTTACTGTCATTCCAGGTTTCAGTTTCTCAGTCCTTGATTCTTTGTCTGCTTTTTCCTGCATTTCTGGGAAAAAAAAAACCAAACCAAACTTATCTCTAATACCAAGATGCTGGTAGAATACTAGTAATCTTTGATTCCAAGTATGGCTGATTATTCTTTCTCTGTTTTTCTTTTCTTTCTGTTTCCTGTATTCAGAAGGCAGTTCCCAAGATCAGCATACAATGCCTGCACTTTCTTCTCAGTCAGCTTCTGAATGTCTTTAAATAACTTTGTGTTCTTTATCGCCAAATCTGACTTCCCTTGGCCTCTCTTTTGTTTTTAAACCACTGTTTCCAAATTTCTGACATTTTTCAGGTTTCTTTTCTTGTCTAGAGTATTTTGGACAACTTTCCAAGTAATGTTTTTCAAAAACTCTCTAGTTCTTTTAGGTAACTGGTGAAAATCGGTTCTCCTGCATTCTAACCTCTGTGAGCAAGAACCATGCTTTTGTTTCTTTCTGTAACTGCTAGTTCTTTTCCTTTGAAAAGTCTTCTACAGCAAGACATGTTGAAACTTATTTGTTGTGTAGAACTTACAAAGGAAAAATTCATATCTGTGAAGCAAAACCAAAGATAGTTAAATATTCATCAACTATCAACATTTTCAAAAGGCTGTAGTTTTGCATACAATTTAAGTTGGCATAAGCCAACACAGTCACTGAGAGAAGCAGTTGTTTTCTTTCTTTCCTTCTTCTTTTGTACTCTTGCAGGTAATTGTTATAACTTATGTTTTGATCTATACTTCAAGTATCTTCTTCTTTACTTTATAATGTGTTGAACCACCTGAGGAGCTGATGAGGTTTAAAAGTAGCTTGGCCAAAAAAACCCACTTAATTTTAAGTTCCAAGATCTCGGTATCCATCTGTCTTGTGCAACTTGCAGTTTACATTAACCAAAAAAAAAAAAAAAAAATCAAAAGAAAGATAGAGTTTAGGCTAGGAATGTGTTTTGTTGGAACACTTGAATAGTGGTAGTCGAGTGTAGGTGCAATGTATTAACATTATTTCTGTAGTCTAGGGTACAGGTGAATTATTTACAGGGTACATAGAGACACATAGAAGAAAGGCAATTCCTTTGATTTGTATTTTGATTTCTATTTAAGATTTTTCTTTTTAGGTCTTTTAGTGTTGTGTACAGACTTGATGAAATGAGTACAGCTGTATTAGTGCCTTGGTTCAAATTCACAATTTGAAGTGGATTTCCCAACTATCTTCACTTACTGTTGTTATGTTCGTGTCATGGAGTGGTATTGGAGAGCATGAGGTGTTTGATTAAGCTAAATTGATACCTGATGCCCTCGAGCAACAAATGTGTCATTCAGGCCTTCAGAGTAGATCAGAGCTAGGCCAAAGTAAAAACCCAAATACCAAACTCCCCAAACCCTTCATGTATTAGTGTCAGATTCTGAGCACCTTCCTATCCATTCTGATGAGTAGGCATACCCTGTGTGTGAGCCGTCCAGCAGGGGAATGGATTTCTCACTGTGTATGAAATTGCATGTTAGGGAGTTAGAGAATCAGACTCTTGGGGTGGCTGGTTTTTTTTTTTTTTTTTTAAAGGCCATTCATTGTTTTTGTAGATGGAAAATCTGGAAGTTAATACACTTGTGATTTGTTTAATGCACAAATCAGAAAGGGATATTTATCTGCTTGGTCTTTGTAACTAAAGGAAATTTGACAAGGATAAGGTGCTATATTTGCCAATATTTGAAGTGATGAAAATTGTAGATGGTTATTAGTGTTCAAGTAAAAGGATGTAGGCAGCAGAGTGGCTTTCCTTTATCTTGTCCTTTTTGTGTTTTATTTACTCACCTTTTTAAATACTTTGGTCTTCTTCAGCTTATGCTCTGGTGAAGTTGACGATCTTTTATTCCTCACTCATAGCTGAAACTTGTATCGAACCTCAGAAGAAATGGAAGTCTTGTTAATTTGCTTACCTAATCCTCTGCCTATGGAGTCTTTATAGTAAAACTGGAAGAAAAAATCCAGTTACATGTTTAAGGATGTTTGCTATGTCTTTTATTATACTTTAAAACAACATATTTCTCTTTCTATTAGATGAAGAGCTCCCTGATTATATTATGGTTATGGTGGCCAATAAGAAGAGTCAGGAGCAGATGACAGAAGACCTTTCCCTTTTCCTTGGAAACAATACTGTCAGGTTTACTGTCTGGTATGTTTGTAAGCTACTTGTCACACTTCTTACCAGTAATTAGGAATGCTTTCTGTAAGTGAAATCTGAGAATTTAAGAAGTTACTTATCTTCCCACTGTGTAAGTTACATTAATCAAAACTTTTACTTTGCGGGTCTAATAAGTAAATTATTTTTAGTCTGTCAAGTTAGTCTATTGCAGTGATAATTAAGTGGCAAAGGTCTGGAGGGCTTATATTCTTTATTTGCTCATAAGTCCAGTCAAATTTTTGAATGAAGTGTGAAATGCTCAGGTAAGTGAGGGCCATATGTTGACTTAAAAATATTATTCCTACAAAGCCCACTGTGAGCATGAGAGTGTTATTCACTGTAGTTAGATGCAAAATAGTTCTTCAAAGGCAAACTTCCTTGCTTTTATGCTAATAGTGTTTCAGATTGTTGTTGTGCATGGGAATTACTATATCAGGACAGATGAGCAGTGGATCTAATTCTGTATACCGTCTTTGACAAGGCTTAGCACCAAATGCTTAGGTATTCCCACCTCTCAGGCTGTTTATTTATTACCATTACCCAGCTCTACAAAACGAAAGCAGAACCCCAGAATTATTGTGAGCAGGACAAATTAGCAACAGATGAACGCTTTCTAAACTCCTGACAGTGTGGATTAATTTATGCTGTGCTGCATGACAGCCTTAGCCATTATATTTCTCATGCATTTTCTAATACTGAATTTGGCTTACAGTATAAACCTTTAGTTAACTCCATGTTTCAGAGTATCTAAACAGATATTTTGCTCCAGAGATTTTTCTTGCTTTCAGAGTTGTGTATTTTTTTCAAGTTAATCTTATTTCTGAGTCTCTAACCTAACCTAGTTTTAAGGAATGTTATTTTGTTTTGAATAGATTAGAGAAATACTACATTTTTTTCCTGCTTTTTCAGTTTGCTTCCTTTGAAATTCTCATACTGACTGGTTACATTAACTTCCAGTATTTCTTCTATGTCAAGTTCCCCTTTATTTGGTGAGGAACTTTTATGCTATTAAATAGCAGAGCGAAACATTTTAGAACTTGGCTATGTTATGAAACCATAAACATTGACAAAAAGTGAAAATTAGTTCCAGCTATTACAATTCACTGTATTAACTATGTGACAGTGTTACTTGTATGCATATAATTTGAGTTTGCTTTCAAAGTTTTCAGTTTTTTCCCAGCATTTGTAAAAAATACAAGAAATGAGTGCAATTAAGTATGCACCCCTTTTTTTAAAAGTACACAGGCAGTTCTGTTCTTTGTTCCCTCTTGTGGCCTGCCTAGGCAAAACTTTTGGGTTTCACTGTATCTATAAGTCACGCAGTTGTCTGTCTTACAGTAGTTTTGGGAATCAGTTAGACAACATCTGGGGGTGTTGGTTGACAGCCGGCTGAACATGAGCCAGCAGTGTGCCCAGGTGGCCAAGAAGGCCAACAGCATCCTGGCTTGTATCAGGAATAGTGTGGCCAGCAGGAGCAGGGAGGTTGATTGTCCCCCTCTACACGGCGCTGGTGAGGCCACATCTCAAATACTGCGTCCAGTTTTGGGCCCCTCACTACAAGAAAGACATTGAGGTGCTGGAGCATGTCCAGAGAAGGGCAATGAAGCTGGTGAAGGGTCTGGAGCACAGGCCTTATGAGGAGCGGCTGAGGGAACTGGGGCTGTTTAGCCTGGAGAAGAGGAGGCTGAGGGGAGACCTTATTGCTCTCTACAGCTACCTGAAAGGAGGCTGTAGTGAGGTGGGTGTTGGTCTCTTCTCCCAAGTAGCTAGTGATAGGACAAGAGGAAATGGACTCAAGCTGCACCAGGGGAGGCTTAGGTTGGAAATTAGGAAAAATTTCTTCACGGAAAGGGTAGTCAAGCATTGGAACAGGCTGCCCAGAGAGGTGGTGGAGTCACCATCCCTAGAAGTGTTCAAAAAACCAGGTAGACGTGGCACTTTGGGACATGGTGTAGTGGGCATGGTGGTGTTGGGTTGATGGTTGGACTGATGATCTTAGAGGTCCATTCCAACCTTAATGATTCTATTCCAGTTTTACTTTCATTAAAAAATAACTAGCCACCAAGCCAGGAAACATGAAATTGCTACTTTACCCTTAACTGGTTTAGTGGTGGACTTGGTAATGTTAGGTTAGTGGTTGGACTGGATGATCTTAAAGGTCTTTTCCAACCTAAACAATTCTATGATTCTAAATTAGTGAAGTTTACAAGTTGATGAAGGTAACTCCAGTACTAGGGTTTTGACTGAATCCTGATACACAGTAAGAAATAACACAATAATATGTAGCAGAAAACACTTTTATGGATTTGTAAATGTAACTAAAACTTCATTGAAAAAAATAATAAAGATGTAGAGAAAGTAAATTTCAGCAGGGAAGAGAAATGAAGATTTTTTTTTTTTATATACATATATATTTAGAACTGGATATCAACTATATGTGGATATTATACCTCCTGCTGGTTTTGACACCTGCTTAAATTCTGAATGTAATGAGTCTTTTATTTTCAATTCAGTATCCAGATTTGCTTATAAAGACAAATTCCATTTCAGAGTGCTTTATCAGGTAATGTAGTAGGTATTGGTTAAAAGAATGATGGAAGACAAGATGAAACCTCTGCAATAAGGTGTAAGAGGACTGGTGGAAAAAAGTTAAATAGCATTGTAGTTGGGAGTTCGGCATGCTTTAATTTCTTCTAAAGGCGACCCAGAATGTTTACATTCTTAAGCATTGGGTCTCTCGCTAAATACAATACTCAACAAGGTCTGCTTTCCTTGGTTTGTCTCTGCAGCTGGTAATTTGGGGTCATCTAGCAAAAGTTTCACAGCAATTCTGTACAGACCTGGCAATCCTGCTGGTTGGCCAGCATTTCTTTCTCTGAAGCAACTGTCGGGTCATAGTTATCCAGAGGTCAGTGTGAAAACTGATACGCATCAGCAGAGTTAAGTTAATGAAACTTTTAAGAGTGTTTGAGTGAAAACTTGCAAGGAGGTTTGAGAAGCCAGCCTTATACTTGCATGCAGTCTTACTTTTCCCAGTTTTCATTGTTTTTGTTCCTTAACTCCTTTCTAATACTCAGTCTAAATTATGGAGATGCCCACGATGAGGTTTGAATTCCAAGTAGGATATGCATTTAAATGTTGGGAATTTTTTCCTTTTTTTTTCTTTTCACTGTAATGTGTGTTTATTTTTAAACAGCAGTATTTTATAGCCTTTTGATTATCTGTATTGCTTCAGCTTGGTGCCTTTTTCACAGGCAAACAGCAAATTTTGTACCTCACTGAAATGTTTTTGCCCACCAACATGCCTCAAAGAATATTGTTGGTATACGCAAAGCATGCTGAAAGAATCCCGAGTATGTTAAGTGCTGTGAATTGTATATTGTTTAGGTTTGTATTTACAATTATGTTTAACTTTGCTGTGTAATTAAAGTTTCGTACATGAAGTAAAATTTTCAGCTATACTTTAGGTTTCCAACAGGTTTTTGAATCACTCCTTTTGAAGACACTTAACTCACACTAGCGATTGTAGTGAAACAGTGGGAAGTACTGGCTTTAATTATGTCATCCAATTAAATGCTAAAAGTAAATGATGTGATGAATACCCTACCTGCATGTATGAAGCTTAACTGGCAATAAGATACTTCAAGCCTCCCTTTTGAGGTTAAACAAAAGTCAGCTGATGGAAAGTGAAGTCTTGGATAAATGAGGTGCTTGTTATAGGGGCAGAAAGGCAGTTGGTTTCTGAAAGATTATTATTCTGAACTTGAGTTAAATTTCTTTTATTTCTCCTTTTTCTCTTTTGCTTCCTTCCCTGTCCCCCGTGTATTTCAGGCTCCATGGTGTTCTGGATAAGCTGCGATCTGTGACTACTGGTAAGTAAGAAAATCAATTTTGGGTGAAAGTAGGTTTATCTTCTCTGTGTAGTGCTGCATGTCTAATGAGTTTCAAAAAAGAGCTGTTTTGTTAATTTTCAATTTATATGGTCTTTTGGGTCCTGACTCTTTAGAAAATTGCTTTATATTTTGAGATAATTTATTTCTGGGTGTGGAATTTATTTCTGGGTGTTTCTTCCTGATGTTTTCAGCTGAAACAGCTTTCAGCTTGTGTGTTCAGATCTACACAATGTCTTGTTTGCAGTTTCTTAGCTACCTTTACTGCAAAATCTGTATTGCTGTGCTTTGATGTAAAAATGAAAGGTACCTGTCTCCACAGAATCAACTAGTGTAAAATCTTCAGAATCTAATATCTTTGAGAGCAGCCTGCCTTCCAGCAAAAGCAGTTCATGTGTGAGTGATGAGAGGAGGCGTGAGGATATCTTGCCACCTCTTGCAGTTTCCAGCACTCGGACTGAAAGAAATGACTCAAGAGTTTCAACTAGCTCACAGGAACAAAGGAACACTGCTTCACGGTAAAGTTTCTGGTTACTTACTAACACACATTCAGACATTAGTAGTTGCGTGACTGTAGTAGTTGTTCTGAAGAGCACAGATACTGGGAAAGATCAAAGTAGTTTTGAAGAGTAAAGCATTGCTACAATTTGTTGCATAAAAAAACATTAAATCAGGAATTTAGTTCCATTTCTTTAAGCAACGGATGGGCTTAGATTAATTAACCAAACTAAAAATAGTGATCAGTGTGTTAAATTTGTATAAACAATAATACCTTAATGATTCTTCCCTGCTGGCTTTGTTTAAAAGACAGTTCTCATTTTCCAGAACTTTATTTGCAGATCAGTTAATAGTTGGCAATTTCTTATTTTATCAGGCAGTCTTGTGAAGATGGTTCTGCATCCCGCTTAACATCTACAGTCAAGCCTTTGAGGGAATTGTCACCTTCTGAAGCTGTAATTGACATTAAACCTGAACCAGATGATCTAATTGACGAAGACCTAAACTTCGTGCAGGAGAATCCTTTGTCACGGAAGAAACCTATTGTAACTGTAACTTATGGTTCTTCTCGTCCTTCCGCTGAAATCTACCGTCCACCAGCTAGCAGGAGTGCAGATGGCAATATACATGTGCACAGATTGTCACAGCAGGGCAACTTACAGGGGAGCCGGCAGTTAGACACACAAAGCTGCAGGTCTTTGGAAACAGGCCAGCTGTGCAATCCAGAAGCATTTGGCAGCTTAGCAGACAGTTACAGACCCACCTCCAAACTTAGTGCCGATAAAGTAGGCAGTGAGGTTAGTACGAGCTGAACCATTGCAGTATTTTACGCTTGCTAGGAACCTCAGTTGCTACGTACACGTCCAGTAGAATCTTGACCTCAGAAATTGAGGACTTCTGTCACTGATACCAGTCTGTTTGGGATTTCATTCTTTGGGTCCACTGATAAAAAGAGATTGCATAGTTTAACATCATCACCTGACAGGTTGCTGCATCTCAGGGTTAAGTGGCTTGTACAATCTTCATGCCGTATTGAGTTGGACTAGTGGGTTAGCACATTGTTATGATGCACGTGATGAATCAGAAATAATCATTTTGATCTCTAGATCATTAGAAACAGCATGGTCTTCCATAAGTGCTGTGTAAATCTCCAGCTTTACACAGTTCTTTAAATCTGTGGGTTTTGGATGCTGTTTATTCATACCTGTGCTAGATATATCTTAGTCTCTAAAGCCTGGCTATGTTGCTTACTAGGATTATTATTATGCTATTTAGAACCATGGCATTTAAGAACTCTTTGGGATGGTTGTTGTATAAGGACAAACTAAAAGGTGATTGCTGCACTACATACTTTGGAGGCCAGACTAAGGCAGGCAGGGTGATGGTCCTAGCTGATAGCTTTAAGACTATCCGTATGAATCAGTTAAGAGCCCTTTGTGAGAGGAATGAAGATGGTTTTGGCTGCTAATGTTGTAATGAAGCAGGAATTTTACATACCTTGTATTCCCAGTGCATCTGTGTTTGTTACTGCTTGTATAGTTCTCTGCCTTTGCTACTACTTACTTAGTTCTGTATAAAGGACAACAAATTTTATTCGGAAATCTAGAATGCTTTACGAAGATATGTGCTGATGTCTTTGTTTTTTAAGATGGGAGAACTGAGAATGGGAATGTAGTGATTTGTTTAAGGCTGTACATAAGTCATTGATGAATGACAGTCACATCTCTCATTGGAAATGTTAGGAAAAGGTCTTGTGATAATTTTCTTCTATTACTATTTCATTTATAATGTCCAGAAGAGGGCTTTTTCAGGAGCGTTTCTTAGAACTGTGGACCTTTGCTGTATTTTACCTTCTCTTAGACAAGTTCTTGTGCTTTGGGAAGTTTTACCTTTAAAAAGGTCATTTCTGTAGGTATTGGGTTCTTTACTGTATGAATCTTCTGTATCGGTGTAGTCCAGGTCTATGCCTTAGGACATTTCCTTCTCCTTGGAGGATATAGGATCATTTAAAGGGTACTGTGTACAAACCTGGCATCCAGATGCCTCATTGTGCTCCTGTGTAGTTCAGCGCTGAGTGATGGTTCCTATAAGAATTATTGATGTGTGCTTTCTCCTGTGCTTTCAGGCAGCCTAGCATTTAAATTTGTCACTACCACATGCACTGTGGTGGCGGTGAGTGGCTGTGTCATAACAGGGACCTTGCACTGCCTAAACTGGACCATCCTGGATCTGCATAGCTATTAGCATCCTTTGGAATACCTCAGCTTGCTAGAAATTCATTCTTACAGTAATCTGAAATCGGAGTTGATACAGAGGAGAAAGTAATTCATACTGATTTCACTTTATCAGACTTTCAAGAGGTGCATCTTGAAGAGTAGTATGAATTTCTTTGGAAAACCCTGCTTTTTCTGTAGATGTTGGATAAATTGTCTGTACTTTAGACTTTTTTCTTCTCCTTTTCTAAATGTTATTTACAGTTACATTTTTAATGAGATGTTTCAGTGTAAATATGTCTGATTTTTGTATTCTCTAGTGCTGTCACTTGTTTCTGCAGACAGTACAGTAGTCCTAGACTCATCCAACTTGAATGGAAGTTCTCCATCTTCTGGCTATAGGTAGAATTGCAATATTTTTTTTGCTGGCTTATTAATACATGTTTTATGCTAAATGAATTGTTTTGGCTCCTGTTTGTTGTAGGAAGAAAGCTCCAGGAAGAGACGGTTGCCTGTTGTAAGCTCAGTAGTCAAAGTGAAAAAGTTCTGTAATGATGGGGAAGATGATGAGGAGGAGGAAGACTATGGATTGCGAACAGGAAGCATCTCCAGCAGTGTGTCTGTACCTGCAAAGCCAGAAAGAAGGTACTTAAAATCTCAGTGATTCTGTGTGGTTTCCAGAATGAGTTTAATGAACAAAAACTTTGAAAGTGGAAGTTGGGGAAATCTTTGCAGTTTTGAAAATTGGCAGACAAAATTCAGTAAGCTTTTTTTTTTTTTTTTGTACTACCTCACAACTCTGTGGGTGAGATGTCTGTTTATACCACCTTTTTTCCTCTGATTTTGTAACCTGTTTTTATTATTGTGCATAAGCTGCAATGGAATGTGAAATTTTACACTTATTTGGGAAAAGTTTACTGGCAAAAGAACATTAATGTTGGCATGTTTCAGACCAGGTATTTAATGTGGCAAAATACTTTTCCAGGAGTTTTAATTGCTTTGTTTTTATTTCGGGAATAGCTTTCAAACCAATTTTCACTTGTTCTTTAAGGTGACTTTAACTTTTCAAAAGACTTGAGAGGTTTTTTTCCTTTTTTTCTGCTCCCTAATTCTGGCTGAATGTCAGGTGTCAGTCAGAAGTACATCAATGGTTTGTACCTGATTTTCAACAATAAGAGGAAGAACATTTAAACTGCGGAAGAGGTGGTTCTACTGATCTGCAGTGCTAGCTTGTATAAGATTTGTTTTAAGCTAATACACTTTATTGAATTTATCTTCAGTGCCACAGCACGTTTATCTGATTTAAACTTCCTTATTGCTGATGTTCAAAGACAAACAGAAAGCTTTTTTCACAACTAATGTATTTTTGATAGAGTCAGTTTTCAGCTGGGTCTTACTCCCCTGAGCAGCTGTGTAATTACTAGTGCCAACACAAACTTAGCAACAGGCATGTGAGGGGCAGAGGTGGGAAGAAATGAATGGCAGAGTTTGTGCCTGTTAGATGCAGCATGGTTTTACAGCAGCTTAAGCTGAGATGTGAAATCATGCCTCTGGACTTCCATTTTTGAGAGTATTTTGTGGATCCCCATCCACTCAGAGAACAGATTACCAAGCTGAAAACAAAGATAGATGAAGTGATTTGGGATGATGATTTTTTCTATTAGTATTAGCATAACTCTGTTAACCTGTTGAAATGTCTGTGTTTAACATGGATACAGTTACTGTTGCAATTCATGTACAATTATTTTTTTTTTATCTCCCTTAGACCTTCATTGCCACCTTCAAAGCAGGCCAATAAGAATTTAATACTGAAAGCAATCTCTGAAGCCCAGGAATCGGTTACAAAAACAACCAATTATTCCACTGGTAATTAGCATTATTTTTGTTTGTCCTAAGCTATAATATTTCCAAGCCCTGTTTCATAAAGTGAAGCTAAAGATAGTGCTTAGAGATAAAACAGAATGTTAAATAGCTCATGGCAGTGATACACATAACGGGTTTTCCATGTCCTCTGAACATTATATTAGTCTTCAGTGATGAATTATGAAAGCATAAACAAGAGAGGAAAGAGTTGTTTAAAATATATTAATCAAGATAGTAAGTCTGTAAAGTGTACAGAGACAAAATGGAAGTGTCAGAAGTTTTCTGAAATTAATAGTTGCCATGGAGAAAGTGTTCAGTATTAGGCAGGTTGTTTGATCTAGTCGGTTGCTCTTTTTTCCCTTTCTGCACTCTCTCCCTTCATTCTGAGAGAGGAGGAGAAAAAAGCCAAACAGAAAAAAATCTAAATGCACTGGATACAGGTAATAGAAGTGCAAAATAACAAGCAACATACCAACTGATATATCAGCATATGTTGTATTTAAACAGTGAGGCTGCAATCTTAGTTCAGTGGTTTTAGGTATTAAGTTGCAATTGATACAGCAACTGAGCAGTTGCCTATGTGTAGGCGTTTAGTTCTCCTAGCTAGGACAGAATTCTGCTGAAGAAGGGCAAATCCAGCTGTTACCTCCTGTGCTTTCATTTCATTGGGTAGTAATCAATCTAGTGTTGTCAGCAGGAAGCACTGCACATTGCCAGGGAAGGAACATTCACTAAACTACCTAAACCATGGCTTTTATGCCATCTGGAGCAAGACTGAAAGCTATCCAAAATCTCTTGCCTGCTCTCTCTCAAAACCTGCAAACTAACTGTAAGAAACACTTATCTTCCTTCTACATTAACATATTTACAAAATAGTCATTGTGAACTTCTTCCCTGTTTTCTTGTCATTACTTGTATTTTCAAGGTCACAGAGGTGCTGATAAGTAGATCTAAAGGCATGGGACGTGTTCAAAGGCTCTTGAATTGGAGATGTCTGTGCATGTTAGAAGTGGGATACAGAGTGAGCTGGTTTTAAAACAGAATAAATTGTATGGATGACTACTAAAGATTGTTGCCAAATTAGAATTGAAGAAAAATTAACTAAGAATAATTCTAGTAAACTATTGAATTGCTTGACTACTTACAAAATGTATTTCATACAGTAAATGAACTTCTAAAAGAAAATGATGCTTCTTCATGAATAGCAAATAACGTAAGTGCCTCCCAGGCATTAAGAGCTTGTCTTCATTCTACATAGTAAGCAGAATGAGCAGTTTGTTAAGAAAAGAGGTAGGAACACTGATATTCCTGATTCCAGTTATCCAGCAAGGAGTGTTTATGGTAGATAAAGCAGCAACACAGGGAACAGTACTTTGAGGTGATGCAGGGAGCTCTTTCCTGTGTACATAGCAATATGGCAGGAAATAGAACACAGCCAGAAAATTTTGAAGTTAATTAAAACTATTGATTTTTAATAGTGGTGATCTTGTAGTTTGGCTTACCACACGAGAATATTTTAGTGGAGAGACCAAAAAGCACCACTTTGTGGTTTAATACAGAGGTGATTCGTGAATTTTATCTGAGGTATCATGCAGGTTCTTCCACTTCAGAGGCAATATTTCATGGGGTTTTTTTAAGTATTTTTAATAGAATATGTGTCGTGGTTCAATCCCAGTCAGTAACTAAGCACCACACAGCTGCTTGCTCACTCTCCCCCCTACCCCCGGAGGGATGGGGGAGAGAATCAGGAAAAAAGAGTAAAACCCATGGGTTGAGATAAAGGCAGTTTAATAGGACAGAAAAGGAAGAGATAATAATAATAACAATAAAGGAATATACAAAGCAAGTGATGTGCAATGCAACCGCTCACCACCCGCTGACCAATGCCCAGCCAGTCCCTGAGCAGCGATCGCTGCCTCCCGGCCATCTCCCCCCAGTTTCTATACTGAGCATGACATCGTATGGTATGGAATAGCTCTTTGGCCAGTTTGGGTCAGCTGTCCTGCCTGTGCCCCCTCCCAGCTCCTTGTGCACCTGGCAGAGCATGGGAAGCTGAAAAGTCCTTGACTAGTGTAAGCAGTACTTAGCAACAACTAAAACATCAGTGTGTTACCAAGGTTATTCTCAAACTAAATCCAAAACACAGCACTATGCCAGCTACTGGGAAGAAAATTAACTCTATCCCAGCCAAAACCAGGACAGTATGGAAATAAGCTGATTTGAAATACATAGGTAAAACAAAATGGCAAGATCGTAAATGATAAATCCAGTACTGAGTGGTACCTTTTAGTCTAATGTGTCAGAAGTTGAGTGCTGATGTGATATTTAGCCAAGGGAAGAATATGCTTAGCTTTTCACAATCAGTTCTGATGGTCTTAGCAGAAGCCAAGTAAAGAAGTCAACCTGTCGTCCTACTACCCCCAAATTCCATGCTACAACTACCTGAAATGGGGCCTACAACTATCTGAAAGGAGGTTGTGGTGAGGTGGTTGTCAGTCTCTTTTCCCAAGTAACAAGTGATGGGATGAGAAGAAACAACTTCAAGTTGCACCAGGGGAGTTTTAGATTGGATATTAGGAAATATTTCTTCACTGTGAAAGAGTTGTCATGCACTGCAACAGGCAACCACAGGAAGTGGTTGAGCCGCCATCCCTGGAGGTATTTAAAAGATGTGTAGATAAGGTGCTTAGGGACATGGCTTAGTGATGGACTTGGCAGTGCTAGGTTTTGGACTTGATCTTAAGGGTCTCTTCCAACCTAAATGATTCTGTGATTCTACTGTCATGAAGTTTTATATTCTATTTGCAAGCACCTTAGGATAGGGTAGATGGCACTATATGAAAAGTACACATTGATAATCCATGATTGTTTATATGAAAGGTGGAATGAAAAGTTATTTCAATACTATAAGAAGGTACCAAATTAATGATGTGTAGATGTGGATGAATGAATACTTTGCTGATGTGGATCTAATCCTTGTCATGCTGTTTTGTCTTGCAAGTAGATGTTCTGAGGTGCCAGAGTGCTCTATATACATGCATGAATGTGCTGTCACACTAAGAATTTTACAGGTAGCTAAAGATGATTTTTGTGGAGACAGATGCTTGGGATTTGTGTGTGTGTGGCGGGGGGGAATCTATTAGAGTTATTTCAACACCGTATGTAAAAATAATACTGTTGTGTGATTGGGTTTTATGTAAATGATTTACCATTGTCTCTTTATTTAAAGTTCCACAGAAACAGATGGTTCCAGTTGCACCAAGAACTCGAATTAGCCCAGAAGAATCTCAGTTAGAAGTAATCCATGTGCAAAACAGACTGCCTGCTCTTAGTTCTCAGCTTCAAGTAGAAGAGCCAAAGGAGCAGACAGTTGAAGGAATTCAAGGTCATCTGATAATGTTCTTTAAAAATTTATACCAGGGAATGTCACTTTACAATGGGCTGAGCACAGAAAAGAAATGCTTTTAATTTTTAAGTCAGCATCAAAAGTTGCATGTGGAAATGCCTTGAAAACCAAGAAGCTTTCTAAAGCGTGGCTGTAAGATAGATACACACCCATGCACCCACCCCTGGCATATCACTGAAGAATAATTTTGCATAAGCAAATACAATAAGCAAATGTATCCATTTATGTTGGGATAACTTCTCTTTTCCCCATCCTTTGCATTTTTGCTTCAACATCTTGTAGGAGTAATTCTGTCAAGCTTATGTGAGAGAATTAAGATACTCTACATTTGGAATAATTTTGCAGCATATGAAGTATGAAAAGATTTTTTTTCTAACATATTGTTACCACACAAATAGTTCTAATGTTTTCATTTTTTGTGTAAATATTGGAGTACTATATTTATAGCTGATACCAGGATAACTGTGTGAACAGTAAGCTTTGTTTTTACTTCTGTTACAAAACTCCTGAAGGAAAATGGCATGGAAGAAGTGTGTGTGTGTCTGTGTTAGTTACAAGGAATCATAGAAATAAGACGGTGGAAAAACACTTCTGTAAGAAGAAGTTAGTTTACTCTTGCTAAGTTTTTAGATATTTAGATTGTTGAGTAAAATTTGGTTTGAGTAAGATCTCTGTTACATCAGCTCACAGTCATTGTTAAAGAATGGCAAACATTCGTTATTAAAAAAAAAAAAGTCTATTTTTTCAGTCTCTTATTTCTCCTATAGATGTATTTGGAATCTTTCTGCCAACATAAAATATTGAAATTGTATCTGTAAAGTACGTAAGAAGCAGCTTTGTCAGTCTTTGAATTAATCTACAGAAAATATTTATGCTAAATATTTTTGCTCTTTTGCCATTGAAACGGAATTGACAGCTCAGGAAACATACAGAAAGCAAAATAAATTTTTTCAAACCGTAAGTCAAATGTAGAACAGTCCTACTCTGATTCGTTTCACCTTTTTTAAGATGACCATAAAGTAGTCCCTTGTAGTTAGCTGCTTTCCTCTGTGTGTATTCTCTGAATAGGCAACACCTCTACAAATGAGGAGGAAGAACTTGGTCTTCACAAGTTGCCATACCCACAGACCTAGTTTATACTGAGCAATGATTATGGGAAAGGCTAAAGTCTTTCAATATTTAGATTTTGCCATGCCATCTGGCTGGAGAAAACTTGTTACTGTTTCTGAAACAATGAAAAAGGGGTTCATAACAATGAGAATGGCTTCTTTTTGTTAGACGTGTGGATGTTTTTGTTGTTTTCTTTTTTTATCAAAGGAATTAGAAGAGTACGCTTCACGTCTCTAATCTATAGTTTCATTTTGACGTGCAGTAAAATATGCTTCTAATTATTTTTTTTTAGGAGCTGAACAAAAGGACCTCTCTTCTCGGCTCCAAATTGATCCTGTGATTGAAGATACCTTGCAAGTGACTCAAGGTTGAGTCTTGTCATCTTTTATTCCTAAATAAAAATTGCTAGTTTTCAAATTGAACACTACTGGTCAGTGAATGTTAAAATATAACTTCCTTTTCAATTAATTATACTGATTTCTAGTATTTTCCAGTTTCTACATCTCTAAGGAATAAAAGTGTTGCATCAGTAGCTGTTCAAAGCCTAAGAGATTCTGGGGGCATGTGGACCCCCTTCAGTGTTGTTTCAGCACAGCCATTCTAGTAACAGAGCTTCCTGGTCTGGCCTAATATGGCCTGTGGCTCCTGTTGATCCACTTCTGTGGAATAAGCAAGGAAGTAAAAATGTTTTCTGGAAGCTACTAGTAAGAAATGAAACCAAAATAAAATTAGCTTATCAGCCATGTAAATTGATATTAAAAAATATGCTATAAGTTAAGAGTACGACTACAACCTTTTTTTTCTCTTTTCTATGTAATTTTTCTCCCAATTCAGATTACTATGATGCAGAATCTATGGTCCATTCAGATGCTAGGTCATTTATCCTGAAGAAGCCCAAGTTATCTGAGGAAATAGTGCCGCAGACTCAGCAGCTGGGAAAGAGGCCTACAGAGGCAATACGAGTACTCTCAGGACGTCTCATACAGACACGGTAAAAAGTTACTGCTTTTAGGACTGTTATTAGTCAGAATGCCTAAACCTGTTTGTGGTTTAGATGGAATCATTCAGTCATACTTCTGCTTTGTCAGTCCAGTCAGGATCTGTGACATCATGGAAAATGGACAGAAGAAAAAAAGCAGGGGCAAAAAACTCCCAGAAATCCTCTAAACGGAAAATAATTCCCAGGGTCAATTGTAGCTTGAGCATGTCTTTGATTTGCAAGACAGAAGAAGAAGGAACTGAAAAGTACTGCTCTTTTTTGTCATAGCTGTTCTGATTTAAATCTTAGTTAAGTAACAATTTTGCTAAAATTTACACTGTTTCACCCTGAGATTACATTTCTTAAGAAATGTTGTTTAACTTAACATCGAGTATGGTGGATCCTGAGCTCTCAGTGCTGGAGGGAAAACAGCACGTTCTGCACGCAGGTGGCTCAGTACCTGTAAGCCAACAGTTAAGTGGCATGTGGGTCAAGTGATTTAAGGCTCCTTACTGGTGAGTTTGGCCAAGAGAAGTTTAAAGGTCATGTCAGCTCAAATTACGTGTTGTGGTTGTTTTTTCAAAAGGAACAATGAAAGGCCAGTGCACAGTCATTTTCTTAACTTGTTAAAGGCCTTGATAGTTCCTGCTACCAAATAGTTTTATGTATCTCACCCGTTAAGAGTTAAAAAACACTCAGAACAATGTGATGTACTTCATCACTGTGGGCTGCTGTCTTTGAGAAACTGTTAATGTTTCCTTTCCATGAGTGGCTTTAAACAGCCTGTTAATTAAAAATAAAACCAACAACGAACAAACCAACCCAAAAGATAACTTCGCAATGTCACAGTTGAAAACTGTCACCGTGCTACGGGAGAGTGGCAAATTTTTGCATGTGAATAGATCAGTTCCTGACCGCTTGAACTTGAAAGTTCTGGCTAGTGATGTTTTTAATGTGTTGGTTTTCTCTCTTCGTAAAGGCATTCTACACTGTAGTTGCTTTTAGCCTAATTTCATAGAGAAGCAAAGTTTATACTGTTTGTCAAAGTGAGAACTCCATAGTGTGTTTCCAAATATTTAGAATCACATGCCATTCAGGAAATCACTTGGGTGAAATGGCTAGGACAGTGGAAGAGTGGAGAAAACGTATGCATCCCCTGTTTTTATATTCCCTCTTTTATCCACACTAACTACTATCAGATACAGGGTACCAGGCTAGACTGATCCTTTGACCAGGCTGAGCATCAAAGTTCTTAGTGTCAGTATTTCAGTTCTCTTCTCCTAGCCCTAAAAAATTTTTACCCCGTTTCATAGTGCGCTGTTCCGTATTTTTGAGGAGACAACCTGGTTTTTGTGTTAAAAGGTTCATGATTCCAAGAATGGTATTTGCACTCGCTTTTTTTGTCTCAAAACTGTAAATTCCTGAAAAGATTAATCACTTTCCTTTATTCAACTCTGTCTGTAAATGAGCTTTTGGATCTAACTGTTGAGCAGGATGCAACAAACTGAAAGGTACCAGCTAAAATCTCTGTTGTATGCCATTGAAAGCTGTATTTCTTAGAAATGCTTGAGAGAGACTAGAAGGCAAACCGTTAATTGGAGTATATTATTAGTAGTATTAAAAGAAGGTTTGTTACTGCGTGATTCTCCATAGATTAGCTTGTACTACTTTTAGCTACTAGGGCAGCTCACTTTTACTCACGCCTCTGGAGTCAGAAAATCTATTTTTACTACATTTCTTTGTTTGATAGAGACCAGCTGGCACAGCCAGAGAAACCTGCTAGTCCCAAGTTCATCGTGACACTGGATGGTGTGCCTAGTCCACCAGGATACCTTTCTGATCAAGAAGAGGAAGATATGTGTATAACTGAAGGATTAAAGCCAGTTACCCAAAATATGTGTGCCAGCAAAGGATTAAAAGGCCTTCGAGCACAGCAGATGCAAATTGTAACCAGGCAGCTAGAGAGCTGTGATGGTAATTATGCTTACGAACAGGATCTAACATTAATGTGGTGGTTTGATTGTGGATAGAACTCTTGGATAGATCATGCTTAACAAATCAAAGTGATGGTGTTTATTATTCAAACTAGAACATTCTTTAGGCAAATGAATTGTGGTAGTTCAGTGGGGCCATATCTTTAGACACCTATATCTTGATAAACTAGAGCAATACAGCACATAGGTAATTCTCCACACATCTTAGTATTGGTGAAATGTGGGGTTTTTTCTTTTGAAAATGTAGTTTGTCTTCATTGCCCAAAATCTGCACTTCTTGTTGACCCATTATCATTTGTTCCCATGCTGATGGACAGGACATTTTATGACGATCGTTTTGCCGTGCCTTGAACTTTAAAAAATAAACAATTTTATTAATCTCGATGTTTCTGTCTAGGTTTGTGATCTCAAAAGGAGCCTGTTAAGTATAACGTGTTTAGGTAGAGTCAAGTTGCTAGAGTCTCTGCAAGTAGAACTTAAACAGTGTATGATTTTACTTGAACATTATATATTCAGGATACCTTTTGACTAATGTGGGAAATGGCTTGCTGAATCCTATGTTTGATTTATTTAGAATGCTGAAGTGGTGATGAAAGATATAGAGGATATTGTTTTGTCATAGACCTGCTGAATACTTGCCTTAGGGTCATGCTTGGATTCATTTTTTTTAGTTTTCTTATGAAAAGACCTTTATTTTCCATAGTGGCAGTGCATCCAAATTTTCTGAACTAAATATAGTATTTGATGCTATACAGACAGCTTAAATTTCATGGAGCCAGCTGTAAATGTGTAATGCAATTATGAGAGAACCATGGGGGAAAAGCAAAAGATCGTTTAAGTCCATGTCCTGTCGGTCTCACTGGCTTCCGAAGTACTACTCATATCAGGCAGTCTTAAAGAAGAAAGGAATGTTATATATCCATTGGCACATTTTTACTAGTACAATGGAATACATATTAGAGTACTACCCTTGCAAATCTGTGCTTTTACTAGTATAGTCTCTTTCACGCTCCTTACTAAAGCTCTTTGATACAGGAGAGTGTTGCTGATACAGTCATATCTCTGTTAGGGCTTCGTACTTGGTTAGCTACGTTAGCCACAAGTAGCACGGGTGTGACTCAAGTTCACACAGAATCAGGTCAGCGTGGAAGTGATTTGTACAAGCAGTGTGGTTTTACGATAGGATAGCATTATTTGGCTTTGATGCATTGCAAGGAGAAGGTATAAATGAGGCTGAGGATGGGACTGAAGCTGGAGCAAGTGTGATATGGTAACGTTAGAGAGGTTAAGTTTAGCAATCCCGGAAAGCTTTGAAAAGCCAAAGGTTTAGACAGATTTGGGAAAATACTGGACAACAGTGAAGGTATATACTTAATTGACTGCATGTGCAGAATGGAGTTTTTGAAATAATGTTGAATAGGAGAAAGTCGAAGTCCCAGTTTCCCGTAAGAGTGGTGAAGGTATTGAATATTTCAGCTTGGAATGTCTTAAAATACTTTTTGGATTGGAGTCTGGGTTCAGGTAACTGAAGTGAATGTGGTATCTGTCCGAGCAAATTACATGAAAGTGGTTCTTTTTCGGTGCGTGTCCTCATACTAATAAATTGTATCTGATTAGTGTAAAAATTGATTTTTTTTACTTTATCTCTTGAAATAATTTTCTAGAGCCAAAAAATATCTTGGAGAAAGCAAGCATAGCTATTATTAACACCTGGGTCAGCAGAACAGTCATAACTAAGGTTCAGCTGAAGAATCTTTGTCTTGTCTGGTCAAGATCTGGTCTGTTTGACTTTCACACCTCAGTTTGGATTTGTGA
This sequence comes from Pelecanus crispus, assembly GCF_030463565.1. NCBI lineage: Eukaryota > Metazoa > Chordata > Aves > Pelecaniformes > Pelecanidae > Pelecanus > Pelecanus crispus. The sequence continues at coordinate 54,010,316 of NC_134648.1, forward strand.
AGAAAACTAATTTATTTTGCTTGTAAACAGTGCAAGTTTGATCCAAAAGACAGCTGTCAGTCCAATATTATGGCTTCTTTTGCTCTGTAGTTTTGGAAATTTTCTTCAAATAATATGATTGTACGTAATATGATTTTACTGTCATGACTTTTTTGATTAATAGAGGCTTATCAATAATTGGGTTAAAAGGAGAGGGAGACTAGGAAATGTTGTGAATTCCAATTATGCTACATTGTGTATGCCAAATGGCATATAGAATCATAAAGGTCCCAGCTTTTTTTTTTTCCTTTTTTCTTTCCTTCCTAGTGGATATGGAACAGTTAAATGTGCTGCAAAAACAGGAGAAGGTGCTTGAGCGCTGCAAGTACTGGCCTGCCTGTAAAAATGGAGATGAATGTGTGTACCATCACCCAACACTACCTTGCAAGTGAGTAGTGCAAAGCTCATCCACTTGGTCTTTTATTTTTACTTTGGTACTATAAATTTCCCTCCTGTGTTAGTAAATATTCCAAGGCAGTGTAAGTCTGTTAGGGTAGGGATCACAGCTAGATTATCGCACTGTAATTTCTTCACTTTTCCTCCCATCTACCATGTGTCAGAATACAGCGACATTTTTAATAAGTAGAGACACAGCTGTGCTTATGCAGAAGAAAGCTTAATTTAGCATACAGGCTGGTGTTTTTGTGTTGCTTAGAGATGTGGGAATTGGTGTCCTCTTAAAACAAGAGGCACTCTTCTGCCGGCTGTCAAAATGCTTTTGAACATGTTAGGGTACCATTACATGGTAATGCAGTAATTTTTTATTTGAAAGCAAAGGCTGACTCTTGAATGTGTGCTGTACCTTTGCCTTCTCTTCCACAAGCAGCAACAGTCTAGAAAAATCATTTCTGTTTTGAGATGAATTTTACCAGATCGGGTATCTTCATTTACTCAGACATTTGAATTTTCTTTTAAAATCTGACATAACTAAATTCAAAATAACACTTTCTCTTCAGTAAATGAACCATATTACTCATTCAGTTCTGTGCCCCTGTATGCAAAGGTCTGAATTCACAGTGCCTTTGCTGCTCTGCACTGCACACCAAGAGTAATGTGTCTCAGCTTGCAACAAGTAGCTTGCTACCAAACTCCACTGTCAGGTAGTTCAGTTATTTACTGCATGTAAAGAGTGTCCACAGGGAAAATGAATACCAATCTCTTCGGGTACAGCTAGTACGATCCACCTGCATGCCCTCCTTTGGAAGTAACTAACACGCGTGTGCAAGCCCTGTTGTAGTTCTGGCTTTCTGTGATATTCTGGCTTTTATGCGCAACAGCTGCTTGGGGATTTTGCTCTGAGTATGGGCATATGACTTAATTTCTCTTCCCTCAGAGTTTTTCCTAACTGCAAATTTGCTGATAAATGCTTGTTCATCCATCCAAACTGTAAATACGATGCAAAGTGCACTAAGCCAGACTGTCCTTACACTCATGCCAGTCGACGAACCCCCCATCCACCTCCTAAACCAGGTGAGCAGCTCTTGTTTTTCTGAGCTTTAAATGAAAGTGCTGAAGGGAAGAAGTGGTGAAAAAATAATTTTTTGCTTGATTTGACTTGATTTTCTTTCAACTCTTAATGCTACCTGAAGAATAATAATCCAGTGTTACTGCAAAAACTGTTACCAGAAAAATCCCTGAATGCTTTTATGCAGGAGTCCGCATGAAATCTATGCAAGGCAAAAGTGGTGACTTGCCGAGCAGTCCCTTCTTCTGGAGGGATTAGCCAGCATTGCGGTTTTACTCAAATTTGTTTCTCAAATTGGATAAATGTTGTACCAAGAGCTCATGACACAAATTGAAAACGGGTTTCTGTCTTTGCATGAATATTTTTTTCTTTAATGACACTGTAGGAGTTAACTTTATGTAATGACGAGATGACTTGCCGGGATGAGGTTACCCAGTGAAGGCAATAGCTGTGTTTGGATTACGGGTTGGTATTCCTGAGCCTTTGAACAGTGCCAAGGTGGAGGGCCTTTACTCCACTGGAGTCATGATCTTTAGGAAGTGGTTTAGCCCTTAGTCGTAGTACGATGCAGTTTTGTTACTTTGCCAGAAGGCAGAGTACAATGTGCTTATCTCCTGGATCATTTCCAGCAGCTCCTGTGTATTCCTGGAAAGTGCACTGCCTGCGCTTTTCAGTCCGGTTAGCTTAAGCTCTAACAGGCTTACTGCTGTCTAAATTTAACATTTGAATGTCTCTGACTACCAGAATCTCCGCTTAATTTGTTGGAAGCATTGCTATGACCATGGTGCCTTCTGTCCTGAAATGGACAGAAGAGCCGAGACTAACGATTACCTGATAGCCTCGGTCTGCCCCAGGATGAGATCGACTTAGTGCGATATGTGATATGCTTCCCTTATTTCTTGCAGAACTTTGGTCTATTACAAAACATAATTCCTTGTAGAAGGATTGATATATTTAAGTTTGTGTGGAACTATATTAAAAAAGCAGTTTATTCTGATCCAGGCTCACTTCCTGTTCTTTTCTACTATTAGCACCACTACCCACACCGTCTGTATCTTCCAGTAGTCCACTGTGCAAGTTTTTTCCTGCTTGTAAGAAAATGGAATGTCCATTTTACCACCCAAAAGTAAGAATTATCTCCTATCTCTTCCCTTCCTTTCTAGAAAGATACTTGAAATATGTTACTTTGGGTCAGGAAATGTCACTAGCATCTCACCCTTTTTGCTTTCACTTTTCACATTTTAACATTAGCTCAGAAACAGAATATACAAAAGCAGTGACTTAAAGAATCTGGAAAATTATATTTTTAAATAACCTTTGTACCACATGCTTCTGGGGGAGTTTTAAACAGGCAGACAGCCATAGCACTTGTTGAAAATCTGCCCAGCCAGGATGCTGGGGGCAGAGGAGGACCTCTTGTAGCTTGTATGGAAGGAATATGTTTTAGACTCTTGACTCTTCACTCAGATGTGCTGCAATAGACAAGAACTTTAAAGACTGCCCGGTTACCCTGGAATGTATGAACGTAACTTATATAGTACAAGAGTTTATAACTTGGGCACTTCTGTTCTATAGAATTGTGTCCCTGCATATTCTTAGGCCAGTAAGTTTAGTGCTTTTCAAGCCCTAACAATGCTGAAATGCACTGTATCCCCAGGACTCTGTTCCCAGCTATTATTAGCCGGATACTCTGGCTTTTCCTGTGTCTTTTCAGATAATGCTGTGTCATGTGAAGCTCTGGAACGGGTTGCCCAGAGAGGTAGTGGAGGCCCCATCCCTAGAAACGTTCAAGGTCAGGTTGGACGGGGCTCTGAGCACCCTGATCTGGTTAAAGCTGTCCCTGCTCACTGCGGGGGGGTTGGGCTAGATGACCTCTAAAGGCCCCTTCCAACCCAAAGCGTTCTATGATTCTGTGCTCCTAACTTGTACACACAGGTCAACTGAAACCAAACTCTGTAAACCTTTAAAAGCAAAGGAACTTCCACCTGTCAGTGCAGTATCTAACTCTTAATACTTTTGAAAAAGGACTTCCTTTTGTCATTGGGTTGAACTGATTGCACTAGTCTACGTAGCTGTTGATTCAGTTATCTCTCAGGTGTGTCATACAGATTTGCATGTAACTCATTCTAGGTTAGCTTGTTGAGGAGTTCAGGCAGCCAGCTTTGAGTAGCCTCTTCTGAAATGCTTTCATTTCAGCACTGTAGATTTAACACCCAGTGTACAAGACCAGACTGCACTTTTTACCATCCAACTATTGCTGTACCTCCACGCCATGCCTTGAAATGGACTCGAACTCAAACCAGGTGAGATACTTTTTTTTTTTTTATTTTATTTTTCTTGGCTAGGTTTAGGGTGTATGTTGTGACTTACGTCACAAATTTAAATTTACTCACAGGAGTAATGTGTGTGTGATGAACAATGAAGACTATGCAGAAAGATACCTGTTATAAGCATCTTTCTTTTTATTAAAGAGAACTCTGTAGTGTTTGTTTTTAGTTGTATAAACATTAACTAACGTGATGCAATGCTGAAAAACAAGTGCCTTGCAGCTAGGATAAGGCAGAGTCGCTGGAATCCTGACCTGGACATGTTGTGTGTTCCGAGTTTTCTTTGAATAAAGCTGAAAATCCAACATCAGCTCTTCTTTACTGTTGTTTTGCGTCTAAGCTGTGTTTTCCACAAAACATTCAGGTGTTTCTCGGAGTGTTTCTGGCAGAACAGCTCATTCCTGTCTTGTGTCCGTGATTTCAAAAACTGGTAGCAAACTTCCCAACGGTGTGGTCATCGGTCTGTCTTAAAGATAATGACTTGGGCCTTTCACTGCAACTAATCTCATCTGCAAAGCTCTCAGTCATTACAGGGGTAGGATGCAAATCAGTTCTCAAATCATCTTTACAGACTGGTAGGATTGTTACTGATGTGAATTGTTTTTCTCTTCCTCCTCAGTGAATGATTATGATGCAACTTGGGACTAAACTTGGCCTCCTTTGGACAGTAGCAGAAAGGAAGATTAACCACCAGGGGCACAGGATGTTAGAAAAATTCATGCATTTTGAACTTTTAATACACATTGTTTTCATAAAATGAGGTTGATTGCATACTTGAAATGTCTCTAATTTTCCAAGTTTGTAAGTTTGAGCAATTTTACATTTTTTTTACGCTGTAAGAAGAAAACGTCTGTGTAAGAAAAGTTTTACTTTAAATTCCATTAAAAATTTTCAAAGCATATTTTGTGTTCCATTTGGGTAATGTTTCTTGCTTAAGATTAGGTGTGTTGAAGAAGTTAAGTGTATCGTGAGGTCAGAAAGCTTATGCCTGTATTCAGATCGTGCTAGGAGTACTTTTTGTTCGGCGGATGTTTGGTACCATGCGTACAACTGAACTGATGTCCTAGCAAAGAGTGACTGAACTCTTCACCCGCTCACAGGGAAAAAGTGTGTAAATGGTTTGTCTCTTGGGCGTTTTTTTTCCATGTGTATGACTACATCATACCCCTGATACTTTCTCAGAAGGGCAAAAAACAAAGACAAGGGAACAAAAGTGCTCCATAAGCAAGAACAATTAATGGTAATTGTGCTCCATGTAAAAAGCTTATGAAATTAAATACCACATCACTTGAAAATAAATGGTTTCAGATGTCTCCATTTACACCAGGAAGATAGAAAGTACCTCTCTGAATCTCTGTCTTCCTGAAGAATCCTTTTTTCTTCCAGTACACCTGACTGCTGGGCAGACTTTGTAATTACCTCATTTGAGAAAGTTCCTGTGACTTATATTGCAAAAAATAATCCCAGGAGGTGACCATAAATATATTTAAGTGGTATTATAATGATGAAAAGTGTTGAGCAGTAACATAAATGCACTTTTTTATTAAATCTTTTGTATCTTTTGGGGAACTACATTTTCGCAAAAATATACAAAAGAATTTAATTTTACAAATATTTACATTTCATATCAGAAAACAATGTTAGCTACATATTTTAAACTTAAATTTGACAAATATAGTCTTGAATTCTGAAACTTAACACTCCAGGAAAGTATTTTTTAACTTTTTTTGTGAAATAAAGTACTCAAAGTTCATATTCAAATTTTAAAAAAATCTTAATGCAAAAATCTGACATTTAATTTTTTTTTTATATATATATATATATACACACTTTAAATAAACATACAACATTGTTACAGGGATTAGATGTTTATGGTGGAAACCAAAATGGAGTACACTTAAAACCATGACCCTTATTACAGTAATACATGATCATACCTTTGGACTAGTTTAAAATACTTTTTTTTTGTTGTTGTTAAAACAAGAGGGATTATCTGACACACTCCATAATGAAACACAACAAATCTGAACAGACAACTGGATTTTAAGCTTAAAGAACTACAGTAAAATATTTTCCTAAGGTGACCTGACAGGGGAGTGGAGGAGGAGAGGAGGGGCTCTTGCGTTGTACAGAGCAATGCTGAAATGGATTTCCAGATGAAAGACTGGAAATTCCATTATTTTTCTATAGAGTCTTCCAATGCCTTCACTAGCTGTCCCTTTCAGAAATAGCTGCCACCATGAAGCTATTTTTCTTTTCAGGGTGAGATGAGGAGGTAATAATTTGTAAGGGCAGCAGAAAACCAGTACTACTTCCATTGCTGGATTTCAACAGCTTTGACGTTTTATAACCTACTGTACAATGGTAGCATAAGGCAAGCTGCTGGTTTTTCTCTGCTAAAAACAAGTGACTAAACCAAGCCACAAAGCTAAAAGTGCATGTATTTTTAAAGGGAATAGTTCTAATGCATTTACTTAGATTGTGACATTATTTTAGGTGATCATTGTGGTCTTGAGTGTATTCTTATGTGAAATTTTACATTAAAAACACATTAACTTTCTTCACAAATTAGTAATGCAGCTTTTCCATTACTTAATAGGCTGTATACCCGTAACTGAACTAAAAAGCATAAAAGCAGCTTACAATTACCAGATACTGTTTGGTTTTTTTTTTAAAAAAAGCTATTTCACACCTAAAAACACAACACAATGGTTAAGTAGTAGCAAGTAAAGGAAAAATAGAACAGAAATGTGGAAAGTACTACTACCCAACAGCACCAACATTTCACAAAAGTACAGAAAACCATTTTTTTCCATGCAATTTGTGCCTGTGTTCATGCTTGGAGCTTCTTTAGAAAGTGTATTTATTAAATTCCCGAAGAGTACAGTATAGAGCATGTCTCAGGTGCGACTGGTGTTTGAAAAAAAAAAAATCACAGAGTTATGGAACATTTACAGCTCCATAGCTGAACATTACATATTCAGATTTTAAGCAATACACTGGAAAAAGGTATTGAACTGCTTTGCTTCTTGGGAAGAATAAATACCCTATTTTTTTACCTGCTGGGCGTGGAAAGATCCCCCCTTCCTCCCCAGTCTCTAGAATTTGCAACTAAGTTAATAGAAAATTAATTTTCAGCAACGTAATGCTATGTGTTGGCTTTGTATTGTTAAGTCACCGTAGTACCAGTAAAGCCATGGTTACAGTTGGCTGACCTCTCACAGCCCTACAGTTGAAAAAAATATTTATTTGGGGGTTGGGAGGAGGGGAGTTGAGTTAAGGACTCCTGTGGGAAGGGGGGGAGGGGAGGAAGAAAAAAAAAAAGAGTAATGGCAAAAGCTAATGAATGAAAAATTGGAGGCTATTACATGAAAAACTTCCCACCTCCCCAAAAGGCTTATAATTCCGCAGAGGACTGAAACTAAAATACCCCTCCTACTTCCCTTTTTCAGAACCCACCGATGCAATACTTGTTTCAATGATCTACATTTCTTTTCCTTAAGCACTCATCTCCTGCCTCAGCCCCACTGAGCCCAGCCGAAGTTGGTGCTAGCTTTGTGAAAGCTGCAGTTACACACGACGACGGCATAGCCGCCCTTGGCCCCTGTGAAAGAAGAATTCATCTTACAAAAAAAGTGGTAAAGCATGAATGATATTATTCCTCTAGTTTAAAACACCTGCTATGTTGGGGCCACTTAAAAGCGAAGTGGGTACAACTAGCTTGCTTTGAGGAATGTGGAACAGTGTGAATCAGACAGATCTTTCCATCACTGGAACAAACATGACGATAATTTGGGGGATATCTTTAAAAAGGGGGTTCTTGGTTTTGGTTTGTGTGGGTTTTTTTGTTTTTTAAATAAGCTCTCACATGACATCTGTGCCCAAACTGAGCAAGATACATACTAGTAAGCACAAAGTCACTTTATAGGGTCTTGAAGTTATCCCACAAGAAGCCACAGAAACTCAGGAAATACATATTTTGGCTTTTGGAAGAGAAATCTGAACACACCAAGTGATAGGAATGTACTGCCTCTTGTGTCCCAGACTGAACTGTCCTCTAGCAGGCGGAGAAGCATCAGTTCAGCTATTTGTGCACGGATTTCATGTTTCTTACCACGAGTTGCTATGGGCAAAAGCCCAGTTCAGTTGCCTAAGCAGCACCTGTAATGAGTTCAGGTATTTTTATGAAGTTTACCTTAAGTCAATTATTTCCTTCTTTTGTAATCATTTATTATGGGATAAAATCAAGAACTTCACTAATTTATTTCTATTCATATGTACTCCTAGGCCTACATTACATTCACCTTCCCTGACTTACTAGACCTATATTTGGAGGCCTAAGGCAAGGAACCACCAAAGGAAAATTTAGCTTATGTATGACTTGAATTGCCCTCTGCAGATACCAGCCTCCATCACAGCTCAAGTTCAATGGAACAAATACAGGCCGTAGCTTTAATGGCAGTCATCTTAAATGTTGTGCACATCTGGGAACAGAACGAAGAACTGGTGAATAACGTTCCAGTCGGAAAGAAATGAAAGAGGCAGTAATTGATACAGGCTGGTTATGAAGAGTCTTCTGTAGTATTTCTTTGGTTTAATATTTTTTGTTTAAAGAATGCATTTAAGCCCAGTTGCACAGGAAACTAAAATACGGATAAATCAGCAGAGCCCTATTAAAGCAACCAACATTTGGTTTATATGGGAAAGTTGAGTAGCATTTTAAAGTACATCCTTAAACTCTCTTACCTGAACTCTCAATACTACAGAGCATTTTTACGTTTACAGTATTTCTGTTACCAACATGCATACACTTGCAACAGTGGTTAATCTGTGTTAGCTGCTGTACTTCAACGCTGAACAGTTGTCCCTTAGGTATGGGAGTGGAAAGAGCAATGAATGGGAGCGGCTGGATCTTCCCAAAAACAGAGCGAGCAAAATTGCCTGCAGCCTTTCCTTGAGCACTCTGCTGCTCTCCAGTCCTTGAACTCCACAACCAGCCACTGAATACCTCCCACCTGAAACAAGATGTTTGCCAGAAAGCGGTATGACCCCCCCACCCACCACCACCCATTTGGGTTCTTTGGTCCCGCCTTTGCCTATTTATGAGCGTTCCTTCCTCTGTTTTCCTTTGTTTCTTTCTCATTTTCTCCGGGTTTATATTTACTGGTTTCCTGTTACTGTTTCCTCCATCCTATGTTCCACAATTTCAAAAAGAAGGGGGCATTATGAGAATTGCCTATTGTCACCATGCTCAGACCTTACCCTTTTTTTCACACTAGAGGGGAAAAGAGAACACACGTGCCATGCCTTTTTTCTTTTTTTTTTTCCCAAAGAAAAAGTGAATTGGTTGCATTGCTGATTTAACAGTTACCAAAAAAAATAGATCAAGGTTATGACTGGTGTGCCGCTGGTAATCTGAGAAGGGGATGGTGAGTGGTTACCTGTTCTAGCATCAAGTAGACTGGAGAAATGCCGCCACCAAACCCACCCACTGATTTTTAGTTACTTATGAATGATTTGGGCAAGGAAACCTAATGCGGCTTTTATGGATATTATACACCTAAACATATTCTTTTTTTCTGAGATGAGATATGCAGAGTTTAAGTCTGAAGTCAAGGTTAACTGAAGACCAGAACCTGGAGACAACCAAAGAGATGGACTCGGTCTAACCACACCACAATGACTTGTATAAAAAATGCGTAGTAGGCTTTGGCAAGCTCATGTATCTATCCACATGAGCAAAAATCAAATGGTGCTATAAACTTGAGGAGAAGAGTTTTTAAGGAAGCATAAGAAAACCACAAGAACAGAAGCGTACGCAAATGCAATACAGCTAGCGATGTTAAAATCACTGCTGTGGCAATTTATTTTGTGACTTGCACTCTTACTTCCCTTTCTGTAGAGTCTACAGGATGATTCCCTTTGTCCAAAATACTGACAAGATGACATTCGTCTATAGCTTATGCTAACCGAATTAAAACAAACCTTTAAAGATTAAGGCTTGTCACATCTGTGACACTGATAACGAAACAGGGAAACATGTCGCCTTGCCCATGTAAGAATTGTATTTGAAACCAAGATCCTTAGCTTGTCACACGACTACACCATGCACAGCAAGTCCAATAAGGGATTCCAGTGCACAGGTCTAGAGTGAAATCCATGTGCACATGGAGACTTGAGCACTGGTGGGTGCAATCCAGAAAGCAGGTGAGGTGCTGCATAGGCAGACGCTCAGGGCTTGTTGCAAGAAGGGCACCGTTTGCCTTGGCAAACTTGCAAGTCAAATAGTGGGGCTTAGGCAGCAGCTGAGAGAAGTGGATCGCAGTTTTAAACTAAGCCAACCCTGAATGCTATCAAAGTCCTGCTCTTGGTATCGAAGTTCAGTTTCTAGATCCAGGAGATAACTTGTCTGCAATGTGTCTGTTTTCTGACGGTACAATTCTAGGTCAGCATTAACCCAACTTGTACGAAGTTCAAAGTTATTCTGAACTGAATCTTGCTAATACTGGAACCCTGATATGGAGCAAAGTCAGAAGTTGCTCTGAATGACTGCTTTCCTTCAACTGTCAACAAGTGATAAAGCAGCCTTAATTTTCTGAAATGCTTTCTTTAGTTTTACACGGTCTCTTGCCTTCCCTGTCAAAATCAGAAAGTTATATACAATGACCGCCTCCTTAAGAATAAAAAATTTAAGATTTCAACTCTCAATGATTCAATACATTTGGCTAATTTATTCTTTCTGTCCTAATCTTGACTGTGTTCCTCAGTTCCTGCACTATGGCAATTTTCAGTTCTAAATGTGTTTATTTTTAATTTTTGTTTGCTCCTAGGAGCTTGACTTTCCTTCTCTCATTCTCTTTTTTCTAAGAACAGTTAAATAGCTTTCAAGGGCACCTTTTTTTTTTTTAAGTGAAATGTCGTTTTGCTTTTATTGAATCAGTTCTCTAGTTAATTTCATTACAAAAAAATATTGCTGACTTTAAAGATCCCAAAGATGTATGTTTGCTGCTAGCCAGAAAAAGAAAGACAATTGAGCTAGAGCACAAAATCATCCACTACGAGTGAGCAAATTACACAAAGAACTTTTGCTTGCCCTTCCTTGATGCTGTATGATCACAGAAAAGGCTTTCTCCAGCTTCAGGCAGAGCCCTCCTGCCCACATTTCTTCTCTCTGATGCTACCACACGAGGGCTGTCACTAGTCCCTTCACATTCCAGCTTCCTCCCTGACCTATCCTACAGGGTTATTTCATCCTCTGCCTCATCCATGAGCTCCCACTGCCTACCGAAACAGGCAGTCTGTTCCCATACACATGTGCTTCAAGCACGGGTGGCAACAATTAACAAGTTTCTACAGTAGCATTTCATGTAAACAGCAAATGAGGCACAGTAACAAGCACCATCACAGACAAAAAGACCAAAAAAAACCACGCAAAGCTGCCATCTTTAACCATGCTTACAGCCAGCTGTTCTCTTCAGCTGAGAATCGCAGCTTGTCCTACAAAATACGCTCCAAATTGTCCTCAGGAAGAAATCTGCAACTGAGGCTCTACTCACTCCTCAACATTCATGCCCATTTCCAGCTTGCTGACCCCATTTTACCTGGCAAACCACTAAGCAGTTTGCCAGGGAAAATGCTAGCTACCAATACTGGCTGCAACAGGAGGAACAAGGCTGGTAGTTTTGTTTTCAAAGAGCTCCTCAACTTCCAGCTCCCATCCCAGCCCTTTACAGTAGCGGTGAGGTTTGGAAGAGAGTGAAGAAGCCGGGAGATGTGGAGGCTCAGACTTTCACACTGCAGCTATCAGCCTTGCACCGCTGAGGGCAGCCCTGCTGCAATTCGCCCGTCAGCTTCTCACTGGTACTGCACCGCTGGCGTGGCATTTGAGATTCCTCAGGGCAAAAGCACCGATGGAGGAATTATCAGTGGAGAGGCACAGCATTAATGAAGGGGGTGGGGAGAGGGAGGAGGACATGACCAGTGATGGGGATCCGAGGAACAAACCCCTTGATAGCCCACATACCTCTTTCATTGGGTGAAGGCCTACAGAAGGTCATGAGGCTGGGAGACACTAAGCCTAGGATTTTGAGGGGAAAACTCAAGGAGGCAGAAAAATCTGGACTTCAATCTGGCAGTCTGCGTAGGACAGACTCTAAGGGAGCTCTTAACAGCCATCCGGCTTGAACCAATGAAAAGCAACTCTAAAATAGAGGCAGGACAAATCTTACTTCAAGTCAAGAAGTCCTGTGCAGATGTGTTTAATAAGGGATAGAATCATAGCTATAGCATACTGCAAGTGATTCCTCTGGCACAGGTAAGATTTAAATGCCAGACACTGGTTTTCATATAAACAGGCAGGCAGGCAACAAGGTTATGAGACAGATCAAGTCTAATCTCAGTTCTCATATGTAATTCCCCTAAAGTCAAAAACGTTGCCGGCAAGATCTCCCTGTACACTCATGACCAAATCCACAGTTTTTGCTCCTGTAGAATAGCAGCTGCATAACTGGCAAGACTTTGCTAAGAGCCATCATGCCGAGAAACCTGGTAATATAAACTACTCATCAACTTCTTTAAAATAAATATTTGTTATAGCTTGATAAATAAAATACATTATCTAAGACCATTGGGTAACTCGCTTTGTGTAGCACATAACAAGCACTTTTGGACCTAAGAGAGTACGGAAGTCTGGCTCATTAACTTTTTTCTCCCTTCTCTTCTATATGCAAGCCCTCCATTCCCTCTATAACCACCATGGTTACCACACGAGATGCTTACAAAAAGAGATGGGGTTTATTTCTTTTTTACTTTTATCTGGCATAAGAGAATGCAAGATGTGAGTAATATCAAAGCCTACTGACTGACCTAAAGGAATGCTATTGTTAAAGCAATGCTGGTTTACACAGAGAAAAAAAGCTTTACATTCACAGCAGAATGTCATTATGAGAGCAGGGCTGATAATTAGTTACTTTTGTTCCCTTCATGTTGCATGCAAATTAGCTGCACTGATTAAAACCCAGGTTCAGTCTAATGTATCTCTATGACATGATTTAGAGAAACAGCTGATGAAATCTTCCTCACTTGTACCCAAAACATAGCTTTGTTCAGGTTTTCATTATCACTGAAATGTTTTTTTCAACTTAGAGTCTCGGTTATGTTGCACGATAGAATAAATGCACTTATGCTAGAGGTGACAGCAGGTCCATTTAAAGAAGCACATGATTGGACATTTTTTTACAATCGGGAGAGGAATCTGAGTAGAAACCTCTCCCAGCTAGTCCTAACTCTGTTAAAAAGTTCAAATGTACAAAATATAATGTTTGGAAAGTTAATATTCTCTCTGAATCCCCCCCTATGATGCTGAGAAAATAAAATCAATTCATATTGCTATGAAATTCTATTTTTGCAACTGGTGACATCCAAAGCTTTATCAATTATGAAGACTATAAAATCCTTACCCTAGTCCACATTTCCAGCAGAGAGGCTAAAAGCCCAGTCACATAACACAGCAATAATCTCTCTTCCACTGAGAATACTTTTATTCACAAGGCAAAAATTGGAGTTAGACTTTTAGGTTGTGGGCAAGGCACTCGCAAAGTGAGCAAATCTGTTCGTGCTCACAGAACTAATTTAATGTTTAAGTGCAACAAAAACACTAAATTAGCCATGAAGATCATGCATATCCAACAGCTTTTACCAGACATGACTGTGACCCAGGCCTCTAAGTACAGAAATATTTAAATCCTAAGGAATCAGCTCTCTTATTTTCTGCTTCACCAGATGATGTTTCCTTTTGACCAGTCATAGCAATATTGTTTCCATTATAATAATTAAACATTTATTAAAATACTATATATTTAAGAGTTAATATATGGTTTCTTTCAGTAATAAAATATGGAATACTCTTTTTTTTTTTTTTTCAATGACATTCAGACCCCAAAACTTAAAGGAGAAACATTCATGCTGAAAATTGATCAATGTACAGCACTAGGTCAGAAATAACATCTCTTGATTAAAACCCCAGGATCTTACTGTGAATCTGTACATTGATTAACAATTCACTTTTCCCTTTTCAACATCTGGCAGTGAGTGAAATACAAACCCAGACTATCCGACGCTGAAGCAAATCTAATGGCCTCAGCGTAGCTGTTACCGTCCATCTTTCTGACAGACTCTAGATACTTGTCTTTCAGAGACAGACTGCTCTGTGTCTTGGATCAGCACCACCATTTCTAACACATGCAGGGCACAGTAGAATGTCACATTGCAATCCTGGGTATTTCATGCCTGGTACTTCATGCAGTGTCCTCTTTGCAAGTCTCCATGTCTCTCTCAATGAGGCATATGCACACATTTCCAAACAAATAAGCTGCATTTTTAAAAAGATATTAAATACGACATATAAAAGACTACAATGTTGTTAAAAGAAATGGCTAGTAACAGTCAAAAGAAAAATTCCAGTTAAAAGTATGATGCTCTGAATACAGATGAAAATGTATCTTAATATATTTAAACCTTAACTGTTCATATTAACATCAGGGCTATTTATTTTGTTGCAAATATCTATTTCTTTATATACAAACAGAAGAGCAAGCACACAGATAAAAAGATGAAGACTCTGAATCTGAGCTTTATACTATTATGGACTGTCCACGTCCACTGCTGTGTACTTTTTGACAATAATGGAAAGGATACATACCTGCAGTCATCCCCTCCAGCACTGACCACGTATCTATCTCCACTTGTAAATCGAATATTAGTCAAGTGGGCAGAGTGACCTAAGAACCGTTTGTGTTTTGCCTGAAAAAAAACCCCAACAATAAAATGAGAGTCTAAATACTCTGTGTCCTCCTAAATCAAACGAGATATGCATGTTTTTATCTACCTTTTTATTGCATCACATATTTATATAATTCAGAATGTTATATAGGTTTTCAAACGTGAAAGATCTCCTGAAGGAGAACTACTATTGAGCTGCAACACAGATTAAATTGTCACCAAATGAGACGGCACCTGCAAATTGGGAACAATGCTCAAGCTAAGACAATAAAACGAAATATATCTTGTCACATGATTAACCTCTAAATTTTGTATAAAATTCCTAACACTGAAAAAATTATTTTCATTTTAAGTGTGCGAGCAGTTTACATTGTGCAGTCTCAAATCCTGAAAATTAACAGTGCTAGTGTTAGCAAAAAAGCTGTAAACTCTTCATCCATGGAAATACACAGATGAGACTAAAATTACCAGCGGTCTTCCTTATCTGTCAAACGGAGATTGGAGATGTGGATAAATAAAACTAAGGGCTTTGAGACTTTCAGTATGAAGGCACTATGCTAACGCAGACTGGCAGACAACATTAACACCTACAATAGCTTATAACAAGAGCTATTGCACAAAATGCTAGGAAAACTTTGAGGTGAAGCATACTTATGAGAGTATAGAGCTAAAGTTACATAGATGCATTAAAAAGCTACAAATTTAGAGTAGGAGATATTTCCATCATACATCTTCTAGAGAAACAATACAAGACCATAACACGAACAGTACTTTTTGCTTTAACAATGCAAAAACAAGTTCTTACAAATTTTTCAGGACATGGAAAGTCAAACAGTTTGACCATGCCAAAATCATCTCCTGTTACAAGATTGATTCCCGAGTGAGAGACACAGGCACAGTTTACATCAGCTTTTTCAGCATGCCTGGACCAGATTCCAATTACTTCATCCCCAAGAACACTGAAACAGAAAAGCAAGAGATTGTTTTGAAAACCATAGCAAAAACAATAGAGTAAGGATATAGTAAGCAGCTCTCATATTGTAACTGGTTTTATAAAAAAGTAATTTTTACATTTTATTCTTAAATACACACATCTTGTATAGGTTTTACTCTGTAGTTAATTTTTTATAGTATTCTGTAATTGCTTCTGAAATTGATTCAGTGATATAATTCCCAAAATAACGTGGCTCATGACAACACTAAGAAGCCAAGGTGAAATCAATAGTACTAATATTGTCCAGTGAGGCATTTGCCAAAAACAATGAACGAAGAAAGGACAATTAAAAATAGAATGCCATAGCATAAGCATTAGGTGAGTAAGTGTCAGCTGTTGGAATATAAAAATATGTATATTCTCATTATAACTATGTTTTGTTGATTCTGTAACATTTTCATATCAATTAGATGAAAAGTTTCCTTGAGTCCAGTGAAGATTCTTCATTAAAATCAAGAGAGAAATCGTCCTAAACAGAAAACATAATTATCTTAAGACTCCAAAACAGACAGACATAGAAGATATCCTTTGTAAAGCCTTGTGAAAAGTTGCTTTTTATTCAGCTGTGCTTACAATGTATATGCATACTTCTAAGAATGCACAGAAACAAGCACTTCTTCATTTGTTAATAGGTGAATGATTTGGGAATTTTTCTGGGATTCTTTCCCCCAAAATCAGAGCACAGCACACTACATTCAAAAAGGAATTATTTACTTCAGACATACTGAACTGGGTCAGAAAACACAGGTTTCTTGTTTTCATATAAAAGAGGTGACAAAAATAGATTAGCCAAGCAGAAAACAGAAAGCTAGCAAAATGATTTTCAGAGCCCTCTGAAAAGCTTGTAGTTTTAGTTACGTCTTGAAGCAAAATGGTCAGGATTACTATTATTTAAAGTGGTTCATATGTGGAAAATTTTCAAGTATTTATTCTCAATTTTTGTCTGAGGGTCCTAATTGAAAGCAGGCAAAGGAGCCTGAAATAAGGCACAGGAAATCAGATTTGCACAGAATATAAAACAAACTATTTAAATGTGAAATAAAACTAAAATCTTGTATCATTCTCCATGTAATTTCTAAGTCTATTTTGAATTCAATATAATAGCTTCAATGTATTTAAAAGTACTTTTGTATACCTTTTAATATGCAAATGTTAATAGCAACTTTAAAATACAGATACAATTAGTGTAATACTGTAAATAAAACTTGAATTATCACAGTCTTGTATTGTCTTTTCATGTTTTGATATGTTTTAATTTTCCTTGTACTCTTATCCCCAAATCGCTATTTTGAAGTAAATACTGCAGTATTCCAGGTAATTTGCACAGTGCAATGAAAAACTACTGAGGCTGCTAGAGATGTATCAAAGGAAGCTAGATATACACAACAAATAGAAAGGCACACAGTAAAGAGATCAGTTTTTATCGGATATCCTCACTGGTCAAACAGCTCATGTTCTACTGAGGGAATGTGCTAGGTACTTTCTTTTGCTGTACTGTACTTACCTGATCTGTTGCCAGAGCACATGGGTGCATTAAAAGAAAATATCTGACTGAATGAAGGGATGAAATATGTTTTTAAACAGTAAGTGCTTCTGTGCTTCTCCTGGAAGTTACAAGTGTTTTCAGGTGTAAATGTGTAACATTTACCTTGTCCAAGTAGCCCACGTTATCCTGTCAATCACAGCCTGGTCCACAAGCTGTTTTCCTGAAGGCACTTCATAGACTTGCCTTTTGTAAGACCCAGTAGAGACCTTTGAGACGACCACAGAGAATTTTAAATACATGAACTTGTTTGAAAAGATAAAGATGTTCTAAAGGGCTTTGAAAAGCATTTTCTTGATAGTTACCTCTTACTCTGTAACTTATCTATTAATAAAACTTGCTCAATGATTTGAAAATTCTGAAAAATCTATACAAGTGTAAAGCAACAGTGAGAAAGCATAAAAAAATCTTCAATTTTAAAATGTCTAATTAATAAAAAAATAACTGAAACATCTTGTATTCTGCACATAATACTAATTCTCTCTCTATATATTGTATGTTAGTATATGTGTGTGTATAAATAAGGCAAAATAAACTCATATCTTTAAAACTGACAGAAAGGTATTTCTCTCAGCCTGCAGACGTTGATTTGATAGTGAGAGAAGCTTATTCCACCTCTCAGACGTGAACAAAATATAGAAAGCAAAGTATGCCTGCTTTATTTTGATTTTAATTTCTTAAAATTAAATTTCCAGTCCTGTGGCTGGGAGTTCTAACACCATGATTTTGGTGCTGCTCCACGAAGGCTAGCACTGAAACGACGTGTAACGCTACCATTCTGGTCAGGGATATGAAGAATTCACAGGTCCCTGGGGCTTACAGAATGATAGACTGTACTCCTTCCTCTTTGAAGATAACCCATCAACATCATGGAGATAAAAAGGCAGGAGACACATTACAGTAATTTTGAAATCTGTTTCTCCTTTCTATGCTTATTTCTTGTATTTAATATCTAGGATAACTATTTTCATCATCCATTTATCACTACAACAAAGTACTAGTCTAGTGACAGTAACCTACTACATTTCATTACAAAACTTAGCAGTTGTCAAAGGAGAATACTTGCAGAGTATCTATCTTGAGTACCTTTTCTATTTAATATCTTGAACAACTAATGACTGATACCTGGAGAGAAGAGCTATCTGCAGAGAAGTCCATCTGGATCACAAAACTTGGGATGTCTTTGCAATAGCTGACTCGATTTAGTGTGGGACCCAAAGTCAGATCATAAAAATCCACTGCATTCTCACTGGAACCAACTGCTAGGTAACGAGAATCTGGGCTAAACCTGAACAGATAAAAGGGTTTTATGAACACAGGTTGGCACTTACAACAGATTCTAATATTTGAGTGGCACAGGTGAATTTGCATTTCCAGTATCTGCTATCCAGAACTAAAGAGGGAGGTAGAGTATTTTGTCTGCTAAGCAAAGTAACTTTTGAAACAAATAAAATTTTAAGGGAAAGTATATGCAGTAGAAGGTGGCAATAATTTTGGTACAGCTGTCACATAGAAGTGAACTGCGAACATCTCTGGAATAACTGTTCATTATCTGATCTCATTACTCTCACAACTTTGTGACATGCCCCTGATGAGTTTGACTCTCTAACACTGTACTTACAAGGCTACAAACTAGAAAAATGAAATGCTGTAAATGAAGAAAAGCCAGACCTTCTAGATTAAATGTACTGAATAAAAAGATGTGAAATCAAAGCTTTGATCTGCCCAATGTATCTTTGCATGGTGGTTTCTTTCCTCCAGTTTTCCTTTCTAGTCTTAAAACTCAGTAGCTTCCTGAGCTGAACAAATTCTTTACAGCCCCTTTTGTTACTAGGGAACTTTCTTTATTTCTCTTATCTCCAAGACATACCGTGGGACAGCTTTCTGATTCCAGCAACCCCCTAACTCTGAGCAGGGCTCTCCTGCCCTTCTGCAGCAAGGTCCCTGTTCACTTGTATTTGTCCCACTCACCCCACTTTGCTTTCCAGAAGCTTCCCTGAGCTGATCACGATCAATTTATCTCACAGGAGGAACAGCCTCGTCCCCCATTCAGGAAACAGAAGCAAAATTTTACTTCTGCTAACTCCTTTCTAATAAAACACATTAAAGATCAAACTGATAGACAGACATTTCCATTATCTCTCACAATCCAGTCTGCATCTGTAAACTTCTGATCTCATTTTACCACCTACACATCATCTCATCCTGCTCCTTTTCACACATTCTCATCTGCCCCCTGATAAGAGTGGTCTGTTCCTATTGTACATTTACTTCCCCATTCACCCTTCATTTTAACTAACCCTTGGCAATATTATCATCTGACACCCCCCCTATGGTACTGCCTGGTTTTTGACTGATTGCTATCTCTTATCTTCATGTACCTCCCCCTTCCTTTTTATTCCTAATATCAGAGTAGTCCCACAATCTCCACAATTCACTCATTGATTCCAGATCGCTGAAATATCATTGCAATGCTCCTCAGAACATAAAATTGTATTTTTAAAAAATCAAAATAATACAGATTTCTAGAGTACTACAAAAGACAAAGGCATTGTATTTTCTGACCTGATATCTTGAATAGCTGATCTTCTGTCCCTTTTTTTCCCCCAGATTTTTAGAGAAGTCACAAGCAAGATAATAAATTCTCCATTTTTCATGCCAATAGCTACCATATCACCTTCTGGGCTGTAACAAACAGTACGAGCTGCATGTCCTAAGCTGACTTTGTTCAGCATCTTCTGTGAAGAAATAAAAACCCAGAAGAGTAAATGTTTCTATTTGTTCATATTCAAAAAATACCTTATGCTAACGGTTTGCCACTATCAGATGGATTATTCTCAGACTACATTAACAAACAAGTTTCAAGTCCTCAACACCACCATAAGTCTAGGATTTTTTTTTTCCTCCCTGAACAACAACTTTTCTCCAACACCTACCTTTTCAGCAATATCCCAGAGTCTTACTGTGCCATCTTCTGCAGCAGAAAGGAAAAAATCTCTGGAAGGATGCGTTGCTAGGCCCCAGATTGGTCCATCCATATGACCATTAATTAGAATGTTACATGCAGCATTTTTCTCTCCAACTTCAATTATTTCAGCATTTCTTGTCCCAACGAGAATTTTCCCCTTGAAAAACATTGAAAGAATTATCTCTGATACAATACATTAACTACTCATTATGAACAGTAGTAAAGATATAATTCAAAGCTATAGTTCTGCCAAGAAGGTTCGCTGAAATCAAGTAAACAAATAATCAAAGACAATTTATTTTTTCAACTCCTCTATGATTTGAGTACAAAACTGTATATAAATCATGATGCTAGTTGAGTTATTGCTTGTAAGTCAGATATTTGAAGTGTGAAAAGAAATCCTTAGTTAGTCTTTAATAAAAATACATACAGAATATTATCCTAAGATCTCACAAAGTAGACTTTTTTCTGCTGTAAAATCAGTTGTAGACACCTTCTAGCTCAACCTTTAATTTCAAATACTATTATAAGAGAAAGAGGAAGTAAACAATTTATCATATATTTAATTCTATAGATCAACCCACAAATTATAGGCTTTATTTTTACCTTGCCTCTACAAACAGAGCGAACACAGTCCGTCATTTGTCCTGTCTCTAGTCTGAAGGCACGACATCGTTTCAGCTCTTGATCCCATAGCTTAACTGCTCCTCCTTCCTTTGATCTATCAAGAAATCAGGAATAACAATGAGTATAATGGCTGACACAAAAAAGGCAATTAATGCGTGAAAGAACTATATCATTCAGTGTAACGTATCGAAACTGAGGAATTTAGTTTTAAATCATTAAAGATTCCATTTGTTTTTACATAACAGGTGATGTTAATATACTGAACCTCCTAGCTAAGCAAGAAATACTGATTCAAAGTCCTCGTCTACTACTTTACAGAACAAGTTGAAAGACGGTTGCTGCTAAGCTTAGTCTGAATTAGTAGCTCTTAGGGAATCTGTCTAGTCAAAGGAACAGTTAAGTGTGTGAACAAACTGCCATCTTATTATTAAGACAGGCAGAGATTATCAAAATCTAGTTGAGGGAAACAGAAAAGAGATGTATTTTACTACTGTGAAATAAATTACACAAGATTTTCACTTTTGTGAAAGTGTCACTATTTTCACTGCTGTGAAATAAATGACAAAGATTCCAGTTGAGCTGGGTTGTAAGTTTTACCTGTCTTCAAAGAGAAAAGCATCTCCCCCAGAGAAAATATAATGTTCCACAGTACTGAGCTGCCAGTGTTACAAATTTGGTTATTGAATGAACCCTGACAAAGAACTCCAGAATGTTTAATCACAATTACTGCTTTTGTACTATTATTACTAAAAGAACTGTAATGAATTATAAATTGCTAGTCCTTGTAATATAATATTCTTTGCTTCCCAATAGCACTGTTTTGACATATGATTGGTCATCATACTCAGCAAAAAGATTTTATCAAAAGAGGCTGGTGAATTGCAATTAAGAATGCCAAGGCAGAAGCAAACATATAATTTTCCTAAATGTAGAATTTGTTTTGTATACTTTCAATACTCCATTTTCCCACAGGAGACAAATTATTGTTTCTTACCATTACTCATTACTGTTTCTTTCAGGTCAAATAGTAATTATTAAGAGACTTGAAGCTAAGTGGTAGAGAGAACATTCTCCAAATAAAATCACAGTGATGTTTTATAAATACTAGAAGAAAGTATTTCAAGCACAGGAATAAGTTTTCAGCTGGGTCTGAATATCAACCAGGATCTTTAAAGAGTATTTAAGGAAAAGGTAGTGACTGGCCTGTGTCCAGTACAATGGGGCACTATCATGCCATCAGATGGACTGTGTTACAGCTGAAGCATTTTTCTTTTATCATTAGCAAGGTGCTAAGAAAAAATTAAAATGCTTGAAGAGATATTTTGCTTACAACCCCAGAAACAAAGGATGCTGCTGTACCTTAGATTTGAGAGAAGACAGTTTGCCATCATAACTAAACAGATCCTTCCTTTAATAGAAGCTGTGCATTATGCTGTTTTAATATGTATCATTCATTTATTTAATCACAGTTGGGCAAATTACTTGGACTAACAACCTCAGTTCAACTTCAGAAAAAGACGTAACCCACCAAGGACTAGGTAACTTTTTAATGCTTAAAGTTATATTTCAAACTAAATGTTTTTGCCTTCTCTCAAAAATAATACTGTTGTGATAAATACCACTGAACCATTTAGTAAAATGATAAAGTGATTTCAAGGCTACTTTTGATTATAATAGTTCAGCCCTTTTCAGCTTAAGGAGGGAGAACTGTGTCATCTCTTTTACAATTCGTGTATTTGTACTTGGAAACATTACCTGACTGATGTAATGCAGTATAACTGATAATGCAATATAATTGATAATCCATTCACATAATTTATTTTACACTTGCCTATTATTTTTAACCAAAGTAATGTAAAGTCATCATAAAATGCCTGAAGAAGCTTGCCCATGTGCTTTAGAAAGATGACTGTTATCTAGAAGTTAAAATTATGAAGAACTACTTGTATACCATTTAGATTCTGATTCTTCCCCCTTGGCTTTAGGTATATGAGCAAGGCATCCAGGTCAGGATCCTAGCCACTCTAGGCTTTCTCTAATAATCAACAGAAAAAAATAGGTACTTGAACCTCATGTGGGCTTACCTGGACTTTGGAGGTGGTGGCTACTTTTTTCCCTACCAACTATTCAGGGATCTGAAAGTGACTACTCTCCTAGCTTTGATGTCTCAACTGCCTAGTGTTAGATGGGATGAATCCAAACCATTTTTAAAGTATACATGTGCAGGGAGAAAAAAGAAAAAAGACGACTCACGGCCTTTCTTTGCCTCCTGTAACAATCAAACCATCTCTTAATGTGGTATACATTGTGAAAACAGGTCCATTGTGAGCTTTGGCCACAATTCGTATCAACACATGATCTTTCCAAACACAAACATCTCCACTGATAGTACCTGTAAATGTCAAGTTATTCTGAAAAGGGGAAAAACATACTCATCATCTGATTCTGAGTAAGGCAGGAAGAAAAACATTCAGAAATAATGATCATCATTTGCTTTTAGGCTACATTGCTTTTATTTGCTGCTGTAGAAGAGCAAGTTGTGGAAGGGGTAATAAGAACCTGTAGGGACAAAACAATAAGCTACTATATTCTTTCTTGAAGTCTGAAAGATGCTTTCTTGTAGCTAATAGGCTTTGCACTGCAAGAAGAAATGCAATGACTTAAGCTTCAGCCATAGGCTATGTTTTCAGCCTATCAGGTGTGCCAACTGTGGTAAAAAAGTAGAAAACCAAGAATACTTTTGACATTTCACACAAACAGGCAATTTGCACCCCCTTGCTACATACGTTATGGTTGCATTCATTTTTGTTGTTAGGTGAAGGTACTCACTGGATTACAGTAACCATTAGTGTACAAAGAAAACAATCTGACTTAGCTCAGAACTAAAAGCTGCCTGTTCTTCTTTACTTCTGCTTCCTGTTTTTGAAAGGTAACAGAAATAAATTTAACTACCTCTGAAATTTAAGGGCAATTTATTAGGATACAATTAAAACCAACAGGAACTGGTTATTGAGCAAAACTGTTTTGGTAACTTATGTGAACAATTCTCAAATTACATACTATGTGTAGTATTTTAGAGTACCAGCATGAGTAAATAAAAGAGGACTGGAAATGAACTTGGGAGCAGATCCGAGATTGTCCTCACAGCATAACTGTTGGGCTGTTTCCAATCCCTCTTTAGGAGCACCTGAACTAGCTCCTTCTGAGAGAAAATCAAGGAAGAAAAGCACTCCCAGAACTGCTCCCTATGGAGAACACACCAGGTTTGGCTTTATTCAGTTTGCACAGCTTTTTACAAAACCCCTGCAAGCTTTGCATCCTCAAACAACCTCATACCATACTGCAGGACATTCAGCATACAGCCTGATTTTCATGCTAAGAATCTGTCCCTCCATAAGAAAGTTCACAGAGGTTTTTCAAACCCCAGACTAATGCCTGGGCTGTGCGTCTCTAACAGTTACCTTTTGGAAGATACCTTATTGCTTTGTAGGACTCTCTCTTAAATCAGAGGTACCTGAGAGAGAGAGACACCACTCCAGAAAAGAGACAGTCTTGTGAGAAATGAAACCACAGGCCAGTTAGAGTCTCAAAAATCAAAATCAATAGTATAAATTCAGTCTGGACCCAACAGGCAGATCAGCAAGCAGGACAGTAATGCACGCAATAAAATAGAAACACCACTTCACACAAGAAGTCTATGGCTATCTGCCCAGCTGAAGAGATGAGTGCTGCTCATACAGAGCAACTCCTGAAATGGCAAAGAGGTGGAACTTCACAACAAAGCCCTCATCTGTCAAAAACAATTCAAAGCAAAACAAAACCCTACTGTGATCTTCTAAACAGTCATAGATGTTAACAAATGCCCCAGGACAATGCTGCTCTCAGATCACCCTTGACTAATAATGCATACAGATTATAATGCAATCACCCCCCGGTGGGCATAAAATTAGCCTCATTTCTACTGTTTGGTTCCTGCAGTCTAGAGTCAGCTTTGGTTTACCTGGATTAAATACCAAGCAGCATATTATCAGTCCAAAGCACCTATGTTTGTTTCTTTTGAAAACACACAAATCCACAATCTTTTTTCTTTTCTGGTCTAAAGAAAGCTAGTATTAGTTCTAACTAGCAGACAAGTATTAGAAATGCTAAACTGAGTTTAATAAAACAACTGACATACTCATAAGCAGGTCAGAAAAGTCTCATTGAACTGAATAAAGGCAGAAGAGTAAAAAAATTTTTGTTTGTATGCATTTTAAAATAGTTTGTTAAGGTACATACCGCTCCAAAAGCTACAGATAGCATTGTTTGCATTCGGGCATCTTCTATGGAGCTCAGCAGCCCTTTTTTACTGAGAAGGGCTCTTCCAGCCAGTGTCCAGAACCTCACGTGTTTTACTCCCACAGAAACAAACTGGGTATCTGAATCTGGTCTGAATTCTGCTACAAATATACGCTGGTTATGACCAGCTCGGCTAGCAATTTTGGCACCTGGCAGAGAGAAAATGGACATTTTGAACTAGCTGAGAAAAATATACATTTTAAAATTAAAAATATAATTTAAAATATAAAATTTGTATTTTTAAATATATTAAAATTAATTTAAAATTATATAAATTAAAGTTAAAGTTTAATTTAAATTTAAATTAGTTTAATAAAGTTTAATTTAAATTTAATTTATATTAAAGTTAAAAAAATATAAAAATTATGGAGAATGATGAGTCATCCAAGACCGTGCAGGTTGTGAAGAAAAGCACTAACTGCTCCTAAATGAAAACTAAATTAAGATTCAGATTTAAAAAAAAATTATTTAATAAGACCCAGTAGCAAAGTGCAGCACCTACTGAAGGTGCCATCTAATTACAATTTTCAATTTCCTCAGGAGTATAAAAGAGTTAGAAGCTCAGATCCAAGTAAGTTTTCATCTCCTCTGAAATTCCTACAACTCCTCTGAAAATCCCAAACTCTGGACAAATTACAAGAGACTAATGAATGACTTCCCTGCAAATTTTGTCCAAAATTAGAAAACTTTCTTCTTTCTGCAGAAAATGCAGAAACTGACTTCGTTACCTACGGTCTTAGATTCAAAGGTAATGCTTTTCCAGTCTCTTCAGACATGTTAAAATCAGACATTTTGACCCATAGGAAGATTCCTTGATCTGGATCCTTAGCTGCCACGTTGAATCTGTATCAACTCTTAAGAATGAGCACAGGCACGTCCCGACTGAAACAGCAGTGAATTGCTGCATGAGCTTTTACCACACATCCTTCATAAATACACATTTGACATTGCATC
Organism: Pelecanus crispus; assembly: GCF_030463565.1. Lineage (NCBI taxonomy): Eukaryota > Metazoa > Chordata > Aves > Pelecaniformes > Pelecanidae > Pelecanus > Pelecanus crispus. The sequence goes on from NC_134648.1 coordinate 54,036,350, forward strand.
CAGCTCCACAGGATCTAGCGGACAAGCTGCGAAGGATCACTTTTTATTAACTTGATAGCTGATCTTTGAACTTCTGAGAGATACTAGTTGATCAATGGAAATCTCCAAAGGGAGAGGAAATAAACCTCTAAGACTAAAGAATCAGCTTCATAATCTGGGCATGGCTTTGCCAGACAGAAAGGAGATGAGGAAAGGAGCTGACCAAATCACTTTAGCCTAAATCCTGAACTCAGATCAAAGCCAATCTGAAAGCATGTAGTATAGCTTAAGACACCAATTACAAAGCTGCACAGAGGAGCTGTACTGGCATCACCATTTCTGCAATTTGCAATTTTTGGGGGATAATTTTAGGAGTAGAACAACTTAGTCAGCAATCAGACTTTAAAGAAGAATAAGAAGAGAGAAGAGTAGAAAATTTCTTCTTGGAGCAAAAAGGATTTTATAAAGAGTTTTTACTAAACAGCAAAGAAATGACTGAAATAAAAAATTAATGAAGACTACAATTTTCTTTAATTATTCTGACTGGAAATCAGTGAACTATCTTGATCTTTATGCAACAGTTCCAAAGGAGATATATTTAGCAGTTACTAGAATGGCTAAGTACATTTATTTTACCTCTTCTTGTATTTATTGCAATATTTATTGCAATTGCACAGCATTTATTGCAATAATTTTCGATCTGCTGATATTTTTATGTTACAATTGCTCTTGACTCAAGCCCGCATACCTCTAACAAAATAAACACCCTCTACAAAAACAATCACTTTCCTACCTTCCTGCCACTTCCAAATGGTAATGGTATGTTCGGGATCCAGCCCTATGGAGAGCAGCAGTTTGCCAGTGGCACTGAAACTGACTGAGCAAACGCCCTTTGAATGGTAGCACCGCAGCACCGACAGCGTCTGTTTGTTCATTGCGTCCCACACATGAATAGAAGGAGCTGTAGCTACACAAATATAAAACATGCAATTAGTATACATTTTGAAAACGTCTAATGACGTGCTTATTGAAGCAGTTAATATTTTTTAATATGACAAGTAAAAGTGTTCTGGTCAGACAGAGGAAAAAAAAAAAGAAAGAAAAGAAAGGAGATTTTGGCCTCCCTTTGGAAACCAATTTACGGCAAACAGGATCATTATGTAGAACTGAGAAGTTGGCCTCATGACACTACTGGAGATGAAAACTTTGCTTAAGCTGTTACTGGACTTCTGAAGCACAGCAGAAGCTCTGAAAGCAAGCTGTCTTCTCCTGTTTTTCTCCTAGTAAAACTTAGCTCAGCATGCTAACTAAAAAACCTTCATAAATATTGAGTAGATCATCAAGAATGCAATTTCTACATGGGGCTTTTGGACAACTGATAGCTACAGAGAAATTAGTTTACAGTGCAAGGCCAAAATCTCCTTTTCTACAAAATGGCCATCTGTCTGAAATGCATGCTCTCTTAGGAGAATGTCAGCTGAATAATCAGCTTGCTTGCTGATGTAGAAGAACTAGGGTATTTAATTTAGTTTGCACTGCAAGCCCTTTGCAGTAAGAACTGCCTTTCCACGCTACTCATGTACGTGATTATTTCTATTATGATGACATTTGGTTTTTTTCCAAATGCAATGCCTTCTCCAAAGATCTTGCAATTCATGTAGAGTTTGCAATTTCTGAATAGCACCTAAGGCATTTCCAGGACAGTAAGATTCTCTCTCAAACTTCTTTACTTCTGATCCCTAGTAAATCTGATTGCAGACTCTGGAGGTTACTGGTTATTGTCGTAGACCCAGATTCACATAAACTAAATTCTATTTCAGCTCCATGCTTTGTGTTTCTAATCAGCTACATCTAGTCCCTCAAAGGCACACATATGATGGGAAACAGTAGGCACAGGGACCTAGGTAAAATGTTAGCCACATGAAACTAAGTTTTTGAGCACAATTCCACAGCTGTTCCAAAACAGTCTTTAGGACTATCTTCTTAATTTCTTCTGCTTCCCATTGGAATTTCCTCTCATGGCACCAACATACCATTATCATCACCTTTTGAGAGGTACTACAGCATAGTATAGACATGCCATTAAAACAGAAAGGGCAGGGTTTGGCAACAACTGTCATGTCTCAAAATTTTCAGCAGACTCCTTACTGTCCTTATGGAAAGTTGAGGGAAAGGAAAGCTTTATCACAGCTCTGAACTGTTTTTTCCTCTTCAGCACTCCCCTTGGTAAAATTCAGTATTGCCCTTGACCTGTGCACCTCACCTATAACCTTGGACCAAATTTTTCTTGTGCCTGGCAGACAGAAACCTTCTAGATTTCATGAACAGGAACTGACAAAATCTTTCAGAGCAAGATTTGCAGGACAGAGAACACTGACTCCTGAGTCCTTCTGCTTGACGGTGTTCTTCTGAAAGTCTCCGTCCTGACCTTGCATCCTGCTTATGGAATACTCCAGCTGCTCAACATCTGCTCTCACAAGAGAGATTTTGTAAGGTGTCATCTCCTCCTGGGAGAAGTTACATAAAACTACCATGGGCTGGGCAGGACAAAAAATATCTTCAGTAAGATGAAGCAAATCTATACCAAATCATTATGAAGCTTAATTTGCCATTCCAGCCTATTATAAACATTACTGCTTCAAGAACCCCTGCATCACTGTAGACAACAGAAAATCGGAACTAGAAAAGCAAAAGTTGTCGGTAAGAAAGGTGCCAAATAGCCATCAATAAATTTTAAGTGAAACTATGCAAGTTTCTAATGAAGGCAGGCAGCAGCTTGGATTCCAGACTAATGGTTCCACAAAGAAGAAAAAAAATAAGAGTGCTGGTTTCAGGCAGTGACAACAGAATTTAGTAATATACACAAGCTCAAACTAAAGTTGCAGTAGGAAGGCGGCAAGTGAGAGAGGGAAAGTCTCCAAGCATTATATGCAGGGCTAGAGATGTTCTTTCATATAAACAACCATATCATCACTGCTTCTTTCATACAGTTTAAAAGTGTGGGAAAAGGTACCTATATTCTTCCTCCCATCCTTAGAGCAAGCACAATTTGGCATATTTAAAAGAAGTCAACACACATTAAAAATGCCATTGTACATTTGTTCTTCACAGAACAAGCTTTAGATCCACATGAAGATTATTATACGTTCTATGTACACATAAACACACATTTATGCATCTCTGAAGATGTGTCACGAGACAATTATGGCTGCTCAACAATGAACTCACTCACACATGATGGTGATGACTTTTTAAGATTACAGTTGAAAAAACAACATACTAATAAAAATAGCTCAGTCAAGACTGTCAAACTGTCAAAGACCCAAAATGATACAGAAAAAATTAAACTGACATCATAACAAGCATTTTGGATCAGTGGTAATAACTGCATGACAATCATACATAAATGTGAAAGGTGATTGTTTTTTTCACTCAGTCACCTAGGCCTCCTCAATGGAATTTACTTTTGAAATGCATCTTTAAAATTATACTCAATTGAGTGTCTAAAACAAATGCTAATTGTCAGCCCCAACACGTCTATAAAACCTGCAAGCGTACATAGGAATGCTACAGTAGCAGTATGTATTAGAACTCACTAATCACTGGGCAGCAAGAAGGGAATATGTTACAACAGAAGTAGTTTTTAAGAGTGTTCTAACATTTTAATTGTTTCTATATTTACACTTTGCTGAGCTGTTGTGGTTTATATTCAGTGCTGACAGTAATATGACTGATAAACTAAAAATGAATTCACGTCACTTATAGCTCTATAAAGCTGTAGACAGCTACTAGATAGGCTAACTACACCTGAAGATGTTAAAATTTTATTTCCCTTACCTGACATATCTGCTGAGTCTCCTGTAATGGAAAAGCAGCAGAAAAATAATTAGACCAGAAATACGATAAGTGCTAAAGAAAATATATGCCACATTTAGTGTAATTTCTTAACACACACCTTGATGTCATCTCTTTGCATTGCAGCAGCACCAATACTGCTTTTAGCGTTCAAGATGAACAATTACTGATAAAAGGCGGTCACATCAGAAATAAAAATTCGTAGAATGAATATACTTTGATTTCCATTTTGAGTTGCAACACAAAAATCTAGTTTTGGTGTATGTTAGGTGTCTCTTTGCCAAACCAAATAAAAAAGGTATTTTACAGGTTACCGATATTTTAACAAATTAAGTGGAAAAAAAAGTGCTGATTGCTATTCTGCTAAGAGGTGATGTTTACGTCTGATCTTGACAAGTGGCAAATACACCCAATGTTCTGCTAGAGGAGCATTAAGAAATCAGGATTATAAAGGTTCAGGTACTGGCAAATATTACCGAGACTCTGCATAACAGCATTACAGTTTAAAAATACTTGAAAATAGTGTTTCTGTAAATCTTTTGAAGATTTAAATCATGATGGTCAAGCTATGTTTGTGCCAGTCATACCAGTAGGAAAAGTAGGAGTAGTTAAGTATGTTCTTCATGGAGTATGCACTCCTTAACATCTGTTCAGAATCTAAAAATAAGTGTTGTTTAAAGATATTTTGCTTCCAGCTCATTTTTCAGATTTAATTCTCTCCTTAAAAATAGCGTGTTTTGTAGTTTAGTTTTTAAGTGTCATCTGCTCCTGATTTGTATGCCTTAATCCAGATTACAAAACAGTTAAAATTGTTCTACTGCTAGTTCACGTAGAAATGATTATGAAATAAAAAAAGCATTAAGCGTCCTGTGTTTCTTCTTGGGTAAGACAAACACTGAAGAAAATCCATGCAAAGAACAAATTTTCACATTATGCCTACTTTCTTCCCATACATTCTGTCATATGGAAAGGCAAACAGGGCCAGATAAGAAATACACCAAAAAACCAAATTCTTAAAGACAATAAAAGGTCTGTAATTCCTGCAAATGTTCTTTGCAATCAACCATAGGCAAAAATCTGCTGATAATTTTTTCCATTTAAATAATTTCCATTAATGATTTCTGTAAATGGATGTGAGGCAACAAACTCACCAAGAAATGAAGCTATTTTAGCTAGCATTTACTACTATCAGTAAGTCAATTTTAATGAGACATGCACCTAAAAATCCAAAAGACGGAGAGAAGCAGGTAATAAACTCTGACAAACTGACCAAATGTAGATGAAACATCTAAAACAAACCTGCAGAGGGAAGAAAAAAAAAAAAAAGCTATTCTGGCTAAAACAAACTAAGGGGTTTTTGTATTCTATGCACTAGGGAAAACAAGGTGGTTTTCAATCTGCTGAGAGACAACCGAAGGTATGAAAAGTGCAGCTGGGTTGTAGGACTACAAAAATTACACTATTCTGCAAAAGTTAGAAACAGCAGTATTAGTTCAACTATATAGATGCACAGTGGGTTTTTTCTTTTTTTTTTTTTTTTTTAAAAAAAAAACTGGTTAGTTCATAGATCAATTTTAATGTTACTATGAAACACACAGATTTTCCCACTAAATCTAAACCTATCTGTAGGGAAACCCATTAGGGTTTTGGTTCTGCCTAGAATATTACAACTATGTATTATCAAAACACCACGCAGGTATTATAAATCTCCCTAATGAGATAAAACCTACATAAAGTGACATCTATTTTAAGAATTCTGGTTTTAGTCCATACAGAAATGAAGGATAGCTCAGTTAAGCTTCTTTGGAACGGCTATGACTCTTTGGAAGGCGTAATGCAAGCTGACAGTTAAATAAAACCCGACTAATTTCATGGGGCTTAAGATTTCTAAAAAAATATTTTTTATAACAATCCAAACAAAAGATAAGCTCAATCTTCTTTCATGCCTCAATGCTTTTTGTTCAACTTTATTAAATTACACTCAAAGAAACATATAAAGAGGACAGGTAACTGAGTAACACTCATACAAACGGAGATAGCATAATCAACTATTTTTGTGATTTCTCATGAACTCACAAAGCCCTAATTGCATGCTCTTAGGTTAATTTCTTTTTACAAAAATACAAACATACCTACTTGCCCAGTTGCCACTATGTTGGTAAACTTGGGGTGCTGATTTACAGTGAGGCACAAAATATCATCATTGTGTTCCTGGTAAAAAGACTGAGAGCCTGAAAAAAAAAGGTCCAACTTTAATTAAAACTTTCATACACACCCAGACGTGGTTAATGTTTGAAAGTTTTATAGTATTTGTAAGAAAGCAGCATTACGGTGATGTTGCAGTTTGGAGCTTAAAGCCAGGAAACAGAGACTCCTAATCTTTTATCTGGATTTTAGTACATAGCACTCAATAGTGTGGTGGTGCCCCCCAGGCCACTCTGAGATCCCAGGATAAGCCCTGCTGTGCTGTTATCTTGGTCACAAGTGCAGCGACTTGGGGGTCAGACGCTCCCTGTCCCCACCTGGGCCATCTGCTGCCTGAATGGTATACCAGACTGACTCAGCATGAATTGTGGCCGGAATGTAAAATACTGACCAAAGCCAATCATCTCGAGGTCCTATAATAGCGATCCAAAAGGGGAGACCTTGCAAGCTCTGCGGGACCGCAGCGGCTGTGCGACCCAGCATCTCCCCCTGAGCCGGGACGCCCTCTCAGGGTAGGTTTTGCGAGGACTGAAGGATCGTCCGCTCGACAATTTCATGAGGGACTCAAAGGTCTGATTTCATGAGGTTGATGACTGCCAGCACGTAAAAGCAAGTATTCATGAAACTCACAAAAAGGGAAATTTTAATCATAGTTTAAACTTGGTGGGTGTGCGTGTGTGTGTGCAATTCGACTCAGAACTGTCTGTCTGTCCTGAGTGTCTATGTGATTTGATTTAGAGCTGTTTGTCAGTCAGTCTGTGCGTGATTTGATTTAAAACCTCATCTGTGTGTGCAACCCTGCTGTAAGTTTTCGGCGATCCTTGCCATTCTCGAATCTTTAGCTAAGTCGCTATTCCGACCGTAACAAATTCCATCGAATTGCTCTTTTAAATTGGGCTGATGTTTAAGTGTTGCTAAGAATTACACAACCTAATTTTGTGATCTATCTCAAAAATATTAATAAATCTTAAATTGCTGCTAAACCAAAGCCACGTAAAAAAAAAAATCATATTTGCGACAAAGAACTGTGAACTATTCCCCTCAAGTTTTCTACATCAAGTTGCTTAAATATCACGGAAACAAATGGCATTGTGTTATTCTTTAAAAGGTCTAAGTTATCTAAACTAAACTGGTTATCGGGAATGAATGTATGCGATACAGAGGACTGCAAGGCAAACCAAATAAAAAAAATAATTAACTTATTCTTAGAAAAAACACTAAACAACTACAATGACCCACTGGTCAGCTGTTTTAGTTTCTGTGATAATTTAAAAAGCAAATTTCAGAAAGCTAATACCAAAATAATCAAATCTTTACTTTCTTCAAAATAGTCAGCAGAAAGATTTCCATATATTTAGTTTGCTTACGCAGCTATTACGAATCATCTCTACAGACTGAATTTTCAGCAACAAGTAATAATAATTTTCTCATATACTTATATAAGATTTAAAGCATACCAGTAACTTCATAAACTGTAACTCCACGTATGTGAATAAACATTTTTCTTCAAGTGGGTTTTTCTCCTACCTGTTGCCACATTATACAAGATCCCAATAGACGCAGTATGATATATTACATCAGCACCATCGTTCAAATAGTGCACATTGTTTCTGCAGTCCTTAGCCTCGGTACCCAAATACCAGCTCCAAAATTAGGTCCTAAAAAAGATATTTACATCTATTAGATACTCAAAACCTTAAAGCAGTTATGAACTTCACAATCTTTTCCAGGATATTATTTTTCAACTATGTCTTTACGCAGTAAAAGCAGTTTAAACAATGTCTCAAACCAACAGAAACGGAGATCCTACCTACCCTGTCAGCTTACGTTGGTGCTCACTCTTGCCATACACAGTCATAATCATCCTATCAGCTCTGTTTGGTGGATGCTGTAGAATATTTATATGTGTATACACCACACATATATACACACAGAGATACTCATACACATGTATTTAAATAAATATATTACAGTGATCCAAGAAGAACACAGCTCTTTTCATGCAGAAGATACCACATTAGTCCACAATTTAATTCCAGCTGGCAATTAAGAAAGCTGAATCACAGCCTAAAACTTCTAGAACACTGACGGCAAACAGCCATTTGTTATGCTCCACCAAACGTTTTGTTTCATGTACTAAAAAATATTTCAGCTGACTGAAGAACTGTCTTTTTCAGGGTTAAATGAAATTTCCACTTCAGATTAATCAAAGTGGGTATATTTATTTGCTTTGGCCATGTAATAAAAAAAACCAGCTACCTGAGCTAAAGGCATGATTAATAGATTTTTTTTTTTAAATTATTTTATTTTTAAAACTGTTAACAATGATGAATTTTAAACAAAGGCTTAAAATAAATTTTAAAAAATTTTGCAGTAAAAGATGCTTAGTTTTTTATTAGTGATGATACACCCATTAACAATCCAGTTATCTAAACAGGACATATTGCTTTCCCACACCACTGCATTTAAAAGGTTTTATTGTTATTAAGAATTAAGTTGTGCTCCATTTTGTTTGCAGGAAAAAGTAATATCAGCTTTTTTGGATTTACAAAAAAAAAAATTCTCCCCCATTTTTTTGCTATTTACTCACTATTGAATATTCTTTCTCCGATATATTTTAAATGAAACAAACATTTAGTGTACCCACAAATATGTCAGTTCATGGCAAAAAAAATATCCTAAAAGGAGAGGAAGAACAGGAGGAGATCAGTGTTTTTCTTACCTCTATAGGTCTCTTTTTTTTCCCAACATTATTTGTCTGAAGTTTTTCAGGCTGTGGCAATGCCCTACTAACTGGTGGTCTGAAATAAAGAACTGTGAATAAGAGAAGGCTGTCCGTCACCCATTCCATACTAACACAGTACCTTCCAACCTGCTACTGCGTATGGAAAACTTATAGCCCTATCCTGCTTAACTGATATTTGTATTCATCTTTAAAAGAAATACCTCTGTCGGGGGGGGGGGGGGGGGGGGGAGGGCGGAAACCAAACCCACCTTTGTTTAACATGCTAGGTTTTCTGACAATTCTTCAACAATCCACGAGTTTAATGCAAAAGCTTGTTTTACAATGAATGATCACTAATATAATATTCTGAGCTTTTTCATGCTATATTGTTACGGTACTTCCATCTTCTCTGCCTCAATTTTTACTGGATAAACTTTAAGGCTTACAGGATTAATCTAAATACTTGAGATAATAATTCCTGTCCCCACATGCCTTCAGTAGGCCCTAACTTTTCTTATTTTTATAATAGTTTGTAAAGAACCCCAGGCACTCCTGCCCATTCACTCTTACATCAACAGAAACAAGTTTAGCTGGAAGTATCAAGGCTTAGTTGGAAGTAAACCATCACCATGCAAATGCATGAATATTAGCCATAACTTATGTTCCACTGTTCTGAATAGTCCAGATTTAATTAAGAAATCTTAACGAGAAATATTTGTAACATAGCTTTCAGATTATGTTCAACTGTTCATATACAAAGAAACATAAAAGCAAATAAATTTTATCTATCAAAATTAGGCATTTATTTCTAGTAATGTGCAGAAGCATTGGTTATTGATTCTATATATACAGCATATGTGGCCACAAAAAGAAACCCATAAGTTTGAACCTGAAGAGGTACAATTCATTTAAAAATAAATTCTACGAATAGATTCAATGAAATGCAGATGATTTAATCCAGTGGGCAGTGTGACAAACTAATACCATACAAAGCAACAGGTCAGCTCTCTTTCCTACTCCCTTTTTAGTATGAAGTACTTTTAATTCCATCTCTGCTCTTGAATGATGACTCTGATGCAAAATAATCACCGTGTCTTTTCTAAGAACAACAGACTATGACTTGTTCGTACAGTGTATATTTTGAACTACATTCAAAAAGTACTTTTTTCAGTTATTCAAATAAAATACCATTTTCTGAGCTTTATTCCTCCATTTTCCCTGCCTAATTTTAGTACAATTTATAGATTGATGTCGTATCACCAATCAAGAGATTTGTACATACTATAATGCAAATTATACTGCAAGTATAAACTGTGTTCTGAGACACTTCAGTTACTTCCTTTATGCTTAGAAGCCTGTAAAGTACCTATGGAAAAAAAAAATTACAAAAGAAAAATCTGTCTGGTAAAGAAGTCTGTCAGATGCCTGGATCACCCAAACATGATCAAGTTTAATAGAACTGGCTATTGTGTTAGATAGGGCCAGAGGTAGGTACTTCAAATGTTTAATACTGCATCATAAATTTAGATTTTATTAAATGTAAAATCTTTACAATAGAAAATCCAAATCCAGATCTAAAAATAAATATTGCTACTTTACACTGGATAGTTAACACAATGAGTCTTTTCACAGGGAGGGAATATGGGCTGTATTAAACAAATTCTTATCATAGCAAAGTATGAAATAATTTCAAGTTAGAAAGAAAATTCAAGGCATGAAGAAAAATAACTAAGGCTCATAGTTCATATTCATTCATAAATAAATGCAAATTAAAACAGAGAACACTAGCTGAAGTATTGAGAAAGACTTTTATAATTTCACAAACAATGGTAGTCTAACACTTGGTTTTTGCTACTCCAAATTTATCACTCGTGGAAAACAGACTTTCTGAAAGCACTTCAGTGATACAGAGAATAAATACCTGCCCTTATTCATGCAAGTAAACGAAGAGACAGAAACTAATACAGCCCAGGTCCAATTAAAATTTGCTGGAGGGACAGCGGGGAAATCAGACAGCTTCATCAAACATCTGAGGTAAATTTATGTTAAGATTCCCTCTTCTCTCGTAAAGAACAACTTTTTTTTCCAGTGTCTTTTTTGAAATGGTCACACTGACCTCCCAAAATATTAACAAATAAAGCTTTGTTTGGGTTTTGGAGTGGTGGGGTTTTTTTGCATACGAATATAAGTACTGCTTAAAACTGAACAAATCCTAGTGCTTACAATCTCTGAAGTTATATGGCAATATAATAACCAGTTCTCTGCCTGTGCAATCAAAAGAATGAACATGGTTAACAAGTTAAATGAATTGCACGTACCCATGATTATACATTTCCTGTTATTTTATGGCTAAGAATTATAGTTATTGAAATATATATAATACCCGATTTGTGTAACAGGTTAATGATATTAAGAGTTGCTAATCAATTTTTTTCCTACCTACATTTTATTACTTTGAATTATAACTAAAGCTCCTTAATTCCTTTGATACCTCTGTAATTGCTGCTCATTTATTAGGTAACTAGGAGCACACTCATGAATGCAAGAAGTTCCTTAAAAAACACTTATACAAAAGTGGTTCCTTAAAAAACACTTACATAATGTCGACTTTAAATCCTTTTTTAAATTAAGCAAACACAACATGTACCTTTCTCTTTTCAAACATGGAAATCAGGAACAATGCTGAAGTACTGAAAATTGAAAAATTGTATACCAACAGTGATTCTGTTGGTCCTAACCATTAGTTTCCCCAAGAATCAGAAAGGGGGAGAAAGAGAGCAACCTATAATAAATAGTATCAATGTTCACTAGTTTTCCACTATCATGTTACCTTCTCTTATCCCATGTAGCAGCTATAAAATCAAACAGCAAGTACTGTAGGGAGTATTGCAGGTATTGCAGAAATGTGAGACTGGCATGCTGTTTGTTGTGCATGCTGCCTCTACTGGCATGTTGTAGAACTCAAAAAGGCTTCCGGAGAAAAACAAATCCAGCTGTCAATGACATTAAGGACTAAAAAGAAAATCACAATGCCACCTTATTCAGCTGTGAAGCATCAACCCCAAGACATGACTGACAGCCTACACACATACCAGCAGAAAAAAATCCAAACCTTCTTGAAGAAAGTAGAAAAAGATACACTCCTCTTACCGTTCCAGAGAGCCTTCCTAGCTGAGAGAGAAGCATAATTTCTGTTGCTTTTCAGACAGCAAGGAAATTTTTAAATGTACCTTCCTTTAGATTACAGTGCAGCCAGCACATGGAACAAGAATGTCAGATTCTAGAACTAGTAATCTTGAATTTCTCTACTACTTTGAACAGCAGACTAAGAAGCATACCAGTAATTAATGCCACTCTTTAAAAAAATAAAGAAATCTATGAAAAGTAGCACAAGAGCAAATGAAGATTTCAGATCAAAGACAGGGGACTACTATGTAGTAGTTACCACCAAAAAACCCAACCTGATCTGAAGCAAGAAGTCCAAACTGTAGGGAACTGAGTCCAATTTTCTTAGGACAATTCTTAACAATCTATCCATAAAAATATTTTTATGCCCATCTCCATTTAGAGCTTCTAGGAAGAAAAATGGCATTCCCAGAAACGCTATTATTTAGGATGAACAGTGTACGTTTATCAGTTGTCAGAGGCCAGTGCTGTTTGACTGTTGTTGTAAAGATACATAAAAATCAGAGACTGAGGGAAGACTGCATAGGTCAGGGGAGATTCAATGAAATAAAAAGGATACATCTAAAATAGCAGAGGAAACCCCTGTAATTATGTATTTGAGGTAAAGAAAATGAAAAGTAGGTTCAACAGGTTTTTCCCTGGGGCAGGACACACACACACAGCCCCCACAAAACCAAACCATCTTAATAGCAGTAGCAAACTTGATGACCCTGGGTCATCCAGACAGGTCTGGAGTAGAAGTGAGTGACAATGCTGGTGCTGAGCTGGCAGGCAGCATGCAAGGGCTGCAGGCTCCATCGCTGGAAGTCGGTCCAGCTTTACAGATGGGGGTAGGGGAAGATTGAGCAAAACTGCCCAATCCACCTCCTGCTCACTCCAGCATGCTTCCAAATATGTTGTATTTTTAATTTCAGATTTGTCATGGACAATCCAGCTAGTCTTATTACTGTTGCTCTAGAAATTGATAAAACACAGCATAAAGAGCCCCCCTTCTTCCACTCATCACACTCACATTTGACACAGAGCACTCAAGCTCATTTCTCCCCCCCCCATTTCATTTATGTACCTGAAAGATGGAGGGAAAAGTGAGTTAGAGAAAAAAAGCAGAAAAATTAAATAGAGCAGGAGAGCATATCTAGTTTCATGAAAGCAGTAAAAACTGAAAGGACACGGTGCTGGCACAGGTTTATGTTACTGGAACTGAACTGACTGGAAGTGAAGATTTCTCTGCTGCTTGGATCTAGAATGTGGCATTTTTGTAACATCTGCTGTCTGCTAATCCCTTGTGATAGAATGGGAGAAGAGGTAAAACAATCTCACATTACAACTGCTTGAAACAACCATCTATACTTAAAGGCTGTACAGATAAACAGATACAAATACAGGTTGAAATCCATCCTTAGCCTATCATTAGAGTACATTTACATTTGTACATTACCATATAAAAGAATAAAGTAATTGTACATTGGCCAATAAAACTTGACAATTTATACTCAGCTATGTTATCTCACAGGTCACCTAAACAATTTATAGAAGTGCTCATCTATGAAAGACTAATTCTATACTGATTCAGAGCAGTGGAACTGCATGCAAATTACAAGCACATATGTATTTTTTCCCAATTAAGTTTCAAGATGACAACTTGTGCATTTAAAAGCAGGAATGTTGAAGGACACCAGAATACATTTTCCTAGTGCTTTTTTTAAAGGTGCAAAAGCTAAAGATATTTTTCATTTGCTATTTAATGTGCAGGAAAGTGACTAATGGCATATATAACACACAGTGGTCATACACCTGCATCTCTAACTGGCTGCATGCTCAAAAACTGTGCGCAAAAGATGGGAAAGAGAGCATGAATAACATTTTGGGGTGAATGCATATATGGATGGGGTCAGTTTGAACATGTGCAAGGAGAGTTCCAGCCATCTATCACTGGGGAAATAAATATCTTAATATTGGTACTTTATTTTTCAACATGAAAATAGAATCAGTATATATATTTTAATATTACTTGCTATGAGACTATAAAAATGGAATACAAGCATTGTGAAGTAGTTTGTGAAACAAAGAAATCCCTTTCTCATGGTTTAGACATAGTTGCAATATCTGATACTGATACAACAACATCATAGAAGACAACATGGGTATTTCACTCCCTATTTTTATTACTGACACTGAGTTTCTGAAGTTATTAACACAACAAGGCAGGGTCTTCTGTGGTTAATATAAACTGCCATGAATTCTTTGAGTTCCATGGTAACTTATGACAATTTCAATTACAATATTTATTTCTGTTTTAAAAATCCAAGTGTTATTTTGGGCATGATTTCATAGAGCAAATTAGAGCTGTTTGTACAAAAAAAGAAGTCCCCTCCTGTGAGGGTCACCGTAGCTGCACCTTGTACTTTGGGGACTTGCAGAGAACTTAGCGGTTGATTTTGCACTAGCCTTCAGCATGAAGCAACTTTCATTGCCCTCCCCAAAAGGTGCTGGCAAGCATGAAGTAGAGAATTAATTTTAAAAGTAAGGAGGAGTTCTTTCCATTCACTCTTGGTAAGATTTTCAAAGTCACTTGTGAAACTTTAGAGTTCTGATTTCCATTACAAGATAATGAAACCTGGTAGTTTTTAAATACTGCTTCTTGACAATGATTAGCCGTAATTATTTTAATATGTCCTATGAGTAGTAAGTGCCACTTTGTATGGACCAATGTGTATGCAAATTTAGCAACATGGACACCCTGACATCTCAGGTGAGACTGTCGCATCAAATGTAAAACAATCCACCTTTGAGGTGGATAGCTGCCCACTAGGGACTGGAGAGAGTGCTAATCTCCATATTTTAATAAATATTGAAAAATATTATTTGTAAAACATAGGTAAGTTTAATGGTCCATGTAGTTAATTTTATATTGGTAGGCAAATAAATATCTAGCTTATTGTATGGAACAGAACTACAACGAATACATATACATTTAAAATTCGTAATACAGCAGTATTCTGAAGAGTGATAGGTGCATGGTATAGCACCCAACATGACAGATGGCTTTTTAAGGAAAATGGGAGATGATTGTAAAACATGGACTAGATAGCAAAATAAAAGCATTACCTGGAACCTCTTTTCAGCAGCAGGTGGGAAAGAGAAAAGGATTACTTATACAAGTTTTGCTGAAAGCTAGGTGTCAGTGAATCATTCATGGAAAGAATTATTATTGACTTTCTGGTTTGTTTACTTCTTTTTACAACAAGGGGATTATTCACAACTTCATAGGTTATGTAAATCTATTATTTGCACAGAAAACTCCCATTCACTTAAACCAGAATTATGAACATGTGTTGGCATGAGAATACAATTCTTAGCAATGATTCCTACTGTAAACAGAGAAAGAAAGCAGAAGCAGACCCAAAAACCTCTGAAGTATATCAAGTGTTTAAAGAGTTGGCAAACACCTGAATTACTCAAAGAAAGGTTTTGCAGGTTTAGCTTCCCAAAATGAGCTGATGGATAGAAGTCAACTCACTATTATGAACAGATGTTCAAGTTCACTCATAAAAATACATTGTTATACTAAAATACAATTATCTCAGCTAGTCAAAATGTGTGGGGTACTGAGCACTGCTGATATATACTGTTTTTTCATGATAATTTAATTCAGTTTATGGTGACTGAAGATATTTGGGCGTCTGTTTCACAAATTTGTTGCACTGGATGGGTTTTCTCAGTCACGCATGACACATACTCCTATACTTTGACTAGCAAAAAATCATTATTAACCATCAGAATATATGGGCATGTACAGATTATTTCCTGATATCTGCACTGTGCATGGGCACTTTTCATCAGTCTGATTAGCGGGTACACTTCCTTTGTTTTGATTTGCTTTTCTTTTAAGAAATACCAAGCAATTCCACTGCAGCAAAGACACTAGTTATCAGTCTTTTTCACTTATAGGTGAAGCAAAAACAATTTCTCTCTCATCTGTTAGGGGAAACTTTCCAAAAAATTAAGAAAACAGTGTTACCAACTTACAAATGGATTTTTTTTTTTCCCCAAATGAAAATAAATCTGTTTTACTGAATCTCTTCTAATTAGTTCCAACTTTATTCTGCAACGCAAGACTGATGCACTATTTCTTCATACATGAAACAGCTAAACCATTTCTCCCAATAAAATTCAAATACATCTTGAACAGGTTTTACAGTCAATAACATGCAATTCTTCAAGGACTACAGAATTCAAATACCTTCAGGTATTTTTCAGAATAAGCACTATGCAGGGGAAATGCGAGTTTCTCCAAGAATGGATCACAGTTCTCTCACAATTTTCCTGTGTACACTGAACCAAACTTTCACACAGTCAGAGGAAAAATTTTAGCTTTCATTTGGCAGTTTCAATTCTTTAATCTGCAGTTCCACTTTTGCAATCTCATGATTTAAGTATGGAACAAGATTTTCCACATGGACTGCATGTGACATATCTAATTATTAGCTGGTAAATATTTACATATATGGAGATATGATAGAATGTCTAATTGGTACAAGGCAGATTTCATAAAAGACTTAGGTGCTCTCTTCATCACTGAACTATGTGAGATGTATTTGGAGCTGTACTCAACTTATCTACCAATACGCCTGTGTTTCAGTTATCCTTTTCTTGAGGTCTTCAATAAATGCATATTGTTCACATAACTTCTTAGGTTCTGTTGATAAAGTCAGTCTACACAGATCATAACCCGAATACAAATCTTGCAACCCTCATCACTGGGCCATGCTGTTGTTCCTCTAGACGCTTCTTTCCTGGTCATACCTGATTATTTTAGTTGCAAAATTAATAGTTTTTTTCCCTTCCATTCAAAACTGGAGATGATTTGGTAAACCTTGATACTTTGGTAACTGGCTTTTTGATTTCCTCAAAGACATGAGTTAGCTCAGCTTTGGGAGGAAAAAATAATTACCTCAAACTGGTAAAGGTAGACCATTCCTTTCCATAATGTTGTTCTAGTCTATCGCTAGTGCTCAGAGACACAGTAATACAAGTAACTAATGATTCTTCCTTGTGAAGAATGAAATCTCTAGAAATTTCAGCGTTTTCAATCTCAAGGTTAATGCCCTGCAATAATGTACATGCCGATGTGCAGAAATTGATTCACAGAAAGGTTAGCTTCAAAAAGCCCTGCCTTCTTTCTAAAACCGTTAAAAAAAAAGTTAAATTAAATTTAAACTTTCCTGTAATCTAATTTATTCTGCAAACAGGGTGAAAAGAGAGAGGGAAAAAGCTGCTAATAGAAAGTCCCTTGCTATAATTTTTGATTCCTGGCTTCTCCCTTCCCAAATCACACAGCTTGACAGAGCGAAAAGAGAGGATAAAGCTGATTTTTTACAAAAAGAACTTTGGAATTTGTGCTATTTACATTCATATCACAAGTCACTAGACTGGCAAGCAGAAAAATCTAATTGCATTCCATCCATTTATCCAAAACATATGGAAGATGTTTGTATAAAAATCTCTGAATTTCAGTGGCAATTACAAGGTGATAATTGTGAGGTTCAGATACAGGAAGACTCATTTCAGTCGCTTCCTCCCTCTCTCACCCCCTTGGAAATATAATTTAGATTTAGTTGCTGTCTGTATCAGGTAAAAAAAAAAAAAACACACCACACTTCTGGATCAGTAAAGGACTAGTTTGTAAATATTTATTAGTTCCCTTCCCATTATGAATATACAAGGATCTAAAATAGGTTATGTATTTTTGCATATTCCTTCCACTCACAAACAAAATCCTCAAGACAAAAAAAAATTTAAAAAAACATTTGGAAGCAATTTTGCCACAATGCCTGTTTTTGAATTGCATCTGGGAGTGGATGCAGAGCATCTAAAGAATTTTCAAAAGATAGAAAACACTGGGATCTCAGCATGTGGTCTGAGTAATGATACGTATTAAGAAAACAGGATAGTGATGACTATGAGAGACAAACTCTTTCAGAGGTTTTAGTTGCAAAATCTTTAGTTGCAAAAGTTGCAAATCTTTAGTATGGTAAATTTATGGTGAAAAATTAAACCAGAATTCCTGGTTGTTTAGTTTTGAGATCTCTTGGTCCAGTCATTCTGATCTAAGGTACATTAATCACAGCATCCTCCCTTTGACAGTGACAAATAATGAACACTTCAGGGAGTATAAGAACAGAATAACAATAGAGTGATAGCTTCCAGATTCTTCTCCCAACCTCCAGTGATTTAAAGTTCAGGGAGTAGCTAAGCCAGAAGTGTTTTCAAAACTAACCATCCATGATGGATTTTTCTTCTGAGCAATCTACCTAGCACAAAAACATACTAGGAGAGAACTTTCAGTAAAGGATAGAGCCACTTTAGACACACAGTAGACATCTTTTCACATAAAAATACTATCTTGTAATAGTACTATTCAGAGATTATATATAATTCAAATTATAGACATAAGTGCTGCCTCACAGCAAATGCCATTTTGTGTTTTCAATAGAAGTTAAAATAAGTATTCCAATGTCAATGATATATTACGGTAATTCTACGACTAGAGAATGGCATATCATTAGTAGAGGTAGCCTTAAACGACACTGCAAGCAGACCTTAAACCAATTGAATCTGAATGAAATCTTGAGTTCTAGCATCCATAAGTTGTTCGAAAAACGTGCCTGAAATTTGTTTAACATATTCCTATTCAACATACCAACTTTTACAGCACTAGCATCTCTTCAAAAAATACCTGTCCCGCTAACTTCTAAAAGAAAGCTAAAACTAACTTTCAGACTTATCAACTCTAGCCAACAGTCTGCTGATTTTTTCAAATCATTGTATCATATAATGAAGTAATGCTGATTTAAGACTTGGAAAGAAAGTCTCTAAAGCAACTTTTTAAATTTCAAAACTTCCAATAAAGTGAACATTCCTGTATGGGTACCTAGAAGAGCAAAGAAAAATAATGGTTTTCAAATACACAATCAAAAGCAAGCTGAAATAGCTTTGAAGCTAACACAGTCTTGTAGGTCTTCCATCTACATTTTTCCTTACTGTCCCAAAACAAAGACCAAACACTACCACTGCCATGCTACCATTTCGCTTCGTTCTCAGCATCAGTGGGCCATATTACAATGACTTACTGCCAGCTGTATTCTTTTATAGCTTGCATCTTCTGGTCATGTGTGCTCTCTAGTACTAGAGCCCACTAACCCAGTTGCCTTTTAATTATGGGAACTGTGCAATAAAACTGCAAACGGTTATGCCTGAAAGCTCAGGCTCGGTGTGCAGCAAACTATTTCTTCCATTCACCTCTAAATACTTATTTATGACATGTATTGTTTTCTTCTTCAACTGTCTCAAGCAGTAGATAGAACAGACCTAAACATTTAAGGCTTCAAAAATATTTACCTTATTATTTTCTTTCAAATACTGAATTGCTTAGATAAGACTGTTACCAAAAAAAGGCGTCCCAGAAAAAATGGGGAAAATCATGTTTGTCTTGAAGGAAAAAATAAAGGCAGTGCTGCCTAGAAGTACGAGTTGATGCAACTCGTATCTCAAGCTAATGTGTTAGCCATAAAAATGGTTAAGACACAGAAATGTCTGTTGCTCCTAGTAAAACTGTGCTTTTGTGAAGGGGAAAACATTTTTTTTTTAACTTCTGCTTTTGCAAGGAGAAAAAGTAATTTATGAGCAAAAACCGAAATTGAGAACAGAACACTACCTCTGTTGGAGAGCAAAAATAATCCTTTGATCAGATTCACCTTCTGGGAATTGCATTTACATTTTCAATTAAGGGTCACTGGAAGAAAATGATAATGCTACACCAAAAGCAGAATCCCATGTTCCATACTTCACAAAGAAGTTACCTACCCACCAGACTGCAGTGTTTTGCAGCCTCTTTTGCTTATTCTCCCTTTCTGACCCTAGGGATTCTTTCATTCCTTTCTGCAGAGCGTTAGCAAAAAGGAGTGACACTCTTTTGACCCACCTGGTGATGTGTATTTGAATTTTTGATGGACTAATTGGCCTATAACTCTGATTTCCTACATCATCCTACTACTTACAACATAAAAGGTGAGATCAACTTAACCTTTCTAAAAATCGTATTCCTTCTATATAGAGGGAACTTCGCTACTCAGCTAGTGTTTATGAATTCCATTTCAGCTGTCAGGTACAACACTCCTAAGTACCAACTGCATTTTCTGTATGGTCTTTAAAGTCTTTATTGGAGTTATCTCTGTCTTCTCCCACAGGGAATTAAACTCTTCCTACACTCAATAGTAAAAGAGATTTAGATACTTTCTGATAAGGAATCTCCTTCATACACAGAGTCAAAATTACTTGAAAGACATTCTCAGAAGCACATTCTACACTGGTGTGTACCTGTGATCCTGAGAATACACGGATTCCAATAAAGTGATACTACAAGAAACGTATCTCTTCTAATGTTTGGCAGTCAATATGACAAGCCTACGCATAACATGGAATGCCACAGATGTACTACCCACACTCTGAGCAGTACACCCAAACACCCTGTAAATGAACAAACACAGAAGAAAAGCCTATTATAAGTTATACACACTCTGTGTAACATATACAGAAACATTGACTTTTCAGATATACGTTTTTTAAAAGCCAAAAAACAGAATTAATTTGATAAAAGTTGTTAGTGGTATGATCTAAAATTCAGATGAAGACAGTAGCTTTCTTGATTATGTCAAGTTGTCTGCAGAAGGATACACAGAGATTAACACAATTCTATCATCTGTCACCACAGGGATATGATTTCATCGTGAAAACAGGGTCTGGGTAGGTATGAGAGGGGTTCTCCTTTCTTAACCAGTGTAGGTCCAAGAGTCCTGGCAGCTCAGTCTACAAGTCTGAAGGATGGCCTACAGCCCAAGGATTTGTTGCACTACAAATGTAAGAGCATTTGTATGCATACAAAAACATATGGTTTTGAGTATGCATGTATTCTAAATAGAGTATGTGCAAAAACTCATTACCTAATGCAGGCACCTAAGCTAGCGACTCTGCATATCATATTAATGTTACGTGGAGTAGTAGCTCAGCTCCTTAAGTAGTATAGGTACATTGGTAAAATGCTGCAGCCAAGTCAATAATGCTCCTCTTGTCCCTGAAGCTTTATTAACTCCAAACACAGTGGTGCAGATGTGGTGATACTGCTCGTATAGCCACTTCAGGCATCTCTGCAACATGCTCCCTGCACTTTTTATTCCATGTTGGACCTCTGCACTAACACTGTGATATAGCCTTACAGAAGTCCACAAACAGGTGAGCTCTCTGACTATAGCTATGTAAGTCAAGCTGTTCCTTAGCCAATCCAAAGTATTGAGGAAAAGAGGATGAGATTTGATCACCTCCCCCAAATACTCTATTTAGCACCCACTCACGTCTATTCAGACTGAGAACTGGGCTTATTTTTTGTACCTTATCCCTTTTCTACCCATTAACAAGCTACTATTTAATACTAAAGAGTTAAAGCCTTCACTTCTATTTTAAAGTATAACTGCTTTCCCAAGCAGCTTAAATTATTAAAATGCATTTGATCCTGGACTTTCTGTAAATGAACTTACCTCACTACCCCCTGCCTTCACAGGAAGCAAAAGGGAAAGGAAACAAAAATAAAATAAAAATTAGTACCTATGAAAGTAGACTTACTAAAACATTTACCAGTCTTACACAATATTAACTTCAGCAGAACAGAAGTTAAAATGCATACAGTAACCATATTCTGGTTTTACTCTTCACAAAAACTTTTATTTGAAGTTTTAGGGCCCCAAACTTTCAAACAATGCAGACAATGGAATCCTTTCATGAACTTTCATGCATTTTGAATCAGAACCTAGTTACCTTATTACACAATTAATTTTATTTAATATTTTATTTGAAACTGAAAAACGAACTCACTCAGCTTCCAGAAACAATTATTGGAAGAAATACAAGAGGTTTATAATTTCATCGAAAAAAAAAATTCTTTAATCACAGCTTTCATTAACAAGACTAAATATAAATCCAAAATGTTGATACCATGCACATTATTTCTTTTCGATTTCCACATCAAATACATCTAATTAATAAACAGAATTGCATTTTCAATGCAAGACAGGAATCCACAGCTTTATATGTTCTCTCCTTCAGCAACACAGCTTGAAAACAGAAGACACCACACCAAAACTCCCACAAACGTCAGGTTGCATTTCTCAACAAGGGCATCACAGATCTGTCAGCTTCACTGCAGAAAGAGGCATATGCATCATAACAGAACTCCTCACATTCCGGCAGGAAGTTTCCAGTCTGCTCTTTCTCTATATCCTTACTCCTAATTATACTGTGTTGTGTTTTCCTCACTTCTCTCTCTTTAATACTAGTGTTCCTCAATTGCCACTGTATCGTATTAGGAATCTCTCTTTCCTTCTCCCTCACATACACTGTCCACATTGATTTTGCTGACAACAACCAACAACTTTCAGGGTCCTGTGCTCAGCTGCAGATTCTACAACAGATTATGTTCTAGTGGTTATAAAATATTTTTCTTATTTCACATCTACTTTACCTGCTGGTCTTATTCTACTCTGCTCCCCACCCCCTTCTCTTCTAAAGCATATGACAGTGAACCAAGCAATACAACCAACACTGCAAAGCAATCAACTTCATTTTCCAAGACTCATTAATAGAAACTGCAGAACCACTGTGGACAGAATTTTTCAAAGAAAGGTAGAAGTTACCTGGAGACAGAAACAATGCAAGGAGAAATTACAGCTGAATTAATCAGATTAGTTTGTTGGTGAAAACAAAAAATTGAGAGATGTCTTTCAATAAAACAATTATACAGGTTCATGCCTATAATGCCATCACTAGATGCCACTTGGTATTTAAGTTTCAAAAGGAACATATTATCAAACACCAGCAAATAGCAATTATCTCAAGAAACTCCCCAAACATAATAATACACATACATCATTTGTAGTCTTTTGTGCTCTCTGAAAAAGAGATACAGCCTAGTCCTTAGGCAAGACTCCTCTTCAGGTTTTTTTTTTCCCAAAGAAATATTTCCACTCTTTTTATATATACCCTTTTAAGATGCATATATTATTCCAATATAATTAAGTTTTACTATTAATCATCTTTTCAGATTGCTTTCTTGGCTAGAATTGTAATTTAGCAATTACCTTTCATCTAAGGTTGGCTCCTTTTGTTGCAGATGAGGCTTAATTCCAAACATTGGTCTAATGTTTGTTGATAAGGCTTTGATGGTGTAATTAATTTCATTTTCCCTTGTCACATCACTATCATAACCTAACAAAATTAGAATGAACAGTATCAAAATAAGATACCAGAAAAAAAAATTAAATCATAATTTGTGCAGCTTTCAACAATGTACTGAACTACAAGAACAATTATACCATGTATTACTAGTAACATAAATACACAACAGAAGGAAAATAGCTGGGAATAATGAACACTGTTAATAAAAGACATTCTAAGAAAAAAATTCTCTACAATATCTTTGTGGAAAAAATGATTAACAAAGATTCAAGGGACATTCAAAGCTATCCCATTTCTGCTTGGTTGACCGTAACTCAGGGTCACTAACAAAGGACCTTGCTACATAACACCTGCTGTTAAGTTCTGGAAGATTTTGGGCCAAGTTGTTCTCAATTTCAGGATGCATCCGTTAGGATGGAATCTATAGGTCCGCATAGGATTCTTACACAATGCTTAGGGACAGTCAGGCACATCAAGATGATGTTTACTATAGTAAACATGGAAAAAAGGCTAAATAGTGATAGGGTTGTTACTTACCCTCCGTTTTTTTTCAAAAAACGAGACTACTAATGCCAACTTAGTTCTTAACTCTAACTTAAATCAATAGGACCTGATGAAGAGAAACTTTTGTGGAAAAAGATGTCAATGTCTTTTCTTGTAAAGCTGAACAGAACTCTCTTTCTTTTAGAGTATTTTTGAACACATAGCTTAAGAGGGTTCTGCGTAAAGCACCAGAGCTTAGGGAAGGTTATTGGGCAAAGATGTGCTAACAGGTCACAGGCAGAAGCTGAACAAAAGATCTGAAGATTGCAATTTTTGATTCAGGAAGCTAAAGTTGACCAAGTGTCCCTGTAGGCAATTAAGTTACTTTGCGGATATAGTCTTAAATATTTTTAAGCAGAAAGACAGGGCATAAAAATTCTTTTCCAATGGATGTTTAATATGCCTCTAATATTTAAAGTGTTTCCTTGGTTATTTAGCAGATTTTAGTGAAAACTGAAGTTCTTTGTTACACAGAACTATTTAAAGAGTAGCAGTGATAGTTTAAAAATGCTTGAAGACTAAGGAATTGACAAGGAAGAAAAATTGCACTTGGGAGCAGAGAGAACAAGTTTGGAGGCTCATGAACCTTTGGAATTACAATGTGAAAAGGAAAACGTTAAGTATGGCAAAACCAACAGAAATTAGTTCTACGAAATGTCATTAACACTTTATAATTATTGATATTATGATCTTGCAATAGATTGTTCCATATATGAACATCAGTCTACCTCAGTCTACTATGCTTTCATGTTATGGAAACAGATGCTATAACATCAAGATAACTATGATCTCACACTATACAGATTTCAACATAATTCCATTAGAATTAGTGCCCAAATCTAAAATGTGATTCATGTATTTTTCTGTATAGATTTTTGGAAGTTACCTATAATTGGCACTTAATATTTTTTCATTTAAAAGATGTCAAGAGTCTTTTTATATACTCTGACTCAAAGCAGTAAGTCAAAAACTTCATTATCATTTTCTTCACAACAGTTTATCAGTCCTTTCCCTGAAATTTTACTTAACGTTTTTGAAGCATCTTCACTATTTAAGATTAAAACAATCAAATATAAAACTTGATTGTTTCTAAATTAGCAGTTTTCTATTAATAAAGTCATCCTGAGAGAGCATAATCCAGGTAGTTTTATAAATTATTACTGACCTCCATCTTCTTCAGAATCTAGATCAGACTCTTCACTGTCACACTGCCTGCTATCCCGATGTCCTTCCATCTCATAAGTCCACAACATTAAAGAAGTGTCTGCTCCTCCAACAGTGACCAACAAACTGTCATCATAGGTCCAACGGACATTTGTTACATGGGTACTGTGAGCAACATATCTCTTAAATTTTCCAAACTTTCCCTAAGAAGGGAGAATAAAAGGCACCGATCAAATTTAACCAGTCTGCTAGATAAAACTGAAATGAATTGCCAGTGTACAACATGTTCTTAACTTCTTTACAGTTTATGCTTCAGCTGTTTTGCATTTGTATGTATCACATGATTTGCCAAGTTCCTCTCCTATAGCAACTTCATGAAACATTAACCATATTTCCATACCAAGCGTGCAAGAATGTGTTTATAAACAGATTCCAGCAATAAACACTGTATCATTTTTCCTAAGAGAGAAAATAATCTAACACATTAAGAATAAAATGCACATAGAGTATTTTGAGTACATACTTGTGCATTGTTACCAACCCTAGCATGGCAAAATATTCAAAACTGAAGACTTATTTACTGATAAATATACAGGAAAACTAGAAAGGTTCTAGAAGAGCAGTAAAAATATAATGTGCTTCTGGAATGGCTTTTCTACAATGCATGATTAAATTCAATATTAAAGCTCTTCATCTCAGAGAAAAATGACCAAGGTTGGACAGAAAGAAGATCTGTGAAATCATGAGTGAAATGAAGGTGAGGGACAAATGTTCATTGTCTTCCAAAACAATAGCTTAACAGGCTAAAAACAACACTGATAAAAACCACACTGAGGATGTTAATGCTTAAGATACTATTAGACAGCGCCTGTCCCATTCCCATTCTTACAGTTTTTCATATGCATTTGCCACTGTCAGCGATAGGACACTACATGAGATGTCTCTTTAGTCTGACCTGGAACGGTCATTCTTACTAATTGCAAGTTTAATGCATTGCAAATTGCAGTGTAATATTGAATGTCTTCTTTGATCATAAGGACAAAAGTATAAAAGCACTATTTTGTTCTGAGTGATGAATTTTTACAGTTTTGAAAACGCAGTTTTATTAATCAATCTTCTCCATGAACAGCTGAAAATTACTTACTTTAGCAGGGTATCGAAAGAGTTTCACAAATCCAAAGTCATCTCCTGTGGCTAATACTTTACTATCACTAGTGAGACATGAAGCAGTTACATCTGTGACTTCACCAATTATTGGCCAGATTCCTTCACAGCAAGAGCCCAAAACACTTGTCCATGACGCCCAGCCAATCTTTTCTACCTACAAAAACAACCTGTTTGAGACAGAGGATACTTCTTCCCAGGCAGTTTTCTTCCATATTTGATTACAAGAAAAAGTCCTTACTCTGAAAGATAAGTCACATCTAAAAGATTAATATTTTAACACATTAACCGCTTATTTTCTGACAATTCAGGATTTCATTAAAGACCCTTAATTTTACCTATATTAACCTCCAGTTCCAAAACCTCTAAAAGTATTTAAAAAATTTTTGACCTTACCTGCCCTTCCACAGGCTAGAGAAAACAAATTATGTTTTTCAACACTGCCTTTTAATCTCATAGAAAATACTATTTGAAAATTATCCATTTTCACTCTCTGCCCTATGCCAATGCTTTATGCCTGAGAAAACAAATCAATATTATAGCTACAATATACTACATTTGCCTATGTATATTATGTATACTATATTGCATTGTTATGTAAAGATAGACATGAGGTCTTCCACAGCAAGGTTGGGGCTGTGGAAGGGCTATCTGCAATAGGTTTTCAAAGGTACCTAAATGGTATCAAAAGAGGCATAAGGAAGTCCACTGAGATTTTCATGAGTGTTTAACAGTCAGTCAAATGTCCATTTCTTAACAGAAGAGACAAATGTGATATGCCCTATGTATTTTATCATTCTCGGGGGGATACAGACAGTTGTATCACAACTCTAATTTGCAAACAAGTTAAGAAGGCAGTCTGTTTCCTCACCTCCAAACTAGGAATTGTCTGTTTTTTCCCACGAGGAGCTTCAAAAAACAACTGCTCTTTAGCACCAGTGTTGACTTGCAACAGCTTCCCTATAAAACATGTTACATATTGTACATTCACATCACATAGAAGATTCCATTTTACCAAAAAAAAAAAAAAAAAGAAGAAAAAAGGTTATTTTAAAATTTTTGTTGTTAACAGCATTACACAAATTATTTGTTTCTATTGGAAAAAGTTGCATACATAAACAGTGGAACTGGAAGTATGGGCTTCTGAAGATCAGAGTCCTTTGACCCCTTAAATTCACAGTCCCTCCTCTCTTTGAAAACTATAATAATGCATCACTTTTCTCTGCTGTTTATGGTTGTCCCATCAGATGGTAGACAAAATGTACTGGGTCTAATTCAGAGTTTGTTTGTGGCAACTGGCTGACCAGTTTGCATGTGCTCTTGGGACTGAGAAGCACATAGACTGCCCGGCCAATGGCTGCTTCCAAGCAGCTGACTTCTGCTTGCCTTTATACTACTTCTTTTCTGAGGGAAATTCTCATTAATGTTTCTGTTTTCTTCCTGTTTTCAAAATTCTCAGAAGCAGCTAACTTGTAACACTCTTTCAAATTAAACTGGACTGTTTCAAAAGTGATTATGTAGAGGAGTAAGAGCAGGAACTAACAGATTGAACAACTGCACTGCCTTGTTTTTCTATGAAAAAGGACTAAAGTTAGTATTCAAATTAATCACATATTTAGACCCAGGAAGATAGGAAATCCAGTCTTTCTGCTACTTTTGACAACAGCGATATGTTTTCCTGAGCTAGAGATGCAACTGCATTATGCAGTATATTATTCAAGGAGTAGAAGTCAAACAATAAACACAGAAGATGTAAAAAAAACCCCAAACAAACCAATCTGTAGAGACAATCTATTTTACTTCAAATCGCACAACTTCTAAATACATGCATAGTAGTAAAAATCATGGCTTTATATTTATTCAGATGCTGTGAGCATATTCATAAATTGAAGAAACGAATCTGTCAGTGATACCATAAATTCATACTGTAGATGTACTGTGTTTAGTCTATAATGTAATCAACCTTCCAGTAGAGATTTAGAATGAATGCTGCTTACCTCTTACATCCCAGTCCATGTGTGTGATATAGCTGGAGGCTCCCTTGCAGATTCCTACTCGTTTACTGCTCATTACATTGTAAATATCTACAAAGTTGTCACAGGATGCCACAGCTAAGTATTTTCCAGCCCCTAAAACACATCAGTAGAAAGACAAGATGTTTGCAAAAATTGTAGTGCCCTGTATATTAAACACAAGTACATTTTGGAATTTAGCAACTCAGATTTCTTTGGTTAGAGCTTGCTAATTTATACATCGTCCCCGACAGACCAATGTTCGTATCACATAATCAAAATCAGTATGAAGTAGACAACCATTACAACATTACATCTTCATAAATAAAAAAAAAACATTTGATGAAATTTTAAGCACTTATTGCACTTGGAGAGTGGTATGGCTTCGGTAACCAGAAAGTTGCATGAGAACTGGTATCAGTAATTTGCATCAAATTTCTCCTACAGAAGAGTATTTTCACTGAAGTAGTAGTATTAGTTTAGGCCACACATTTGAGTTCCTAAGTAAGAGCTACACTGTGTGAAAAAAAACTGTCCTCACTGGGAGTGCTAACCACTGTAGGGGGAAAAAGAAGAAAAAAAGACACCACCAGAACTTTCCAACACATCAGTTTCAAGCATTCTCATTAGCTAACACTAACCTCAGTGAAGAGCCAAACTTACGCAGTTTATGAAGTGGAACCCTAGAGACCTAGGGAGGCTGCTCTATGTTCATGATTTAAGATTGACTGTTGCATTCAGGAGGTTACTATATGAGCAAACTTATTCCAATAATCTCATCCTTAAATGAGCAATATAGGACTTCACACCTAATATTTTTCAAAATGTTAATATTAGTCTTGCTGACTTATTTGTTACATGTAAAAGAGTACTACAAATCTCGTACTTCTTTTATCTTTTAAAGGTTAGCTTGCTTGAACAACCTTGATACAAAAATCTGCATTTTAAATCACTTACCAGGAGAAAATCGGATCTCTGAAATAACATCTTTCCTGTGCTGGAAAGAGACTAGATCCTCCAGGGTATCTGCATTAACTATCAAAAAACTTCCATCGTTGAGACCAACAGCTAATGCTTTTCCATCAGGAGAAAAGCAGCAACATCTACCTCCTATGAGGAAGACAGAAATGGCTTTCAGGTACATTTACAGTGCATAATCCCTCTTTTGGATTTATTTTTCCAGTAGTAATGGAAAGCTATTCTTATAGTATATAGTCTAATGACATTTTTTAGGTGCTGCCAAGATAATTTCCAAGCTCTACATCTGTGATAGCACACAGAAGCTATTGGCAAATCGACAAGTACACAACCCCAGAATCTTAGATTAAATTTATTTGCATGTTAGTTGACATATGTTCTACGTTTGTAATACAGATTAATCATTATTGTCTATATTTTTTAATTTGCTCTCCTTCTTAATATCTGGTGCCTGTTGTTTGTTACCATTTGCTCTGGTAAAGAGAATACAGCTGGAAAAGACCTTTTGGACTCACAGAATCCAGTTGTTTGCTATCATGGTCACTATGTCATACAATCCTTTTAATAAACACATGAAGTTTCATTTGAAAAACAGTTTAACTTCCAATCTGAGTTTATTTATGGTCAGCTTATATAGATTTGTTTCCATGCCAGAATTTTCCATTACTGTAAATATTTTTCCCCACTATTTATTCCTCTGATTAACTTGTAGACAGTCATCCTTTATTTGGCTGACTCCACCACAAAGCTTCCCATTCATTACCCTGTAGCTCGTCTTTCTCCATACTCAACTTTCAGTTTAATTTCATTCAGCTGGACACAGATGAGAAGTTTACACCAAAAATATTCTGATTAGTCTCTTGTAAATTACATGAATACTTCAATATGTTCTGGGCAAAATACCTCACTATCACATATAATTGTCATCCTGTGACCAGCTAGAACATCCTGAGGCTTCTGCTCCTCAGTTACTCCTCAGATAAGAGATATTTTTCTTACAATTATTGAGTCTTGCCTTTATTAATTACCAAATATTATCTCATTTCCATTACTGCAGTCTGCAGAAGTATCCAGCTCTTTCTATACAGTACACAGGTGGTTTTTAAGATAGCCAAAGCACCTCAAAATGTGTCTCATCAGCATTAAGTCATCACAGTCCTTATTTTTCTGCCAAAACTACTCTTAATAATATTAATATCAGCTTTAAGACTTGAGCAGACTTCACCAACTTGAAACTTTCTTGTTTAATCCCTGCTTGTGCCAGCTCATGACTCTTCTTATATTTACTTTATCAATCCAAATCATCTTCAGCTAAGCTTCCTGTAAGGTTTGGATCAAAATGCTTTACTGAACGCCAAACAGATAAAGCCTATTGTATTCCTTTGTCTAGCAAAGCATATATATCACTAAAAGCTTGTTAAGGCCAGTTTGGTCTAATCCTAAAAAAAGTCTCCTTATATGATGTCACTTACAACAGATTTTCCATCTGTCAAAATAGGATTTAGTTATATCGTACAACGAGTCAGAATTTTATGACTACCCTCTTTCCTTGACATTCCAGATTCTTCTAAAGTTCACAAAGAAGAGAAATTCAACATTAGTTCTAAGATTTCTTCCAAAAATTTCTAGATTGGAAGTCCTCCACTGTTCAAAAAAGCTTGCAATAATATAAGCAACATGGCAGATTTATGTAATTGCCCAACTTTTATTGTAAATTCACCAACTTCAAGATTATTTGCAATTGTAACATATTAAGAACAGTATTACACAGAAATCTTTCTTACAGATTCATTAGCTTAAGGGCTACATAACTCGTGAACATCACATCAATAATTTGAGCAAAGAAAGGAATTTATTCAGTCTTGCTTTTGAAAGATTCATAATGCTAGCAAATGTCAACTGAATTTAGTTAAACATTTTTACATACTAAGCATCTTACCCTTCTTCAATTTGCGAACAGCTAACATACAATGGCTAGGAGATAAATCCCATATTCTTAAGGTTTTGTCATCACTTACAGTGGCACAAATAGGTAAATGAGGATGAGTAGCTAGACCCCAAACTTCCCCCTCCATGTGACCCTGAAAAAACACAATGAATCAGATGACTTTGTATTCTAAACTGAAATATGAAATAATACATTCAAGGAAGTTAAAAAAAAAAAAAAAAACAGAGTGAGAACATGCATATCTTTAGAGCATAATAAAGAAATATCTGAATAGAAACACAGAACACCTGGAAAAAACCTCACCCTGCTAATTAAAGTAAAAGTGCAAATTATAGTGATTAGTGCTAGAGAAAACTTTTCCCTGAGAAATAATCCTCACACACATCTATGTCAATGACACAGACAGTGGGATCGAGTGCACCCTCAGCAAGTTTCCAGATGACACCAAGCTGAGTGGTGCCGTTCACACGCCAGAAGGACGAGATGTCATCCAAAGGGACCTGGACAAGCTGGAGAGGTGGGCCTGTGTGAACCTCGTGAGGTTCAACAAGGCCAAATGCAAGGTCCTGCACCTGGGACAGGGCAAGCCCCGATATCAATACAGGCTGGGGGATGAAGAAATTGAGAGCAGCCCTGCAGAGAAGGACTTGGGGGTACTGGTAGATGAAAAGCTGGACACGAGCCAGCAATGTGCACTCATGGCCCAGAAAGCCAACCGAACCCTGGGCTGCACCAAAAGCAGCGTGGCCAGCAGGTCAAGGGAGGGGATTCTGCCCCTCTGCTCTGCTCTGGTGAGACCCCACCTGGAGCACTGCGTCCAGCTCTGGGGCCCTCAGCACAAGAAGGACATGGACCTGTTGGAGCGGGTCCAGAGGAGGGCCACCAAAATGATCCGAGGGCTGGAGCACCTCTCCTACGAGGACAGGCTGAGAGAGTTGGCGTTGTTCAGCCTGGAGAAGAGAAGGCTGTGGAGAGACCTTATTGCAGCCTTTCAGTACTTAAAGGGGGCCTGTAAGAAAGATGGGGACAATCTTTTTAGCAAGCCTGTTGTGACAGAACAAGGAGTAATGGTTTTAAACTAACAGAGAGTAGATTTAGACTGGATATAAGGAAGACATTTTTTACAATGAGGGTGGTGAAACACTGGGAGAGGTTGCCCAGAGAGGTGGTAGATGCCCCATTCCTGGAAACATTCAGGGTCAGGTTGGATGGGGCTCTGAGCAACCTGATTTAGTTGAAGATGTCCCTGCTCCCTGCAGGGGGGTTGGACTAGATGACCTCTAAAGGTCCCATCCAACCCAAACTATTCTATGATCTAGATTTTTTTCTTTACCTTAGGTTCTAATATATTCTTTAAAAAAATCTAGTTCTTTACACATTGCATTGGCCACTCAGAAGTGTGAATTGAAGATCCACAGATTTTTATTTAAGTATGAAAGAAAATAATACAATGATACGATGTAAAAAGCCTGTTTTGTAGTTAAGGCTTAAGAAATGCAGTCTGTTTGGTATGGCAAAGAAAACTGAATTTTTTTTACATAAATACAAAGAAAATCTGAAAATAAACCTCAAGAAGAACTTTTAAAAATACTAAGGGTAATTAGTACTCAGAAAAAGTTAATAAGGAATTTGGTGGAGGATCCACTGTTTCACATGCTTTTTTTCTTTTTTTTATTTTTAAACAGAAATATGATCTTCGTCTGTTTGAAAGGATGAATTTGTTGAACAATTTTGTACATGAAATTCTGTGATCTGTTTTGCTTATTAAAGAGTCATAATGGTCTAGCCTGGCATTAAAAATCTGAAGTGAACAGTTAACATGTACCTGAACCAGCAGAGTTATTGGTCCACTTTTATCCACCTCCAATATTTCACCATTCTTTGTGCCCACTAAAATATGACCATGTCCTAAAGATATGGCACGTATAGAAGGATTATCTTCTAAGAGGAGACCTGCAACATTAAAATGTTAGAAGACAGAAGATTCTCAAGTATACCTTAAAGAGGATTTTTCACACATATGCACATTACATTCTCGCTGTAGAAAAAAAATACTCAGTAGCAAACAAGTAAAAACATACTCCTGCATGGAAGAACTTACATGTTTGGATTCATTTAGGAGTATTTAGCAATTACCCAACTGACACTAATCTTTCTTCTCAGCTGAGTATCTCTGAAGTTTAATCAGCCTGACTCATTGGCAATTTTAGTGAAAAAATGTGCATGTGAAGTATATACTACTATACTGCCAGCATTTATGGTACCTTAAAATCTAGCTTTTTATTAAACAGATATGAGAATGAGATACTCTGTAGTAGAGTGTTTTAGTTAATGGGTGTTTCCAGTCATGATTTTTGAAAAGTCAAACCATATACCTTAGAACACAGCAAATGTAACTTTAAGGCCGGGGGTGGGAAGAAAAGGCTATCCAGAATGTCAAATAAGGAAAACTGTAAATCAGCACTAAGATCAAGAATAAATGGAAGAAATAGGAATAATAGGAATGAAAATGTTCTTAAGTAATTTCAAAAGACATACGCATTTACAGAAAATAAAGTCATAAAATGTACTAATACCTTACAAAACTAACTACAATTCTGAATTCCATTTCTCCTCCAAAACAAAAAAGATCAGACAAGATACTTCATGATTAGAAATATGGCTTTTTGGTTGCCACTTTAAAAAAAAAAAAAAGTAATCACCTGGGTGGTAAGAGACTCAAGGTTACATTCATTAATTCAGGCATATAATAAGGTAAATATTATGATCTGCATCCACCAAATGTGCAGACACTACAACATACCATTCCCCTCCCAACAGAAAAATGACTTATTTAGAATCAATAAAGCTTTAAAAAAAAAAATCATTTTTAGTATTTGTTATGTCAAATGTGGATTTCCTCCTATTGGGGAAAGCAATTCCACAGAAAGAGTTTTCTGAAGAAAGTATTTTAAATAGAATAAAAAAATAGAGTAAAGCCCATGTTACCTTTAGACCCAGGGGCCAAAGCAGCCCTTTTGATGGCATAGGTTTTGAGACAACGTTCAAAGGTATCGTCCCAGAGAGCTACTACTCCATCCTTTCCTCCAGTGACAAATCCCTGGGACGGGGGAGGAAAAGGGGGAAAAAAAATTAAAAAAAAAAAAAAAAATCACAAGTTATAATCAATTATTATCTTTCCTTAATTTTTCAGTCATTTCTGCCCATACTGAAAATGGATTATATACAACACTGCAATGCACAGAACCACAGATGTTAGAGATGAAAAGATCAGGAGCAACAAAATGATAGAATTCTCCTCCTGACAAAGGCAGCACAGCTCTGTACAGTCCATGTACACAGGCTGGATTTAAAAGTTCTAACCAATAAACTTCTACCATACTAGAAAAATAATTTAACTGACATACTGAAATGTTTTTCTTGATATTTAGCCTAAATATCCCTTTGGCATTTCACCTCATTACTCCAAGTCAAACTTAATACCACTCACAAAAAAATGATTAATGCTTAAATTGTTCAAATATATGCATATTTGTGACATTCTGTCTTCAAAAATTGTTTAAAGCTATTTAATGAAGCAACAGGTATACTTAATACTGAAATAATTTGTACTTTCCTTTGGAGAACTTAGTTCTTGCAATATGACTAACACATGCTTTGTCCAAAGCTACTATACTGAAACTCAAATATTAGAAGGTGGAATAACTTGGTCTAGCCTAGCAGAACACATACATATACAGAACTTCAAACATACAAGTAATCTAACTGGAACACCCATTCACATTTAAGCACATGCTTAAAGGCTTTACTGAGTCAAAAGAAGTTCAGAATCAGGAGAGAGTACTTTGTGATCTACGTATTGAATGCTTCTACTAGTAGATGGTAATTACAGCACAAAACAGTGAGAGTATGATCTTCTTCCTCTCTCAGAAGCTCACATATTCCATTAAACTTACGGATACTTAAATCAAAAAGTACTTTTATTTATCATAAGTTAATATTATTTCTTTAGTAAGGAGGTCATGAAAAAATTACTGAATAAGATGTCACTGGACCACAAGGGTCTGAGAAACAGCATGCTACATAACAAGAATTAGAGACATGCAGATTCACTGTTTTGAATCTGCACCTCACAAGGCTCTTCTGTAATGGAAATAAAGCCATGGATTCCTGAGTTTGGGAAAGGCCTAACTTAATAGACTTTTTTGTTCAGACATCAAAGAACAATGAGCAGTTTATTTACTTTTTCCAATGCATGCATGCTGAACACAGGACCATCATGTGCTTTAACAGTTTTTATGAGAAACACATCTCTCCAAATACAAACATCCCCTGTGGAAGTTCCAGAGAACGCCATCTCTTCAGTCCAGCCATATACTGCACACATCATTGTATCGGTTCTTCCCAATGCACCTATGCAGCCCTTTCTCCCAATTAGTCCTCCGCCTGGTTCAAACCAAAAAACAAGTCATCAGATGTTTGCTTAGAACTATTTTTCAAAAACTATACAGGCTTACCCAGAGCAACAAGTCCTTTTCTTCTGGTTCACGCATGCTCCCCAAAAAATTGAGCCTGAGAAGAGTTCTCACAAAATAAATTTTTTGTACTATTTGGCTTCTTTCAAGAAAAACAACTTACTTTTAACTTAGTACTTGAATCTGGATTTGAATATACATATACCCACACAGACGTGCAAAGAGGAAGTGCATTTGTAAACTCACACGTAAACACAAAACTTAACATTCACCACACAGTTCATAGAAATTCCTAATGAAATTAACTTGAAAGAAAAAAAAAAAGTTTAAATCTTGATATCCCATGCTTTTCACGATATGTTTTGAGTGAGAGGATTTCTAATTTTATTTTAGAGGTTTGCTATATTGGCCTCTGGATAACAGAAACGTTACAGCTATATACATTTTCAAATTCTTTAAAATACCACATCTAAAATCATTTGACAGGTCTAACGCACGGTAACTTCTGACTAGAAAATCAGATTTATATTTTCACAGTCCTCAGAGAAACTTCATGTGGTATAATACAGAAGCCCCTCAGGATCTGACACTTCATACTGTTCTCGTACTTACAGAGGCAAGGTCTCTGAACCTCTCTGCCATCACTTGGCACTGATGAAAATATAGTCCAAAGCATAGACTTTGGTGTCACTTCTCACATCAAGTGCACCTGCTCTAGTGCAGATTTCAGACACTTGGCATTTGTTAAGGTGCACTGATACTCTAGTCCTCACATTAACACTGCTGAGTGTGTTTCGCGGTGACTGCCTTGCCAGTGTGCCATTGCAGTTTCACACAGATGGGCTGCAGCATTAGAGAAATTTGATTCCTGCTCACTGAGCAATGCCAGAGAGAAAAGAGGCATTTTAAACAATT
Organism: Pelecanus crispus; assembly: GCF_030463565.1. Lineage (NCBI taxonomy): Eukaryota > Metazoa > Chordata > Aves > Pelecaniformes > Pelecanidae > Pelecanus > Pelecanus crispus. The sequence goes on from NC_134648.1 coordinate 54,072,785, forward strand.
TCATTTCTTTATTCAAAATCACCATCTCCAGGCTTTTATCATAGTTAAGATTTCTTTCTAAAGAATTCATAGTAATTCGTTCAGTAAATATTCTGACACACTTTGTTCTTTCTATAGATAGCAAGCACAATTGTTAAAATTAATAATTTATATAGATTTCAACAGCTTGCTCTCAGGCAACCTTGATTAATTTCTGTTGGAGCCAGAACTGAGAAAACTAGTGTCATTTTTTTAATCACAGACTTTTCTCTCCACAATTAATCTCTATCAAGGACTCAGGTGAGTTGATGTGCACAAATTCTACATGAATAATTAGAACATTCTTAGCAGATAAGCTAGCTTTCTGTAGCACATGTCTTTATATACGTTTTGAGGTTTGAAGCAATGAAGTTCATACTAATACCAGGGAATGGATTTTTCACTCTTCAAAATTTTTCAAGCAGATAAAGCAAGCTGCTTTACCTTGGTTTTTAATTGTCAAGTTCAACAGAGGTATCTAAACAAACAGGTCTCAACTGGCACATGTATCCCCTTCAAGTACTTTGTCTGAATTTTTCTATGTGGATTTTTATAACCTTAAATTTATTTATATTTGTGCCTCTTTATAACATACATGTTCTAAAAACTGTTCTACTTCCAAAAACTGTTCTACAATTTTAGAGCAACTCTAACATTGTCAGATGTGCTACGTTATTATTAGATATAAAATCAGACAGTAGGAAATCCAGGGTCCTTTCTACTTGCGTAGCTATAGCTCCATGGCAAACTTATCTTAAAATGAATTCCCACTACTGCCATAATGCCAATTAATATTATTTCTACTAGGTCAAAGCTAACTTAGAGAGATACACAGAGAAAGCACTTGCCTTTTATGCATGAAACATACTGTAAGAGATGCAATATTTATACTTTAAGTAACAGAAAACGCTGTAATTCTGAAAAGTTGCCTTACCTGCTCTACGCCAGAATTTCATGTGTTTAATTCCAACTGTAATCAATTTATCAGGCATATAAGGATTAATCTTAACAACAAAAATCTTATCTTTGCTTCCCCTGAAATGCAAAGCAAAATATTTTAAATAAAAATATAACTATTCATATTTTTAAACAGGTTTTGGTTTGGGATTTTTTGGCTAATGTATACCTTCTTTATCTTGCGAACATTTACTTCCAAATCATTAACAATAATTTATTATGAGGAGGAGGAAAGCCAAAGAACTAACATGCCAAGTCCTGTCCTATTTTCATTACCCTTCAGTTTCCAAAGCAGGTGAGTAATTATGTTACTTCAGAAATCCACTAAGTGGCATTTTCTTTGAAAAAGAGTATGTATTTGCATTAAGTTTAGGTATATGGCATTTAGACCTCTGACAGCTCATAATGAAACTGAAAGGTGTAAAGTTGTAAATCTTACTTAAAAGTCTCTCGTTTTGAAAATAAATTGCCATTCTCATCCACCTTTTAATTGTTTTTTTTATTTTTCTTGCTAGACTAAAACATATGCTGCTATATAAATTTTAAATGGAGATTTCAGTTTTTAGAAAACATCAAAACTTGTGTGTTTTAGATTTCTTACTATGCTTCTATAGAACCAATGTTTTGCTTCAGTCCTATAGTTTGAAAACCAGCTTTCAACTATGTTTGCTACCTGTGCAAGGAAAGAGTAGCTTATAGTAGGGTTTTCTTTTCTTTAAAGTGCAGAAGAGCTTCTAATCCTTAATTTTTGCTCCCTGTTTAAGAGTGGCAATAACCTTTTACCTTCTGTGATTTTCAGACCACTAAATGAACTAGTAACAAAAAGCATGAGCCAGTTTCTTTCCAAACTCACACCATAATCTTCCAAGTATAGGTGCTGCTCTCAAAAATTGTATTCAGTTCCTCTGAGTAGGTAGAAGGAAAAGCACTCCAGAAACTAAATCCAGTTTAAACTGGTTAAAGTTTGATTAAAAAAAAAAAGAATTAAGTGAGATTGGTGGGTTCAGAGAGTAGAGGGAATTAAAAAAAAAAAACCAAAAAACAAAACCAAAAACCAAAACACACTTGAAAGGCAGACAAGTGAAAGGCCTAAACCAGTATCTTCAGAGAAGCCAAGCTAACCGGGCTTCTGACAAATAACAGTGACAAATATTCAGGATTTTCATGCCTTGGTGGATAAGAAATTCAGAGCGTGTTTAAAAAGAAAATGAGAGTAAATGTCATTGAAGAGCAATACTCAATGGATAAAAAGGAAGTTGATACTTTAAAAATTGTATCTGCAGAGAAAAAATCCCTTTCAAACCTACGCAGAACAATATTTAGAGTACAGATACTGAATCCAGGCAGAGAGGGGAAAAGCCCACTCACATTACTGCTCTATTTGAAGTAGTAGATCCTGAGAAACAACAAAGTCAAACGTTTCAAAAACATGACTCAGCATCAGAAATCAGATTCTATCTTGTAGATTAAAACGCTATTTAATAAACGTGTATGAAATAATCGTGCAGAGTCAAAGAAACTTCAAAAATATTTAACCTTTGGAGGTTATTTAGTCCAACTTCCTGTTCAAAGCAGACTAACTTCAAAGTTAGATTAGGCTGCTCAGGACTCAGAAAGGAAAAGGAAAGAACCTTGAAGAAAAGAGAACTGAGTAAAACAGCTGCAAACAACTATCCCAAGGAAGACATGACCTCTGATGAAAAAGATCTGAAAAGCAGAGCATACATCTCTGGGAGGGCCAACAGAAGTGCATGGAGTGAATTTTAAAGAAATTATTTTGGAACACATCACATAAATAAACAAAAATCAGCTCTGTCTTCTATGTCTTCTTTCTTCACCAGTTGAGCTGTCACTGTAAGAATTCTTGTTGACTCTATCAGAGCTTCAGTTTTTTCTTCCAAAGAAAGTTTTAAGGCTGTGCTAGATGTTATCGCCTGCATCACTTAAGTGATAGAAACTGCTAATTTATTAGAGAACTATTATTCTTTAAAGAATATATTTTGCTTACTGTCATTTGAGAGTAAACCCAGGTACAAATTTTAAAACAAAGTTAAATTCCTACCTTACTGCTGAAAGCTTTTCTCCTTTCTTCCAATCCCAGAGTACAATAGTGTGATTGTCATCTATTCCAACAGAAGCCAATCGTTTCCCATCCGCTAGAAAAATAAATTTATGATTAAGAGAGTACATAGATAATATTATGTTGCAATAATAAGAAACCATACTAAAGAATATTATAGCTTCACAAATATTATAATAATGTACAAACAGGTAAATAACTGTATGACATGTGCCTAGAGGCACATCTGTCATCTGTTTGCTTTTAACTTGAGTGGTCAGTTGGATGGAGTTTAGGACTTCAAGTTACCCTGTCTAAAAATTGCACTTAGATCCTCTGTGTTTGTAGCAAATCCTTTGTTCATCTAGCTGCTGACATAGTTGCACAAAAACCTTCATCACAGGTTGTACTGTGAGAATTTTCTGTTCACTCTGAAAATCCCTGTTCAGGGAAAGGAAAGCACTGAAGCAATACCATGAAGTTTATGTAATATCCTTAAACTTAGTAATAGTGTGAAGTCTTTGAGCAGCTCTGACACGTATCCCACATTAACCTCCAAGAAAAAAGTTATTTGTGCTCACTTGTGATCAACAACTTTCTGACATGTATCCATCTTTGAAATTGCTATGCATCCATGCCAGAATTTGGGAAATGAGATTCACATCTTGAAAAAGGTGAACCAAAGACGGGTAAGAACCATCAAAGACCCCAAACTACTCATCTCTGTGATCACACATCTTCACTGTGAGGTTAGACATCCTATCTAGGAAATCCAAACCATTAAAGAATGAATAGAAGCCAGTGGAGAAAGGGAAATTTAACATTGGTACAGGAATTCAATGTGTGGGGTGCAAAAACCTCAAAAAATTTAACTGACAGTCTCTTATGTTAGTATAGGGTGGAGAGAAGGGCTGGGTTTCTGCCCAGAACTCCATAACTGGATTTTCTGAATTTATCAGTGTGCTACTCAATTGGCTTGCAGGATTTAATTAAAAAGAAAAAAAAAAGTGCAGACCTGATCAATTTGCTCAAAAATTCTCTTACACAGTTGTACTGCAGACACAACAGTCAATATCCATGCTCCTGCCTCATACAACCAAAAGAAATTCCAAAGTAATCAGCTCAGCTATTAAATGACACAGAACCTGTTCTTGCATTTCCTGATGTGCAAGACTCCACAGGAGCTCTTTTTAAAGAATGATCGCTTGAAGACAGCCTCTCCCATTCGACATTGATCACTGAAGAATATTTTTAATACAGTATCTTCACTGTAAAGGAATTCCCACTTGCTCATTAGAACTGATTTTCTGTATTTTCCACAAAAGGAAAATAGTATATAAATAAATAAATAAATACATACATAAACACTTATTACCTGAAAAATCAACAGCACAAACACCGTACTGGTGATAGCCCTTTAATACTGAGAGTGGTTTTATTGTTTCTGTATCCCAAATGTGTATTGAGGAATCTCGACCAACCTGAAAGTATACATATTTATAACCATTTTTTTTTCATTTCTCAGTTACTTCACACAGTTGTTTAGAAGTATAATATTGACAAATACTTTAAAAAGTATTTGAAAAAATTTACAGTGATAAAATTTGCCTAGTATTACTTCTGCCTGGCTGGCAGTATATTATTCCTTCTCTGGCTTTACAAATACCACTGCCCAGCTGGCTCCTTCTTCCCTCCAAAGAACTTAGGCATATTAATCACAATTAACTAGAGTCCTCTTGGGTGGGGGGAAAACCCTTCATTGATTGCACTGTGGCATATTTATTCCATCAATCATTTCAATTCAAGCATTCCCTGTCTAAAAATAAAAGGTTATTTTTATTGCTAGTATGTAAGCTACTCTATGTTTGAGAAATCAAGGTGACTTCTGTTGCTTTCTGGTGTCATTACAAGTCCCTATAAATCAGATTCTAATGCACTGATACCTGTGCAGTAGTCTCCACTAGAATGGCACTAATGCAGGTAACTAGAACTTGGTAAGAAATGGAATATAGCTTATTCAACTATGTACAAGCATTGTTAGTCAATATGTACAAGATTATTTGCTATTCCAAAGGTTTTGCACCTCAGGACACAAAAAAGGGCTGCCAAACTAGAGGAACACTCTCCTGCGTTTAAGGCCAGGGGCAGAACTCAAGAAAACTAGGATCTGTCTCTGGTTTTGCCACAAATTTAATATGTGATGTTTGCAAAGCTTTTCATAACGTCAGTTATCAAGAAAATCTGTTTGCAGACTTGCAGAACCAGTGTTGCATGGGGAATTTTATTACTGTACTACCTAATTTCTGCAGGTAATGTAGTACACAACAACATAAACTGGTGTACATATAAACCAGTATATAATGGAGTGTATCTTTCTGTTGATAGCATAAGGTATTTTAAAATATAGTAAATCCAGGCACATTTTTATTTATAGTCTTTACTACTCCAAAATTAAATAGAATCAATTCTCACATTTAGGGCTTTAATCTCTAAACTGACCTGCAAATTTATGTTCATCTCAAACATTTTTACACAAATTAAGGGCATTAGAAGCAAAATTTATTTCTATTAAAAATTTCAGTTCACGTTCTCCAATTTATTATATAACAACAACAACGATAACGACAATAATATTGATAATAATTAAAAAAGCTTGGAATATCAAATTAAACCTTCAAGTCCTGCTGTATAAACATTTATGGGAAGAGATGTTTGTCAGAAAACTTGAGTGAAAAAAATTTACCTGAATTACTGTCTGGCAAAAGATAAAATGAACTACTATAAATACTTTAGCAACATACATACCTGTGTTGCATGTACAAACAGCAAACAGTTTGGCTACAGGTGATAACCAAAAACATAATGCATGAAACTGAAATGCCAGAATGTAATAACTGCTAACTTCATGTTATGTAATACATGAATGTAATAATAACATAGCTAACTTCAAAACTAAGATACTAAAAAAATTTTAATTGCACATTTCCTCCACTTGTTATCATGAAAAAGCAACATAATGCTGAATAAAAAATATGAATCTATTCTTAAATAAAAAAGTTCAAAAAACCTATCAACTAAAGACTCTTACCAGAATTAACATAAAGAACTAGAAAAACCACTTATGTTGCAGTTTTTTAACACGATTCCATCTGCAACAGAAATGCATTCCTTCACCTGAATAAATGTAGACTGGACTTCCTTCCTCCAAAATAGGCTTTTCTAAATTCAGTAGTAACAACTTCAGTTTCTTATTGCAGATAAGCACACATCCTACCTGGCCTGTTGCCACATAGTCCTTTAAGGGATGAATAGCAAGGCAAAGAATGTCATCATCATGACCTAGATAAAAGCGCTGTATGTTCTGCTGTCGATTGTACACCACTCCCACTGCTGCAACATGGTATACAATTTCACCCGTCTGAGTGTAAAATAAATTGCTTCGACAGTCGTAACCTCTGTAACTAATTAAAGAAAAAAAGTTTGTTCATCAAGGTCATTACCATATATACTGAAACTTTGAGACAAAATTATGCAAGATGCATTCTGCACATGTAAAGACTCAAGATTACTTACCAATTACCATTTTGGTGTTTTAAGATCATTAACATATTTTCCCAAAGGAATACCAATTTATCAATTCCATTTATTATTCAGATATCAGTACTACTAGCATTAGTTTGAAAGTGGCTGCTATTTAATAGTTACTGTCCACAGCTAGTTTAGAAAAGGAAGTAATAACTAGTACTTACTAGACCAGTAATTACCAGACCACGTGGAGAATTCAGGCATGCAACATGTAATTAAATGAAATAGCCAAAACTAATGCTTTGGACATTTTCTATCTCTTACTGCTCAAAAATCAGGCAGCAAAAGGTTCCACAAGAATGCGGACCTCAACCCCAGAGGCACGGGTACGTGAGCGGCAAGGAAAAACAATCACAAAAAAGGGTTCTTCCAGGAAAATTACTGCTCCAGTTTCCAGTGAGCAGTTCCCCAGACAGAGCAGAAGGGCTGATTTTACTTCCAATCTTAATCAAGGGACTTTTGATTCACATTTACAAGAAGTGAACCACAAATAGTATGACCAGTGTTAGAGGGGCCCTGCCTGCAGCCAGCTGGAGGAAGGGGACAACCGGGTTTACTGGACTGCGTGGATTCCATGGCCTGGAACATCAGACGCACAGGAGTAGAAGGCTCTAGTGGACACCGGTGCACAGTGCACCCTAATGCCATCAAGTTATACAGGGGCAGAACCCATTTGTATTTCTGGAGTGACAGGGGGATCCCAACAGCTCCAGTATTGGAGGCCGAAGAGAGCCTCACCGGGAATGAGTGGCAGAGGCACCCCATTGTGACTGGCCCAGAGGCTCCGTGCATCCTTGGCATATACTACCTCAGGAGAGGGTATTTCAAGGACCCAAAAGGGTACTGGTGGGCTTTTGGTATAGCTGCTTTGGAGACAGAGGAAATTAAACAGCTGTCCACCTTGCCCGGTCTGTCAGAGGACCCGTCTGTTGTGGGGTTGCTGAGCGTCAATGAACAACGGGTGCCAATCGCTACCACAACTGCACCGGCAGCAATATCGCACCAACCGAGACTCCCGGATTCCCATCCATAACCTGATTCGTCGACTGGAGAGCCAGGGAGTGATCAGCAAGACTCGCTCACCCTTTAACAGTCCCATATGGCCAGTGCGAAAGTCTAATGGGGAGTGGAGACTAACAGTGGGCTATCGTGGCCTGAACGAAGTTACACCACCGCTGAGTGCTGCCATGCCAGACATGCTAGAACTTCAATACGAACTGGAGTCAAAGGCAGCCAAGTGGTATGCCACAACTGACATCGCTAATGCGTTTTTCTCAATCCCTTTGGCAGCAGAGTGCAGGCCACAGCTTGCTTTCACTTGGAGGGGTGTTCACTTGGAATCAACAGCCCCACGGATGGAAACACAGCCCCACCATTTGCCATGGACTGATCCAGAACAGGGTGAAGCTCCAGAACATCTGCAGTATACTGATGACATCATTGTGTGGGGCAACACAGCAGAAGACATTTTTGAGAAAGAGAAGAAAATAGTCCAAATCCTTCTGAAGGCCGGTTTCACCATCAAACAAAGCAAGGTCAAGGGACCTGCACTGGACATCCAGTTTTTAGGAATAAAATGGCAAGATGGACATCATCAGATCCCAATGGATGTGATCAACAAAATAACAGTCATGTCTCCACCAACTAACAAAAAGAAAACAGAAGCTTTCTTGGGCATTGTGGGTTTTTTGAGAATGCATATTCCAAATTACAGTCAGATCGTAAGCCCTCTCTATCGAGTGACCCGGAAGAAGAATGCTTTCACATGGGGTCCTGAGCAACGACAAGCCTTTGAAAATGTTAAACAGGGGAATAGTTCATGCTGTAGACCTTGGGCCAGTCCGGGCAGGGCAGGATGTAAAAAAAATGTGCTCTACACTGCAGCCAAGGAGAATGGCCCTACCTGGAGCCTCTGGCAGAAAGCACCAGGGGAGATGTGAGGTCGACCCCTAGGGTTTTCGAGTTGGGGATACAGAGGATCCCAGGCCTGCTGTACTCCAAGAGATATTGGCAGCGTATGAAGGAGTTTGAGCTGCTTCAGAAGTGATTGGTACTGAAGCACAGCTCCTCCTGGCACCCTGACTGCCAGTGCTCTGGGCTGGATGTTCTAAGGGAGGGTCCCCTGCACACATCATGCAACTGATCCTACGTGGAGTAAGTGGGTTGCACTAATCACGCAACAAGCTCGAACAGGAAACCCCAGTCGCTCAGGAATCTTGGAAGTGATCGTGGACTGGCCAGAAGGCAAAGATTTCGGAATATCACCAGAGGAAGAGATGACACGTGCTGAAGATGTCCCACTATAATAAACTGTGAGAAAATGAGAAGCAACATGCTCTGTCATATTGTGGGAGAGGACCCTGTCGATAGGTCCTGTCGTATTGTGGGAAAGCATCGGAGGTGGAAGGCTGCTGTATGGAGCCCTATACAACTATTCACAGAAAGAGCTGAAGGAGAAAGTGAATCGAGTCAGTTTGCAGAGGTGAAAGCCATCCAGCTAGTTTTAGACATTGCTGACAAGAAAAATGGCCAGTACTTTATCTCACTACTGACTCACGGATGCTGGCAAATGCCCTGTGGGGTGGTTGCACCAGCGGAAGCACAGCAGCGCAGAGGCAAACCCATCTGGGCTGCTGCGTTGTGGCAAGATATTGCTGCCCGGGTAGAGAACTTGGTTGTAAAAGTACATCACGTAGATGTTCACGTACCCAAGAGTCAGGCCACTGAAGAACATCAAAACAACCAGCAGGTGGATCAGCTGCTAAGATTGAAGCGGCTCAGGTAGATCTGGACTGGCAACATAAGTGTGCATTATTTATAGCTCGGTTGGGCCCATGACACCTCAGGCCATCAAGGAAGAGATGCAACATATAGATGGGCTCGTGATCAAGGCGTGGACTTGACCATGGACACTATTGCACAGCTTATCCATGAATGTGAAACATGCGCTGCGATCAAACAAGCCAAGCAGTTATAGCCTCTCTGGTGTGGAGGGAGATGGCTGAAATATAAATATGGGGAGGCCTGGCAGATTGATTATATCACACTCTCACAAACCCGCCAAGGCAAGTGCCATGTGCTTACAATGGTGGAAGCAACCACCGCATGGCTGGAAACATATCCCGTGCCCCATGCCACCACCTGGAACACTAGCCTGGGCCTTGAAAAGCCACCCCAGAAAGAACTGAGTCAGACAACAGGACTCATTTCCGAAACAACCTCATAGACACCTGGGACAAAGAGCATGGCATTGAGTGGGTATATCACATGTATGATGTTAATTGCTGTATAATACTGTATGTCATCAGTTTTATGGTGGTTATATGCCATATCAATGGTACTACAGTAAGAATTGCACAGATTAATGAAGAACGAACCTTGATGAAACTGAGCAAAGTGCAGCGATGGTAGAACAGGAAAAGAGCAAAGGTGATGGAACCAGAACTGGCTTCAGCATGCAACAGTCCAACACCACACACCATCTCTCCTGCCCTGAAAGACTGTTATGACAGATGGAGCCCAAAGTCATGGACTACATGAACTCAATGGACATTTTAGAGGGAGGGCCCATAGACTAAGGGAATGATATCTGTGTGTACATACCAAAAGATAGGAAAAGTGGTGGTGATTAATTGGAACGTATTGGAAAGTGTGGGACCTGGGCATGACGTAGATGGTATAGAATAAGGGGTGGATACCGTCCTGGTTTTGGCTGTGACAGAGTTAATTTTTTTTTCCTAGTAGCTGGCATAGTGCTGTGTTTTGGATTTAGTATGAGAATAATGTTGATAACACACTGATGTTTTAGTTGTTGCTAAGTAGTGCTGACACTAGTAAAAAGGACTTTTCAGCTTCCCATGCTCTGCCAGTGAGAATCTGGGAGGGGGCACAGGCAGGACAGGTGACCCGAACTGGCCAAAGGGATATTCCATACCATATGATGCCAAGCTCAGTATGTAAACTGAGGGGAGCTGGCCGGGGGGTGGCAACCGCTGCTTGGAGACTGGCTGGGCATCAGTCAGTGGGGTGGTGAACAACTGCATTGTGCATCACTTATTTTGTATATTCTTTTATCGTTGTTATTATTATTTGTTATTATTATTATTGTTTTCCCTTTGTTTTCTGTCCTATTAAGCTGTCTTTATCTCAACCCACAAATTGTACTTTTTTTTTTTTTTTTTTTTCCTGATTCTCTCATCCTACTGCAGGGGGTGGGGGAGTGAGCAAATGGCTGTGTGGTGTTTAGCTGCCTGCTGGGTTAAACCACAACACACAGATATCATAAAACTGAAAGTTTCTGGAAACTTGCTAACAGAAAACAAATACATCAATCTTCTTCCAGATTAGTTTCTTTTTTGAAGGAAAAACCTGTCTCCTTTCTGTACCGATACAGCAACTGGCATGAGTAGGCCAATTCCCAACTGAGTTCTGTATGCACTATCACAGTATGCACATTTCTTCCTAGGTGTGATTAAGATTCAGTACCCCATAAAAACCAAAGGTGGCATTTTCAAAAAGGCTAGGGTCCTACTTTCAGAAGTAATTTAAGAGGCTCAGAAACCTAAAAAACGTTAAACAAACAAGCAAGTCCTCAATTAGTGTTTTTAATAATGCAGTCAATGGAGATAACATTTAAAAATGCGAAACGTAAATTCATTCCTTCCTTTCTTCTGGTATAAACAATACTCCATATACAGGTGACACATCCTGTTTCTATGCTATTAATTCCCCAGCTAATGTCTTCCTCTTCCTTCTTCTGTTCTTACAGATCTTCCCTAAATCAATGTTTTAATTATTTCACAAAGATGCAGGCAAAATCTGCCTACATTTCTAAATATATAGTTAAATTTACAGGAAGGGAATGACACTTGAATGTGTTTGAATTGGCCATGAATGATCTTTATTTAGGGATCATAAGGCTCTATGTAAGTATTTTTGCATCCAGCTTCTAATTGAACTAGTTGGAAAAAAGCCCTGAGAATGGTCAGCAAGTCATTCCTGGCAAACAAAATAACTAAACTTTCACCATCAGCAAGTGCAAATTAACAGAAATCTCTAACGTCTATGTTATACTTCTCATGGTATTAACTTCTTTGCTTAATTAAAAGCATGTATCATCAGAACAAATTACATTATTTTTAAGAGAGAAAACAAATGCAGGATCTTTTTGCAACAGTGCAGGTCTTTAAATTATTGTATCAGACAAAGATACATACCAGTAAGTGTCATACACAAAATGAATTGGATAGCATTAAGGCAATTTCTGCATATGAGACACTTAAAGGTTTAAATGACACAGAAATTACGCAGTCCAGGTAGAAAAGTCTTTCATAAAATTATATATAGCGTTCCTTGTGTGCATTGTGCAACCACACGCACTGGTCAAGTAATGAATCTTTAAGATTGTTGACCAACTTTAGCTTAATTAATACTATTCTGAAAGCTCCAGCCATGGATCCATGTTCACAAATACTAGACCTGCTCATTACTGGAAAACACCACAGCACGTATCTGGAGCAGGTTTGAACACACTATTTCTGTTGGCTCACCTACACTACACACAATGGTACTTATGTCAGATCATACGTGATTAGAGAAAAATTTCTAAAATCATCTCACAAACTTTTTAAACAGACCAGCAGATGGTCGAGGCCCAGTCCTCCCCAGATGCAGAACACTGCATTTCCCCTTTTTGAAGTTCATAAGATTCCTCCCTGCCCAGTTCTCTAGCCTGTCCAGGTCCCTCTCAATGGCAGCACAGCCACCCGGTCTACTGGCCAGTCCTCCCAGTTTTGTACTGTCTGTGATACTGTGAAGTCCAAAGCTGGGTCTTATTAGATCACGAACAAGCAAAGTGAACTTCTTAAAGCAGCAAAACCTGTGATAGCACAGAAATAAAAGCTTTGAAGTAAGTCTCCCTCCAACCCACTGTTTAGACTGGTACTCACAGGCAGGTTCTTAACTTCAGGTTTGGTCCCAATCCAGCAACTTTTCAGTGTCTCCTGAGTTACTCTTCCTTCAAGGTCTCTAGAAAAATCTCTCTTTCCATTAGGTCTGAGGCTCAGCTATACATCTGCTCCCTGCTCTTCTCAGTGACCAACAATTTAGACTCTTAATACAGGTGCAGACTCTTCAGTCATGTTTCACACTCCCTCCCTCCATCCATATCTTTCACTAACAACTTCCCCCAGCAGCAACATGCATAGGTGTTTTGAAGCTGATTTCTGCCTGACCCAACGTGCTGCCTGCTTGCCCTGCCTGGCTGTGCTGCACCCTTCTTTGATGTCCAGCCACTCATTTTTAAAGGGACATAATATACAATGACCTACAGTAACTATGAAGAAAGAAAACAAAAATAACCTATCACACTATGCAACATCAACAGTTTAAGGACATGACAACATTCAGTGGGGGGCAAGGCAGGCACAGTGCCAAAGAAGATACCTGTACCTACTGCCACTCAGACGTCATTTGCCTGTGCTTCGCTGACTCTGCACTGTGATCTATTAAAAATACTGGATTTCCTTTGCAAGCACAGAATAATAAAAATATGCACCCTAAATGAGAATATTTTAAAAAGCAGCTACGAAAATATGTATGCTGAAAGAAACAATGCTTTAGAAATACTGGACATTGAGCAATTTCTTAAAAGCTTAGCAGTCACTTAATAAAAGTAAAAAGCATTAAGACAGCAAAAGGGTCTCAGATCCTTCTAGCTGCAACCCAGAAATTCAGAATTCTTGCAGCCCTTGTCATAACAATTGTCTATATACTGTAAGTTAATCATAGTGAAACTGAGTACGTTAATGCCGTATTTCACCAAAACATCCAAAATGTATCTAGGATGCAGGAAAATAGTTCTTATTATTCATATCTACAACTTTTTATGATCAGAAGTTTGGATTTTAGTTCACTTCCTCCAGTTATAAAAAAATAGGTGGTCTTTCCCACATGCCAGTTTACTAACTCCCTGACTATATAGGTACTTTTCACCAGAAGGATAAAGCGATGGGCTTAGACAGTCCAAGCAGAGATTAAAAGAAGCATGTTTCAGTGCAGAAGATCATTCCCTGAGAATATGCTACACAGCTCCAAAATACTTACATCTCCATATTATTAAACCAATTTAGAACTGAGATTATTAGCTAATCTCAGAAAAAGCATGAAGAGAAATAATTTCTTCACATGCAGGAAAAAACACCACGGAAGTAATTTACAAGGCATCTCGATTAGCAACTAGAAACCAAATAATAATGAAAGCAAGCTTTGCATCACAGTTGCTGGATAATATATAACAAGGCACAACAAACGTAACACTGCATTCTGCAGTAGTTGATGCTTTCAAGTAGTCTTCAGCAACAGGTAATCAAACCATCAGTCCAGGACTGATTCAAGTTAATATGACAGTAACTTTCAGAGGAAAAGATAGCTACCTCAACTCTATGTAGGAAAAAAACTTTGCCATTACCAAGGTCATGAAGAGCACAGACTGGATTCAGTTTGAAATTAAGACATGTAAACATAGGTGTTCACATATGTGTTAGATATATTAACACCTATATTTTAATGAACAGTGTTCTAGTCGATAGAGTCAATGGAACCTGCAGAGCTATTCAGCTGACCAACCAGTCAGCATTTAATTTTACCTGAGCCAAATCATTCCTTATGCTCCACTGACTACTGACTGGATTTCCACCGACTGTGACGGACACTTAGATACACACATAAAACCACTTACTTTCAGGCACACAATTGTAAATCCTTTAACCTGAAGCTGGATCCTACCCACTGCTGCAAGTTACACATCTATTGCCAACTAAGGGGCAACTTCACAAGTAGTGTCCTCTCTGGGAAAAGAGTCAATGTCCATAGTTTGTCTGATGCTGTAAGCGTTTCAAAATTTGTATGTTACTCTTCAAAGTACATATGGGAAATTTCCAAGCGTAGTGCAATCCTCCCCCAAAAATCTCCAGAAGAAACAAATGTCAAAATAAACATGGTTGAGGTCAGAACCTTTAGCACAAAGGTAGAGATATTTTTCTGTTTTAAAATACTTTTGTATGGCAATAGTATTTTCTCAACAGGATCCACTCATCGCTTACTCCCTTCAGATGCTATTTGTAGGTTTGTAGCCCTCTGGTAGGAATCCATGCAAGGTGTCATAAGACTCTCATTTAAGAGCATGAGAAATCCCATGTCATCTTGAAACCATAACCAAATTTCATCTTATGATAAGGTCAGTCCTATGAGTATCCTGAAACTCAAACTACACTCTGCTTAAATCCTTTGAATATTTAAAAAAAAAAATAAAAAAAAATAAAAAAAATCATTCTTGTGAGATCAGCAGCATAGCTTTGAGAGAATACAGGATATAAGTATTATATTTGCATCCTTATTCCCTGCCAGCAAAAACAAAGTATTATAAGCATTGAGTCTGAGAAAGGGATTCCTCTGAATATCTCAAAAGATGTATCCTTTTTATGTTTCTGAACCACCACCACTGTCAAAGACATGGCAGAAAGACAATACAGGAATAGTCAAAAAGAGGCCAAACTAGTACACCACTTTAATAACATGTTTCTGATCATGATTGCATCAGATCTCTTAAAGATGCACTTAAAAGATTAACCTGTTAATAGAAATGGCTTTATCATCTGTATTAGTCAGTGGCTAGCTCACATACTCAGCATTATTGTTTTTATTCCCTTCAAAAAGTAACCAGAGGTTTAAAAGATTTCTTACAGGATATGAAGAGCTTTTTAAAAGTTCATCTTTCATGGCAGTTGACAAATTCAAAACACAAAACCAACGTGCTCAAAAACAAAGAAAGGAAAAAGAGCTTCCTATTACCCTAGTTAAAAAAAGCACCACTTTTTACACTTTCAAGGAACATCCAAGACATTTCCATTGCAGCTAAAGAAAGATGAAGCAAAGCAGACTTCCTGAATCAGAGAATATGCCTATTACTCACTTGGATGTGGGTCACTTTAAAGTTAACAGCTTGGACATTGAGAAAAATCTGTTGTTCAGCATGGATTCTTCATTAGTTTCCTTGATGCCCACTGGGTAACCAGACAGAACTCAACTGGACATTCTACTTCTGGTCATTCCTGGATATTCTGGTCAAGCTTCACTTCTGTTGTGAAGGAAATAACAATAATCCCAAAGATCTAGGGCCCTTGCTTGTGCTACATCTTCTTCAGGATCATTTGGTTTGATGCTTAGGCCAAATTTTAAAGACTACGTACAGCTACCCACTTCAATGCATTTTCTGCACAGATATAAAAATTTCAACTGAGAATTCTGGAGCGTCAAAAATAGAAATAAAAAACCAACTCTGCACCAAGCTTCCCAGTTGTCATTATTTCCAAAGC
This sequence comes from Pelecanus crispus, assembly GCF_030463565.1. Lineage (NCBI taxonomy): Eukaryota > Metazoa > Chordata > Aves > Pelecaniformes > Pelecanidae > Pelecanus > Pelecanus crispus. The sequence goes on from NC_134648.1 coordinate 54,088,778, forward strand.
TATTCCTCAGACTCCATGTCTTCTACAGACGAAATTGCTGAGTTGAATAATTAACTATGCTTACCCAATTAATTTATTAAGCATTCCATGTGGAGCCCTTCTAAAATTGTTTAAGTGTCATTATAAAGATAGACAGTATCAGTAACTTATCTGGGCATTTAGTTATCTCTAAAAAGAAGTTGTATTCCTGCAAAGAGGTATCTTTTGAAAGGAAAACACGGTATTACCTGATTTCCAATGCCTTAATTTAATAAAGGCTTTGGTTTTGCTTTGTATCAAGGGAATTTATATTTCTGATCATTATTCTAATGTAGTAACATCTACTGCCAGTTTGCTTTAAAACACCACATCTTTGTCCTGATGAAAAAAGTCTTCAGTTATGGGAGACTACCAATCCTAAAGACGAAATCATAAGATTTCAAGGATGCATCTGAAAGTCATTTTGTTACTCAAATTAGCACCAAAAAGAGAATGAAACTGAATTTTAACACACTTCCAGGACCTATTAAGAATTAAATTTAATTCCTAAACTAAAACAGGAACATATAAGTTGTTTCAGGTTAGGTACAAACAATTTATACTTTTTTAATAAAACACTGATAGAAACACTACTTAGTACAGAACCCAGTCATCTTCAACTACACCAAGTTTCTGTCGTAGCTTCCAAAATAATATACCAAAGAGAACCATTACTTTCCAGACACTGAAAAATGTGGGTGATAGCCAAATAGTATATTTAGTCACCTCTATTCAAATAATAAGTATCAGCTAAAGTTTCAGTGCAAATTCACTTCAGAATTCACGTTCAGAATTAGTCTAGCTTGGCATCAAAGCTTTCTATTAATTTAGCATAAGTTTATTTTTACAGAAATAAATAAAAACAGTAAATCACAAAGCAACTGACCCAGAAGTATTTCATCTGATTATTAAATTATAAACACCAATCTACAAAACACAGTCTCCTTGTATATTTCAAAGAATCCTAGTTTTCATACCCATGAACAAAATGTAATCTTATACTGTTCCCTGGAGCCCGCTCTCGTCTCTTAGAAGCTGCACTTTTTCTTTTTTCTTTGCATTGCTCTTTAAGCTGAGGTAGATCTTCTTTGTAAACCTTTAAGAGAGAGCACACTTATAAATTAAGATATTCATAAGAAAAACAAGTTTCTGAGAATTCAGCCACAGTTATCACCCACAAAAATGTTATACTGACATCATGGGGAAAAAATCTCCAATAACTGTAGCTGGTTATTGTATAGTGTAACTTGTTTTTAAATTACAACCAAAACTCTAATAGAACATACTAGGAATACAGGTAATCACTTTTTTTCCCTCTGTTGTATCTTAACGTTTTGAATACCTCTGATAATAATAATTCTAAAGGTTTTGGTCAGTTCCTGCTCAGCTCTGTCTCCCCAGTTTTCAGATTTCACCAGGTCGTCATAAAAAGACCAACTTAAACCCTGGGAAGCATTCCAACTGCCATTAAAACTAAAATCTTTACCTGTCGACGATAGGTGATCTGTGTCTCTTGTTCAATTTCAGAGTCTAGCTCTGGAACATCAGACTGATCTGAATCTGATTCATCACTATTAGAATCAACCAGACTCTCTGCCAACAAGAAAACAGAAACAGAAAATGAAGCAACCTAGATTACAAACCAGAAAGTGTTTAAAGTAACTGCTTAATGTTTATGATTTGATAATCAATGCTTATATTAACTTCAACATAAACTGCTAATAATTGACAGGCTGACAGGATCAATTCTGCTGATACAGTAGAAATAAGTCAACTTGTAAAGTATGATAATTTTTTGTTTGGTTTTGGGAGCAAGTTATTTTTCATTCATTAAAATTATTTCATCAACATTAATCTTAGGAGGAAAGGAAGAAAGAAGAGAATAAAGTAATGAGTATAAAGCAGAAACTAAGACTTGCAGAAAACTAACAAGAGAAGTAAAGGGCTCCGAAGAGCAACTTATGGTTAGGTGAGCCATTGATGTAAGCAGCAATTCTTCAGGTAGATTGGGGGAAAAAGAATCATATATGGGAAGGAAGTGGTAAAATTTTCGGTGACTGTGGAGAAAAAGAGTAGTCATTTCATTTAATGTTTCTGTTTTGTATCTGGGGAAAGCCAGATAATGTTGTAGCACAGAGTTTCATTCCAACAGAAACTGGTAAGAATGTCCTGGCTGATAAATAATATATTTGGATCTTTCTGCAACCTTTGACTGAGTGTTGCACATTTTTTGGTTAAGAAACCAGACACAAAATCAGTCTAGAACACAAATGGTTTTTAAAAGATCTCAAAATGTAATTGCAAAGAGAGAATCACCACTCAGAAATTTTTCTAGAAATATGCAATAAAGAACAATCTTTGGAGCTATACTACTTAGCATTATTATCAGTGATCTAGAGAAAAACAATATTGCTACCAATAAAGGTAGCAGATTACAGAGTTAGAAAAGCCATTAACAGAACAATTATCAGTAGTGTGACAAACTAGATGTATGTTGCACATAGTGTCAGATAGCCAGAAGTAAGGTTATATATCCAGGAACAAGGAATCTAAATAACACTTAATATATAGAAATTTTATCTTGGGAAACAGTAGCTAATGAGAAATTTGGGTAATGGGAAATAATTAGTTGAAAATTAATTTATACCATGAACGATCAAACCAGTTAAAGGCTTTTTGGAGGCTTCATCAAGGAAATGAAGAGAATTATTGCTTCTTTCTGCAGCTGGCACTGACAAGGCCAGCACTGAATCAGCATTCATTTACCTATTAGCTGGGTCCACACTGATACATCTTCATCTGATCTTAGCAATTAAAGGGTGAAACAGCCTATTTCATTGTAACTCTATATATTTATTTCCCCAAAGGACTCTCTAAATTCCTTTAGGAATTTCCAAGTGAGGCACTCAGTTAATTGTTTGATTTGGCGAAACTCAGTCATGAGAATAATTGCTGTATTAGTCACTGGTGGAAATATGATCTACATTTTTTTCCAAATATTAAACACCTATAGTCTGCTTTAAAAAAAAAAAAAATCAATTACAATGCTTAAATTATCATCTAAATACTTCAAAATTTTAATCAAATGAGTATATACATCTTTTTTTTTTCCAATGACACCTGGGCATCCATTTGTTGTCAATTTAGTAAAGGACAATATGTACATAATTCATAAATTCATATCTATGATCTGAACTTTTAAATTTTCCCTTTGCACAGGGAACGCAGTGGTAAAATTTTTTCACAGTCTTGCTAGACTGAGCATACAAGGTACAGGCAAGTATTGGGCAACACTATCAGGTACTTCAGGAAGCTGCGAAGTTTGCAGAACAACTATTTTGTGCAGACTGACAATTCTGAATAATTATTTCTATACTTGCACCAAAGAATTTTACTTCTCTTTTAGCCTCCCCTCCTCCCACCCTTTTTCTAATAAGTTACTTACCTTGGGGTGCTATATGAAGTGCATCCTTCAACTTCCGGTCAGGAACAAATTTCCACTGGAAGACAGAATGATCAGCTCCCCCAATGGAAACAACCCACTGGTGATCATGCGACCATCTAACGTTTGTCACATGAGCAGAATGACCAAGATACTTCTTAAACTTTGCTCCTAGAACAGGAATAAAAATCTCTTTCAATACACGTGGAATAAATGTTTCAGAAGCACCTTAGTAAAACAAATCAAGGAACCCTTATAAAAAGTAATAGTTTAATTAAAACGTTCTAATTACTAGTGATATTTTAATTAATAGCAGCAACTTTTTGCAGTATTCCCAAATTTTTATCTGTCTTTATGATAAATTTTTAAATTACAAGTCAAACACAAAGAGAGAAGACATGATAGCACTGTATGAGGTATACTAAAGGAAGATTTTTTAAAATTTTATTGTATTAATTATATTTTTTACAAACCAAGATTTTGCCAGTTACTATTTCTACATTGAAAAGATGCAGTTATTTAAATGTTTTATATGATTTATATTGAGCTCTGTGAAAACACCCCCATATGTGTGCTTGTAGCACTGGTTCCCACTGTGTGCAATTTGAGTGCTAAGCACTTCTAGCAATTCATAGCCTCACACCTTTAGTAGTAGTAGCATAAATACATCAAATTAACGTTTTCACTGACTACTATGTAATTACAACACAATGACTGGATCAGTTACTAAAAAGAAGTTCCTAACAGCATTCCATTATACAGATTCTTGTGCCTTTTCTTTGGTTTTATAATTCTAGTGCAAAAGAGGGGACAAAAAGGGAATAAATTTAGTCTCCTTCAAATGGACAGCAGACTGTTTTCAGGAACATATTTTTGGATTACCTCAAGTACCAAGAAAAGCCTTATCACTTTAAAAATAAAACTGGAAAGACTGAAATGAAATGGTTTTTTATATCACCTTTTACAAAGAGTTGAAAAAATACAGGGGAATATCAGTAATTTAAAAAAAAAAAAAATTCTTTAAGCACATATTGCTTGGAGGCATATCCTAAGCACCATCACAAAGATCATGCGGTTGTAGACAGCACTAAACATGCAGTGCTGCAAATTACAGCGATGCAATGGTGCAACTTTTTGTTTCCCCTTTCAAAACTTAAGAGATTTGATCTAGTCCCAGGAAACTTTTATGGTTAAGAGGACTCTGCTTAAAAGCAAGGGAACATTTCACAGGCCTTCTCTGATCATCATCACGTTACCAACTTGAAGAACAGAGATCTCTGCTATTGATAATTTGTCGCAGTTCAACTTGAATGGTGTCTAGAACGGAGTTCTTCAAACAGCTCTGAAAATGTGAAGCCTTTCTCATCTAAAAAGATAGACATCTCCCCTCTGTTCACTCAGTCCTGAACAGTAAACTTTAAAATTATATACCTCACTTTAGGCTTCTGTTTTAGAAATTTCACATGACATTTGTCCTTATTGCTATACAATTTTGAGGAAAAGCATGTTGGAAAAGTTTTTAAACTTTAAATAGCATACAGTGGCATACTGTGATTACAGGACCAATTTGCTGGTCACTTATTTATTGCTTCTAATTATTTAGTAAAGTTATTTTTTCTAGTTCATAGCCCAAATCTCCATCACAAATCCAGAGAAAGGAAGAAAACTACTTGAAGACCCAGGTGTAATACTTAAAGATATATATATCATAAAAGGGTAGATATTGCATCACCTCATGAAATTCTACCAAAAAAACCCCAGGAGAACTATTTTACAAAATAAAATATATGTAAAACTTTTGGCTATCCTATTCAAAATGTAAATAAAATACTGTTACTGTGACAGCTGTCAACACACCAGCCTATTATTGTTTTCTACCTTTGGGCTCAAACTAAACCTCTAAGAATAAATACTGGCTACTTATATAATTTTCAAAACACCAGTTTTCTAAAACCTTTTACTTGAAAAAACAAAATTCAAAAATATACATTTATAATGGAACTTAAAGGTACTACCTTTTCTTAGACATGGGTATCGGAAGAGCTTTACTATTCCATAATCATCAGCTGTAACCATAACTTGCCCAATAAAATTTGCATCCACAGAATTTATATCATTTATATCTGAATATTTGGGCCAAATTCCATTAACTTCAAGGCCAGAAACACAGGTCCATGACGCCCACTGAACGCCTTTTAATTCCTCCTTGTTTGTTACTTCTTTTCCACCTAAGAACAAAAATAGAGAGCTATTTTCCAACATTCAGTTATGCAATTTTAAAGAATTTAAAATCTTTAAAAATTTTCCAAAAGTCAAATCCAAGTGAGACAGAATTAAAAACTGACTTCTAAAACTGACCTGATCTAATATTCTCTGTTATGACCAACAGTATCAGTAGAAGGCTTCTCAGCACTACTTAACAGAAGATCATAGCTTTGGTACTTTACAGTTTTTATTATTCTTGATATCTGCTTGAGGCTGTGTTATTTTTAAATGTTTATGAAAAAATACATGTAGCCATTCTAAGATAAATTCTGTTGCTGAGCTATTCTAGAAACCTGGATTATTTAGAGGAAAAACTGAAGAACTCATTTAGATGTGGCCACTGTAAATTACTGAAAATCCCGATTTTATGCTTACATCCTTGTTACATTATTTCACATCAGCTCTATCTGTAACAACATTGTTCCAATCCCACAAAGGTTCATGTAAGAGCTTAAGTACTGAGTCACACCAAAAGCCCATTTAATAAATACTGTGTCTTCAGGAATGGCCAGAAGCAGAGTGCAGGAGCAACACAAGAACAATGCAAGCAAATGTAAAAGTTGCGAGTCGGACTGAGTACGCAACTGCAGAACACGAGCAGGACACTGCCAACAATTCACCTCTCAGTCTTCAGTGGTATCAAAATTGAAGGCAACTGGGCTGGGTTTTTTCCTGTTTTCTTAATAGGATTCTGACTAGTGGGAGTGGAGGGGATGGGATGTAGTGGGGAGCAGCCTCGGGTACTGTAAGGCGGTAAGTTTTCAACAGAGGGATAGGGCAAGGGAGAACCCAAGTGGACTAGAATAAACAGAGCAAAGAACAGCCATAAAGAAAAGATAAAGCAAAATGGTAAATAAATCAGAAAGGACGATGTAAAAAAAAAAAAAAAACCCAAACAAAAAAAAAAACCCCACAGAAACCACATTCAAGGAAAAGTTCAACTACTATATACACCTCCAAGAACTCGAAAGGAACTCAAGTGCCCTGTTTGAAGAACCTTCAGCTCTGATGAAATAACTGCACCCTTTGACAAGGTTTATCTTGTAATCTCTTTCAATCACTAACCCATGTAAATCCATGACTACTAATACTGGTTATATTCATGACTAAGTCCTACAGATCTTGTGTTAGGCAACTCTAAGTTCCTTACTCATTTATAGTGGAATTTCAAGTGTTATATGATTCCAATCATTATTTAAAAATATTTAGGAGATTCCTCTAACTTCACTGACTTTGTTAAACTTTTTTCAGAAACAAGCTCTCACAATCCCACATTCTAATATATCAAGAAACTCCAGGCTGAAAGCTGCCTATATAAGTTAAAATTGCTCCTCCTGTGTGTACGTATCTGTTACAGTCTAATTAAATTTTCACTTACCATCTTTTCTTACATATCTTCTGCCTCATTCAGTGCACAAAATCAAACTTGTGCATAGAATGAATTAGATGCTTCAGCAAAAAGTCTCACAAAAAGCTCAATGGAACTATGAATGTGCAGTGCAAAGGGTAGATACTGTATAACAAATGAAGGTACAATATAGTAAGTGGGGATGATAATAAATACTTACTACAAGTACAATGAGTGAGAAAAATATAGAATGATATTATGTAACAAGTGTATACACACAGAAGAAACAAGTCAAACCTTGTGACAAACACTGCCCTTGACATATTGTAATCAGGACTACTTAAATTTGAAGCTTTAAGATATACGTACTATGTGCACATGTCCTCTGCAGAGAGAATCATCTTGATGAAAACTGTTTCAAGAGTATGGGACAGTTCACTCAAGTTTTCAAGATAGTATTATCTTTAAAATATTTACAATAATAGGGTTGTCACAAACTTTGAACTGAAAACTATAGTTTAATATTATGTAATGTACTGATTTTCTTTAATGGTCCCCTGCCATAAAAGAGAAAAGACACATCTGAATTTGCATTATCAGTAGACTGCCCAGCTAAATTTGATTTTTATATTTTTATTCATTGTAAAGGTTGCATGATTGAATCATGTATGTATCACAGGTTCAATATTTCTTTTGTTTCCAGTGAGTAATTCCTAACAGTCTGGCATCCTTATATCAGGTACTCTTATTTTCTCTATAGTTACCTAATCCCATTATACTTCCAAATTCATTTGCATTCCAATTGTTTCTATCTATTACAAATTTCTCACTATAAAAGCTCTTTTAAGTTAAATTCCTTGGTTCTGCTGCAAACAGTTCTAGAAAACCAGATGACTCTTCCAAGATGCAACATATTGACTTTTCCACACATTTTAAAACACATACAGGGCAAGCAAATGATAATCCATTTAATGCCCAAGCTCAGTAAGTACAAAGCTATTAAGCTATTGCAAAACTGAATTTCAACACAGTATTTTTCTTTTTCTAAAAAAGTGGGAGCAAAGATTTAGTTTTGAGAAATAAAATAAATTGTAAGACAGCATCTCTACTATCAAAAGATGCATTATAAAGAAGAGTAAACATATAAGGATAAAAATATCTAAGTAACTTTGCCAGAAAATGCTGTACTTATTCAAATACAGCAAATATTTATACAAACTTAGAAAGAAATTTCTATATAACCCAGTGTTTTGAACCAGGATCTATATTTGGCTGTTTTTCATAGAATCATAGAATCGTTTAGGTTGAGAAGACCTTTGAGATCATCAAGTCCAACCATTAACCTAACACTACCAAGTCCACCACTAAACCAATTAAGGGTAGAGTACTAATTAATTTCATGTTACCTGGCTTGGTGGCTGCATTGTTTTTTAATGAAAGTAAAACTAGAATAGAATCATTAAGGTTGGAATGGACCTCTAAGATCATCAGTTCAATCGTCAACCCAAAACCACCATGCTTACTAAATCATGTCCCAAAGTGCCAGGTCTACACATTTTTTGAACACTACTTTTCACAAAACTACTATACATTCTTTCTGTCATAAGTAACAAATATCATAAAGGCAACTCAGAATCTTACTTGGCATCCTGTAAAAAAGTCTCTTCCCATTGCCATCATTAGTCTGTAAGTATTTACTGTCCGAAGACCAATCCATATGGGTGATGAAACTTAAAGATCCAACACACTCCCCAACCTTCTTGTATCGCTGAACAACACCATATATATCCACAGAGCTGTCATTGGAACCAACGGCTAGGAAATTCCCATCTGGTGAATATTTCAGTTCATGAATAGCTTCTTTCCTGTCTTTGATATGAACAACCTCAGTCATATCTCTGCAGTATGAAAGAAAGCATGTCATAAGTATATATATAAGTATAGAAGAGCCTTATCATACTGTCAAGTTCCCAGTTTTAAAAAAACGGAGAAAATTGTGAAATTATTACGTGAACTTTACTATCATATACAACAAATACAACACTGCTATTTTTAGAGTTGAGTAGGGCTTCATGGCCAAAAAGAGAAGGGAACAGTGAAAACAATTAGATAAAATGCTTGAAAGAGTTAATAATGTATCTATTTTTAATTTTTGTAACATACCTGACTCGAAGCACAGTGAAAGAGCCATCCTTCATTCCAAGAGCAAGATGGATTCCATCAGTACTAACCGCAGCACAGCGAATGGGTTCCTCCATATTGCACCGGGCAATCAGAGCATGGTCTATTAGACTCCAAATTCTAAAATAAAGTAATAATTACAAATGTAAGGAGTGGTTTGTAGCTATGTCATAGCTAGCTTGAAGCCTGCAATGTCTGCAGAACGCTGGACGTGGTAATGTCCTATTTTAACATAATTTTCCACAAGGCAAATCTAAGACAAAAGTGTGAATTTTGAATACAGCAAAGAATATTCCTATATTTAAAATAGTGAGAAAATATCCAATGAGAAATGCAGGAGCAGATTAATTTTAACTTTGTTTGACTTTCTGAATATAAGAAGAGTGACAACATATGACAATATATACTTTTAGACCACTCTGTGAAAATTTCACTATTTTGTTAATCATTTTAGCCAAGAATAACATTAAAGAACAATTAAAGACTTTGCTCAGTAAACATATCCTTTCCTATTAACAAATTATTATTCTTAACTCCTTACATATAACTAGATAATATTATAACATGTAAGTTTTTACTACAAGATATATCTGGAATTCTAGAGCATTATTTCAATATTCATAATTCAACTACTGCTTTGCTTACACTTCAGATATTTTTGCGTTACACTTAAGATATTTAACAAAAATGCCAACACATTTAACTTCTAAGAAGAGAATAGGTGGTTTTCACAAAAAAATGAACTTGTAAAAGGGAGTAATTACTGGGTTTTCTCAGAATATAGGTTCTATTTACTATGCATGCATTGTTTGATGAAAGTCCAAAGCTAGAAGTTAATTGCAGCATGTGAAAAAGTAAATATGGTAAGAGTAAAAATTGTAAGTTTCTATTACAATTTTTTTCACTGTAACCCTCTGAATGCCTAACATAACTCCTGAAAAGGAAACATTTACAGGACACTTGTGTATGAGTGCTTAGTGTTAGGCTAAATGAAATTTGTTCAAATTTTGTACATTTCATTTTTGTGAAATATACATTTCCACTATATTTTATTACTGCAGAGCACCAATTTCATGCATAACTTAACTGGTTCAGAAGCACTTCAATGCCACCTTTTAATACCTTTAAAATGTATACATTTCAATTAGGGTATCTACAAAATGAGCTGTTTGTATAAAACTGTATGCAGTTAAACAAAAAAACGAACAAGATTTAACCTGACTGATCGATCATCACTTCCAGTCATTGCTAGCGGTTTTGTAGGATGGACAGCCAAAGCCCACAGCTCTCCTTCACAGTGCCCCTGCATTATCAGGAAAGGCTTATTACGCTCATGCACCACAATTTCAAAAATTTCACTATCTTGTGTCCCGACAAGTATGTGGTCTCCTCTCCAGCAAACACTCCTTACAGACAGACCTGTAGAAGAGATTGTTACTGAGACATATATCCTGAGAATTTGTGCAACAAAGGTAACGTAGCACATGACAAAACATAAAAGCAAGAAAATGTCAAGAAATATCCATATACCTTCTCTTACTCCTCCATTTATTCCTTTTATCTATTCCATATAACACATACAGCCCTTGGAACATTAACTTTTCAAGCCTAGCATTACAAAAATTCTAAAAGAAAATGTGAGACTTATTTTAATAAAGGACATGTAGCCAATTCTTATACTACAAGATCTCTGACAGGGAAAGATAATACTGTCATTTGCATCTGAAATTAAGCATTTAACGTCTTTAAATTTCAACAAAGGTAGCAGACAATATAAACTACAATTTCTGATCAAACCATGGACTTTAGTACTAGCTAGATGAACCTAAATTAGGTAAGTGACAGAAGCATCTGTGGAAGATGCATTATATGTAAGACAGTCAGAGAGCCCAATTCTCCCCAGCTTGTTTCTGAAATGCTCCCCCTAAAGCAAATCTTTGTAACATCTTAATTGTATCTGGAATTATTTTTCCCACTAAATAAAAAATAAAAATAAATCAAACTGGAAAAAAACATATAAAGAGATGAAAAGGCTTTATGATGGAATTAAACATGCATTAACAAGCATTTCTAACAACTGAATTAGTTTCCAGGCTTACAGTGGAGGTGAGCACTCACAGGCTGCACTTGTTTGTAGATAAGGTTGGCAATAATAAAATGGAAGTTAGAGGACAGTTGTACGCTGAGAACCCACTCTTAGGTGCCCAATTTTAGGAATATGCACCTTTTAAAACAGGCTGTATTTATTACATTATGATAGTGCAACTCATTTTTGCCAATTTCAGGTGTAGATAACCAGATGGTAGCAATGCCTAACTTAATTCACTTTGCCTAAACACTGACTTTTGTGGAGAGTAGCTCAAGAATGATCTTTGAAAAACTACTCTGGATTAATCTGTGAGAGAAAATTGTATCTATCAGATGAGAGAAAGGAATACTGTAACAGTATGAGCTGATGTGCTTCTGAACAATATTCTTAACTATGTAGAGGGAAAAAGAGCCTTATGTTAGTAAATTTACATTGGAAAAAAATTGCAAGACTTGGAAATAGCGAATGGGTGGGTTAGCAGGCCAGTCTGGTGCATCTGCACTGATGTTTTAATTCTGACAAAGCTAGCTTTCAAAGCAAAGCTCCTATGGTGCCTACTTACCATGCTTTGCGTTACAAAATAGCGTTCCAATGCACAAATAAGACTCCCTTCATATGAAACAGAACTGAATGATGTGCTCCAGGAGTGTACTCAGTGCACTCCACTTGCAATACAATGTTCAGTCCACTGAACCAAACTACAGCTAACGCCCCTCAGACACCCCTCAAAATGCATATATGTTGTGCTACTCCAACCCTCCAAACAACTGTTTTGCTTTACAGATTTGTTCCATTTGCACTGGTAAATATAACCACCTTACCATTCAGCCCTACAATTTAAACATTATATGGCTATATTGTCTACAGTGATTAAAAAATAAAGAAACAAACAAACAGAATCTTTGATGAAGGATGATTAAGACATCTTAATCATCTTGCAGACAACACCAAGCTGAGTGGTGCCGTTCACACGCCAGAAGGACGAGATGTCATCCAAAGGGACCTGGACAAGCTGGAGAGGTGGGCCTGTGTGAACCTCGTGAGGTTCAACAAGGCCAAATGCAAGGTCCTGCACCTGGGATGGGGCAAACCCCGATATCAATACAGGCTGGGGGATGAAGAAATTGAGAGCAGCCCTGCAGAGAAGGACTTGGGGGTACTGGTAGATGAAAAGCTGGACACGAGCCAGCAATGTGCACTCATGGCCCAGAAAGCCAACCGAACCCTGGGCTGCACCAAAAGCAGCGTGGCCAGCAGGTCAAGGGAGGGGATTCTGCCCCTCTACTCTGCTCTGGTGAGACCCCACCTGGAGCACTGCGTCCAGCTCTGGGGCCCTCAGCACAAGAAGGACATGGACCTGCTGGAGCGGGTCCAGAGGAGGGCCACCAAAATGATCCGAGGGCTGGAGCACCTCTCCTATGAGGCCAGGCTGAGAGAGTTGGGGTTGTTCAGCCTGGAGAAGAGAAGGCTGTGGGGAGACCTTATTGCGGCCTTTCAGTACTTAAAGGGGGCCTATAGGAAGGATGGGGACAATCTTTTTAGCAAGGTCTGTTGTGACAGGACAAGGAATAATGGTTTTAAACTAAAGAAGAATAGATTTAGACTAGACATAAGAAAGAAATTTTTTACAATGAGGGTGGTCAAGCACTGGAACAGGTTGCCCAGAGAGGTAGTGGAGGCCCCATCCCTGGCAACATTCAAGGTCAGGTTGGACGGGGCTCTGAGCACCCTGATCTGGTTAAAGCTGTCCCTGCTCACTGCAGGGGGGTTGGGCTAGATGACCTCTAAAGGTCCCTTCCAACCCAAAGCATTCTATGATTCTATGATCCTTTTAGTAATTTGGAACTTCTTATCGTGGAGGGAGATATTTTGAAAAACAATTCGACTACTAGTACATATAAAATTAAATTTGTAAGACATCGTCACTGTACCACAGGGCATTTAAAATGGAATGTATTCCATCTTGCTGCAGTATTTCACAGTCTTGGTGGGAATGCCAAGTCAATTACAGAATATAAAGATTTAACTTTTAATCAGTTATTTCTTGACCCTGAATATCTGATTGCCATCAGATATCCTACCACACTGTCAAACTCTTGGCAAGATATTAGAAAATAACAAAGTGACTGGGGGCAAAGAAAACCAAATGCCAACAAAAGCAATACTGTAAGTGACATTAGTGCTTCAGTGTAAGTTTGTATTCTTTTCCTGAATCACTACAGCAGCAATATCTACAACACTGTCAAAATATGCTATAGACTGCTAGATGTAAAATTTTAGCATGACATAAACCGTAACTGAAGTCATAGATATATGTAAGCAGCATCTACAAAACTGTAGATTACTTCGAAATAGTTTTTATGAACATTTGGGTAACTAGCAAATGCAATTTCTGTACTCCGCTATTTCACATTGTAGATCTTACTGTCTCTTCTACGTTCCCTTAAAGCATTACTGTTCCTCATTAAAAACTGCTGTGCTATAGGAAAAAAAATGTGCATTTTATTGGTTTAAAAGAAAAAAATTTAAATCTCTGTGTCTGTAACTTCATAATATGTTTCACAGTAACTTTGAAGGACTATGTGACCTTCATGCTAGTGGGCATGATCAAATTTCTTTTCTAGTAAATAGTTCATAGTAACATATGTGAAACAACCTTTTTGCTTTTTTAAAGTCTTTTCGTGTTCAAAACACCAGTAAATTTCCTATCTTACTGGTATATCAAAAGCGAAAAACTTCTTTTTACCTTTATATCCCTGGTCTGTTTCCCTGAGATCAATCACAGTAATTGGTTTAAAATTTAAGTCCCACAAGCGAACACAGCCATCCCTGCCACCAGTGGCAAACCCCTCTTCGCACGCATTCATGCTGAAAATTCCTGCCTAAAGAGAGAAGAAAGTTATTTTTAACAATATACACGGATTAGAGATACCAATGTCAAAAGTGGAACTCTTGTCCATGCCGGTATTGATTTTCTTCCTGTCTTCCTATCTGTTACATTGTTGAAAATAGCATAAACATATGCAACTAATACAAGCTTTAAATTTGAAAGAGTCAGAAATGGAAACAAACTCAAAACAAGCAGAATTCACATTCAGTGACAAACAGTAAGATAGGAGAATTGTTGCAATACTTCTTTCATCCTGATGATGATGATGATAATAATAGTGATGCTGCTTCTTATCCTTAGAAAGAATTTAGTTTCATATCCTCTTCTGTTAGAGCCTGGTCCAACTCTCACAAATGTCAGCAGGAAGATTTCCACTGATCTCTGTTAGGCTTGGTTCAGGGCCTTTGTGGCTTTTACTCAGCTCCTATGCAACCAGGCAAAAAACATCTGGGATTTTTTTACATTTTAAGCCAAGGAAGACTGATTCAAAATTTAAGTTTAGAAAGTAAAATAGAGGAAAAACAGTGATCACTTTACACCATTTAAAAATACATAATATAAGCTCTTATTTTAAAGGTGGACATCAGGAAACAAAACCTAACACATTTTCTTTAACTCACTTGATACATGTTTTCTTCAGGATAACTAAAAGGCAAGGATGATATATCTATTATTAAAATAAAGATACTGTATCCACATAGACACTATAGTTGATGTAAACAAGATGCATTATCTAAATAGCATACACACTTTTTTTTAAAAGTACCTACACAACTCACCTAGCCTTATTTTCTTATTTTCTTATAACCTTAGCTCAAGCATTTCAGTAAGCAAAGCTACCAAAAGGACAACTTTGGGTAATAAGCCTATGAGAAGTTAAAAAAAAAGTTCTATATTTATTTAAAATATTTAATATTCAGCTATGACAAAACAGGAGAGCCTTAAAAACAATGGAAGGGAAAATTTGCCTCTCTAACTCCTGTCCAAAAGAAGTAGAACAGCCAATAACAGACATACATCTTCTATAATATGGTTTTGAAATTTCAGTTTTGTGAAGGAGTAAATGTAAAGTTCCAGTAGTTTCTTTGGTTGGGGGGTCTGGATTTTACAGTAATGAAGCACATTAACCCCAAAAGTGAAAGCAATTTGCGAAGGAGAGATTGGCTTTTGGGGGAAAACAGCTGTACACTTACAGAACAAATTAGCATCCAGTGTTGTGGCTTGTGAGAATTCCCAGGTACTCATGACTATTCTCTCCTACCAAGCTGTTTTTTCTTCTCAAATTATAACTAAGGAAAATATCATAATGGACTAATCATAATGAAATACGGACTGTGTTTGCTTCTCTAGCATCAGGTAACAAGGATATAATTTTTCAAGTTGAGAAAAAAGAAATCTCTCAGCTTTCACAAAAAAAGCATATTATTACTAGCATGTCAAATGACAATCAAAACTGAAAGACTAGGGTGACAGAACTCAAAATTTTTTGATGTGTCATGTTCATCCTCAGGATACAGACTTTTAAGACAAGCCATATTTTCAGGAGTAGTACATGCCTAAACAGTGGAATTTTTAGTGGAATTTTTAAGTCATAAGCAGATTAGAAGGCTAACTCCCATTATCTCTAATGTCCTGAAAATCCTCCTTCTGCTTCTTTAGCACCCTAGAGATTTTTGAAAATACAATCCAAACGATATTTGTTTCTCTGTGTGTCTGTCTGTTTTACTGCATTAACCTCTTAGTGTCATTGAGCAAATAAAAGGCTAGAGGAATTTTGCCTCATTTTGTACCATATACTGCATTCTCCCCAAGTTCTGGCATATTTAAATCTTTTAAAGCTCTTTTTAGAATGCAACCTTGATAACAGAATTATTCTCTTTTCTCTAATTAACTCCTTCCGAAATCCATGATTTAATTAGTCAGTATTAAAAAAAGAATCAGACATTTGGCGATGTGGGAAGCTGGCTGAATGTTCTGAAGATCAAGTGGATCCAGGATTAATCTGTTTTCCATTTCACAGAATATCCGTATCTTGAAAAGGACATACTAGTTGTCAAGGAGATTTGGCAGATGTTGTGCTGGTTCAATCTCTTGAAATGCAATAGGACACTCTCGTTTCAGCCTATGTGCCACTGGAATAGAAGAATTAGATGAAAACTAGGAAAAAGGTCCCTTGTTAATGGGTACTGTAAGTACCTAATGGAAAAAGCTGAGGGAAAAGACAGATTCTTTATTCTGGTAGTTTGGCCAGTCATAATTCTTCCACTAAATCTTTCCTTTTAGAAACTGTCAAGAACGTTAATGCAAATCAGCTTTGGAGTCTTCATGCTTCTCTTAATGCTTCAGCCTGAAATTGTCATTAGCATAATTTGATTCTTGATGGTCAACAGCCTTCTAGCAGTAATGAGAGGCAAACAATTGCATTGACTTTGTGTGATCCAACTGAATATGAGCAACAAAGATTGACTGTGCTCCTGAATCAAAATAAAAGGTGTAGATCAAAGTCTTCCATCTTAAAAGTTACAAAGTTTGACATACAGACTGAATTCTTCTGTTACAAATTTTTCATTACACTTCCTAATGAATGAGAAAATTCTGGAAATAACATCTCAAACTGATCAGCAGTTTTCTCAGAATGCAGAATATTTCCTATTTTTCCAATATAACCAGCTGGTATCACATCTGTGTTCCTTCAAATTCAAAAAAAAAGAGGTGAATGAGAGCAAACAAAGAAATAAATGCCCAGATCTACCAGAAATCATAGCTCAAAGCTGGAGAAGTGCAAGAAGAACTTGGCAAAGACGGTCTCTACTGCATGAATATTTTGCCACTGCTTGTATCCAAGAAGCTTCCAATAGTGAAGTAGTCTCAGGTTTCTATTGCTGATGGACCTATCTTGCCTCCAGTGGACAAAAATCAAGCATTAATTTATCTAAATGCAGTTGTTTACAGAAAATCCACCACTCTGAGTATGCAATTCCTAAAACACGACTGCAGTTAGCTGTAATTAGGACCAAGCTTGAAAGATCATATGGGAACTTCAGAAGTAACTGACTACTACTGAGCAATATGGAGAACAGAGACATTATACCAGTTCAATAAGAACTCCAGTGCCTTCTTTTTACTCCTAGATACAATTCAGGACATAGATGCTAACGTCTAAAGCAACACATATGTTGGGCACTTATTCTAAGATACTGTCTCTCCCAATATATACTGCATAGCAAGGAAATGGATTGCAAACATTTAAGGTCGGTGTCAGTAAGTTTACAGCGGAGAGCCACTGCTGTGAAATTTAATCTTCCTATCTAACAAATCATCTATAAAACAGTTAAAAAACAGGCATATTACTATAAAAAAAATTAAATACGTGCCAATACGCCTCTCATTGGCTGAAATAAGTGGACAGTTACCCTTCAAATCCATGACTAGTCTAAGCAGTAGGAGAAAAATACTGCATGACTTAATGTGTTGGTACATGATACCAGCTTAAAACCATTCATTTAAGTTCATTATATTGTTTCCATCTATATTTAATTAGCATTCAGCCAACTGACATAGGCGTGCAATAGTTTTGACAGAGTGCCTGTTATTTAACCTCAAGCCTGTTATTTAACCTCATTTTCTGACATCAATCCACACAACTTTAATGTGCACCTCTGAAAGACTATCTCAAAATAAATTATTCAGCTGCTGAGAAAGCATCTTATGTACATTTACTATGCAAGGCAAAGGCATAGCACACAAGAATCTTTAAAACGTACAGTATTTTTAAATAAACATACTGTTTTAATACCTGAGCAACATCTTGTGTGTATATATATATCTTAATAGTCAGGGACTATCTGGAATTTAGAACACGTAAGAAGAGAAAATAGAGGAATCTACAGTCTGTTCTTTGCACTGGTACAAAAATGAGACATCTAATAAAAGACTTTTTTTTTTTTTAAATCAAGGTGTATATTAACTTTCTAGAATCAGATGCACTGCCTACAAATAACCTCCTGAAGTACTACCAGTGCCAATGAGCTTACATGTTTTCATGTTGCTCTGTTTTCTTTCTCCCTTTTGAAAATTGCATTATTAGTATTATTATTTAGGAGAGATCAGTAAAACTAGGATTTGAGTTCCCCATTGTCATCCAGCGTTCCCTGCACATGAACTCTGTGCCTTTACTCTATGCCTGCTCGTTTCCATCTTTGCCTACTTTTCATTCCTACTTCTACATTAAGTGAACTCTCCAGTCCTCTTCCAACTAATTCTCCAGTCATCCCAACCTATTTGCCTTCAACTTTTCATTTCTACTCAAAGTCAGCTAAGAATCTGCTGGAAACTCTTCTTTCATCTGTCTACAGGTCTTAGTATCGCTGTGACAAAAGAGATCATCTGGCTTAGCTGCGAATTCTTATTTTGCTTGCTAGTGTTAAAGTTGCTGTCTGTTTCCTCGGTTGCTTATACTGAGACAGCATGATTTATTTCTCACATTGAATTACTCTTAAAATAAAAAATGTTTTTTCAGCTAGGGTAACTGTAACAAAGATAGCCAACCTTTGAAAAGAACCTGTTTTCTGCATTAATGCAGACCACTGCCAGCTGGATGGACTATAACCCCACATCACTAATACGTTTCAGAAAATGTTTTCCTGCATCTCAGATACCTACTGTTTATGCTGCAAGAAAGGAATACACGGTACTTCATGCAAATAATGAGACATGTTTTCCTTGAATAAATTTTCAGTTTAATTCAAGCCTGTTGAGGAGTAATGATGCGTGATGATAAACAGGCATGCAGGGATGACAATTCCAACACTACCATACTGAACGGAAATTTATATCCATTCCCTACTATGCTCTCACTGTGCTTTTAACAACATATGCACATCACAAATGTGATAATTTACACTTGCATTTTCTTTTAAAAGAATGGACAAGAAAGACATGATTAATAAAATTAAGTACAAAATAACTGTAAAATATGATGGTAATAGTTTAGTATGGCTGAAGAAGCACTCATTCCAAGCTGCTATATTTCGTGCTTACAATAGTCTGACAATATCATCCTTTAAGGTAGTATTTTATTGAAAAACAAGGTTTCATTTTGTTGGAAAGTAAGCTTCCAGAAGAGATTTTACTGGGGTGTTTTCCCCTGAAATTGCTGAGATTTGTAGTGACTCTAATCTCTTGTGAAAATGAATTCCAAAGCCATGGACTAGTGCCCCTAGTTAATTTTCAGTACTGCAAAGTACAATTCCATTGAGCCTAAAGGACAGAGCCAAAAACAGAAGGCTTGATGAGACCTATTCCAAGGTCACCTGAGCTCTATCCACTGACACTACTGAAGATAAGGAGCAGAGCACTTCAAATTTGATCTTGTGGTCAACAAAGAACTGACACAGCACATAAGGTAATGGAGCAACAGGCTCTCACCATCCTACGTTTATCAGTTGGGTCATTTCATACTGAAACAGCTGAAAAGCACTGCATTATTCTGAGAAATAAACTCTTGCAATTCTAAATACTCAAAGTAACAAATATATGAATATACAGGACAGGTGTCACCTACAGCACCGAACAGGATGGGAAGATATTTTCCTGATCAGTTTTGGATAGGAGACAAAGTGCACTCTTTCCTCTGGGAATTCAGGTCTGCATATGCAATACAAACATTTTAAAAATTTCATTTCACTAACTTCAACGACAAAAAGTAAATGTCCACATCACCTTAGGAAAATATAGAATAGAACAGAACACTACTGAACACTAAATATGAACCCTAAAACCAGATCTGAAGGTATAGAGTAAGAATCAGGGAATATCTGAAGGCTAAAATATCCCCTCATACTTGTTGGTTTACAATTTGGGCCTTCCTGACATTTAATATTTTGATAGATGCATACAGGAGGGTATGCGTGTGTGTATATATATTTTTTTTTTTATATACATAACCTTATATGCATATAAAGAAATCTCAACTGCAAAATATAGTCTAGAATATGTTTCACACACTTATGTTCTTCATAACTTCCTTTTTGTTCATAATCAGATACACCATCATTATACAGCTTTCTGAATAAGCAGTCCAATCACTTTTAAATTATTAGTTAATTCAACAAGCTGCAACCGTCCTGAATGTACATTTCTAAATAATCAGTAAATCAAGAGTCTCCTTACTACAGACTGACTGCAACCTCTCCCACACACATATCATTTTTTATTTCTCACATTGAATTACTCTTAAAATAAAAAATGTGTTTTCAGCTAGGGTAACTGTAACAAAGATAGCCAACCTTTGAAAAGAACCTTTCTGCATTAATGCAGACCACTGCCAGCTGGATGGACTATAACCCCACACCACTAGTACGTTCACATCACTTTTTTTTTTTTTACATACACATCACTTTTTGTCCCCTCCATTCTAGTGATCAAATTATAAAGAGTGATTTTTATAAAGAGTGATTTTAATCTTGTTACATACATCATCCCATCCAGTCCAATACTGCCAGTTAAAACAAACACATACTTATAAGAAAGAATAATTAACCGTTACTGATTTTTACCTAGAATTTCAAAGCTGCAATATAGGAACTCATATGCTTGTAGTTTCACACTATTTTAAATTGTTAGCAAGGGAACTTCAAATATTATACAGAAAGTGCAATGCTTTCCAAAATGAAAATCAACCTTCAACAAGGAAATAATACAGCTTTATGAAGTTACCTTAACAGTTCCATGCCTCATAGGTTGAAACAACCAGAAATTGATTGGCTTTTTTCTTTTTTAAAGAGATTCTTGGACAAGTTAGAAGTTGAATATTGCATTATACTATCATATATGACTCTATTATGAGAGGAAATGAGGACTCTCATAGTTTGGCATGCACAAATTAGATTGCAAACCACTAAGTGTTTTTTTGCTGCCTACTTTAATCACAAAACCATATGCTTTGAAAGAGTATGCAAAATATAGTGAGAATTTACACAGCAAATACATAATCACTTTATTGAGCATTTTGATAAAAGTAAATCTTACCACGCACTTTTGAAAAATTTTATTAAACTTCCACTGATATGTCTTCACCTTTCAAAGCTATATACTGTTTTAAACCACTGAATGAATACAGTAAAAGGCAGCAACATAGGATAAAGAAGAGTGATTGAGCCAAGCTAGAATATTACTCTGGTATATAAAATGTCACTATATATACTCACACATGGGTAACTGAACAGAGTAGTATATGTCTATGTAAGGGTAAACTTAAATGCATTCCAGGCTCTATTGACTACTAAGTCCCCCATCAATGATAGCGGGAGACAGTACATAGACACCTAAATGTATTTCTCAATCTAGCATTTGCTTTCTACCATAACAGCAATCTTAAGCAACAGAAAGAAAGAAGAGGGGGAAAAACAAAATATTCAAATTAGACATACTGACTCTCTATCATTGAAATTGTTTAGCTACACAGACCAGGTGATCTTGCACTGCCCTTTCCAGCTCTCCAGAAATCTACTTAACAGTTTATATTAATTTAAAGAGATATACTTACAGCATGTGCTCCCTGTATTGTCCGTACAAGGTTGATTCCTTTCCATACATATATATCTCCATTCAGTGCACCAGAATATGTCACTTCATCCCTTGCACAGGCTAGGCACAATATAGTTTGGAGATCACCAGTTTTGCCAAAAACACCACGTTTTGGTGTCAATGAGTTGCCACATAAGCTCCAGAACTGCAACATAAAGCGATTCAAAAAGATGGATATTTTGCTAATATCCTCTAATTTAGTATGTACATCTGAAAGAGAAGTACCTTACCTCCAAAAGACATCATCATTCATACCCGTTTCCCTGCTCTAGTTCTCCAGTTGGTTAACAACTTTTTATGTTATTAACCAACTTTATCTTTCCATAAAATCAGCATAGCAGAGTGGCTGGGAAGGAGTTTCAGGGTATCAGTATTAAATCAAACAGAAATTCTTTCAAATTATAATTTGTGATCCAGTCGTATTTTCAGTCATTTTTGAAAAGCGTTTCATAATAGAATTATCTGATCTTTCTTTGATGTAAGACTTCCACTTTGCAAATGCTGCATTTGTACTTTATGTTACTTTAGGCATTTGGAGATGCAATCTAAGCACAAATTTCTGATAAGGTTGCCATTTGCTCTGTTTGAAAGCAGCTGGTTTTATGATAGACTTACAATTTCTCATCAGAATTACTGATCATGCAAAGCAGCCATCTAAGGAGGACATTTTTGAGAACTTTCTAATAAACTGTTAGCATGTGATTACAGCAATCACATGAGAGCGAATTTCCTCCTAGGTGATCCAACATGTACTAATGACTCCTAAACTAAAGACATGTAAAGTCTCTTGTCAGAGCACAATACTTGCCAACCAAATCTCCAGCTACACTCTAGCTTCCAAGATCTCTGCAGACAAGCAGCACTTGCATATTCCCTCCAAACCCTCCTGTCCAAACACGTAAATATGCATTAGAAAGTCAACAAGCTGCTGGAGTAATCCAGTGAAAAGTGTGAAAGCATTTATTTTATCACTGCTGACAGGTTAACTCATATTGTTTCAGCATGTTCCCTGTATACATGTTTACAAAACTGTATTTCACAGCAAGTCTCTGTTATCAATAATCTATTCAAAATTCTGAGCAGAGACTTCAATTAATACAGGATAATGTAAAGGGTTACAATGAACACATTTTTGTACCAGCAATACTGTAATTAAGAAACAACCATATACTGATTAGACAAATCCCTGTATCTTAACTAGTATTTATTTAACCAAACCACACAGGCCACAGGTTATGTTACTGCTTGAGAAGTAACTGCACAATCACTGCATAAATCAAACACCTAGCTCCAACATGGAAGTAGGTAACATATCTAAGAAAAGTAATTCCTCAATATCAGTTCACTTGGAATTATCTACATAACTTGATTAAGTAGTATTACAATTTGCATAAAATACCATGTGAGGAAAAAATACAGTAGTATTACAAACATGAAAGTAATTATTGATATCTGGAAGAACAAGAACAAGAGATAGTTTAAGAAAAATACACATCAACAAAAATGTCTTGCCTGATCCAAATGCCTATAAATCTCTAGGATTCAGATTTTTAGTTAATGTTTTCTCAAAGGAAACACCAATTATTTTTAAAATGCTATTGTTATTTAAAAAGGCTTCATAGAGCCTTAACAATTGCTCAAATAAACTTTTGCTTATTCTAAATAGGTATGTTTTGACATCATAAAGCTACCTTAATTATACTAAATCACCGCTGGCAAATATTAGCTCACTATTGGCCTAACAGTCCTTTTAGATCTTGAAGTAGACAAAAAGATGACTACTAATCAAGATCATGGAAATCTGTAAATGACATGCCAAACACTATGCTAAATCAAAGATGTATGCAATCCAGCCACCACATTGAACACTTTTTCCAATAAAACATTAATATATATTAATCTAAAAGTTCGTTGTATAAAAAGCAACACATTTTTCCCACCACAGGAACCTACACATAAAAGCAATACAGAACTTTCAAGCTGCCATCTACTGCTGTTATGTGGTAACACAGAAGACAGTGCATGGGAGAAGGTAGTGACTTTAGGAAACATACTTGACGGCAGTCAAGCATTGATAATCCTGCTGACAGACTTAAACCTGAAAAAGAAGTTGGTTTTGCACGGCAGTTGGTACATAGATCAAATGAAACAGAGTGTTTCATTTACAACTCATTTTACCTCTGTGGTGTATCAATTCATTAACTGTTCTAGAATCAGAAACTTGAGTACCTGCACTCACCTTAAACGTGTGCATCATGCCTTATGCTACTTGGGATTTCAAACAGCATGTTTTAGACAACCTAAATTATAATATGATCATTATGTACAATGCTACCGATAACTGTGTCATTCCTTTTGCATTCCTTCTGTCGGGGCATGAACTTTTTTGAGCAGACATGGTCTGTTTTCCACTATATATATCTATCTCATAAAATGTCTAGTGTAGTCAGGTGTGATCCATGATTGCAGTTCCTAAGAAGTAATACTATTCTTACAGAGGACCTTTCATATTATAATTATACATTCTTTTTAGATTCTGGTTTTATGTATTTTATAAACTACTGCAGCTTAAATATTTTATGAATTAACATTTATTTCATTACCTTGATGTGTTTTACGCCACAGCTGACGAGCTTGTTTGGCTGGTACAAATCCCAAGAAATATCAAATATCTGCATAAAAAAACCCAAGGATGTCAGCAGAGATGCCTTTCTAGCAAGGGACAGTTAAAACAGTAAAAACTTGTATCAAACTAACAGAGAGTATGAAATGCTTTAAATGGAACTATTGGAATGACTTTTTCATGCCCTCATTAAATACTGAAATTGCAATGTATAGCCCATATTCTGGGGGTTTTTTTTCCCCTAATTACAACACACGATAAAACAACATAAAGGTTCATTTACAGACTAGAAAAATTTAAGAGATCGTTTGCATTTTGATTTCCCATATGGGGATTAGGGCCCAGGAAGTGCATTAATTTTGCACTTACCCTACATGCTTACAGTCTCAATAAACCATACACAAATAAATGGTGAGTTATGCATTTTATTTTAGAAATAAATGTACATATCCTAAATATCTTTGCATATCTTAACAGATATCCAAGCTTTATGCAAATTCAATTTCTAAAACATAAAACGTTTTTTGTTCAGACATAGCTCTAGTATGTATACACAGACATGGTTTCACAAACTAAAATTACACTGACACTCAAATTCTTTAGTTATACTTACTCTGTCTGTATGACCTGGAGCCATTGATAGCAATTTTCCTTTTCTCCAGTCCCATACACAAACTGTGTTTTTCGAATCCAAACCAACTGAGACCAAACGCTAAAAATGCCCAAATTAAATAAATAAATAAAAATAACTCAATATATTAATGAAAGCTAGAGTCATCATTTTGAATGATAACAAATTCATAACACATTTGAATTAGAAGCAATAGCTACATTTCGACGTAGAAGAAAACTAAAGATACATCTTATGCCAAAGCTTCCATGGATGCGTCTTTTCAGTTACAACATCATGATCATAAAGAAGTAAGATCTTCTCAGATAACAACATATCTCTGATTTATAATGTTTAATATAGATCATTATATACAGCACACATGGCAAGCAGCAGTCAGGAGACATCTGCAAAAAGGAATAATCTCACTGAAGTTAATGAAACTACACATGTTTACACATAACTTGCAGAATTTAAGTATTTATTTTACAAGTTCAGGAGATACAAAAAAAATATTTTCTTCAGTCTTCTTGGAAACAAACAAAAGATTAAAAACAGTTAAAAACTTTAAGAGTCTTTTACTTGATTCTTCAGAACATGTATGAGTAACTATTCCTTTCTGATTCCATTCTCAAACCAGAATCCAACAAAACCCTGAATGTACAAATTTCATTAAGTCTTTAATATTCAGAGTCTGAAGCCAGTTAAACCACAAAACCAGGAAGGACAAAAAGATTGTTCCAAGAAAATACAGAAAAATGGAAGTTTGAGATCTTCCTATGCTCTGCAGCCTGTCTTGTCTTCAACTGTGAAGACATTTTGCACAGATTTCTTGACACAAATCATTGACCATATTAGCCAACAGTCCACTTTTACTGTATCTGTTAACCAGTCAAAATGTTATTTTTCCTATAGAAATTCTTAACAGAAAGACTAACAGTATTAAAGATCAGATAAAAAGAGAGTGATTGATTTTGAGTTTTGTTTTTAAAGACAATTCTTTTTGTTGAGTTTATGCATGAATTGTGACATCTTAATTTTGATAAATGAAAGCTTTGCAAATCCTTAGGACAAAGTTTTTTCACTGTTCAGCAGTTAATACCTACACACATTAAAGACAAATTTAGTTTGAATTTCTACACAGATTCTCAAAGTGAGTTTGTAATAGCAAAAGCAAACCCCAAACTTAAGTAAATTTTTTCCCAAATGTCAGAAACCTATTCCCAATAACATAATTTCTTTACTGTCTGAAAAGCTCCAAAATTATGAGAAGAAAAAGAAACAAGTTAAATACAATTGCTATCCATGCTCCCTATTTATTAATGCCAACTTCAATTTTTCAGATACTGCAAAGTCCAACCTTTCTACTCCATCTTTGAAAACATTCTCGGAAGGAACATCAATTTCCATTCCAGCTACACTTCCAAGCAATTCAATTTCAGTCCTACTGCAGAATGAGAGGCGTAAACGCAGACTAGTTTTACAATTACTGCAAACCGATCACAAAAAATTTGGGTGATGCCTTTGCAGACATAAGCCAATACACTGACTTCTCAAAAAGGGAGATTAAATTATGTTCTCAGTTCTCCTAAGAACTAGAAAATCTTGTTACCAATCAGCACACCCCCACAGTGGAGTAGAGCTCAGAGAAGAGCAAAAAAACCAGCAAGCTTGGGGAAGAATGTACCATAAAGCAAGCTGAACTTCCCTCCACACCAGAGAGACTGGAGGGTAACCTTGGTTTTAGATAACACAGCTGCACCACTGAATCATCAGGTTCCCCAAGACAATTAACAAAGGATAATAAATAAAGAATAAATAGTATCTTCCTGAGCTAGCCTGACCAGTTGGGGGTGGGGAGGAGGGTGTGTATATGGCACAGCCCAACATGAAGTATAAAAACTGAACAACTAATAGAACAAACTTTGAATGGGCTTAACCTCACTTCAATCCACATATTCCTTCCCAGTGACTGGAGATGCCCAGCACTGTGACAGTGCATATAGAGACCAGTAATAGGAACCACGTTTTTCTTGTGATTCATCTGTATATTGCAATTGCTTGTGTTGTGATTTCAGTATATTGCTGTATCACTCTACTAAATCAAAATCCCATATAACACCAAATATATCAAATAAGTATGTTTAATATCAAACATGAAACCCTCTGAAAGAATCTGGTCAGCGATGCTGACAAATTGGGATTTGAAAGGATAGGCAAGATGTAAACAAATATGTTTTGCAGATCTTTCTGAACTGGATTTGTGTTTTACTGTATTTCCATATGGAGACAATTCTGGAGATGCAGATCTTGAAAAACCTGTATCCAGCTTTCCTTTGAGACTGCAAAATTCTAACAAATGCCATGAAAAAGGTGATCATATAGAAACGCTGAGAAAAGCAGACAGCCTAAATTCTGACCATTTATGGCTTTAAACATGAGAATTAGTACTGGGTACTCCTAGAACAAATCACACATCTACATTCAAATCTCTCCAATACATACAGGGTATGCATAACTGCATTCTAAAAAAATTAGGGGACTTCAATCCTAATTAGATACATTTTGATCTTAAGTTATTAAGGCTGTTCAAGTGAGGAAGTGACATGAGTTTACACAGACAAGAACAACATAGAGAAAAGGGATCACTGTCAAGTAGAAATGTTCTAGAAAGAAGCTGACTCTAGAAGTTGACTCTCTAAACAATGAGAAACCTAAATGATAAAATCTGTAGATCATTCCAACAAACTCAAAACCTCCCCACAACAACTACAACATTTTTAACGGAAGCAAGTTACAGACAGGCTTTCCTCTATTTGTGTTCAATAGAGCTCCATTTGATATTCCATTAATAAGGACAGCAACTGGTCTCTACCTCACTTGAGAAGGTAGTAGTAAGCAACAGATAATGACCTTTTGAGTAAGGAAAAAGGAACTGAGAATATAGCTAAATCTGAATATCACATTGCAAGGCTAAGTGGGAGGGGAAGAAGTGTGTAACCCTGAACCGTGGCCCACAAACCACAAAAATCTCCCTACCACCTCAACTTCAGTCAAAACTCTTTTGAAGTTATACTTTTTTTGCCGAACGTGAGTATTTGTCAGTCACTACTAATGCTAACTTTTTTTTTCAACTTGAGAATAAGCAGCTAAAACCTGAGTCAGTACACTTCCTTAAAACAAGAAAAAGCTACAAAAGATTTGATGGACAAACAATTTAAGTGTTTGAAAAAAGAATATTAATTACATACCTGACCATCTAAATCAAAAGCCAAGCAAGCTATACCATGTGTGTGAACGTCTTTCAGAACAGATACAGTTTGCACAGTGTACGAGTCCCACACGCAGATGTATGGTTCTTTTCCAACTTGACCTGTTGCCACCAACACACGTTCAGGATGCAAAGCAAGGCTGCCAAAGAAAAAGATATAAAATATTTTTGCTTGAAACTTTTACATTTGCCTAGTTGGTTGCATTAAAGTTTTTCCTTAAAAATTATTTTACCATATTTTCCCATTGATAGTGGACATTAACAAGTCATTTTGCATCACAGATTCCACAATAGCTGTAAAATTCCCTTAATACAGTACATGCCACCACCTTTCTTTAATTTGAACCTTCAAGCCTTCTCCAATTAAGCTACCTGTAGAATAGTCATTAATCCTCTGTTCCAAAATACAGAGTTTATTAAATTACGTCAGATTTTCATGCACTAAAAAAATACCCATTTTTGCTTTCTTTCTATTTGTTAACATTTAAAAACACAAAGGATGGACAACAAAAGTTAGTGTTTAGCTATCTACACATCTATCATCAATGGAGAGAGATATGCGTCTCCAGGAGTACTTAATTCCACATACTATTTTACATCCTTTTTATGAAAGGATTGAATAGCCTTCTAAAGTTATCTCTCCGCTGATCATTCAGCAAGCCAAACCACAGCTAGCTTAGACTAGGTATTATAACTAGACTTCAGATGACTAAACTGAAGTGAGATGAAGATTATCTTAAATGTCTTAATTTTAATATAGAATAATTATTCAAAATCAACTATTCCCAATTGTTAAGCTTTCACATTTCTATCACTGCAGAGAATTTGCTTATAGTTCATATTTCAGAGTCTTTCAAAATCCACAGAGGATCGTCACAACTGTTTTGTCAAATCTGGGACCAAGCTTGAAAGCATGCTAGTCAGCAAGACAGCTTTTTGTTTTGTTTATGCAAGCAAGCTGCAAGGCAGGACATGAGGTCTGAAGATTCATATTTCATAATACAGAAACATAAGGAAGAATATATTCTAATAGAAACCCAGACAAGCTACTTGATGACATTCTACACAGACTAGGTACAGCAGTCCAAAATTATGTGAGAAATACCACGTGAGTCAGAAGATAAAATTTCAAAAGTTGGCTATTTAATTTGGCTAAAAAATTTCCTCCCCTAACTAATCATAGAGTAACGATCGAGTGACTGGTGGACAGAACCACTAACAATATATACTAAATATATTTATCTTCTCAACATCACTTGGAAAGAAGAAGGGTTGAGTACTTTGCAACAGTAAGATGATCTTACACCTGAACACAGATTTTGATAAATGAAGTTCAAAGGGTGGAGACAAGTGGAGTCTGTAAACATAAAAGAAATAGCCAAGATAAAGCTAATCAGGAAATGACCAGAAAAAAACATCTAACTCAAAAGAGATATACATTTTCTACATACAAAAAGAACAAGAGAAAACCATGTTAGAAGTTGCTTAATATTTCATGAAGACATGCTACACTACGCAATACGCTTTTATATTTTTTCTATTTTTATATAGCATTTCAGTTGGTTGATATTGCTCGACAAATTCCACATGCACAACTCTGAGAGGAACCTTTAACTTCAAAGTTTCTACAAAAGGTAAAAAACCCCTGGACCTCCCAACTTTTCTACAGGAATTCCTCTTCTTTGCTACTCCACATCATCCTCAGCAGCGGGACCAAGCAACCAGCATTTCCCCACTTTGCCTCTCTTCAGTTCCAGAGTTATTTCTCTGGTTCTTCCCTTCCTTCTTTATTTGACAGAGCAACTTCACAATTAAAAAACGATGCAGAAAGGAGCTGGCAGGCAAAACTTACCACATTTCACTTCAGTTCCGCCACCTAATCCTGACCAACACCTGCACGTCTCCCAAAGCACACACAGGCAAATGGTGTACGCATGGGGAAAAAGGAAAAGCATCTGGAAGGGGAGAAAATGCGGCATTCAAAATGATCTAATTTTTACAATGACATCACAGAGAGGGAGAGAGAAGACCACATGGACAATAAAGAAATTCAAGAAGAGGAAGGAAGTGAAGAGACTAAGCTGGGGCGGGGGGGGGGGGGGGGGGGGAAGGGGGACGGACAGAGACTGAAACTAAGAGAAAAAGTAAAAACACAGCAGTCTTATGACTGATTCAAGACCTCTTCAATGCTGTACTTGGCTCTGCTATTAGCACATTGTGCATTTTCAGGCAAGTGAAAACCACCCCCCAACTGCAACTTTGAAAAATGCTCAGGCACCGCCCTGGAGGCATATACATGCAAAAGCACCCCCATGCCACACCTTAAAAAACACTTTCCAGCAAAATTACTAGCTTACAATGTTTTTAACTGAAGACCAGAAGCAACAAACGCAACACATCAAGAGATGGAAGGGACAACGGTAAAGGCCCTACCAAGGGCCAGGAAAACACTGTCCAAGCCCAAGTGTGCCAACTAATTCTACTTGAAGCGTATGAAGTGAATATAGATAATGTTTCCTCTCTAATTAATAAATAACAAATAATAACCAATAGCAATATCATAGTATTAGTTCTTTCTCTATCATGATATAAAATACTGGCTTAAACAACTGAGCTCAAATTCTGCCTTGATATGGGATAATGCAGCACAAATTAAGATCCAAAGCCCATATTTTAATCAGAACGGACAACACTGTAGAATTACCAATGTCCTTCCCCTATCACTTCAGTCTCTATGGTAAATTGATAACAACCTTTCTAGACAGTCATTGAAAGCAGAAGAAAATAAATATACAATAAATATTTTAAAACAGCAAGCTTTTTTTAAAAATGCCAATACGCAGGGATTTCAGGGAAACTGAACAGCAGTGCTGTTGAAGGCTGAAGAACCTTCCCTCACCATTTCTTCCAGACCAAGGAGTGATGGATAGGTTAAAGTACTACTTGCAAGTATATTATCTCACTGGCTCTCAGGACAGATGGAAAAAGGAATCATGGAAAGAGTCAAGAGCCTGCTATTTCTATTACCAACACTAAGAAAAGGAACTGCCACACTTATTTATATGATTGTCACATGAACTGTGAATGATAAGAAGATGCTTTTCCTTAATATTCAAGTCTTAGCTATTATTGCACCCATGGGGCACCATGCAGAATTCCAGGTCTGAAATTCTGAGTCCTCATCAAAACTCAAGGATTAGACTCCAGTTTTAAGCAATATAGAGGTCCTTTTCAGTTCTTTCATTGGACTGTGAGTGATTAAGCAATCCTTACAGGCATAGCAATTAATACAAAAATATGGTATCTTGATCTGACCTCTAGAGTAAAAGCATTGCTATAACTCACATATTCAGAAACTTTCATTATTAAAACAGTCCTGAGCAATGCACTGTAAATAGCTTCTTAGTGCAGAAAGAAAATATATAACTAGAATGGGTGCCCAGAAATGGATAACCATAAACGTTTGCTATAGAGAGACTACGTTGACTCATGGGCATGATACAGTTAACAGGATCAAACAATGAGTGCAAGTTGTCTCCGGATAACCCACGTAAGATCTCCAAGACACCTCTACAAAGGTGTTAACAGTGTACAACTATTGGGATGGTATGTGAAGTAGTTGCTTACTATCCATCCAGTCAGTCCCCAAGGACAGGCAGAAAAGCATAAGTGTGGCTCAGCTCTTAAGACAGCTTCCAAATCTATTGGTGTGGGCTCTGTGGATTTAAGTACACTCACCCCTCACACAGATTTTCTTCCATTTTTTCCTCCTAGGGAGAAGGAGGAGATTGCTTAGTGGAATGCAAAGCTCTGCACTCAGAAGGAGGGAACTCATGTTCCTTTTACCACCCTGGTAATGAAAGCTGGGATGACCTATCCAGGTTAGACTGCTGAAACTGTGCTTGCATCTAGCCCACGCAGCTAGACTGTAAACTTGTGCCTGATTTCTTTCCTCTTCCTTGAAGGATGACTAAGCTGATGAATGAGATATCGCTGCTTGTCCAAAAAAAGAAAACAAATATTCCTAATGAGACAAGTTCTTCAGGCCTTCTTGCTTGCCTCTGGCTGTTCTGACCTGGGCTTTTCAAGAACAGATGTTAGATCTAACGTAGTGTCTCTGAAGAGGCAGATATGAAGGAAAACGTCCAAAAGGCAAATGTGACCACGAAACAAAGCAGGAATTAGGCTAACAAACTGCTAAGTCAAATTAATTTTTAAATTGGCTATAAAATGTGATACTTCTCAGAAGAGTTCAGAAAAAGAAAATTTGAAAAATCTGCCTGTCACTACTGCAACAAAACCAAATAGCTGAATCTGTAGAGAACCGAGACTTCCAGTGATGTCTCTGACTGACAGGTCTTTTCCTAGATAGATACTCAAAGCAGGCTGAAATACAGTATTACAATTCTAACCATATACTGAAAAAGGGTGTATTTCTCAATTTAGTGCATTCAAGCTCCTCTTTTATACTTCATACAGCGAAGGTTCTTTCTCCCTTTTAAGCAGTATATAAGCATTCCCACCATTTGACCAGATCCATACACTGTACAATACCTATGCTAGATTAGTGATATTAAATATTAATGGCAGCCTATGGAAAAAAAGGTATAAAAACTATCCATACTGTGTCTGTTTGGGATGAGGCCAGAGACATGGACGTGACCCTCCAATTTGTGTGAGGTTTGTAGTGGCAGGGGATCCTGAAGGAGGATAGTCTATAATAAACGACTTTATTATAAAAGAAATTAAGATTTTTCCATCTTTACTTGGTTTGTGCTGAGCATTAACAGGTATTGATTAATACAGACAAGCTGCAGACAAGGATACAGTATTAAAGATGATGTTTCCTTAGCAACAATATTGGATGAAAATCCAAGAATATATTCATGTGACTACTCCTGAGCTTCCTGAAACTAGGGCAGCAGTAAAAATGCACAATAGAATACTGCAGGAAAATAACAGCATTTTAGATATCTATTAATTAAGAGTTAATTTTAAGTGTGAAATTGTTTCTATGAGTAAATACAGAAAAATATTTTCATTGTATGTTTACAGACATTTTACATATAGTTGTGGATATTTTTTGATTTGCTGCCATTTATCTGTACTTCCCCAGAAAGAATGACAGGAGAAACTCCAAAGCATTTCTGTCATACTATTTAAGTTGTTAAAGCTGAAAGAGCTGTAATCAGCAAACATCTCTCATCAAAGTTTAAATAGATCAAGCCAGAGCACACTTACTTCCCATAGACAAAACAAAGCAGTACTCATCATGGAGCATCACTACTGGGTCTTCCATATAGTTACTGTCATAACACCAATAATGTCAAATACAGCTTTGTGAAGATTTCTTAAATTGTATAAGCATCCAACTTCAAAGAGAGTCTGAACAGGAAGGGTGGACTAAAACATTGATTATTCCCAGCTGCAGTTTATCTAATTACCATTACATATTCTCCCCTCTTGGATCTGAATGTTTTTAGATTAACAAGAAACTTTTATAAGCAACCTAGAGAATCCTAAAAATCACTTTGGGCTCCTATCCGTTCCAAAACTCAGAGAGGGGGAGGTGGGGAGACCAGCTGAACTTCAAAGAGAAGGAAAGAGTTAGAGAGCAAGTACAGTAACACTGATGCAAAGCTCCCAACTCATCAAATATGAAAACTGAGGGAAAAGATTCTGGAAACTGTGTGCCACTTTATGCAGATGCCCATTGTTGGCTTGCACAGTCATGTCCTCCACTGCTGAGGAAGTGATTGGCTTAAGCTTTCTAGTAAGAGAGTTACCATCTTTAGAAAAGTGACTAAAAATGAAGATATTCCCCCTCTTTTCAAATATGAATGATTTTGCCAGTGCCAATAGGAGAACTCATGTTTTGACTGAGCGGGGCTGATGGGCTTTTTCTAAATTCTACATGATCTTGGCACTTTCATCACCAGGTTTTTACTATCTGAGGAAAGTTTCTTTTCTAACATGCCCCTTGAAAAAAGAAGGCAGCAACTTCATTTTCCTAGCAAGATAATCTTCTCACAGAAAAGTCAGAGATATCATATACTCCAAAATTATTTGGACATAAATTTGCTAAGATACTGTCCTATTATCTTTTACTAGCTATTCACATGAAAGAAGCAATTCTGATTATAACAACTGGTGGTAAAAGTGACATACTAAAGTTTGAAGGTAACCAAAGAATGGAATCCCACCTAAAAAAACATCCAGCTTCCTTCTTTCCTCATGTAACAACGCAAGGACTTAAGACTCATTCTTTAAAACATTATTAGATATAAACTGTCAAACATACCCCCCCCCCAGTACCAGCAACCAAAAAAAAAAAAAAAAAAAAAAGGAAAACAAAGGGAAAAATACAAAAGAGCATGATCTGTGGAAAGGAGGGATACTGCAATGAGCTGTCAATAACTTAAGAGGGAGGCAGTCCAGCTATTCAGCTCCTCTGGGTCACTACATTTGATGTCCCAAGAGATAGATCCCTTAGCAAATCAGCAACCACTATTAAATGATTTGGTTTCGATCTGTCAAAGTTAGAAACCAGTTCTTCACTCCTGAATACAAGTTGTGAAAAGTATACAAACCTACAAAATTATCATAGATTAAAAAACTGAGGCAGCCTAAAATTAAAGTGCAAATACTAATTTCCCATTCTAACCAGTTTACAGGCTAAGAAACTACTTAATTAGCTTAAGTAAAGATTATCTTCCTGTAGCCACTTAATTATGTGAACACTGAGACAAGTACAGCTATAAAATCAGAACAGATTTAATTTCAAATAAAGTTTGCAATGAAATACAGGCTAGAAAGGGAAACTGAATGACAAAAATTATCACAGTTACAATCACTCTCATATTTCAGTGCACGAAGACTCATTGCCTGTTTGGTGAATTAGAAATATATACAATAAATGATTTCAGGTCAAAGCAGTGTTTATTCCAAACCTTTCAGCCAGGAATATTTCAGAAATTTCTTTCCAAAAGAAGGTTATTTTGGATGCTTCTGACCTCAAAAGTTAACTAAATAAACTTGCTTGAGGTACAAAATTTTCTTGTTTCTCAGTCTTTCACTATCACCCTTCAAAGAACCCTTCACCGAGTCATTACTGTTTGCTTCTTCTCCATAAGAGATTTACAACAGTTTTTAACTACTAGATTAATCTACCTTCTATTATTTTTTAAATTTATACTAGATCTTCTAGTATTACATAGGAAAAAAAAAAATCACAGATTGTACAGTTTTCTTTCATATTTCTGAACAAGCAGATTAAAAAGCAATTCAGTCTTCTCTCCTATGGGATATATTATGAAAAAATTATCATCTGAATATTCAAGAGTGGAGTCACAGAATAATTAGTGACAACTTTTAGAAGGTTTTTCTTTTATACAGAAAGGTCACCGTGATAAAATTAGCAGTTGGCTTAAAATAAGGAATGGTGGGAAGAAGGCAGTGGCAGAGCTGCTAGTGAAATAAGCTGAGATAAGCACAATATTCTGTGCTTCAATGGACTGTATTTCATTACCAACCAAAGATGCTTTAGAGCAGAAGAGAGCACTAAGACAATCTTTATCTTGCCAGCCCTGGAGACTGCAGATACCAGATTTCTTCCCAAATTCTTGAAAACACCAGGCCTACAGATGTTCTGCAGGTGTTAGTCAGAAGTGTTTTCCTACAGAAAAGGAAAGCCAAGGACATCTATAACACTTGTCTCAAATTTACCATCCCAACATCTAACTTCATATCCAGCAAGGTGAAATGAGCCAGGATACCACTTAAAGTTGGGACAACTCTGAACCATCGTTTAGAAAAACTATAAAAATGTGATGGAGGCCACAGAACAGAAGTATTTACATGAAAGACTGTCTGCTAAAACAAACAAAACCCCCACATTTACCAGAAGCAATAACAAAACAGGAAAGAAGCATGGGAAAATGCAAGAATACTAAAGGGACTCCAAGGTCAAAATGTATTTGGTAGACAATTAAAGCTGTTGCCCATGTGGGCTCATGAACTTAATTACTAAAAACAACTAAAAAGGAGAAGATGACTAAAGAGCATTCATGAGCAACACTTTCAAGAAAATACAACTCTTCTCCTCTAAAATTATGTTTATCTCAAGAATACTGATCCAGTTGACTATTCCCAATGAGGTAACGTAATGTATACTCATTATCATAAGCACATGCTATGACTTGCAAAAGATAAAAATCACAATTATTTATAAATCAATTTATTACTAAACAATGTTCGAAAGGCTATTCATTTTTACAGTATTAATTTCTATGGTAGAAGAAACAGCAATTGATAAAGCAATAATTAAAAGAGGAACCTGAAACTAAAAATGCAAATACCATCTAAAGTGCAACCTCAATCTAAAAAACACCAAACCAAACATTTACCAGTTCTTCAAATTTTCCTGTTATTTCCCTAAGTACTCTGGAAGACTATTTAGCTTAAAATGTCACACTCACCACAATAAATCTTGAGGCAATTTCCAAATGCTGTCAGATGCCTTGTCTTGATCTAAGATAAAGCATTCACCTTGCTTGCTCTTGTAGAGGGATTATAAGCAGGGAACGAGGATTAACACAGTTCTAAAAGTCAGGAGAAGGTTTATACAGTTGTCAGCTAACCAAAACATAGAATTAATCCACTCATTCTGCGTACATGCTGTCTTGATAAAACGGAGACATCTCACCACCACCCACCTTAAATTACTAAAATGCATAAATGCTTCTAAGTGACTTCTACCCTTAAGTATGTTCTGGGTTTTTTCCCCCCAATTGTATATATGTATAATGTTTGCATGCACCTGTATCACAGTCTGACATTTTCAGGAGCTTTATTATTAAAATAAGTTACCCTATAATTCAGAAAATTGAAGGGTTACTGTTATTTTTAACATTATATCCAACTAGATTTAGTCACAAGAAATGTACTACATGAATAGAAAGAAGCAAAGCAGTAAAACAAGTCTTTCCTATCTGTCTTTTAGAACATAGTTATAAAACTATGTTGTATCTACAAGTTTCATTCTCCAATTCTGGTAAGGAAAAAATACAATGCGTAAGCAGGAGTGAAAACTGTGAGCACGAGTGAGAACACAATGATTTTACTATAACTATGAGCACTTTATAAACATGATTTTCAGCTTGGACACATTTGCTTTATTACTAGGTCTGGTCCTTTGCCTCAGTTTTGTTTGTCTTCTGTTCAGCTGAACTCTTCACCTGAATCAAGCATTTTATTAACATATAATTTTATGTCAAATATCTAACCAATGTACCTTGTATGAAGCCAAAGGAAGTTTAAATTGTAATACATCCTATAGTCAACACAATGTAAAAAGCAAATGAAAAATTTCCCTGCATGTCACAGATCTGGCTAAACCATCAGTGGAAGTACCATTTGTGATACTTATAAAGCTGATCACTTTGTTCAAAATGACATTATTTTCTCCAAAGTTACGGCACTAAATCTTTGGACACATTTGTCTTGACGCTTGAATTCAAACCCCCAAGAAACACCCACTCCAAGTCACAGCAATCCTTGTGAAGAGGAAACTTCAAATCTGAACAGAATGCTAGGGTCTGCTCAGGTGTCCTCCTGTGCCAGCCACAAACCATACCCACCATCCACTGATTAGGCACAGCCTGTTCTAAAAGGATGTGTAGGTGAGGATTTTCTGAAGACAGGGTCCTGGTTCTGAGACTGGATATGCATCCCAGCAGTTTGCTAGCTGAAGTGAATGCAGAGAAGTCTCTTGGAACTAATCTAAAGCATATGTTTAAGATTCTTTTATTTCCACATACCTATCTTAAAACCTAGTAATTCTGTTTATATTTGGACAGCCTAAAGCAAAAAAAATCCTGTGAACAAACTGGATTACCTCAGCTCAGAAAAAGAGGCATTTCAATTCACAGCTCAAGAGGAGTTATTATTCCCGTTGTATGAACCCACTGCTTTTCATCACAGGAGCATCATTCTGATAAAAAAACAATGCTAAACCACAGGCAAACGATACCAAGATACCTCCAAAAAAAGTGAGCTCCCAAAAATATTTGTCAAAGATGACCCCATGAATATTTAAGCAATAAGAAGTTGGACGTCGCTGTTAGGATGGGATTTAAAAGGCGGGGAGGAGGTGTTGGCTAAAATGAGAGGAAATTACATGTGTCTTCAAAGCAAAAGAATCAGACTGATCTGGGCATAAAGATACAGGTCTTGATCCATCCTGCTGCAGGCCAAAGCAATAGGCACTGTAACAAAAACTCCCCTGAAAAAACTTGGAAGATCAAGCAATGACATGAAATTAGAAAACTCTGAAAAATGGCTGGAAGGATTGTCCACTTTATCTTCTGAAGTAGTATCTGAATACCCAGGGCTTTCGTAGAAGGATAAGCATCAGGCACCATCTTACAGATCCTATTCAAAAGAAAAGGAGTCTACCAGGAAGCCTCTCAACAGTAATGAGGATTCCCAGTTAAAGCAAAGTCTTTTTCAACTAGGCCGAGGAAAGTTATTCTGAAGAAAAGATATAATATTTCTCCAGAGACTTAATAATACAGGTATCCTCTAGAAGCTAGGTAAAATAACAAGGAAAACTGATTTTCTAACAGAAATGGTCACACAAAGACATCTTGCTTTAAATGCAGCGTAGAAGTGGAGCATCTCACTTATCGCCAAGTAATAGGTATGTCAGGATGGGGCCTTCAAAGGACAGATTGTCTTCATGTTCACAGGCTGATGAAGATGTCTCCAAGAGTGATTTCTCTCAAGTCAGGTATCAGCTACTAATGGATATCAAAGTTCGCCCTCCTTCTTAGTAATGCTGACATCACTTTTGCCATTTTCATGACCGAAATTGAAGCAGAAAGACAAAAACTTGAAATGAAAGTAAAGGTGGTCAACACCAAAAATGTTCCAGGGATTTGTTATCAGATGGTGCACACACTGGAATTTTTTGTGGCTTCTATCTTTTGCAATATATAACTGATAGGTATCATAAGCCTGGCTTAAAAATTCAATCATATCTTTTGCTACCAAGAGTTAAGGCAATCTTGGCTGATTCTGACCTTTTTTGTGCAAATCAAGCACTGCATTTTGAAAGTCTATTACTATCATAATAGCTACAACAGCAATACAAATAATAATATTGGTTATTTCATGTAGAAATGAAAGTCTTTTGTAGCCACTGGAGTAATCAGAGCAATCCGCTCCCTAATGCAAGTAATTTATGTGTATCTGTAACATTCTGCAAGGTGCTTCACTGATGCACCAGGGGAAATTCATACTACACCAGACGGCACTCACACCAGAATCTCACCATGTAAAAAGCTTGACTATATGTATTTTGAAGAGAACATTCAATAGCATCTAAGTTAAACATTCAACTGAATTATTAAGATGGTCAGGGGAACTTTCACACTCTGCAACAGAAGTTCAAGGAAAATTATAACTTTATTTTCCTTTTCAAATTATTTCAAGTGCTCAGTAACTTTGTCTACCACGTGAAAGTACCAAAAGCAACAGATTATTCCAAGTCAAATATTGTGAATAAACCAACTTCCTTGATAATACTATAACAGCATTATAATTCTAAGTGTATCTTAAGAAATCAAAATTTTAAATTGAGCATATGACTGATCCTTGTCAGTCCAGATTAGACCACTTTGCCACATTTATGAGCAATAAATTATTTTTCTTTTAGTCCTAGATGCTAGACAAAAGCTCTGTCCTAAATCACAAACATAACTCTGTGATATAACAGTATTTTGAAAAACTGGGTAAACTACATTTAGAAGAAAATAAAACCCTTAAGATATTATAAAATGTAAAACTAAATTATCCAGCTTTTTTAGCTTTATGTCAATGTCAGCTTAAGTTTCAGAAACCAAAAATTGTAGATGACATAAAACCAGAAATAACTTTTTATATTTTTTGTTGTTTGGGGGAGGTTTTATAATTATTTCAGGTTTTGTTTCAAGTGATGTATGTCTTTTAAAAAGCCTACAGTGCTTGTGTTAATAACTACAGCAAAATCTAAACTCATTTTTTGATGTGTCAGACAGAACTAGGATACTATGTTTCTCAATCTAACACACTTAGAGGGGGAAAAAAAAATAAATCAACTCTTAAATAATTAACTTTTAACCCTGGAGTTTATTTTATGTCTTAACTGAAAGTTTAAATTTTGCATGAAAAAAACCCAAGCATTTGACTTCAGACAAACACTTCAAAAGAATTATTTTATTCAAACATGCTAAGCTACTGGCTATCACCATCATAACATTGTAAACACAATAATAAGTTAAGTTCATAATGCTGTTAAAAAATCAGACAGGAACATGATCTACTTTCCTACCTATATCAAGAGGATGACTAACAAATTAAAACATCGAAAACATAACTAAGCAGAAACATAATTGCTTTGACTGCAATTTGGAAAAGCTAAAAGATTAGGGCAGACCTCAAAATTTCTGCAGAAAATCCTTTAAAACTTTTAATGATCAAACATTACTAAGCCTTTGGTTATATTTACTGTTCTTCTGTGACGTTGTCCTAGAGCCTCATGTTGTTGCATTAGTTCTGAGAAAAAGAGCCAACTACCAAATCAAGAAAAGCATTTTCTACAGCACCAAGATGTTTTCTCATTTAAGTATTGACCTGACCTGACCCTGCCTCTGAGTGCTGACAGAATCAGATCAGAAGGTGATGAGACTGCTGGCTATGAAAAACATGATGCACGAAGGCAAGCTTGTAAGCCTGTAGCTCTTTGCTGCGTCGATCTACTTTAATCAATTTCTAGTGTGTTTCAGATGTTCAATTCTGGTTGGGTATTTTTGGTATTTCTATTCATGGAGTTTTAATTAGGAAAAATAAAGTTTTCAATGGTATGCAGGCACATTAAGTAACAGGCACACCCTAGTTCCATTTCAAAACTGAATCCAGCAATTATTTTATTCTGTATTCCTAAAAATATTTTCATTTTATCAAACCAAATGCAAGCAAAAGATATTTTAAAAAGACAACACACAAAGCTCTCAGTAAAAAAAAAAAAAAAAACCCAAACCAAAACTTGTAATGAAGATTCAACAATAAATCCCTCAAAGAACATCTTCCAGCCCAGTACAAGGCGTGTTCCAGAACAGCTCTAGAACTACCCAGAAAACTTGGTCTTCCTCAAGGAAAAAGCAGATCATTCCCTCTTCTCTCTCCCTCCAATCTGTTTATGATATGAACACAAATCTTACCACCAGACTTTTTACATATTTGACAATTTGAGATCACTTAACATGAAAAGCTGGACAGAGCTTAACTGAGTCTTTGTCTGTGTGAACCATGGAATAAAATGAAGCAGTCAGCAGAGTAATTATCTCACCCCTTGTCCTAGCAACTACTTCTGCTGTAAGAAATGCAATTTTGACTGATAGACAGTCAAAAGATACTTGAGCTAGAGGCTCATAGGAGGACTGATTAGTTTATTTATGACATAATTTACGTCCCATTAAGTCATGAGTCCTTTAACGGAGGGACATAAACTGATTATGCCCTTAAAGAACATCTGGAGGTGACAAAGTGAGAGCAGATGGATTTCTCTTTAGTATAAGCAAAACAAACATGGCACCATGTAAGCCTAAGAATAAGCTAAGGTGAAGACTTGATTTTTAAGTTGCAAATCTAAACTTTTGGGGGGGGGGGGGGGAACCCAACAGTCCCTCAAAATACTGTATTCAGAAAAGGAAAATGCCTTATTCACAAAAGTACATTAGCTTGGTGAATTAATCTATTCAAGCAGTTTGGTTGCTGTAATAAACCTCTCGGAATGGTACACATTACATTATTTCAGCATTACATTGCTTTCATCCTTTAAAGTAAGAACACAGTTTCCTCATCCAGTGCGAATGCAGAATGAACCCCAGTTGTCACGTTTGAGCAGGGATGCACCAGCACACACTCCAAAGCTTGCTCTTCTTTGCAGAAAACAAACTATTAATGCTATTAGGTTTCACAGTAAACATTCAGAAATCAGAACATCAGAAATCATTGCACAGTAAACATCCATTGCACAATCTCTTCTCAATGTCCGATTTTCTTCAAGAAACAATAACTTAAAAAATAATTTCCTTAACTATAGACTTACAGGAAACTGTTTTTATTTGAATTTGCATGTGGGAAGAAGATCATAAATGGATGTTTGTAGTCCAAATCCTGA
Organism: Pelecanus crispus; assembly: GCF_030463565.1. Lineage (NCBI taxonomy): Eukaryota > Metazoa > Chordata > Aves > Pelecaniformes > Pelecanidae > Pelecanus > Pelecanus crispus. The sequence continues at coordinate 54,131,323 of NC_134648.1, forward strand.
AGCTTTGGAACTGAACTTCCAATTCTGGAAGCCCCCACTGTTCAGCTTGGGGCTCCAATTTTGATTTCTGGTTGGGAAGTCACTTGACCTGTCACTGAGCACCACTGGAAAGAGCCTGAGCCATCTTCTTTACATATTCTCTTCAGGTATTTATGTACATTAATAAGATCCCCTTTGAGCCTTCTTTCCTGTAGCCTAAATGGTCCCAGCTCTCTCAGCCTTTCCTCAGGAGAGTTCTTTAATCACCTTAGTGGCCCTTCATTGGGCTTTCTCTAGTAGTATCATGTCTCTCTTGCACTGGGGAGCCCAGAACTGGACACAGTACTCCAGGTGTGGCCAGTGCCGAGTAGAGGGCAAGGATTCCTACCAAAGACTTTCTTTGGGACTTAGGAACAAAGAGTGGTTTCCCAGGACTACCCCTAATAATCCAGAAAGTATGCACCTTGTAGCTTTCCTCAGTACTATACAAGCAACACTTACAGGTGTTTCTATGCATGACCCATTTCACATTTGAGGCATAACTGTAAGATGGATTTTGCTCATGTTTTCCTCCAGTAAAGTCATTAGAGGATCCAAGGTGGGATGACTGGCCTTCTTCAAAGGCTATAACTGTTAAAATAATTTGGGAGATTACATTTCTGCAAATAAACAAACAACAGAGTTCTCTTCTAGAAAGAAAGATCTGGACTGCATAGAACTCAAGGGCATACAAAGAATTCCTCACCAGAACATGCTGAAGCTTGTTTTTCCTCCACCACATTAGTAATTCAAAAGACAGAAGAGGTTGCACATGTAATGGAAAATTAACAAATTTCTCCTCTTGTGGCAACTGTGGTATTCATTCAGTTACATTCCCTGGAATCCAAAATACACAACTAATCATGAAATTCCTGGTGAAAATTCATAGATCTGCTGCCAAACCAATTGATAGAATTCCATCTGATAAAATTTTGTAGCTGTACATAATATCTACTGCTTAACATTTGTGCTTTACTGTTATCTGGAGTTAGATCAGAGACATACACCATCTATTCCAGACAAGAACAAGACAATAAACCTGACAGCAGATACCCTAACTTTCAATTACTTGATGAATTATTTGTTGAGGTTTTTGAAAACTAGGATGGATCTTACGGTGTCAATCTACTGGAGGAACAGAAAAGATGGAAATAAAATAATTTCCCTCTACATTCTTGAGAAACCTTCTGCTTGGCTCTTCTTCTGAGAAAAGATACTCTCTTCTTTCACAAGGTTTTCTCATGACATGGCTCTAATGAAAAGGGAACAAAGAGAGGCAGAATGATACAAGGTGGTAGAAATACACAGCATCCTTACAGAAAAAGTCCAACAGCTAGTCATACAAAGTCATAACAATGCACAGTTAACAAAAAGAGAGGATGAGGAAAAGACCAGAGTTGTCATTCAAAACTAGGATGTGACTAATCACTGCACTGCTAGAATTTCTGTTTGCAAACCACAGCTGACAGCCACACAGAGGAAGCCTGGACCTGCCTCCTGGAGAGCATTATCTGGTAGCAGTCTTAGAAAGCAGCTGACAGAGTCCAACAATTTCTTTGATGCTGACGGTTAGACTAACATTGAGGGTGCATCAATAGGTAGAAAAATCTCGTTCAAACAGAGTTGGTGGGCAGCACTAACACCAGGGAGCAGGCATGATTTTAGTGATTTTGATTTTCACTAGAACCTCAGAAATGTTGACACTAGAAAGAAATGGTTTATTTTGACTTGGGATACAGGAGCAAGATCACAGAATCTCAGGCAGGACAATCTCTTGGAGATTGAGCCAAATTCTGAAATATAAGAAGATGACAGTCTTAAATAAAGTGCCCAGAAAGATCACAGTTCAGAATGGCCAGAGTTTTGGCTGCTTCTTTTTGTTCCTTGTGAAACAAAGTTCAAGATTATTCCTACAGAGTTCACAGCAACAAATAAGAAAAACTGTCTTTAAAAAAGCTGTGATTTAGACAAGTAAACTATTTTGCTGAAAACAGCCAAACCCTATCTCTGTCAGAATACAAAGAAACACTTTTGTCATTCTTTCTACCTGTGCTTTCTGTAAGCATGCAATTTACCTCTCTACAGTCTTGGATACAGAGGGGCACAAAGGGGGAAAGAACCAGCTGTTTTTAACCAAACTGAAGGTAGTACCAATTTCTTTCTCCTTTGTCTTTGTAGCAGGGAATCTGTTAGTTTGTGGTACTAGAACTCCTAATAGTAAAGAATTTTAATGTTTTCTGAACAATTTTTTAAGTTATATCTGCCCTAAAAACAGAACTCCACATGAATCCTATGGCATATGATGCATAATTTCTTTCCCCCAGCTTAGTCCGAGACAAGGTAAAATACACAGATTTCTAGACAAGAAGGGAAATGAACTTATTAGACACACCTATGGTTGCTCTACAGCAGAGCTAAAGATGGCATTATCAGCAGAAATTCACGCATTTTTTCTAGTGTAAGATGCGTCGGCTACTACCTTTAGCAACAAAACCTAAATGTGTCACAGACATATGTCACAGACATATTAATTAAGTAGTCACAGTTTACTCACAATAAAGCTCTAGGAAGAATATACAACAGCACTATTATTTGCCAGCTAACTCACATGATCGATATTGAAAAAGTAGGAGAGGGATAAACAACTCTTCCTAACTTGTCTCCCTTTGACAGCGAAACATAGCTCCTCTTCTTTCTTTGACCTGCATGGTTGTGCAGTTGTTTTGCACCAGCATAGAGATAATGGCGCACAAGGACATACTTATGAATGAATGCTAAAGTTTGAGCTGAAGAACAGATGTCATGGAAAGCAAAATATGCATTTTTGCCAAGTCTACTAAAGATCGCAAAAAGATGCACTGGTTTAATCTCAGGTTTTGCTTTTGCTTTTCAATAGCATCATCAATGCCAGGTGAAAAGTTAATTTCCAGTAAAATTCCAATACTCTGAAGCTCACAAAAAAGACAGTCACAGAGCTAGCATTAAGGGTGGAGGAGAAGGCAAAAATGCATCAAAAGGAAAAATGATTCTAACAGTCTCCTTGGAGCATGTCAGCACAGAGAATAGTCCTGGTAACATCAAAGGCTTTTGCCAGCAGACAGCTATTTAAAAAGGTGGATGAGTTCAGGGTTTCCCATTTTCTCACTTTCCATCAGAGAAAGTAAAGTGCATAAACACACTTTAGCTAGCCCAGACAAATAAGGAGCCTCAACATGAGCATCACTTTCCAGTATGACAAGTTAATACTCTGAGGAGGCATCTTCTGAAATGTTTATACAGATCAGGATTAAATATGATCCCCCTAAGGTCTCCACCTCAGACAAGGGAAGGACAGCCTACACTAAATAACCCGTGCTCCTCTAAACCACTAAAATTACAAAGAGAAAACAAAGGAAAGATCTAACCTGAACACACCAAGACACTGTTTCTTCTTCCTCTACTGTAAAGCAAACCAATCTACACCTCACAAGCTAGTTTGGTGATTTATGAAATCCTACAGAACACACAGTTTAAATCAGTAACTTTGCAGGAATAATTCACATGTTCATTCAAAATTAGTATCTCCTACACATACACAGCCCAGGCTGGATAGGGGATTTTGTCTTCTGCAAACATGGTGGACGTCCAGGTTATGCTGCGGGCAATGGATAGCACTATCAAAGCAAGTCACCTAAGATTACATGTACAAGATTTTCCTACTCCTAATTTTTTTTAATAGATTTTTTATTCCTAAAAATGCAAGAAAAAAACTCAGTTATCAGGACTCCCAAAAGATGCAAATTTCCAAAGCACTTCTGCATCTAAGTGACGTGTTCCACAAGTGTCCACACACACCCAGGACCTCAACAATAAAAATGTGCAGATGCATAAGAAATGGGAGATAAATAAGATCGAAAACACGATACTCTCTATCCTCCAGAAGAGTGGGTTGATTTCTACAAAGTAATTCTCAGAAGAGATAAAAAACAAAAGATAAAAAAAAAGATCACCAGAAAGCAAGAGAAGTCCTTTTTAGAGACAGACTGAAGCTGAATGACTGAGATTGTTCAATTCAAAAACCAGACTGATAAAAGAGGCCCCAAGTGATCCTAATTACCCTCTCTATTCCAAAAGACCATTCGATAGAACTGAGGGACAAAACACTGAAAGAGAGGTCTCATATTTTCAGTACACAGTTAACTGAGGTGGGGGGGAAGGGGGGTGGACACTGTGATTAAAATTCAGATTAGACATTTATACTGGAAATAAATTATGTTAAAACATCAAATCATATAAAAAATCTTACAGCAGGTTTATAGGTTTTTGTTTAATAAAAGGAGGTAAAACTTCAGAGCAGAAAACAAACTAACTGCTAGTGCTAGAAAGAAATTTTCCAAAGGAAAATATCCTCTAGCTGTCCATTAATCTAATACCATTTTCTATTATTAAAGACTAAGAACTGCTCTCTGACTTAAGAATTGCAATTCCTCTCTTCCCGACAGATGCTTAAAATGATAATGTCATCCAAAGCATGCTAATGATATAAAAGTTCTTATAATGAAGAATACTAATAATATCACCATGTAGCGTGCAATATATACTGCTTAGTCTTTGTAGCTATGGAGCTGTGTTTGTAAAGTTTGATTCTTTAAATATGTAAGATTTTCAGATGCCAGACCTGCTTTCACAAATGAGATCCCATACTTGTAAAAAGACACTCAATCCTCCCATTGCTTTCACTAAAACATCAGAAATGCCTCAGCATTCAGACAGTACTTGCCAAGGCTATTAAAACACAAAACATACAAATTTTTTTTGCAATACAACAGCTGAGTTTGCTATCTTCGGAGAGAAAATCTAGTAACACCGATTACTATGACTGCTTTAAATATTGAGAACTAACATGTCTAGGTACCCAGGTTTAGTCCGGAAAAGTACAGGATGATGACATTTAAGTGGTACCATGTTGCTTTTAGAAAAAGCAGCAAATGAAACACTGATCACGGCAAGTCTAATCTTACTATTAGAAATAGCCATGCTGCTTTTAAATCAAGCATTCTTCTTTAAGCATACTAACATTTCTGTATAGCTTTTGCACTTAGGAAGCATGCAAAATTCTAACTGCATAAAACTGTAATGCTTTAACACATTTAGAATTATATTGTCTCAACATCAGTACAATTCAAAGCAGGAGAAACTCCAGTATACCGGGTTGTGGTACCATACAAATCAAAGTACATCCCCATACAAATCAGATAAAGTCATTATATTCTTTCTCCCTGCTTTGCTGACTTTTGACAGATTTTTTTGTTTTAGTACTATTCTGAATAATGAGTTCTGTCACATTTTGGCCAAATGTAGCACATGGTACCAAAACCGAGAGAGAGTGAGCAAAAAACTGTTACCACAGGAAAACATAAACAACTTCCCCAGCTGTAGCTCAAACCACGTAATTCTTATACTATGAGAAGTCCTAGGGAAACGAATGGTGTCATTCGGAAGAATTCACGAATACGCGGTATTAAATGTGTAATATTACACTACGGCAACCTTGGACCTTAGATTACAACAAGTAACGAGCCACCGCTTCCTTAACACAATGGGAAGTTGCGGATCTGGATTTCCCGCAACACCTGACATCAGAGATGGCTAGCAGCTCTTAAGAAACACTTTTTCCTGGATTAAAATGAGAATGTTAAAGCATTAAGTGATGCAAATAACAGCGATTCAAACCTGTGATTCAACACCCCTAGTACAATGGTCTATAACGGTACGTTGTCTGCCTACTTTTTTCTTCACATTTTTAGCACCAAGGAGAAATACACTATAGACATGACACCCTTCTAAGGGACATTCACAGCCATACTTCAAAACTAATTAAGTTTCTTCAAGAAGAAGATCTAAACAAAGAAAAAAAAGTGGCCATTATGACCAAGTTTCCTAGTGTGTCTAAAAGCTTAAATGAAATACATAGCATCTATTCTGCCCTCCACAGGCAATACCTATTGCTCATACGAGTAATGTATACTGAAGGTATGCCTTGGAGCACTAAGCATCATAAAAACAAATTTTGTGCTGCAAATTACGTACAAAATCGTCTACTGCTAGCTCTTACTCCAACAGGAAGAGCAAAGGAAATCGGAATTCAAAATCCATCCGCAATGACACCTACTGGAAGGGAAAGGACTGGATTGATGACTCAGGCTCATATCTGCCCTTCATACTCCTCAAATTCTCTCATTGATCTCACAACACCACCAGGATTATAAAAGCATCCTCAGAGTGAAAATACATTTAAGAAATAACACCAGCACATTTCTTCTGCAACATCAGTTTAGAAATGCTTTTTAATGAACTTCAGCACCTGATAACATTCACTGCCAAACGAACTATTGAGCTACAGGAGAAGCCTCAATTTTGCGAGGAAGTCTGATCTTTTAAGATTACCCTAAAAGTTGCACGAGTTACAGGGAGGCCCCTAATTCCCCACGTAATCGTCGCCTTTCAAACGCGAGCCAAAGGTCTACCTGCTGCAGATTAACCTCCTCCGCAGCCCCGGCACTTCAGGGCACACACGAGATTACTCCTTCTCCTCCCGCCGGCCCTTTGCCATCCAGGGGCGGCCGGGGACCGAGCAGCGACCCGCAGGCTGCCGTGCCGTGCCGTGCCGTGCCGTGCCGTGCCGCGCCGGCCCCCCGCCGCACAAGCGCCCGTACAAGTTTCGGCACCGCGCACCGCTGGCGGGGAGCGACGGGGACGCACGACGACGACACGGCCCGCTAAACACGACAGCCAAAAGCCATTTGCAGGCCGTTTCTACCTACGACGAAGCCCGGGCGGGGGGGGGGGGGGGGGGGGCGGAGGGGGCGAGGAAGCGCTACCCGTCCTTGGTGTGTTCCGATCGGCTCCCGCAGCGCTGACCGGGCGCCGGAGGCGGACTGCCGGCGCAGCCCGGGCCGGCACCTGGGCAGGCGGCGGCGGGGCGACACTGGCGCCCCGCTCCAGGGGGGGCGGGAGGAGCGGGCGGGGGACGAGCCGGGCTGGGGGCCGGGGCGCCCGGAGGGATGCGGCCGGCGGCGGGATGCGGCCCGGCGGCCCGCGGCGGCGGCGGTACCTGATGATGTCGTCCTGGTGCCCCAGGTAGAATTTCTGCCGGTGCTCCCGGGGGCTGTAGACCACGCCGACCCCCGCCACGAAGTAGACGATCTCCTTGGCCGCCGTGTAGTAGAGGTTGTTGCGGCACTGGTGACCCCGGTAACCGTAGACCCACTCCAGCCGCAGGTGGCAGCTCGGCGCGCTCCGGTCAGCCATGTCCCCCCGCCAGCCGGGTACGGCTCCCTCCGGCCGGAGACCCCGCGGGAAGGGGGCGACGGGTCGCGCCCCCCCCCCCCGCTCGGCTCGGTGTCCGCCGCGCTAATCCCTAGCCGCCGACATGAATGCCCGCCGCCGCCGCTCGTCCGCCGCCGCCTCACAGAGGGCGCCGCCGACCGAGCCCGCCTCGCCGCCTCGCGCCGCCAGACATGGCTGCACTGAGACACCGCCCGGGCCGCGGAGCGAGGGCGCGGCGCCGCGCCGGCCCCCCCCCGCGCCCCGGCCTGCGCCTGCGCCTGCGCCCAGGGCAGCGCCGCCAGGCGGCGGGGCGGGCCTGCGCGGCCGGCGGCGGGACGGGCGCGGGCCGAGGCGAGCGGTGAGGAGATGGCGGCGCGGGGAGGGGGCAGGTGGCGACGGGCTTCGCCGTCGCGCCTCCTGGGGTTCGGGGGGGCTGTTCTATTTACACCTGTCTTTTTCTCCCCCCTTTTTTTTTCTTTTTTAGGCGAGGCTGTGTCTTCTCCCCCTTCCCCAGGTGTAGTTTTGCATTTTCACTGCCCCTTCGGGGAACACACCGGTTCCGTGCCTCACCGTCGGCCCGCTGCCGCCCGGCTCTCGGCAGCCGCCGGGGCTGGGTGAGCCGCGCCTCGGCCGTGGGTGGAAACCACCCCCCACGCCGCTCTCACTGGGGCCCAGCGGCACGCCAGCTCCGTTTCATCCAAGAAGCAAATGTCAGCTGTCATTTTTAATGACCAATATTTAACCCTTTAACCCCTCCGCCTGCCTCTTACGCCACGCAAAAGTCACTTCCCCCATCCGTGCCTTCATTTCCCCGTGACACAACTTTTCATCCTGACATCTCAAAGCGTTTTACACGGGAGAGTCACCGGTTTCCGATCTCCCAGATGGGGAAGCGACTTCTCTGTGCTGCGTGAGGCAGCAGTGCAGGGGAACCCCCCTGCCACATCCAAAATTTTGGCCAGGAGAACATGCTCCTTCCCAGCTTTGTCGCAGTATAGAGTACCTAGCTGGCTAAATAAATGTACGTTACATGATCATGCTAACAGTTTTGCACTATAAATACTTGTTCGAAAAGCTCCGGGATAACTAGCCTGGTCTGACAATTGAAAATAAACCCAACCATTTTCCTGTTACTTTCAGCACAGATTTGGTTTCCCAAGTGTCTGTATTTTGTCAGGATTTATTTTTTAAATCTCCATTTCTTTCATTTCTCTTTCTCTTCTACTATTTCATTAGTCAGTCATATTGGCATTTCTTCCACAAAACATCTACTTTTGTCTAGTTGCTTCATGTTGGAGACATTTTTCCGTGCTACTGTATTTACGTTTTAATTAGTGGGAGTTTTTCCTCTTAAATCTTTATTGAGTAAACTTAATATTATATTATTACTTTCATTGTTTTAGAAAAATAATTTTGTAAAAACATGCATTTAAGCATTCTAGTCAATTAGCTCTATATTAACATATTTTCACAGTCTAGAACACCGAGAGATGATACTTTTCTCAAGCTCTGATGATAAGGATTTTCACGACACCAGGATCAGATGCAGCTTTCAGTCCCACACATTTATTGAAAAGAACACAAGACACATAGCAGAAGTCTGCAGAGAGATTCATGCAGCCTGAAACTTGACTTAAATATACAGCCAAGGAAACTTCCCCTTCCATGAAAAATTTAAATTTTTTGAAAGAAAGAAAATGGCTTTTATCCCTAATCAGGACAAGAAGTCATACATATTCACCAACAGATAAAGCAAATGTTACTTCCACAAAAATCATTAAGCAGCCGTTTTCCCTTCTATTTGCTTACGAAACAGCCAGAGCACCTTGCAACTTGGGTAGCTGCAGTTTCTCAGGAGTCCCCAAGATGGGAGACTAGCCAGGGAAACAGACTGGAAAATTCCCAACTAGTTTGTCTTAGAAGTACAAAACGTATTATTCTTTCTAGTCTGATGTTAACTCTGCAATGGCTGTTCTGTGTTGCTATCCCAGCTCTTTTCATGGGAAAGGTAGTTACAGAAAAAGTCTGTAACAATGATGCTTATTGTCATTCCAGAAACAATATGGGAAAGATATGAATACTGGCTTCCTTTTGAAAAATAAAACAAAAAAAAATTTGCATTTCTCCCCTTGAATTCCACAGAATGTTTTGAATGTCGAGATACATTTAATCAAACTACTAGTAAGACTTTGTGCAGTTCCATAAAGTTACAAATATATTGAGGCTAAAAATAAGATTACGACTGCAAGATTGTTCCCTTCATAAGCTGAAGCTTATGAGAAAGTAGGTTTGAAAAATACAGAATGTACATGATGACTGAAATAACTTGTTTCAAGCTTTTAAATGTTAATTGGATTATGAACAGACCCAGGCATTTGATACATATTTGACTTCTGCTGTTGTAAAAGCTCATTTGAAAGTGGGAGTATTTTTGTGATATAAATTAAGAATATATTAATTTTCTCTTTACTGGACATTTATTTCATATTTAAACACAAATGTACAAAAATACATAATTATGGTGTGACTACTTTCTTCCACTCTATATAAATATATACTTTTGTTGGGTTATTCCTTAGAGTGAAATTCTGGACCTCTTGAGATCAGTACTAATGTGTGGTATTAACTTCAACGGAGCTAAAATTTTAATCTTGTGGTCTTACTTGCAACTCAGAAATTAGAACAAGGGAATATTTGGTTAGTGAAAGTGAACAGGCTGTTTTGAGTCGCGCATTCCAAAACCACTGTTACTAAAACTGAAAAGAGAAAACGGCAATCAGGAAGAAACTTTAATATGTAATGACATTGGCTCTAACTGGAAGTTGCAGGTCGTATTTCCCGTAATGAACAGGAGAACCCAGAACTGTAGTCAGAAAAACTACATATATGCAATGCAGGGAGGACGGGAAGAGCTGCATGTCACACACCACGCAAAGAGCCATTATTTCCTTTTGATTGTTCCAGAATTGACTACCATCTATAAGATGAGGAAATGCCCGGGAGAAAATCCCGAGAGGAAAACTATTCATTGTTGTAGTTTGCTAACCTTACGCCTACGCGTGAGGGGTGCAAGCGAAGTTTTACACACTCGGCATCTATTTTTGCCAGGAATAGGAAGCAGTGTAGTATCGCAACCTCTTCCTCTACCCTTAGCCTGTCTAGCGTTCCCACTCAGCTCTGACACACATAATTCCTTTGGCCTCTACCAGCCCGGGCGTCTCCTCGCAGTATCACGGGTACCAGGCAGTCAACGCCTCAGGAACCACGGGGACCCAGGACAGCCCCCCGTCAGCGTTACATCCTTGTATGCATTGCACATGTACCCTAGGACTCTGACACCAGTCCCTCTCCGTTCTTTTTCTTGGTAGATAGACATGCTGAGCGTGGCCCGTCCTTTCCAAGCTCTTCTCGCAGCCACGAGTCCCCTCCAGCCCCATCCTGCCGCCGTCGTCGCAGCCGAGCAGGGCGGAGGGCACGGCGCTGTCCACGGTGCTGACCCCGGTAGGCAGGATCCAGGAGGCCCGGCGGTATTCGCAGGGAGAGGAAAGGTATGTTTTATTAGCCCTATGGTTTTAGTGGGAAATAAGCGAGCTTTTAGCCAAATAAGACATTTTATGTGCTTCCAGTAAGGCATTTTACAAGTGAAACATGGTGTTTAGCTGTTTTGCCTCAGCTGCCTATGATGGGTTTTATGTCTTTCCTATGATGTCAGATACATCACTGCAAATCATGTTTCATTAGTATACAGTGACACAAGTACATCACTTCTCTAAATAAAATCAAATAAGTGGCATTTTAATGTCTCACAAAGTGTACTTATAAGAAGATGTACTTCCTAGCATATTGTAAATATATTTACAATGCATCTCATGTCCTGCTAAATGGAACAAGGCTTAAAGAAGTGATTTCTTAAACAAATGCTCTTGGAACAGCTAATTCCAGAGCACACAAGATGAGGGATTATTCTCTGTTAAGTCCGAGGTAATACAGAGTAGCTGGTTCAAGTAGTAATTATATAATATGAAACAGATGAGCAACAGTGACAACATTAATTTCAACATCCTTGGGGATGAAAAGGTCTCAGTCTATTAAGGGAACACGATGTCTGAAAATAACGTTTTGCAAAACTAAGAAACCTATTTAAGAAAGAAAGTAATGAGAATGACCTGCTACCATTTAATAGCACTGAGGCAAACACTAAGGATCACAAAGGCCTGTTTACTACTACATAAAAATAAGAAGTCAAGGAAAAAAAACAGCATTGCAAACTCAAACACTGTTTGAGTTAATTTTCCTTCAGAAAATGGAAAATGTAATGAGAGATTGTATACCATATCAGCCAACACATAAGTTGCAAGTTATTAAGAAATTTTAAAGGACTAAGATATATTATTAAATTAACAATAGGGAGATATATTTTTTTTAAAGTAACATTGGAAGTAGGAAGCCTTGAAAATAATCAGTAAGTCTACTGCATCATCAAGAAGCAAAGGAACCAATTAAGGTTAAGAAAATGGCACAGAAAAATAGTTATTGATTTCTTCACATCTCTCCTCAACACAGAAGAGTCTGGGAAATACAAGATGGGAGCACATATACGGTATGGTCACAGAAGGAGATATCTTTATAACAAGGTGCTGACAAATGAGGACCTAAAGAGCAACAAGCCACAAGTACATTATACTGCACGTCCAAAAATTCTGACCATTTCAAAATGTTGTAGCTGACATGCTCTGAAGAGAAAAATGCAATTACTCTTTAAAATCATGTCCTATGCTGAAGCATCATCCAATACTGTAACCACTTTAAAAGCAAGTTCTATTACAAACTTGGTAAGTATGAAACCATATATTTAATTTTGCTACTGACTGATAAACTAAATGCAATGGTTGAAATAAAATAAAACAGTTATATGTGTATGAAATTAAATAGCACAGACATTAATTTGTCCTGCTTCTGCAAGATAAATTACACCTTGATAATCATAGCAACACAGCTAGCTGTAGGCAATCCAGGAGATTCCTAGAATGCATTGAGGATAACTTCCTAAGCCAGGTAATAGACACCCCTACCCGAGGGGATGCAGTACTGGACCTGATGGTCACCAGTGCAAGTGAGCTCATCAGTGACACCAAGACTGGAGGCAGCCTGGGCTCCAGTGATCACACATTGGTGGAGTTCACACTCCTGAAGGACATGGGAAAAGCGAGGAGTATAGTCAGGACCCTAAATTTTAGGAGAGCAAAATTTCAGCTCTTCAAGGAGTTAGTCAGAAAGACCTCCTGGGAAACGGTCCTCAGGGACAGGGGAACAGAACAGAGCTGGCAGATCTTTAAGGACACCTTCCATAGAGCACAAGAGCTCTCAGTCCCTAGGTGTAAGAAATCAGGCAAGGAAGGGAAGAGAACAGCATGGCTGAGTCAAGACATGCTGGTCAAACTAAAGACCAAGAAGGAACTGCACAGGCAGCGGAAGCAGGGACAAGTATCCTGGGAAGAGTACAGGAAAGCTATCCGGTTGTGTAGGGATGGGGTCAGGAAGGCCAAGGCACAGCTGGAGCTGAATTTGGCAAGGGATGTAAAGAATAACTGTAAAGAAGGGCTTCTACAGGTATGTCAGCCAGAAAAGGAAGATTAAAGAAAGTGTATGCCCCTGATGAACACGAATGGCGACCTAGTATCAACGGATGAGGAGAAAGCAGAGGTACTCAACAACTTTTTTGCCTCAGTCTTCACCGGCAACCTCTCTCCTCGCCCCTCCCGAGTCAGTTGACCACAAGATGGGGACCAGGGGGTAAAGCCCCTCCCACTGTAAGGGAAGATCAGGTTCGAGACTACCTGAGGAACCTGAATGTACATAAAGTCTATGGGACCTGATGAGATGCATCCCAGAGTCCTGAGGGAATTGGCTGATGTAGTTGCCAAGCCACTCTCCATGATATTTGAAAAGTCATGGCAGTCAGGTGAAGTCCCTGCTGACTGGAAGAAGGGAAACATTGTGCCCATTTTTAAAAAGGGAAGAAAGGAGGACACTGGGCACTACTGACCTGTCAGCCTGACCTCTGTGCCTGGGAAGATCACGGAACAGATCCTCCTAGAAGCTATACCCAAGCACATGGAAGACAGGGAGGTGATTTGAGAGAGCCAGCACGGATTCACCAAGGCAAAGTCCTACCTGACCAACCTAGTGGCTTTCTATGAAGGAGTGACTGCATCAGTGGACAAGGGAAAAGCAATAGATGTCATCTACTTGGACTTCTGTAAAGCCTTTGACACAGTCCCCCACACATCCTTCTCTCTAAATTGGAGAGATATGGGTTTGATGGGTGAACTGTTCGGTGGATAAGGAATTGGTTGGATGGTCGCATCCAGAGGGTAGTGGTCAATGGCTCCATGTCCACATGGAGATGGCTGACAAGTGGAGTCCCTCAGGAGTCTGTACTCGGACCACTGCTATTTAATATCTTCATCAATGACAGAGACAGTGGGGTTGAGTGCACCCTCAGCAAGTTTCCAGATGACACCAAGCTGAGTGGTGCAGTTGACACGCCAGAAGGACGAGACGTCATCCAAAGGGACCTGGACAAGCTGGAGAGGTGGGCCTGTGTGAACCTCGTGAGGTTCAACAAGGCCAAATGCAAGGTCCTGCACCTGGGATGGGGCAACGCCTGATATCAATACAGGCTGGGGGATGAAGGGATTGAGAGCAGCCCTGCAGAGAAGGACCTGGGGGTACTGGTGGATGAAAAGTTGGACATGAGCCAGCAATGTGCGCTTGCGGCCCAGAAGGCCAACTGAATCCTGGCCTGCACCAAAAGAAGCGTGGCCAGCAGGTCAAGGGAAGTGATTCTGCCCCTCTACTCTGCTCTGGTGAGACCTCACCTGGAGCACTGCGTCCAGCTCTGGAGACCTCAGCACAAGAAGGACATGGACCTGCTGGAGCGGGTCCAGAGGAGGGCCACCAAAATGATCCGAGGGCTGGAGCACCTCTCCCACGAGGACAGGCTGAGAGAGTTGGGGTTGTTCAGCCTGGAGAAGAGAAGGCTGCAAGGAGACCTTATTGCGGCCTTTCAGTACTTAAAGGGGGCCTGTAGGAAGGATGGGGAGAATCTTTTTAGCAAGGCCTGTTGTGACAGGACAAGGAGTAATGGTTTTAAACTAAAGGAGGGTAGAATTAGACTGGATATAAGGAAGACATTTTTTACAATGAGGGTGGTCAAGCACTGGAACAGGTTGCCCAGAGAGGTAGTGGAGGCCCCCTCCCTGGAAGCATTCAAGGTCAGGTTGGACGGGGCTCTGAGCACCCTGATCTGGTTAAAGCTGTCCCTGCTCACTGCAGGGGGGTTGGGCTAGATGACCTCTAAAGGTCCCTTCCAACCCAAAGCATTCTATGATTCTATGAATTGTATTCATTCGGTAAACATTCCTTCTGGGCACTGGAAGAAATAGGCACCCTATTGAAAAGACAATGAACATGTGATTTTTACAATGCAGGCAGCAACTAGGGCTGCAATACATTTATTTACGGAAATTTGATTTAGAAATGTCCTCACACAATGGTTTCCTAGCGTAGGGCTGGTAAAGGCATGGACAAGATACAAACATTATTGAAATTAAATTAACCCATCATTAGTATAGAAAGCAGCAACTTCTTCTGGACATTCTAATCAGGAAATAAATCTGTTTAGGACAGCAAGTGATGCAAGTTGTGCTGGTTTTGGCTGGGATAGAGTTAATTTTCTTCACAGTAGCTAGTATGGGGCTGTGTTTTGGATTTGTGCTGAAAACAGTGTTGATAATTTAGAGATGTTTTAGTTACTGCTGAGCAGGGCTTACACAGTGTCAAGGCCTTGTCCTGCTTCTCACCCCACCCCACCAGCGAGTAGCCTGGGGGTGCACAAGAAGTTGGGCAGGGACACAGCAGGGACAGCTGACCCCAACACCAAAGGGATATTCCATACCATATGACGTCATGCTCAGATATAAAGCTGGGGGAAGAAGAAGGAAGGGGGGGATGTTTGGAGTTATGGTGTTTGTCTTCCCAAGTAACTGCTACACAAGATGGAGCCCTGCTTTCCTGGAGATGGCTGAACACCTGCCTGCCAATGGGAAGTAGTGAATGAATTCCTTGTTTTGCTTTGCTTGCGTGCATGGTTTTGCTTTACTTATTCAACTGTCTTTATCTTGACCCATGAGTTTTCTCACTTTTACTCTTCTCACAGTGAGCGGCTGTGTGGTGCTGAGTTGCCAGCTGGGTTAAGCCACGACACAAGTACATCAGTAAACAATACCAGCTGAAACTGCAGAGGGAACTGAAAACAGTGTACTGGCTTCCTTAGCCATGACATTTTTACCAAAAGATCTTGTTTTAAGGTCTCTCCTGTAATCCAAATTTCAAATCCTCTCTTTTGAAACTGAGAGAAGGGTTTCTACCATGATTTCAATGGCAAAAATATCAGTCTAAGAATATCCATTACAGCACCTATTTTTTTCCAAACAAATGGAAAAGAAGTTGTACATTTAGTTCCAGATTTGAAGTTGCTGTAGTAAAATGATGTTTACTATTAGTCTCAGAAGTTAGGCACTAGCATTTGTATTCTTTCTTAAAATGTCTATCACAAACTTTAAAAATTGGCCCTAAAATCTGTGTTAGCACATGGGAACAGTTCACTAAAATAAATTCTTTTTATTCTATAAACAATGAAAAAACTGCTGCATTCAGACTGCCAACAATCTGACACCAGAATGCATTCTGAAGCCACTCAATGGAGCACTCAGTTTCTTTCAGCAATGACATTGTGTTTATACAACACGGGTCTAATCACCACAGACACACTTGGATCTAAACAGCTTTTTTTCAGCTTGCATTTTATGCACAATTATATGTGTACTGAAGTAATTAATCTAGGTGATTTGAGAACTTGCATCAAGCACCAGCACTTGATAAAACATATGACAACCTAAACATAAAGAGAGGCTGACCAAATCTCAATGCATTTTCTAGTAATAGACTTATAATGGAAATCTGATTCTGAACTCTCAAAATCAATTGATTTCAACCGTTGACTAAACTAAATATAGTATGCCATTTATTTTAAATTCTGCTTATGTGACAGCTATCTCTGGCTCCATCTTATGATATGATCAAAACCAATGTGAAGCAACACCTTGTTTTCATGCAGTGGTAATTTTTCTACCTGTTTTCAATTTTTTCTTTACAACTAGGATAGTGTAGGATGATCAGCCCCAAAGCATGTTGTTAACATTTTGGGGGGGACAAATTAATATTTCAGCTGGCTAATTATTAGACTAAAAATTGTCAGGTCAAGATGACATCTTTTTACACAGTAGTTGACAAGGTTTTCAAAATATAATGCACAGGACTGACTTTGCAAAAGCTCTCAGAAAGCTTAGCTGTCAAAAGGAATCATGACAGAGCTTAGCTGTAAGTCACTACATAGAATCAACATACAATAATGCAGGTTTATCAAATATGACATCATTTACCAGTGATAATATAAATATTCAGAAGAACCAAAGGAAATAAAATATTTAAACATTGAAAAAAGTAACAGTATTGACTCTCATAATGCTGAGAAACTTAAAAAATAGCATAGCACTATTAATCCAGCAGTGGAATGCAAACCTTGAATTAATTCATTTCATTGTATGACTCCATACTATCAGATTTGACTAAGCACTGGAACGGATTGGTTAAGGACTGGAATAGGTGGCCTAAAGAGGCTGTGGATTCCCCATCCTCAGAGATTCTCTAATCTCAACTGGACAAGGCCCTGAGCAACCTCATCCAACTTTGAAGTTAAACCTGTTTTGAGTGGGAGGTTGAATGCAGGTGCAGACAGCCTGCGAAGATCCCTTCCAACTTAAATCATTCTCTGATTTAGATACTCAGTTCTGTAGGTTGGTTTCCTACAGTCATACTGCACTTAAGTCAGTCTACTGACTGAAGTAAAGTAAGCCTGCTTTAAGGACAGCAAATGCTTCATTTTAAGTGATTCCAATTGTAAAAGAAAATATGGGCAAGAGACTGCTACATGATATAACTCGTTAGAGTAACTTCCTGTGCACAAGCCTCTCTATAACATAGCCACTCCTCACAGTAGGAAAATAAATCTTTTCCCTACATTTTTGCTCTAAAATGATAAATTAATAACAAAACAGACTAATACTGCTAAATGGAAGAAAGTAGATTTGTAGGGCACCTACATCACTCTTTGTGGCAACTAACAGGTATGTAACAAATGATGATGCTGGAATGGCTTTGTAATTAATACAGTAGACTGAGTATCAGGAGATCTGTATTCTCTCTCCACTGCTTTCATATATATGTGACTGTGTGTATGTGTGTATACATATCTATATACATGAGCAAACCCATTTACATCAAACTACCCATTTACATCAAGCTTGTCAGATATGACTGTTAACTTAGTATTATTACAAGGGTTCCTACTTTGATATTTAGGATCCACTGCAAAAAAGTGTGCTACTCTAGCTGCTCTAAACTTGAAAAGAAAGAAAAAGAGTCAAGCGAGGTTTTTTTAAGCTGAACATCTGGTCATCAGTGGATCCTTTGCAATTTTTTGCAACCTATCTTTAAATGGAAATAATGTACTAGCCTTTTTCATAGGCTACTGGGTTTTTTTATAGCTGCATTGATTCCTGCTAGTGTGATGAACACCAACCTATATTCAGCACAGCATACAGAGCATCTGCATCAAACAGGAAATAGTGCCTCATATGAAACACTAAAGATAAAAAGAAAGGTAACAATCTCACTTGAAAAACATCCTGTTCATCCTGTACACTGAAGGAGGTGTGGATCTGATCACAAAGATTGTATTCAGTCCATGTGTAAATAGAACAGGCGAGACCTAAAGTCATATGAAGGTCAATGGCTTGGGACCTGAACAGTATTGCCACCTAAGTCCTGTTATCAACTGCTGGATGATCGTGTTTCAGCTAGACTATGGCAACCATGGTTAGGGTATCACGTATGATCAGCAAGAAGCAGCAGTGTTCTTATTTGTCATAGCAATAGTTGGTATTGATGCATATTGTTGTCTTGGCTGGTCATAGAATGAAAACTGCAGCTGTTACTACAAATTACTTTCCCCAATGCTGAATCTAAGCCTCAGCACAAAACTCTGCTCTTAATGCAATTTCACTTGCATGACCACTCCTAATTTTCTACAGTCAGTTAGAAATGGGTTCTACAAGCAAGTATTATGTGAACTCAACTTCCAATGGCAGTGTCCTTGCTGAAAATAGCATGTAAAGAGGGAAATTCCTCTTTGTGCTCTCCTGCCACAGCTACATGCCTTCCCAAAAAGCAGGCACTTGGCATGGCCCGATCTGTAGTCCTGTTCAGGTTCATTCAAAGCACACAAAACAAAACTCACTCTCCACTCTGTTGCTGTCAATTCTCACAACATCAAATGTATCTGAATCATTAGAATGAACCCTTTTTGCATGTCATCTTTCATGATGCCAACTCTTGTTCAAAGGCAAGCCAGATGTCTCTAGCTGAGGCAATCTGCAGGTAGACATGTGGTAACATCAATGTTCATTTTCAAGCCCTTATTAATTGTATTGAGCAGCAAATTACATCTTTGTTCTGTATTCTTACATCTTGAGAGAGATGAGTAACTGACAAAAGCAGTAGCCTGCATCTGAATAACTTAGCTACTGAGGGATACAGGACGTTTCTCCACAGAGTTGCATAAGTAATTTTAAGATACCAACAGAATTTTAGGGACTGTTTTTAGGTTCTGTTCCTGTTTTATCATAAAAATGTGCGTTCTTGATGAGAGATAAGGCCTGAGAATTAGCATTCCTAGTTCAAGAAACAAGTATGATTGCTTGTTGCACAGAAGACCCCCATGGGAGACTTACAGAGAAAGGCAAAGTCAGCCTATAGCATCTATGTTTTTAAAATTAAAGGGGTCTTAGATGTCAGTGGGTCCTGTCCTACTCTCCTCTTCCATACACACTTTGTAAGAAGCTAATTCATCTATCTCATACTCATAGTTTAAATGTTAAGAGACTGATGCAGAAACATCATAAGAACATTTGGAAAATGCAAAGCATTTTAGGCATACCAATAGTTTATTCTGGAGGAGTACATAAAGGAGAAAAACATTAAATACTTCAATCCTTTCAGAGCCAGTATTCAGTATCAGTTTAAAGTGCCCTTGTCAGCAGAAAGAAAGAAACTTTATTAAAATAAAAGGTGAAAATGCAAAGCAGATTTAAATCTCTAAGCAACACTTGTCTTGACAAGTAATTGAACAATTAATTGAAACACAACTGAAATCCAGTACACAGATATAGGTGTCAGCAAAACCTACGTTTTGTAAAAAGCAATTATACAAACCCATGTGTTTTATGAATGAAGATAAATAACAACAGATTCCTGATATTCAGTAGAGCTCCCTGATATTTCCATTTAGAAATAATTATAATAAGAGTTCTTATTGTAGCCTGTCTCAGGGACATCTAGTTTGCAAATGAAGAATAAACCATAGACAGAAGAGGAATTAAACTGTCCCTTACTTCTGATTCCTGATTTTTCTGTTCTTGGTTCAAATAAATGAAGGCAAGGTTCAAATTACCCATGAGACAGTGATATCATCACAATACTCCAGCTGTAAATAAAGCAGCACCACTGAATTTCCTGTCCTTTCACAGATGATGAGAATAGTCTCTCAAAACATACTAGCTAAGGTCAGGTCACTTCTAATACAATGAATGTGCATAGTTATACAAGACAAGCACATGACTTTTCTTTAATAAACCCTGGTGATTTCTATACTTATATCACATACCTATCATTGTCCCAAGATAGCATTGATACAATGAACATGGAGAGATTCATAGAATCATAGAATGCTTTGGGTTGGAAGGGACCTTTAGAGGTCATCTCGCCCAACCCCGCTGCAGTGAGCAGGGACAGCTTTAACCAGATCAGGGTGCTCAGAGCCCCGTCCAACCTGACCTTGAATGTTGCCAGGGGTGGAGCCTCCACTGCCTCTCTGGGCAACCTGTTCCAGTGCCTCACCACCCTCATTGTAAAAAATGTCTTCCTTATATCCAGTCTAAATCTACCCTCCTTTAGTTTAAAACCATTACTCCTTGTCCTGTTACAACAGGCCTTGCTAAAAAGATTTGCCCCCATCCTTCCTATAGGCCCCCTTTAAGTACTGAAAGGCCGCAATAAGGTCTCCTTGCAGCCTTCTCTTCTCCAGGCTGAACAACCCCAACTCTCTCAGCCTGTCCTCGTGGGAGAGGTGCTCCAGCCCTCGGATCATTTTTGTGGCCCTCCTCTGGACCCGCTCCAGCAGGTCCATGTCCTTCTTGTGCTGAGGGCCCCAGAGCTGGACGCAGTACTCCAGGTGGGGTCTCACCAGAGCAGAGTAGAGGGGCCGAATCCCCTCCCTTGACCTGCTGGCCACGCTGCTTTTGGTGTGGCCCAGGATACGGTTGGCTTTCTGGGCCACAAGCACACATTGCTGGCTCATGTCCAGCTTTTCATCCACCAGTACCCCCAGGTCCTTCTCTGCAGGGCTGCTCTCAATCTCTTCATCCCCCAGCCTGTATTGATATCAGGGGTTGCCCCATCCCAGGTGCAGGACCTTGCACTTGGCCTTGTTGAACCTCATGAAGTTCACACAGGCCCACCTCTCCAGCTTGTCCACGTCCCTTTGGATGACATCTCATCCTTCTGGCGCGTGAACTGCACCACTCAGCTTGGATTCATTATAGTTGGAGGACAGTTGAATATTATGACCAAGTTAAGCACTTCTACTTAAAGTAATGGAAGGGACTAACCACTAGACTACAAAACTTTTGAATAAAGCATGCAGACAAGCCTATATTGCACTCAAGCCAAGCAACTTCCTCCTTTCATAATATCACACATAAACACTACTTGTAACACTTCACACAGTGAAACCCATCTTCCACCTAGATAATCTCTCCCAGGATGTCACTGTTACTAAATTACGGGTTTTTTCTATGAATGTTAAACAGGAAATTTATAATTTGTTCTTCTCCCACAAGTCAAGTACATCTGAAGTATAATTCCCCAAATTTATTTTGTCCAACTTTCATACAGTGAATTATCTTCATTTTGGGAGAGAGTGGGTGAAAGAAGCAGATAGCTCTAGCAAGCTACTCAGTGTCTTAGCCCTGAGCTATGGGAAAGACACTAAGCAGTTTCCACACACATTCAAAATTGTTCTTTTTCCACACACTACACACAAGTATGCCAGAAGTGATAATTCCTGAAGTATTACATGGAGATTTAAGCACTACTAATTTTACTGAAACAAACCACTAATTTCCCATAAGCTACTGAACAGCTATCTTGTGATAGATAACAATTCCAGCTCTCAAATGGGGTGTCAGATATACATTTGAATAAATGATGTCATGAAGGAAATGCTCCCGAGCTGAAAACCACTCTTTAATACCTTGCAGCTCTTAATGCCAGTCTGAAAGATACCGTGTTCTTGCTTTTGTGGAGGAGGGCCAGCATGTTCAGTCTCCCAAGCTGTGGCTGTGCACCCCCAACAACAACAAATATCATCCGAGTGCGATTGAAGTTATTTCATGCACTGCACCCTGTGTGAGAAAACTCCTGAGAAGCCAGACAGGCTCTCCAGGCTTCTGTCAGCAGAGTCATTTTATTCACAGGCCAGTTGTGTAGCATGGCTATGTACAGGGGACACAGGACACTCATTTGCTGCCCAGTTGGTTGAATTCTTTTTACATCTAGCATATACAGCTTAAATGACTATGATTAACTCGCAAGTCACCAGTGGCTCACTTCATGCGTAGAAAGGCATATGTACAAAGGACTAGCGTACAGACTTGCCACCACACAAAGCCCTGAGAACAAAAACGTTTAATATAGAAAACTTTTGCAGTCAAATTTCCACTGACCTTTGGCTCAGACTTACCCAGTCCAACTCTGAGATAGAGAATGGCTTTAGAAAAGTGGGGTACGTGGTGCATTGCACAACTATGCGCTAGACAGGAATTTGTCTTTGTGGGAAATGAGAGGAGCAAGTTCCCTTTTCATGTTCACACCAAACAGCAGTGGCAACTGCCCAGAGGTGGTGGCAGGAGCAGGAGATTGCATTTTAGGCCAGCATCTGATCAGCTTTGTTACTGGCCTTCTGTACTCGCTCTTTTATACACACCTCAACTCTGCAGAAAGGCAACTGCTGGGCTTTTTCCTTTTACCGTTGGCATCAGCCAAATGCATACGGTACACTTTTTTGGGATAAGCATCAGCATTTGCAATAGAGGCTGGAACCAGATACCTCAGCAGGCAGGTTGGACTCATTAGCATCCAGGAAGGCCACATTGCCAGAGCAAACACAGCAGCTCTGAACCAGGCATACATGTGTAAAAGGTATACTGCTCACCTGACTTCAAGGGAATGAAAAAGAGCAAGGGTCTTTAAAGGCCAGGAGGCCAGCAGCAGACCCTCAAGAAAATAGAGCAAAAAATAACCTACGTTTTGTTTTTCTCTACTGTAGAGGCCTTACAACAGGGCTCTAAACCACCTTAATTAGGTAGCTGGACATGAAATACTCTAAATTAATCTATGCTTCTCAGAAGGTGACATGGAAAAGTCTATTTACAAGCCTGTGCTTGAACTGTGCAAAATGAGCTGAGGCTAACTGAAGTGCATGGCTGCCCATGCTGATGGCCTATTGTAAAAGTTAATGTTGCTGTTAACTAGGAGAAACATAGAAAAAAGGATATGAAAATTCCTCTGTAGTCTCTTTCCATTACTCATCTCAGTATTAGTCTGGGAGGACTGCAACTCAGAGTCCAGGAAAGGACAGCCAGAGCTATAGTGGCTCAGTTTTTCAGCTCCTGTTTTACTCCCCCTATCAATCCAATTCCCCCTCTTTTTCTCATATGCCATAGGATAATTAATCAGCACTACCAACCAGCCCTACAGTTAGTCCTAAACCATGATCAGGATTTGTTTATATCCCACGTCATCCAGGGAGTTTACACATGCCTTCAAGGATTTCTGTATTCCTGCAAGTAAAGTTTTCCTATTTGACACACTCCTTAATGTACTAGTTGCCATGTACTGGCTTCCAAAATTCTGTTATCAGTGTCCCAGAAAGCGGGTGGCAAGTATTACAAATACTCGCTGGACTACCCATCTGGCTTCTATGCTGTGTTTGAGAATTACACAAGTGTGCAAGAGTGCCCCTACACATGCCAGAAATAAGTATTCAGATCTAGATTTATTTGGAAAAAAATATCATAGGCAGATGGATAGGGTGAGTTCCTCAGTTGAACAGGTATGAAACTTCTCCCCATTTTGTATGTCACCTAACTTCAGCTGCAATGGATTACGTCTTTTTCTTTCCCTGAGGGTAGTCTGGTCATAGGCCCTGAATATAATTCCTGGCTGTTCAGCTTTCATGCAGTTACACTGGAGGGGGACTGCCATACAGAGCTCTACAAGGCACACGAAGACAGACACAGGGACTTTGTGTGTCTTATTCCAGGATTTTAATAAGTTAGAAAAGTGGAATCTGGCTACCCACAGACATTACTATTTTGAGGAAGTACTAGGCTGGTTAAAAGGTTCAAATCTGGGGATTTCGATAATCAAGACAAATGAGAGTCCCCATATTAAAAAGCTCAGAACACTCCCCTATGCAGGAAGTGAAAGCCAGCATTATCAGTGCAAAAGACTTCAAAGATGATACACATAGGATGATCTCTGTGCCAATACCAGAGACAGGCTGTGATATAAGCATGCCGAGAAGGCACACCAGCAGCACACTTGGGGATTTGGCCTCACCTAGTAGCAGCAGCCCGCTGTGATGGACAGAATGCATTTTTATGCCTGCTACTGAGGTAGGACTGGACTCCAGGGATGCAAATAGCGTCTGCACCAGGGGATTTGCCTTACTTGAAAGGTAGGACAGATTGAATCATGTGTAATTTTATGTGTAAGTGCTCTGCTCATACAGAAATCTGTCAGTATTGGATTGAGTCGTCTTTGCAATGTTCCTCCAGGATCAGGACATAGTAGTTAGACAGCTGTTTCCGAGAATAAAACAGTGCCACGGTTTAGAGAATTGACATTCTCTAAGATTTTATGGAGGACAAACATAGATATTTGCCAGTCTGTATTCATCCTCTGAATAGTGCACGCAGAGAAGCAACACATGAGCAGGGACTTACACATACCATAACCGCTGACTTGGGTGGACACACCTTTCTCTGTGCATCTTTAATTTTTCCTACCATTACACAAACTGGTCTGTCTAGAGCACTTATCAGTGACATGTTCAATGCACCATGCACAGCTTCTGGAACACAGACAAAACTGCAATGTGATCTGGAAGCAGGAGGAGACTGACATTGTGTTTCTATTCTATATGCTGGCAGGTAGGCCATGAAAGTAAACAGTTTGATAAAAGCTAAAATTCCAGAATCACAGTTGCTTTACATTTGGAGCTATAAAAAGGAAATAATGAAAGGCTCTTGCTCATGTAAGTATTACTGACAAATTATTATATAGATTCATCTTTCTTTGAACTTTGATCTAAGGTAAAGTTTTTTGCTTTTTGCTTTTAGTTCTGAGTGTTCACATTGCCATGGGTGGATGAATTAGGCTTGCCAGGACAACTCTTTCTGGCTTCATACATTTGAATTAGATGCATACCATCATGTAGAAACTGAAAAAACTCCTTCTCATATCTGCAGCCAAACAGAGAGCAAAAACCCCTTGCACATTACAGCTTGAAAAGAAGGAAAAAGAATTTTCCTGTCATTCTCAACACTGTAAAATCTCCTTACTGTAAAAAACCTGAAGATCATCTTGATCTAATTGCTACCATAGGACAACATTACTTCAGCTTGATCACTAACTGCAATGAATACCTTTCCCAACAGTGTAACAAAGAAAAATTGCTCCAGGACCATCTTCCCCTTTCTTTTGCTGAGAAGCCATATGGCAGCATCTAACAGGCTAACTTTAGAAGACTGTGACCTTTCTTGTTATAGATAGAATCTTGGTGCTATAAAACTATGGCTGAAGCCCAGTAATACGTGTATTACCGATTAAATATACAGCAATTCTTTTATATGAAAAGCATTCATTTTCCACCTCTCCTCCCAAGAGAGCTATTCAAAATGCTTACTGGTTTTCTTGCTTTCAGGGGCATCCTCCCATGACCAGGGACCAAATACTGGCAATTTATATTCACAGCTTGTTCCCATTGGTTTCTAGTCACACAGCCTCATCTCATTTTTTACTTCTGAAAAGTCATCAGCTTTCATCAGAAGAACACCAAGTTCATCCCCCATATAAAGAATGCCTCCTTCTGGGTCTCCACTACTTTCTGCTGGAAAGATCCATTGAAGATCCTTTCTTTTCTCAGGAAACAGAAAACACTGTTTCCTTGTCAAATGAAACACCCTCAGGTGAGCCAGAGCATGGAATAGTCGATGATATCTATGATTAATCTGCTACTTGCTACCCTGAATGCACAGCTCCCAGGTTGACAGAGTACTTGGAAACCTTAATCCGTTGTGTCTGCCCAGAATCGCCGCTTCACTGTTTTTGTTTTGATTCACTATCTCAAAATGGAAATAATTAAAAAGACTGTTGTAATCAAACATTCTCAGCATCCTTAGACATTTAATTTACTTTGTAGTCTGGAAGTAGTCATTAAGATATTAAGGCTTAAAATAGGTGTTCACAAAAAAAAATTACATGTAGCACTTTAATTATGAGGTTTTTAAGATGTTAGTGTTGGAATCAGTAAAATTTAGGAGCTATTGGTCTCCTCTGTTTTCCTGTGCAGATAAATGATGTGTTTAACTGATGTGGTAGGCTGCTGACAAAAGAAAACTGCCTTTTAAAAACAGCAAGTATAAAACATTCTGGCATTATTTGTCTTCAGTAAACCAACTAACACCAGTTTGGCATTTTAATCTAACAACTTGGCAGCTAATGCACTGACCTCAGAATGTGTCTCTACAAACTGAAAGTGCCATTCACATTCTGTCCTATAAAAAAGTAACAGCCCAGACATGCTGAATTACCTAACGTGGTAACAGCAAGCATTTAAAAACAGATTGTCTCATAAACGTACACAAAAGTGGAGGAACTTCAAGTTAGTATTTTTAATAAGTAGTAGTTTTTGATCAATGTTCACAATGTCTCTGAACAGCACATCCTGCTCATCGTGCTAAGCCTGACCGTAAAACATGCTGAAGGATTTGCCATTTAAAAGAATTTGTAAACAAAATGGGATAATATCATACAGCTCAATAGTTACTCAGCCACAGTACTACAACTGCATAGCGGTATCACAGCAGATGGTCTGACAGAGCAACAAGAAATACTGTTCACTCCTCTGACCAACATGAGGTACACAATGAGTCTCCTTGTGCAAGTCTCCTATATGTTTTGTGGGAATGCAGCACATACAGACTCCCACGATGACTTAAAAACAGAGAAGGGACAGAAACTATTGTAGTATTTCCTTTCCACCCTTCTTAACTAGGGATGACATGGGTCCCAGAAAAGACTTCACTTGGATCATTGTTTCCCTGTTGTGGTGGGTTGACCTTGGCTGGACATCAGGTGCCCACCAAAGCCACTGTATCACTCCCCTTCTCAACTGGACAGGGGAGAGAAGATATACCCGAAAGGCTCGTGGGTTGAAATAAGGATAGGGAGATACTCGGCAATTACCATCACAGGCAAAACAGACTCAGCTTGGGGAAATTAGGTTAATTTATTGCCAATCAAATCAGAGTAGGGTAACGACAAATGAAAACTAAATCTTAAAACACCTTCCCCCTACCCATCCCTTCTTCCCAGGCTCAACTTCACTCCCAGTTTTCTCTACCTCCTCCCCCTGAGCAGTGCAGGGAGATGGGGAATGGGGGTTGCGGTCAGTTCATCACACGTTGTCTCTGCCGCTCCTTCCTCCTCACAGGGAGGGCTCCTCACACTCTTCCCCTGCTCCAGCGTGGGGTCTTTCCCATGGGAGACAGTCCTCCATGAACTTCTCCAACATGGGCCCTTCCCATGGGCTACAGTTCTTCATTAACTGCTCCAGTGTGGGTCCCTCCCACGGGGTGCAGTCCTTCAGGAGCAGACTGCTCCAGCGTGGGTCCCCCACGGGGTCACAAGTCCTGCCACCAAACCTGCTCCAGTGTGGGCTCCTCTCTCCATGGGTCCACAGGTCCTGCCAGGAGCCTGCTGAAGCGTGGGCTTCCCATGGGGTCACAGCCTCCTTCGGGCACATCCACCTGCTCTGGTGTGGGGGCCTCCCCGGGCTGCAGGTGGATATCTGCTCCCTCGTGGGCCTCCATGGGCTGCAGGGGCACAGCTGCCGCACCAGGGGCTGCAGGTGAATCTCTGCTCCAGTGCCTGCAGCACCTCCTCCCCCTCCTGCTTCACTGACCTTGGTGTCTGCATAGACATTCCTCTCACACATTCTCACTGCTCTCTTTGGCTGCAGTTGCGCAGGTTGTTTTTCCCCTTCTGAAATATGTTACCACAGAGGTGCTACCACCATCACTGATGGGCTCAGCCTTGGCCAGCAGCGGGTCTGTCTTGGAGCCGTCTGGCATTAGCTGTATCAGACATAGGGGAAGGTTCTAGCTGCTTCTCACAGAAGTCACCCCTGTAGCCCTCCCTGCTACAAAAACCTTGTCTTGCAAATGCAATACAGCTGTGCACTCTCCATGGGAAAACCAAAACTCAGCTGTCTATAGCCACTACTTCAGTTCAAGCCACTTACTCCCGTATTAGAATAAGCCATAGTCCTGGGACTGGTACTTCTGTTTCTCCATCTTTCCACCCAACATTGATCTTGCCAGCCTGGATATCCATTTCATGGATCTTGGACAAACTGATAGTTTAGGTGAGACAGAAGCCATAAAACCAGAATGATCTGTTAAATTGCCAATGACATAGAATCATAGAACGCTTTGGGTTGGAAGGGACCTTTGGAGGTCATCTCGCCCAACCCCCCTGCAGTGAGCAGGGACAGCTTTAACCA
Source organism: Pelecanus crispus (assembly GCF_030463565.1). Classification (NCBI taxonomy): domain Eukaryota; kingdom Metazoa; phylum Chordata; class Aves; order Pelecaniformes; family Pelecanidae; genus Pelecanus; species Pelecanus crispus. The sequence continues at coordinate 54,159,740 of NC_134648.1, forward strand.
GATCAGGGTGCTCAGAGCCCCGTCCAACCTGACCTTGAATGCTTCCAGGGAGGGGGCCTCCACTGCCTCTCTGGGCAACCCGTTCCAGTGCCTCACCACCCTCATTGTAAAAAATGTCTTCCTTATATCCAGTCTAAATCTACCCTCCTTTAGTTTAAAACCATTACTCCTTGTCCTGTCACAACAGGCCTTGCTAAAAAGATTCTCCCCATCCTTCCTATAGGCCCCCCTTAAGTACTGAAAGGCCGCAATAAGGTCTCCTTGCAGCCTTCTCTTCTCCAGGCTGAACAACCCCAACTCTCTCAGCCTGTCCTCGTGGGAGAGGTGCTCCAGCCCTCGGATCATTTTGGTGGCCCTCCTCTGGACCCGCTCCAACAGGTCCATGTCCTTCTTGTGCTGAGGGCCCCAGAGCTGGACGCAGCACTCCAGGTGGGGTCTCACCAGAGCAGAGCAGAGGGGCAGAATCCCCTCCCTCGACCTGCTGGCCACGCTGCTTTTGATGCAGCCCAGGGTTCAGTTGGCTTTCTGGGCTGCAAGTGCACATTGTTGGCTCGTGTCCAACTTTTCATCCACCAGTACCCCCAAGTCCTTCTCGGCAGGGCTGTTCTCAATCCCTTCATCCCCCAGCCTGTATTGATATCGGGGGTTGCCCCATCCCAGGTGCAGGACCTTGCATTTGGCCTTGTTGAACCTCATGAGGCTCACACAGGCCCACCTCTCCAGCTTGTCCAGGTCCCTTTGGATGACGTCTCGTCCTTCTGGTGTGTTAACCGCACCACTCAGCTTGGTGTCATCTGGAAACTTGCTGAGGGTGCACTCAACCCCACTGTCTCTGTCATTGATGAAGATATTAAACAGCAGTGGTCCGAGTACAGACTCCTGAGGGACTCCACTTGTCAGCCATCTCCATGTGGACATGGAGCCATTGACCACGACCCTCTGGATGCGACCATCCAGCCAATTCCTTATCCGCCGAACAGTTCACCCATCAAACCCATATCTCTGCAATTTAGATGGAAGGATGTTGTGGGGGACTGTGTCAAAGGCTTTATAGAAGTCCAAGTAGATGACATCCATTGCTTTTCCCTTGTCCACTGATGCAGTCACTCCTTCATAGAAAGCCACTAGGTTGGTCAGGCAGGACTTGCCCTTGGTGAATCTGTGCTGGCTGTCTTGAATCAACCTCCCTGTCCTCCATGTGCTTGAGTATAGCTTCTAGGAGGATCTGCTCCATGATCTTCCCAGGCACAGAGGTAGTGTTCATTCATCAGAGATTTTCACATCACCAACTGGCTTATTTCTCCAAGTGCCCCTAGAGATTTTTTCCTTCCTTTTACTTGGGCTGATGGTTGCAATCAGCATCTTACAGTGCATACAAAATAACAGTAGTTGTATTCCAGCTCTAGGTATCTCGGTCTTATCGTTTCTCTGCAAAAACTAATGAACTAAAGGACCTAATGGAGTCTGCATGACTGCAAACAGTGCTGTTCACAGCAATTTGTACTTTTCTCAACCAGGACTCCCATGGCCCTAAAAGACATTTTACCTAAATAAGGATTAAAGAACTTTATTCTTCTTGTTTAGGCATGTATTCCAGTTCGAAATGGCTCTTGCTAATAGGACAGCAAATAATAGGACGCAGTTAAAAATAATGGGGTTATTTGAAATCTACTGTTCGCAATGTTACAGATCAAACTCTTTCAGTCATCAATGTATCAGCCTAGGAGAGGCCCCCGCAGGGAGGGGCCGGGCCCAGAGCGGGGCCGCACCTCCCGGCCCAGAGGCGCCCCGCAGCTCGCCGGACCCCGCCGCTGCCGCCCGCCTCCCCGCAGGCCTCGGGGCGCGGCGCGCAGGCCCCGCCAGCCCGGGGCGGGGCCTGCCGTTACCGCGGCAGCAGCTCGGCCGCCCGCGCTCCGCCGCGGGTCCCGCTCGGCAGGCGGCGGGCCGGGAGCCCAGGCGGAGCGGCAGCGGCGGTCCGGCCGGCGGGATGGGGCTGGAGCTGGAGCCGCTGTTCCAGGCCTGGAGCTACTTCAGGCGGAGGAAGTTCCGGCAGTGCTCGGATCTCTGCTCGCAGCTGCTGGAGCAGCCGCCTGGCGAGCAGGTAGCGGGGGCCGGGGCGGGAGGCGGTGGTGTCGGTCGGCAGCGGCCCGCGTCCCCGCTTCCTCAGCGGCCCGCGTCCCCGCTTCCTCAGCGGCCCGGCCGCCCGACCGGGGGGCCCTGCCTGTTGCAGCCGCCGGAGAGGCCCGGTGTGAGCCCGCCCCCCCGCTAGCGGGCCGGGCCGGGCCGGGGAAGGGAGGGCTGGGCCGCGCCGGGCTGGGCCCCGCGAGGAGGCGGGGGGCCGGGCAGCGCCTGCTCACCCAGCTCCCTAAATCTCTCCTGAAAGGCGAGGCGGTGAGTGCGGGGCCGCCGGCTCCTCCTCGGCCGCGCCCTGGTGGTGCTGCTCCCGCCCCAGCCCCGGCCGAGCAGGGAGAGGGGGGTAGTGCAGCGGGGCCTTGTGCTGCTGGGAGTGAAACCGTGACAGTCCTGGGGTCCCAGGGCTCCCCACAACCAGAATTTTGACTCGCTCAAGATTTTGCAGAGTTAAAGGAAGAAAAGCCAAGACTAAAGGTCAGGTCTGCTTAAGGATGTTACTGTTGATTTTACACAGATGTTCAGATATCACAGTTGCTGCATGGATCTCTTAAGGTTAAGAGACACCCATTTTAGCTCAGCTTACGTACAGGCGAGTACAAGCGAGCATTACCGTGGGACAGAAGGCATTTCCATTCCTCTCTCTTTGCTCATTCTCCAGCTGCAAAGTCTCTGGAAATGTTGGGCATGTGTTGTTCAATGCCTACATATTTTCTCACCCTTCTGTAAGAAGGAAGAACTGGAGAATGTTGTTTCTGGATTAGTATTTGGATGCATGTAAACATTTTTACTGCCATATTTGGGAAACAGGAATCAAATGGACTTCCTCGTAAATACTTTACAGTAAATTAATAAGTCTCTCAAAGCATCCTATAGCTACATATTTTAAGAATCTTGAAGGCAGTTCTTTTCATTACAAAGGAAAATTCTTCAAAGAAAGCTGCACAGTCACACAATTGTGTAAATGTAAAGCACAGTAATTGTTTAAACTGGTTTAGGATATTTAAAAGATCCTTTTGTTTATGTTATATACTGTAAGGCACCAACAAGGAGCCATCAGCAGAAAAATTTTTAGCGGAGAAGACATTCCAAGAAAATTGGTCCTGAACACTAAAGGGGACTGAGTATTAGTTCTGTGCAAGTCCTGTATCATTTATGTGCATTTACATTACTGGGTCTTGATACATGTAATCTTTGCATATGGAAGTACAGCACTTGATTGATCATAGAAACTCTTGAGGCAGTACAGATAATAACAGTAAATAAGAATCAGATCATAGTGCTTCTGTTGCTATTTGTTTATAAATTTTTAAATTAGTAAAATGTTTTCCAATCTGTGATCTCAACATGGAAATATAAAGACAACTGCATTTCTACTGTGTGCTGAAGCTCAAGTATAAAATTGTTTTGTTACATCTGGCAACTCCAAACTTTTGCTGGGCTGTTTCCAGTAGCACTGGGGAACTTGTTGAAGACATCTGCAACTGACAGAAGTGGAGGAAGAAATAGAAGGTGTACACAGCTGGGAAAAATGTTTAGGAGGAAAATAACAAAACAGCAGTGAGAGGGTGTGGATCCCATTTGGTTTTCCTTCTTTCATCCAGATATTGATCACACATGCTGCAAACATTTAAGCATATAAATTAATTTGTTTTCTTAGATAAAGCTACGCATTCTCCTTAGAGAACCAGGACCTTACATACCAGCAATATGAGTTTTTCCAAATACCACATAAAGTTGGGACAAACAATTGATCACTTAATTTAATCTTTGAAATGATCACACCGGCCTATAAGCTTCATCTTCTAGAAGAATGAAAAGATGTAGCGTTATTTATACCACCTGTTCATTTTGGTACAGCAGGTTGGAGAAACCAGAATATCAGTTACGTAATTTTCAAGAGTGCAACTTGAACCAAACTCAAACCAACTCAACATACAAAGTCCTACCCTTGAAATCTCTTCAAGTAAAACATTTTCTAATTATCTAGTTAAAATATAGCTTTAACATTTGTGGCAGACTTAACACAGAATGGCACTTCTCTTCTTCAGTCAAGTGTGCTCATGATGGTTTAGATTGTACACTTTGTATTGTAATCAACACAAAATCTTAATATTTACTGCTTATCTATCCAAGTAAGCCTGTATTTTATTATTCTGCTTCTTATTTGTAAAGCCGTGCAGGTCTATTCCCTAGCTATTTTGTTGCACTTTCAGCTCATTACTTTCTGACACTTGCTGCTTTCAGGTACCAGTCTGTCACGGTTGCCCTGCTAGACTTCAGGCATAGAGTAAAGGAAGGAAGTAGAAACATGCCCAAGAATGTGTTTTATATGTAGTTGAAACCTTACAAACTATTTTGAACCTACTTAATACAAAAGAATGAAAAAGCGACTCATGTTTATGTATCACAGCATGTGTACTTTGCATTTAATAGAACCGTTATTTTTATAAAACCTTTGAAAGATACTAAACTCCAAGGCTGAACACTGAGGTAATTAGAACTCAAATAAGTGATATACATTAGTGAGGTGCCTAGTCTAATACTATTTTACATTATTCTGTATTATTCTAATGGTAGTATATCACTTAAGTTGCTGTACTTGTGAATACTAGAAAAGTGATATAAGATTACTTTAATTTTTTAAGTTAATTAAGAATCCAAGACCATTCTCAGGCAGATTGACTGTTGATTCCTGAAGTCTGTGTTACTTTTGAAGGTGGTGTGTTAATGAAGTCAGTAGTTCCTAAATATTTTGATCAAACTTTATTTCTGTCTTCTTCAGCCACCTACCAGAAAATGGTGCTGTCTTCCATTTGTGTCAATTACATTAGTAGCATTTTAGTATAACCTGGAGAAATATCTAAAATTAAGTATGTATCATTTTTGGTACTTAACCCAATATGTGTGGTTTATTATGCTTAAAAAACACATAGCAATTCTGTAACATTTAATGGCCAAACCCTGAATGGGAGCACTTCTGCAAACCAGCCCCAAAATATGTCATGTTGGGCACCAGGAAAGCAAACAGACAAATGACAACACTTACAGAAAGTTTGGATTAAGTGAGCTGCTGCGCAGCACAAGGGAATACTCAGCTGCTCTAATCACCATGCCATCTGTTCTCATCCTCTTGTCCCATATTCTGCTAAGCGTGTGCCTCCCAACCTCTGCACCCAGGGAAATAATGATCTTACAAGAACAGCAGCCTCGATCACTGTTCAGGGATTCACTTCTTTGAACAGCATGCATTAGGAAATGATATAAGCCAAGCCACAGGAGCTGGTACCTTTTAAAGAGATGCTCAGGAATGGTTGACTTAAACTGTGACTCTTACAGGTCAGAACTTTTTCATGCTCAGACAACCAGCCTTCTCCCTTCTAAGACATGTAATGTAATAATAAGTAAGTAAAGGAAGAGATTAACAGTGCATAATCTGAGAGTGTTTTCATGCCTGAAAGAGGCAACCTTGCTTGTCTGAAAACCGGTCCATTTTTGCCAGCTGTCAGCTGGTCTGCTAAATGATAGCACCAGTCCTGCTCCATTGCATCTGCAACACTGTCACAAAACTATGGGCAGCTGAAATCAGCTTTCTACAATAGCCTTAGAAATAGGCATTTTTGCCAGTCACACTCATAAATGTAGTAAGAAATTTTCTTGACCAGTACATCTCGATCTATCTCTTAATTTACTACTCCCTGTACATATAGCTTAGTATCCAGAATATGTTTTCATCACAAGTATAATGACATTTAAGAAGTTCTCCTTCACCTCCTGGTAAAAGATGATTTGAAGGTCTCAAAAATACGTTTACTGATGATCCTATCAATAGTTACATGTACATACATTTAGAAGCTATCTTAATTGGTGTAGAACTGTCTTTGAACTCTGTCACCAGATGCAGTAAACCCTAGGAGGTTTTTAAGGTATGGTGTTGACCTTTTACCCAACTGGGCAAGAATCAGGAATTTTCTTATGTAGCAGTATCAAATGCTATGCCATTATAAACTTGAATTCTTAAAGAACACATCAATGAAACCAAAACATTTTAAAATCAATTATGTTTTCCTGAAGAGTTCTTAATGAATAAAATGTGCTGAACATTTTGATAGAATAATAATTAGCTGCTACTGAGTTAGATTTTATGGAAGACTGAAATATTTTTTTCTGTAAAATGTCTTCTGCATTTCTTCATTTAAGAATTAGGAATATAAATTTTATTGATGGAATTTACTTCTATGCTGACGGTCTTATTTCAAGATAGATAAAAACTATATTGTCTATAACTAGCATTTGGGCATGCAAACACATAAAGCACTGATGTTCAGTTTAATTGTTTCCTATTGTAAGCAAGCAGACATTGTCTTCTATGTTTATAGTAATAGCATGACCTAGAGGAAATACAATCCAGGGCTGTCTCTGTTGATCATCCTGATTAGTTACCTAATCTGATTACTCTTCTTTGTGTTCCATATGTCAGATTCAAGGCAATAACCAGCACCAATGTATAAGGCCTGCTGTAGTTTAACAACAACAACAAAAAAAAGCCTAATGTAATTAATAGACATACAGTGGATATTCTGCCTTTAACTTGATTAATGGTCTATTATGAGGATTTGCTTTTGTTGGTTCAAGAGACTGTAATTATTAAGTTTATGCATACAAAATAGTGATACATACAGTGAAGTCATTGCTTCTGGGTAATGTTTTTTCTGTGTTTCTGCTCTTAATCATTTGAAGAGCATTTTCAGAATATAATGATTTTAATATTCTGTGTGTATTAAATCATACTCACCTGAAATTAATTGTAGAATGATGCTTTATTAGAATATAAGGTATGTAATCTTGTTTCATTCTATCTTCTAGGCTATAAGCATCAGAAGACTTAATTTTTCTAAATATTTTTGGTCTTCAAATAAACTGGCTTTACACATTAATTTTAAAATGCCCTCAATGGATTTAGAGATCTGGGTTATATCCTTCCTTCATTGCTTTTACAATCTTAGTAATTTCAAAGGAGCTTTATATGTGTAAATGAAGAATAAATTTGACCTTTTGTTTTGAGATACAAGCTTACAGGGCAATGCTATTTGTTAATCCTCTCAAAGAAATCTTTATTCGGAATCTAGTTCCAGTGGATTACTTGCATGAGTAGCAACTGCTGGATCCACCCATATTAAAATATATTATATTTTAATATTAGTTTTTGTTGTTCCAGACTTGTGTTTAATGGGAGAGTTCTGTCACCTGATTGAGGCTTATTTAAAACCTTAAGTTACTTCTTGTCAAAAACTGAAACAATATATTAGGATGTATGAACAATGCATACTTTCACCTACCATTATAAGAGAGCAGTGCTTTTAGTATTATTGGTCAACTCTGCTTTTTTCCAAAGTGATGAGGGATGACTCTACAAAAGACTAATAGTCATTTAGAGAAAGTAACATCTATCTCCCATCTTCCTTGCCTTTCCCCCTAAAGCTAAGTAATAGGTTAGAGAGGAAGAGTTCCCCCCTGGTCCTGAAGTGAGCAGCAGGAGCCTTGAAGGGTAGTTTAAATATTATATAAACATGATAGTTACATCATAAATTATGATAAGCCTACATGATAAATGATGATAAACCGACATTTCCTGTGGTTAGTATTTACTCACTTTTACCTCAGTTTTCAAGCAGGTGCAAGTTCCTGCTTTTTGGTTTGTAGTAAACTTCATCTAGTAGTTTTCCTTGTGTTTATTGGATGGTGCAATAAGCCATTAGTTTGATGTTTATTCCACTTATAGCATTACTGTCCAGAATACAATAAATACATAATTTCCATCACAAAAGTACAAAAATAAATTCCATATGTGCAGAAATTTTATGTACTTCAGTGATATCAGTGTGATCACCATCAGCAGCTAACAAAAATGCACAAAGATTGATTTTATTACATAGGCATTCTAAAGCCCATGGCCTAATAACCTGGTTAACTTTTGAGATTTGCTTACATCTTCCAGGTTTGTTTTGTTTGGTTGGTTTTTTTAAATATACCATTTTTCAGTTTAATAATTCTGTAATGTTAATCTAAGATTTGGCCAACATGATCCAGCAGAAGCAAGAAAGCAAAAGGTATCTGAAAAATGTACTTACTGCAAATCTGCTTTCATTGTGTAAAAAATTGATTAGCTCCATAATGTGTGTGAGTTGAGATAATGTAATAAAATGTAAATTCGGATATATGTGTCAGAGAGAAAATGTGTGTGCAAAACCAGGTGGTTACAGAGTATAGTTCCATTTTTTGTTGTTCTTTTTATTGTTTGGCATTTCTGTTCCTCAATTTCTATTTCCTCTCTTTTCAGCAGCCTGATTCTGAATACACCGTGTTTCAGGTAAAATTCTTTTCATAAATACAATTATTAGATACAATCATTAGGAAGAATTTCTGGTACACTGAATAATGCTGCTTCTGTTGTTAAATCCTTAATGGCATAAATTTGTTTTTCATCATTGGTAAGGCAGTACATTTGATAAGAGGTATTTTAAATAGGCAGCTTTCGTATTTGATAGAAGTTAATTTCTCTCATATATTTCCTGTAGGTTTATTCAGCAGTTCATTAGCTTAGTGCCCTCTAAAAGCTAAATTGAATCTATCTTAAACTGAATGACCTTCATCTGCTGATGAGGTTAGGAAAAAGCCAATGTGTATTTCACAAACAGAACAACATCTATGCTTTTAGGGCTCACTTTCATGTTTCATTTAATGTGGTGTAATGGTGGGCTGTTACCCATGCCCTTCCTGCTCCTGCAGCTCATTCTCACTGCTTACCTTTGGTAGTCTGGTAGTCTTGAAGCTGCATGATGATTCTTTCCGTAAGTGATGGAAGACTGAGAGTAATTGATTAGTTTTCACTCTGTCCACATTAGAACTAGATTACTGCAATGGGAAGAATAGTAATGTGCAGGTGGTGGCATCTTTTGGCTCCAGCCCACAGTCAGAAGAGATTAAATGCAATGTGAAATTGCATCTTTAAATACAGCTCAATAACATATTTTACAAGTCTCCGATTACATTCCAGTGAAGTCGTGCAAGTTGTTTGCATACAAAATGGTTTCAGTGAAATACTGCCAGATATCTTCTTGACTTTAGAGATTACGCTTCACAAGGTAGTTGTTGCGTTCTGGGGTTTTCATTGTGTACAGAATAAAATTTATGATAATGAAAAGGATTATTGGGGAATGAAACCTCTTAGAAATGTGTGTTATCAGATTCAGAAAATACATTTAGATTTAGATTTTATCTTTTTTTAATTTGGTTTTTGGACTTTTCAGAATCAAGAGGAAGATACTCGACTCAGTGACACACCAGTTCTCAGGAACTAAGTGAAAAACACTGTCATATTTCTTTCTGGTGTTTAGACTTTTTAAGAAATACTATATCACATTTCTATACTTACGGTACTTAAGATATTGCTTCCCTCTTTAATTACTATTAGTTATTGTGTAGTTCTGTTCTGATTATGAGTTAAGCAAGCTAAATCTGTTATTATGTTGTGAATATGTGGGTTGTCTGAAATGAGCTGTCCCTTTCTTGTTTGTACTGTTTAAGTGCCCATTTCATAAAAATGCAAGTTGTCTTCATAAACACCAGACGTGTTTCTTGTCACAAAACAAAATTATTGATCCCACAAAGAGAGAACAGGTAATATAAATGGAATCTGAGGCAACAGTTTGAGTGGACAGACTTGTGCTAAGTCGAGGTGTAAATAATATGGTCCTGTGGTTCCTCAGAAATGCGTGCATTTATTTTTATGGCTTTTTGTGATTATAAACGAGCCTTCCTCTCACTGTTGGCAGTGTGTTTTTTTCCAGTTTTGTGCTGCTCTTACTCATTTTAATTGAAGTTTTTCAGCTGAAGTTCTTCTGCATTAGTTTCAGGTTAATCCCTTACAGGTTTTCACTGAGTGAAAAATCTGTGCATTGTACTATAGTAAATTACTAAAACTGTGTACTTCCTTATGAACAAAATTGTTAAAAATTTTCTGGATAACTAAAAACTGTAACACAGAAAGTAGGCTTCATACAAGGATAAAGTAGCTGTAGGAAATACCAGGACTACTGGTACAAATTCTTTATAGAAAGTCAGCAAAAGTTGGAACTACTGAGCTGTTAAGACAATCTTTAAACCTTGCATGAGTTTTAAGTCTCATGATAAAAGACACCTTTACTTTATGAACAAAAAAAAAAGCCAAAATTTGTTGGAGAGGGTCTGTTTTAACAGAGAAATGTACATCTCGGGTTTTCTTTCAAAAAGTAAAACAGTAGCCATATGCTGTAGTTCGAATAAAGTCCTATGAGACTTTTTATGAATAAGTAGCAATTTTCTTATTAATGAAAAGGGTGTCAGAAATTTCATTTAATGCTTTTGAAAAAAAGATCTTTTTCCTACATCTCACTTTGCATGTCAGTATACATTTCTAATTCATTTTCCTACACCTTGATTTTTCAGATATACAGCATAACTGTGTGTATGCATGGAAATGATACTTTTGTTTTATATGGGTCTTGTAACTAGTAGTTAGGAATTTTGAGTTGTCTTCTTGTCTCCCAAGGTAAAGGTCATTTTTCTGTACTTTAAGTAATGAATTTGACATTTTTCTCTCTCTTGCTGTTTTGATCAGAAGTCCTGTAACAAGCATTGCTGCAGACAATAGTCTAATCTACAGACTGGTGTTTAATTAAGGAATAATCTGTGATACTTGAATTTTTTGTTGGCTGTGAAGTCTCAAACTAGGAGCTTTAGACTGGAAGAGCAGTCTAAGGAATTTATTTTTTTCTGACAGATATTTGTCCAATAATGACAAAGAGACATGTTGCTTTTAAAAATACATTATCTCATGTTTGTTACTGGAAAAATCACAATTATATACTTATGTCTCTGTTAAGAACTGGACCCAGTTTTAGCAATTAGTGTAGAGATGTTGCTACTTTCAATTCCCAGGAAAAGATCATTACTATGGGCAGCTTTTCTTATCTCTACTAGGAAATTAGCCTGTGTTTGGCTGTACTGAGAGCTCTAATTTCGGCATACTCCCAATATAGACATGCTTATGTTGACTTCAGACATGTATGTCTTTGAAAAAAGCAGAGTACCGTCAAGGTGTTAAAAATTCAAGAAACTAAATACTTCTGTAGAATAATGAAAAACAGTTAAGGGTGTTGAACATCTAACTGCAAATCTCAATGCTAATTAAAGGTTGTCACCCTACTACCTAAGAAGAAACTAAAAGATAATAAAGCAGATCTGGATTATGTCTGTCTGGCCTAGATTCAAGTCATCCTGCCCTGTTCCTTTCTCTTCATACTTGAACAAAGGTTTCTAATTGTGGTTGAACTGGCTGGCTAAATCCCTACTTTACTTATGCTTGGAAGAAAGCACTTGTAAAAGGAGAGTTAAATATTTCAACATTTTTAGGTATACTTTCTTTTTGATAGTTATAAAGTTGCATAGAAATGTGAGGGAAGTGTAGAGGAAGGGATGGTCTGAGTCATGATGAATGAGAAGTGTCCCATTAAATGATTACTTAAATTATTAAATAAGCCTGAGGTCCAGATCTTCTCCTACCTCTTATTTAAAGAACAAATATTTCCATGTTTTTGACCTTTAGTTCTATTAAGGTATCATCAGTCTGTTTCTACTTTGAAATGTCTGCTTAGCAAATATTAAACATGCTTTTCCACCAGACTGCTGCACCCCTTGTCAGAAAAGAAATAAATCTAATTGTTTTGGCAGTGATTTTTACTCTGGAAAATTTATGATGATCTGTTCAATATCTGAAGGAAGATCAGGGATTGGTCATGTGGCTCCCTTTATCATGCCAGCTCTATGAGTACAGGTGTATTAAGTTATCAAAGTGGTTGGATCTGCACTTATTTTGTTGGTACTTCTGTATGGCTGCCACTGGTTTTTCTTTTCCCCATTGATTTGGTGTCTCTACAGTCTCCACAAAGCTTGTCACATAGGCTAGAATTATGCTTGCCTTTGCATACTGCTCATATAATCCTCAGATTATGTCTTGTATGTAGTAAGTTGTTCAGTTCACTAACAAGTATGCCAATAATCTCACAATCTGAGATGCTTAATCTATACATTTACACATTTTTTACAGCTGATGCTTTGAACAAAGGAGTTTTAGATTATCTTTCTAAAGACTGTCGCTTGTGGATAGTAATGTACTGTATCTTTAACTGCTGGTTAAAAGATTTTCCTTCTTTCTCTACAGATGCCTGGGAAGGGTATTACTTTACATTACAGTGGTTTACTTGCCTTCCTCTCCCATCCCAATTTAAATAAGTTGTCTGTTAGCAGTGGGTTTTGAATGGCACTGGTAGCTGGGGATTTCTTCAAAAGCACAAGATCTCAGAGAGATGCCTGTGACCTAAATTAGTCATAACTTTTCATGAAGCATGAAATTCTGTGCTCCAAACTCAGTGACTGTAGCTGTTCCACTCCAAAAGAGTTGCCTAAAGTCTTGGTCCCCTTTCCACCTCCATCAGGCAACTGATGAGTATACCCAGCTGTTTAAGCCAATACCTTATTCAAGCCTATTAAAACTGTGAAGGGAATAATAATAAAAAAAGGCAACATTGCTGATTAGATTATTTACTTGGTGTCTTGAAGATATTTTACTTTTTACTTTATCCTTATTCAGGCTGCCTGGAGCCTGAAAACACGAGCTTTGACAGAAATGGTGTATGTGGATGAAATCGATATGGATCAAGAAGGAATCGCAGAGATTTTGCTAGATGAAAATGCTATTGCTCAAGTCGCACGTAAGAATGACTTTCACTTAAATACATTGAAGTAACGAGCTCTTTTGGTCAGGATTGTCATCTAGCATAAAATAGTACATGCTGAGGTGACTTGATATGGCTTTTAGCTATTGCTACAAGAAGAGCTTTAGATTGTTTTATGGTTGCATGGCAATGTTGAGGTACACCACATGATCTTGATGTAGTGCTTAGGCCTGTCAGACCGGGGTTCAGACAAATAGTGTTTTGTCAGCTTTTCCTCTACATCTCTGTACTCACTAGCTCTTTTCCATTGGTGCATTGATTTCTTTTACTCCTTTCTGGCTTCTTTAGGCACTGTGGGAAACTAGAAAAAAATATATGCCCTTGATGTACTGTGAATCTCATCCATATGACTGTAGGCAACAGTCTGGCCAAATCTGACATCACCTTTTTGTATCATTTCCTGCAAACATTTTCTGAACTGATTTTCTCTCTTCTACTTTTTTCCACTTTTTGCTCTCTTCCTTCCCAGGGCAGTTCTTCAGCCCTGTCATTGTTTCTTGTATGCAGCTCTTTTCAGCTTCATCAGTTCCCTTCTAAGTGGGCAGTAATTAGTAGTCTTTCACTGCTTTTTGGCATTATTTCTATTCTCTGTTGCTTTAGTGCAGCCCACATGGGAATTTTTATGCATCTTCTTAGATGTGGCTCTCAACCACTTACCATGTCAAGGAATTCAAGGGAAGAACTGGATGTAGGCTAGAACTAATATTTGAAGCATTAAAAACTTTTCTCATCTGGATAGAAGTAGGCAATTGCATATCTATCTGATTACATTTTTTAAAATTGTCATTACATGCTTGGTCACATAAACACAGTCAAGCAGTACTCAAGTTGTGTTTATACATTATGATAATCTAATTACATGTGTCAGTCTTAAAACAGCATAATAGTATAATTTAGACTTCTGTTTGATTTTATGCCCCCTATGGTAGAGAAAAAATTATTTGGCGAGTATTATTGAGAAAGAAGGCATTCTGGAAAAATACATTCATACTATATTTAAACTGATAAAGGTGACTTTCTGGATAGTGTGTCACAGATTTCAAAGCCAGAGAAAATCATTATGATGGTGTAGCCTGCACTCCTGAATCGTTGAGATAAGACTTTGCTATTCATGCTTCAAATCCACTAGATGTGCCTGAGCTAGTTAGTATACAGTTTTTCAGAAAGTATAAGAACTTTCCAGAGAGAAAGAACCCCCTGCAGTCTCTTGTAAATTATTAAACTTGCTAGCTTTTATCAGTGTATGCCATATCTTTAGTGGGAATTAGCAACTATAGCTCCAGCTGTTGCTTCTTTGTGTACATTTTATGCCTGATATGAAGTCTTTATTTTCAAAGGTATATTTCCAAAGTAAATAGATAAAACTGTCATTAAGTCATCCAGTGATCTTTTCTTTGATAAGCTAAATAATCTTCTCATTCTGAGGCATATCTTTTAATTTTTGAGTTGAGTCTTGAAACTCTCTTCTTAATCCTTTCCAATTAATCTGAATGCTTTTTCAGTTGTAGACACCAAAACAGAAAACAGTCCGCTGACACATAGAAAATACATTTTTCTTCTACAGCTTGATTTTACTTTCTTTATACATCTGAAGTGTTTTTCTGTTACACTTTTATATAAAAGGTAAGCACAGATATCACTAGGGAGGGTGCAAAGAGGACAGAGCCAGTCTTTGCAGTGGTGCCCAGAGACAGGATCAGAGGAGGCATTGGGCACAAATTGAAATACAGGAAGCTCTGTCTGAACATCAGGAAACACTTTTTTTGCTGTGAGGGTGACTGAGCACTGGCACAGGTTGCCCAGGTAGGTTGTGGAGTCTCACTCGTTAGAGATATTCAGAAACCATGTAGGCAGGGTTCTGGATGACTGGCTTTAGGTGGCCCTGCTTGAGCCTGGTTGAACCAGATGACCTCCAGAGGTCCTTTCCAATCTCAACCATTCTGTGATTCTGTGATCACTTCCACTTTTACACAATTCTGTGATCACTTCCACTTTTACACATGATTTAATAAATATGGGTGCTTGCTGACTGTGGGCTTTTTCATTTGCTGTTAAAGTGTGTTAGCCATAGTTGGTCTTTTACTGTGGCAAATCTTTCAGGATATCCTCCCCCACCAGAATAACAGTTTACAAACTTAAAAATGGGTAGTCATACCTCCCATGTTACAACAGGTAATGTCTGTGATTCACTTACTAAGTAGCTCAAATCCCTTTGCATCAGTTACATGTCCATTTCAATTTTGCACCTGTCCTTATCTTAGTTTCCAGATTAAACTATCTTAATAATGATTTTGCTCTCAGTCTTGCATCATTAAATAATTACTAAATTATATAGGGTCCACTGGAAACAACTACTTTTCTGTGGTTCCTCTTCACACATATATAATGAAATCTGTCTTCCACCAGTTTTTAAATTTTTATAATTTTGCTATGTTAATTTTCCATCAGTCTTGTTTATTAATAAAAATGTCCTATAGCATCATTTTACAGAAAGTTCCCAGTATGTTACCTTTGGACTCTTAACACCATCAATTTTATCAGCAAAGGTTGTAATCTTGTTTAAAAGTGTTACCTTGACAACATAGTTTTCAGAAACTCATACTAATTGGCATTATGGATAATCACAGCTATTTCATTAACTGGGAAGTTAAAGGAGTCATCTGTAGTCATCACTAACTGCTGAAATTATGCTCTTAAATTCTGTCGCTGTTAGTGGCCACATGCACTGCTGTGGCCTCTTGATGCCTATTCATAGCTAGTTCAGTTGGGATTCTCAAAGTAAGGACTGAGTTGCCTGGGGTGAGATCAAGGGAACTAAATCCTGTCAGCGTTTTTCCAGTACACCAAAAGCACAAAACAATTGTAGTTATTAAAAAACATGTCTGGAAAAGGGATTTTAATGCCCTACCTTTTTTATATTGTTGCGATAGTTAAAAAAAGGGCTCATAAAGTGGAAGACTAGTTATTGTCTGCTAGCCTGAAAAGTTGAAAGCCACTTCTCTCTCTTGGATTAAAAAAGCTAGAAGGTATTTAGATTGAGTTAGAAGTTATTGATTTGGACAAGTCTACTAGACTTGCTTAGACAATGGACTGGTAGTATCTCAGAGGTAATTACAGCTTGAGGGCAGGAAAGAGAAGACTGAAAAAGGGCGAACTTGGGATTTATCTTGGGGAAAAAAGAAGGAAGGAAACTATCTACCTATCAGTTCAACTTCAGTTCTTGGAAACATTTGGAATAAAAGCAGTTCATAAGTGTCTAGAAAGTAAGTAGATGAGTAACAGTGATTTGCCAAGAACTGGCTGTGTCAACTTAAATCTCATTTCTTTCTGTACATGGTAACAAGCAGTGAACAGACCAGAAGGTACAGATGTCATGTCTTGCTTTTAACCAGGTTTTTAAAACCATCTCTTAGACATTCACTTAGGAGGTTAGAAAAACTGACAATAATCAAATGTCGGTGAAGGTGACGGAAAATCTACATGCAGGAACTAGTAATTCGTAATGATCCACTGTCAAAACAGAAATATGTGAAAAGGGGGACCCTTCATCTGTTCACCTGGGCTCAAGCCAAATCAATATTTTCACTGATGACCTTTGGATATGGATGAGTTTAAACTTTACTGTGCCCTAAATTGTGGGTGGGGGTCCTACATGGATCTAATGACATGAGATATCATTCTCCATCTGCCCTGTAGCTGAAGGTTTTGGTTTACTTACTCAAGTCTGGGTGCTATTTTAGTCCCAAATAGAAAATATACCTTTTCAAATTAGCATGATCTCATTGTTCCAGTAACCTTTCTTACTTCAATGCTATCTGTTGCTCCTAAGATGTTTTTGAGAATTGTTGTGGGTCAACCCCAGTAGGCAGATAAGGCCCACACAGCCGCTCGCTCACTCCCCCTAAGTGGGATGGGGGAGAGAATGGGAAGGATAGAAGTGAGAAAACCATGTTCATTGTGGCAGGTTTCTTGCAATAGTCTGGTGATTTATCAGTAGTACAGTGCAATATTTGGGTTTTGTTTTCTTTTGTCTAGTGCTATGTCCCCTCAGTTTGAACAAAGAAATTTCCAGTTTATTGTAAGACACAATAATTTTTTATTGTGGACAAGGGTGTAGTATCTCAATGTGAAGTGAGAAATGCTCTTATTGTATAGGACCAGGAACATCTTTGAAACTCCCTGGAACTAGCCAAGGTGGAGGCCCCAGCCCAGCTGTTAGGTATGTAATTGTTTATTTTACAAAAATGTGACTAGTCACAAATGAGCAAATCCTAAATTTAACTTGTGAAAATTAAATGCTTTGGATATAAGTGTTTAAATTCTCTATCAATAAATACCACTCAATGTAAGGATAATGTGCTTAACATCTTCAGGCCAGTAACTCAATCAGGAAGACCTATTACAGGATTTGTGAGACCCAGCACACAAAGTGGACGGCCAAGTACTATGGAACAGGCTATAAAAACACCTCGAACAGCTCTCACAGCTCGTCCAATTACTAGTGGTTCTGGGAGATATGTCAGGCTAGGAACGGTAAGTTGTTTGACTCTGTTCTGAGAACGATGGCTTTCTTGGTCTTATCTGGTACAGTGACATTGTTGTTGACTTAAAAGCTGCATCTAAACTCAAGTTTGAAGGGGAGCATTTTTAATTTTTTGTTTAAATTGTTTTCAGAGTAGAGTTTGAAAATGTTACTTCTTGTTAGTTTGCTAGTCTGTTTATATAAAAAATGTACATAAATTCACATGTTCACAGAAATTCACATAAATTCCAAATTCAGAAGTTCTGTGAGACTCATTTTTATTCGCTGAAGGCCATGAAAAGACCGTGACATGATTTCACCACAAGTATGTTGAAACTTTCTCCAAGTTTTTCAGTTTACTACAAAACAATTACTAATCTCTCAATGTCTGTCACTTCAGAAGATAAGGAAATAAACTATACTAGTTTTATCCCGTTCTACTGGCAAAATTAATGAACTGCAACTGACACAAGTATGTAATACAGATTAACATCACATTAATGGCAAAATGTGATTATCTCCTCACTATCGCAGGTATGAACTGATCTTCCTAAATATTTCTTAAAGATTTTTTTGTTAATGTAGCCCAACTACCTTCAGTCCATGTAACAGCTAGTCCAAGCTACATGCTTAGGCTCATTATGGAAATAGTGTAGAGAGGGAAGAAAATGTAGTTCCAGAAGGTAATTTATGCAACCTCTTTCAGGGACTGTATGGGAGTACGACAAATTCCTGGCTTTCAGAAAAGATGAAATTCAGTAAGAAGAGTCTGTACTGCACAGTAGAGCAATGCTTCTACAAATGCTTGCTTTGTGGTTTTGTTTTGTTTTGTTTTTTTTACACTACTAATATTTTGAAAAATTTCAGGAAAAGTGTAGGGGATCTTCCCACTTAAAAACTTCTTTGTCCCCTTCAGGCTTCAATGCTAACAAATCCAGATGGCCCTTTCATAAATCTGTCTCGACTGAATTTAGCAAAATATGCTCAAAAACCCAAACTGGCAAAGGTATGTAACTATTTTGGTTAATGTTGTGATATCTTTTTCTTATTTTCTGGCATCATTCTAATGTAATTGTACATGGGATTGGGGATACAAACAATGATGAAATGTGCTGTAGATGTAAAGTTCAGAAAAATAGTGTGTTACTTATCTTTTGACAGTGGTTACCAGACTTGAAATTGAAAATATGTCTGAAGAGGTTATGTTGAATGTATAACCTGGGAAAAACATTTGTATAGAATAAAATATTCCATTGGTAAATAACTTTGAACTGTGCATATAGGAGTGATGAAGGGCAACTAAAAAAAAAAAAAGGCCAGGAGGAAAAAACAATGGCAGAACCCTCCTTAGGGTCCAGAAATGCAGTTCTGTGTACAAATATATGGCAATCCTGGCCTAAAAATGTTCAAATGGTTTGGATTTTTCCCTTTGATTTTATAGCATGAGTTAACACTTTTTATATAAAAAGATTTCATCCTTTTGTTCAGAATTTTTCTACATTTAAGATCTTATGATGGACAGCCATTGAAACTGAGACTATCTGCCAATAGAACAGGTTTATCTAGGTTATCTGCCCAGCTTACACGTTTCAGCTCTGAGTAGAAAGGACCTAAAAGTTGTGTAATGATTTATCACTTTGTGGTCTTTCAGTTGAATCTTTCCCCAACACACCCAGTTAGTTGTATAGATGAAGATGTTTTCTGTGTATACTTTGTTCACAAAAAACAACTGTTGGGCTGAGACGAACAACTCATTTTGCACAAGGTATCAAACTACTATCAGACACATTCTCAGGAGCTATATTTGGCTAGCAACCTAAAATTGAAAGAACCTGTATGTATTCAGTCTGTTTTGAGAAACGTAGTAGTGAACACTGTTAGAAGACTAGCAGTACCTAATAATCTCCTCCAGCCCAAAATTGTAGTTAATAGTTTTTCATAAACGATTAGCAAATTCCTTTGCTTTTTAAAACCTGATCTAGACTGATGTAGGGCATTGCTTTTCAATGTGGTTTTCAAAGGAAATAAATTTTGTGTGATTGCACTGTGGTCTTCATCTGCTTCTTACATGTCTGTCCCTTGGCTTCTGAACCAATCTAGGCTGAAGAACAGATATCAAATAGAGTAAATTCTAGTCTGGCGAGATAATGAAAAACTTCCAAACTATCATCTGAGGGCAGTTAGGAGTCAGTTCTTTATCAGTTCTGAAAAAACTGCAGGCCTTTTGTCCAATTATGTCCTTGCCAGCTATCAGCCAGCACACATATTATTCTAAATCCATCACAGTCTGTAAAATAGGGAGAATATAAGAAACCTGGGAAGGATTAAGAAACACAAGACACATCCATAAGAAGCTAGGCTTAGTTCTTCTGCTTGAAGACAGCTAGCTTTTAATTGTGTTTGGTAACTCTGTGTACTATTTAAGTCGGTAGGTTAGTTTTCAGATGAAATATTTATTCTTAGCAACAGCTCTCAGGAATGAGAAACATATATATATTTAACAATTTTGTTCTTAATTAGCATTTTCTGGGACAATGGGGTAGCTCTGTCTTCCTTCAGTTTCGTATGAAAAGAGGCTTAAGCCAAAAAATGTAAAGCAACAGTCATAGAAACATCCATAGGCAGTATTATGAAGCTAATACATGATGACATTAACTTTTCACACAGAGTGTAAGATCTAAGTTTAAATTTGGAGCTACATGGATTTATAACTTTTTTTAAAACAAGACATCATTAAGGCTAAAGCCAAAGCAGGAGGTGAGACTGCAGACTGCACTCTGTCTTAAGAACCGTTGATAAAAATTTTAAAACTCTTTGAGCTGTCACCTCTCCCAGGTGCAAAAAGATGATAAATCTTGCAACTATTAAATTCACATAATTAGCTTGTGTATTCATGTTGGTATACACTCCTCCTACATAATTCTTCCCTATGTGCTTGCAAAGTATACTCGTTGCATCTTTTTTTAAGTTAGATTATCTATATTTTCATTGCATGACTAGGTCTTCCGATATTTTGAAGTATACAGCAATGTGGCTTCTGTCTGACTAGCATCAGCCACGTTAAGGACTATCGCAAGAAACCCCATAGTAGACATATGAGGTATCACCTGTCGTCAGAGAGAGCCTCTGGTAAATCTCAGTTAGCAACTGGTTTATGGCATGAAACAGGAAGCTTTATCTTTTTTAGCTTGTGGATTTTTAATAGAGTTATTAAGATAACTCTAGATATTTTTATCCAAATGACTGTTCAGTCATTTAAATCTTTTTGAAGGTCAGGGCCTATAGATAACAGCAGTAAATTCCTCATGCCAGCCATGCAATAAAACATCTTTTTCATCACTTTAGATTTACTCACTTTTACTGAATGCTTCCCTGTTATAGAACTAGAGGAGGAAATGTTCTTCTACTTCTTTATTTTATATCCTTTTGTTATCCACCTATTCTAATCTCCCTATAAATGTGGGGGTTTTTATAATTCTTTAATGTCTTTTAATCATCTGTTCAGAGTCTTTTCTGACCAAAAGCAGAAGAAAAGTAGGTTGTGGTTTACTTTCCTCATCAAACATGACAATTCATTAGTAATTCTCTAGTTTTCTTACAGTAAATCTTTTAAGAATTTTGTCTAAGCAAAGCTGGCAGAAAAGTCATGGAAGCACTTAGAAGACTGCTGTCTCGTTCTTTCTTTCTTTCCTCATGTGGCAATATTTTCTTTTCGTTTTTTATAGTGAATAATAAGAATTTAGAAAAACATTCCGTTCTTTTGAAGCAATTAAGACCTGGAATTTGGATGCAGAAAAAGATCAAGGTTCAGTTCAATCGAACCTTGTATTACTAGTACCCATACTACATTTCTGGGAATAGAGGTTTTCAGTCTCCGTTTAGTTATCTAATATCTTCCAACATAATTTTGTTCACTTAAAATGCCACCCCCATTACCTGTTATATACTATTCTATATTCTAGTGCAGAACAGCTACAAGGTAGTATAACTTGCTTAGCTTTATATGGGAATAAACAAAGATCCAGTTATATTGCTGTGCAGTTGTTGTGGCTTATGAGCAGTTACCACAGGACAGCTGATGCATGTAACTTCTTTAAGCTTTGGTATTATGATGGTGTGTTTGAGTTTCAGAAGCACAATATTGTTAGCATTTATCATTTACAAATAAAAAGATCCCAAAATTCTGTAGGGTTTAGAATTTTTTTTTCCCTAAGGCAAAATTTGTTCAGTTTACATTCTTAGTAAGCCTATGTTTAATTTAAGTAGATTTTGCATTACGTAAGCACCTAACTATACATTGCAAAAAGTATTTGTTAGATCACTTGTTAATTTTACAGTTAGAAAGTCATGAAAATGGTACCAGGTTTTCAAATTTATATTTACTTTCAAATTGTAGCTGCCTTTTTTCTTTTTTTTAAAGTGACTTTAAGGACCAAAGATAAGAGACAATTCCACTAATCTCTTGCAACAAATTAAGAATTTAAATGCTTTCCTGTAATGACAATGTAGCACATCTATAGTTTTTGTCTGTTCAAGTCTTAATTAAATGTGAATGTCAGCAATTGTGATGTGTGAATGTGATTGCTTTCATAAAGAATTACTTTCTGCCTAACATAATCAAGATTCTGTATTCCTCTAAAATAATACTATCAATTTTTATCTTCAAATATGACAATGTTTTAAATATTCTTCTGACAGGCATTGTTCGAATATATTTTTCACCATGAAAATGACGTAAAAAATGTGAGTAATTCATATGTTCCATTTCCAGTTTTTGTTAAGTATCATTCATGTCAGTATTCTACTAAACTAAAGCTCCAGGTAGAAGTGAAGCATTAAAAGTTTTTTAAGAGAGAGAAATCCTTTCTTACAGGGGTGATAATCAGGGATGATAATTTGCAAATACCAAGATACGGATTGCTCTCTTTTTTGAGAAGCAAAATATTCTAATGCTTAAAACTAGGTCCCTCATCTATCAACATGACAAGATCCCTGTATCTAATGACTTCATGTTAACAGAATTTACTGGAGCCTGAGCAGTACCTGAAACTACATGTCAGGTAGCTGAACTGCCTAGAAAGTTCAGAGTTCCTGAGGCTTGAGAGTAAGCAATAAGTTATGGAAGGCTGATGGTTTAACAGAAGGCGAAAATATCTGACAAAATAGTTAGTGATTGAATTGAACATCATTTGACATTTTAAACTACTGAGATGATTGTTTATGCATTTGGGTGAATAGAAAGGAAAGGTACTTGGTGGAAATGCAGAAAAATAAAATGTCAGTAGGACTTCGGACACTTTACTAGAAATTCAATTCCATAGTGCTGAGGTGTTTTGTGGCCTCAAGAGAAAGATTATATTGTCCATACGATTGTCTATACCACTTATTTTCCAAAAGTTTTCCTAATTACACAGTTTCCCTCTTACATTATCCAAAATTTTTCTTCTGTGGTTCATCATATGTTACTGCACTGGATGCGTAGGATCAGGTTTGGGTACATATTGTTTAAACTTTCAGAAATAGATAAAGGTTGCAGAACTTTTTTGGCAGTTCACCCAGGGAAATAATTAATATATTCAATGAATAAAGTGTCAAAATATTTCATTACTTTGTTAGATATATGCACCCAGTTGAAATGGAATCAAAATTTCTGCCTGAAGTTTGTTTGAAAGAACTGTTTGTGTCAATAATGCATAGCTGACTAAACAGTTACTGATTTTTCTGCAATACTACTAACTGGTGTGTGATTAGATCGGAAGTTAAACTCTCCAGTTAATCAATACCACAAAAAAAATTCTGTTGTTGTTGACATAGATCAGAACGATTTCCAAATGTACTGCTATGTGAAGCTTTTTAATCTAGTATCAAATGATTATAGTTGTACACTGTCAATTTATTGCATAGCATTCTTTTAAGAGGATTGAATTTCAATACACTATTAATCCAAAATACGGTTGAAACAGTAAGTGTTAGTGTCAGAAATGTCAGAGAGAAATAGCAATTAACATTTACATATTCTGATACCAAATATGAAGAAAGTGCCTGGGTTTTATGCAACTAATAATTAAAATTTATATTGTTTGTTACTGAGAACTCAGTTCACTAAGAATAAAAGGGTCACTTGATAAGATGCCACACGTGCCTGTGATCTACACTTTAGGGACATGCAGGATCTCTAGGCTAGACAGATAATTTCATATAATGCAAGGAATTTTCCAAGCACTCCAGAAAAAAAATATAAGATGTTTTCATACTGTACTGCATGTATTTTGAAGTCCTTGCTGAGAATCCCAAGTCACTGTCTTGCAGGAAAAGTTTTGCCTGTGGTTTTTTATGCACCCTAGCCATTTGAATAAATATCTGTAAGCAAAGAAGTGTCAGCTTAGTCACCACTGTTTATTGTGTAATGAGAGGGAGATCAACATGTTTGGTTAATGATAGCATCTTGTAGGAAAAAAAAACTGTCACACTTCACAGTACAAGGTGCCTTTATAATGTAATGTGTATCTCTGAAGAGTTGGGTTTTTTGTTTTAACTGTTCAGTTTGCTTTCTCTCACTTGCTTTCATTCCTCTCTTCTTCTGTGCTATTTCTACAGCATTTTCAATATTATTCTGTTCTCCAAACTGTCCTTCCTTCCTTTTGAACCTCATCATCTGCATTAAATTTTCTTAAACAAAAAAAGAAATACTTTAACTTCTGCTTCAGCTTGGCTGCATCACTGTTTATTCACCTCTCCTACCAATGGCATTTCACTAATTAATTTTCTTGCTTCTCCCTGAAAAGAATTTGGTTGCTTAGGATTCAGCAGAGAAACAGCACATATGATAACTATTTAAAAGTTGAACTGTATCTTGCTTGATCACCCATTAGAACATTCACTGACATCTCTTGCATCTTAGTATTACCTGCTACTGTGTGATGTTGCACATTCTTTAAAAAAAAAAACAAAACAGTTTCTGCATGAGATGAGATGAAAGAGCTTGGAAGCCTGGGAAATTAGGTTAAGTTTGTGACTGTATAGACTGAAAAGCCTCTACTTGTGGACTTTCTGCATGGGTAGAATTGGAAGACCAGTACCTGCAGTTTTGCAAATAAAACACAAAAGTTGTAGTGACAATATCCTTCCTTTGTCACTGTGCTGATCTGGAACAGTCTGTACTGTTCTCAACTGCATTATTATTTAAGAAGCAAAGGCACTTTTATTATTTATCTTCTGTTTAGTATTCAGCCAGTATATAGAAAGAAAAAGAAAAGCCTCAGCAATTTCAGTTGAGAAGTGTCATTATTCAGTGTGCATTCAACTGGACAAATAATGCTAGGAACTCAGTTCAAATTAAAAGTAAATACATCTGTAATCTATCAATTATCAGAAACATGGGGATGCAAGAAGAGAGAAGCACTGAGCTTTTTCAGCACTTGAAAATGTATTCAAAAGTCTTTCATGTTATTTAATGAAAAACAGTTCTCTGAAGAAATTACTATTACTCCAGCCTTTATTGTTCTTGACTTGTTTCCTTTTGAACACGTATACTTAATAACTGAGTTTCTGTACCCCTTGAGCTATTTCTAAAAGCCATTTTATGGGCTAAATTCTGTAAGAGCAGGGCAGTTTAAAAGACTTGTCCAGAAATAGTTCAGCTACTACTTTTTCCAGCAGTAGACTGTGACATCATATTCTGCCATTATTCACAGGTGGGTAATGATGACAAGTCACTTTGTCCTGAGGAAGAACAGTGAGTGTACAATATAAGGCCAGAAGTCATGACCTCTGATACTTCCTTAGTTCTTCCTAATACTCTGAAGTTTATACTCTCTGATAGAAATCTATAACGGAATTATGTTAGATTTACAAACTACAGAAATCCAGAATACATTCACCAAAAGAAATTGTGTTAAATCGACTATGGCTAATGTCATCTACTCAGCTGTCTTATAGACTATTCTGTGGTGTTTTGTGTACAAATAAGACTTTAGTCAGTAGCTGTTGCTGGGAGAATTACTGCCATTCAACAGCATGTGAAAGAAGCGCAGATCCTTGCTGTCGTTTCCATCTATGTAATTTCTTGGTGCATACAATACTGTATATGAAATTACTGTTTCAAACAAAGGTACGTTTACCAATTGAATTTTACAATACAGTAGTAAATTACCACAACCCTACAAGCTGTTTTATACTAAGTTACAGCTGGTAGACAATTTGGAAGTCTTAGTTGTAATACAGTTTAGCTGAGGCAAGTAATGGTAAAAAAAATTAATCTCAGAATCATGTTAAATAGTTACAATTAAATAATCTACATTCTTTTTCATTTAAAAACAGCTCTGATTCATCTTTAAGAAAAACTTTTGGTGGTTTGTTTTTTTTTAAACAGAAAACCCACTAAGTATTAGGGGGTTTTGTTGTTTTTATTTGCACAAATACAAGAACTGAGAGTAAAATAAATTTGTTCTGAAAGGCTTCCCAGGACTAAGTATGCTAAGTGCTCTATAGAGTAACAATTTCAGGTGACCAGCATTTCCAGATGATGAGTTATATCCTAAAGTTTATTAAAACTTTTGGAACAATCAGTGTGGGGTTTTTTTCTGATGTGCACGTTAGAAGCAAAAATCCTTAAAAGGACATACCAGTATCTGCAAATCCACAATCCATGCTGGTTTTCCCTTGTAGTTATTAGTACGACTGCACCAACATTCAGCAATGCACAGGAGTGCAGGACAGACATAACACTTATTACTGCTATTATAGATTGGTTTTAAATTAACATGCTGTGCAGATTGAACACTGATTTGTACCTAAACTGTGCAGTCAAAAAAAAAAAAAGTTTGCAGCAAACTGAAATTGAAATATGCTAGCAGTTGGTACTGACACAGCAAAGTGAAGGCTTTGACTTTTAAAAGTCGATTTTAATCAATTTACTAACATTTCAAAGGCTGCATTGTCAAAAGATTTTATTGTAATACCAGCAGAAAGTCTAACTACTAGCATGCAAAAAGCTGACACTGATACTCACAAAGCCTTTTCAGGCAAACACTTTTTAGAAATGTTGGTAACATTTGTGGTATTTTTGGATTAAAGTTTTTGTGATTGCTTGTAAAGTATCAGAAACAGGATTTTTCCTGTTCCTTTCCTACTTCCTTAATAGGAAAGTATAAAAATGGGACTTAATTTCAGAAACTAACTTCAAAATGAAGTCATGCTTTGTTTCTTGGTGTTAGTAATAATAAGATCCCAGTAAGAGTTCAGGATCTGCACCAACAGATGAACTGCTGATGTGAGTGTCTACTAAGCCTGAAGCAGTCTTAGTTCCCACTTTCCAACAGCAGCAAGAATTGTTAGCCTTGCATAAAATAGTTATCAGAAATAATTAGGGTACCAGAAAGCAAGCTGAATATGTAGCTACAGAAGGGTTTGTTTTTTGAAATTCAGTCCTTCTCCTTGAATACTTGTCATCAGAGCACTCTAAGGAAAGCTCTTTGAAGCACGCTATTTGCAGTATGATCCTTACTCATTTTAAGTGGCTGCTCATGCTGCATTAGAAGCAGGTGTGGTATTTGACAGACACATGCATTGTTTATACACTTGTAAGTGCAACAAAAGTAACTGATGTTTTAACATCAACTACTTTCCCAAATTTTCCCAGTGCTGGGACAAAATTGCTGATATACCTTCAGATGAAAGAAAGTATTTGTCTGGAAGGGAAAACGATAGTTCCTGTCTTGAACCAAGCTTCTTCCCATTATAGCTGTAGTGTCCAGCTATATTGTGCAATTTGCAAAACCAGTAAGAAACAAAGGGCAACCAAGATAAGAGCTGCCATCTGAGGTCTTCAAGGATTCCACCTAACTGGAAGAAATGGCAACTTCAGAGTTGTTAGCTTTCCTCAGTTTTCTCTTTCCTGTCACAGAGGCGGGGAATAACAACTGTCCCTTTCTCTTTGAGGACAGCATCAGTGCAACTCCTTAGCGTGAACTGCTACAGAAAACAAATTATTCTTTCTCACAGAGCCAAAAGAGAGCAATGTGTCTAAGTTGTCATAGCTCCTCTGACTTTGCTGTGCTATGTCAAATCTGCACCCCATTGATTACTTGCAGCCTCATTTTGCTAGCAGGAATGAAACCCAGAGGTAGATGTCACTAAATTAGGCTCTTTCTAGTATTTCAAGTGTTCAGATTATTTTTTTCCTGGAAATTATTAGTTCCTCTGCTACTGAGTGGCCGGCGTACAGAACTTTTCCATATTATTCCTAATGATAGCTAGTTTTGGATTTCTGTGGTCTGCAAAATGTTTATGAAAACAAAAAAAAAGGTCAGTTCTTTGCAAAAATACTGTGTTAAAGCTTTTTAGACTATTTCTGATGATATCAAAACAAACGTAGCATGGCTATGATACCTTTTGGGACAAAACAATTTAAAAGAAAAGAAACACTAACAATTTCTTCTTTGGTAGGTTTTGGTACAGAACACATATCTATTTGTTTTAACAGAAATGTTGAAATTATAGCTAAAAGATGAAAAGCCATAGATTCTGTCTGTGGTGGCTGATGGTAGCACATTGATTAGCATATCTGCTTTTCCAATATACCAGATAAAAGAGATTTTAGACCTCCACCCTCTTCAAAAGCTATCTATTTCTTAGAATATTGATCTATTTTTCCTATGTGTCATAAAATAATTATTTACGTCATAGACTTTTTAAAGGAAGAAGTATGTCTTACTGTACACATTTGAGAGTTCCCAGAAGTGGAGGCAGGCTAGTACTAGCCATGAGATGGCAATTTCTACAGTATTTCAAACTGGCTGAACTGATTTATTTATTTTAGTGTATTTTTACTTTTTTTAACAACTTTTAGTGAACAAGGATGAGAAGCTCAGAAAAAGTGACAGCTTACACAAGTATTCTGTATATTTTGAAGCAGCACTTCAGGAGTCTGATGAAATTAATTTTATGTTTTCTCCTAGAATTACTAGAAGCTATTTGGATTACATGTTCCTATAGGGACAAATTAATCCTTTCAGCTACTTCATGCACTAAGCTGTAAAAATAGTAAACATAAAGCAGTGGGCCCACCTCAAGTTTACCAGGACTTTTTGTTCAAAATTTTCTCTTTACAAAAATCTTTACATGGTTCACTTTGTGTTCTTTTTTTTTACGTAAACAGTGAAGATATTAATGTTAAGATGATGGGTTTGTTTTGGAAGGCTCTAGATTTGGCAGCCCTTGCCACTGAGCACGCACAATTCAAGGACTGGTGGTGGAAGGTCCAGATTGGGAAGTGCTACTATAGGTAAGCTGTTGTTCATTTCTTCTGTGATCAGGGAGTATGAGTGCAGGACCTGAGCTGCTGGGTGTATTGCACGATGCTGAACACTGAGAAATAGTTCATTAAGTATTTAGTTGAAGAGCACTGTGCTTACAGTTAAATTCCCTTTAATATACAAGGAGGTTATGTTCAACTGCTTGAGGTAAAGGCGTCAACGTAGAGTACCTTTATGTAACTGAATTAGTTGCATCCTCACCTTTGTTAATGTGTTTCAAAGTCATTGTTTGAAAAGTCAGTAAATAAATGCAAAATATTGTTAAAACAGACCACAAAAAATGAATATTACAATATTAGCTTGAGAAATTAACTGTCAATGAGGGCTTCAGATTGATGAATTAATAAAAAATGAAATATTCACATTAGACACTTTCTGCCAGAGGTACATTGCCCAGGAAGTACCAGTTCAAAAGATGCCAAGGCCTCAGGGCTGGCACCCCGTACCCGAGCATCTGATACAAATGACTTAGGAGTATGTGCAGCGATATGCCTCTCTGAGGAAAGAGTGGCAACAGTGGAGAGGAGAGCTTGTTGCAAGCAGTTTAGAGTGGTTGCTGAGGATCTAGCTATGATTATAACAGCCAGCTCTACCAAATCAGGTGAAATTTCTCCTGATACAACCCTGCTTCTCATAATTCAAAGAAGGACTGAGGCAGCTCCCCCTTTCATTCTTTACAATGTGTTTGTCCCATGAATGTAAAACATACAGATACTGTATTTGTTGTTAAAAAACTGAAGCATCATCTGTAGTCTTTACAATTCTGTAAGCAATTCTTGTATGAACAGGCTGATAATACAAAGCAGTTAGCCCTTTAAAATTCCATGTTGTATCTTGGCTTGAAACTATTGCTTCTTTGTAGATGCCCAAACTAATGAAATTCTTCACTATCCTTAACCTTTATTTGACATTCTTTGGAAGATTAGACTGATTTTTATTTTTTTCTGCTTAGAGGTCATCCATCACTTGCAGGATTTTTATGAATAGTGTTATAGAGACTAAAGCACCCAAGCCCGCACATGTACTTCCAGGATCCAAAATTATCTTATGTCCCCACTGACTGTGTTTTTTTGTTTTGGCTGGCTTGTTCTGGCTGTGTTTTGTGTTTCTTCACCAAGTGTATGTGCTCTTTGGCTGAAGGAAAGAAAAGGCAATTTGCATAGGACAAAGTGTGCCTTTTTGCTGTTGTTGAAATGGTACAATCCTCTTAATTTTGTAGTCTATATAGCATTTATAGATTACTGCAAAATATTCTACAGTAGTACTGCAAAACAAATGCTTTTGAGATGAAAGCGACTTCTGTGAGGTCCATGTGCCATATACTGCCCCCTTCCAAGTGATCTCCCTGGACAGTCTTAAACTGTGGTCCTGTTTACAATACAGTATGTTTTCAACACAGTTAAAGATTTTTAATATCAGCAACAGAAGTTTCACCATTTCCCATATGAGGCTAGGAGAAAGTGTTTTATAGATGATTAAGCATTCACTGAACTTTGTAGTGGAGGGTATCTAGATGAGCTTTGCCATGAGTGAAGAAAAACCTCCAAAACCATGTGGGTAGAGGTTGAGGCATGACTTTATTTGCTCATTTTTTACTGTCCATTCTGTACAAAGAGCAGGAAGGAGTACTATGAAAATGAGTACATCATTGTTCAATTAGCACCAGAAGGCTGCATGCACAAAAGGGGGCCAAATTTCATGCATTTGCCTTTTTCATAGTTTTGAATGGTTATCCTTGTAACCTTAATATATTTAACAACACATTTTTTGTTAACGTGCACAAAAATATATGACCTTGAAGTATGCTTTTGGGCAGTTCATGTTTGGTGTAGTACGCACTGCTTCATTATTTAATAAGCTTTTTAAAAAAAAAAAACAAACCCAAAACAAATAGCTTCTATATCTATCTGTTGTCTCTTTAGGTTAGGATTATATCGTGAAGCCGAAAAACAATTTAAGTCAGCTCTCAAGCAACAGGACATGGTTGATACAATCTTGTATTTGGCAAAAGTAAGTCATAGATTTGCTTGTTTAAGAATGATGTGAAATTACAGACTATCCCTGAGAAGTCCATACACCAGAATAGCTGAGTATTGAGCTTGATACACCAGTAAGTTTAATAGTGTGTGATCTCCATATAGACCTGAGGCAATATATGCTAACAGTTGAAATTGAAGTCTGTAGTTTACAAAAAGATTTTGGAGCTTCCAGATTTCACAAAAAAAAAGTCTCCTATCTTACTGAAGTCTTTGTTCTAACTCAAGTGAGGATTATATATATAAAGAATTATTGGAGTTCCAGTATGAAGAACAATGTAGCTATATATGGTCTCGTAGGAAACTAATGCAATAAATCAGTAAGTGAAGAGTGAAGCTCAAAATCCTAGTTTCACAGGCAAAATCAAAACAAAGTGAGCTTAAAGGAAGCAATCAGAGACCTTTAAACAGAGAATGTTCTGTCAAAATAAAGGCATTAAAAGCTTTAAAAGAACAAGTGGCACAGCTAAGCCTCAGAATTACTTGTTTACCAGGGTACACATCAGATTCTAAACATTTTCCAAGACATTCAAGAAAAGGTGGCCTGTGAGAAACTAAAACTGCATTTTTCTTCCTCTTGTCCTAGAAAGAGATGAAATCAGTTGCTCTTTATCAGCTCCCTTTAAGCCAGCTGTCACAGGCTGTCAAAAGTCATCACTACCAGTGGATAATTCAGATACTCATATTATGATACTTGCTTTACCTTTACATTTCTTCAGCAATTTACGTTTTGTATTTAAATGATCATCATTGCTATCTGGAGACTTGTCCTCAATACAGCAGTTGTAGTTAGTTTATTCAATTGAGCTTAGTAATTTTAGATTTCTGTCACTACCAGGAGTCATTCTGCAAAATACATGAGCTACACAGAGTGATTAAATTGGCAGAGTAATTGGATTAACAAACCGTGATTCATTATGGGAGATATGCATCCCCCCACATCATTACTAGCTGAAGTAGAAGCTGCATTTGAACTTCCACCTCCCACTCCATAGACCAGCTCGCTCAAATATAAAGCATTGCACAACATGA
This sequence comes from Pelecanus crispus, assembly GCF_030463565.1. NCBI lineage: Eukaryota > Metazoa > Chordata > Aves > Pelecaniformes > Pelecanidae > Pelecanus > Pelecanus crispus. Next base: position 54,191,610 of record NC_134648.1, read on the forward strand.
TTTAGTGACTGTGGGTGGACAGGCAATAGAGTAGGGCAGTAAGATATAGCTCAATCTGACAGTACTGAAAAGATAAGACTTGAGTTAAGCAGCCATTAAAAAAATAATAGGATTGCATCAAGTTCTGTGCAAACAGACCGATACTATGGTACCAATTAGTTTTCTGTTTATAGTCATTATTACAACAGCTATCTGGGTTTTTAAAAATATTTTCCTGAAAGCTAACTCTCCCTTGAAATGTAATTTATGAAAAGATAAAAGACCAAAAGAAAACTAAAAAAATAAAGAGTCTGTAAAGAAGTTGGGGCTGCTGAGAAGTTACAAAGTATTTCATGACCCAGAAGAGCTGGAAATGGGGTATTTTTACCAGAGATAAGAGAGATACCAAAAAGAAAATGGAGCCATTCTGTGTTTAGTATCTAAAACTTAATGACCATAGCTGTAGTACTCTTAAAGAGCAGGTCTCCCCAAAGCAGCTGCAAGTAGGTGGAAGTTGTCGCACCTGTCTTTTAATTTCTTTTGCCACTCACCTGGACAGCAGCACTGCAGTCTGCAGAGATGTTGGACAGTGTGATATGCCACTGGATATGGGAATTACATAGTAGAGTACTGTGGCTGTGTTGCCTTAGCGTAATATTTGCACAGAGGAGCTATGGCAAGTGCATCTTTGGAGTGAATCTCCAGTTGAAGCAATAGGGCAGACTTGAGTCATAATGCTCAGAAAACATACTTCATAAGCAAACATAAAAAGATAAAAAAGGAGCAGATCTAGTGGAGTTTCTTGTCCTCCTGTACTCTCAGACTGCTGCAGAGGCGGTCTCTATCAATACGTTGATGTCCTCTGTCCAATTCTCACACAGCATTATCCACATGACATTGTCATAATCGACACAGAAGCCAAAATCACAGAGACCAAACTGCCCTCTTTCTCTTACGGGATTTTATTGTTTGTGACAGGGGAAGTTGGCAGAGCAGTAAGGAAATTTGAAAGTGTCACTGCTCTGTACAGCGCAGTGCAGTCTTATTTGACTAAGTAAAATATTTTTGTATTCCAACACTATCAACCTGAAGATCCAGTTCTTTCAAGCCTAAACATAAGTTTTTTAAAATATATTAAATAGGAAAATATTCAAGGTGACACCTTAACCTCAAAGTATATTATTTTGATATGATAATGAGTAACAAGATACTTTCTTAGTTTATTAGTAATGTCCAGATGAATTAATAATGTCTAGATGATATGCATGCAAATTTAATTATCTTAATTAGCCTATTTTATCTTCATGACAGAGATTTATCAGTATTCACTCCATTATTTTCCCAGTATTATTTACCATCTCAGCTAATGGTTTACTGCATAAAGGGAGGTGTCATCCCTTTTATTTATCTCCCTTGTTAAACAGCAGTACGAGTATAAAAGTCAGACATTTGACATACACTTTTTATTTGCTTAGGTGTATTTGCGCTTGGATCAGCCTGTAACAGCTCTGAACCTTTTCAAGCAAGGGTTAGATCGATTTCCTGGAGAAGTGACTCTCATTTGTGGAATTGCCAGAATCTATGAGGTATGCACAGACTATGCCGTCCTTATTGTGGCCAAGGTTAGCTGCCTGAGCAAGAAAAAAGAGCGAATAGTTGAATATAACTGTAAGGTCACAAAAAAATAACTATGCTGATTTTCAGTATACTAATGCAAAACTGGTAACGTTACACAAAGAGACCAAAGTAATGTCAAGGGAGCCTTGCAGGCTTATTTGTTTAGTTAGTCTAGTGAGATTCCATTTACCCTTGACACACAGAAGCAAGTCCATGTTTAAGTCAAGTGGTCCAGATGTTGTCCATGTAGCTAGGTCTAGTTTATATACGTTTCATCGTACTAAACTGCTCAAGACACCAACAGCCTGCTAGCAGGATTAAACAGCAAAATAGTCTACTTGTCAATGTTGTCTTTATTAGCACTATGTGTTACTGTTAGTTTCTTAGGCCAGTGAGAACAGTTGGAATTTGAATGTTTCTTAGTTTAGAAAGTAGATGTTATTTTAAGTACGAGTAGTTTTAAAGTAGTTTCATTTTAGCTTGGTAACCATGTATTTTGTATTTTAAAAGTATGTATTTTCATGTCAAACAGTGGACTTAATATTGTTTTTCACTGAAAGTTGGTGATGATGCTATTCCAGAACAAATGTTTTAAACAAAGTCAGGAATTTTTTTTTTTGTCTACATTCATATTTGGCATTCTTTCCTGTTCTCATCATGCTCATCTAACCCCTAAGCACTAATCCATTTTCATATTAAATCCTTTTTGTCCTTCAGCAAGGAAGAAAACAGCTGCATAATTTTTGGAGGCTTTTCTTTCTGAATTGTTAAACAGTTTTTAATATGGATATTATTTTGCAGAACTATACATAACATTGCATAACCCTTTAAGGAATTATTAAAGAGCAGCATACAGTTGACAGAATCTAGTTTTGTACTGACACCTGAGTGCAGGATTATAGCTTCTTTAGCAAAGATTTGTACTGCAGCACCGGGCTGTTCTCATTACATAGACTCACAAGTGGAATATATGCATCAGGCATCTTAATCAGAGCTTTTCTTCTCTGTCACTACCTTTTGACAGTAGGAAGAGTTGTAGACCTTTTTTGGTTTTAAAAAACATTTTTAAAGGGACTGCTTTAGTACTATTTCCTTTAATCACAGGAAGTACATGTTTTTCATAGCTAAATACACTGCTGTGGTTAAATAAAAGCTTATTCTTCAGTCATGTGGAGAGTACAGTGTATCTACAGTACACAGGTAGAAATTATTCCTCTCAACACAGAAGTGTTTTGATCTTTTAATTTATTTTCTTCTGATACGGGGTAGAGTCCTCTGGTGACTTGCACTCCTCAGAAACAGTGTGACATTGTTTACAGCAATGAGTTCATCCTAATTCATCTTCCAAGTAGCATACACCCAAGCACGTATTTTTTTTACAGTATAGTTCTCTTAACTGGCATATCCCAGCTAGTACAAGTTTTGGTAATAAATCCATGATTCCTGTTTTCAAAGGCACGTAATAATTCTTCATATGCAATTATATTCTCATTTGTGCTCAGAACAATTCATGAGTTGACTTACAAAGTACTGAAAATAATTGAGATGTTGACTGGGGAAATAAGTCTACTGTATGTTACCATACTGGGAAACTGCACAGTACTGTGTATCACAAGGCATTGTGCAAAAAGTAGCAAATGCCTATTGCAGATGCTAAGGTTCTGACCAATCTTTTTTTTCTAACAAGTAAAAAACAAATAAATCTCTTTTTGTAGCTATGGCGTAGAGTTAATGACAGGTACAACTAGCACTGATAAATTAATATGCATTGTTCTTATGGATGTGTGTGTTGCTTCTGAAGATGCCAGTCGGTGATGTTGCATTGTACGATCAGAGAACTGTAAGAGCATACATAATTAATCTCAGTTAAGTACTGTACAGGGCATAGATAAAGCACTCAGTAGATTGACATTTTAATACGTTTTATGATAAAAATTGGTGATAAAAAATAGAATTAATCTGAATTTTTTCCAATTGTATAGGAAATGAACGATATCTCCTCGGCTGCAGAGTACTATAAAGATGTCTTAAAACAAGACAATACTCATGTGGAAGCCATTGCGTGCATTGGCAGTAACCATTTTTATTCAGACCAGCCTGAAATAGCTCTCCGGTTTTATAGGTATCTACACTTGTGGGGAGGGAGGGGGAACTAAATGCGTGGGAGGGTTGATTTTTGTAATGCTGATAGCAAAAAAAGAACATTAGGAGATTGGCATGGGAGGATGATTGAGCATTTGGACAAATATCACCATAAAATCAGCATACCAACTTATGTATCTTCTTGACCAGTGATAATTACATCTCTCTCTTAAATAAAACTTGTCATCATTACATGCAGAGTATGTAGAAGTATCAACAAAGATTATCAAAACAGTTATTATTTGTTTAATAAACAAGAAATGATCTTTCACAGCATTAGGCACTTTGAGAACACTGGACCTTACTCGCAACTTCAGTTGCATTCAGAAGGCACAGGGGCTTCCTATTTAGCCCTTTGAAAAAGAGTAGTCTTTGAAAAACTCCACCTGAAGTCCCAAGCAGTTGTGACCACAAAATCCCGTACTTGAATGTGGGCCAGGGTTCCCCCATGTTTTACTGAAAGCAATAAAACGATAGTGTTAAACAATGTTGTTTGCTTTTTATTTCAATACAGTCAGAGTGCAAAGGAGCCTGACTCATGTTCTTAAGTCTAAGAGCAGATTAAGTCAATATAAGCACTACCATCTCGTTTCTGTTGGACCTGAGCTCTTCTATGCTTTAGGTTCAGAAACTCACAGTCATGCTGTGAACAGCAGCCCTCTTTTTCCCTAGCCCTCTTAGCATATCTGTTTTTCCTATAAATATTAATAAACAGAATTTTTATAAAACATCTCCGTTCTAAAAGACACATTAAACAACATCAGAATCAAAATCTGAGTTATGCTTCAAATGTAAGATTAATGTAGATTCACATACTAGATGTATTAGTACTGATTAGAGCAGTGCTGAAGGACAGGAATCAAGCAAAAAATTGAAGTCTGAAGAGTTATAAAAAGTAACTGCAACAAATTACAGCTTGATTGTGGTTGAGGGATTGGAAAGAGGAAATGGAGAAAGCCTGTGTATAGCTCTGTCTTACAGTAAGGTCAGATCATGTGGCACAGTCAAAAAGACAGATGTTACCTAATTTACACGAAGACTGTTTTGCACAGCTTTGATTCTACTAATCAAAAATGCCCTGCACGCACTGCCCTGCACAAAACTTTTACCAAGTGTAAGACTTAACACATCGTTATTACA